>NC_142150.1:4862000-6077500 GCF_024610735.1 Ursus americanus | reverse complement strand
CAGCAAATGCAAGTGAGAAACTTAGCAAATAGCTATAAGGAAGGAAGGGATGATGAAGGGTGGGAGGGAGAAATACACGATAGCTGCAATTTTGTTATTTGTGAAACTAGACTATTTGGTGTGTATAAAATTGTGGACATTTGGGTAAGTGGTGAAAACCTTTCCTCAGCTTTCACATTCAATTATAATTTACAAAAATGCAAGTCCTTGTGTATGAGGGTTTGTTTTTTTTTCTATTTCATTAGGGTACATATAATGTTATGTGGCAGTCAGTTTTTAAAAAGATATCTAAATTACTTGGTATTCCCTGAAATTAACTCTAGATGGGTCATGTGTTAAATATATACTGCTCAAGTACCTCATCTCATTTTTTCTCAAGGCTGTCCTCAACACCTTTGTAATGAGACAGCTGCAGTTGTATCTGATGCTTCTGGTGTGGCCTTTCTGGTAAGAGGTGGAAGGTAGAAATTGGATCTCACATTTCTCTAGACCTTGAAATGAATGGGCAGTGACATCCTTATTTTATCCCACAATTGTCTGTATAAGAATATAGTTAAATGTTGACTATCTAGACTAACCAGTAAAAGCATGCTAGGGAAAGCATGGATAGTTAACAACAAACAAATATTTGTTAGAAAATTTACCATATAAAAACTACAGTAAACCTCTCAGCGTTGTGTGCCAATACCTTTAACTATTTCCATAACTAATTTTGTTGTCAAGCTGTTTAGAATGAGAGTCAAATGGATTGGTTAGAGGATTGGCAGATCTCCTTTTTTCTCTCTCTTTCCCTTTTTTTTTTTTTAATAGTTGTTAACCAATTATTAAACACCTCCAACCCTAGAAGGGAAGGAAAAAAATAGCAAATCCTTTGACTAAGCTTGAATTAAATGAGTATCCAGAATATCTAACTGGAATATTAAAAATAAAATTCTATAGGAAGTATATACATAGTAAAGAAAAATTCAGATGATAATTGAAAATAGTTAATAATTTATTCAATTTAGAATTACTGTTAGAGACCTTTAATTCTAATAGTATCTGCCTTGGAATTAGACCACTTGAGTTCAAATTCTGCTTTTTGTTTTTACAAGGTGTGACTTTAGGCAAATTTTAATTTAAAAAAAAATAAACATTTTTGCGCCTTGATTTCCTTATCATTAAACAAGGTCAGTGACATTATCTAAATCCTAGAACTGTTCTGAGAACTAAATGAGGTTAATACATGTAGCAGTGCTCAGTGCAGTGACTAGTACTTTCTAAGCATCTTGTAAATGCTATTCATGTATCTTTTCAGCCATCTCTCCAACATCCATCCATCCATCCATCCATCCATCCATTCATCTATCCAACTTTCCAGTGTTTTTTAACAACATAGATCGATGATTTTGTGTGCGTGGGCGGGGGGGGGGCTTTCTTGCTATCGAATATGTAGAACTTTTAAGGTGTGAGATGGATTTTACTGGCCGGGGGTGGGGGAAGAAGAGATAGCCCTGGAAAACCAAGTTAGGTACAGAAATCTAAGGGGTTTACTTTAAATCCGCTGGTTAAATATAATACTCTAAATTTATTTCTGCCTACTCATTTAATAATATTTAAGTAATTGGGCAAACAATATTTATTGAGTGTTTTCTTTATGCAAAATATTGTACTAGGTACTTGTGGGAATACAGAAAAGCCAGGATTTTGTTCTTGCCCATGAAACGTTTGTAATCTGGTTGGGATTATTTTAAAGAAATAATGATATTACACTTTTTAAAAAGATTAAGTAAGTTAGTATGCATTTAAGTGTGGAGTGAGCGACATAAAAGCAAATTTTCAGAGCACTTATTAGGAGTGATTAGAAGAGGGGTGGATCATATTTACTTGGAATAGTCTCAGTTGGTTTCCTAGTGATAAGAAAGGAGGGTGAGGGAAGTAGGGGGAGAAGTAGGGGGAGGCAGGCAGAGCAAAGGCGGGGTTGGGGAGTAAGCAATAAGTGAAGCCTGAGTCTATCAGTCTAGTTAGAATAGAAGGTTAAAGTGTAGAATACTAGAAGATGAATTTAGAAAGATTGGTTGGATCTGAGTGGAGGGCCTCGAATGCCAGGGTCAAGAGTTTGGACTTTTTTTCTGTCATCAAGGGAAAGCCACCGATGTTTCTTGACCAAAAGAGTGGTTTGATGAAGGGAGTGGCAGTAAGATTGATTTGGAGGGGGAGAAAATGAAATTAGGGAAACCAGTTTAGAGTCTGCCGTGAGAGTATAGGTATGAAATGTAATAAAGCCCTACGCAGGTGATTATTAGCGTGGTAAGAAGGTGTGAGCAGAAGAAATTTTATTAAGGAAGAATTGATGGAGCTTAATGATAGGCTGGCAGTGAGGAACAAGAATAAAAGAGGAGACCGATGCAGTGTCATGTTTTGAATTTGGATGATTCCGAGAATGATGCTTTTCTGGGTGTGAATGAATGAGGGAGGGTGTTGAAGAAAATAATGATGAAACTAATTTTAAGTTTGTTGAATATGACATAGCAGAGTACATCTTGGTATAAATGTCTAGCAGTCATTTGAGGACTGTTGTATTTCAGGAAGATGAGAGAGTGCTCAGTGTTGGGTATATAAATATAAAAATTATATGATTTAAATATTAAGGAATGAGATGTTTGACAAAAAGAGCATAGAGGAAGAGTAATGTTTAGGTTGGCAGCATTAACATGTGAGTGGTATTTTCTGTGGCTATGTATTCACCTTAAGTTTGAAAAATAAGCTGTTTGTTCATCTCTCCCTCTCTTATTTTCCCTTTTCTCTTTCTTTCCAATATTAGACAATATGTAGGCAATATTGTCTACAGTGTGTGTGCACTGTGCGGGGCATCGATGATCCAGTAAAGAACAAGACAGACATGACCGCTAATCTCATAGAATATACAGAATAAGCTTCCCTTTTAAGAAAAAAATAAAACAAAATCTTTTAATATTTTCTATTTTTCTTCTGCTGAATGTAAGCTTATGATAATATCTTTGCAAGCATTTATCTCCCTAGGACTAGAAGACATTCTGTGACAACAGGCTTTTTTTTCCCTTCCTCTTGTTGATCCTTTTTTATTATTACTATATTGTATGGGATATTCTGCAGGAGCATAATTTAGGAATGTGTTAAGTTACTCATCGCTGAAGTTCAAAAAACACTGATCGCATCCCCTGTGCTATGCAGTTTTTATTTTGTTAAGCTTATAAGTAGGGTTTCTTGGGCCAGGGTGGTGAGGAGGAAGATTTATTCTATATTTTGAAAGTGGGCAAGGTCAAGGAAAAAGATCTTTTCCTAAAACAGTCTTATTTCTCAAATCTACACTTCTTTTAATGATGTAAAATTTATCTCAAATCTCAATAACACTTGCAACTAGAGATTGGATTTTTGTTTTCCTCCCATCCTCATTCTGCTTCTGATTTAGCCATAGAGTCAATCCAGTGTCTTCATCTCACCCTTTTTCCCCCACTCTTCCCTTATAAAATAGGGCAATGGTGGAGTACGAGTGAAGAATAAGATTGATTGGCCATTTCAGATTTATAAAGGATGGAATGTCTAAATTTATATGGTAAAATTCAAGCTCAGGGAATCTTATGTTGTTGATGGTCCCTGATTCATTCCACTTGCACTCTGGTGCAGTGCTTCTTCCTCTCCCTCAACTGACCCTTTTGTGTGTGTGTGTGTGTGTGTGTTGGAGGATTAAAAATGATATTATTTAGAACGGAAGTATTGGGTAAAAATGGAATATCAGGCAATAGCTGTAAGTGGTTATGTATCTCTGTTAAAAGGAGGACATTATTGATGAAAGAAGAAAACCCCTGTGTGTGGAGTGTTTTCGGAATGGGAAAGACAGTTTTTTCTATATTGGAAGGAATGATGTAAATCTGAATGTGTTAAATCTTGAGTTAGATATAAAATCACTTTAAGAAAAGAGCTTTTAAAAAAGCAGTTTGTTTGGAGCAACATCTATATTTATATCTTTGGAATCTTCAGGGTATGGGAGAGCCATGTCAAATTTTCAGTGCTTTAATACTAACCCAGTTTTGAGTTACTGAAATCACTTTCATAGTGGGCCAATCTGGCCACCAAATTTGGACAAGAATTCAAGATGCTGAGTGTCTCAATAATAGTTCTAGACATGTACCCTATGCTTGGTTATTTTTCTAAACTTGGATAGAGATAGTATATCAATTTCGTCAGGTGAATTTTCAACCTCGAAAACTCAGGCCCCTTTAGAAGACAAAAATGGAACATAACTTTTTTTTTTTTTAAAGGAAAAATTAAGACAAAAGCTTTTGAGGTTGGATCCTACCTGTTTTTTTCTTTCTTTCTTTTTTTAACCTTCAGCACTATTTCTAGGCTAGAAAGAAATCTCTTAAAGTGTGGTTTTTATAAGGGATGTGCTGCTGACGTACACTTAACATTATCAGCCCAAATGGCAGCAATATAATTTGTAGGCCTTGTACTCTGTCCGGAAGTTGTAGTGCTCTTACTGGTATTTGTATTCACTTTTTATGAATTGGTCTTTCGTGTTGTTTTTCATTTTAATTTAATGTAAGACTAATAAGTCTTATTGTTAAATAACAAAGATTGCGTCGTAGCCTTTAGTATTAAAATGCACTCGTTTTTGGGGGAAGCCAGATAGATGTGTTTACTCTGTAGAGAGATTTAGATTTGATTTTTTGTTTTCTTCATGGTAATTATGTTTGCACTTTGCTGATCACTAGTTGTGCATTATTACAATGGAAGGTGACAATTTGATTGTCTTCAATTGAAGAAACAAGTAATTTTATATTCACTAAGCTGTCAGGTAACACTAACTCACAGTACTAAGAGCTCCTGGCAATGCAGCTTGGCACCTATATTTAACTGCTTTGATGCTTGTGTAACCTCCGCTGAATCAGAAATACTTCGCCTGCTGGAAATGGTTTTCAGGGTTGTACAATGAGGTTTTCATTAAGTAGACAAACTGAAAATGAACTGCAAAGCCACAGTTGTTTCTCTCCTCCCCTTTCCCTTTTACCCCTCCTCAACCTCCTCCCCTTCCCTTGCCTCACCCTTCCCCCTCCTTCTCCCTTCCCCATTTCTCCTCCTCTTATTTGATAGGAACCTGAAGTTTATACCTTATTTCATTTACATGGAAGAGAGGAATTGCTGGATTGCTTTATTTAGCTGAAGGAAAACCTCAGAGATTAAACTTCGTTATGTAGTTTTGTTCATGGTCGTCACACGTGAGCCTTCATTTTTTGAAATGATCTATCCAACATCAATTTTCATATTTCTCTTTTTTTCTGGCAATAATAAAAAGAGAAAATAGAGGTAAGAATGGAAAAGTATACAGTGACAGCTTCCTGCCCTTTCTCTCTGAGAAGTTATTATTCTGGTTTATGATTTTTATTAATAAGTGGATAAGGTATCTTGTAATTGGGCTTGTAGACTAGTGGGTAGGTTTCAAGCTGACAAACACATGTTTGGTTTTCACTTTAAAAATTATGGTTCTCATTTCATGTGAAGAGGAGGTTCAAAGTAAGCATTTATAAATAAACTCATTCTGCTACTATTGTAGACAGTTTTCATTCAAGCCACATAGAGGTCTTTCGTTTGAGCTATGAAGTCATTGTGCTTGATTAAAATCCTCTAAGTTAATGTGTATTTATAGTAGCCATTGTTTGGTTTTGCTCTTATCGTTAAATGACTGATTTTATTTATAAATTCTGGGCCTGGCTTTCCAAAGTAAAGATCCCAGCAAGTTACCGGTAGAAAAACTGAGAAAAATTCGGTATTACTATAAACAGAAGTATAGATAGAGGTTACATGAAGTCAAGTTGTTTTGATCTCCAGAAGAAACTGGATACTCAGAGACACATGTAACAATTACAGGTTTTCCATAGGCAGGCAGGCAGGCTAGTCTTTAGGCTGGTTGCCTGCCTCTTCCAGCAGATACTAACCAATTAGACAGAGGTGGTTACGTGATGTAACATTATCAGGAGAAACAATTCATGAGTCAAAGCATTCCAAGACATATGAGCTCTAGTCCAAAGAACAGTCTTAAGCTATATAAAGTGACAGCAATATTGTCAGCTAAATATAAACTCTAGAAACACAAACTTTGATGACTTGAGAAGAATCTGTTCCAGGTAGTCTCTGTTTTGTAAGAACCTCAGAAGGCCTTTGGAGACAATTTTGGTGCTTTGGTGTGAAAAATTAGAAGCCTTAGATAAGTCAGAATCCATTAATTTAAGCCCCTTCTTAGACATACTTCAAGAGCCTCAAGTGTATTTCATTTGCCTCATCTCTCTTGATCTAACAGATAAATCAGTGAATTTTCTAACAGATATTGTCTATAAATGTTACCTGTATGTTCTGAAAGAGCCACTACAAACTTTAAAAGATAGGTTTATAACTCTCCAAGGTAGCTCTGAAAGCAGTTACCTTCTTTTTCACTTAATTTTCTCAGTTACTTATTAAACAGATGAAAGAGTGAGGAAAAACCTGGCAGAAGCTGAGGGAAGTTTGGGGGTGGAGTTGGGGAGAGGAGGTAGTGCTGGATAAAACAATACAAAGAATCAACAACCACCCTCAGGCTTTACCCTAATGAAGCAGGAAAAGTTTTGAGGGGGATGTCTTTATTTTAATGTCTGGAATTGGGATCCTTCCCCATCGCTCAATCCTTAAACATGGGAATTAGAGGTGCAGGAAAAATCATTCTTTGCCCTAGGCTGAGTGGACTGGCATCCTTTGTAGGGGTTCCTAAGTATTGTGCATTTTGGCAGCTGAACATATGTGTTACTCATGCTCCTTAAAATGAGAGGCACTGTGTTATATTTTTGGAAAATTAGTTGTTTATTTCTTAGTATCAGATCAATTGCAGCATTAAATTAACAGTGAATTATCTGAGAGAAATAAATCTACCTTGGTAGCCTGGGGCTGAGTTGCAAAAGCAAATGTGAATATTGGCCTGAGTGTTTAATTTTTCGTTAAGTAAACCAACTATTAAAATGTTGCTTTATGTTAAAAACTGAGCTTCTTTTGAATAAATGTAATACACCTAACAAGTGAATGCCATTTGATAATTACCTTAGAAGTAAGGAAAACATTAAAAAAATCAGGTTAAAAATATTGTTCCAATAAATTCAGTGGCTCTTTTTGATACCTATGTAAATCACAAAGGATAGTTTTGAAATGGATTCTTCCCAGGCAATAGTTAAAATAATGATAATAATAATAATAATAATAATAATAATAATAATTTCAAGTGGTGATGCCTTAGGAAAAAGTTGTTTTAAAATAATCCTAACCTTTAAACATATACAAATAGCTGTTTCTTAAAAATAACAGCAGGTTGGGCTGGTTTAAAATTCTAGAAAATTTGATTTTCTCAGAGGGCTTATTGTACAGATATCCATATCCTTACCATTTTATAAAGTCTTGGACCAGCTAATCTTAATTTCTTGTCAAAGAACATAAAGTAAATTTACTATTTGAATAAGTTTGTGATGGCCTAAACATTCACATTTTGCACTGGGGTTTTGGATTTGAAGTGAAATAATTATCATCTTTCTAGAGATACTCCTACTGACTTCCTAGAAAACATTATCCATTAGTGGAGACTTCATTTCCAACAATCTCATTCCCAAAAGTCCTAAGCCCTGAAGTTCTTCCCAATGGCCTGGCATCCTGGGAATTCACTTGATCTTCTGGGCAGAGACATTTCAAACTCGGGGAACACATGATGGGAATTTAGTTTCATGTGTCCCAAAGATATGTAATTCTCTTTGGAGGTTTTACTTGATAATAGCTATGCCCCAGAAAACCATCTTGTTTAACCAATGTGATAAGTTGACAATGTAGTTTTTCTCTCTGATTATAATGTACTCTGTGTAGTCAATACACTAGTACCATGTGAGTGTAATTTCCTCTTTTATTTTATCTCCAATGCACTGTATTATAAATAAACAGTTAAAAAAAACACCAAACAAATCTGTTGCATCTCCTTTTAAGATTGTACCACTGTAGACACTTGTTCTAGTAAAGTAGAATTGGGCGCATTTGATTGCATTTAAATTTTTCATGCTTCAGCAGTTTGGCTGGGAGCACAGTAAAGAAAAATCCCATGAGCGAGGATAGTTTAGAATAATAGAACTTGATTTTGTGTATTATAGCGGCAACATTTGCGCTGCTTTAGTTAGGGTTGTGTCAGCACTTCCATTATAAACCCCTGTTTTCAGGGGGTATAACTAGGGAGATTTTTTTTTTAATACAAATTAAAAAAACAATTCATTTGAATGATTTTTAAGTTATAATAGTGCAAAAATAAAACAAAGTAAAGTCACATAGCAATTGACCATTTTCACAAGGATTTTGATTCTTTTGCTTACTAGTTTTATATGACAGCAGCTAAAGTAAGATACGGTTCTAATACGCGGGGGCTGAAAATTTTTGTAATGAAAAATTACTAAATGAGCATTAAAAATAAAAGTGAGCACCCCAGGTGACATTTTAAAACATTAACACCAACTGTATATTTGATTTATGAGTTTCTGAAGAATAGCCGTGGTGCAGTGGTTATAGTAAAGGCATTCCCAAAAGTCAAGCATCTTTGCAGCTTCCAGAATAGTTTAGTTGGTCTAGTAAAATGTTTTAAAAAAGGAAAGCTAAAGTAAAGAAATGAATGAGGATGTCATCAGTAAGTTGAAGGATTCTTTAATAAAGTAATTGTGTAAAAAATAATCAGTAAATTGAATCTAATAATCGGGAAATTTAAGACTTACTTAATAAACTTTGCTTTAAAAAGAATTTGTACACATTTTCCTTTTAAAAGTACAACAAAACTACCAAACTACAACAAAACCAACAATTAAAAACCAATCTGAAAGAAGCCCAACAATTCTATAGAGAGGAAATCCCTGCAGTAGAACAATACTGCAAAATCACCTTTTTCTCTGCTAGCAACGTGTTGAGAACTGTAGTAGAGTAAACTCAAGATATTAAATAAAACATGATACGGTAAAGTATGCTTCTTGGAACAAAAATGTTAGTTCCTTAGGTAACGGGAAGGATTTTCAAGTCGAGTTTGCCTTCCTTGGTTGTTTAACCGGTATTGCGCTAACATTCCCCTTCTCCCTGTCCCTGAACGATGGTCTGAACTGAGGATGAACAGTCAAATTTAATATTGCTTTTTTTTTTTTTTTTTGGCAGCCTATCTTTTACTTGCAACCTTGATAGACATTTGTATTTGTAGGTGCAAAATAAAAGACAAATTGTGTGATGTTGTGAATAGGTAGCTTTCCTGAATGGTCACTGGAGGAATCACCAGAAGACTGTTGATGAAGTAGAGGTGAAGCCTTTACTCACTAATTGTATTCAGCGTGTAATTTCTAAACTTCCCTCTGAATTTTGATTTTCAATTAACACTCCCCATTTGAAGATAATTTTCTATTTAATGTAATTGCAGGAAATAATTTATTGGCTGATTAAGACTGAGGGCCCAGCCTTCCTTAAGAAAACACTCTAACAAACCAGCCTTTAAACTCAACTCAGCTTTGGACAGATTTAGTCTATTTTTACAGCTGCACGGTTGTGTTTAATTAGGATTGTGCACTATTGTTCATTGGTGCAGTTTATACTTGAAATTATTCTTAAGAGACTTTTCATTTTGGGTTTTGTGTCATGATTAATTTATACTAAAGCAACAATCACAGATATTGCTATTGGAAGGAGCCAAATCACTTTATAATAAGAGGATGTTTGTTGGGGAGCTAAAGTCACTCTGAGTTTTGGCTTATGACTTTCAATTGTATTTAACTGTTTTAAAAGGCAGCAGTAAATTCATTCTTTTGTTTTCAATGTGAATGATTACATTATTGGTACTGTCATTATCTGAACTATGGAAACACTCTTGTTGTTTATGGTAAACTCTGGATAAACTTGCAGACCAGTTATAATTTGCCTGGCTTTACTGTAGTATTTGTAGTGATCCCTGTACAATGAGAAACATCCTTTGGTATCATTTTCCATACGTGTATATGCATTTTTCCACATGCTAGTTTTGATAGAAATTAGTCAAGAATATACTTATCTGATTCTTTGATATAGTACTATTTAGGACATTTCATTTCTTTCTTCTCAAAGAAAATACAGACATTCTTCTGCACTTCCTTTCCCCCATTTTATTTTCTAGTATCAAGTCTAATAGATGAAATTTTATTATTTGTGGAATGATTATTATAAGTAGGTATCAGCATTTTAATATGTTTCAAAGCACTTCAAAAGCCTGTAATACTTTTATTTAGAGCTGTGCATAATTAGATTAGCTGATCTTATATTAATTTTTTTCACTGTAGGATACTAAATCTGAGCCCCCTCATTAATTGTGAGAAATTTAGCATTAGCTGTTAAATCCTATGTGAAACATGGGCTGCTACATAAAAACTACTGTTTAAATTGGAATTAACTTAATTATTTTTCTTTGCACTTGATATTTCCTTCACTGCAATATTCATGAAAGCATGTGACAGATTTGTAAATTTAACTGTTAATCTCAGATTTCTAGACCCTTTAATCAGTATTTATTTGTCTGTAGAAACAGTACTAGCAAGTTAATGATTTGCTAATTTGAAAAATGCTCATGTGGTTTCCTATGTTAACTGATTTGTGCATTTTTTAAAATATGGTATGAAATCAATTAATGTTAAAGAGCAATTAAGGTGGAGATTTTATTCCTTCGTTACACAGCAATTTTAGAGCTAAAGATGCTATAAACTGAAAACAACATAAAGTTTTAGAAAAAATACTCAATTGTCTTTTCTTTTAAGTTATAAACTTTTGGTGGTTTTATTTCTAAACATTTTGCTAAGAAAATCATCTTGACAAAGCACAGAATGGAGACCTTGTGCAGAATGCAGTCGATGTTTACTTGTAGGTACATAGATGAATGTTCAGTAATTGTTTTTGCAGTTATAAAATTATGATATATTGTAGGCATTTTACTATTTTCACAGTAAATGTTTTGAAATTTGTATGTACTTTCTAATATAAAATAGAGACATAGTTATTTCATATACTTAATTCAAATGTTACAAAATTGCCCTAAGACTAATCTAACATTATCAGCCACTTGATCAATATGTCATTTAAAATTTAAGTTACGGTAGTTGACACATTTTGAAGATCTTCAGAAAAAAGATCAGATTGGCGCTAAACAATGTTAGGCCCTGGCACTCATAATACAAGGTATAAACTAAGAAGTCAGGACAAAATTTGCTTAGGACTTTCAACATGTATTATGTACTCTCCTGATTGTATTTTCTCACATAGACTTCTTTTGTTCCCACATAAAGCACAAGAGAAATTTGGGTATTTCTACTTTAAAATCATCTTCTAAACTGGCTTATTTGTCAGTTCATTCACTAATTAATTTTTTTTTCTTCATTGTTAGCCATCAACCTAATTTGATAATCTAGTTGGGAGAACTGGGAGGAAAAATATGCACATACGTATGCTATACGTTATGAAAACTTACTCCATGAAGATGTCACTGTGGATTGTTAAGGGAGAAGATATGTAGCAATTACTAGGAAGAAGTTTGCTGACTTAAAAGCAGAGAGGGAGAGTGGAACAGATAAGCTAAGTTCTTTCTCAAAGTGGTTTAGAGTAGCTCATCAACAACTTGAAGTTAGAGAAGGTACTTTTTTTCCAAATTAGTCAAATGTAAGGGATGGTTTGTTCTTTTGTCATTGACAGTCTTTTTGAATCCATGCTCTTTCCTTCTTCTGCAGAAGAATGTCTTCCAAGCAAGCCACCTCTCCATTTGCCTGTGCAGCTGATGGAGAGGAAGCAATGACCCAAGATTTGACCTCAAGGGAAAAGGAAGAGGGCGGTGATCAACATGTGGCCTCCCACCTGCCTCTGCACCCCATAATGCACAACAAACCTCACTCTGAGGAGCTACCAACACTTGTCAATACCATTCAACAAGATGCTGACTGGGACAGCGTTCTGTCGTCTCAGCAAAGAATGGTGAGCTTTTAAAATCTGGCTGCTGTCACTAAGTGTGTCTGTTAGTATGGCCTCATCACAAATAGGTGTTTTAGAAAAAGCTCAAAATATATATCATAGAGTTATTTGTGTTTAGGTCATGAAACAAGCACCATGTATATATTGTTAATATTAGTAATACACTAGTAACTGGGAAAAATTGGAAAATGGTTTGGGATTTAATTTTTTTCATTTTATTTCATTTCATTTTTTAAAACTATGTTGTGTTAGTCACCATACAGTACATCATTCGTTTTTGATGTTGTGTTCCATGATTCATTGTTTGCCTATAACACCCAGTGCTCATTACAACGGTGCCCTCCTCAATACCCATCACCAGGCTAACCCATCCCTCCACCCCTCCCCCCCCCGAAACCCTCAGATTGTGTCCCAGAGTCCATAGTCTTTCATGGTTCGACTTTCCCTTTGATTTCCCCACCCTTCAGTTTTCCCTTCCTTCCCCTAATTGTAATTTAATTTTTGTCCATTATTAGGTCAACTTGCCAAAAGATATTTAATTTAGTTTAAGGGGAGGTTTGGTTATCTTATTCTCTGAATCTCTTAATAAGGTGGTGAACTTGATAATGACACAAAATAGGTATGATCAGATAAAGTGTGGCTGTGTGTTAACATTGAAATATATATTAAGCAAACACATCTATGTGAATGAGGTCATATGGTGAATACATCTTCAGTGGGGAAATGCAGGTATTTATCATAGCTAATGGTCATTTTTGACTTATAATAAAGCTTTTCTCACTTATATGCCTATATTATTAATTTCAAAAGGACACGCAAAGCTCCTGAGTATCATCCAGTCAGACTACAGGAGTTTTCCCTGAAGGTAGAAACAACATCAGATACATGCTGTCTCTTAGCCAGCTTTCCCATGCAAAATTCTGTCTCTGACCATCAAAACAGAAGCCACCGTAAGTGGCATTGTCTAGTTTAAAGCAAAAATATCCAGTTTTTTTGCATCTAGAACTGGCCACAACCTTAACATACTTTATTAGATTAGGAATTGACAACCTGTTTTACATTTCTTAACTTTTGGTATGTTAATGAAAGACATTTTAAGTGGGCTGTGAAGAAAAGTTTTATTCTTTAATAAAAATAAGTAGGGGAAGAAAGGGATAAAGAAAGGGGGGGTAATCAGAAGGGGGAATGAAGCATGAGAGACTATGGACTCTGGGAAACAAACTGAGGGCTTCAGAGGGGAGGGGGGTGGGGGAATGGGATAGACTGGTGATGGGTAGTAAGGAGGGCACGTATTGCATGGTGCACTGGGTGTTATACGCAACTAATGAATCATCGAGCCTTACATCGGAAACCGGGGATGTACTGTATGGTGACTAACATAATATAATAAAAAATCATTAAAAAAATAAGGTAATATTTAAAAACGCCTTTACTACTGATAACATGTATTTAAATTCTTGCTCTGTTCTTAATGTTTAATGTCAAAGACTTGATTCTGTAAATTATGGAGGCAGACATTTTCTTTTTCAGCTGATTTTGCAAACACAACTAGTACTCTGTAGCAGTAGGTGAATAGTAGGGGAATGGAAGAAAAAGAAGACTTTTCTAGACTAACTTTAGGTTCATAGGGCATTGTCATTATACAGTTAGAAAGATCCACTGGAAGATTTATTTTCCTTGCACAGGGGGGAGAGGAAAGTATAAAAAGGCAAGACTAAAAGACAAAAAGTCTGTTTTTCTGATTGAACTGAATCATTTTTCTACCTCCAAGATAGCAAGGGTGAAATAGGTATCCAGTCACTGCCACTGGCTTTTTGAGAAGACAGTAAGCCCATGTTTTATTTTTATTTCATCAAATGTTTATACAGCATCTTCTCTGGGCTCACCGTTCTACTAGGTGCTGGCTGTATTGTGGTGAAAAAACATGCAAGATTATGCTTTCCTGTAACTTGTATCTAGGAGAGGAGACAGAAATTAAATAAATACACATACATAAATATGTAATTAAAATTGTGATATGTGTTAAGAAGAAAAGGAACAGAATGCTATGTGAGAAATAAAGGGATAAACCTAATTTAGAATAGATGGATAGGAATGACTTCTCTGACCTAAGGATGATAGAAACTAGCCAGGCAAAGAATAGAAGAAAGAGTAAAAATAGCAAAGGTAACAGCATGTATGAAATATTTGAGGTGAGAAAAATATAGCCAAGTACCAGAAAATGAAAGATAGTCTTTGGGGTGCCAGTTGGTTAAGCATCTGACTCTTGGTTTCAGCTCAGATCATGATCTTGGGGCTGTGAGATGGAGACCCGTGTCAGGCTTCAGGCTCAGTGCAGAGCCTGCTTGGGATTCTCTCTCTCCCTCTCCCTGCCCCTCCCCTTGCTCTCTCTCTCTCTCTCTCTCTCTCTGAAATAAATAAATAAATTTAAAAAAAAAAAAAGGTAGTCTTTGTGGCTGGAGTGTAATGAGTGAGGATGCAGTGTAGCATCAGATCTGGTTGAAGAGACAGGTAGGGGCTGTATCCAACAAGACCATATAGATGACGTTATGGAAGTGAGGTTTGATTTTAAGTGCAATGGAAAACCATTGAAGGGTTTTAGAATGTTGTAGATAGATCACTCTGGCTATAGTATGAATAGATAGGAGGGAGACAAGAGTGAAAGAAGTGAGACTTGTTGGGAGCCTACTTCAGAAGTCCAGGTAAGGGGCTGGTTGGCTTAGTCATTTAGTGATCCGACTCTTGGTTTCGGGTCAGGTCGGGATCTCATGGGTTGTGGGATCTACTCCTCCCTTGCCCCCCCCCCCCCCCCCCCCCCCGCCCCGGGGTGGAGGGCAGGCTCCATGCTCAGCAGGGGGTCTGCTTGAGATTCTCCCTCTCCTTCTGCCCCTCCCCCTTGCTCATACTTGCTCTCTCTCTCTCTCTCTCTCTCTAAAATAAATAAATAAATCTTAAAAAAAAATAAAGTCCAAGTAAGAGATGGTAGTAGTTTGGGTTAGTGTAGAGGTAGATGGGATAAAGAGAAGGGGTGGATTCAAGATCTGTTTTGCCACTTACGCCAAATATAGTCATGGACAAATAAAAATAATGAAACCAAAAAATATAGGTTGAGGCAGAAATAATACCATTCAAATTTTACTTCTTTAGAGAACATGTTACTTATTTTCCTTGGTAAAATTTGTTTGTATTTTGGTAAGTGCCAATTTGCTTCAGTGAGTCATTTTCAAAGTTTTATGATCTAAAATTTTGTCAGAAAATAGATATTAATAATTTGCTTACCAAACTTACATTAAGAGGGATTTGTGGTAGTATAAAATACTTTAAATTCACAAATATGTTATATATTAGTATAAAAGAAATCATATTTGCTGGAAATGTTTTCAAACTTTCACTCTCTTTTGATATCAAGCACTGCTTTCCACTGGAGCCTTTGTGTATTCTGAATGTCTGGAAGCCAAAATATTTTGTTTTAACTCCCACTCTATAGTATTTCCCAGCTGTGTACTTATATGGTATAATAAAAGGATTTAACAAATGGGAAATAGCAGCTGCATTTGGAAATTCCCTTTGTGCTCCCTTTTCATTCGATAGATTCAATAATGTGTAACAACTGTAGCATCAGACCTGTACTGACTTACACTACAAGTATCATATCACCAACCAATTTTTCTTTACAGGGAAGAAAAACAATAGAAGGATTTTAGGTTTCTGGGCAGTCCTACAAACCTACATATAGAGTGTGCATATGTGTATGTGCATGTGTGTGTGTGTGTGTGTGTGTGTCCGCGTGTGTCCATGTGCATGTGTGTGTGTGTTGGTGGGGGAGACTTTGACTAAAGTAAAATTTAATAAACATTTTACCTCATTCTACTTGCAAATAAATATGACTTCCAAAAGTATTTTTATGAAATGAAGTGAAACTTGGTAGTTCTCTTCAACGGATCATACTCATTGCCCACTGTAATTGAACCCCATAAAGTAGCTGTTGAGGAATAAAATATAAAAGTAAAAAACAACAACAAAAATTCTAGCAGCACCTATTCAGTTTCCATTGTTATTTACTTTTTGAAATGGCCTTCACTCATGAACAGTTAGAAACAGGCACTAGAAGTTTCTTATCTACTGCATTCAGGAAGGTTTTACTTTGAAATATCAAGACCACAGAAGAGCTTTACTGTAAGAGACGGTAAAGACAAAGCAGAGAAGTTCTGCTAATCCACACTTCCTGATTAGAAAAAAAAAATCTTGAAATGTTGAAATTCTGATTATTTTGAATGGTGTTCCAACAAAATATGAGACCACACAGTTTCAAACAAAGAAAATAATTCATTATGGCATAAAGCAGAGGAGAATAGAGATTTTAGAGATCGGCATTCAAAGGCCAATTTGAGATTAAGAAGTTTAGATTCTGATTTTAAGTATAATTACTTATGTTATAGACGCCAAAGTGCTTGATTTAAAGTTTAGCGTGCTGTGTTAATTGATAAATTCCATTTGCAGGCTGAAAAGTTAGTGTAAATAAAAATTCACCGTTCTTGTTCATTACATACAGGCACTACTGTTTTCATTATGATATGAGTGTACCAGTGTACCAGTACTTTTTTTTTTCCAAAGGAATATTGACACTGTCTCCTGAAATGTGTTTTTGTTCCCATTAGGACTGATTCATTAGACAGGAATAAATTCACATAATTTTTTCATGGAAAAAATGTGTAGTGTATCATTCTTTTCAATGTTAACAAGGATGAAGGAATATTTTGTGGCTATATTTAGTGACTGGCAGTATGACACTGTGTGTAGTGAAGATTACTTGAGTCTATAGCACCTACTAAGTCCTAGGCACAGGGACTTTCTTATGTATAAGACAGTAAGGAGCCTTGCTGTCATAGATCTGGATTCTAGTAGTATGACAGACAATAAAGAAATTTCACAGAGTGAGCCAGTTTCAGACAATGATAAGTGAAATAAAGAAAATTAAATGAAATGTGAAAGAACGACTAAACAGTCTGGAAGTGCTTTTTGAAGGGGTGACTTTTGTGTTGAGGTTTGAATGAGAAAGAACCAACTATGCAAAAATTGGGGGGAAGACACCCAACTAGAGTTTGTAGTAAGTGCAGCAGCCTTTTTGTTCAGTGTATCTGAACACAGAAAATAACAGAGTGGCTGGGATGGAGTGGGTGAGGGAGACAATGGTATGAGATGAAATCAAGGAGGCAGGTAGATAACAGAGACTTCGGGGTATCTTGGGCTACGGTGAGGTATTTGGACTTTACTTCAAGTGCATTGGATGATTTTAAACAAGGGACTAACATGATTTGATTTATGTTTTTTGGCTGCCGGGCAGCAAACCGGTTGTGGGAGATAACAGCAGAAACAAGGACAGTTAGTAGGAAAACTATGGCAGTAGTACCGTGAGAGTCTGATGCTACAGGGAAGAGTGAACAGTTAGTGAGATTATTCTTGGAGTTCCCATAAATTCTGAAGAAGGCAAGATTCACGCAGAAGGTGAGGAGACTATTTCAAGCCATGTGGGCATGAATTTAGTCGTGTGGGCAGAAATTTAGTCAATAATGAACAGGAAATGAAATTGCTAAGACCAAGGATGTAGGATAGGGGGTAGGTTTGCTCCTGGACAGAGAATGGTCCCATGTGAGGACAGAAGCTTTTTCCTTAAGAAGAAACTGTTTGCAGGTGACTTCTGGGGTAGGCCACGGGAATGTAGACAGGGTACCAAGAGTATGTCTTATGAAATTCACAAAGTGACAACAAGATTCTATGTGAGATCTTCTAAACACATGTACATCTCTGAACTTACATTCATGCTTATACTGATACATAATTTAAGTCAAAATGGGATTATATGCATCTGGATTTTAATTAGTAATATAATTAAAAATAACCATACTGGACCTTGAGCCCCAGAATATCAGAGCTTCTTATTTTAGAGACATACTTAAATTCCCCTGAATGAATTTTATTTTTTAGAAAAGTTTTAAAAATAGTTTTTCACTGTAAATAAAAGCTGCCAATAATGACCTTTGTGTAATTGAAAGAAAACAGTAATAAGCATGTTGAGATATTTAATAAATATTAGGAACAATGCTATCTTGCTTGCAAACAATTTCTCCTTTCTGCCATTTTTGCTTTTAGTCCAAAGAAGTTGCTAATCACCTCTGGAGCGTTCTGTGTAGTTCACTTTGAGTCATAAAAATTCTGGTGTGAACTTTGTACTGTGACTGGGATTGGAGCTGTTGTCATTACATGATAACATAGTCCAGGAATTTTGAGTGTGGATTTAATCCTTCTCAGCCATGATTTATGTTGTGACAGAATTCTAGAAGATTTCTAGTTTTGTAAGCTTTTGAAAGATTTTAAAAACTTGAGTTGTTGCCAGTTTTTGGTAAGGTTCAGTCATTTAAGATAGCAGGTAGCACCCAAAGGAAATTTATCTTCTCACTTTTATTGAGACCGTGTTTTAGGAAGTTTAGTGAAGCCCACTAGTTCGCAGGGACCTATTTTATAGTCTTAACACCTAAGGGAGGCTTTCTGTGCATCTTTTTGGTACCTGCTTGGTCCAGGAAGCACCAGAAAAGAGTCCATAAACTAGCAAGGTTTAGACTTCCTAGAAAATTTAGTTACCACTCCTCTCATTTTAGGATTTTGGAAGTCATTCAATTTAAGTAAATTTCAAACCTATACTTCTGGTAGCAAGTGAAAAATGTCCGCCCTTATCCCCTGAGTCATGAAATAACATTCTCCAGGAAGCTTTGTGGGAGATTTCCCATTTTCTGTAAAATTGAAACTGTATTTAGCCTCTCAGAAATTTAACGACAGGAATGTACTTACAGTTTGAACCAAAAAGTAAAACCATATTTTATTGCCTGGTGTGGGTAGTGAAATAGACAGCTACTGTTGTCTAGTGTTAACACATTGATCATCTTGGTATTTCCATACCCTGGTTATGTGCACTGTTTCCCTCCTGCTATTAAAAAAATGTCGATGTTTAAAAAAGTTTCCCAAACCTGGGTACCTTACATTAAACAGAATGATTACTGGTATGCTACTTGAAAATATCTTGATGTTTATGGAAATTGGAATGATTTTATTATTAACCTTAATGATATAACATACCTTTAAGTATACTTTTTGGAAAAGTTTTCTTACCTAGCATATTATCAAAATCTTTATCAGAAGTAGAAACACTAACATGCTCTGGAATAGTTGGCTTTTTTCCCCCTTGGGCAAGAAAGAATCAGGTATGCATGCTGATTAACACACTCCAGTCATTAACATGTGATTATGTGGGCTGCATATTGAACACCTGCCAAAATATAAAAATCCAGTACTTTGCTACATCTGTGCAACGACTTTTTGCATTTCTTTTGTATTTTGACAGTTCAAGGAAAATCAGGCCCAAGTATCTTTTTTTTTTTCAGTGTAATAAAACTGTATATACAGAATGTTTTCAAGGAGACGAGATATGCCATGTTTATTTTTATTTTAATCTTGCAGGCTGTATAAGAGCCGGTGACTGGAGTTTGCAGAGCACTGACTATCACATGAATCTCTTAACAAACTCCATTACTGGCATTCACTTACAATTTACAACATTCCTTCATGTTCATAAGGATTATCTTTTCTGGGATTCAACCAATATTCCCCTAATTTGCTTCATTTTCATGTGATATCTTTATGCTTCATAAATATTTTGTCTTCACTTCTTTCACCACTATGCTGCTAACGCACAGCTCATAGTGATGCCAGGGCTGTTCCTGTGGTTTGTTTTTTTCTGTCTACTATCCACATGCAAATATTCCTTCATGACCAAAGTATTGTTTGGGTTCTGTAGTATTTCCAACACTTACGAAAGGTCCCTTTTCAATAATCATTTAAAATAAAATTTGATTATTAATAGAAAACCTGGGATGACATAGTCTAGCAGAACAGCTTGATTGAGCCAGGCCTGTTCCAGGTAGCTTTTCTTCTCAATGGTTTCAGAACATTTTTGTTTTTTAAGATTGCCTTCTTGTCAAATTGGTATTAATCAATGGGAGTTGATCTCATAATTTTCTGATTAAAGACCAATAATTTTCTGACTAAAGCAGAACTCCACAGTCTATAGGTGGTTCTGATTAATACACACTTTCTTATATAGAATTCCTTCTTACTTAGTGGTGATCTGAGTACATCACTATAATGAAATATGATAACTGGAATAATGAAATCCACACATTCCTGTAAGGCTTTGAAGCAACATGTAGAAAGCAATGTATATATGATATAGCATGCAGTCTTTTATGTGACTAATTTGAACTTTTCATGATTAGAATGAGATATGAATCTGAAGGTCCTTCTATATCAGCATGAATAAGATGGTGGTGCCTGTGACAGGGAGCATTTTGCTTTGGAAGGAGGAAGCTGGGATTGTAGTTTTCACTCCTCCTGCTCTACCTTCTTACACTAATTTGGAGAGGGTTGCTTTCCATAAAGGCAACTTTAACATAATGAGTCAGTCGGAGATGACATTGAAAGGGCTCTTTGATTATTGAGTCAAACCACCTGCATTAAGCAGGAAAGCACCTACTCTGTTCCTTACATGATCATATCCAATCTTTCTTGAACACATCTAATGAATGTGTCTTAATTATCTTGATATGCAAATTATCCTACTGTTTGATTGTCCTCTGCAATAAGAAGTTTTCCTTGCTTTCCAAGAGAAATGTAACCTTTTAAAAGAAGAACAACTTCAAGCCATTATTGCTTTTGTTAATATAGCTTTCAGTGTGATGACATTTATTTTTTATACTATTAACCTTTTAAGTATTATTTTGGTATTAGTGCATTCCCATGACCTCTAGGCATTATTTTTCTAGGTGATGCAAATTGAGTTCAATAATATATCTCTGTGTAAACCACATTCTCGAATCCAAAGTATAAATTACAAACGTTTGCTAATAAAATTTTACAATCAGGTAAAAATTAGAAATGAATATTTATACATTTCATTTATCTTCTTTATATTTCATTAACATACTAGAAAATGGGAAACCTTATTTAATAAAATGATTGAGAATTATTTTGTAAACTTTTGCTTTCATTATAATTTAACTCTGATTTGTTTTCACTGCTGGTGTACTGAGAGTACCTAGAATACAATATTCTCAAGTTCGTCAAACTTCTGGGAAGGAATGTGCCCTCATGTAAGCATAGATAGATTATGGTGGTATATAGAAGAGATTCATTTATCTTGGGACACAAAAGATGAGCTTTTTTGTTTTGGCAATTACTGTTATTTAGGAATTTTTTGGTTAGCTCTAGTGGTAAATTAGTAGCTTTTTACATAAGGACGATGTTAGCCAGGATTAAGCTAATGTAATCCATGAACAAATTGGAGTAAATTTTTGCTCCTGAATTCAGAGTTAATGTGTGGCCTTCAGCTGTATTAATTATTTTGTTCATGGTATGCTTCTACCAAAGATACCTCTCTCATTTTTTTTTGTTTTGTTCTTATACTGATATATTTTGTATATGAAGTTGATTATGGTTTATTTATTTAGCTTTTTGAAGTTGACAGTAAGATTAGAATTTACTTGTCCTTTTGGCTGCCATTCTCTTGGACCTATGAGGAATGATCAGTAGAGCAAGGAATTAATTTGAATCTGAGTTTTTAGGTATTTGGAAGTTAGAGAGAAAAATATAAATTCATACCTTCCCACCTTACCCATCCACCTTCCCCACCCCCCACACCGAGAAGAGCAAAAGCATGCACTTTTAGGATTGTAACTGAGTCATCAATTCAGGGTTGTGTGCTGCCTTCAGGTAGGACAATGCACAGCTTTCAGACATTGGGTACACCTGATGACAGAATTAGACTTCTCGTTGCTGCCTTGTGGTAAATTAGTGACATTTTTGTGCCTACTTTCCCTTTTCCTGGAAATGTAAATATAAAAGATAGATAGAGAGACACAGATAGGTAGATAGATAGATGCACGCTGTATTAGCAACACAGACTCTGAGGTATCATTTTTAGTCTCTTTGTACCTGTTCTATCTGTAAAAAACTTAAGTCAGAGAGCTGGAGATGTTATTTTAAAATTTCTGGATTACAGAGAGTTTCATGTTAAGCCATTACATGTATTTGACATATTAGAAGGAAATTTGAAGGCTTTTGTGGTAGAATTCTCTGAATTGCGACCCTTACTGGGCAACATCCAGTGAAGAGGGGAGGTGTTTGAGTCTCCAGAGCAGTTGTGAGGGCTCAGTATATATGACAGAGAGAACAGTTGGTTCTCTAGTTACTCCTCCCTGGGCAAACAAGGCCGTGGAAGCGTGCCACTGTTACTAGAGTAGAGTCTCTATTAACAAATGGATTTGATAGGCCTCGATTGGGCTTGGGTACTTCTTAAAATTAAGATTTGTGGGGCGCCTGGGTGGCTCAGTCTGTTAAGTGTCCGATTGATTTTGGCTCAGGTCATGATCTCAAGGTTGTGAAACAGAGCCCCTTGTCGGGCTCTGCTCTGGGCGAGGAGCCTGCTTGAGATTCTCTCTCTTCCTCTCCCTCTGCCCCTCCTCCCCCCACTGTGTGGGTGTATGCTGTCTCTCTCTCTCTCTCAAAAAAAAAAGAAGATTTGTGAGATAGAAAGTGCGTACTCTGAACTCTTTTTAATGTGACCTCAGTCTCATTTTTAGGTAGACAACCAAGACATAGTTTGTTATTATACCGATATTTGTTTCTGGGGGCTTAATTACTACCTTTTTCCTAGTGAATCCCAACTATCTTACCTTTTTCCTAAAAGTTTTAAATCCCATTTTTTTCTGAAGCCACTCTGATACCCTTGAATGATGGTAGATCCCCTTCCCCTCCAATGACCCCAGTTTCAGTCTTGAGTTAGGGGCAGGTTTTCCAGAAGCTGGATTAAATCACATTTCAACAGACTACTTGTATCATACTACAAACCCTCTTCTTCTCTGTTCATTCTGAGTTAGTGTCCTACAACAGGTCCCTGGTGACTTGACTGTCCTAGTTTCAAGGCTATTTACCTGTTTTTGGTACAGGTTAGGTAGGTTTTTTACTTCTTCTCCTTCGCTTCTGCTTCATAGTTCTGATGTCTGGGTTTGTCCACTATTTCAAAGTGCTCTTCATTATTCCTCATTTGGATGACAGTTATGCAAAATGGTTCCTGGTAAGCTGACTGATACCTGGATCCAGTGATGTGTATATAATTTAGGCATCCACCATAGCCTTCAGTTCATTTAAAGCATACTAGCTGCTTTGCTGATTATATATAAAAAATACACAGTTATTTTCATAAGTGCACTGGTATCTCTCAAATGGGGAAGGAGAGAAAACAACTACAAAGGAGGAGAGCATGAGGATAATAGACTTGACACTAGAGTAAGTAGTTATCTTGTATGAAAAGCTCTGTGGAATCATTTGAGACTCTCCATGCATAGAAAGTTGCTCTGTAAGAACTTGTCCAATTATACTTCTCCAACTTCTGCATAATCACACCCCTTATTCCCCAATGCCTCAAACTGTAAAAAGCAAACAAATAAACAAAAATTCTTGATTTAGTGGAAATGTTTTCCCTGTGGTTATTTAGAGGAAACGTAGAGGAAAGGATGTTGCCTCATAGAAGGCCTATGTTTATCTCTGTCACTGATTTGCTGTGTGACCTTAGGGAAGTCACTTTATATCTTTGGACTTCAGTTTCCTCATCTCAAAAATGAAAGATTTGAACTGTAATCACCAAGTCTCTTGCTACTTTTAACTTTCTTGGCTTCAAAGTTAAAATTGTCTTACCCAATTCAACCTAGCCTGGTAGTGTTGTTTAAGTTGAGTATCATATGGTAGTTCGAATACTAATGAATTTCCAGATGAAAGTTAACTGTCTAAAGTTGGTAGGCACACAAATCAGCTAATAGCTGGACCTTGATAGAATGTTGTTCCAGTGTTGGTAAATTCACCACCAGGCCTGCCTGCCTTAAAGGTCTTCTTACCATTCCATTACCAAAAAGTCATAAAATATTCTCATCTCTGAGAAGTTAGTTAGTTAACTTGTCTGGGTTATATGGGAGGTGGGTAGAAAAGCTGTGACTTAACTACAAAATCTGGCCCAGAGAGCCTGCATTTTATTAACTATTATATCATCTTTTTTTGCACAGGGATTCAAGTACCAGATGAGATTAAGCAATTGGATTTTTAAGGACCTTTGAATCTTGAGATTTTGATTCTATTTGTGAGGCTGATAGTGTATAGATGAGGCAAAGCTTTTCTATGTGTTTGTCTTGACAGGTTTGGAGACTTTAATATTTTTTCTGTATTTTACTTCCATTTATTAAATATGGTGATGAAGACATTTTAAAAACTTACTATTGTAATTTTTTCTTTGAATCAAAATAATCAAAACAATAGCTTTCATTTCTTAGACTTTAGGAATCATGACCCTTTATTTTTTTTTTTAAAGATTTTATTTATTCATTTGAGAGAGAGACAGAAAGAGCACAGGCAGAGAGGAGAGGCAGAGGGAGAGGGAGAAGCAGACACCCCACTAAGCTGGGAGCCCAACTCAGGGCTCTATCCCAGGCTCCTGTGATCATGATCTGAACCGAAGGCAGACGCTTAACCATTAAGACTGAGCCATCCAGGTGCCCCAGAATCATGACACTTTAGCAGATACTGGTAATAAATTTATATTCTGATGTCATGAGTAAATTTATTGTTATTGAACAGTATAATAATAGTGTAAAGTGGCATGATTGAGAATGCTGTATAAATCTAATATATTCTACCAAGTATCAGTTTTAATAAAAGAGAAAAAGAATCAAACTTTGTTTTACTATTAGAGTAATGATACTTTTATCAGGAATAATCTGTTGTTAACTGGAACCAAATTCAGTATTTTCATTTATGTAAGCTTCTTTAAACCAATGCTTTTCCTTAAAATATGTCATATTAGAGAAAAACGTACTTTTTCCTCTGAGAAAGAACCTATGAATGTTAGCAATTTAGTTTTCAGCATATTAAAAAGGTTAGATTTCCTTTGTTAGCAAGAAGTTATTGGAACCTAGATTAGGTAAAGCTTTATCTGTCAGTCACCCAATAATACTGAGGTAGTATGCGTCTTATACAGCACAGTTGGCAGGTAGTTTTTGGTTCATCAGAAAAGAGTTGTTTGAAGTGGGGAATCAGAAAATGTCTAGCAGTTATATATAATATAACTTAATATAATATGTTAAAATACATGTATATATGTAATTTGTGTGATTTAACTTGAATGCTTAATAGAAATTTGAAATATATAAAATGCAGTGCATACAAAAGGAGGTGTGTGGAGCCATCCATTCTGTCAGAGAAGATTGATCACGGACATGGCGGAGTTGCTAGTACACAGTCATTTAAAACAAACAAAAACAACTTTTAGTTGGTTTTATTATTGCTTTTAATTTCTTTACAGACATTACATCCCATTAATTTCCTTCAGTTAAAGACTACCAGGAACACACTTGTAGTTGAGCAACTTGGGTTTATGACACATTACAGTAGGGAGAACGCACACCACAGACAACCATCGAATGTCTCAGAGAGTATTCAAAAGAACATTTTTTAGGATTTGGCCTTTGTTTGAGTGATTTGGGATAGGGTTTAAGGAAACAGAAGCTTGCTGTAGATTGGGAACTGTCAGAAATCAGGGACAAACCTATAATTTGGTATCCCGATAAATCTTACCTGGAGTGAGGATAAAGCTGTAATTGGAACGGAAGTATAACTAAAATGGAAAACAAAAGCAAAAACAAAATGACAGCATGCAATGCAGTAAGAGTGAACACATTTAATTCAGCCTTGCTAATGGGTGAAGGAAAGGGGAAGAGAGGGTAATATTCTGTCCCTATAGCTACATTGGTCAGCATGTAGAGAAGTTGATTCGTGCAGCTGCTTAGAGAGGCCATTTCCCAGTCATTTCTCCCAGCAGCAATGACTTCCACCTGTATGTGGGTTTCAACTCTGTTTTGTAGGGCAAGATTCCATTCCTGACCTATGGTCTCTGCTTGTCAGTTCCTGACATCTTATCTGACTTTTGTAACCCCAGCCTATAGCTCTCCTCTGCTTGCAGTTATGACTGCCCATTCATATTCCTGGTCAAGGTGCAGTTGGCAACCCGGGCAAATTAGAGCAGTAGTAGACTGTAGCTGCTCCGGGACAGAGTGGAGATAATCCATATGCGGTTAGGTTAAGTGGGAATTGATGGTAAGTATCCCAGAAAAAGCTAGTTACAAATGCTAAGGCTACTGGGGTTTTGTGAGGGGTCAGATCTTGATGGAATTAGTTTGGGATGACTTTATAAAGGAGGTGATTTTTGAGCATTGATATTGAAGAGAGTAGTGTCATTTAGTATTTATTATTACACTTAGATGAATGAGAATAAATAAAAACCTAAAAATAGCGTCAGTGGTCATCATGACTGGATTTTCAGAATTAAAAACTGAAACACAAGACAATTGGACAAAGGATGTTTGAAATTTAATAATGAGTAGTTACCGTATGTTGAGTAACTTAGGTGATAGACACTGTCCTAGGTGCTTTATATATTATTCATTTCTTACAGCAACTATTTGAGGATATAGTTATAGCTCCACCCTGTAGAAAGGCAGGGTCTAAGTCCCACCCTCTTGACAATGTACAAGCCTTGGTGACTTACTATTGAATAGATTGTGCTTACAGTTACATGGCATGACTCCCCAGACTAGGTTAGAAATAGTGATATAGCTTTCATTTGGCTCTTCCTGGGGCCACGTACCTTTGGAGACCTGAACTACCATGTAAGAAGTCCAACTAGTCTGAAGCTAAAATCCTGGAGAGAAAAGATCATGTGAAGAGATCACATAGAGAGAGAAGATGTCCAAGAAACCCCGGTTTCCAGCTCCAGACTCTTGAAGTGTTCACATTTGTGAATAAACAAGCCTTTGATATGACTCCAACCTTAGCCACTGACTTACTGGCAACCTCACAGGAGACCTTGAGACAGAACCACGCAGACCAGATTCTCCCAAATTCCTGATTCACTATAAATGATTATACAAGATATTTATAGTATAATATTTAAACAAGAGATAACCAATACAAGGTTCTTCTGGGTAACTCTTAGATTAGGGTTAATAACAAAGTGGAATTTCTGTCTCAAAGTAGGTAAAGTTCCTCTCTGCCAATGCAAGGTAACAAACAGATTAAGGAGGTAGGTGTTATTGGAATTTTGGCATCTTTTACTGTTGAGAGTGATTTTATTATAGCCCTGTGGAGTCAGAAAACCTACATTTGGATTTTAAACTAGTTCTGCCACTTCTACTTGTGTGACATGAGGGAAGCTGCATAACCTTCTGACTGTTACTTTAGTTCTTGCTGCAAACGAAGATACAGAACTTTGGTATTCAGTTCTTGGCAACACATCTTAAGAACAATATCTAGAAACTGGAGTGAATCAGAGGAGAAAGACGAAGGGTCAGGAAACCATGTCAAATGGGAAATAGGTGTAGAAACTGGAGGAGTGTCCCCTAGAAAAGAACTATTAATTCAACCCCTCCCTTCAGATATTTGAATAACTCTAACACAGAAGAGGAAATAGATTGATTTTGTGTATCTTTTGAGGACAAATGGAAAATAGTGGGTGATAATGATAAGGATCTAGATTTCAGCTGATGCAAGGATTCCTTTTTAAATAATTAAATTTATTAGAAAATGTTATTTGAGAGCCCTCTCCTGCAGAAATGCCAAGGAAAGAAAGCTTGGTTATTTTTTCTGGGTTCAATACAGGGAGATTATAATACACTAATTTTCTAGACATCTTCAAGAGGGCCAATTTTTTTTCTCTTAAATTTTATTTTATATTTCCTTTGAGCATCTTTTTATAAAACTATTTTTGTTTTTCTTTATTACATAAACAATGTGTTCATCAATGATAAATTAGAAAACACATAAAGCAAAAGGAAATAAAAATTATCAATAATCTCATCACCATTTAGAAATCACTCTAAATATTTTGGTGTATATCTTCCCAGTTTTTTGTTTGTTCTGTAGCCATATTTACTCTTATGCACACATGCAACGAAATTGAATTCATGTACTAAATGATACAATATATCCTTTTTCCCATTTAATACATATGTCTTTGTAAATGAATTATTTCTATAACATCTTTTTGGTATTCATATTCAAACTTGACCATAATATTTATTTTTAATAGAACATTTGCAAAATATGGATAACTTCAAAAAAGAAAATTGAAAATACCTATTATCCCAACACTCAGAGGACCAATAATGTTTTGTTGGACATTCTGTTGTCTTTCCTTCTGTACATAATTTTTTCTAAAAAAAATATATATTGATATTTCTCACTAACACACTTTTTACCAACAATACATTATGAATATTCCCACGTCACTACATTTTCTGAAAAATATGATTTTCAATAATTTCAAATTATTCTACCCTCTGGATGAAACCCTAATGCCCTCAGAATGATCCCTAAAACTGGACATGTAAGTTGCCTCTAATTGTGCATCATTATAAACAACTCTGTCGTCAACATATGTAATATTGTTTTTAATGGCTGTGTGGTATTCCATTGTGTAGCTATATCATCTTCTATTAAATGAATCCTTTATTTTTTTAATATTTCGGTTCTCAATACTTTGCTTAAATAAGCAATCCTGTCACTGTTAGAACAAATCTTTACTCTTAGCCTTACTTTTAAAATTATTTCTGACATATTTGGTGAATAGTTGTTTCAAGTTCAGCAGCTGATGATGTACTTAACATTTTGTTGGGTGCTCTGGGGTTATAGAGAAGAAGCATGAGACATGGCCCCAATCCTTCAAGTGTTAAAATTTAGTTGCATATATGATTAATACATGCAAAATAGTAATGAATAATTTATTCTAGTATATTATTAAATGCTAAGTTGCGTGGTTCTGATTAAGTGCTTCCATGTGTAGTTCAGGGGGTAGGAGGCTAGTGAGGTCCAGTATAGTCAGGCAGGACTTCAAGGATGAATTTGATCTGAGCTTTGAGGAGTGGTTTGAGTTAATAGTCAAAGAGAATGTAGGACATTCTAGAGGGAGGGAACATGAAGCACAAAAGCTCAAAAATTTGCGTGTGTTTGATATATTCACAGTACCATGAGAAGGCTATTTAAGTCTAACGTCTTTCTATTGCCACTGCTGAGCAATCTATTTTGAATAACAACCTCTGAAAAATCTGGGCAATATTTATTTTAAAATGTTTTTCCAGTTTTATTGAGATATAATTGACAAATAATGTTGTATTAAAGTGTAGAACATAATTATTTAACACATGTATGTATTGTGAAATGATTACCACAACAAATTTAGTTGACATCCATCACCTCACATATGTTTTATTTTAATATTTACCTTTCTATCCCCTTCAGACATGGAAACATCTTAATTAAATATTTTTAATTTGTGAAAATTGCTTGTTTTCTAGAAACTTTGCCTAATGACTATTTTTATGTACTACTATGTGCTTTTTCAGGCACATGCATATCATATTTGATTTCCAGCAAAAAGCTCTTTGGATAATCTGAATCAATGTTGCTTTAGTTCTTATACTGGGATTGGGATCCTTTTAAATAATATTTCAAAAATTATCTTCACTGTTAGGTTTGGTGGTGCCACCGAAGTTGGGGTTGAGAGAAAACAAATTTATAGTAAATTGCCTTTGAATGAACTAATGCTAACTCAGTCCCCATATGCTCTGCTTGTTGTGATGTTCATTTGTTCAGTCATGTTATCCAGTGGTTGTCTTCACAAGAAAGAACAAAAGAAGAGAAGTAATCTCCTTTATGTTATTTTTTTAAAATTAAAACTAACCAGTCTTCTTAAAAATTTTCATAATTGCATCCATATTGTAACATTCAGGCAAAGCATTTATTTCCTTGCTTTCACAGGGATCAGTGTTTTTTAAAGTGGGAGGCATCCGAATGAAAGCACCTATACATCGGAATCACTTGGCATGTTTATCAAACTTCATATTCCTGTGCCCCACCCTTGGGGGGTCTAGAGGGAGGTGAGGGAATCTGCATTTTAGCATATTTGCTAAGGAATTCTAAACATTGAAGTTTGAGAACCATCGCTTTAGGGAAATACTTTCTCAAATCTCTCCACAGCTGTGCTGCAGTGACATACATCACGACACGACAGATATCATCACTGGGCATCTTCCCTCAAACTGATATTTCATAGGACCTGTTTCATTTTTAGGAAATTACATAAGAGTTGAGCTTTTTTTCCCTTCAAGTAAACTTACTTAAAAATTGCCTAGCTCCTTAAAAAAAACCCTAAAGATCCTTTGTCAAGTTTCTTTTTCTAGTTTGGTATTATTGCCTTTTATCTAATGGCACTCTCTTCGTTTTAAGTGTTTGGACTTAAATACCTCTTTACACAGATGAATTGCCTATAGGCCTCCATTTATGAGAGGCCATTATTCGTTAAGTTTTAGAAGGTTAAAAAGTGAGGGCCAGAAATGGTAAAATTTGCACCTTTCCCTTTTTCCTAAGAATGGTATAAGATGACTCATATGACTTATGCCATTGATGATTTTATCCACTGCCTGTGTTGGTGCCTGGTGACATATTGAAAGTAGTTCTTGTCACTTTTTTAGAAAAATCATGACTTTTTAGCTTCTTGCTCTCTGCTTCTTGGAAGTGTTGATCCACTTTGCACAGATTATGGGGCTAAGGACAGTGTGGGTCATTGGTGTGGAAACCCATGGTGATTGTCTGTGGTGTAGGATGGCGGTGGCTACATTCTCACAGGTTAAAAAAAAAAACAAAGAAAGCAGTCTATCTCACAAATGACAGTGAGTAAATAAAACTGTTTAAAATTAGACCTGACAGAAAAAAATGGTACTGTATGAAGCCTAAATGCTCTGACGACAACTTAAAGTTGTTCCTCAGGCAGGAGAGCCATTCCTAATGTCTTTCAATTTCAATTTAGGAATGATGGGAAAGCCCTTTGTATTATGATCAATGGTGGCTCATTTGTAGGTAACCCACCTCCACATGACTGTTGTTTTGACTTGGTTTTTAATCTCTTAGGTTGAGTCAGAGTTTTGTTTTTGTTTCTGTTTTTGTTTTATAGGCTATGATGCGAGACTAGTTTGCACTTGAAATGAAAGTGATGGAAGCATAATTGATCCAATGGTGATACTGGTTCAAAAAAGTCTAGGTCAGATTTCTGATAGGGACATTACTAAGAGAGAAAAATGGCTTTGGAAAACACATTTCTGAGTTTTCTTTCTTTCCTTATTTTTTTTTAAAGATTATTTATTTATTCATTTGAAAGAGAGACAGTGAGAGAGAAAGAGAGAGCATGAACAGGGAGAAAGGGCAGAGGGAGAGGGAGAAGCAGACTCCCTGCTGAGTAGGGAGCCCAATGTGGGGCTGAGATCTTGACTTGAGTGGAAGGCAGATGCTTAACTGACTGAGGCACCCAGGCGCCCCCATTTCTGAGTTTTCATTTGCACAAAGCAGAGAATGAACTGACCATCTGAAGAAGTCACCTACTAACCATGACTGGTATCTAAGAGAAGGGATTCCTCTGCATTACTCAATAGAGCTATTGTAAACATTAAATGAAATACAATATCTTTCCTGGGGAAAGAAAAGATCTAGGAGCAAGGTAAAGAGGAGCTCTCTTTCCTGCCCTACTCAGTTTATTTTAGCCTTTTCAATTTATTTCAGTACAAATGCAATGAGCATCTGTTCTGTGCTAGGCATTGTGCTAGTACTGGGAATTAAAAAAAAGACTGATTTGGCTTACTATATTTTTTTAACAGCTTTATTGAGATATAGTACACATACCACATGATTTACCCATTTAATGTATACAATTCAGTGGTTTTTAGTACATACTCATGCTTCACAGTATTCAATTTACTCTAAGAGTCATGACATTTTTTACTAAACAATTCCTTAGGTCCAGAGGGAAAGAGCCACCTTGGTTCCATCCTTAGATCTGCTCCTTCCATCAGAATAATGGTGCCCACTGGTTATTAAATACCACCTCCTAAGAACTCAGTCCTGTGCCTAGTTGCTTTACAAATGTTATCTCATAATATGCTCCCAGAAGCCCTGAAAATAAGTTTTATTTAACCTTCTACAATGACAAAAATACTAATAACCTAGCATTTATCGGGTACAGTTATCTCAAAACCTATACTTGTCTAGGCTACATTTTTTTCTCCCCATTTCCCACCAGTTATTACTGTAACTTTTACCTCCTGTTTCTTCCTCTACTTCTTGAAGCTTGCTGGGCTTCTTTGTGAAGGGGGAGAGAGATATAGGAGCAGTTAAGATGTTCATGCTTCTGATGAGAATCACAAAGGCTAGATGCTTTATTTATTTCATACCATGTTTTATTGGGCTAGAGAATACCTATGCCCAGACAGATGAGGTGAATATAAGATTACTGATGGGCTGTAGCTAAATAATAGTTGCTTCCAACCCTCAGTTCTGATTTAGAGAGATGTAAAAACATTTTCTTCCTATAAACTCTTAGGTGTTAATTATTTTCAATCTCAGTTTTGCATTTTTTTCCTTACAGATGGATCTAACCCTCTTACCTGTTAGCTATCTTCTCTGTATTGTGAAGTAATTCTTGTGCAAATGTTTCTGTAACAGACTTGTCCTTTTAAAAACAAACAAACAAACAAACATAAAAATGTAAAAACAAACCACTTTCAAATGTGTGTGACTATGCGCTAAAGTGTAAATGTTAAAGAATAGAAAGAGGTTTTTGTAACTTTGAAAGGTGTATGGCTAGGAAAAATGATTCTCCTCAAACGCCAGCACACAAAATTGTTCCGAGTGGCTAACTTTCTGGCACTGATTTAGATATTTTATATATTTTCTGTTGAATAATTAACATTGGATAATGAAGCTAATTTCACTATTGTTTCTAAATTCAACGATAATGTTATTGTGATATACTTATTTTTTAGGTTGTGGAAGAGCATTTAACAAAAGTGCCAATTAAAAGAAAAACTTTGCCAATCTTAATAATTAATAATTGAATCCAAAGTATTTTAAATGAAGGGTGTAAATGAATAAGGAGTCAAAGTGTCCATTTTAAAATTAAGGGTTTGAAACAATTAGGTTGGTTTCTAATTTAAAAAAAATAGTTTTAATCATCAATTTCAGGGGAGTTCTTTTGATAATTGCTTCTTTTATGTTTAGTATTTTTAAAGGAGAGATGGTTAATATTTTTTGTCCATCTAAGCCTCATGTGCTGTTATTCTGAGTTTGGGATTTTTCTCCAACGGTATGCAAAGAAACAAATGTTCTAATGGTTTTATTTTATTTTGTTTTTCTAGGAGTCGGAGAATAATAAGTTATGTTCCCTGTATTCCTTCCGAAATACCTCTACCTCACCACATAAGCCTGACGAAGGGAGTCGGGACCGCGAGATAATGACCAGTGTTACTTTTGGAACCCCAGAACGCCGCAAAGGGAGCCTTGCCGATGTGGTGGACACACTGAAACAGAAGAAGCTTGAGGAAATGACTCGGACTGAACAAGAGGGTATGTGTGGACTTAACTATTGGGCTTTATTCTTTCAAAGATTCCAGGCCTTTAAAAAAACTGAGTGGGATTTCAAGGGCCAAAGCAGTGCATAATTGGCACTAGCCAGGAAAAAGTTATTCAGAGGTTACCATGGTGATGCAGATTGTGATCCATTGAGAGTATTAAGCAGATAGCTCCATTTTTCTAAAACTTTGTGCATTTTAATTTGTTCTTATGATAACAAATCAAATGGACTGCAAGCTTTACCCTGGAAAAAGGTGTACCATGGGAACTTTTGCAGCTGCAACTTTATTTTTCATTTTTTCTCCCTTATTTCCTTTTGATGGATAGTGTTTTATTATGAAAAGATCAACTGTTTAAAAAGAAAAGAAAAACAAACAAAAAATAAAAACAAAACTAATTTATTTCTCCTTATTTTTTAAGTAAATATTACAAATTTATAAAAAAAAGAAACCAAAGAAAATATTACAAATTTATAAATATTATCCTTTCACCTCCAAATGTTGTAGAATTGAGAGTTGAGGTTTCTAATTTGTCAAACCTAAATGCTCAAGAGGGAAGTGCTAAAACGCATGACATCTATTGCCTCATCCCACATCTACTCTCTCAAGAGATGTACATAGGTTCACTTAGGTTCACCTAGGTCCTAAAAAACATGATAGAAGACTCTAATAATATTTTTAAATTAAATAAATCAAGTCTAAGTGGTTGCTGTACTATGTATGTTCTTTATGTGCAGATTTTAGACTTTGAAATGTAGGGTAGTTAATGGTTCTGGATTTATTGCTAACACTGTAAGTTAAATTTAGAGTTCTGTAGCACTGTAGAGAAATGGGGATATAAGGGGATTTTCATGTAACTTAATTTTATTCCTATAAGGGCTTAAAAGTTTAAAAATTTCAAATTAATTTTTGTGGATGTGTCCATCACATCAGCACAAAAGGAAGTTTCTAAAATGTATCACACACGTCCCTGACTTACCAACCAGATGAGATGGCACAAAAATGTAAATATTTTTTGATGATTCAGGGTCATGGTGCAGTAGACTATCAACTCCAATACCTATCTAATACTTATGTGACCCTGGATAAGTTCTTCAGTTTCCCCAAGCCATAAAATTTACAATTTGGTGTGGTACTAATACTTGACTTGGTAACTCAAACATTTTGAGAATTAACTATAATAATGAATAATGAAGTCTCTGATGAGCAGTAAACTACATACATTTGGGGTATTGTGATGATTATCATATTATAAATGTCAATTATTTTATCAGGCTATAATGTAATGATGCCCCCAGAGATCATTGAGATAATTAGGACTATTTGGCTTTATGGTTATTTCTCTGCAATTATGATACTTTTGAGTTCTTGTGTCTGTTTGATATAGGTATCTTTTGGTGCATGCATGTGTGTGTGTGTGTGTCAGTCTGTGTTTGTGTGTCTGTGTGTATGTTGGGTTTTGTTCCTTCAATATCAGATTGCAGGCTGTTACTTTTTGCGTTGTTGTGAATAATTTCTAATTTGTTTCTTTTTTCATTTGTAAATTATGAAAATAGATGATCACAACCTCAGGACCATAAGTAAAATATAAACATGTATGTCTGGGTGAGTTGCTGAGAGACTCTGGGTAATATACATGATCTTTAGTTCATGGACTTCTGGCTGTTCAGACACTTTATTTTCCCCTACTTGGCTATGTTCTAGAATAAATGAAGCTGTCTGATCAATAATCTCTGAATAAATGAAATTGCTAGATTATTTTAATTATGATTTACCAAAAAGATGGTTTAGTCCTATAAGAAAGTAGTTTTCAGAATTCTTTAGAGAGCTCCTTAATGTAAAAATGAAGAAACTGATTTGTGATGATTTTTTTTTCCCAGTGTGAACTCCTAGGAAATTTAAAATAATCTTTCTCTTGCAAGTCATGGTTAGTTTTCTGTTCTTCCTCTTTATTACTGTGTGTTAAAGATTTGATACAAGAGAGGCACTTGCAAGATGAGACCTCTCATTTAAGAGTACTTTATCACTAAATTCCTACTATCAAATAATGTTTTTATGTACTTTACTGAACTTCGTTTTCTATAGTATATATATATATATATTAGGCATCAGAATTTCAGGCACTTTTTTAGTGTGTATTAATGTATATATATTAAGTATAAATATGAAGTGATAAAAGTATACTCATCAAACTTACAGATTCTACAAATCTGGAAGGAACACTGAATGAAATGTATGAAAGAAACAAAACTCAAAAGGTTTTGACAAACCAAAAATATGAACTTAAAACTAACCCATCAAGAAAAAATTTAATAGATCTTATTGTAAAGTCCAGAGATTGTGACAAAGACTCCTAGCTGCACAAATAATTACTGAAGGAAATTCAACTAGCAGACACATGAATTAAAAAAAAAAATAAGCTTATGAGTTTTAGGAAAGTACGCTGGAGTCAGCATGATGAATATTGCCAAAAATTTGATAGTGCTGTCTCAGCCAGCGTTACTAGAATTACGGTATGTAGCATTCAAAAGGTGGTAGTCCCATTGAACTCCCTGGTCAATACAATGCACCTGAATTATGGTGTTGAGTTGAGAATTACCTTTAGGTGGGACTAAAAAACATTGGGATATTCTCAGAGGAGAACAGTTGACATGATAACAGACATACAATTATATAATAAGAGGAATGGTTGAAGGGACTAGTAATATTAATCCCAGAGAAAATAGATGAAGGATGACATCATGGTTGTCTTTAAAGAGTAAAGTCACGTGGGGGAAGGACTGGGTTTATTCTATGTAGTTCCAAAGGGATTGAATGAAGACCAGTGACAAGAAGTTTCAAGGAACCAGCTTATCATTTATAACAAGATTAACTAACAGTTGTACCTGGCCATGTATGGAATAATCTTCTTTGGAAAATAATAAAATGTCCTTGGAGGTATGTGGCAATCTTAATTGCCATTTTAATAGGGCTCGGGGACAGAAGATTGGTCTTTTTCTAATGCCAAAATATGAATTTTTATGAACAATTTGCTTATACAGTATTTCATAGCTCATCATATATGTATTTTTATAGCCTTAATCAAGAACTACATAGTATCTTGATTATTTTTCTACAAATTTTCTTTTTATTTTTAAAGGTGGTAGTAGAACTGAGGGATTCTTACCGTTTTTTGGTTTTTGGTTTTTGGTTTTTTTGGCTGTGGATTTCCTTGGTAGTCGTTGAAGCCTACAGGTTATTTCTTAGTTTAAATGCACAAAGTAAAATCTATAGAATTACAAAGAAAATGAATTATATTAAAATATTAAATAATTCTAAAATTTTGTGGTATGGTAGAACGTGTTACTTTACTAATGCATTAAACAAGATCTAATAAAGGGACTCAAAACATTAAATTTTAAAGTAATGATAAACATAAAAAGTATTTTGAGATATCACTAACCAGTACAATGTGATATAAAAATATACTATAATTCTTTTGGTTACAGCATCACAGATACTATGAATATTTTATAGTTTGTTTCCTGCATCCACAATTTAAGGAAGTCCAAATTTTCAATTAGAGGTTAGTGAAAAAGAATTTTTCCATCCAGGGTCACCATCCAAGGTCCCCTGAATCCTGTAGATGGACTCTTGGGGTCTATGGACCCAAGGCTAAGAACCCCTATGCTACATAATATGGGGCACCCATAATGAATTAAACAATAGTCTCTAAAGAGTTCATATTCTTGTAAGAGGTATAGGATATGTACAAAATGAACTAATTCAATGCCTAATATAGGAGTTGACAGGATAGATTGCACTGGCCTAGGAAGCCATGGAAAGATTCTAAAGGGAAATGGGTCTTAACTGGTCTTGGAGAATGAAGGATTTGGATAGGCAGAGATGGAGGGGAGGGACATTTCAGGCAGAAGGAACAGGCAGAGACCTTTAAAATACCCAACAGTTCATGTTCTAATTTAAAGTATGTGAAGATGCATATAGGATATAAGACTGAAAAGGTAGGTTGGGTTCAGATCACTGAGGCCCTTTAATTCTTGGCTAAGGAGTTTGCACTTAGAATGAAGGCCATGGAAGAACCATTGACTATTTTTTAGAACAACATGGTGATGGATTTAGAGCTATCCTCCAGGAGGTTCATCTGGCCGCACCGTGTAGGATGTATGGGAGCACGAGAGACACTGAGGAAGTTTTTCAGGCTAGAGATAACAAGGGTCTGAACTAAGGCGGGAGAAATGAGAAAGGAGGAAGGGGTGCATATGGAAAAGATATTAGGAGATAGAATTGTTAGGAGTTGACATTTAAGTGAGGAGACCAGGGAAGAGGAATGGTTCAAATGTAACTCAGAGTTTTTAAACTTTGGGTGAGTGGGAGGGTGGTAATACAATTAATAAAACAAAAAGTAGAGGAACATGAAGATATCTACTTTCTATTTTGAGTTTGATTCCTAATTTTAATTATCTGCTCAGAGCAATACTACAGAACAGTATAATGGGATTTCTGACTCTATAAAACTATATTTCAGGTCTAAGGAGGTATAATAGCTTCACCAATATTTGCTTGGCTTTGACCCTTTAAAGCCCCAGGTCCCTTTCCTCATGTGGGACAGCTGTTATCCCATGGGACATATAAGAGCTTTCAAATGCATTACTCGCCTCTCTCTCACCTCTATTTCCTGGTTGGAAGACCATACCTCATGAATGACAAGCCTTTGTGATTGACATAATAAATGACTTTTCCTGAGTCATTCTTGTCCTGGAGAATGTTTTGACTCTATCATACTAAATACCTTCCCCCTCACTTCCCCTCATATACAGGAACTGATCTATAAAAAGTTTATTTATTATGGTCTATTTTAAAACAATATCTACATGATAAAACAAAAACTCTCCAGATAGCATTAGGGAATTTATTCTCTTACAGGCAGATCCTTTCATCAGCCAAATAATTGTCCAATGTTTTATCTCCCATCCCTCAAGAAATGTCTTCTTCAGAGCAGTGATTTGACTGCATTGCCGAAACACTGATGAACAAAGGTGTTCTGTCTGAAGTGCCTCCTCTGAAAGTGAGATTTGTGGGAAAATAGACAAGGTTTCTGTTTTGTTGAAAATTTAACCTTGATTTTTTGGTCATAGGTAGACAGGCAGATAGATGAGAGAGAGAGGGAGAGAGAGGTGCATGGATAGGTGGATAGAATGAATATCAGAATCTACCTTTTAAAGTACTGTTGATATTGGTGGGTAGACTATGCAGAAAGACTGATTATAGGTTCAGGTTAAAATGCTTCCAAGATAAAAATCCTTCAGCTGTGATTAAATGATGAATTTTAGTTATCCTTGTATCACCCATCTTGTTGCCAATGTAGCTGGGCTCTAACATAAGCGACAGTTGTCAGAAAATGAATACTTTAAAAAGGACTTCTATATCTAAATACATATATTTAATCAGAGAGTCCTTTGGCTTCTGAAAATAAGTTGTCTAATGAGAATTTCATTTGAGCAGCTGCGACTGAGGAGGTCAACAGGCATTGCCTAGGAGAATATGGCCCAGCTGGTTAAATCTGGTTGTTGTCGTGATTTAAATGGTCAAGTGCTGCTTGTAATCCAGGACCGTCTGTTTGTAAAGGGAAGAGTGAGTGCTTCAGCATAATGTACAGCTGTTTTAATCTCTCTTTAATAATAGTGCTTCAGCCACTATCATGTCTTGTGTATCATACTACTAAGTATATGATCTTAGGCCGAGTGAACTGCTTTTGGGTCAGGTTCTGGAGGCATGTGAGCTTGCAGAGAAAGGGATACAATGATATAAACTTCAACTCTCTGATAAAATAAACCCTTCTTTCTCACTTTTTGGCTCTTTTAAAAGATATTCTTTAAGTAATAATTATTGTGATCAAAAGGGAGCGATAAACTTGTAGTTAGAAATATTTGAACTAGTGAACTCTGAGAGAGGCCATAAACTTAATGGAAAGTATGCAGGGTTTAGGTACAGTTATATAGGATATATGTTGGACAGAAATTAGAATATTTGCCCCGTGGAATTGTGTGCCACAAGTTATCATGATAATGAAAGTATGTGGTTTCATTTGACTGTGTATGTGGAGAAAGGGCAGGAGCATTTGAGCTTTGGATTCCTGGTGGGATAGGCTTTCCAATGGATTATGCAGCTGTTACCCTGCACAAGAATGAACACGTGTTTATGTGTATATCTGACAGATTATTATCATTATTCACATCTCTAAACAATAATTTGGATTTTTACATATATTTTTTACCGAATTATATTTAGTTAGCATATATGTTGGTATATATTGCTTATCTGATAACTTTTGCTGTAGTAAAGGAGGAATGTGGTATAGTTCAAACGATGGGGAAACTCAGTTTTGAAAGTCATGTTTCTGAGCGAGCTAGATTTGTGTTTGACCATAAATTCAATCATTTGGAGGGGCAGTACAGCCTCCCGATTAAGAATGTGGGCTCTGGAGCTAGACTGCGTGTGTTTGAAACTCAGTTCAGCATTTGCCATGTGGGTGACATAGGGCACCTCTCTGTGCCTCAGTTTTCTCAATCAAAAATTACACATAATTATGGTGCTAGTATAAGGATCAAGATTTAGTTAATGCAACTAAAGCATTTAGAGCATTACCAGCATGTAGTAAGTGCTCAATAGAGGTAGCCAACAGTATTTTCTAGCTGTATAACCTTGAACAAATTACTTAATTCTTTTGTGCTTCCCCTCACCGGTAAATTTGGGTGAATGATACCTACTTTGCAGGGTTGCGTGAGGATTTCACATATTAAATATATAAAACACACAGCTTCTATAATTATAATTATTATTACTGTTGCTATTATAGTTGCCATTACTGTTATTATTTGAAGAAACATTTTTTAAGGGAAATATTACAGGAATCTCATCTTTCGCCACAGACAGAATCATAGGAAATGTCCCATGGCGTTAGGGGATTTAACATTTGGCAGCAATGATGTTCCTGTTTTCTGGAAGAGCAATTCAGTTTAACTCTCCTTTCAGGCTTTTTGGAAAAGCTGATACTAAAGTTTCCCCCCTGGAAGCCAATCTTCCCTGCTGAGAAATATGTGGAATATGATGTTGTCAGTGAGAGAGGTTGGTAAAGCCTTGGATGAGGTTTTCAGATAGTATCCAGTTAAGAGCAATGTGTTCCTATTAGAGGGAAAAAAAAATCTATTAAAAACCCATGCTAAAAAAAAAAAATTAACATTACTACCATGCTAGAGCATCAAAAGAATTTTTTTAAGGCAGAATTTATGGATATTAGGTTTGCCACTGTTGTGATTGAAGGTTATATTGGTGAAGCATTTAGAATATTTGAGATCCAAACCCTTCTTTATATTTCTCATTCATGGGAAAAATTGGAAAGGTTTTGGATTTTTGCATAAGAAACACATTAAATATTCATTACCAATGCCCCGGAATTAATTTTTCAAATAAGTTGGAAATTTCAAGTCATTTAAATGCTGAAGTTCCCCAAGATCACTCATACCCTAAGTGAAGAAGTAATCAGGTATTCAGAGCAATGCTGATGTAACTTCAATTTATTTTTTCTTTTTAAAATACTACATCTTTCCTCCCTATGATATTTTTGTCCTTGCTCCCGTTTTAAAGAATTTGTATATTCATAGTAAATACGTATCTAGTACCAGATACTTTAAATAACGTATTTTCTGAAAGTATTGTACAATTAGGGATTTAAATGAGCTAGAACTACTGGTTTTTGAATTATGAAAAGAATTATATTTGGTATGTTTTTATGTGAAGTATATTTGCTTTCTAATCTTTGGAAACTGGACATCCTCTTATATAACTTTATAAACAATGTAATCAGCCTGCATCCTGTGAGCCGCAGACATTCTGGACGAGTCTTGGCTATTTCAATTTGCTGTTGTTTTACAACTCCCACTTACGGTGTCGGCAATGTGCTAGTTGGTGGAATCTTTTTCTTAACTTCATTTTGCGTGTCTCTGCCTTGAAAAGATACTTCAAATTTCTTGGCTCATTTCTCTTTCTTCAGATTTAAACATTCTTTTCTTAAAGCTCTAAGAACGTTAAGAACAGATGCAAGCAATTGCTTTTGATTTTTTCTTCTTCACCTGGGAAGCAAGAAGGTGCTGTCCTGGCATTTTGTTGCTTAGAAAGTGGATGCAACTTTCTGATGGTTTGATGAAATAAGTCATATTTTTCTATGATTTTTGAACCTGTAGAGTTTGAGGGTATTAGCATTTCCCATTGAAAATTTATTAGATCTGCTTCTTCAGGATTTATGCTGGGATTCTAAAAAGTAATAGGAAGAGTGGTTTTTAGTCATATCTTCTTCTTATATATGCAAAATGCAAAGAAAATGTGAATATAAAAGGAAGTGGCAAATTTAAATGTGTTTATTATGTCATATTTGATACATAAATGTTATAAGGCATAAAAATAAAATAAATGCCTGTGAATTCATCATCCAACTTAATATAAATTACTACTATTGAATCTACCTGTTTTCTTCACCTGACAATCCCTTTGTTTTCAACCTAGATGTAGGTACTGCCAGAACTTTGTGTTTATCATTTTCTCTTTTTGTTTTAAAGCAGTTTTATGCGTCCCTAAATAAAGTTGTTCGTCTTTGTTTTAGAACTTTGTAAAAATGGTACTACACTGTACCTTCTACACCTTGCTTTTTATACTCATAATTCTAAGCTCAATTTTGCAGGGTACAGCTCTAGTTTCATTTTCATTTTCGTATGAAATTCTATACATTATTCCATAGAATGATATACAGGAGTATATTTTCCTGTCTACTGTCTCTGGACACTTGGATACTATTGCTTTCTGCTAGTATAAACAATGATGGTATGAACATTCTTGCACCTGTCTTCTGATGCACATGAGCACGAGTTTCTTCTCTAGGGTGTATTCCCAGGAGTGGAGCTGCTGTTGACCAATTTTTGTATTCTTTTTCCACTCTGTTGAAAAACATTGCACAAAGAAGTTGAGGCTACTGTGTGTGTGTGTGTGTGTGTGTGTGTGTGTGTGTGTGTGTGTGTGTAGTATAATCCTTGAAAGCTTTAACTTAACCGCTTATACCTTTTGGTTCCACCTTCCTCAAAATTTCTAGTACAGGTTTCTTTTTATCATTGAGCTTTTCAGAAGCTCACAAGAGCCTTTGATGGACCCTTCACTGCAATTTTCCTTTTTCCTTTTGTTGTATCTTAATAGAATTCTTCAACCTTTCTTTCAACTATGAACACAAGTGTATTGTCATTCTCCCACTGGACTATGATTACTAGGTTTGTTAGGAAACACTTTTTTCCCCCTTTTGATCCTCTTTATTGACTTTTCCAGTTTGGTGTGGTTTTTGAATTAAAGAAATTCCTGATCTCTAGCCATATCTGGTTCCCAGTCATTTTTTTTTTTCTTAAATACCTACTTCGAATTCAAGATTAACTAGCAAATCTGTTGATTTTTGCCACTGTTCTATCTAGCCATTTATATTGAAATAGACAGTTTTCTAACCAGTTGACTTATTAGCTGGAAATCTTTACCTTTTCCTTAGAATGCTTAATTTGAGAATCCTTTGAGATACTGGCCTGGATTTGATATGTATTCTTGTCCTGACTCTGGTAACTTACTGGATAGTACCTAATAATTGATTAATTAGTTAATTGATTGATCTTAACAAAAGTTTCTTAATTCAGAAAACATGGACATTAGTCTAGCATTAAAGACCAAATTCTAAGACTTTATGCTGCTCTGATTTTCTTTTAGAGTTTGTATCTCAATTTCAGCATTATCAGTGATTTTTTTTTTCAAACTATTTTCAGGCTAGAAGTCATCTGAACCAATCTTATGATTCATTTTTCTTTTATTATGCTCAGAATCATTTACTTTACCGTTCCCAGTCTCTTTTTTCTGATGTTATAATCTTTATCAAGATAGAGATAAAAACTCCCATCTGATTTTGATGTGTGAAAAGTCATTGTCCTATGAGGTTTGGACAAAGCCATGGATAATTGGCTCAGAAAGTGTTGTGTATGGTTTGAGAGATTGGCAAACAGAAGTGGGTGGTGGTAAGGTACCATGATCTGGAAGAAGTAAAGGTCAATAAGTCTACCTTTTGTCTGGGCTGTTGTAAGGGGGATTTGGGTCTTAGAGGGAGTTCATGGCCATAATTATTAACCATATGAGGCTATGGTTTAATGCTGAATAACTGTGACACTTAGACCCATCATAGCTTTCTTAATTTATGTTTTGAGGGCTTAAGTATAACCAAGAAGCTATAACTGAGAGGCCAGACAACTCCCACGATGAAGTCATAATACATGGACCATCCACTATCATTGGGAGTGCAGAAGTTAGAGGCCTATGAACATTCCTAATTGCTTTCAGATAATGAATTGAAAGTATGTAAATACAAATAGATGGTTAGAAAAAAAATCGAAGGTATAATGAAAAATAACTATGAAAAATGTGATAAAATATTGAATTATTTGCAATAAGAACCACGCAGCAGCAGCAACAGCAACAGCAGCAGAAACACTATGCTAATGTATGACTTGTGAATGAAGGCCACCTCTAGTCAGTGGGCAGTCTTTAGAGTAGCTAACAAACTGTGTGTGCGGTTATTCCACCCACTCCAGAATGCAGCTGTAATTTAATTGGAACTTTTTAGCATGTCCTTCAGAAATACCTCTTTAAGTTTTTGCTTGTGTCATAGATGGGAGAGTTGGGGAATTTAAGAATTATTGCATAAGCCACCTGTTGTTTTGGAGCTATCGTTCTTTGTTTTCAAATAGAAGAGAGAGTCTGGAGGAAACTACAGTTATGTACCTAATGTACAAAGTCCTAAAAATGATCCTGTGATCTTTTTGATAATTTTTGTTGATATCACATATAGTGATAGCATCATTTTGGAATACAGAGGGCAGCAGTAAATTAATGTTGTGTGCTTATAAATATTATTGGCACAAATCTCATGTGTACAAAGCTTATGTATTAATTTTATTTTTTCCATTATTAATTTTAATATAACCCTTAAGCCACCATTCTGACTAATAGCAGGAAGTTTGATCTCTCTTCTAGGTAAACTTCCAGTTACTTTAGGATTTATGTTCAGTCAGTTAGAACTATGCTCTTTTCACTTCTTCATGGTATTATCTGTTAGTCAGAGGTGTGGGCATTTTACTGGCATTGGAGCTTTGGTATCTAGCCATGATCATCAGTCTCTATTATGCTTAGAATAAAATTCATTGTTTAAAATCCAAACACTGTACTCTGGCTTCCAAGGCTCATATTATATTACTTTACCCTTTTCTCAGACCACTCCAGCTTCACCGGTCTGTTTTTTGTTTTTTGTTTTCCCCCTCAAACATGTCTTAGTTCCATACTTCTCCATGTATCTAGAATGATTTTCCTTGAGATGCAGGTATATTGGATCCTTCTTGTGATTCAGATCTCCTCTTAACTATCACTTCTTCAGAGAAACCTTACTTAACCTTTAAATCTTAAGTGGATCCCGGTTACTCTTTACCATATTACTCTATTCAATTTTCACCTTAGCATTTTCCATTACCTAATATGCTTTTTCATTTGTCTTCCTTTTGTCTCTCTCACTACACTAAAGGGGGGGAAGTCAGTGACAGCAGAGACACTCTCTGATTTGTCCACTGCTATATTCCCAATTTCTAATGACTAGAACACAAGACCCTTATTAAATGTTTGTTGATTGAATAAACGAGTGAAGGTTGTTAAGTGATCTGAAGTGGTATTTCTTGTTCTTACTTCTGCCTCCGTTGTCCTGGCATTTACTTTTTTTCTCCCTACGGTAGACCTCTCTTAACCATATCCTTGTCTTTCATAATATTGGAGGTCAACATAGGAAATCAAAGTAATTTCCTCTTGTCATGGCCTTTTCTTCTATCTGTTGGTGCACATTTACTGTTCAAAAGTCAGCTGACAATGTAACTCCAGATACACTGTCAACCAATAGTATGTTCTTCATTTCTAACATTTTGTCATTTAAAGATATTATATAAATAAAATCACACAGGATGCACATGTTTGGAATTGGCTTTTTAAAACTCAGCATAATTCCCTGGAGATGCATCCATGTTGGTGCATATATCAATCGTTCATAATACTTTTTATTGCTTAACAGTATTCAATCGCATGTATCACGTGTATGTATCAGTTTGTTTACCAGTCACTGATTAAAAGGTATCAATTCAAATTCTAGTTTTTGGCTATTATAAATAAAGTTGCTATGAACATTTGTGTACAGGTTTTTGTATGAACCTAAGTTTTCATTTCTCTGGAATTCATGTCCAGGAGTACGAATGCTGGGTTGTATGGTAATTGATGTTTAGTTTTATAAGAAACTGCCAGCTATTTCAGAATAGCCAAAGCTGTTTTACATTCCCACCAGCAATGTATGAGTGATCTAGTTTCTCTGTGTCTTTGCCAGAACTTGATTTTGTTATGTTTACTTTAGCCTTCTGATAGTGTGTAGTGATATCTCATTGTGGCTTTAAATTGTATTTCTCTTATGGCTAACGATGTTGAACATCATTTGATGTGCTTGTTCACCATCTGTTTATCTATCCTCTTTGGTGAAATGTCTATTCATGACTTGTCTATTTTTTCATTGTTTTTTACTGTTGAGTTGGCAGAGTTCTTTATTACTGTAGCTACTAGTCCTAGGTCAGATATGTGATTTGCAAATATTTTCTTCCAGTCTGCAGTTTGTCTTTTCATCCTTTTTACATAGGCCTTCACAGAGCAAAAGTTGATACCTTCAAAGAGGTAGTGTTAAGCAATTTTTCATTTTGTGCTTTTGGCGTCAAGTCTAAGAACATTTCACCCTAATATTTTTCTAAAATATTTATAGGTTTACATTTTATACGTAAGTCTATAATCTATTTAGAGCCCATTTTTGTATCAGATGTGAGATTTAGGTCACATTTTTAAAAAGATTTTATTTATTTATTTGAGAGAGAGAGAGAGAGAAAGTGAGAGCCAGAGCATGAGTGGAGGAGGAGAGGGAAGAAGAGTGGGGGTGGGGGAGGAAGGAGCATACTCCCGGACTGCAGGGATCCCAACACGAGGCTTGATCCCAGGACCCTGGAATCATGACCTGAGCTGAAGGCAGACACTTAACCAACTGAGCCACCCAGGAACCCCTAGGTCACATTTTTAAGTCAGGTGTGAAGTTAAACGATTTCCTTTTGAGTTAGCAAGGTCATAGGATACAAGATCAACACATAAAAATCAATCACATTTCTATATATTAGCAATGGACATATGAAAACTGAAATTAAAAGCACAATACTATTTACAGTTGCTCCAAAGAAAATGAAGAATGTAGGTATACGCTTAAAGCATGTGCAGGATCAGATGCCGAAATACAAAATGCTGATGAAAGAAATCAAAGAAAACCTAAATAAATGGCAACACATACCATGTCATGGGTTGGAAGACTCAAGACGGCAAGATGTCAGTTCTTCCCCAAATAATCCATATGTTTAATGCAATTTTTATCAAAATTCTAGTAAGACTTTCACGTGCATGGACAAGCTTATTCCAAAATTTATATAGAAAGGGGCAGACCCTAGAATACCTAAGATAATCTTGACAAAGAAGAATAAGATGTTAGGAATCACTCTACCCAATATGAAGGCCTACAACATAGCCAGAATAATCAAAACAATATGGTTTTGGCAGGAAAATAGACACATTGATCAATGGAATATAATAGAGAACACACAGATAGAACTGCAAAAATATGCTCAACTGATTTATGACAAGGATGGAAAGTGTTATTTGCTATTTTATATTTATTGATCTTGCCTCCCAAGAAGATTTTAATTTCCTTGAGGGCACAGACCATATCTTTTAGTCTATCTTCACAATGCCTAGTATATAGATCTTAGCGTGTAATATATGTATAATAGCTAAAAACCTGTTGATTTATAAAAGGTTTCAGAGATATGAATAATATTATGGTTCAAAGGAGAAAAATAGATTCAATTTTTAAGGAATGCCTCTTCATTTATTATATATATATATATATATATATATATTTAATTACATACATATATATGCTTACTATTTCCATAAGCATTTATTAAGCTCTTTCATCTGGTACTATGGTGGGCCTGGGGTGGGGAGAGGTAAAAGTGAAGAAAGAGGAGGAGGAAAAAAAAAGATGAATACAGAGATGGACAGATAATGGTTTTTAGTAACTCATTATTAATGGGGAAACACACACACACACACACACAAAGTAATTATATTAGAATAAGTGCTATAGAAGTTGCTTAAAATGCTATGGAAGTACAAAAGGGGGCTGTCATTTTGTCTAGTAGATCTAAGAAAGGATTTAGAGACATTTGAGCTGGATTTTGATGAATTGTAAGCTATTCATAGTGACCAAGAGATATAATAGAATCCCAGGTAGAGAAAACAGCATTGTATAAAGTTTCAGTGGTATGAATAAACCCATGAGTTTGGTAAATTCAGAGGTTCAGTGTGGCTGGACAGGAGATATGAATGAAAAAATAGGTTGAAGCCTTTCTAAAGAGTTTGAATTTTATCTTTTGGGTAGTAGGGAGCTGCTGAGAGCTTTAAGTAAGAGGATGCATAACATAATTGGACACATTTCTTATAAAAGAAACTTTGGTGGTATTTTTACTATCAGTTGAAAAGAGGCAAGGCCAAATGTAGGAAAATCTGCTAGTAGGCTATTTTAATGGGCCACATATATACTGATAAGAGTTGAAACAATTAAGGCAGTGTCAGGGGATAGAGAGGAGGAGTCAGCCTTTAGTTATATAGTTGAGGTTGCTAATTAGATGTGGGGTATGAAGTTAGGGAGAGAGACAAAGAAGATTGAAGTATCCTAGCAGAGAGATTCAATGATGAGACTATTAAGATGGTGAATAATAATAAAAAAAGATGGTGAATATAGATAGATAAAGTTTGGGGAGAAGGTTTGGGTTTAGAAATACTGAGTTTGAGCATTCTATGAAAGTAGATAGGTCCAGTAGGCAGATGTAGGACTGATTATTCTGGAGATTCGGCCAGAGGAGTACCCCTTGGCTCCTCTGCCTTTTTTAAATGAAGTATGATTAACATACAGTGTTACATTAGTTTCAAGTGTACAATATAATGATTCAACAATTCTATACATTACTCAGTACTCATCAAGATAAGTGTACTCTTAATTTCCTTTATCTGTTTCATCCCTCCCTCTACCACTTCCCCTCTGGCAACCACCAGTTTGTTCTTTGTATTTAAGAGTTGGTTTTTTTGTTTGTCTTTTTTCCCTTTGTTTTGTTTCTTAAATTCCACATACAAGTGAAATCATATGGTATTTTTCTTTCTCTTCATTTAACATATTCTCTAGGTTCATCCATTGTTGCAAATGGCAAGATCTTATTTTTTTTTTGTGACTGAGAAATATTCCATTATTTATATATATAAATATATAAATATATATATATATATATCATCTATCTATGCATATCACTTCTTTATTCATTCGTCTATGGATGGACACTTTCATATTTTTGCTATTGTAGAAAATGCTGCAATAAATATAGGGGTGCACATATCTTTTTGAATTAGTATTTTTATATTCCAGTAGTGGAATTACTGGATCATATGGTAATTCCATTTTTAATATTTTGAGGAACCTCCATATTGTTTCCCATAGTGGCTGCAACTGTTGAATTCCCACCAATAGTGCATGAGGGTTCCTTTTTCCCCACATCCCCACTAACACTTGTTATTTCTTGTTAGTTTTTATTTTAACCACTCTGACAGGTGTAAGGTGATATCTCATTGTAGTTTTGGTTTGCATTTCCCTAATGATGAGTGATATTGAGCATTTCTTCATGTGTCTGTTGGCCATCTGTATGTCTTCTTCGGATAAATGTCTATTCAGGTCCTTTGCCCATTTTTTTTTTTGTTTGTTTGTTTTTAAGATTTTTATTTATTTATTCGACAGAGATAGAGACAGCCAGCGAGAGAGAGAACACAAGCAGGGGGAGTGGGAGAGGAAGAAGCAGGCTCATAGCAGAGGAGCCTGATGTGGGGCTCGATCCCATAACGCTGGGATCACGCCCTGAGCCGAAGGCAGACGCTTAACCGCTGTGCCACCCAGGCTCCCCCCTTTGCCCATTTTTAAATTGCTTTTTTTTTTTGTTTAGTTTTGTTTCGTTTTGTTTTTGCTGTTGAATTGTGTAAATTCTTTACATATTTTGGATATTAACCCCTTATTGGATATATCATTTGCAAATAACCTCTCCCATTCAGTAGGTTGCCTTTTTGTTTTGTTGATGGTTTCCTTTGCTGTGCCAAAGCTTTTTATTTTGGTATAATCCCAGTAGTTGAATTTTGCTTTTGTTTCAGATGATATGATACTATATACAGAAGACCCTAAGAATTCCACCAAAACTATTAGAATCGATTAAATGAATTTAGTAAAATCACAGGATATGGAATTAATATATAGAAATCTGTTGCATTTCTATGCACTAATAATGAAGTAGCAGAAAGAGAAATTAAGAAAATAATCTCATTTATAATGGCACCAAAGTAATCAAATACCTAGGAATAAACTTAACCAAGGAGGTGAAAGACCTCTACTCTGAAAACTATAAAACATTGATGAAAGAGATTAAGGTGACAATACTGACATTCTGCACAGAACTAGAACAAATAATACTAAAATTTATGTGGAGCTCAAAAGACCCTGAATAGCCACAGAAATCTTGAGAAGGAGGAACAAAGCTGGAGATATCACAATCCCAGATTTCAAGATATACTACAAAGCTGTAGTAATCAAAACAGTGTGGTACTGGCACAAAATAGACACGTAGATCAATGGAACAGAATAGAGAGCCCAGAAATAAATTCACACTTTTGTGATCAATTAATCTATAATGAAGGAGGCAAGAATATACAATGGGGAAAAGATAGTCTCTTCAACAAAACGTGTTGGACTGCTACATGCAAAAGAATGAAAATGGACCTTTTTCTTACAACATACACAAAAATAAACTCAAAATGGATTGAAGACCTAAATATGAGATCTAAAACTCTTAGAAGAAAACATGGGCAGTAATTTCCCTTGGCTCCCTTTCTATCATTGTTATGAATTTAAACTTTTTCTCAGAGAACTCATTGCAGCTTTCAGTTGGCCTCAAATTTGCTCCTCACATGGGAGTTCTGTAATCTGTCATTCTATTCATATAAGAGGAGAGAAGCAACTATAGGCCAGTACAAGTCATGTGTGTCTTATCTTCTCAGGCAAACTCAACTAATTTTGTGGCCCAGTGGTTCACATTGTCAGTAGCATTGACATCACCTTGGAGCTTATTAGAAATGCAGATTCTTGGGCCTCACCCTTACCTACTGAATCAGAAAGTCTGGGATTAGGCCCAGCAAACTATGCTTTAACAAGTTCACCAGGTGTTTCTGATGCACACTGATGACTGAAAACTATGATATAGAAGATATACTGTATTATATTGTACTATGCCATGCTGTGCTGTCGCTCAAACCATATAATGTGATGCCATGAAATCATCTTCTGACTGGGAAACACTTCCAGCCATCTTCATGATCAATAATTGCCTAACAAAGGGTAAAATAATTGATAAATTGACTTGATTAAGAAGTAGGATGAAAGTACAACCTACAGGCTATATATGCCAAGGTGTATAGGTATTGCTTTTTCATTGTATTACTTTCTCTAAATCCTATTTCATATAAGTCTATATTTCTGAGAGCTAGAAAATAAAATTGGTGTGATATCATGAAGAAAAATGGAACTCAGACTGCTTTAGCAGTTTAGTGGATAGTTCGGGTGACGGTGTTAGGGGCTCTGGTTAGGGAAGAGAAGCTGATGAGGGAAAGAAGAAATGTTCTTGTGTGGTTTCAAGTGTATTCATCTGGATTCATATTTTATTTCAGTTTCTGTACCTTGATCAAAAGTGTAGTGCTCAGATCATAGCATATGATTCCTTATCTGAGGGTGCAGTAACAGATGTTACTGGGTGATGAACCAGATTTAATACGGAAAACAAAGCCCACAGTGTTTGGGCTTTAAGAAGGTTAACATTTAATCGCCAAAGAAAATCTTGTATTCTTGTTAGTCATGTGGATCTAGAAGTGTTGAGGTGGCCTGGGCATAAGTGAATTTCCTGGTTGTTTAGGTGAACAGCCTCAGGTTTCTCTGGTGATGAACTTTAGTTTTTGTTAGCCCCACTTGCTCTGCCATTCCTGCTGTTTTGCAACAGGGCTTAAAAGTGCTTTAAGTGCTTGTGACCGTGGTAATGAATGAAAATGTCTTTCCAGCACTGAGAGGATTGCATTAGACTGAATAGTCACCTCACTTGTAAAAGCACTATTAGAGTGGGGCAGCTGTAAGTAAGGATAACGATTTGTGTCCACTGCTTATTTACTGAAAATTGTCAATGTATTATTTATTGAGAGCTCTCCAGACAGTGCTTGTCAGAATAAAAATGTCAGCTCTGAGCAAAATGTTATAATACATAATAAAAATGCTAGGTACGCATTTTAGGGAGACAACTAATTAGACCTGTTTTTTCTTAAGGAAGGGGTAGTAAAAATGTCTAATATTGTGGATTTCTCCATTTGTGTAAGTCCTTTTCTTTTCCCCCTACTCAGCTCAATATTTGGTTTAGAAACTTACCAGGCCTGAGAAATAATTTGAGCAACTTTGTATTGTTGCCATTAGACAGCCCAAGTAGTGAGGAGGCTTGCTAAAGGAGGAAGAGGCTGGCTGGTGATCCCACAGTGAGCAGCTGCCCTCACCTCCATGTTTTCTCTGAAATTAGAAGATGTCACTTCCTCCCTGAGCAGTGCTCGTGGAAAACTGCCTCCAGTGTAAACAACATAAAATTATTAAGCTTATTCCTCAGCCGTGCTAATTAACCCCAAACAAATTTCACATTAAGGAAACAGAATTCAATCAATGTAAATGTTATTGCTGTGTATTACTGTAAGCAATAATATAGTGGCTAAAATAATTAATTATTTTGGTTTTTTTAAAAGAAAGTATTCTTTTTTATGGTGTTGCAAAATATTTTGTGGATTTTCTTCCCCCTTTCTTCGGCCTTCCCTGGCATAGAATATAAAAGACCCATCTGGTAAAGCATGGTTAATACGCAGTCATTTTTTTTTACGGGAAGGGAAAAATGTATTTTGGAGTGCCTCAGGTTTACTTAGTCTCATGTTTTCATTGGCAATACATATGCAGATTTTGTCTTCTCCTACCTATTGTAGTTCACTACTCACTGTAGCAATTTCCTATTTTTTTTTTTTCCTTACCAGTCTTAAATAAAAAGGCCTGCGGTGATGGTAGTGGTGGAGGGAAAGATAAAAAAGAAGAATGGTTAAATACAATTCACTTCTGGGGACAAAATGAAATCCTGTTTTGCTGTATTTCAGGTTTGGGGAAGCAATCACCAATAAAGATTTTTTCCTTTTTTTTTTTTTATCTGGGCTTACATAGGAGGTCAAATTATCCTCTTCAGGATAATTTTCTTACGTTTTTTGAAAACAACCAGATTTCTAAATAATTGCTTGTTTGTGCCTGTGATAACTTTGGATAAAATGTATCGTTATCATCATCTTCATCATCCCTGAAGACCTTTAAAGACATGAAGTGCAGAAGCCAGATGACATGTAACTTGATTTTTCATGCAGTAAAATGCATATTTGATTAATATGGAATTATTTATCAATTAGAGGTGGCATATTCTGTAGCACATGGAAAACATATCAAATACGATTTGTATTAAGGTTATTTTGAGATATGATACATCCTTTAGCCAATCTATGCTAGTGGGTGTTAAATTAACTTCGAAATTTAAAGTGGTTTAACAAAATGGTGATGCAATAAAATAAAATGTTACTTTTCACAGATTGAACACCAACGATTTCTTTGTAATTTTGTCGTCTTCTTGCAAATGTCAAAACCTCTGTCTTTGTCTCCAGTTAGTTCAGTATCCTATTTCATGGCTACTCTTAATTCCTTACTCTTCTCTATTTAAACTCTATCTTCATCCCGATAGGAGTATTCATCTTTTCACCGTAACTTAAATACGTAACAAGCAGTTTGCTACTAAATATTTACAGTGATGCCAGAACTAATAATGAGAACGTAAGTGTTCAAGAAGTAGCTAGGGCATGCCACTAAAAAAGTAAAAGTTAATAAAAATGAATTTTTATACTGTAGTTGAGAAGAAATTAAAATCTTGTGGAAGGACTGTTTTAAGATAACATTTGAATGTACCATTTGTTCGATTATGTTTTTTGGTTTCAACTGATTTGTTTCAGATGATCGTTTATATTTTGGCCTATTTCTTTACTTTCTATAGCCAGAGAGTTATTTTCTTTTTGACTTCCTTGGACATTTATTTTTACCTTTCCAAATAAAAAGCAACTTTAGATTTCATTTATTTGCCTACATAGGAAGTTGATAATGAACCAAAGATTATAAGAGGCTACATTCAATAATTTAAAAATCACATAACATTTAGACAATGAAGAATTTGTATTGAATATTTCTATACATTTTAGATGTTTATGTCTCTAAATATATTTAGAGCAAAAGCTTTAAAAGATATACATGCGGTAGCAAAGAATATAGGATGGTTGAATATGATAACTGGCGCTTGGATAGACCTCTGGCAGTCAGGACACTTAGAAAATATTAAACTGTACAATTTCTATGATTAATATTTCTGGATTTTAAAGTTACACTGTAATACCAAACCAAAAAATGCAATAAAATTCTAAAATAAGGGTTCTAGTTAGAAGAACTTGTATATTTTAGAATGAGATGCAAAAGGTTTGCATCCAGTACTTTATTCCCTTTAAGACTATAATTGACAAACTGCAGTAATCATGCTTTTATGTGTTTTTCTTCCTCTACTGAATTCATTTGAAAAAACGAAAGTAAAAAAGGTAAAAAGAGACTCAGAATTTTGAAACCCAGTGGTCCTGAAGTGATGGGAAAATAGCCAAGGTGTCACAGCTAATTTCTGACCCTGTTTTATGAGTTCTGCTGTTCCTTATTCCCCCTGTCAGCCTGGGAATCCCTGAGGCTGTGCAAACTGGCTGAACATCACTCAATCCCAGTTTTATATCCCCTTTTAATAATGTTGAGTCTATTCTGTCCAACTTTGATTCAGACAACCTGCTTGTCTTGAAAAAGTGATATATTTAATCAGTGACTCTGTCTCCAGCATAGCTCCCACTGCGTGTGACTAGAGCCGAGAGTAGTGCAGTGGTCTGTCACTTCTGTTTGAATGGGTAATGTGGAGCCCATCAGCTGAAAAGACAGGAGCTGGAACTGCTTGTTAGGACACATGATCAAAAGCCACTCTCTGCTTTCTGCCAATCAAACCTCATGTTGCCTTGTGGGGCAGACATTAAATAGATTTTTTTTTTTTCTGTCTTACACTGTGGGCACTTTGCCAGTTTGACATGTGAACTGTTACAAAAGATAGCAGAGTTTCGACCGCTTGCTGACTGCTTTAAAATATTACCGAACACTTGTTGTCAAAATGAAATATTCATAATACTATATTATGATAATTTCTTTGAAGTATTATTTGATGCCTTTATCTCGCAATTTGTAGATTTTTTTTTTCTTTTGGCTAGGACAGAAGAAACAATAGACAATTGCTTCTTGGGTCAAAGTAAGGAAGACAAAAGCCTATAAATCGATCCAATTGCAAAGCCAACACAACTATATCACAAATAGTTTGAATCACATAATGATTGCTTTGTAAAAATAACATTAGTGAATTAAGTGTTATTTTACATTGTTTCCTCTGCTTTAAAAATTATTTACTTCTTCTCTTCTAAGTCAGGATAAGAGAGTGGTTTTAGTATTATATGTTAGCCAAAAACATTAAAAACTTTATTTTGAAATTTAATTCAGGATCTTACCCCCTCTGCTTATTGAGAAGATGGACAAATTTCTAAATTCTAAGACATCCTCTGATTTGCAACTGTCCTGATGAGTATTTTTTTACTCTGCTTTTTCTTTTCGTCATCCTTTGAAGAGTTTCCCATTATATCACAACTTCGGTTTTGTACCCATAGCGACCGAATAATGATGGTGGCAGAGACCTAACGTCTAAGCTTTTTAAGAGAAGAATGAGTACCTGAGTACTTTTGACTTAAAAGGGCACTGAAATTGGCACTTGCTATCATTTCCGAACACCCAGATAACTGTTCTAAAGCTGTGAAATCTTCGTTGGTGCTTTGATATCTCCAAACTTGCCACTTGGTACTTGCTGTTTCTTCTCTAATGATCATTTTAAAAGGAGTTAAACATTTTCACCAAAACATACCATGGCAATCTAGTGGAACTCATTTAAACAGGGAGCTACACATAAACAGCTGCTCCGTCAATAAGCCATTCTTTATAATACCCTTATTACCTTCTAGTGTCTCAAATTCTGATTAGTCAACAGTGCTGATTGCTGCACGGCATTCCGTTGCCCATCTTCCTTCTGCTCAGCTGCTCATGTCTTAGTTGTTATTTGATTACAACACAACTTGGGCATTGTTTCTCCAAGTTGCTCTTCATATTGTGTCTTAAAAACTCTGAATTACCCAGGGAAACTGGGATGGTGTGAGAGTGACTTTCTTCGCACACATTAAAAATATCTGAACAAAGCATGGCATAAGAAATGCAACTATGGAACACTTAGATTGGAAAGGATATTTGTGACTTAAAACTCAGTACTTAGGTTCATCTTAGGAAACAGAGATTAAGTATGTGGTAATATTTTAAAAAGCATTATAGTACTTCACAAATGTAAAGAGTTATAAAATTGTTATATTATGGTTATTAAATTTCAGCCAGATACAAAGTTCTGGAAGAGGTAATTATGGATGTGGAGCTCCACAGGAAGGGACTGAAGGACCTTCATCTTTGCCCCAGGACTAGATCATTTTACTCCAGTTACTGCGTGGCACCAATGATGCCCCACTACATTGGGGCAGCTTGTTGGTAGTTTCAGTTATGATGAAATAAGTAAGGGTGGGGAAAAATCTCTATAATGAAGTTTGAATTGCAGCTATTCCTTTGTTGTGACCCCCTGGAATCTACTCTTGGTGAGTAGGAAATGCTGACACACTAGAAATGCAACCCCAGTAAAGGCCCTAAATCTGTCATTGTGCTCTGGAGTCTGCTCTGAAAATAGCAAAGCTCTTTTGGTAAATTAAAATCGGTGTGAATGGGAACAGATGCTGACATGCTTTACTTTATCTTCAGGGACGCCAGTTAGAGAGGAGAGGGTCAGCAAGGCTAGGTGTAGGAAATGCAGTGAGTGTGCAAACTTGTTCTGTCAAGGGAGTTCTGTTTTGGGATGTTAGGCAGTAGAATTGTATTTATCTTTGGTAATCCAGGTAAGAATTATACCCACATTACTCTTATCTAGAGGAAAAATGCAGGAGATGGTATTCATTTCTGGGAAAGCTATCTCTTTGCGACGTTCCCTTGTGGTTGTGTCTTTTCTTCATCAGCCTGCTGTAGCTATAAACTGTCTCCGACTACTATTAGGTTTTACTTTCCAACATCATTTTGGCATAGCTTCCTAAAGTATTTGTTGAACACTAATGCTACCGTAGTCTTTGTACTGATATTTGTCAAAAATAATGAAAATGGTTTATGTTCTAAAAATGTTCAATTTATCAAATAGCTTGTATAGTCAATTTAAATAAGTCTCGTAGAAGTTTCAGTCTTGATTTGAAAAAATAGCATAGGATGAATTTATTTATAAGAACCTTAATAGTTTCTCTCAATTCCTTTTACATTTTAGATTACCTTATAATTTTCTAAATCTACATGAACAATAATGATCAATTTTGTCAGTATTATTCACACCTTTTATTAATTTAACATAGATGAATAAATGTGAATGTTGTGAAGAGTTGATTGGGAATAGATTTTAAATCTGACAGTTAGATTACAGGGTACCTAAGAAAAAATGGCTCTTTCACTAGATACCTAGTAATTTAATTCTTGTTTGAAATTATTATAATTTATTACAGTGTGTGGGTCCTAATGAATGTCTACTATTAAATGAAAAGGAGAAATTGAAATTAAGATTATGAAATTCTTTTAACTCATATCTTAAAATCCTCTTAAACAATTCAGGAGACATTAATAAGCTATGTGGGTTTCTTTCCATATTCTGTAATGGCAAATAAAAACATTTTTTCAGCATTTAAAGATTCTTAAAAATGTTGAATGCCATTGAACCTCAAAGCGTACAATCTTAGAATTTTATAAAATGCGAGTAGCCATTATAATAGCATTAAAATTGGCAAGTCCATTTAAATATTTATTTGGATTATACACAGACTTTTCCAGCATTTGAGTTTTCCTGAAACAACTAGGTTTCCTTCGTGTTAAACACTTAATGTAGGACAATTTGAGATTTCATAGAGCTGTAAACTATACCAGATTAACATTTAAAAATTTCCAAACACCAGGGAGACTTTTAAAGTGTGAGTAAAAATTTATAAATAAAATAAAGATGTCCAAATGCCCACAGGCATTCAAAGTTGTCACTTACCCCTAGATCTAAGTAAAACCTGTCATGTGCACAAAATAAAGATCAGGTCTTTGAAAAATAATAATTCCTGGGCAAAAGCAATGAACGTATGACAATATTTCTGTCCTGATAGATTATCTGAAGTGTTATTTGAAAGGCCCAAGTATCTTACCTGGCAAGAGGCCCTTCTCTTACAATTTGACCATGTGCATTTGAGAATCATTTAAGAACGAAAATCAGATTGATGGCTGCTTTTATTTTAAACTATTAGTATGTTTACCTAAAACCCCTAAAGTTTTGTTTCCTAATTTCTAGAGGTTTTTTTTTTTTTTTCTATTGAGGCTGCTATCATGCATGTATAAGCTAGTAATTAGTTTATATGTAAGGAGAAGAAGAAATTAAGCAAGTTGGTGATGAGTTTACATCTGATTGCAGAGAAAACCCGTGCTCTAGGTTTTTCACAGTCTCAGAACAATGCTAGCGTAGAGATGTAGGGACTGGCCGTCTCTCACGGTGACGGCACCCGGACCAACTGGGGACATAGGAAATAAAATGTAACTTCTTCAGGGAATGGCTGTTTGGGTAGATTTTTTGTTTGTCGGATGGATTTTCAAAAGATTTTGTTTGAGGCTGGGGAGCTTTGCCCTTAGGCCTGTAAGAGTCACAACTCCATTCTTCTTCTTTGTCATAAAATTCTCCATCTCCCTCCCCCCACTCCCATCCCCACTTAAGGGTGTACTGCCAAAAGAATGTAGTGAGAGCACTAGCTGGGAAGGTGATTTGTTGCCTCTGATAATCTGATCATTGAGCTGAAGTTAGCTCAGGCATCTGAAAGAAATCAAGGGCATAAGTAGGGCAGTACTCTCTTAGTAATGATTACTCGTCTCTTTTTAAAATATTTACGGTAGTTGTTAAATAAGGAAACAATTGGATAGAATTTATCTGCCTAACTTTCTATAAATATAGCCTTTTGTCATCTATCAGTAATGTCCACGTGGTTACTGTTTATCACAGTAACTATTCCAACAGTTAAATTCCAGTGTCTCTCATCTACTATTACAAAAGGGTAAAAACTGGCCAACTACCTCAGCAAGATACAACTTTTTTTCTCTTATTCAGTTTGAGCACATAATAGTTGTGCTATCGAAAAGTGCTTCTTTCAAATGTTTTTGCTCATGGTGATGAAATAACTTTAAAATATTAACTTTGAAAAGTATTGGCAATTTACAAAACCGTATCTACTGTTATATTTAATTAGATTTTTTTCTCCTTTGTGCCTATTTAAACTCTAAATGAAAGATGGAAATATGTTTGCTCTAACATATTTGATGTGATTGAGATGAGATTAAGCGGTTTAAATGATTTAAAAATTATATTTACTTTAGTGCAATCTGTTAGGTTCAATGCTGAGCCTGTCTTTTGGTTTGCTTTGTGGCACAGCAAACCAAGCACTGAGGGTTAAATTATTCAGCACATGGGTAGGGTTAAAAATCTAGGTTGTCTTTCTCCTTCCCAGTGACTGAATTCTTTAGTCAAAGTTAAATTTGCTGTTCAGACATTAGCTGTACTTCTTAGCAATGACCTTGTGGGGTAGAGAAGCATGGCACAGTGGCACTTTCCAGCTGTATTCAGCCTATCCGTCGGGGTATAATCATGCTCAGTCCCAGCACCGCAGGCTTGGACATATGTTGAGTTTTATTTCTTTCTTCTGACATTAATCCTATTCACCAGCTGTTCTGCCAGCTGCCATTCTTCAGCTTAGAGATTACATTTTGGGGGATACCAACAAAGGTCTAGTTGACCACTGCTTTCTTTTTCTTTTTTTTTCCCCCCTCATTCTTTAGAAATGATTGGATATGGGGGTTAGGAGAACTCAATCTTTTCCCACTATCACCTCACTTTTCTTTGGATCCTAGACATTAACATGATTTATGAACACTTTCAGTATGTTGTAGATAAGCCTTCCAAAGAGCCAGATTACCACCTTACTTATAAATCCCCTCTCCATAAAAAGGTTTTAAGTTTACATTGAAGGCTATAATTAATGTTTCTTATGCTACTATATAAACAACATTAATTAGTGACAAATTCTTTTGATCTCCTAAAACATATTCCAGCTGAAAATATGCTTTCAGTTCTTCTTTTTTTCCCCTCGCAGGTTTGAGAGCATATCTCTGTTAAGATGATACTTTTTTTCCTGAGCTATGGTTTAACTAATCTTGTTTGAATGGGCTATTAAATCTCTGTTACACTCATAATATATACTAATAAGTAGTATAGATTTCTCACTTCGTATTCCAGATGATCTGTCCATAAGGAGGATGTTAAACATCTGTAGTTTAAGCCTTCTGGGACTAACAAATGCATTAATGCCAGAAAGAAATGCGGCCTGGACGATAAGGTCATGGACCATGTGGTAAAGGAGCATCCCCAATATTATCAAGCCAGGGTATACTCTTCATTGTTAATCCTTCCATGTTCATACGGGCAAAAAGACTAATAGATTTAAGTTGTAATCATTTACAGTACATGTTTATTACATTAATACCAACAAATACACAAAATCCCTTATGTGTTATAATTCTCCCAGCTGATATTTTAAAGTCACTTATCCCACAGGCCTCACAATAGCTTTCTCTTAGCCATTAATTTACCTCAGAAGGTAACATCAATAACTGTTTGTTTATTAGCAAGATTCTGCCTTTATCTTTTTAACTTTGTGGCATATAAGAAACTCAGTTAAAAGAACACCTTTAGGCTGGAGTCATTAGAATTAAGAACACCTTACTGACTCAAAAAAAAATAAAAACACAACTCATAATAAAAACAAATGGTGTATTATAGAAGGTAGATTTGTTTGCTTGCTTGTTTATTCATTATTTCATTTATTCATCTGTGTGTCCGTCCATCTGTCCATACATGCATGCATGCATGTATGCATTCATTCATTCATTCCATTGAGCAGGATATTACTTATTGAGCCATATAAGAGAAAACACAGCATCTCGTATTTACCAGACAGTGCAATTCTTCATATATGTAGCAATCTATAGAAAAAGGACAGGAAGTTTATAAATTGCTTGCTGAAAAAACTATTGATTCCATACTACCCCTTATTTCTTTCCCCAAAGCTCTGACAGTAGTGAACCCCGTTTACTAAATACGGACATTCTATTTATAGAAATATTCATATTTTTATTGGTGGCCAAAGCACTGCTTATAGGAAAACCTACAGGTGACTAATAGGAGTTGCTCACTAAGTGGAATAATGAATAGTATTAGGTGTCAATTAAATCAAGCTTCCCCGAGGTGCAGGTGCTCCACAATGTACTGACACATTTCAAGTAGCAGTGCCACTTCACCCATGCATATGAACAAGCACATTTGCATATTAAAAAGCTGAAAATTATTTAACTGAAGCAAAAGTCTTTTAGAGATGATGGAGGTTATTAAAACTGTTGACAAGAAAGAAGGTAATTGCCTGAAAATGAGAGATGACATTCTGCTATACACAGGGAACGTTGTTTTTGTTGTATTGTGCAGCAGTGCCTGGGTGTATAACCTATTACATTGAGATTGCTCCTATGCAATTAGACCCTTTTTGTCCTCACTTCAATAAGGCTATGATTATGAAGGATTGAAGAACACTTGGCATATTGAATGTCTGTTGTTTTTATAACTTCGTCAGAAATGACAAAACACGTTTTGTGTCCTGTTTTTTCTTTGTAGGCTTATTGATTCTGTGATTATAATATTCATAAAAGACAATGTGTTCATGGTTGAGCACTCTGTCATTTATACAGGTTTTATTTTTTTCTGTCTCAGCATAGTATTTGTTTGAATGCCAAGGTGTTAGTCATAAGATGAGCAGATTTTTTAAAGTAAAAGATGAATAGGTGAGAAGTTTATCATGCTAATAATCCCAAATATTACTATTAAAAGTGTCATAAAAATGGATGATTTCATAAGTTTCAAATGGAAATAATTCACCAAGTAAGAAAACTTGAAAGATATTTTATTTTCTCTTTGATTATGAGCTGTTTATTTTCACTCAGATTTTTGAGAGATCTTGCTGTGCTTTGGCTGTGTTTGTCAGAAGTGAAGACTCATGGTCCTAGAGGAAGGCCCTTCCTTCCTTACAGATAACCATAAGAGACAGTGCATCTGGGTTGACTTGCTCCATTCTGTAGGTAGGAACAGAAACAAGTACATTGAATATGGCTACTGAAACTGAAACATTGCAAATCATTGCAGGTATAGGAAATTTCAGGTTTTGTGCTTTATTAAAATAGTGCTTGTTGAAAGATTTTATATCTAATCACCCTAATTAGGCTTCAGCTCCTAGCAGAGCCACTGTGGCAATGCATGAAGTCCATTTCCATCATTGGACTCTTTCTTTGAAGATGAGTATTGGTGCTGTTTGGGATATAGCCAGTCTAGAGTTTCGGCTGAACTTTTAGGCCCATGACATTCCCCATTTTCCTGTTGGGCCAATCAGCTTCTGCTTTTATTTCTGACATGGATTTAAATCCAGGACTGGTTTGTCAGAGGCAGAATGGAAAGGATCTGAATAAAGCCCAAATGTACCCAGAAAGTTTTCTAGGGGGTTGTCATTTACGTGCTCTTTTATTCTTTGATTTGGATGCATCTGGGCTTTAGTTAATGAAGAGGCACACCTAGGGTTTTTGTTAGCAGCTGTCTAGTGATTTATCTAATCTGACATGTTCATTTCTTTAAGTTGAAGAAGGAAAATGTCTTTAGGCGTAGCAATCTGAGTCTTGATTAAAAAGATAAAAGTGAGATACCCGAGTTCTTTTCGAACTCACATTATTTACTGCCTGCTGAAAACCTTAGCTATTTAAAAGATGAAAATACTGACCTACCCATGCTCAAAGAGAAGATTTTAGAAGCCTCCAAAGTATGCCAGACTTGTTACTTCACATACAGATTGCAGACTCTGCACCTCGATTTCCATTCTCATAGCCTGGGAGTTGTAGGAAATAAAGTGCTTTTTATTCCAATCACTGTCAAGCGATCCTGTTTAAAGAGGTTGAGAACAATCTTAACCTTATTTCATGTAACCGATTTTGGTAGGGAGTAATAATGGTTTTTAACTATATGAATAGTTAATGAAAACTATTTTCTTGGTTGATTAAAATTTTTGTTTTAATTCTTGGAATTTGTTTTGGTGCCATTACTTAAATTTTTTTCCTCAATAAACCCATTGATAGAAAGATATTTAATGATAAGAATTCATTAGAATATTTTATCTGACCTTTAAATAAACATCAGTTTGTGGGTTGAAATTTTAAAAAGCAGAGGTAAAAGATTAGCTTTCATTTTAATTTGTAAAAAATTATACTTTGGATGAATTCATGTTAAATATGATTTGTTTAATAGAGACTGAAGTAAATGTGAGACAAATCAGAGTCATGGATTTCTGGATATGCTCTGGAAAAGAAAGTATTGTATAAAATACTCTCCCTTTGTCAAAGGATAACTTCTATGTAGAGACATTATATAGCATTGGGGAATCAGAGGTGTACTTTTTAACAAATGAATTTTATGAAACTTCTGCCTGGTATACCACTGAGAAACCTTCATAGGCTTACATATAGTACATGCTCATTAATGTTTCTTAGGATGTGAAGAAATGAATGAATGAGCCCTAGATTATCTTACTGAGAGGCGTATAGGAATATAACATTGCTTAGAAAGGTTTGAAGAAAATTCTAACTTTAAGTCATATCTGTTCTCTCCACCTTGATATCCATTTGTGACAACTACTCTTTCATATACTCAGTATATCTAATGCCCAAAGAAACAAGCAAAGCCAACAAACCATTTTGTTATGAGGTTGGAAATGGTAAAGATGGGACTAGAAATTGAATCAAATGATCAGGTGCACCAGGCTTTATGGACAGAGACTGGAGGAAGTATTTAGGGGACTGATCCAGAATAGGATACCTTTATAAATTCAAATATGTTGGTATACTAGGCCTTGGCATAATCTTGAGTCGAGCAAGGATTTGAAGAAATTAGACATTTTGGGAAGGCAGTCTTCTGAATCAGGGCTATTCCAGGGAATATTGGACTGTTGGGAAATTTTACTGTACTTCTGTCTTTTCTCTCCTCCCTCTCCTGAACATTTTCCAGGTAAAATCAAGCTAATGAATAAGCAGTGTAACTCTAAAGTTTGAGAGACAGCATGAAGCCTGCAGGGTATGTCTAAAGGTGGGGGAGACACTGTTGCTTGGAAGCTTGGCTCAGTTTCTCCCCTTCTCTTTTTTATGCAAATTCGATGTACAGGGGCTTCAAGATGTTTCATTTGTTTGTTTGTTTTTGAGCTTCAACACGTTTTAAATTTCATTTGCAACACATCTTTCTTCTTCCCTGCTCACTATTTCAGTGGGAAACCCAGGAACCCTCTGACGGTGTGATAGTACTCAAGGCCCTTACAAAACTTCTGTGTGTGGGGTCATATGTGTAATGGTTTTATTTTATATAAATGGATGCACCAGGAATTCTGTGGGTCTTAGCTTGTTAGTTTAATGATGCTCTAACTGAACATAGTACTGTAGTTTACAGTTCATGAAGAGCTTTCGCATGTTATTTGAGTCTCATAGAAATTTTGAGTGGAAAGGAGAGCAGACATTATTCTTACTCTATTTTAGAAGTGAGGAAAGTAATGATTAATATGTTAAGTGGCTAGTTATTAGGAAGCTGAAGTAAAAATTTAGGTTACTTCATACCTACTTGGGTGTTCTTTCTATTCTTCCATGTTGCCATTTTACAAGTGTGATGTCCAGGTGGAATAGTTGGGTGTAATGGGACCCTCTGTTTAAACTATCTTGCATCACAAGCTCACCTGATTAGGATTGGGTAAGCTCATTAGCCTATGCTTTATTTGACCATTGTTAGTTTGTCTTCAAGGTGAGGTAGTTCTTTTAGGATGGGAATAGTCAGTTTAGGAGAGAGAGAGTGTGTGTGTATGTGTGTGTGTGTGAGAGAGAGAGAGAGAGAGAGAGAAAGAGAGGGAGAGAGAAAGGGGGGGAGGGGGGAGAGAGGAGGAGTTATTAAAGGAGGAGAAATTGAAAGAGATGGTCTAGCACACTTTAGCATGTCCCTTTACCTCTAAATTCTTAATCAGATAATCTGCTCTTGAGTGATTTATTTCATCAGATTAACAAGTTTACATTTCAGAGTCAGCTACATGATCATATTAATAATAGCAACAAGTTTATTTTTATTTTCATGTTGCTTAAAAAACTCAAATTTTGATTTTTCTTTTCTTATTTTTCATAACAATCATTTTTTTATAAAAGAAAAACCCTTGGGGCGCCTGGGTGGCACAGCGGTTAAGTGTCTGCCTTCAGCTCAGGGCGTGATCCCGGCGTTCTGGGATCGAGCCCCACATCAGGCTCCTCCGCTATGAGCCTGCTTCTTCCTCTCCCACTCCCCCTGCTTGTGTTCCCTCTCTCCCTGTCTGTCTGTATCTCTGCCACATAAATAAATAAAATCTTAAAAAAAAAAACACCCTTTATTATAAAAAATTTCCAAAATTACACAAAGCAGAGAATATAAGGACCCCTTATACACCCATCATGTAGCTGCAAAAATTATCAATACTTGCTATAGTTAAGAGTCTCTTATGGTTTGCCTCCTCTGTTTTTATCTTATTTTATTTTTCCTTCCCTTCCACTATGTTCTCTCACTGCATCTAGCCCACTATTTTTTTGTCTTGATTAAAGTTTAATTAAAAAATCTAAATTATGAAATAAGTGACACATACAGAAGATAATAGAATAGACATCCAAATTTCTGCAGCCACGATTTAATAGATATTAACATTTTTCTTTTGTATTCTTTATATGACACTCATGAGTATGAAGTTGAAATAATTGAAAGATGGAAAATAGGGACAAAGCACAGGATAGGATGAGTATGGCAAAAGCACTTGGTAATTTCTCAGAATATGCCTGCTAACATTTCCATTTTACAAGACAGCACTATACATAACAATTCATGTAGCCCATTAATCCCCTATGGAACATATTGATCATCCTATTAGAGATAGGAATATCTTAGTAAGGCAATTTGACCTGCAGTTTGGTTCATAGAGTTGTCCTGGGGTATTCCTGTCCTTGGTGTTTACTAACAAGCTCTTGCTGTTAGTTGTGTCTATTGGGAAGTCACTGACTGTTCACAAAGCATCATCAGACTTTTGTTGTCATTGCTTAGCCACAAGGCTGAGTTGCACTGATTCCAGTACACATTGAGAATACTTTTCTCCAGTGCCTTATTCTGATAATTACAGTGGGCTCTGTAAAAGGTGTTTTCATGTTAGAGAAGGAAACCCTCTTCAGAAGCACAGTGACTAAACATTCATTTTACTTAAAAAAAAAAAAAAAAAAAGAAAACCTATTAAATTAAGCTATATTTCAAGAAGCTCAGTTTCTTAAATTTGTGAGTACTTTTATCTTGGAATAATACATCTTGCCATTTTACTTTTTTTATTTCATTTTTTAGAAAGATATATTTATTTATCTTAGAGAGAGAGAGAGCAGGAGCAAGGACAGAGGGAGAGGGAGGGAATCCTCAAGCAGACTCCCCACTGAGCATGGAATCAGACCCTGAGATCACAGCCTGAGCCAAAAACAAGAGTTGGACACTCAGTGAACTGAGCCACTCGGGTGCCTCCATCTTGCCATTTTATAAGGCATATAACAGAAAATGATTTATAACATTATTTGTTCTACACCAAAATTTTTGTTATTTGGGAAAATCAAAGAATGGAAAATACAAGCAAATGAATATTATTTATTGAAGTTTCATCCAAAAACTCATTATTTTTCATACCTATTGAAAGTGTTCCCCAAATTTCAGGTAATTTTCTTACCATAGCAGATCAGTATAGGTAATATAATTGAATGAGTTTTTATTGATTTAGGATCAGACAATGTCTCAGAGGTATCACTGAGTCTTTGTGATTATCATGTGATACAGCGTGATGGCATGTATACAAAACTGGGTGGATTGCTTGTTCATTCATTCATTCATTCATTCACAGACATTTATTGAATTCCTGTTGTGTGTCAGGTACAATGCCAGGTACTGGAAAGTTGAAGAACACCTTAGACATTTTTTTATTTTTAAATTTCTTCTTGAATGATTTTTTTTCACAATATTTTATTTCTATCAGTTTGATACAAAAAAATAAAAATAAAAAACTTGGCCAGTTAGTGTTATATTTGTTGTAGTCGCATTCATTAAGATTTTAATGTCATTGATTTTGTTTCTCATATTTAATGAAAGAAAACTGGAATGTATGGTTTATCTATGGTCCAATTAGCCCCTACCCTTCCAAACAAACCTTGAAATAATCTGTTCCATATAACAAATTATAGTTGAGAATGGAAGTATGTGCTGTGTGCTTTTTTATGTACATTAAATATGTGCTAATAGTCACAGATATGAAGAGGTAAGAAGGTGTTTAGAGTTTAGGCCATGTGTTTTATCATTATTTAAAAATAATTTAAAATCTTCAACAAATTAAATGAGCACAGTGATAGGCACATGGGACAAAAATTGGAATAAAATACAGCTTGACCAGAAGAGGCTTACAAGGGAAGCAGCAGGGCATAAGTTTGATATGGACGCAGGGGCAGATTGATACCATGGACTCGGTAGTAACTGTACTTCCCTACCATAGCACTTCTAACACACTTCTCTATTTGCCTTGTCATGTGCCTGTATTTCCTACTAAACTGAAGCTCAGCCAAGGTAGGCAACTTATTTGTTTAATTTACCTTTTACTACCTAGAATCTAGCATGTTGCCTGGGACATAGGAAGTGATCAGTAAATATCTGTTGGATGAGTTGTAGTAATAAAAATTAGTAAGTTTTGTAATGGAAGCATGAATAAAGAAGAAGACTATAAAATAAAGAGTGGAAGAAAACTAAAACTTCTTCTTTAAAGTGTGTAAGTTTGAAAATATTTCTATATCTATATATAGTTAAAACTAGTTTTATTTGTATTCTATCAGAGCACTTTTAGCAGATATTTTTGCCTATTGATTTGACAATGACATTTGCAAATTATGAGATAATTCCTGAAGCAATAAAAACTAAATTACATTCAGTAGAAAATAACCTAGATTCTATGAAAATTAATAACACATGTACTATAAATATAGTAACTCTGTTAATTAGATTATTTGATTAGCATGAACACCCAGTTCTCTACTACAATAGATACCAGAGGCAATTTGGTAGACTTGAGAGAGAGTATCTGTAGTCTTAGGTAATTGGAGTTAACATTTTAGGGTTGAGAATAACACTTCTTTTTTGCTCAATATTAACCTAAGAAGAAAAAGGCATTCCATCTCATTATTAAATGTAAGCACATTATTTAAATATCAGCATTATAAACTGTATAATTACATTCTGAACTTGGTCATCTTTTATATTTTTCAGCAAACTTTATCTTTCTTTCAAAATATTGGGATATTTTAGTTATTTAAACCATAGCTGTTTAAAGGAGAATTACATGGATCTAGAGAACTTTTTTGTCAAGTGAATGAAATTATAGAATATTATTACCATTAAATGAAGTTTCTTTTTAAGCATTACAAAACAATACTAGAAAATATGGCAAATATAATCATTCTTGTTATAAATACAGGTTTGCTTCTTTCATATACTTGAGGGATTTATTTTGCTAGTAGTGCTTAACAGCATAAAATCAAAATTTAAAAAAAACTTAAAATAAGTTTTAGTAGCTTCATTGGAAATTGGAAATAAAATTAAAGCCACAGAAATTAGTGTTTTTAGAAAGGGTCTTTTATGTTAGTGTTGTATGTTTATGATTCTTTTTGTAAATTATAGTTTGAAGGAAATCATCTTTTAATAAACTATCTTTTTACCTCTTAATCATTTCACCTCTTAATCACAATGATTTTGGGCAACTCTATTGTGCAACATATCTGAAATCATCTACTTTTTGTTATAAAATCATTCGAAAATTCCAAACGATGTTTCTAGTATTATATTTCTATTTTAATATTTTTATTCAAATATTTTTAAAAAGTATGTTGCCACATTTTCTTGTTTATGAATTGTTTATAGATAATAAAAATTGCCTGTTTCTTGCATGAATACCATTGGATCATTTGTTACCTGAAATTTCGTTTGGATATTGCCATTCAATTGATATGAACTGAGTGGTATTGAAGTAGGAGTTTTTATTTTTATATTTGGTGTTGGCCCTCAGCAAAGTTGTATATAAAGATACATATATATTTCATAGGCTTTTGTGTGTGTATACAGATATATATGTGTGTGTGTATGCTAAAAAAAACAGCAAATAAATTTTGATTCCACCATATTTAATATGGGTGATTTAAAGAGGTATATTGTTATCTTGCCAAAATATTAGGCAAATATATGTGTTTGTATATAATCAGACTTCAAGTAGGGAAAGCATTAATTTTAGGAAGGTGGCTTAAAAATACCCTTAATTTTCATAGCAGATAAGATAGTTAATGAATTACTAAAATATATAGTTTTTTGATGTAGTTGTGTTTTGACAATTTTTATTCAGTCTGGTTTTTCTTTAAATAACCCCCGAATTCATACTTTTTTCTTTTTTTGCTCTCATCTAAGTAATAATAAAAAGAGATTCAACAATAATGAATTATTTATATATTTTTAAAAATTACAGAAAGACTTGAAAACCTTGCTCAGGATCAAAAGTTCTTACTATAGAAATGTATCCTTTTAACTGTTTATTTTTTCTTAAGAGAGTTAGTGATACCCTAACATTATGGTCTTTAGCTGGAATAGTTTCCACATCTTTTAAATGTATGAAGGGTTCAGAGGTTAATTATATACATTATTTTAAGAATTGGTTTTTTTCATTAAGTGAATAACTTACAATTATTTTAAAACAATTTCTGCTACTTAATTACAAATTAATATTACAAATTCAAACTTTTTATCTAGCATAGGGTAAGCTTTATGGTGCCTAAGGATGATAGATTCAGTGAGTTGCATTTCTTGCTTTCACTTCCCACCAAGTTTTTCCTTTCATAAAATATTACTAAACTGAAGCAATTAATTGAAAAGTCTCTCTAAGTAAATGAGCATATTGGTGGTAAAAAGCGTATATATGTGTGTGTGTGTTATATATATATAAAACATATGTATATTAGTGTTTACATTTGCATGTGCATATAATTCAGTAAAAATACGCATGATAATATCATGAATTTTTTTGAATCTAGAGGTAGGAATTTTTGTTGTTGTATGACTTTAGTAAAGTTACCCTTTGAATCCTTTGTAATATTGGGATGTTATTATCACTTACTTGATACCGTTAAATAACATATTAAATGAAGGTTAAATAAGATAAAGTATTAAAATTCACTTGTCTGACTTCAGTATAATATTAACAGATATTAATATGGAATCTCTATGTTTGTTATAGTTACCACTTGTGGTAACTATAACGTGTTTTATCTATTAAATATATATTTTATTGATGACTTGAGAGCTGGTAAAGTTTTGCTGAGTTTGGAGTTTGTTTCTGAGAAACACAGTAGGAAAAAATCATATATCAATATATTTAATAAATATAAATAAATATGTGTGCATGAGAAAATTGCTCCATCTTATAGGAAAACAATCCTTATAACTTTGATACTAGTAAGTCATGTGTTTTTCATTTAAATCTGCAGATAAATAAACATAAAAAGGCTTCTTTGACATAGTAGTTCTGGTCTCTGTTACATGGAGAGAGAAAGCAGGCAGGCAAGCTGGCAATGGAACACATATATACAACCGAAAGCAATTTGAAAAGTTATGACTTGTGAACGTTTGGCACCTTGGATCTAATTTTTTTTTTTTTTACAAGAGGTTTATTCTGTTGGTGTTAAAGTTTTTAGAGTTTACTTCTCCTGATACTTGGAAACTTCCTTGGCAGATCAGATAGAGTGAATAAAAAGCTCTCTGTATTTAGCTCCTGCTGCATGGTAGCTACAAGAAATTTCATCCTCTTTCCACTATGCCACTCTGTTGAGAGTTGATTCTTTCAGATTGTAGGGATGATTTAAATCAATGGTAATTGAACCGACCTGCTCTAATACCAGAGTACATTTTGTTCTTACTAGAAATGGGTTTGGTTTCTGTCGCTATGTAGTGTTTGTATGACTGAAGGACTACAGTTAAGGAAAAGGAATTTATTGACATAGTATGCTATTTCATTCTTTCTTATAGCAATTATAAATATATGCATGTTTTGTATTCATACACATAATCATACAATGCAGATACCTCTCTTGTTTTTAAAAAATGCGTATCAGTACATAAAGAGATCACTTGTATGTAACATAAATGATTCCCTTTAACTACTGGTGTGATCAGTCACTTGGTGAAAAAGTAACTCATGGTCTATAGGGAAACACAACAATTTCATTTGGATTGGGTTTTCAGCAAGTCATTGTTTCGTTTGGAAAATGTGAAATCGGTGAATGGGCTTGTTCTCTTTGTAGAGGATTACAATAACACACGGAAGCTTATGAGTGCTTCTGACAGATGTGTTGGCGGTTTGCCACAAAGCGAAGGGTGCGGCCCTGACTGACAACTTGCAATTATATTATGATGAATGGTTCTGATGTGTGTTCAAGAGAAAACCACTTTCTAGAAAGTGAAAGTCATACATACGGTTCCTATAAAAAAAATCAGCTCAAATAAAGTATCATAACTTTCTATTTTATTTTAGTATTTTGGTGGGCTAACCAATTTGAGTGCTTCTCCTTTCACAAAGGTCTCTGTTTTTGATAAATCAAGGACCAAATCCAAAATTTTTGTGGCGAAAACTAATTTGATACCATTTTTGGCATCAAAGTTACTTTATCTGCATTTTTGACAAAACTGACATCTCAAAGAACTCTCTAACGCTTAGACAAACACGTAAAACATAGACACATGTCCATAGTGTGGCCAATAAGAATACTGGAGTCAAGGATTCAGAAACAAACTGCTCTTTTTTTTTTTTTTTATCAAGTCACTTCCTTCTTGATAGGTTTTGTTGTTTGCTTTCACATCGAAAAATAATGTATCCAAACAATGTGGGTGGACTGAAGCTTTAGGTCCTTTTGAAATTGTCTTCACCCTGTTCTGATTTAATTTATCTTAGGAAAAATCTGAATATGGCATCAGAATGTAGATTTTTCAAGAGGTAGTATACCTCATCAGTATAGAATTTCATTACTCTGGCATTTTTATCTTCATAAATTTAAGAAAAAATTGACTGGTTTTCAAGAACTAAATGAAATAAAAATGTGAAATTAGGTTGGAATGTCTTTTATTCTACAATACTTAAATTGTGCAATTTGTAAGCAACTTTCAGCAGATAGACATAGCATATCTTATTTAAAATGCTATTATTTTAAAAATGCATGTTTTTATCTGGTTCTCTGAGGAGCCCAGGGCATGATATTTTTGCAGTTAGGCAAGAAACACCTATTAAACATATTTAGTAAGCAACATTGCAATTATGAAGATGAAGTTCAAATACATGCTATAATATTTGACATATGAAGGACTGTAGCCGTCATAGCCAAACTCTTCAGAAATAATCATATAAAAGTAAGGCATGATTAAAAAATAAATTTAAAAAAGTAAGTCACTAAATAACCTTATTTTCAAAAGATAATCAAAAACTGGAGAAAGAGGAATTAGTGCTTTACCTTAAATTTCTCAAAATTTATTATATTATTTTGCTTTGTGTGAGTTAAAATAAGGTCATATAAAGGTTTGAAAAAAATGTAAAAGCAAGTTTTAAATGACTTTAGGTCTCTCTCAGTTTACAGTATCCATTGTTTGTCCTTTGGACTTGTTTTTCTCTAATTCCCTTTGTGACATTTAGGGTGTGTCAACTGTGGTATTTTAATAGTGGGACATTTTCACTGTTACTGATATAAATTAAATCTTTCATGGTGAAAGAATGGTCATGTAGAAACTGCAGCATTCTAGTGCAAGAATCAGGAGTTCTGAAGTTTCATTGTAGATAGAAGTTATTAAGAGAAGAAAAAAGACATTCACACGGGCTTTTGAGTGGGCTTAGTTCCCATTAGTTTTCCTGTGCTTTCTTTTCCCTGCATGGAATTGACTCATCATTTACCCATCAAACCTGTACATAGGAGAACAAGAGCATGAAGTCTCCGTCGACTGATGTTTTCTGTTTGGGTTTCTAGTTTTTTTCTGAATTTTCTTTACCTGATGAGATGTAGGCCTGCATTCTAGCTTTACTTGATAATACAGAGAATTTTCTGTCATTTAGGATGTGTGCCTTTATGAGAGTGGTTTGTATTTTTTATGTTCATCCATGCCCAAGTTGTTTGGTTAAAACATGTTGTTTTCTCCCTCAGGTTTTCTTTTGCTGTCTAGGCTATCTAACCCCTCTTCTTTGTTTCCCCCCCAAACTCTAAATTTGGGGTTGGCGCTCAGGGGCCCCCAATCTCTGTGCTTGATTTAGTTTTTACCAGGAACAGGAGCAGTCACCAACCATTTGCTGGTGCAAGTTAAGGCTTGTTAGAACGTTTGGCATCTAAGCTATGAGCTCTGAGTAATGTCTTCTAGTGTGTAGTTTTGATCACATGGAGTGTGTATTTCTGGGAAGAAAGTCGATTGTATTGTTTTATGTTTGTACCATAGGTCATAATTATTGTCGTGTTTATAAGATAATAAACTCATTAGGTAATTATGTCTTATTGAGGTATTTGAAACATTATTTGTTTTTAACTTGGAAACTCTTAGGTAGGTAATAGATTTCACTTGGGACATTTCATTTAAATGGAAGGTATCTGGAATAAACCACATATTTTCTTTGCTTTATTTTTTTTTTTATTCTCTGCCATTTTAAAAATAAGCTAGGCCAGGAGTACTAGATAAAGAGATCAGAACATCCTAAGTCCATCTTTCCTCTTAGTGGTTGAAGTGAGGTGACTCAATTTCATAAGATTTGGGTAAAATTTGCCTTGATGGCTCATCATTGATCCTGTCATTGATGTTTTTCCAGCTGTGACATGATTTCAAGTACTTGCTGTCACACCACAGTCACTGGCTAAGTGCTTTTTATACATGATCTCATTTAGTAGATATAGATAGTATTATTATCCTACTTTGCAAATGATAACATTGACTTAATCAAGGCCACAAAGTTAATAATTGACAGAATCTAGATTTGAAACCGTGTTGAATAACTCAAAGCCCAATGTGATTAACTATCATGCTATATTGTAAGCTGAAAGTAAATTGCCTGTAAAGTGGGGTTCCACATTCCCTTTCCTTCAGCAGAGGGGGAAGGGAAGATAAATGAATGTGGGATTTGTTTTCTCCATCCCTGCCTCAAAGAAGATTTGGAGCCTTTGAGGCAGTTACTGCTCTAAGCCAAGAGATGAATGGAAGGTAGGTAGCCTATGAAAAGAAGTCACCTTTTGTTAAGTACTTCAGAAGATGCCAGACTTTCTTAAGCAGGGCAATTTCTCTTTTCTGTCCTATTGGCCTCTGTGTGGAAGATGCTGTTAACACAGTGTGTTGGTCAGCTTGGGAGGCAATAACAGAATACCAAAGACTGGGTGGCTTACAGAAATTTATGAAAAAAAAAAAAGAAAAAGAAATTTATTTCTCACAATTCTGGAGGTTGGGAAGTACAGGATTGAGATGGCAGCTGATTTAGTTCCTGTCTGAGCGCTGTCTTCTTGGCTTCAGATAGCCACCTTCTTGCGTCCTTGCATGGTGGGGGTGGGGGCAGGGCCGGAGAGAGAAAGAATGTGCTGTGTGTTGTTTCTTCTTATAAAGACATTAGTCCCATCCTGAGGGCCCCACCCTCATGACCTTGTCTCAACCTAATTAACTCTTACAGGCCCCATCTCCAAATAGCATAACATTGGGGATTAGTGCCTCCACATATGAATTTGGGGGGGACAAAATTCATTTTCTGGCACATAGTCTTTCAGTACCCCTTAGATGTTTTGCCTTAGAGCTAGGATCCTATGGTGATAAGGATTAATATTTAGTGACTTCCACTAAAGTGTTCTTTGATGCTAGACATGAAGAACATTTACGGCTTAGATTAAACTTTTACCAGGCAACCCTCTCTGTGTAAAACTAAAGTGTTTCTCAAATATGATCTAATTAAGTCTTTGCAGCAGATGAGGAAATTGAGGCTCAGTTATATATACTTCATGTGGCATAACTAGTATGTAGTAGAACTTACATCAGTTAGGAATGCTTTAGGCTGCAAGTGTCAATAATAGAATAAAATAAAACAAAACAAACACAAAATATCCAACCCACCTTAGCTTAAAGAAATAGGTGTATAATTTTCACATGTTATAAGAAGTCCATATATAGGTAGTTTCTGGTTTGGGTATAGAAGGTTAACAATGTTAGGACTTGATCTGCATCCCTGCAATTCTTCTGGCCTTCCCTTCATCATTATAAGGTGGCTGTGGAAGCCCACATTCTAAGAGAGAGCAGAGGATGGTACATGGCAGAGCATTATTCCATCTGTACCTCTTTAGAAAAAAATCAAGGTAAGAAAATCTCCCCAGAAACCCCAAAGCAATCTCCTCCTATGTTTCATTGTCTAGATTTAGTTCATATGGCCAATGACTCTAGTAAAGGAGACTAGTAGAGCAAATGTGTGACTTTGGATTGCCAAACAACAGAGTCTGTTAAATGGCTATAATTCTGGCTTAGTTCTTTTGGCTTATAATCTTGTTCCTTCTCTGGCAGAGTCTCTAACTTTGCTGAGAGAGGACTTACACATATTTTTATAAATCTGGGGAGTCAAATAATTGTGTCCTCTCATACAGAATTTTGAGTGACATTTACAGAAAATAGTAGAAATGGGTTTGGTAAACATCAGTTAAGTAGTTAAGAACCCAGGTTCTGGACTCAGATTGCCTGGGTTAGAATTCCATTTCTACTATGTATTAGCTATCTGACTTTGGGGAAATTTCTTAACTTCTCTGGTCTCATCCCAGAGCTTTGTAAATATTAATGGAATTTTGTATATAAAGCACTTAATTGAAGGTATAGCATATTATATTGAGTGTTATGATATCAAATACTCAATAACTATTAGTTATTATTACCACTATATACCTATATACCACTATACCACAAATATAACAAAGGACTACCAGAAGAAGACAACTAGGCATGAACTATGATATAAATCCATTTATTTTTTTCCATTTGTAAAACAGTGTCCAAGGGAATATGTACTTACTGCTGTGAAGAAAACTAAGTCTATGAAATTATTTCAAGTGATAACAAAAAACTGGGCAAATTTTCAAAGAAAGCAAAATACATAGTTGGTATCCTTGTGTTGGTTGCTACCCCTCCTCCCCACCTATTCCTGTCTCTGACTGCCTTTTCTTGAAATGTCCCATAAAGTAAAATTATTCTTCCCTCTTCCCCCCATAAAAAAGGCCCTTTGTACAAGTGATCTTAGGTGATAGGAAGAAAAAGATCTAATTATTTGATTACAATAATTCACAATAAGATTTTAATGATCAGTTGGCTTAACTTTCCAAAGGAAGAGGTGTTTTGTTCTAAAGATGAACTTATGAATTGCAAAGGATCCTTACTTTATGAAATATAAAGGAGATTTGAGAAAATGTATTAGAAAAAAATTAAACATACGAAAAGATGAAAATAATGTTATTATGAACCTTCATGTACCCATTACTTAGATTCTACAATTTTCAATATTTTGCCACTCTGTGTTGATTAGTTTTATTCTTTCTTTTCCTTTTTTTTTTCCCTGAAGTAATAGGAAAATTGTATAAGTAAGAGGTACAGCTTTCCAATGCCCTTTTTATTACATTTCCATACCACAAGAATAGGGACTGGTAATTTGTCACTGAGAACTGAAAAGTCTAATAATGGACCAGGGGGCAATGACTGAGTTGAGATTTTTCCTGTTGTCTATGGGTTAGCTGTCTAAAAATACTTAAGAATAAAGAAGTCTAATTGTGACCTTTGTGGTATCACTTTATGTACTAAGGATTAACCTCAGTTTTAGGCAACATGATGAATACAGCACCTTTAATCTTATTGTTGTTGTTGTTTTTAAATTAAATAAATTCAGTTGGTTAAGCCTCCAACTCCTGATTTCAACTCAGGTCATGATCTCAGGGTCCTGGAACTGAGCCTGGCATTGGGCTCCATCCTCAGTGGGGAGTCTGCCTCAGGATTCTCTCCCTTTCCTTATGCCCCTCCCCCTGCTCACACTCTCTCTCTCTAAAATAAATAATCTTTAACATTAAGTGAATTCATAAAAATGCAAAGAAGAGAATAATCATTGATATTCTTAACACGTAGAATTAAACATGGTTAATTTCTTGGCATATTTACTTCAGTTTGTTTTTAAAGAAAAATAATCCTAGTGTTTTTATTAAAAATATATCCTTTTGAGGAAGAATTCAAAGTAGGAAAATACAAAAATAAAAAGTAGAAAGATTAATACCACAGAAATTACTATAGTTAATATTAAATGTTAATATTATACATTTATACAAATAGATGAATGGGTGGTAGTAGGATGAATGGATAGATAGAAAGACTTTTGTAAAAATGGGGTTATATAATAGATGCCATTGTAAATAGAAATGGATGCATTGTATTTTACTTGATTCTAATAGACTAGAAACTGAAATGGAACTGAAGGAGTTGCTGAATCCCAAATAAATGTTTATTTTTAGCATTTGAGATAATATTTGCTAGAAGATTCCCCTTAAGGTTTAAAAAGGGGGGGGGAGAGGCATTATAAAAAATTAAGAGGTTTTTTCATTATGTTTTCTTTTTAAAAGCTACATATTTATTTTTAAAAGAAACAGTTGACTTCTTGATTAGAAAGACAAAGGCATTATATACTTTGACATTTTTTCCCAAATATTCACCACCCACTTCTGATTTTTTGTTTGTTATTTTACTGCTTTCTCATTGTCTAGGTTTATAACATTTATATTTTGTTTTGTAACCATCATTCCCGTAGTTGTTTAGGGTTTCTTTTACCACAACTTTTGTTTTTTCCTACTTCATCTCACTTTCCCTCTTCATGTTGCATTTCATTTTTGAGAAGCTTTTTCCCAACCCCAAGGGGGACTTAGGGGTGTAATATTCCCAATGGTCTATGACAGTTTAGTCTACCTGCCTTCCATCTTCATTTGTCAATGATATCTTTCCTCAGTGTAATATTTTTGGGCATGCTTTCTTCTCTTTCAAGATTTTGTATGTATTTCTCCTTTGTTGGTCCTTTGCTTTTTCTGTTTGGAAGTCTGAGAAAATTATTTCTCAGGGGTGAGAAGATAGTGAGATAGAAGTGGAGAGAACTCAGCTGAGGGCATTTGTAGCTTTTATTTTTGGGTTGAGCTATCTTTTCTGAGATTTCATGACTTGTCTTCTATCAGTTCAGTCCACCTAACTGGGAATGGTGTCAGGGATTATCATGCATTCAGGAGGATACTTTTTGGGCCATAACCCAAATTTGTTGTGTCAACTTAGAATCTGAGTATCTGTCAGACAAAAATAGCACTCTTGTTTACTTTTCCTATAAACTATTTCTTCCTAGTTTTCTTTTCTACTACACTTCAGGCTGAAGATGAAAAAAATAACAAAACTCATTCAGTTGGCTTCCCTCCAGATTTGGGAATATTATTGATAATTCTTATCATTTTGTTGACTCATCCACATCATCTTTGTTTCTTTCCTTGGTTTCCAGGTTTTAAGGCTTATCACAGTTCATTATTTTGCTTTTCTTGTTTAGTGCTATTAGTGAAGTTTTTTGCTGATTTTTAGTTAGTTTTGCTCATTTAATTAGCAATTGGTAGAGGGAAATTTGTGAACTAGTTTTGATATGCCTTCATAATCAGAAATTCTGCCTCTTTAATTCTTGATGGGAAAGTATAATCCAGTACATCTGTCTAATATTTACAAGTAACATTTTGACCTGAGCCATAAAAAGGCATTTGATCATTAAGATATGAGTGTCATTTTTGTGTATCTCAAAGGTAGCATCTTCTTCGGGGACTTTGCTTCTCAAAATAACACTGTGCTGGAGAGACTGAAATTGTCTTTAGAGGACAGGAAATAAAACAAAGTTCCTAGAAATTCTTTTGAATGTGTATGGGAACTTAGTTTGATCCAATGTATTTCGCTTATTAAATGGCATTTTTGATTTATAGCTTATAGCAATATTCTCTAGAAATGTTTACCATCAAGATTTAAAATCAGATTGCCTATTTACCCACATCTAAAACAATAATTATATAAAATATTGATTGGTTTCAAATAATGAGCAAATTACATGTTTTGTTAAAGATTGTGAAATTGCTTTAGTTCATAAAGAAAGAATAACCTTTTAAATTCCAATGATGCAGTAGTCTGTGTACACTTTGTATGTTTTGAGGCAGTTTATTTGTGCAGTTATATTTTAGTTAGTGGTCACATTCAGTGTAGTAAAGGGAATTTGTAGTAGAGAAGCTGGAAGTGTTTAGAAATAGTAATTATTGATGGATTTATTATTTGTGAAGTGTATAGGTGAACAACTCCTCCTCCCCCCCCCTTTTTTGGTTTCTATATTTTAAAAATTATTCTAGAAAGGTCTTTATAATTTATGTAGTTTTTACAATGGGAGAGATTTGTGATCTTAAGTGAGGGAAATACAGAAACTTAGATCATTAACAAAATTTTGAATCAATGACCCTTAAACCTGGAAATTTAAAAAAGAAAAAACTTCAGTTAAACAACTCTTGGTCAAAAGGGGAAATACAATAGGAATGTTACAGAATTTTTGAAAAAAAATTATAAACCACTACATTTTGGAATCTATGGAATACAATTAAAGTGGTGACCAATTCAATTTATCAATGTAATTCATTTTATCAATAAAAATCAAAGAATGAAAATGAGTTCAATTCTAACCTTAAAAAAACTTGAAAAAAACACCAACCATAAGAAAAAGAAAGCATGAAGAAAGAAATAATAAAGATAAAAGCAGAAATTAATGTGGTAGATAATTAAAAAATAATTGATCTAATAAATCAAAATATTATTTAAGGAAAATAAAAAATGCAAACCACTAGCTAAATTAATCAAGAAAAGAAGTAAAAGCATAAATACACAAACTATCAAGTGACAAGGGCAAATGACAACTAAAATGGAAGAAATTATAAAAATTGAAAGACTTGTGTGCAAATAAATTTGAAAATCTGGTAATATGGATAATTTCCCAGGAAAAGACAAATAACCAAAACTGACTCCTTTGAAGATAGAGATTCTTAAAGAGATTGATTTCCACAGAAGAAATAAAGTTAGCAAGGAAATACCTTATAAAATGTACTAGGCCTAGAAGGTTTCACAGGGGAATTCTACCAAATCTTCAAACACCAGATAGTCCCAATGCTCTGTAAATCATTCCAGAGCATTGAAAATGGAGGAAAACTTCCTGATTGTTTTAATGAGGTAAATATAATATTATATCTACGCTGATAAAATATACCATAAAGTAAATTACAAACCAATTTCATTATAAATATTGATGAAAAAACACAAAATAAAACATTAACAAATGTAATCAAACACCACAGATTACATCATGACCAAGTGGGAATAATGCTAGGAATGCAGGCTTGGTTTGATATTAGAAATTCATCAATAGGGGCGCCTGGGTGGCTCAGTTGGTTAAGCATCTGCCTTTGGCTCAGTTTATAATCCCAGGGTCCTGGGATTGAGTCCTGTATCTGGCTTCTTGCTCAGTGGGGAGCCTGCTTCTCCCTCTGCCTGCCACTCCCCCTGCTTGTGCTCTCTCTCTGACAAATAAAATAAAAATCTTAAAAAAAAAGAAATTCCTCAATAAAATATACCGTATTAATGGATATAAGAAAAAGAGTAGTGGGATTATCTCCATAGATGCTGAAAAAGCCTTTAACACAAGCTAATACCCATTTTTGATAAAAATACTCAATAGAAATGGGCAGATTCTTTATTTTTACCATGGTAGAATATATGTAACGTGAAATTTGCATTTTAACCATTTTTAAGCATACAATTCAGTGGCATTAATAACATTCACAGTTTTGTACAACCATCACCACTATTTCCAAAACCTTTTCATCACTCCAAACAGAAACTTTGTAATCATTAGACAATAACCTACCATTTTCCCCTCCTCCTAACCCCTAGGAAACCCTAGTCTACTTTCTGTCTCTGTAAATTTACCTATCCTATATATTATATATAAATAGAATCATATAATTTAATAAAAGGACACAAAAGTCCTTTTGTGTAGGACTTATTTTACCTAGCATGATGTTTTTGAGGTTTGTCCATGTGTAGCCTGTAGCAGAACTTCATTCCTTTTATGGCTGAATAAATAATGTATATTCTTCTGTGTGTGTGTGTATTGCATTTTGTTTATCCATTTACATTCATCTGTTAATCGACACTTGATTTGTTGTTATTTCTACTTTGTGATTATTGTGAAGAAAGGTGCAATGAATATTGGCATTTGAGTATCTGTTTTTGAGTCCTTGTTTTCCATTGTTTTGGGTACATACCAAGTAATGTAATTGTTGGGTCATTCCATGTGTAGCCTTTTGAGGATATTCCGAACTGTTTTCCACAGTGGCTACACCAGTTTCTCTTTCCACCAGCAATATATGAGAGTTTCAGTTTCTCCACATCCTGGCAAATACCTGTTCTTTTCTTTTCTCTTTTTCTTTTTTCTTTTCTTTTCTTTCTTTTCTTTTCACTTTTAACTATAGCCATTCTAATGTGAAGTGATATCTCATTGTGGTTTTGATTTGCATTTCCCTAATGACTAAAGATCTTGAGCATCTTTTCACATGATTTTTGGCTATTTGTAGGTCTTTGGAGAAATGTCTATTCATATCCTTCCCCCATTTTTAAATTGGTCTGTTTGTCTTTTTGTTATTGAGTTGTAGGAGTCCTGAATATTAATTTTATCATTATTTCCACTAAGATTGGGAACAAGGCCAAGATGTCTATTACCACTATATTCAATGTTGTTCTAGAGGTATTAGCCAATGTAATTAGATAAGAGAAATGAATTAGAGGCATTAGAATTGGTAAAAAGGAAGTAAAATCAACTGCATTTGCAGATGATATGATAGTATACCTGGAAATGCCTTAGAGAATCAATGATGAAACCAACTTAAACAATAAAAGAATTAAATAAGTTATTAGGTGATAAAATTAATATTCAGTGATTAATAGCTTTTATATATAATAACATAATCAGTTAGAGGATATAATGGATAGTAGAGAAAACCCCATTTGTAACAGCAACAATATTAAATATTTAGGAATAAACTTAAAAAAGAAATGTACAAGGGCACCTGGGTGGCCCACTCGGTTGTGTGGCCGCCTTGTGATTTTAGCTCAGGTCATGATCTTAGGGTCCTGAGTTGAAGTTCTCTGTGCTCAGCAAGGAGTCTGCTTGAGGATTCTCTCTCACTCTCCCTCTGCCCCTCCACCTGCTCAAGGCTCTCTCTTTCTCTCTCAAATAAATAAATAATTCTTTAAAAAAAAAGAAATGTGGGGTGCCTGGGTGGCTCAATTGTTAAGCGTCTGCCTTCGGCTCAGGGAATGATCCTGGTGTTCTGGGATTGAGCCCCACATCAGGCTCCTCCACTGGGAGCCTGCTTCTTCCTCTCCCACTCCCCCTGCTTGTGTTCCCTCTCTCGCTGGCTGTCTCTCTCTCTGTCAAATAAATAAATAAAATCTTAAAAAAAAAAAAAAAGAAAGAAAAGAAATGTACAAGTTTTACATGAAAAAGCTTTAAAATGTTCCTGAAATATATAAAAGTATACCTGAACAAATGCAGAGACAGTCTCTGTTGATGGATAACTAAACATCATGAAGAAGTCAGTTTTTCGTAAGTTCATTTATAAATTTAACACATTCCCCAAATTATCAAGCTTTTATAATGGGGATAGGCAAGTTGCTATTAAAGTTCACATGGATAAACAAATAGCCGGGAGTATACTTTAAAACCACAAGAGTGTGTATGTGGAGTAGCCTTACTAGACATTAAAACGAACTATAAAGCCTTTATAGTTAAAACAATGTAGTAATGGCAAATGAACAAACAGACCAGTGGAATAGAATTACAAGTCCACAAATAAGCCCAAGTATATATAGAAATTTAGTATATATGAAGTTAACATTTCAAGTCACTAAACTTTTGAATATATGATGCTGGGACAACTGGCTAGCCTTTTGGAAAAAGTTAACAGATTTCTACTTAATCCCCTACAAAAGGATAAACTATAAATGGATCAGCAATCTAAGGGTTAAAAACATGAAAAGTATATACTAGAAGAAAACATAGATAAATTCCTCTTGAACGTTGGTATAAGGAAAGACTTTATAACTATGCTTCAAAATATAGAGATCATAAAAGAAAAAAGTTTAAGATTTGAATACATAAAAATGTTTACATGTCAGAAAAGACCATAAATGAATCCAAAAGACAACTGACAAATTGGGAGAAAATATTTGCACTTATATCAATGATGAGAGGCTTATACCCCTAATATATAAAGAACTCTGGAAATTTAAAAGTGAAACAGGCCAAAATCTGATAGAACAAAGAACAGAAGACGTGGATGGACAATTAAAAAAATCAAGTATAGAGATAGCCCTTTAATCTTTGAATAGATATAATTAATTACTGAAGAGATATAACTATCAGTTATTGAGAAAGGGGTGTTGAAATCTCTGACTACAGTTGTGAATTTGTTTATTTTTTCTGGAAGTCTGTTTGTGCTCCATTTTGAACCTCTGTTATTGGGTTCGAAAGCATTTGTGATTTTCATCTCCTTTATCATGTTATATCATATATGTCATACCATATCATATATCATACCATATCATATCCTTTGTCACTATGAAATCGTCCTCTTTATCCCTGCTAATGGTCTTTGCTCTAAACTCTCTTGTTTTTATTAATAAAGCATTATCATGGCATATATTTTTCCATTCTTTTACTCTTAATCTCTTTGTGTCTATCTCTACATTTTAAGTGGGTGTCTCATTGGCAAAACATAATTGGGTTTTGCTTTTTAACTAATCTGATGGTCTTTATTTGTTACTTTTCTCCTTTCTACTGCCTTCTTTTATTATTTTTTATAATTTCATTTATCTTCTTCTTTGGCTTATTGGTTATGACCTTCTGTTCCATTATTTTAGCGAGGCTTTAGAGTTTAGTAGTATACATTTTTAGCTTATTGTCTACCTTTCAGAAATATCATACTACTTCACATTGTAGTACAAAAAATTTACAATTTATTCCCATTTATTGACTTCCAGATTTTATCCTGTTGTTATACACTCTATTTCTACTTATTTTTATATCCTATAATACATAGATATTATTTTTGCTTTAAATAATAAATTGTCTTTGAATAATATTTAAATAATAAGACAATTCTGAGAAACATTTGCCCATGTAATTGCCATTTATGGTGCTCTTCATTACTTTGTGTAGATCTAGATTACTCCAATATCAGTTTCTTTCACTTGAAGGATTTCTTTTAACATTTTCTTGTAATGCAGGTCTACTGGTGATAAATTTTGTCAGCCTTTGTGTATGGTCTGAAAAAGTTCTTATTTCATCTTTACTTTGAAAGATATTTTTTCTGGATATAGAATTTTAGATAGATAGAGGTGTTTTTATTTTCTTTTAGTACTCTAAAAATGTGGCACAGCACATGCTCTTTCTTTTGACCCAGCAATAACACTTCTAGAAATTTACCCTGAATAGAAAAGATAGGGTTAGTGAGTATAGAACAGAGTGGTAAGGGATGCGGGGTAACACTTCTCTGAGTATACTTTTTTGTAGTTGTGACTTTTAGAACCACATTACTTTTTCTCATACTAAACAAACAAACAATACCAGGAGAACCAAAATGGGTGCAAACAGAATAAAATAATTTAACTGTATTCCAAATAAATAGCATAATCACATTTAAAGTGCATGGGGTGGTGGGTAAGTAAAACAAACCAAAATAACTTTGGGACATAGTATTTTGACTTATGTTCTAAGGCTAAAGAATAAAAGAACCAAAAACTAAGTATAAATGTACTATACTTAGTAGGAGGTTTTTCAAACTGGTTTGGGTTGGCAATTCTGACACAAATTTATGTACATCATAGGAGTGAGCAAATAAATAGATTGTGGATAATGAATGCTAGGTTTTTGTTTCGGGAAAAGAAAGTTACAAATAAAGTCAGGGCAAAAGTTAGAAAAATTCCTCTGAAATGTTAGATTGGAATTGGAGGTAAACATGGACTCATGAGCTATAGGGTACATACACACACACACACCCTGCATCTATATCCATATCCATTTCTATCTCTCTATAGATATAAATGTATGTATGTCTAAATAAATGTATTGCCTAACTCAGTCTTAAAAAAATGTCGGGGGCGGGGAGGGGCACCTGGTGGCTCAGTTGGTTAAACAGCCAGCTCTTGATTTCAGCTCAGGTCATGATCTCAGGGTCCAGGGATTGAGCCCCGTGTTGGGCTTCCCACCACCAGGGAGCCTGCTTGAGGATTCTCTCTTTCTCTCTTTCTCTCTTCCTCTGCCCTCCCCCTCCTCATTCTCTCTCTCTCTCATAAATAAATCTTTTAAAAAAATGTTGGGGGGGGTGACTGGGTGACTCAGTGGGTTAAGCATCCGACTCTTGGTTTCAGCTCAGGTCATGAACTCAGGGTTGTGAGATCAAGCCCTACCTTCACTCTGTGCTGGGTGTGGAGCATGCTTGGGATTTTCTCTCTCTCTCTCTCTCTCTCTCTCTCTCTCTCTCTCTCCCTCTACCCCTCCCCTTGTTCATGTGCTTTCTCTCTCTCTCTCAAATAAATAAATAAATAAATAAGCTTTTTTAAAAAAATAAAGGACACAGGAACAATGCTTTTATTGGTCAAATCTGGGATAATGTAACAAATAAATAATGATAAATATATATAATATTGTATATTGTATGATATAAATATATATAATAATAAATAACTATATAATATGTAATAAAAAATAATGAATTTTAATTCATAGAATAAAATAAGAATCTACAAGTTCATCCTGACATGAATAAATGAATAAACAAATTACTTGGGGTTAGGGAAAGCTCTTTTTTAGAGCTTTAGTAATTTCAACTAGTAAGTGCAGAAGGAATGACAGAATTAGTAAAACACCATTTGGCAACCATCACAGTAATAATTGTTTGAAGCAAAAATCATCAATGGATGCTAAATTTAGTGGCCAAAATTTTTGATAGGAAGCAGGATATCTACATAGTTTCGAAGTATCTTCTCCCAAGATATTTACCATTTATAAAAGGTAAAATAGTAACTTTACTGTGAAAGAATGTGGCAGACACTATCTTAACCAAGTAATTAAATGAGTAATAAGGTTAAGTCAATATCATGTACCTTTTGATACTGAAGTCACAACATAATTTTTGTGGTATTCCTGCCAACAATGCATAACCTGAAACTAATATGGGGGGTGCATTAGACAGCCCAAATTGAAATGCATCGTATAAAATAACTGGTGAAGGTTACAAAAGACAAGGAAAGACTAAGGAGAAGGTCCAGTGTAAAGAAAACTAAAGTTACTTAGGCCTGAAATTCTGTTTCAGTATGGAAATGCCAGGTGCCCTGTCGCTGTTACTGGAAGACTTCAAGGAAACAAATGTACAAACTCCCAGGTGCTCATGGATCTTCCCTTCTTCCATATTTAATAAGCAGCTTACTTGAAGGTATATCAAAGATCTTATTCAGTGGCTCACAATAGTTTCTCACAAAAGTTTAAAACAGGAGGCAAAGAATGCTTTCCCTTTCTATAGTACAATTGAAACTGTAAGTTGAGAGTAATCACTCTTGGAAATTTTGCTTTGGTCAGGAAGGCAATGGAAGTGATTAATCAATATTGTGATCCAGAAGAAGTTCCATCTTAAAGAACTCTATGGGTCCTTGGGAAATTACAAATTAGAATGAAATCAAGACTGTTCTTAGTCATTCAACTCTTGTTGGAGACTTTTAAAGTTTAGAGTCCATCTCCATCATTGTTATTATCTTATTACTGTTGTTATCCTTTATGGAATCCACTTGAAACAATCCCCCACTCCACCCCCAACTCCCGTCATTAAAAATCTTAGTTTCCTTGCAAGTGTTTGAGTTTTGGATTTTGAGAACATCTTACAAAGACTAAGGCAGGTGACTATGAGGGAGAAAAATCACCTGTTAATGGATAGCTTGACAAGATTGGTGTGAATTTTGAGAATATAGTAGATATTAAAGAGTAAGTAACTAATTAGATTGGTACATGTTCTGGGTTTGGAACTGCCAACGCAGACCATAAAATCTGCTTTCTCAGCAACTAATTATTTTGCCATTCAAGTCTCTTACATCAAACTCAAGAAAGACCTAAGAATTTTTCTCTGCACTTTGATCTCAATGCATCATTGATCTGACCATAGGATGTTACCGCAGTTTTTCTTTCTGTGGTGAGTCCTGAGGGCAATTTATTTCAATAAAGACAATACCTGTATATTTCAAGCACTTGTATATAAAATAGAATTTCATGTGTAAAAAGCACTATGTTGCCTAATATGTAGCTACTCCAAGATCGTACAGCTACTGTCATCCTTGTGTTCAACTCTCTTCTTTAAACATTACACTTTTGTTTGTGGCTATAGCTAATGATTACAGAACTTGCACTCTGATACATTGTCTCTTTACTTTCAAAGAGTACACTTTTAGACTGGCTTCATTATTTTTGTTTGTTTAGCCATGCCACATTTCAGCTTAGGCTTCAGACATTTTAAGAGTGTTTTCTGTTCATGTTGGTGGTAATTGTCTCCCCCATTTCAGCTCAGTATTTGGCCTATGTTTATATATTTTCCTATCTTTTCCTTTTTAAAACTGGGATGTAATTGGCATATAACATTATGCAGACTTAAGGTGTATGATGTGTTGATTTGATACATTTATATATTGCAATATGATTACCACCATAGCATTAGCTAACACCTTTATTACATCACATAATCACTTTTTTTGTAGTGAGAACAATTAAGATTTAGTCTTACAGCTACTTTAGAATTTATAATACAGTATTGTTGACTATAATCACTATGCCGTATATTAGATCTCAAGAACTTACTTTTCTACTACTTGCAAGTTTCATTCGGAACAAAAAAATGTGCATAATCTTTGGATGCTGAGAACTAATTTTCAGAACTATATTGTTGACAAACTTCACTTGCTATTTAATTGTAAGAAATTCTCAAAACCCCACATTTGATGCTCACAATAGGGCCAAAACTTATAGACATATACCATTATCAGTTTTCAGTGTAGTTCATACTTGAATTCCCTCTGACACCAGTAATTGGTGCTTAATTTGAATAGAAGATAGAGAGGCACATGAAGTTCATCTTTAAGTTGTGCAGGGGGTTATTGAAAGAGCCTTTGTGTTCTGTGCAATCAAGAGAACTGGTCAGTGTTTGGACTTTTCACAGAACAATGCTTAGTTGAGAATTAGCTATCATTTTTCCTGTTTCCTTCTAAAATAAGAAAGAGCAGCATATTTAGGCTTTAATGTTGCTTTCTGTGGCTACAACTTTTTTTTTCTTTTCAAAAGCATGATTTTAGCTTTTATTCTCCCTTCATTCAAAATGTAAATGTTAAAAATTAGGATTCATCTGTGATATTGTACATCCTATGGATTTGACAAATGTATAATGAATATCGATCCACCATTTTATTATTGTACAGAATACTTTTATTACCCTAAAAATCTTTATGTTCTGTTCATCCCTTTCTCCCCTATAACCTCTGGTAATTGCTAATCTTTTTATAGTCTCCATAGCTTGTCCTTTTCCAAAAGGAAAGTAGTTGGAATCAAACAGTATGTAGCCTTTTCAGATTGGTTTCTTTCACTTAGTAATATGCTTTTAAGTTTTCTCCATGTCTTTTCATGACTTGAGATCTTTTTTAGCACTGAATAATATTCCATTTTCTGGATGTATCACAGTTGATTTATCCACTCACCTACTGAAGGACATTTTTGTTGCTTTCATGTTTTCACAATTATGAATAAAACTGTTATCACCATCCATATTCAGGTTTCTTTGTGGATATAAGTTTTCAGTTCATTTGGGTGAATATCAAGGAATGTGATTGCTGGGTCATAAGTTAAGAGTATGTTTGGATTTGCCAGAAACTACCAAGCTGTCTTCCAAAAAGCTTTAATATTTTACATTCCCACTAGCAATGAATTAGAGTTCCAATTGCTCCACATCCTCTCCAGGCATTGGTGTTCCTATTTTGGCCATTCATTTTTATTGTTTTTTTGAGATATAATTGACAATATATCATCATTATAATAGTTTCAGGTATACAATATAATAAATCAATATTTGCATATATTGTGAAATGATCACCAAATCCAGTTAATATTTTTCCTCATACATAGGTACAAAATTATGTTTTCTTTTGATGAGAACTTTTAAGATCTATTCTCTCAACAACTTTCAAATATACAATATAGCATTATTAACTATAATCACCATATTGTACGTTAAAAACCCATAACTTGTTTATTTTATAACTGCAAGTTTATAATGACTTGTCTTATCATTCTTTTGACATTGTCTTTTGCAGAACAAACGTTTTTAATTTTCATGAAATCTGTTTAACAATTATTTTTTTCATTGATTGTGCCTTTGGTGTTGGATTGAAAAGTCATTGCTATATTCAAGCACACCTATGTTTTTTCTTTTTCCTTTTTTTTTTTTTTTTTTTTTAAGAGAGAGTGTGTGTGAGTGGGGGCAGGGAGGGGCAGAGGGAGAGGGAGAGAGAACCTTAATCAGGCTTCATGCCCAGTGCAGAGCCTGACATGGGACACTATCTCATGTGCAGAGCTCATGACCTGAGCCAAAATCAAGAGTTGGGCATTTAACCGACTGAGCCACCCAGGCACCCCATCTAGGTTTTTCTTATGTTATCTCCTAGGAGTTTTATAGTTTTTCATTTTACATTTAGGTCAATAATCCATTATGAGTTATACTTTTAGGGTATAAGGTCTATGTCTATGTCTAGATTTGTTTTTTTTACCTATGGTTGTCCAGTTGTTCTAGCACCATTTGCTGAAAAGACCTTGCATATAATGATGCCACAACTACACAAAAAGAAAAAGGCCATCTGAATAGGCCTATATCTATTAATGAAATTGAATAAAAAATGAATAACTTTCCAAAACAGAAAGAACTAAGCCCAGTTGGGTTCCCTGGTGAATTAGCATTACCTTAATACCAAAACTAAACAAATATATTACAGGAAAAGAAAACTGCAGACCAATATCTCTCATGAATATAGCTACAAAACCCTTAACAAAATATTAACAAATCAAATCCAACAATGTATAAAAAGAATCATATACCCTAACTAAATGGGATTTATTTAGGATATGCAGGACTGGTTCAACATTCAAAAATCAGTATTTGTAATCCATCACATTAACATACTAAAGAAGAAAAATTACATGATAATATCAATAGATGCAGAAAAGCATTTGACAAAATCCACCACTCATTCATGATAAAAACTCTCAGCAAACTTGGAATAGAGGGGAACTTCCTCAACTTGATTTTTAAAAATCTACAAAAACCATGGAATATCTCTCCATTTATTTTGTTGTTCTTTGATATTTTCCATCAGAATTTTGTAGTGTTCCTCATATAGATTTTGTACATATTTTGTTAGAGGTATATCTGAGTATTTAATTTGTTATGATACTAATAGAAATGCATTGTGTTTTTAATTTAAAATTACATTTGTTCTTTACTGGTTTCTAGGTCCAATATGATCTCAGTCGAAATCCCAAAAGAAGAATGGAATGTTTAATTTGCTACTATAGGATGAAGTAGTCTATACATGTCCATTATATCCAGTTGAATGCTAAATCTGTTGAGTTCAACTCTGTCCTTACTGATTTTCTGATGCTGGGTCAGTCCATTTCTGATAGAGGGGTGTTGAAGTCTCCAGCTATAATGGTGGATTCATCTGTTTCTTCTTGCAGTATCAGTTTTTGCCTCAGGTACTTTGACCTTTGGGTCTTATTTTTTCATCAACTCTGACAGTCTCTATCTTATAAGCAGTCTATTTAGACCACTGGCTTTTAGGGTGATTATTATATAGTTGGATTATTATCTACCATATTTGCCATGTTTTCTATTTATTGTCTCTATTCTTTGTTCTTATTTTTGTCTTCCACACTTTCTCTGCCTTTTGTGTGGTTTGAATTAACACATTATATCATCCCATTTCTTTCCTTTGTTAGAATATCAATTATACTTTTTGAAAACTTTTTTTAGTGTTTATCTTAGGGTTTACAATATGTATTTACAACTAATCCAAGTCCATTTTCAAATAACACTGTATTTTTTCATAGGTAATGCAAGTCCCTTATAGCAGCAAAATATTCCTAGTTCCTCCTCCTATCCCTTGTATCATTGCTGTCATTCATTTCACTTATACATAACTATACATTTATTCTTATGTATGGTTTATCCCAGGTACGCAAGGCTGGTTCAAAGTCAAAAATCAATCAACATAATCCATCACATTTCACACACACACACAATCAAATACTTTGTTGCTATTATTATTTTGAAAAAAATGTATTTGTTAGTTCAATTAAGAATAAAATAAGTTTTCATTTTATCTTTACTTATTCATTCTCTAATGCTCTTCCTTTGTTTATGTAGGTCTTAGATTCTGACATATCATTTTTCTTCTCTCTGAAGAACTTATTTTAACAATTCTTGAAATCCAGGTCTACTCGCAACACATTCATATATATATATATATGTATATATGTGTGTGTGTGTGTGTGTGTGTGTATATATTTATTTATATTGATATTTATATTTATTTTTGGTCTAAGAAAATCTTTCTTCTTTACTTTTGAAGGATAATTTTACAGGGTATAGAATTCTAGGTCAGTGGTTTTATTTTTTCATTCCACTCTATTCTTACTTGCTTCATTTCTGAAGAGAAGTCAATGTAATTCTTATCTTTGCTCTTCTATGTGGGTAAGTTGTTTCCTCCATCTGGTTTTTTTCAAATTTTTTTCTTTATCTTTGATTTATGTAGTTTGAATATAATACTTAGGTCTAGTGTTTTTGTTTTTACATTTTTTTCTGCTTGATGTTTTCTGAGCTTCCTGGATCTGTGGTTTGGTGTCTGACGTTATTTTGGGGGAATTCTCAGTCATTATTGCTTAAAATATTAATTCTGTTTCTTTCCATCTTTATTATTTTTCAGGTATTCCCATTACACATATCTTTCACCTTTTGTTCTCCCATATTTCTTAGATATTCTGGTCTATTTTTTTCCCCAGTCTTTTTATTCTTTGGTTTTCAGTTTTGTAAGTTTTTATTGTCCATCTTCAAGCTCAGAGACTCTTTCTTTAGATGTTTTTAGTCTATAAATGAACCATCAAAATCATTCCTCATGTCTGTTACAGTGTTTTTGATCTCTAGAACTTCTTTTAGATTCTTTCTTAGAATTTCCATCTATTTGCTTACATTATCTGTTCTTGCATGTTGTCTACTATTTCCATAAAGCCTGTAGTATATTAATCACAGTTTTGAAAAATTCTTCATCTGACAATTTCAACATTCCTGCCATATCTGATTCTGATTCTGATGCTTGTTCATTCTCTTCAAACTGTATATTTTTTCCTTTTACTATGCCTTGTGATTTTTTTTTGGTTTCATGGCAGACATGAATCAAAGAAACTGTGATAAATAGGCCTTTAGTAATTTAGTGGTGAGGCATAGGGGGATGAAAGGCATTTCCTAGTCCTGTGAGTAGGCCTCAGTCTTTTGGTGACCCTGTGCCCCTGGACTGTGAACTTTACCAGTGTTGCTTCTCAGTACTACTCCACCTCTTTAGGTGGGATACTTTGGCTAGAGTTGGGTGTTTTCCTTCTTCTACATGGCTAAAGGAAATTGGAATTAAGTATTTCACTTTTCCAGGTAGGTTAGGTTCCGATAAAACCCTACCATGTTAGGCTCTGGTCAAATAGTTTCTTCTGAGGACAGGTCTTGTTAAGAAAAACAGAATGCTCTGGTGCATTTCAAAATGGTTTCTTTTCTTCTCCCCATGCAAAGGGGATTATATTCTGATTCTCACTTTGAGGAACCTGATAGACCAGCTTGAGGTAAAACTCACAAGTGTGGAGGTCCCCTATTACTGGGTTTCCCTGGAGTTTTTAACTTTCTTGCCCACGATGATCCTCCAGCATTTTGTCAATTATAGTTCCTACATAGGTACTGGTTCCCATGGAAGTTTCTTCTCATGGGTTTTTGTCCCAGTAATGTGATTCTCTATATCTACCTTTCTTTCTCTCCAATACTTGGAGCATTGATTTGCTATATAATCTGATTTCTCTGATGGATCTCCAAAGAGTTGTTGATTTTTCAGTTTTTTCATCTTTTTAATTGTCATTAGAATGCAGGGGCAACTTCTTTTTTTTTTTTTTTTTTAAGATTTTATTTATTTATTTGACAGAGAGAGAGAGAGCCAGCAAGAGGGGGAACAAAGGCAGGGGGAGTGGGAGAGTAAGAAGCAGGCTCCCAGTGGAGGAGCCTGATGTGGGGCTCAATCCCAGGACTCTGGGATCATGCCCTGAGCCAAAGGCAGACGCTTAATGACTGAGCCACCAGAACGCAGGCGCCCCAGAATGCAGGGACAACTTCTAAGCTCCTTAAATGCCAGATTGGACACCAGAAGTTGACCATGTATACATTTTTTTTTAAATTATCTTATTTCTCTACTTAGGATCACCAGGATAATGTTGAATAGAAGTAATAGTAGATATTTTCATTTTATTTTTGAACTTAGAAGAAAGCATTCAGTATTTCACCATTACTAATGATATTTGCTGTGGGTCTATGATCAAGGTAAGGAAGTGCTCACCTATTCCTAGATTGCCAAAATTCTTTGTTTATTTTTAAATCATGGGTGGGTACTGAATGTTATAAAGTGTTTTCTCTGCATCTATTGTAATGATCATATAGTTTTTCACCTTTATCATAAGGCACATTATATCAATGTTCAAATCTTTAAGCAAATTTGCATTCCTAGAATAATTTCCTTTTGGCCTTTTTCTATATATTGTTGGATTATATTTGCTAATATTTTATTGAGGATTTTTGCATATATGCTTATGAGGGACATTGGTCTGTAGATTTCTCTTACAATATACTTGTCAAAGTTTTTCTGGCCTCATAAAATGAAGTGTTTCCTCTTATTTTATTATCTGAAGAGTTTGTATAATATTGGTAATATTTCTTCCTTGAATGTTTGGAAAAATTCACCAGTGTGGCAATCAGGCTCTGGAGTCAAGTCTGTGGGAGGGCTTTTAATTATAAACTTAATATCTTTAGCAAATATAAAACTGTTTTTTGATTTTCTATTTTAATAAGTGTATTTTTCAGGAAATATTTCTGTTTTATCCAGATTTTCAAATTTATTAGAATAAAGTTCAATATATCTTATTATTATCAATATCTGTAGGAATATATAGTTATGTCTCTTTTTTCATTACTGATACTAATATTCTGCTTTCTTTATTACTTGATCAGTCTTGCTGAAGGTTTATTACTTTCATTAATCTTTTCAAAGAACTATTTTTTAGTTTTGTTGATCTTTTTTCTATTGGACTACAGTTTTCTAGATCATTGACTTATGCTCTGAGATGTATTCATCATCATCCCTTTTTGGGGGTTTATTTGGTGTATTTTTTCTAGATTAAGAGGGAGCTTGGGTAATTAACTTTCAACTTTTTTGTTTTTATAATATTTGCATTTAAAGTTTTAGTAACTGCATTATCTGACGTAATTTTTAATATGTCAGATTTTTATTATAATTTGGTTCAAAATATCTAATTTTTGTTGCAATTTAAATTTTGTGTCATAGATTAAGTGTGTTGCTTAAATCCTGATTTAGGGATTTTATAGTCAACCTCCTATTACCTGTTTCTATTTTATTCTTTTGTGATCAAAACCATGCTTTCCATGATTTCAGTTCTTTGAAATTTGCTTAGACTTGCTTTATCACTCAACATGTGGTCTATTTAAATAATTTTCCATGGGCACTTGAATAGATATATTACGTGAATTATTGGGCATAGTGTTTGATATATGGCAATTAATTAATGTAAGCTAATCATGTTGTTTAAATAGGGACTTAATCTTCTAAGATAAACAAGAGATTTTGATCAACTATATATAACGACTGTTTTAAGAACTTAGAAAACAAGAGGCACAGACTGTAATCTATGAGGGGAGTAAAACAAAATGAGCCATAAGATTATTCTGGCTTTCTAACTGGTGGCATTTTCCAGACCCTGATGCAGGGAGAGCCAACCCAAGTACTGTAGAGAAGCCTTACTGAACCGAACAGTCATCATAGTTTTGGGAAATTATAGTGGCTATAATTTGCAGGTGGAAGTCTGAGAGTGAAGGGAACTACACAGAGAAGACTTCAAAAATCTTCTCTGGGGTCCTTTTGAGTTTCTGGCTGAACACTTAGCTGCACCTAAATAGAGTTTGAATATAAGAGGCTCAACAAAGAACAACTACCTGGAAAAGAAAAACTACCAAACTGCAAAACTATCAGGGTTCACACATTATTGGGAGACATTATTTAAGTTCTAACTTGCTACAGTGGAATGTCCTTCTTAAACACTCAGGGCATTCAGTGGAGATGCACAAAAGCCATACTTTTGGAATGAGAATAAATTATCCCTAGAGTAAAAGGGACTCCAGGGACTCCTAGCTGGCTCAGTTGGAAGAGCATGTGACTCTTGATCTCAGGGTCATGAATTTGAGCCCCATGCTGGGTGTAGAGATTACCTGAATGAATGAATGAATGAATGAATGAATGAATGAATAAATAAACAAATAAATAAATAAATAAGAAAAAAGGGTAGACCCATTATTAAAGAGCTTAAAAAGAAGCTTCAAATTGATTAAGATGATCTATGAGAAAATGGATACCCATCAAAAGAAAATTCAAACCACTGGAAAGAAAATACTAATACAAATTCCAAACACTCAAAAATGTAATATACATATTGTCCAGTATTGAGTAAAAATACTAGACATCATATGAAAAAGCAAGAAAACATAAGCCTATAAGCATGAGAAAAATTGGTCAATGGAAAGAGACCCTGAAATTACAGAGATGATAGAATTAACAATGAAAATGACTTTAGCATAGCTATTATAACCTGAAACCATAATTCTCCTAGAAGAAAACATAGGCAGTATTCTCTTTGACACTGGCCATAGAAGCATTTTTCTAGATGTGTCTCCTCAGGCAAGGGAAACAAAGCAAAATTAAACTACTGGTACTACACCAAAAGAAAAAGCTTTTTGTACAGCAAAGAAAACGATCAACAAAACAAAAAGGCAATCTACTCAATGGAAGAAGATATTTGCAAATGATATATCCAATAAGGCACTAATACCTAAAATATATAAAGAATGTATACCGCTTAACACCCCCCCCAAAAAAATCCAATTAAAAATGGGTAGAGGACCTAACTGGGCACTTTCCTGAAGAAGACATACAAATGGCCAACAAACACATGAAAAGATGGTCAACATCAGTAATCATTAGGGAAATGCAAATCAAAACTACAATGAGTTTTGCACTTGTCAGAGTGGCTAAAATCAAAACCAAGAAATAACAAGTGTTCGTGAGGATGTGGTGAGAAAGGAACCCTCTCATGCACTGTCAGTAGAAATGCAAATTGGTGCAGCCACTGTGGGAAACAGCTTGGAGGTTTCCCTCAAAAAATTAAAATAGAATTACCATATGATCCAGTAATTCCACTACTGTGTATTTACCCTAAGAAAAGGAAAACACTAATTCAAAAAGATATATGCACCCCTGTGTTTATCACAGTTATTTATCATAGCCAAGACATGGAAGCAGCCCAAATATCCATCTGTAGATGAATGGATAAAGATGACATTTATGAATATATAATATATTATACACACACACACACACACAATAGAATATTACTTAGTCATAAAAACGAATGAGATACTGCCATTTGCAACAACATGGATAGACCTAGAGGGCATAATACTAAGTGAAATAAGTCAGTCAGAGAAAGACAAATACCATATGATTTCACTCACGTGGAATTTAGGAAACAAACGAAGAAAGAAAGAAAGAGACGGAAAAATCAACTGTGGAATATAGAGAACAACTGCTGATTGTCAGAAAAAGCATGGGTAGGGGAAGGGATAAAAGAGTGAAGAATACACTTATCTTGTTAAACACTAAGAAATATACAGAATTGTTGAATCATTATACATCTGAAAATGATGCTGTATGTTAATTATACTTCGATAAAAAATTAAATAGCTATTATAAATATATTCAAGGATTTAAAGGAAAATATGAACATAATAAAGAGAAATGGAAACAATAAAAAAGAGCATATAGAAATTCAAGAAGTGAAAAATATGGTGTCTGAGATTTAAAAATAAATACCTCATAAATGTAAATGCAAACAATTAACTGTAGATGAAAAGATAAGTGAAACTAAAGACAGGACAATCAAAACCATCCAAACAGAAGCACAGGGATAAAAAAAAAAAAAAAATAAGCAAAGCCTCATAGCTTATGAGAAAAATGATGTACCATATGTGCAATTAGAGTACTTAATGGTGATAGACACCCCCCCCAAAAAAGTGTGTGTGTGTGTGTGTGTGTATATTTGAAGAAATAATGGCTGAAAAAAATCCAAATTTGTCAAAAAATATAAACATCCAGATTCGAGGATGAACACAAAGAAAAATGTATATCAAAGCATACCAAAATGAAATTGCTGAAAACTAACAAAAGAGAATCTTAAAAGTGACCAAAGACACATTGTTTATAGAAGTACAAAGAGATTATCCCTGACTTCACACGGGGAAAATACAAGTGAGAACTATTGCAGTGACATCTTTTGGAGTCCTAAAGGAAGAAAAAAAATTTTAACCTAGAATTCATTATTTAGCAAAAATATTTGAAATAAAGATATTTCAGACAAACAAAAGTTCAGGGAATTAACTGCTAGTATATTTTCACCACAGAAAAATTAAAAACAATTTTGTCAGGCTGAAGGAAGATGGAAATTTAGATTTTAAAAAAGAAATGAGGAGTACTGGAAATGGTATATCTGAAGGCAAAGATAAAAGACATTTGTATTTCTAATAATTAATTTAGTTATAATTGACTGTATAGCAAAAACAATAACAATGTATTATGGAATTTATAACATAAAAGTAGTGTATATGACAACAATAACACAAAAGATGGGGGGCAGTTTTAAGTTTCTTACATTGTATTGGAAGTAATATAAAATTTGTTTGTGGATTGTTGCAAGTAAGGATATATATTGAAAATCTTTTGCCAAGAATTTTTTTTTTTTTTAAAGATTTTATTTATTTATTCAACAGAGAGAGAGACAGCCAGCGAGAGAGGGAACACAAGCAGGGGGAGTGGGAGAGGAAGAAGCAGTCTCATAGCAGAGGAGCCTGATGTGGGGCTCGATCCCGTAACACCGGGATCACGCCCTGAGCTGAAGGCAGACGCTTAACCGCTGTGCCACCCAGGCGCCCCAAGAATTTTTTTTAAAGATTTTATTTTTAGGGGCGCCTGAGTGGCTCAGTTGTTAAACGTCTGCCTTCGGCTCAGGGCGTTATCCCGGGGCCCTGGGATTGAGCCCAGCATTGGGCTCCCTGCTCCGTTGGGAGCCTGCTTCTTCCTCACCCACTCCCCCTGCTTGTGTTCTCTCTCTCTCTGGCTGTCTCTCTCTGTCAAATAAATTAATTTAAAAAAAAAGATTTTATTTTTAAGTAATCTCCGCACCCAATATGGGTCTTGAGCTTATGACCCCAAGATCAAGAGTTGCCTGTTCTGCTGACTGAGCCACCCAAGTGCCCCATATATTGAAAATCTTTGATTAGCCATTAAAATAATGAAACCAAGGTATAGGTAATAAATCAAGAGAGAAGATAAATAAAATTCTAAAAATATAAATTAATTAAAAGTCAGGGAAAGAGGACATAAGGAACAAAATATAGATGAAAAATATAGAAAACATACCAAGATGGTAGACTTAATCTCTATTAACAATAATTAAATGTAAATGGACTGATTGTAATAATTTTGCAAGGTAGAGATTGTCAGATCGTATTGAAAAAGATTTAACTAATATACTGATTATAAGAAATACAGTAAATATAAAGATGTTAATAGGTTAAAAATAGAAGGGTGGGCAAAGATACACTATACAAACACTGGTGATGAAAAAGCTGAAGTGGCTATAATAGTATAAAAGTAGACTTCAGAAAAAGAAATATTATAGAGATAAAGGAAAATATTTCATAATGCTTAAAGAGTCAATTCATCAAGGAGTCATAAAATTCCTAAACATGAAGAGGTTCAAAATACATGAAGCAAAATTTGACAGAACTGAAAGGAAAAAAAAGAGAGATGTACAATGCAATTATTGTTGGAGATTTCAATAATCATCTTTCAGAATTTGAAGGGAAAAAAACATACAAACAGAAAATCCAAAGACCTGAACAACCCTATCAATCAACTTAGGCTAATTGACATTGATAGAGCATTATACTAAAAAAACCACAGAAAATTATTCCTTTCAAATGAATATGGAACATCTTATAAGATAAAACATATGTTGGGCCATAAACCAAGTCACAATAAATATAAAAAGATGGAAATTATGTAGAGTATATTCCCTGACCACAATGGAATAAATTGCAAATAGATAATAAAAGGGAATTTTAGAAATTCCCAAATATTTGGCAATTAAAACCACATACTTCTAAATAAGTCATATACCAAAGAAGAAAGGAACAAGGAAAATTATAAAATACATTAAACTGAATGATAATGAAAACAAAACCTACCAAAATATGTGGGATGAAGCTAAAACAGTACTTTAAGGGAAATTTCATAGTTTTGGAGATATTATTTTTTGAAGATTATTTATTTAAGAGAGAAAGAGTATAGGGGTCAAGGAGGATTGGCGGGGACAAGGAGAAAGAGAATTGTAAGCACGCTCCCTGCTGAGTACAGAGCCTGACCCTATGGGGCTTGATCCCAGGACCCTGAGATCATGACCTGAGCTGAAATCAGTTAGTTGGATGCTCACCTGACTGAGCCATCCAGGTGCCCCTAAATATATTAAACAGTAATACAGGATTAAAATGGATTCAAGATAAATACAGTAAAAATCCAAGGTTTTTTTTTTTTTTTTTTGGACAGGGAACCTGCTTCTAAAATTTATATGGAAATGCAAAGGACCTAAGATAGCCAAAATAAATTTCAAATAGAAGAACAAATTTGGAGAACTTATTCTATGTGATTTCAAGATTTACTCTAAAGCTATAATAATCAAAATAGTTTGGTATGGTGTAAGCATAATGAATTGATCAATAGAGCAAACAATCTAGAAATAGACTTACACACAGAATAAGTCAAAGTGGATTATAGATATAAATATAAAGCTAAAATATAAAGCTTTAGAAGAAAACACAGGAGAATAACTTTGTGATCTTGGTGGAGGCAAAGATTCTTTAGATGGTACCAAGAAAACACTGCTCATAAAGAAAAACTTGGTAATTGGATAACATCAAAGTAAATGACTATTGCTCCTCAAAATACACCTTGTGAAAATAAAAAGGCATACTGCGGACCAGGTAAAATATTTACAATACATATATCTGACAAAAGGTATATATCACATTTATATAGGTAACTCTTAACTATATGTATAGAATATGTATTATAAATGTGTAGTTTATAATATATGTTTAAATATATAAATTACTCTTAAAACTCCCTAAGGCAAAACTAGAATGCCTACAATTAACATACTAAGAAGTGTTAATGAGAAAATAAAGCAACTAGAAATCTCACACTTTGTTCGTAGTAGTGTAAAACGATCCAACCACTTTGGAAAACTTTTTGACAGTTTCTTAGAAAGTCAGGCACAGGGGCACTTGGGTGGCCCAGTTGGTTAAGACTCTCTGACTCTTGGTTTTGGTTCAGTCATGATCTCCCAGTTGGAGATCTAGCCTCCTCATGGGCCCAGTGCTCAGTGAGGAGCCTGCTTGAGAATTTTCCCCCTCCCTCTCCCTCAGCTCTGCTACTCCCCCTGCTCACTCTCTCTAAATTAAACACATAAATAAAATCTTAAAAAAAAAATAAATTCAGGCACAAAACACCCCTACTTTTAGAAGAAATTCCATTTTTAGAGGGGAAAAAAGAGACATTAATAAAAAGATTATGAATCAGTATTTATATTAGCCTTATTTCTAATAGCTCAAAAGTGGGAAAAACCCTCATGTCCATAAACAGATAAATGGATAAACAAATTGTGTATTTATACAATGGAAATCTACCCATTAACAAAAAGGACCAAATTGCTAACACATGTTGCAACATGATTGAACTTCAAAAATTTTAATTTGTATCCAAAAAAGTACCTACTGTATACTTTAATACTCTTTTAAGAAACTCAAGAGTAGGCAAAACTATTCTATAGTAATAGAAATCAGTTCAGTGGTTGCCCAGGGCTAGGATTATGGATCATTGAAAGAGAGCATAAGATAACTTTTCTGGAAATGTTCTATTGTCTTCTTTGGGGTGACAGGCACATGAATATATAATTAGACAAAATTCATAGAATTTACATTTAAAATGACTGTACTTATTATATGTGTATATTAAATTATACATCAATATGATTAATTTTAAAAAGCAAAGTAGTCCTGTTGTTTCTTGATGTACACAAAAAAGTGACTTTTTTTTTTTAGTATATTAAGGAATTTATTTTAGTACTTACTATGAGCAGAGTTCTGGGTTAAGTATTATGAAAGAATACAAAGTTGTATCAGAAACATTTCTTGACCATTAAGGAACTTAATATTTAGTTAGGGTAATGCAGTATGAACTTGATCGTATACTTAATCATATGGTGGTAAAATTGATAAGTAATAACAGTGATAGATGTAGAAAAGAGTTGTGAAGTTCATAGTTAATGAGTTGATCCATGAACAGAATATAAAAAGCACGTGCCTGACAGATAATATATGCTCAGCAAGTTTATTTTGCTTCTCGGAGAATGAGAACTTCCAAGGCTTAATTGAAGAGGTGGTATTTAATGATGTAGGCCCTGCAGAATTGGAGAGTTTTTAGAAAGCATCAAGATCTGGGGAGACATTCAGATCAGGAGGATGTCATGAGCAAAGGTGAAGTGAGAAAGCACAAGTTTTGTACAAAAGAGCAATATATATTTAGGGTACTTATTTGAACAGAATGAAAAGTTTCATGTAAGAAGGATAATAAGAGGTGAATCACTAGGGCCAAGTTATGGAGGGGGCTTAAAACCAATTTAAGAAGTATAACTTTATTTGAAATTTATTTTTATGAATTACCTATATAGAAATAAGACAGACAAGAAAGGATAGTTCATTAAAAAAAAACACTTATTTTATAATTTCATTGTATAATATTAATATAAAGTCAATTAGCCAGAACATGAAGCTATTTTGATGAACACAAAACTGAAATTGGGGCTTGCTGATTTTAGATGGGAGTTTTTTCATTGTTTTTTTTTGTTTGTTTGTTTGTTTGTTTTGGTTTGGGTTTTTTGTTTTTAATGAGCCCCAGCTTCCACTTTATCTGCTATATTTCCTTTTGGTGGCATCCTGTTTAGAAAATCCTAATTTAGATAGCTAAATAATTGTAAATAGCAGTCCTACAACAGCTGTCTTTTGTTTATTTGTTTATTTATTTATTTATTTAGAGAGGTGGGGGAGGGGCAGGGGGAAGACAGAGAGAGAGAGAGAGAAAATCCTCAAGCAGACTCCTCACTGAAGACAGAGCTCCAAAAGGGCCTTGATCTCACGACTTTGAGATCATGACCTGAGCCGAAATCAAGAGTTAGATGCTTAACCAACTGAGCCGCCCAGGTACCCTATAACCCAGGTACCCCTATAGCAGTTTACTTTAAAGTCATTACATATCGTTCAATAAAGCAGAGGTTTGTTTTAAGATTTGCATAATAAATGTTTTAACCTGGTAGTACAAGTTAATGTGTTGGTGATTTCCAGTGTGTTACAATTTGGAATATAACAGATTTGAGTAGGTATGACAGTTTTTGTTATGGTTTTCATATTGTTTAGATTTATTTTTTTAAGTTGCAATGGGCAGAAGCCCAACTCAAACTAAGCAAAAATAGGACTCTATTGGCTTACATTACCAAGAAGCTCAGGAACAGCGTTTGGCTTTTGCTTTCTTAGATATGAGTATGCTAAAATGATGTAAAGATTTTGTTTATCTTATCTTCTTTCCTGTCTGTTTTTCTTTGTATTTTTGACTTCATTCACTCTTATTTCACACAGGCTCTCTCCATGTGCCAGAGAAGATGGGCATGACAATCCCAGGCCCACATGTTTATAGTTTCCAACCTGAGCTTAAGAGAAAGCCTTTCCACATAGTTCCAGCCGAGAATTCTGATTGGGTCAAATTACTCTCTGTGTGACTAGGAGGAGCAGTAGGAGGCCGGCGGTAGAGCTCTGTGATTGACAACTCCTTCAGGACGATAGTGGTATTCAGAAACATTTCTCCAAAGAAACTGAAAGAAAGAATACAGGACACTAAGTTATCGTTTCCATAGTCTAATACAGTTTCTAAAAAGCAGTTAAATAAGTAGTGAAAATGTAAGAATGAAACGTTTGTAGAGGCCAAAGAATAGTGTCCCGTGTTATATGGTTTGAATACCTTAGCCTTTGGCAACGGTGCAGCAGAACGTAGGGAGGGTCATGAGAGGAGGTCATGATGAGTAATAATTTTATTAATATGGATAGCTGTAGTTTCTAATGGAACATTTTTACTTGTTAAAATTGTAGTAAATTTGAAGGTATCGTGGGCAATGAGCTACCGTGAAAACCCAAGGTCTCAGGCTGCACATTTACTTCTTGCATATGAAGATAGAACCTAATATAGAAGGGATTACTTTTTAAGTTCAGTAGTGTTTTTAAGCAGCATCTTAATTATTCCTTAGTGGATGATATTCAGAAAAGGAAAGCTCTTAGTTCAAACCAAGATAAGGCATTAAGGAAAAGGCAATATGAAGTAACAGGAAGACCAGCATAATGGAGTGTGTATGGGAGAACTGGCTGTTTGAACACTATTGACTTTTCACTGCAGTACCTTGAATTTGTAGTGCCCCTCCCCAAGGAACTAGAATGCTTCCCTCTGTGTCTGAAACAATAATAGATGTAATTATTCATTTTTTACAATTGATGCTAAGGTGTAGAGACTATAAAACTGATGTTCAAATTTGATTTAAATAGTCATTTCAGTAAAACCAGCATGGAACTGGAGTCAGGGCTCTGTCACCAATTGTTTGACCTTGGGTAAGGCAAATGACTTCCTTATCTTGACTCTGTTTTCTCATTTTTGAAATGAGGGTGTTGGTCTTAGTGACCACTGAAATTTCTTTCAGCTGCAGCAGTAGGCTTGAGCCTCTGAATCACCTGCCGGATGTTTCCCTTTTTTCTGTGTTGGCATTGGAAGTAGTTGTACTTTGATGGATATGGGAGAGAAATTTGGTTTTGAGTGATCCCTCTGGTACTATTCTAGGTGCTAAGCAACCTTGGAAAGCAGATGAAACATACACCTCTTACCTGCATAGAACAATGTGACTTCCATGAATGTATCTTAAGTGCCAATTTTAAGGGATTCCCATAAAAAATTATCAAAGACTTTGGTAGATAAAAACAGTGCAAAGAGAGAATATTGCACCTAATGCGATGATGTCTGTAGGTGTATTTCTGCCAGGTTTCAAGTGTGGATCTTTTTCTCCCTTATGAATATGCCAAAATCTTGCATCTAACAGTTCTAATGACATTTCCAAACCTCCCATTGACACACACACACACGCATACATACACACTCACAGTATATTATCTAGTAAAGTGGCTGTGGAATTAACATTTTTTCCTGGAAGGAAAAATATCTGATTTAATGACCAAATCATTTTAAGGCAGCACAACAGAATTTCACAGGAACTAAATCTATTTCTTCACACCGATCATGCATGTTTTACTCAAGCATTGAGTCATTAGCATGTTTATAATGGTTCTAATTTAGCACAACATTTTCTGAATTTTATCCTTGAGTCATTTACAAATTGTTCATATTGAATAAACAAAGGAAACAGATTGCATTTTATACTTAGTAATTTATCTGAAAGAAGAGGGGAGGGTTAATTGTTTTAAAGTTTTGGTCTGTTTGGGGAAGTGAGCCTGCTTTTTCATTGCTAGGCATAAATGCCATTTCTCATATTTTTGGGGATGGGGGTGCTATGGAGGAGTAAAATGAAAAATTAGGACCAGGACAAGATTGGCCACTCCCAGAGGGGAGTGTGGAGCAAAAGGGGAGCTGGCACGAGATTATCCCAAACAGTTGGTGCATTCCTTAATGATCAAGTGCTTGAGAAGTCCAGCTCTTCCTGGCAGAGCATCTGTGTTGATGTTTATATCATTGCCCTGCTGTATGGGAAAGGCATGCTTTCTCTTGCTGCTTGGCTAAAAATAGGATGGAATATAGCATTGTATGAGATATTTTAAGATAGCAAAAACATTTAAGAGGTTAAAGGTTTGGCTTTTGGATCAAAAAAGATCAGTGATATAACTCGTGTTTCTTGCAGACTGAATTTTATCTAGAGTTTGTCAGTGATTCGAACTCTGTTAGGCAAGTTATTCTAGGTTCATCTGGTGCAGTCTGAAAAATCCATTCTGCTGTCTTTTCTGTCAGCTTCCCAGCATGAAGAGCAGGCCTGAAAACAGCCTCTATTTATACCCCCTTGTTCGTATTTGGAAAATCAGTTGTTTCATTGGAGAGAGGGAGAGAGAAGGACAGCACAAGCAGTCGTCAGGGAGTGTGCTTTGTACGTTATAGTGACTTCAAAATAAAACTGGCACATTTTAGTGTCTAATTATTTTTAGTGAGCTTGGAGGGTTTTAATTAAAATTTAAGAGTGCTCTTCAAGCTCTCCAAGCTCCAATTTTATCCCACTGTATTGTGGAGCACTTGTCACTGTGGAAAAATGTACAGTAACTGGCATGTGCGTCTCTGTTTCCTAATGAAAAATGTGGGATGGATGATCAGCAGGAGTATAAATATATCTGTAGTCAGAACTCCTTGTAAACCAAGGTCAAAGGTACTTTTGATAAGTTATCATTGTTCTTGAATACATAGAAAATTTATTGTATTTGAAATGTATGATTTTTACAGTAAAAATGAAAGGAATTGATTTAATATTCTCTTAAAAGACTTCATAAAGCAGGAGGAAATCTGCATACTGGGGCAACAGTCATTGTTCTTCCTCACTAAAATATTTTAAAGGTATTTTCATGTCATGTTTCTAATGTTTTAGCATTTATAACTCTATCACTTTGAAGCAAAAGGAATAGTGTTTACTCACAGGCGAATTGTTTTAAAGTACCTGTGCCCTAAAAATTTTTCCCATTATTCTTTCCTATTCCCCCATGCTTTAGTTTTTTTTTTAAATTATGATAGTCACCATACAGTACATCCTTAGTTTTTGATGTAGTGTTCCATGATTCATTGTTTGCAATAACACCCAATGCTCCAGGCATTACGTGCCTTCCTTAATACCCACGCTTTAGTTTTAACAGTGATTTATTTATTTACTCTCTTGGACACATTTTAAATACCTTCACTTTATGCAGAATAGGAGTTAATACTGCAGTGGCTTTGTTTAACTAGAAATAATTTAAAATTGTTCCTAAGATACATCAAGCAGGTTAGGAAATAAATATCTCACATACTCTCACTTCAAATTTCTCTTGTATGGTGAAATTGTTAGCATGATAAAGCATTCTTGACTTACCCAGCCTGAAACCTAGATACTTGCGTAGCAGAAATGTTGCTTTGCAATCTATTATGTAGGATATGTATTAAAAATTATTTCTGAATTGTGTTTTTACTTTTCTTTAGAAAAAGTTTCTTGAAAAACTTAAATTGCAAAGAAAAAGAGAAAAACCAAAAACCATGTGACTGAAAATTAATTTTATATCCTTGATTAAAGTATAGGCAAGAATTGAAGTCCAGCTTTTGATTTTTGAGTCTTATTTTAATCACACTATTTACAAAAATTAGACAAGATAAATGTAATAGAGTCCTGCATTTCACTGAATATGTATTAGCTTATAGACACTAATTTTTTCAAAGTAAGATGAATTAATTTTGGCATTTTCCACTTTTATGCTGAAATATTATGGCTTACATTCTTTTAAATATGTACATATCATGGTGACATTTTTTAAAAATTTTGTAATGTTGTGGTTCTTTCTCTTAATTTCCAAAAAAGTATGTAGTTCCTCTCGTATTTTTTAGCTGAAGACAACTCAAAATAGTAAAATTTGACTAATCAAAGTAAGACATGCTATATATTGTTTCATGTTTTGAGAACTGCAGAACTACTGTAAGTATATTAGTTGTTTTCAACTCAGTTGTCTAAAACATATTTTTCTGTGTCAAATAATCCAAGAATATCTAGGTGATATTCAGTCCTTTCATTCCTTTTGGAATCCTCCATGACTACTGAGTTAAAGCCAGTCTGTGTGGTCTTATTCTTCCCCTGTACCTAATACAAACTGGGCTTCTTGACTTATTCTGACCTCTTTGGTTTTTGCATTTGTAAGTGATTGGAATGGGGTAAAGTCTGATCTGATCAATTACCTCCGTAAAGCTGGTATTGTCTTGTTAATGTAGTTGAAGAATGTGCCACGTAGAGGATGACTACATACTTTTAATTTGCGCCCTTACCTGGGTATTGTTTCGGAGTGGGAAATTTGAAAATGTAAATTTTCATTTACAACTTTATCTGCTACATATTTCCTCATTCCAAGTCAGAAACCTCTCAGTGGTGGCAGTAGTGTCCTTCCCTTGTGTGGTATTTGTTAACAATCTGTATCTCCTGGCCTTTTTTCCCTCCTCTTACTTGCTTTACATTATAGTATGGAGCATGCTTAATCCTAATTGTGGCATGCCCTTTGAGGTTTGGCAGTCAGATAATTAGGTGAGAAAGCTGAGAGTTTGTCAAGAGACTTCCTGAGTTTTGAATCTTCCTGAAATCTCTTAGAATTGAGATTAAATTGATAAGGCTGACTTCTATTGTCCTGTAGTTAAAGGCAATCAGTGATTGTTACTAAATAGTTTCATGAGTTACAAATATAGACATGGAAAGGCTGCTTTATTTTTTTCCCCTCAGTTTCTTCTACTGAAATGGGAACTCATATTAACTAGATTAACTCAGCATTACGGTGAGGATTAATTTTTTAATAGGAATGTGAAATGCTTTGATGTTATTAACCATTTTATTAATGAGTAGCTTTTATGCGAAGCTGTGTACACATGGTCTGATTTATGTTTGCAGTGTGTGTTCCTGTTGTCCATATAGTTCTATTTTTCTCCCATGAAGCTTCAGCATTCTTTTCCTGGAGCTCTGAAAGATTTCAGGTCTATTTATAGAAACGAGAGACATATTTTAGCCTGTTTTACATTTAGTGTGTATCTAATCCTAGTTTATGAACTTGCTCTGAATTTGTGATCATTACTAGTAAATTGGGCTTTTGTTTTTTACTATTATAATGTATGCTCTCAACTCAAATTTGAACCAAACAAATTAGACTTTAGCATTTATATCCGTGATTATCAGTTTAGTGCAATGTTACAACATGTATGAAAGGGTTAAAAAAGAAAAAGCACTAACAGAACTGGGCGGGATAGGAACTTGACATTTTGTTGATTGTTCTTATCCATGATCTGATGTTATATCGCTCTCTCAGAAATTTAAACCCGATTTGGGAAAAACTAATCTCTGTTATTTATGGCTTTGAGGATTTACTTCTTAACTCCCAAATTTAGTATTATCATTTTTATTACTTCAGCATAAAAACAAAATTTGTATAGAACAACGTATATACCTTGTTTTTGAATTTAAAATAAAAGTAGCAAGAGACCATTTTGGAAATTAAATGCAAACTGGTGTATGCATATGCACATAGGTCCTTTTGGAAGGTCACTCACTATCCAATTATTAATCATGATAGTAGATCATTTGTTGAAGCCTAAAAAAATGATTAATAGGAAAGAATAGAAGAAAAGGAGGTGGGAAAGATAGAGGGAAGAAGGAAGGGAATGGGTGGTGAGCTTTCACTGAATAGAATCAAACTGACTTCTATTTAGAACGAATTTTAGCTTCTGTGATAACGAGCTAGTACGGTTGGTGTTCTTCATCAGCCATTTCACGACACACTGATCTGGATTCCATCCATTCCTTGATTGATTGATCATGTCATGGACAAATGTTAATTGTTTGCACCAATACTTTCTAACGATGCAGTGGTCTTCTCATCTCTTACCCAAGGCTCACTGTCTTTTTCTAAAGCTTATCTAGTTTCTAAAACCCTTTAGATCCATCTTGACCTTACTGTCATTCTGAAAAATTCAAGGAGGATTTAGAAGTTGGAGAAAAAAAATGTAAGGGAAAATGCTAAACAGATAGGTACTGATATGGGAGAGGAAAGGCATTTGGATTTGGAGTAACTATTTTAAATATAATTTTAAAAAGAAGTTATCAGAATTTTGACACTTGGAATGTTAAAGTTTAATGGGAGTGTGCTTTGCACTGAGGATTTAGTATTTAAATCTGCATGCCCTTTTGGAAACATGGCCTATTAAGATTTGAAGCTTAAAAGATATATATAAATAGTTGTAAGCAGTAGCTGTAGTTGCAAACCCATTTGAATAGAGAGAAAAAATAACTCATTGAGAAAATTTTGCTAATTATTAGGACATTCTAAAATTTAAATTTCTGTAATCTTTATGAATCTTTATAGAAACAAATATAATCACTCCTATAATCTAGTATGTTATTTAGATATGCAGTAGGGCAAATAGTGTTTAACTGAGTACTTCCTTTATGAGAATATATATCTCTTTCTATATAAGAGAAAAGTTCTAGTAGTTTTTATTACTGAGGGACAGAGAACATCTTGACTTTTTTTTCTTTGGGTTTTTCTCTAAATGGGTACTTTGCAAAAATTGCCATATTTTTTTTTCTTTTTTAAAGGACTAAGTGGTTACACTCTGGTTGATTTCTTCTCCCTTGAAGATTTGTCATTCTTCCTGAAGAGCACATGAATTTTGCTTAGACTTAAAAAATATATCACCTGGATTAAAAGGAACAACATCTAAACTTAAACCTATCATAGGAAAGAGCCCTCTTTTCTGTCCTATCAGTCTAAGAAATGATAAATGCTGACTGAATATTAATAGAATTATATTTATAATACCAAGATAAAATTATTATGCATTATCTTTTTTCCTGGGACTAGTTCAAATAATCTTCTGGTAAAAATAAATTTAGTTGTGGTATTTTGTGATAGATACAGTAATATAATTGTCTGTATCCTAGGGTTAAAACAACAATGAAAAATAGCTTTGATGATTTTTTAAATGAGAGAATTTCTCCATAAACTGGCTTTTTGGATTTGTAATATTTTAACACTTAAAAAAATACATATGTAATATTTTTAATACTTACTTTTTTACTCTAATAGATTCCTCCTGCATGGAAAAACTACTTTCAAAAGATTGGAAGGAAAAAATGGAAAGACTAAATACCAGTGAACTTCTTGGAGAAATTAAAGGTACAATATATGAAATATCAAACATATCAGTGTAGAGAATGTTACTTTGTATAACAACATGCTTGCTGATCTCTGTACCCTAACGTTAAATTCTTACCTCTAATATTTGTTTATAAATGAGAAGGTAAATATATAGTGTGGCCTTGAACTTTTATTCTTTATAATGTTTACAGAATGAAATTTTTGCCTTCTCTTTTTATTAGTCTATAAACATATAAATTATAAGATAAATTGCTTCATTAATTTACTCAACAGAAAGGTATCAAAAAGAAACAAATGTCAAAAGATGAAGAACAAAATTAGTTAAAGATAATTTTAGTCTTTCCTCTTGAAATCATAATAATGGCTTAATTTATGAATCCAAATCATTAATTTGAATTTCTTCTGGTCCAAAAGGGTCAAGGGTAGCATCTATAAAAAGAGTTTATGGAATGTGTTGTACGTAATGGTTTATGGGTAGATTCTGAGGCTTGGTTATCTTTTTCAAGTCCTGGCTCTATCACTTACTAGCTGAATGACTTTGGGCAAGTCACTGAACTTTTCTGTGTTTCGAATTCCTTGTATCTAAAATGGGGGAGTAAGAGTTTCTATCTCATAGGCTCATTAAGAGGATTAATACAAGTAAAACTTGGAACAGTTGCTGGCACTTAGAAAACACTCATGAGGATAAATGGTGGTCACTATTTTCTATTAACATACCCATAGGATCATAGATTGATTAATTTCAAGCAGATTTCATAGGATTTAACTTTTCATGACCTCTACCTTGATGAGGATGAGCATCTTTAGTTCTGAAGATGTGTGATTGATGCTATTAGTTTGAAACATGTTAAGAATTAAGTTTCTATGTCAGTCAGGAGGTTCTTCTTCCCTGAATCTCTCTTGTTGATGCTTTTGTGGAGGAGTACTGCATTACTAGTTTTGGTATCATGAGTAGAACCCATGGTCATTAATTCTACCAGTTGTCTCTTACAGACAGTCGTCACTCTGATTTGCACTAACAATTTGGGAATTTACATTAGTTTTCTGAAGTTATCAAACAACTTTAGGTGAATCTTCTTATTGGCCATCGATAATGTCTCATTTAAGATAAACATCTGGCAGTAACTATCTGGTGAAAATGTTATTTTTAATTTATTACAGAAAATTGTCTAGTGTTCAGGCATGTTGTGTTCAATTCAGATGAAGACAAAAGGAAGTCATCTCTTTCCCAGGAATGATTAATAACTCATTCCATTAACTAATACAGTATTAAAATTAAGTGGAAATTGAATATTATTTTGAATTTCACTGCTTCTGTACTATACTCATAAAGGCCATTTGCTATTTTGGGGGAAAAAAAAAACTTAACTTATAACTGACGGGTAGAAAGAAAGTCATTAGTGACATATTCTCTATCCAGCTGCAATAACATGTTGTGTGCTACTTTGCACGTCATTCTGTGTTTTCTATCCTTTCCAAAGTCATTGGTTTTACAACAGTGAGAACAGAAATGGTTTATGCAAAGGCAAGCTTTTGCCAGCATGAATGATGGGGGTCTTGCTTTTTCTGAGCAATGTGGAAGCTAACATTTTATTATGTTATGATTCAGCATCAAGTTTTTATGCTTTGGGTTATCTCCTCCTTCTTGACCCCTTTTCCATCTTTCTTTATTTTTCATTCTGATTATGCATTTATAATGGAAAACTGTTCTAGTCTGAGATGGTCAAAATGTCTAAATCTTGAAAGCAAAAACACACACAAAATTGGGCTTTTCAAATTCTTTAACTTTCTTTCCGGATTCTTTATGTGATATGTGAACTTTCATTTGTGTGCTGCTCGGTTTTATAAGCATAGGAGGTAAGATTCTTACTAAATTTTTCGTTTTGATTTATTTTACATAATTGTCTCTTTTTACAACCTAGTATTTTGTCACTGTATTATACAGAAAACATGTCAATAGTATAATAAGAACTGAAATAAAATTTAGTTTAAGTTGTATTCAGATAGCCTGATACAACCACTGCTAAGTGGTTTTGGTAAAAACATGAATTTTTAGTCTAGGTGAGATCAGGCCAGTTAGTTGTTATCAACCTAAATTAGTTATAATTACTCTGAAATTTTAAAGTGATTTAAATACTGTCCTCAAGAAATATATACTACTGTGGGTTTTCAGTATTTTATATCTCAAGCACTGTGCATTTTTAATACCTCTGTTTATTTTTCCCTCATTACAAAATGTTGTAAGTGAATTTACAACAAATTCCCTGATTACATATTTATTGTAAAAAATATAGAAATACAAAATAAAATTAATTAATTAATTCTACCTATATTATGTTATATGTCCTTTCCATTGTTAATTAATATATATGCTTGTTAAATTTTTTTCCTTAAAATTAGAATCATCCTTTTCCCATCATTTTATAATCTATTTTTTCCACTTAATGATATATTGTGAATTTCTCTGTGATTAATTCATCTAAAATGCTATTTTTATTTACAGAAAATATTGCATAAAGTGAAGTTCTCATAATTCAACTGAGTCTTTTATTCAACATTATTTGTCATGATAAAGAAAAATTTGAATATGGATAATTTTTCAATAATTTTCAGTATTAATTAGTGGTTTTTTTCTTAGGATATATTCCTAAAAAGTGATTCCTGGGTCAAAACATGTGTTCTTTTTTAAAAAGTCTGGACTCATACTGCCAAACTACCCCGCAGAAAGGGTACGGTGTGCCGCTCTTACCAACAGTATCTGCCAAGTATCCTCTTGCCCTCAATGACAAGTATTATTACTTTAAAAATTTCTTGTTGGTTTTGATAGGGGAAAAGGATACACTACTGCTGATTTAATTTGAATTTCTTTGGTTATTATTGAGAATGAAGCGTTTGACATAAATTTACTTGTATTAAATGTCTCTTCCTTTGTGAATTGCCTATTTATCTTGTTTGTCCATTTTTCCTTTAAAAGATTTGTCTAGTTCTTATGGTTTTGTAGGACTCCTACTGTATATTTTAATAGTATTAACCTTTATCAGTCAAAGATGTTACATTTTATCATTTTCTTCTACTTTATGGTTTTTGTTGTCAAATCTTTCCCTCCCTTTTAATGCTCCTTAATGTTGGGGGTTTATTTAGAAAAGCTTCCCCCATTCTGCTATATTTTGTTCCAATTATTTGACTATATTTTTATTCATTTAACTCTTTAATTCCTCTTGAGTACATTTTGGTGTGTAATTTCAACTAGAGATACAACTTAATTTTTTTCTTAAGCTGTTAACCAAATATCTCTGTATTATTTATTAAATAACCCATTTTATATCTTCTGACTTGAAAAGAACATCTTTTATCATGCTGATTGTGTATTTGAAACCAGTTCTCAGTTTTCGGTTCTAGCGTATTGATCTATCTAAACTTTTATTAGTATTGTGCTATATTAATCACTGTAGCTTTATAGTATCTTTGAAAAGTAAATATTGTAAGACCACATTCATAATTTTCTTTAAGGTGTTTACATACTTCTCTAAAGTTTATTTTAGGCTTATTTCAATTTAATTGTCAATTAAAATCCCAAAACATTTTTGGAAAGGCTATAGGGTGAACTGACATCTTTTTAGTATTGAATCTTTTCATTCAAAATTGTTTGTTCTTTTATGTCCCTCAACAATGATTTGTTTTTTAAATATAGATTCTGCATGTTTCTTTTGACGTTTTTGCTATAATATTTAATATTTTTGCTTGCTCTTGTGGATGAGATATTCTTCATTCTGTTTTCTTTTTGTTACCATATTTAGGGATGCTAGTAAATTTTGCTGGTTCATTTTATAACTTTCCTCTTTATTGAACTTATTAGCTCTAGTCATATTTCAGCTGATATGTTTTCTCCTTTTTGGCAGTTATATGTCCCTTTTTTTCATCCCTTCTCATATTACACTGTCTAGAATATCAAGAATGATATTAAGTAATACACATGATGGCAGGTATTTTGTGCAGTTTTTAATTTATGGAATTGTTTTTAACATTTCACCACTAAGTATTAAGATATTTAAGACATTCTTTATTTTTAAAAAAAATTCTAGTCATAGTTTATAAGGAGTTACTATGAGAAATTACATTTTTTTTATGGCGTCTCTTATTGGTTTTGTTTCCCAAATTTACTGATGAAATAAACCCTGATTAGTCATGGTGTAGTGTTATTTTAATGTACCGAATAATTTTATTTGCTCCTATTACAGTTGTTATTTTTGTGTCTGTAATAATAAATGAGATTAGTTTGTGTTTTTCTTTATTTGTACTATCTTTGTTAATTTTTAGTACCAGAGTTCATGGTTGAATTGGAAAGCTTTCCCCCCTTTCCTAGGCTATGTAAAGTAGTGAATAGATAGCATGAGAATTACTTACTCCTTGAAATTCTGAAACAATATACTCGTACAACATCTAGGCCTAGAGTTTTCTTTGGTGACAATTGTTTTTTTTTTCTTTTTATATTTTCTATTTCCCTTTATGTCATTTTTTCTAGGAAAAAAGTTTTCTAGAAAATTGTATGTTTCACTGAAATTTTCAAATATATTAATACTGATTTAAAGTACAAGATCACTTACTTTAAGTTTTTTATTTGCTGTTATATATTCCATTTTAAATTTTGCATATTTGTGTTCTGTCCCTTTTGTCCCTCAATTTTACTTGCTAGTAGTTTTTCTATTTATCTCTCCTCCCAACCCCCCTGTAAGTATCCAATTTTGAGATTTATTTCTCAATCTACTGTTTTTCAGAATGCCATCTACTTCATCTTGGTTTTACCTATATTATGTCTCTTTTGCTTATTTTCCTTATACTTTTTCTTTTGTTTGTTTCTGATACCCTCTAAGTTCCTAAATTGAATACTTCATTTTAAACATTGTTTTTTAAATAACAAAGGTACTTTGGCCATGAATATATTTGTAGAAATAGCTTTATGCATCCCATAAATTTGAGCTTTTAGAATTCTCATAGTCATAATTTTCTAAATAGTCAATATTTATATTATTTTCTAACCAATCTTATGTTTATATATCCTTAAATTTACATCTTTTGGATTCAAGAGTAGAATGAAGCTGGGGAAGGGAGGAAACATTGCTTTTATTACTACCATTGAAAAATTCTATGTGGTGGGTTAGGTGCCTGAAGGAGAATTAAAGTGTTGGCATTAGAATGGTTAAGAGCAGTATTAAAAAATGAATCTTAAACCCAGTGAGCTTAATAGTACCACATATTTAGAAACAATACGTTGATAATCTCTTTAGAGTCTACTTAAAAAAAAAACAAAACTGCTGGGCATCTGGTGGCTCAGTCTGTTGAGTGTTTGACTCTTGATTTCCACTCAGGTCATGATCTAGGGGTTGTGGGATTGAGTGCTGCATTGGGCTCTGCGCTCAGCATGGAGTCTGCTTGTACCTCCTCCTGTGCTCCTCCCCTCACTTGTGCACTCTCTGTCTCTCAAATAAATATATAAAATCTTCAAAAAAAATAGCTTTCAAATTAAAATTTTAATGTCTAAATGAAGCAAAGCAATATTTCTGAAATCTTTCAATAGAAGTTGGAATATTGCTGAAGTTTGAAAAACACTGAATCATAGATTTTCAGTGGTCTGTATCTGGGTCTTGTCTAATATTTTTTTAAAAGAAAATCCCATCCTGGGGCGCCTGGGTGGCTCAGTCAGTTAAGTGTCTTCCTTCCGCTCAGGACATGATCCCAGGGCCCTTGGATCCAGCCCCTCATGGGGCTCCCTGCTCAGTGGGGAGCCTGCCTCTCCCTCTCCCTCTGCTGTTCCCCCTGCTTGTGCTCTCTCTCTCTCTGTCAAATAAATAAATAAAATACTAAAAAAAAAAAAAAAAAAAGAAAAGAAAATCCCATCCCTAACCCACCACGTTTCCATAAGTAGCCTCCTTTCTAGTAGCAGCATTTATTGAGGATAGAGTACTATAAATGACATAAATTTAATAGCAGTAATCTCAAAGCAATGTTCAAACCAGGTTAACATCATTACGAGTATTGCTAAATAACTATTATTAAGAGCTTAAATGAAATATAACATAAAATGATTAGAATTTTGCTTTGGTCATATCTGAAGTATTGTGTTCTAATTGGGGTGCCATATTTTTAAGGGATCTGTTTTCAAATTAGGATTTATCAAAAGTGCTGAAATGGTGACAAGTCTTGAACATTTAATATGACTAGTAATTAAAGATCTAGGGAAGTTTGGCCTAGTATAAGTTGGTGGTTGAAGTTTTGTTGAATAGAAGAGATTAAGATTTGTTTTGGGTTTTAGGGGGTTAAGGACATAGGGAAATTATTCTCAATGTACAAAAGAACTTAGGAACAATTAATGGCTATCTGACCTGATACAGCTGGACTGCATTAAGAGAGAGTACGTCAAATACACTAGGTGTTCAAGAAATATTTGTTGTATGAATGGATGAATTAATAAAATAACATCTGGAAATTTGGCTGTGGAAAATTTTAAATGGAGATGTTGTAGAGGATATTAGAGGGTATTCCTACTCCGGTGAAATGTTATCTTCATGACCTCCTAAAGTTTCTTCAAAAGTAATACCAGTGTTTACGATATTTTCTTAATTACAAGACTAATCTTTAAGATATTATCTATTTTCTTGCAAGAAATAATATCATAAGTACTTTTGTAAGATGCTTTATTGTTTATAAAGGAAACAAAGTACTAAACATCTATATTATTTTATTTGATTCTTATAACAATCTATTGAGGAAAATATTATTATATTGATTTTACATATGAGTAAAATGAGACTGAGAGAAATTAAGTGGCTTGTGTGGGGTCACTCAAGAGTTGTGGAGGCAGGTTTTGAGTCCTGCCTCTAAGGCCTCTGTTTAATGTAATATGGAGTAATTCTCAACCTCCTCAGAATCTTATACTTCTGCAGGGGAGAAAAGGGGAAGATAGACTTGGGCTGTTCCTCCCTCCCACAATATACAAACAACCAAAACAGTTGCCCTTTTACCCTTTTTTATGTAAGTGAAGCAGTATCACAAAGCAGGAAGGGGTATAGGTAATACAGTCTCTCTCTGTAGAAGCGTTTGTCTTGATATGCACCTGAATGTGGGAGAGGGGAGAATCATATGGTGGAAGGACAGAAGGTAAGACAGAATTACTGATAGGGTCCATAACCCATTTATATGTATATTTGAGTTGTACCAAAAAGTGAGGATGCCAGGATAGCTGTGGTTATGAAACATTTCTAAATGCAATGGTGACAAACCAAATGAAATCTAGAGCGTTAGGGAATCAGCCTCTGCCTCCATGGATAAACCTAATCTTCTGTGGTTTATGTAAGAGAATCTTAGCCAGCTTCCCTGTTTTGCACACATGGCCCTCTATGCTGTGGCTGGCATCTCCTTGGTGTGAAGGCGCCTCCCTGGGCAGTGTGCCAGAGAAACAGTAATGTTGGTTGTTTGAGTTAGCACAAACTGTTTGTGCTTGTGTTTGTCAAGCACACAGATGATACGAGAGACAAAAAAATAATTATGTGATATAAACCAAATAAGGAAAATAGTGTTTTCCCTCCTTGGTCATTTATGATTAATCGTTGCAATATTTACTTTTAGGGATTAAGGTAGATGTGCTTGTAGGTATACTCTGCCGCAGCTTAGAAAAGTGCCAGTCTCTGATAGGAAAAAAGTGGATTAGAAAAATGCTTTTAATGGAAAGTTCTACAAATGATTCCCAATGTTTTTCAAAGCCACTATTGAGAAACAATTGCTTATTATAGTTATTCAGCTAATATGTCTAAGAGGTTTGTTCTAGAGCCCCAGTGTTCCTGCCGTACTTCACTATTCAAGGGTTTAAGCATTACTCCCTGTTACTTCATCAGGGTTGTTATTAAGAGAAGTGAAATTAGGAACTGTGTTACATCAAACAGTACAAGCATATTACAGTTGTGCTTGGCACAAATACTGAATTAAAAATATGAATTTATTATAATATTGCCACTGTGCCAGTGAGAGCCTGTTTTCATTTTTAGTTTTGATTGCAAACATAAATCTCTGGAAAAGAGCACAGGAACACAAAAGTCATGGGTTTTTTTTTTTTCAGTGCATGATAGATTTTTGAAGATCAAATAGTACAGGTTATTCTTGAAGTAACTTAAGCAGCGCTGTTATCACCGAAGGGTCAGAATGGATCTCACAGCATTCCCATAGAATCAGTGTTCTGCATCCCGAGTTACCATCTTAAATGCCAATTCTCTTTCCTAGTTTTTCTCACTTTTCTAGTAAGTGCCTAAACCATATCTAAGTATTCTGTACTCATTCCATACATTGTCCTTTCTACCGAAAATTCTGTTTTTTAGGATAGTAATTCACAGTTACTTGTGGTTTTGGTTGTAGGCAATCATAGAAGGACTAAAGTGGTTTGCCAAGAGCTATCACTGTACACTTTATGTATTCATTTATAAATGAATTTTTCTTGAATTTCCATTTATAAACTTTACAGTAATTTCTTCATCTGAGGGAACTTGAAAAAATCTGGAAGTGTTTAGAGGCGAATCATCTGCCACTTTTCAACTTCTATAAAGTCAGCAAAGTTCACATACCTAGTGATTCTTCCTGCCGCATAGGAAAAAGGGTTGCAACAGTAATCTATCAATGTTTAGATACCATGTATTTTGAAAATTTTAAATTGTTATTTCTAAGACAAATGCTGTATTGCTCTAAAGGCCAGCTCGTGAAAGGGGTTGGGCGCACATGTAATTTTCTTAACTTTCCTGTTTGTATGAAATGATGTGGTAGAGTGTCACTATTTTCTGTATAAACTTTTGTAATTGTAGAACTTCAGAGTAACATCTAGAATCATAGAATCTCAGAAGATGAGAACTGAAGAAGCTTTGCATATAATGCAATCAAACCACTTATTTTCCATGTAGGAACCCCAATATCCAGAAAAGAAAAGGTACTACTTTCAATCACATAGTCAATTACTAAGGTGAAAACTTAATATTCCCTCAGAATAGCATGTTTAGCCCATTTCGCATAGTCTTTTGGTCGTGTTGTAATCAATAGTGAGTTATTATTTCTGAACCCATGAACTCCTTTTACTAACAGTAAATGCATATCACATCTAGTTTTACAGATATGTATGCATTATAACAGCAATACCCATAGTTTTTAAAATTATGCTACTTTGCACGAATGTAAACATTTCAAAGCTTTTCTTTGTACTCTGTCATAAACATCTTTTACTTCTTTTGAAGTCTGTGTGATATTCGTACAAGCAATTAAAACCTCTCCCCACTTGGGTTTGGAGACACGAGGTCTTCTTAATTAAAATTCAAACAAAAGCTACTGGTAAAAATTACTACTATATGATTAAGGTCTAAAGTATTATGATACAGTAGAATCACCGTTAACTGTTGGGATTAAAAGAAATCGATATGTTGGGGAAAAGATCAGTTGGATCTAATTAGCAAAATCAATGTTTACATAAAAGAAAATATTGAAGTTTAGTAACAAATTCTGGTTATAAATATAACACTGGATAAAGTTGTTTTTTGTTATTATTACATTGACCACATAATCATGTCTTAAATTCATTGAATAAAAATCTGAAACTCTTTTTATTATTTTCTATGATTGAAATCATAGAACTTTACTTTAAAATCATATCTAGCTTTAAAATTTTCAGTTTTATAAAATGCTGTTATATATAAAAATAGTCAACAATTACAAAGTATTTCTATTGATTCCATTTTAAAATGCTAATTTTAGCAATAGCTACAGCCTGGAGTGGGAAAGGAGGCAAAATCGGTTACAAGTAAAAAAGATCCAAAGTATTCTTACACAATTATGATTACATTAAATATGTATTAGTCTATTTGGTGACATACCGAAATAAAAGAGAATACATTTTGATATAATTCAAAAACAAGACATTCCACTTTTTTCTTCCTGATTGCTGTGATGAAAATAAACATTATAACCAGCATGGAGAAGCAAAACTATTACTAATTGCAGCCTAGATTTTAAATAAAATGGAGGTCATTAGCAATTTCCTGGAAGCCATTCAGATTGCTTACCAGGAAATGGTAGCTAGCAGGACATCTGTAATCCTCTTGTGTGGAATTAGCAAAAACATACTGAAGCTTTAATGATGTGTGTTAGACTTTGGTTTATGGTGGAACCTTTCTCCATCAAAGTAACTCATATTTCATTGATTAAGAACGATTTTTATTTTAGTATTAGAATACAAACCCAGAATTGAAAATAGCCTTTAACATCCATCCATATATACATACCTTACTACACACCTGAAGATCGGAGCATGGCTCATAGTGGAATAAGAGATGACAGGGTAACGGAAGAACAGTAGGAATTTGGAAGTGAAATGTGTTTGGGCAAATTGAAAGAAATTTCTTCTATAACTTGGAATGCTGATTTCACAACATTTTGAGTGGTGAATTTAGTCCCATTTTTAGTAGCATCTTCCTATCTCAATAAAGAGATAAGCAAAGCAGACTGTCGAGTGAAAACACCTTACAGATATGAATTTAAGTTTGACTGACTCTGCATTGTTGTGGGAGAAATGGGGTCACCTACTCAGAGACTTTTAGCATGACATCTCCATATTACCTGAATTATTTGTTGTCCTAATAAGGGAAACATCTCTGGAACTATAAAGAAGTGACAGAGTAAAACTGAAGAGACTATTTATATGCTCAGTTTGTGTGAAGAATTAAATATATGCAGAAGATTGCTGGAAGGATATTTAATAAACTGTTAACAGTGGTTGACTATGAAGTAAAAAATAAAAGGTATGAGACAGGCTGATTTTTAAGCTTGTATTGTATAGTTTGTACTGTAGTTTTTTGTTTTTTAACCATGTATATACCTTGCTTTTTCAATACAAAAGACTATTTAAAAAAAAGACTGCAGTCTTCAATGAAAATGAAAGGATTTGTTTCCTTATTTGTATAAGAGAATATGGATGACACTACTTACTTAGCTTCAGATTGTGTTGAGAAGATTAGACAGAAAATATGTATTATTTGGCATAGCATAGAGTAGGGGATCCACAAATACTATAGGTAAGCAACAACACTTGGCACAGGTAAGTACTTGAAACAGTAAATATTTACTGATAAAATGATGAACTGCAGTCCTCAAACTTTTGATCTCAGGAATCTTAAATTATATTGAAGATTCTAAAATTCTTTTGTTCATGTGACTTTAATCTATTAATACTTAATTGTGTTAGAAATTAAACCTGAGAAATTAAAAATATTTAATTCATTTTAAAGTTATAAAATTAAGGGGTGCCTGTGTGGCTCAGTCAGTTAAGTGTCTGCCTTTTGCTGACGCTTTTGATCCCCAGGGTCCTGGGATCCAGCCCCCGCATTGGGCTCCCTGCTCAGCAGGGAATCTGCTTCTTCCTCTCCCTCTGCCCCTCCCCTCAACTCACTCTCTCTCTCTCACTCATGCTCTCACTCTCAAATAAATAAAAAAATAAAATCTTTTTAAAAAGGTTGTAAAATTAAATCTGCCACATATTAACATAAAAAGTCATTTTATGAAAAATGACTATATTTCCTAAAGTAAAAATAATATAGTGAGAAGAATGGCATTGTTTTACATTTTTGCAAATCTCTTTAATGTGTGGCTTAATAGTAGACAGCTGGATTCTCTCATATCTGCTTTTGCATTCAATCTGTTTGATATGTTTTGACTGAAGTATATGAAGAAAAGCTAATATTGATATGGAGTTGACAAAGGGAAAAGTATCTTGCAGCCCTTTCAAATAGTTGTGAATATTCTTTGATACTACATCAAATTTCCCAAGTGGTGGTTTCTTGAAGGTCAGGTCCAATGTAAGATCTGAAGCCATATCAATGAACTTCCAGTATTTTTACATTAAAATCCATTGGTCCATTTGAACTTTGAATCATTTGCTCTATATATGATTTTGTAATGGGATACATTGGTCTTTTAGATTATATTGTTTCACTGAGTTATGTAGCTCTTCCTTATGGTGGCATATTTTATCATATAGTATCAAAAAATCACATTCATCAATATTACCCTTAATCTTATCAGAAAAAAAATTTCAGTATTTGGAAACTGTCATACTTGTGATGGCAGACAGAAGTTTTCTAAAAATCTAATTTTCCCTTGAAAGTTCAAATTATTTTAACCAACACTATGAGTAGCTTTTTGAAGTGGGTTGCTTTCTTGCTTAATATTTAAGTACAAATAAGGGTGTTTTGTCTTGTTCTTTTAAATAAAATAAAATTCATCACACTGAATATTAAGAACTTTTTTTTTTAACTCTACAATCAAGAGTCTTCTTCTTCTTCTTCTTTTTTTTAAAGATTTTATTTATTTATTTGACAGGAGAGAGAGAGAGCACAAGCAGGGGGAGCCGCAGAGGGAGAGGGGCAAGCAGACTCCCTGCCAAGCAGGAAGTCTGATGCAGAGCTTGATCCTAGGACTCTGGGATCATGACCTGGGCTGAAAGCAGATGCTTAACCGACTGAGCCACGCAGGAACCCCAATAATCAAGAGCCTTCTAACTCAAGATCAAGAGTCACATGCTCTACTGACTGAGCCAGCCAGGTGCCCCTCATCACACAGAATATTAAAAATATGTGTACTTATGGGGCATCTGGCTGGCTCATTCAGAGGAGCATGCAACTCTTGATCTTGGGGTAGTGAGTTCAAGCCCCGTGTTGAGTGTAGAGATTACTTAAGTAAAAACATAAATAAACAAAAAAAAAACCCTTTAAAATATGTATACTTTAAAGTCATTATTTAATATAATTAATTGTTTCATCAAAGAAATTCTTAATTGAAACTGAATTTTTGTTTTATTACAAGCGTGTGGTGGTGAAGAATATAATGACTACAAGTAGAATTAGGTGCTTTTGATTCATGTAAGGGGACCAGCTGTTTTAATCCACTATTTCATTTGCTTTGTCAGTGCACATCTCAGCACTGTAACATGCAACTAATGCCTTAGTATTACTATGAAGACGGTATTGACCTCAGGGACACCTTGGATTGTAAAATGTGATTTGTAAAATGATTGTTAAATGATTAACAAAATAAGTCATTAGTAAATAGTAGTTTACCAGTAGGAATAGGAACAAGAGTATTTAGTTATGTGCCACCCGTAGGGGCCTGGAACCATTTAGTAATCTCTTGTAACACAAATTATTTCATAGGAAATGATTAGATATATATATATAAAATTGAGAGGAAGTTCTAATACTCCAAGAAATCAGTGTTATTACTCATGTCAAATTTACAGTATAGTCCATGTCCCCAATGTTGACTTAACCAAAAAATGATAACCACTTTATTGATAATTAGCTTACATTTGTCAGTTAAGCTAGGCCTGGTGAACACCAGCCTAATCAGTTTCCTTCCCATCTTATTAAGCAATTGTATGTCTCCCAACTCCTTGTAGTAGTATAAAATGACCTTACTTAAGTACAAGTAAAATTCTCTTACTCAAAACTTTAAGAGATTTTTCATTTAATTTTGGTTCTGGCATTTTATTATAGTGGTAGCTAAAACTTAGAGGTCTTGCTGTGGAAATGAGATTTTCACATGTTTGGACCTGGACATACGGTGGCTATGAATTTTTTTTTTTTAGTGTAACATTTGTGATAGATGAGATTTTAATACATATGCATTTATTATTTTATAATTAAAGGTTATTCACAGATTTTTAGTAAGCATAAAATATAAAAATGGTTTAAAATTTTTATACACTATTATTAATTTGCTCTATTTCACTCTAGTCTTTTTTGTTTGAATAAATGTAAAAAATTTTAAAAATATACATTGTGACAATATTTCTATACAGTTGATTTTTGGAAGAAAAATATATGGGATAATAATTAATCTCGTCGCTGTTTATAGGCCCAGGAATGCTCTGTGCCTAGCATCCTCGGTGCCAGGGTATACCCTGGGTATTTCTTTATTGTAGAGTCATCTTTTGACCAAATTCTCATGGGATACATATGTCACATTAAGAGCTGGCGCGTACCACTGGACCTCCCACACACTTACTATTTAAGTCATTTGTCTGAACTAAAAAAAAAAAAAAAAAAAAAATCTAAGGCTAACCACTTAATAAAATGTGTGTATTTTCATCCAAATGGTGTTTTCATGAATAAGACCCTTGAAATAGGCATAAATTGTACATTATTCTCTACATTTTTAAATGTGTTGCTACTGTTGGTAATTACCACTGAGTGCATATTTAATGCACTGAGGAAATTTGATGCAATTATTCTGTTTATTTGTGATTCCCCTTCAATCCAAATGTCTGCATTAAACTATTGAAAAAGAAAACTACAGAGAATTTAGGTCATTTAAAAAATGCACACATTTTCTGAACTCTGCTTGTAAACTTGTATTGCGCTAACCAAAATAAAATTAAAATGAACCAGCATTATAAAAGATAGTGTTCGAAAGTTTAGGTAATTTTGAATAAAATTACCTTTCAAATATAACCTTAAAGAATTTGGGCCAATTGCAAGGCTACAGTCTTACGGAAGTCAATAAGAGACGTGTATAACTGAGCTCAAAATTTAGCTAGTTTAACTTAAGACAAATTCTTTTTCCTCAAGCCTCTTTTCAGTACTTAAGAGTTGATTACATCTGGAAATGGATCGAATAGACATAAGTTGGTAGCTCTTAGAAAGTCTTTACAAAATGGTAGAATCCGCAGAGCAAAGGTCTATCTTTTCCATGAGTGCCTTGCATTTTTTAAAGCTCAGAGAATTTGGGTACTGAAAAAGATCTCTAATGCTGAAAGAGTCTGAAAATGAGAAGAGTGCAAGAGGGGTACAGCTCTTGTAGGCCTACTTTTTATTTTCTCCTTTGATCATCAGCTGGTAAGAAAAGTACACATGTTTCTCAGAAATGATTCAATATCATTAAAATGGTTTGGCCGGGGAATAGAGTAACGCAGAAGAACATAGGTATTAAATGGGAAGAAAGAACCCCATATCCATTTTGTTCGGTAGACATCATCTGGTGTTCCCTTTCAAGTTAATATGCCACTATTCGTTGTACATGTTTTAATAATATTTTTAAACATCTCTCTAGGGCTAAGGAAGAGATGAGATTTAAAATGAGATCTATCCCATGGCTTTAAAAATCTGTTTCTTCATGTAATAGTAATGAGAGACCTGTGTTCTTCAGCTAAAAGCTAAGAGTTACATTCCTATTAACATTTGTTTAACTAGGCTTCCATCACAACAGGTGCACAATTATTTTTATGAGTAAAATATTATCAGCCTTCAAAATTAGCCAGGGCAAAATGCAAGTTGTCTGATTAAATAATCAGAGCTGATACTTAAAATACATTTGATTTCCACAGGAATTTTAAAATGCAAAGTCTCAGTCTCTTATTCTGATATGTCGAGGGAGTTGCAATTGTTTTTAGTATGTAAGTAGTAGCTTATACTGTAACTAGTTTGATACATTTCACATAATTCAGTTGACATCATGAGACAAACCAGTAAAAATATAGTAATAGTTTATTACTTCTAGTCTAATACTTTAATCTACCAATGAAATAGTATTATGCTTTATATTAAATCAATAAAAGAAAAGGAAGTGACTCTTTTTAAGACTTTTCCAAGTTCAATTAAAAGTCACATTAGTTTAAAAAGTTAAAATCCACTGTATTCTTTTTTAAAGATTTTTATTTATTTATTTATTTATTTGACAGAGAGAGAGAGAGGGAGCACAAGCAGGGGGAGCAACAGGCAGAGGGAGAGGGAGAAGCAGACTGAACAGGGAGCTCCATGTACGCTGGATCCCAGGACCCTGGGATCCTGACCTGAGCCAAAGGCAGACACTTAACCAACTGGGCCACCCTGTAATCTTATTTAAATTTTACTTGTGGAGGGTTAAAAAATACAAACATAAATTTTAGATTAATAATGTATAAATCACGTACAGCAAAATTACTGAGAATTTTGGGGAACAATAAAGACTCCCAAATGGTAAAAATTAGACAAACAAATGAAAAAAACAAAAATGAACAAAAGGAAACAAAGCCAAGTGCATGAACCCTACACACACACACACACACACACACACACACACACACACACTCCCCTGTGAACTAAACAGGAAGCTTCTCTAGGAGGCACCTTCCCCGTGGTTAAGAAGTGCTACAACGGCACAGCTGTTAGAAACCAATTACAGGCAGGTAACTGTTTGTTTTCATCTCTAAATCTGTTTGTCAATCAGGAGAATGCAATGAGTCAGAAAAGGGGATCTCAAATACAAACCACAGGGTAAGGCAGAGCACCTGGAATGGGTCCAAACCACAAGAATTAGGACAGCAGTATAGATGGAATCAAAACCATACATGTGCACATGGCTCCTGTCTTTGACCAACTTTTCAAATCCACTCAGAAGTAAAGATTACTGAAGAGAAATGTCAGTGTTCTATTGAGAGAAGTCTGATTTTAAGATTTGTTAGAAACGTGGTTATTTATAGAAGAGTGATTGTAGAAGACATCTACAGTTCCTTACAAATGTAAGACATTTCTAAAATTGGCTCATAATCATCCTTTTAAAATGAAGTTAAGTTTAAACTTCTTTTTTAATTTCAAAGAATATATATATATATATATATATATATATATATATATATATATATATATATACTCACACACATACGCCATCTTATAAACCGGTAGGTTTTTACTACTTTGAAATTCATCTATGGCACTTTCCAGCTTATGTAGTTATTAATGAAAAAACTTTAGTTTTATCTGGACCCAAGAATACATTTTTATTCAAGTCAGTAAACCTCTACTGTTTAAATATGCAGCTGTTGTGCTTGGGTTGCGAGATTTCAAGAGACGGTGAAGGATACAAAGGCTGCTTTACGTAAATCTATATGGCTAGAAGTTTTTCCATGCTGAAATGTGGGAAAACCTACTGAGACGCTGAAGTTTAAGTTGGTAACATCAAGGGGGCATAAATAGAAGTTTATTAAGAAAGCTAAAGAAAATGAAATGGGCACAACCATTCTGTGGTTTTGCTTAAACACAGGCTTGCATATCCATTGAGAGTCCTGGATTTCTTGTTAACTGGTTACTGAAAGGAGCTCTTTTATTTTTCCAGCCATAGTTTAGTGCCCATAGGCATTTGCCTTGAAGCACGATGGTTCTTCTGTAATCTCCATTGTTGACTGTGTATTTCTCAGTCATGACTATCACGGTTTAAGGTTGTCCTCCCAGATGGATCCTGAAAAGCATTTTACTGGAGTAATTATTACTTCTCCCAGGTCTTCCTCTCTGCGTCATATTCAGTGCTGGCGTCAGGAAGAAGAGGAGTGGATCACCACTACCGGATGTGGGGCTCTCTCTACCTGCAACATCTTTTAAATATTTACAAAGGCTTGTCTGAGATGGAATCAGAATTAATGACCAAGAAACAAATGAGTAAGAAGTGATGAATGAGATGAATTGAAATACTGGAGAAAAATAGTTGGGATTTTTCAATTTAGAAAGGAGAGTTTACTTAAGATTGTAGGAAGGACCCTGAGGAGACTTTCTGTTATTGTATTTCATAAAGAAAACTAGAGGTAGGACCAGAAAAAAAAGTTCAATTTTTGCCTTCATGATGAACTTATTCTTATTGTGGTTGACACTGACAGAAACTTTCTTACTAGAAATGTTAATCTCAGAACCAGGAAGGGATCTTTAGAATTCATCTCATCCATCCCTCTGCTTTCAAGAAGGAATGCATTTATAGAATCTCAGTCAATCCACAAATCTTTTTTTAGTGCTTATTATTTGCTCACCATTGTGTTAGACTCTGTGGAGTTTACAATATTTCGTATTTTCCACCAGTCAGACATGAGAAATTCCTTTTTTTTAAGTTTTTTTTTTTTAAAGGTAGGTTTTTAAAGACCTACAGAGAAGCAGGAAGAGGAGGGTGCTGTCAAGAGCAAAGACTAACATTTATTGGGCAAATACTGTGTGTCACAGGGCCTTTGTTTATTTTATCTTACTTAATCCTCAAACTAATGGCATGAGGTCGGCAACATTATCCTCCCCTTGCAAAGGAAGGAGCAGAGGCTTGGGGAAGGTTTTTCTCAAGACACCAAGAAAATAATGGACAATCCAGGATTTGTGTGGAAGACTATATAATGCTTTAAGTTTATGCTCTTTCTACCAAGATGTGCTAGTATCTCTTCTGGTTGTTATTGGGACACATTTCCTCATGCATTTTCCAAGTCTCCCAAGTCTCTTTGAGCTAAACAAACAGAAAAACAAAAACAAAATCAGACAAACAACAAAAACAGAAATTATTTTTTTTTTGATATTAGTGGAATTTTTTTTTTTTTACTTTTTAATACCTATAGTTTTTCTTTTCAAATTTGGCCACCATAGATTTTCCCTTTTCTATTAATTTAAATTCTTCAGGTTTGGGGATCTTATCTTTTAGTGTACTTTGGTTTTTTATTTGCTGTCAAGGATTATTTAATATTATTCTGACTTTTTAGGGCAATCGGAACTACAATTCAACAGTGAATCCTCTCTGGTTATTAGACAGTTGGTAGAGTGCCTGGATGTGTCGTGAGAATAATTATAGAACATAAACTTTAGAAACTCTAGATGCTGTCTAGACTACCAGTATCCTTACATTTCTAGCATAGTGACATGTATTTTTGTGTGTCTACTGCAAAAATTTATGAACCATGAATAGAATTTTAATAATAAATTCTACTGTAGTTAATAATTAAAGTTAGGGAAAATAGTTAAGGGAAGATTGTCATCTCTCACTTACAATGACCACTTACTATTATACCTATAATCCATATCTCACACTGGAATCTATTAAGTATTTGTCTCAAATTTTCTGATATCTCTGCAGATATTTTAGAAATCAGCTTTGTTCTTTGCTCATCAGAAAAATGAAATAGCTGATACTAATGGAATAACAAGTGTTTTGAGTATGGGGGTATACAGAGGACACTGTTATTTGGAGGATTAAGTCACCAGATTATCTTAAACAGTTTCCAATTCAAACAATTTTCATTTCTTGAGAAGGAGGTCAAGAGAAATCAGACCCAGGAGTGTGCTTAAAAAATCTCATAGGTTGGACAGATACCTTAGGTCTGACTAAAGTCATGAATGAGGATATGAATACGGAATCTTTTGGCAGGAAATGGCATGTAGTCAATCAGTATGGGCATCACAGGAGCTCAGGGATAATGGTTATTGATGTAGCTGCATCACTCGAAGCGAGCAAGGAGAGATGCCTCAGGGCACAAATTAGGAGCATGAAGCCTCTGGTATCCGAGTATCCAAGCACCCATAGGTTAGATAACAAGGGTCAAATGTAAGCTCCACTACGAATGAAAATCAGGACATAAATTACAGAAGACCTGGATAGTAGGTACCCAGTAATTCAACACTGATAGGGAAAGAGAAATAGGTCACCCCCAAGGGTGCTGAAAGGAGAATCTTGTGACCTCTGATCCTAGAGCAGAGATTGTCCAGTTCTAGTTATCTGCTTAGTATAGAGACCGGTATTTATAACTAGATGAAAGGAAAATTTTTCTAGATTACACTAAATCTGTGCTGCCCAATATAGAAGTTATTTGCCACATGTTGGCTATTTAATAAATTCAAATCAATTAAAATGAAATTAAAATCTAGTTCCTCAATCACATGAACCACATATCAAATACTTATTACCACATGTGGCTAGTGGCTGCCATTGGACAGCAAAGATACAGAACACTTCCATTATAACAGAAAGCTCTATTTGACAACATTGTTCTATATTATACTAGTCAAAAAGGCTGGCCTGTTGGAGAGTTCGAACACTGGCAAAATGTAGAATCTACAGGTATCTGTAACAAGACATTTCTATGACACTATACTTTAAAGAAGCAAAAAAAAATGGATTTATGTCAAATTTAGTGAGGTTTCTGAAAACAGGATTTGGATGGAAGAATTGTATTATGTGAAGTTAGTTTTGAAATTGGTGTTCATATTTTTTTTACTGATTTGCATATTGTTGCAATAAATACAGAGATTTTTTTCACTGAGGAACACCTATTAAAATCCTGTTGGAACGGATCATAACTTATGTACGGAACTGCTGAAATTACATTAAAATCTATTTTTCTTGCATGTATATTGTGTGCTTGGTGAAGCATATTGGTTTTTGTGAGTTACTTGAAATTATCTCATCTCCACTGATGGCTGATGGGAAAGTTGATCATTCTATGTTTTTTTCATCAAACTGTCAACAAGGCAGCTTCCCATTTTGAGTGCTATTTTTCATTGTATTTATTACACATATTTTTATGTATGCTTTTTCATTGTATTTAATACAGATTGTATGTGTTTAAGTATGTGTCAGAGAGAGACAAAAACACTACAGATGGAAAGAAAGAGAGGGAGACATTAGACATGCTAAGAAAAATGGAGTAAGATATAGGTGTTTTTTTTCCTTGTCAAAGTAAATTAAACTCTCAGAGAAAGAGAGAATCATTTCCGTCTACATCGGTATCTAACTTTTCTCTAATATCTTAAACCCATGCCCCTGAGAGTCAACCCCACTCAATTTTGTGGCTTCTAGAGGAAAATCCAAATCCCTTTGTTCAGAGGTACTGCTTTTTGACTTTGGCGTGAAGGTTCTTGAACAGACCTGGCCACTGATATGGAGCAAAATACATGGCGTAGACATAGCTTGTTGGTTCCACACTGGCTCAAAATTAAATAGGCAATTCACAGAAGAGGGTGCCTGGATAATAAGGAAATGCAGATTAAAGCAATAATAAGATACCATTTCATATCCATCAGACCGGCAAAGATTAAATGTGGGGAACTGGAATTCTCATAAACTATTTGTGGTAGTGTAAGTTTATATATCTAGTCTGAGTTTAGCTGTATCTAACAGAGTTGAAGATGCACATATTCTGTGAACTAGCAATCCAACATATATATATATATATATATATATATATATATATATATATACACACACACATATGTATATATGTATGTATATATACACGTATGTATATATTCTAAAGAAACTCTCGCACGTGTATAAGAATGTTCACTATACCATTGTTTATAAGGGCAGTTGAAATAAAGAAGCAGTCAAAATAAACAGAGCTATATATATCAACATGTATGAATTTAAAAACATGGTATTACATGAAAAGACACAAAATTTCATATCTAGTATATGGTATAATTTATATAACTGAAAACATGTAAAAATACCATAGATATTTTCTTATAAACCTATATATAGTAACAGTATAAAAACAGATATTGAAAGGATAAACATTAAACTTAGTACAATTAATATGAAAAAAATAAAAGCAGGTTCTGCCTCAAGGGCACAGGATACAAACAAATAAATGCGATTTGTTATTATCTGGTGTAGAGCCACCCTCTTTACTCAGACTACCCACAGTGCTTGCTCTTTGCTTTACCAACAGAAGCTTTCAAAGTTGCTTAAGCCTCATTTGTTTAAAGTGTGACTCTTGGCCTCCCCTTGACCTCCTGTTACAGGATGGATCAGGTTATCTGAGTCTTCAGACAATTGGCCAGAAGAGATTTTTTTTACCAAAATAAAACTTTTCTCACTCATATGGCGTTTTAGATAGCACCTTTGGGACACCCTATGACTCCCAATTTCATTTATTTATATTTTCATTAATTCCACTCATGCGTCAAACATTTTTGAGAGGCTTTTATATGCTAGGTATTGGGAATACAAAGATGACTAAGAAATGGTTTCTACCCGTAAGGAGGTCACAGTCTATAATGGCATATGCAGATAATTATAACAGATAATTATAAACTTTTTAGCTCATGCTTTAGAGGATGCTAAAGAGGGAATTAATTATAATATTATTTAAGGTTTTTTTTCCCCTTCAAAGTAAATAAAAGAGTTATCTCTCAAAGAAAGAGAATCGTTTGTATTCATAGATTAGTGTCACATTTTCTTTGGTATCTCAAATCCATGACAAGTAGGGTTAATATTTATATTTCCAGCCCAGACCTCCTTTTTGAGCTCCAAATTTATATATACAATTTTCTACTGTACTTTTCTACTTGAACACTTTAAATTTAAGATACTAAAATGGACTTCCTGATTTCTTTCCCAGATCTCCTGCACCCAAATTCTTTCCTATCTCAGTAAATAGTAACTCTGCCCTAGGTGCTCAGGTCACAAACCTTGAAGTTCACCTTGATTCCTCACTACAAGACATAGTTTCCATTTGCCTCTCTCTATGCCTTCTACGCTTTGTGCACTGAGGACCCCACTGAGTGAGTTTACTCTCTGACTTCCATTCGGGTTCAACCAATGAGAGGCACTCAGGAGAGCTGGGGGAGAGTAACGTTGGTGTCCTCTTTCTCTCCACAGCTCTTCCCTTGCCAGATTGCTGTAGGTTGGTTGTGACCCTTTCGTGACCCTCTCCATACAACTACATTCTCTAGGTTCTAATAACTGTCCTTTCCCCTTATGCTTTAGGCCTCGGTGTGATAACAGCTTCAATCTATAACTAGCTCCTAGACATATCACTATCCCTTGTTGTTTTCCTTAAAACTTACCACATATTTTTGTAAATATTCAACTCTTCTCAAATTACCCACTTTAAATGAGCCACTACCATTACTTGTTCCAGGCCACCAATCTCTCCTGCCTGGATTATTGTACTAGCCTCTTAGCTGATGTTCCCTGCTTTCTCCCTTGTCTCCATACAATCTGTTTTCCACAGAGAAGTGAGGTGGATCCTTTTAAAATGTCAGTTAAATCATATCACTCCTTTGTCTGAAAACCCTATAATGGATCCCATATTAATTTGAATAAGGGCCAAAGCCTTTACGATGGCCCAAAAGGCCCTACAAAATAGATATGGCCCTCTCCTTCTTTTCTAACTTCATCTTTTCTTACTCTCCTAAAGGAGAACTGTTTCTCTACTCAAAGCACATCTAGACACCAAAGAAATGTGAGTTTTCCTCACCAAACAATTCTTCAATGCTCTGTGGACACTGGCTGGGTGTCCTACAATTTAACTCAATCCTCATATTAACAAACCAGAGTTAGCACAGACTGCCCTCACAACAGATTAAAGGCTTAATCCCACATGCCTGCACTCCACTTCAGACACCAATTACAAGTCATGGGTCCTCAGCTTATCCACACTTCTGTCTAAGTTGGTTACAAGTTAGAAGTTCCCCAAACCCCCTCATCAGTTTGATTATTTGCTAAAATGGCTCACATAACTCAGGGAAACCTACTATTACTTTTTTGTCATCAAGGATACAAATGAATAGCAAGATGAAGAGGTACATGGGGCAAGGTCTGGAAGGTCCCGAGTGTAGTTCTTTTCCTACAGGGTATGGGATGCTCCACCCTGCTGGGATAAGAATGCATTCACCAACTCTGAAGTTCTCTGGACCCCTTCATTCGGGATTTTTATGGGACTCCATTACATAGGTATGATTGATTAAATCATTGGCCATTGGAAATTAACTCAGTCCCCAGCCTCTCTCTCCTCCCCAGAGGTCAGGGCTGGGGCTGAAAGTTCCAACTCTCTAATCACATAGTTGCCTCCTCTGGCAACCAGCCCATTTCCTGGAGCTATCGAGGGGCTCATTACAAATCACCTCATAAACATAAACTCAGGTACAGTTGAGAGGGGCTTATTATGAATAATAGACACTCCTCTCACTCTTACCACTCAGGAAATTACAAAGATTTTTGAAGCTCTGTGCCAGGAACTGGGGATGAAGACCAAATATATATTTACTATATCAAAATATCACCTCTTCCCTTTGTTCTTTTTTGCTCATGGTATGTTTAGTTACTAGTGTTCCTCAGATAGTCGCATACCTCAGGACCTTTGCATTTGTGTTTATTCTTGGAATACTCTGCTTCTCAATACTCTTTTGAATCAATTTTCCAGCTCTTGCTCAGAACATTTCTAAGTTCTTGCTTAATTTTCATTCTTGGAGAGACCTATCCTAACCCTCTTAGCTTCTTTTTTTTCCCTATAACATTTGCTGCATCTTAGTATGCCTTTTATTTTTAAATTTCTTTTTTTATCTGAGTTTCTCCACCCAAAGGTAGGTTGCATGAAAACAGGGTATGTGTGGGTTCACTGCTTGACCCAAGGTATATGACAAATATTTATTCAATTAATGAGTGAATGTGGTGAATTAGAGAGATGGACAAGAAACCTGTGGGTGTCAGAGAAGACTGAGAAATTGCTTTTAGTCTTCTGTCTCCACACCCTGGCTTCATCAGTATGCTTCTACTTCTGAATGGAAGTTCTAGTTAGTTTATGCCTCAAGACCACAAGATCTGTCTGCTCACTTATGCCAATAGGCAGATCTAAAATTTGAAACTCAGATACAAAAAGTTCCTCTTTTAACTGAAACATCACAAATATAAGACTCAAGTAGACAAGAGCATAGATAGTTTTGTTTCCATTGTAAAGGACAATGTTCTGGAGTGTGTTTTGCTTCCTAGTATGATTATTCTTGACATGTATTAGATATTTTTTCAAGGTAACCTTTATAGTCAATGAAGTTGCAATACCAAAATTTTTATTGTACAATATAATAATTTTATTCTTTAGTAGAAAGAGGAATTATGAGATAGAGATTACTTAAATTTTTTTTCACAAATAGCAATTTAACTGAGGGAAGTTGTCAGTAAATATCCGCTAAGCTATTTTCTCATATCTCATATACAAGATATTCTGCTTTTTTTCCTGAAACATACTTCATACTAGGAAGCCTCAATTAAGACACCGAAATTTAAATCAGATATTAAATTTCAGTTCATATTAAATAACTGCAAGGGATCTTAGGAGGTCAATACTGTTTTTCATTCATATTTCACAGAAATTTTTAAAAAGGGATAGTTTCTGTAATATCAATAAGAAAAACTAGAAACAAGAAAATAGAATTTCTTTTTTTATTTTTCAGAGTAAAAGAGCATGAATTAGGGGGAAGGAGGGTGAGGGAGGGAGAGAATCCCAGGCAGGTTCCACGCCCAGCATGGAGGCCGACACAGGGCTCAATCCCATGACCCTGAGATCATGACCTGAACCAAAATCAAGAGTTGGATGCTTAACTGGCCGGGCCATTTAGGTACCCTGAAAATAGGAATTTCTTTTGTGAATACATTATACTGTTTGTTGACCATTGATATATAAATATTTCCCATAGTCTAACTGAATCTACTCAAACCTTTGTGATGTATCTTAGGTTTGTGAGTGGATTTTGAAAGATGTATCAGTTATTACCAAGACAAAGAAAGCATTTATTGAACTTCTGGTGTGTATCATGCATTTTGCTAGGCATTTTCACCTTTGTTTGCTTTTTGTTTAGCAATGCCTTTATTGAGATATAATTCATATATCATAAAATTCACCCATTTAAAGAGTACAATTCAGTAGGTTTTTTAAAAGCATTTTGATAGAGTTGTGCAATTATCACCACCATTAATTCTCCTAAAGGATTCTCTTACCCTTGAGCAGTCACCCTCCATTTCTCTCTAGATTTCCCAGCCCTGAGCAACCACTAATATTTCTATCTCTATAGATTTCCTACTCTGGACATTTCCTATAAATGGAATTGTATGTGTTTTTTTGTGATGAGCTTCTTTCACTTAGCACAATGTTCTCCAAGCTCATCAGTGTTGTGGTGGGTATTAGTATTTCATTCCTTTTCAGTGGCAAATAACATTCCATTCAATGGGTTTATGCCACATTTTATTCATCCACTCATCAGTTGATGGACATGGGTTGTTTCCATTTTTTGGTTATTATGAATAATGCTGCGGTGAACATTGTACAAGTTCTGATGCGGATGTATGTTTTCATTCCTCTTGGGTATATATACCCAGTTCCTTTTGAGGAACTGACAGACTATTTTCCAAAGCAGCTGCACCAGTTTTCATTACTGCCAGCAGTGTATAAGAGTTCTAACTGTTCCACATCTTCACTCTTTTATTTAACAATATTGAATAATATTTATCTATCAATATTTAACAACAGCACTACTAGACAGATATTATAAACCTTATTTTATATATAAAGAAACAAAGGCTCAGAAAAAGCATAAATAATTGTCCAAAACCATAAAGCTAGTAAATTGTAGAGCTAGTTTTTAACTTAGTTCGGATTGAAAACCTGTACTTTTCATTCATTCCAAAATTGTATTTTTTCCTGGACTAGTTTTGAGGATCATTTACATTTAGCACATATTTGAGTGCCTCCCATGTCTTTGGAGTTGGGGGAACAGTTAACTCAGTTTGCTGGTAGTCTGATGAGACTAGTGTCTTAGAATTGTTTATGTATAGGTCAGCAATTTTAGGTCTATTTTAATACTCTTAAAAATTAATGAGGACCCAAAGAACTTTTGTTTATGTGGCTTTTGTCTATTGACATATTTTGTATTAGAAATTAAGACTGAGAAAAATCTTAAATATTTATTAATTAATTTGAAGTAACAAATGTGTTGTTAAAATAAATAACATATTTAACAAAAATAGCTATAATGCCTAAAAAATAATTTACTGAGAAGAGTGACATTAGTTCACTTTTTGCACATTTATTTAATGTCAGGCTTAATACAACATAGTTAAATTCTCATGTCTGCTCCTGCATTCAATCTGTTGCAATATGTTGTTTTGGTTGAAGTATATGAAACACCATGCATGTATGGTTTAGAAAGTGAACTATTTTAATAACTCTTATAGCTAATTGTGGATATTCTTTGTATTGTAATTTACAAATAATATAAAGGTTAATTGTGATTTGGAATCTGAAACATAATGAGCTCTTTATATTTTATCACCATTGGTCTAACTTGTACTTTGAATGGATCTTTTAGCAATGTATGATTTTATGACATGCTTTGGTCTTTTGGAAAATGTTGGATCACTAAGTTATACAGAGCTTCCAAATGTTGACATAGTTCATGATACAATATAAAATAATCACATCCATTAATATCACATTTGTAAATTTGAGAACAATTTTATTATTGAAAACAAATATAATCAGTTGTTTTCCTTGAAGTGAAAAGACTTACTTCATACCATTTTTGAGAAAATGTCTTTTAAAAAATCCAAGATATGGAAACAACCCAAGTGTCTATTCATACATGAATGATTTAAGAAGATGTGGTATATACAATGAATATTATCCAGCCACGAGAAAGAATGAAATCTTGCCATTTGCAATGTTAACTCACTTGATCTTCTAGATTAGAAGGTGTAATGCTAAGTGAAATAAAGTCAGTCAGAGAAAGGCAAATAACACATGATTTCAGTCATATGTGGAATTTAAGAAATACAAAAAATGAACAAAGAAAAAAAGGAGACAAAAAGCCAGACTCTTTTAGAGAACAAACTGGTGGTTGCCGGAGGGGGAGGGGATTGGTGAACTATGTGAAGGGGATTTAGAATACACTTATCATGATGAGCACTGCTTAATGTGTAGAATTGTTGAATTATTATATTGTACACCTGAAACCAATATAACACTTATGTTAACTATACTTGAATTTAAAAAAAAACAAAAAACCTAGTTTGAAAACCATTCTGCACCTGTCATTCATTCTGTCAAGTAAAAATCGTGTTCTATGGAAAAAGCCATTAGTTTGGATCTCGAAGAATCACACAAGCCCTTTTTGTCAAGAAAGCTATTGTTATTTTGGTATGTAGCAGAACTACTTCATATGTACTTATAATTTGGTTACACATATTATAAGGTGTACTCTAAGTTGGGATTTAATAAGATTTTTTTACTGTTTTATCCAGAATTTTTAAGTGAAACTGACATTTAAAAAAATACATGTGCACTTGTTGTGATGAGCACTAGGTGTTATATGTAAGTGATGAATTACTAAATTCTACTCCTGAAACCAATACTACATTATATGTTAACTACCTTGAATTTAAGTACAATCTGGGAAGAAAAAAAAAGTATATGTGTGTGGTTACAAAGACTTCAGTGACCGCTAACTAGTACAATTCAGTGTCACTGGCTTGATTTATGATAAAGTACCAGTAATTTTACTTATCATTAGTTTTGCACCTTTAGAGTAAATGTCAATGCAGTGAAAAAGATGAAAAGATCAGTAATATTATAAACATAACTTTACACATATAGCATTCATATAAAAGTGGACCCTGATGGTGGCCAAAATACTTTTTGAAAAGTGTGAGTCAAGTGATAGATGTAAATATAATGGTAGTGAGGGGACTAAACATTCTCTTCCAAGAAAGTTAAATGTGTATTTTTTAAATCTTCGATTATTATTCAGCATGCACACAATTATTTAAAACATTAATTTAGAAGGAAACTAATTTCTTTAACTATCTTCTCATCTCAAATTCTATTCACTGAACTTTCCTTAAGTGACCTTTAGTAGAAAATTTTTTATGTTGGGAAGAAATAACTTATAAACAACTATGTGCCTTTGAGTGAGAAATATTTTATTCTTTTTTAAATGCATGATTTTATTTAGTCTGTCCATTAATAACTGAGAACATTTAATGATATTAATGGAACTCAACATAAGAGAAGTTCAACTTAATTTTTTTACCTTTCAATGTTAGGTATTAATAAGAGAGATAGTCAAAATAATTATGGTCAAAATTATTATGTCAAAAACATAATAAATGGTTGGTGTTAGTCTGCATAGAATTCAATTTTTGGTGTAAAGTTCTTTGACTGAAAGAAGAACATTTGGTTTACTTCACTAATGGGAATATCTCTTAATGCTGGGATGACCTCTTCTTGGTATCTCCTGCTGTTGTATTATTAGCATAGTTATCTGTGATTTTATGAATGGAGATGAGTGGAGATGTATTCAACCTGTTTATTCCAAATGATAGTACATAACAAATTACTGTAGTAATGAAGAGGTAAACAGGCCATGCAACTGCCCAATATTTTTGAGGCCAATAGATTTAGCCTATGGAGTTTAGTCAAGATTCAGGAATAAAAGCCCCCATGAGATATAGTATATAGCCAAATTGGGAGCTTAAGAAAAGAACAAAGCCATAAATTGTTCTTTCTGGCAATGGCAATGGTGAATTTTCCACCATTTTCCCTATGGCTTTAGACAATCTTGTACTGCAGCCAAGATACCTGGGAAGTGGGGCCTTCCACACCCCCTCCGTGGGTGTGTGGTGAGTTTGTGTTGAGATATTTTGTTCTTAATAATTCCAAGAATTGTATCACTTATCACTGTACATTATTGTACAATGGAATATTGAAGTATATAATGTTACAACATAAAATTCTTTCGTTGCTGTACCCTGCTAGCCTATTTTAAAAATGGAATTTTTAAAATAAAAATATGTTAGGCAACTTGCTTTGTTTTTCCCATTATCTCATTTTGGGGGATAAAATTTTTGTGTGTTTTGCTCACTTATTGCCAGAATTTAGAACAGTGCATAGAAGATGCTCAAGTAAACATTTGTTAAATGAATGAATTCTTCACATTACCTTAAGAGCTGTCCACATAATATACCCAGATCAACAAAGAATAATTTATCCATTCTTCTGTTGGTAAGCATTGGCTTGTTCTCAGCTCTCATAATTATAGTTACTTTTAAAGTAACACTATAGTAGAAAAAATGGGTGGAAGAATGTTTCAGGCAATATGAATAGCCTGGGTGAGACCTGGAAATGTGAGCGTGAAATTACTTTTCTACGGAATTTCATGTTTTTAGTGAAAATAATGTGAGCACGTGTGTGTACATTTGTGGTTAGGGTGGGCAGGTGTTAAAGTTGGACAGGAAAAGTGAGAAATGAGGTTAGATGGGCAAGCAAGTACAAAATCGTGAAAGGGTATGTAAGCCATTTAAATAAGTCTGGACTTTATTAGTGGAGAACCATTGAAGAGTTTAACTGGGTAAGTGATAGGACCATGCCTAGATTTCCAACTTCCATCTTCATCCTTGTAGCTGTTAGAATAAAGTGGTATTTTGTAGTCAATGAAAATGTCTGATTTTAGAACTTTATTAAACATTTGGAATAAAATGTATCATAATTCTGTATCATTTAACTTTTATTCCTGTTAAGATAGATTCTAAACTTTTTAAAAAAAGATTGGTTGATTTATTTTAGAGAGGAAGGGCATGAGCAGGAGGGGCAGAAGGAGAGGGAGAGGGAGAAAGAATCTGAAGCAGACTCTGTGCTGAGCATGGAGCCATCCCACAACCTTGAGATCACGACCTGGACCCAAACCAAGAGTTGGAAAACCAATTGACTGTGCCACCTAAGTGCCCCAGGATAGATTCTAAAATGGATTTTTAATATAGACATTATATTATATGAGTATATTGGCAGATATTTATTGAATGTTTACTATGTGAAAGCAGTGTTCTAAGTGCTTCACGTGTATTAACTTGTGTTAACTCACTTGATCTATACAATACCCTGTTGTTATTCCAATTTTATAAAATAGATCAATAAGATCAAAGTTACAGCACTAGAAAGCAGCAGAGTTGAGATTTAAAATGAGGCCATCTGGCTCCAGAGCCCATGCTCTTAAACGTATCACAATACTGCTTCCTAAATCTGATTATTCCTGAAATATATAAACAAGACCTGTGAACTTACATATGAAACTGTGATAAGTCAAAAAATTAAGTTATATTTCCTCATTTACAGAATCATGTAAATTCGACTTAATGTATTCTGCTTCTGTTCCAGTTTTTTTCTTTTGTAAACATAAAGAGACAAAATATATTTTGTGAATTAGTGAGTTTCTTGACCAAACTAACATTAATTATAATGGCACATTGTAAAAGAAGGCAGTTTTAAAATTTGGTGAAGTGACTCTCAAAATTAACTTAAAAAAATTACATCTGAAAAGTTAATGCTGGGTTGTATATCAATATATAATGTATATATTAATATATGTAATGTTAATCTCATGAGTATATACATATATATATGTGTGTGTATATATGTATACATATATGTAGTTGATCAAGAAGAGGCTGTAAAGCGACCATAGAGTTTGTTTGGGGTTTTAGGGATTATAATCTAAAAGACAGAGAATTCACCAAAATCGAAAGTGTGCTTGGAGTTGGGAGGGGGGAATCCAGCTTTATAAAGGCAAAAACCATGAGGTTACATAACTTGTTTTGAAAGAATTATGATTGGTGCTGGCAGAGTTTAAACTGACTGTCTAATACACAGCTATTTAGATAATAGGCGTTACATTATTTCTATTTCAATTCAAGTTAGAAGGATATTTTCAAGGAGGTGGTGGAATTCAAATGACAAACTGCAATTGACAAAAGTCAAAAGTAAAAGTTCATGGTGTTCTGACAGTTGAAACAGGAGATATGCATAGGTCCTACTTACTCATTGTCCTTTTAACTCTATTTTGAGTGACTCTCTTAGCAATGCTTCATTTTGTATCTTGTTTCACATGTATATGTATACAATATGTTTCCATTTATAGTCCTTGGTCATATAACTGATTTTTTCTCATGTTACCAAGAGATCTTTACAGATACAGGCAAGACTGAATGATTTACATAAAACATTAACATTGCAGAGAGAGTCTATACTCATGGAACATTTCTAGATTATAACCTATAACTAGAAGTGTCCTTATAGATTATCTAATCCAACACCCTCATTTTATAGGTGGGAAAATGGAGGCCCAGAAAACTATGTACAAAGTGGCAAAACTGAAACTAGAACCCAGATATCCAGATTTATATTCCAGTCACTTTCCACTAAACAACTTCATAATCAAGTATTTTTGTATATTAGCTTTTATTACACGCCTTGCAAGTTACAAGATGAGTGTCATACTATTTTTTAATTTTATTATTTTCTATTTTTGTCATTCTCTATATAGTAGCAAACAATGAACTCTTACTAAATATATGCTTATATGACTTAATCTGACCTCAGCTTGAGAGTTTTATCTGTTAATCTTTATAACTTTCTGCATTTCTGTTGTCCTACACTCCCAAAATGCCACTGATTTTTTTTTTTAATCACTTTTTTGAAAAAGAGAGAGACAGGCAAACCAAGAAACAGACTCTTAACTATAGGGAACAAACTGATAGTTACCAGAAGTGAGCTGTGTGGGAACTTGGGTGAAATAGGTGATGGGAATTAAGGAGTGTGCTTGTTGAGATGAGCATTGGTATTGCACCTAAGTGTTGAATCACTATATTGTACACCTGAAACTAATATTACACTGTATGTTAACTAACTGGAATTTAAATAAAAATTAAACAAAAAAGGTATGTGCGGATTTTCAACTGCACAGGGGTTGGTGCCCCTAACCCGTGTTGTTCAAGGGAGATCTGTAGTGTGTGATCATACTAGAGGAAAACATGCTAAATTTGCCAGTTAAAAACAGATTCAATTTAGATTGCCCTTTCAGATCTTTTTGTTCTGCTTATTTTTTCACACTGTTATGCTGCTTTATTTCACTTACCATTATCACATGGCATTTTTTCATTTTTAAAAGCGTTTTCCTAATATTAGTTAAAAATCCAATTTGCCTCTGTGTAATCGGCACCTGAATATAGATAGACCTGTTCACCTCATCGTTTCACTATAATTGAACTTTCCTTTTGTTTTCAGTTTTTCACTATTGCCAGTATTGTTTCAGTGAATATTTTTTCACATAGTAATCTTTTAACACATGGAATTTTATCCTTGAGAATGTAATTTCCAATAAAGAAAATCTTGTTAGAAATGAAAAAAATGAAATCACTTTTTTGTTATGATGCCTTATCTCTTGAGGAGCTTAAGACTAGAGCTCTTTATATAGCTTGGCTCTCATTTAAAGGAAATTAGGATCTGGAGAACCCCGCAGGCACTCAGGTTTTCAAACACATGGGCCAATGAAATGTAAAGATTCTCGTGGCCCATATTATTCCAGTTGGAAAATTTGATCAATGATGGGCGCTGAAATCTTTCCAAGTTCGTATGTAAGTGTTTTACCTGTGAAACATCCTGATTTGCTATTTCTGAAAAAGTATCATTTTGAACTCTGATTAATCTCTTTAAACCAACACAAATGAAAACTTGCATGCTGAGATTCCAGGATGAAAGTCTTAGTATCTTTGAACAAGTTGTGCTTCTTAAGATATTTACTTATTGATTGCTTCTGTCATTGACTAGCATTTCATTGTTAGATTACCTGATAGACTTGAGGAAGTGAAAATGCATTTAAATAAAAATACTGCTTTTTAAATGGATTGAGGAAAATGATTACTGAAATCAATTATCTCCCCAAAACAATTTAAAGTGGATTATTTCACTTGACTTTTTAAGAGGTGGCATGCTACAGTGGAAGGAGTTACGAGCTGAAGATCAGGACTTCTACGTTCTAGTCCTAACTTGAATTACCTTTTTTGACATCAGGCATATCACTTTTCCCTTCTGGCTTTCAGCTTTCTGATGTGTAAAACTTGGGAGTGAAATGACTTCTTTGATTCTACTACATTGATTTTCTGAGTCTGTGATTGTTTAAAGATTGCTTAAATAAGTATACTTTTAGAAAGACATTTCAGGGGTGCCTGGGTGGCACAGTGGTTAAGCGTCTGCCTTCGGCTCAGGGCGTGATCCCGGCATTATGGGATCGAGCCCCACATCAGGCTCCTCCACTATGAGCCTGCTTCTTCCTCTCCCACTCCCCCTGCTTGTGTTCCCTCTCTCGCTGGCTGTCTCTATCTCTGTCAAATAAATAAATAAATAAAATCTTAAAAAAAAAAAAAAGAAAGACATTTCAAGTTATTTTTTAATAGGTAAGATGAATTTTTGACCGATCACCTTCAGATGTAGATTAATGCTGGTAAAACCAGTGATGGAAAATATGGGGAACAAACAAGCTGGGTTGATTGGGAAAAATGTGAGATATGTTTTCTTTCTCTTATAATGCTCCCTTTTTCCCCTTTAAAGTTCAGATAGGCAGTAAGCTTTGTAACAACTGTTTGCTTATGTTCAAATTGGGAAATACATTTAGAGCTCTATACACCTACCACACACACACACACACTCTCTCTCTCTCTCTGTCTCCCTTCTTCCAGTTTTCCTGTTTTCCAGCATATGGGGTCAACCTGGGACTTCAGACTGGGGAAAATAAGCATAATGTTACTTTAATGCTAATGATTGCTGTGGAACTTCAAGATAACATGTATTCTCAGAGTATCAGTCTAGAAGAACTGGCTGTTTCGAAGTGGAAAGTAAATAGGTCTGAAGTTAGGTTTAAGATCTGGCTGTGTGATTTTAAGTAAATCTTGTGTCCTCTCTTTTTCTTCATTTGTAAATTGCTGATGGACAGTAATGATAGCTGCCTTACCAGGTGCTTTCAAGGTTCAAAAAACTTAACATATGTGAAGGCACTTTCTAGTACTTTTTTAGTTGTTTAGATTTTTATAATATCTAGCTTATTTTCATGTGTAGATTAGCTGAAACAATGTTATCGTTCATGTCTACTCACCTTATACAAACTAAATACTTAATAATTTTATATATCCATTTTGACAATAAGCTTTTAGACTAAGTAAGGCCATTTTTACGATAGACTTGTATCACGTTACTAACTCAAATAGAAAGAAGGTTAAAATGAGTAGCCTAAGGGGCGCCTGGGTGGCACAGCGGTTAAGCGTCTGCCTTCGGCTCAGGGCGTGATCCTGGCGTTATGGGATCGAGCCCCACATCAGGCTCCTCCGCTATGAGCCTGCTTCTTCCTCTCCCACTCCCCCTGCTTGTGTTCCCTCTCTCGCTGGCTGTCTCTATCTCTGTCGAATAAATAAATAAAATCTTAAAACAAACAAACAAAAAAAATGAGTAGCCTAATACTGAATGATTCCTTACTGTATATTTTTATCTTGTGTAGAGTTACTAACCTGGTAGAATTTCTCACATGGTTTTTATTTTATAATGATAATGAAAAGAATGATAGTAATAATTATATCACCTCACCCTTGCTGATGATCTCTGCCTTGTATTTCTTGGGTTGCCAGAGTAAACTCTTACCAGCTCTTTCCAAGTAGTCTAAGCTGCTGTTGATTATTCAGTTCATTTGAACAGATGGAGGGAACAAAAGAGTGTGTGTAGTCAACTCTTGATCACCTGTGCTCTCAGTTGCACAGATAATTCCAAACAGCAGCTACTTCACATGTTTACATTTAGCTCATGAATGGATTTAAGAGTTTACATTTAAATATAGCCATGTCTGATAATCTGGGAACTCACTTGTCTTTGGCTTGTTGCAATAGTAATTAAAACTTGGAAGTGTTTTCCCTGAATCTAAAGTATCTTTTATTGCCTAGACTACATTGGCCCAAAACTTTAACTTGTGAATCTTGGAAGAGTCTCGTTTGTTTCTTTCATCTGCTCGGCGCACACAAGACTGATAAATGCTTCCGTCACTGTTGCTCCTTTACCCCCCCTGGTCTGAGTAGTCAAATCCACTCTCTGCTTGAAGAAAGATGTTGGGAAACTAGATTTTTATGCCATTTATTATTAACTGAATTTGGTTCCAAATCCACACCAAATACCTATTTAGTCATATTGGCATTGTATAGTGCATTACCACTATTTACTTAAAATCACACAGCCAGATCTACACAGTTTTGAAATTTCCTAATTGATGTTTACTTTTGTATTTTAGACTTTTTTCCTTAAAAAAATAAAACAAAACAAAACATATTTCTGCTGCCTCTGATGTAACTTTTACAACTGTGAACTAACACTGTTACAACTTAACTCAGGTGTCCCTGTAAAGCAGTGCCTGAAAAACTCCAGGTATGGCAGAATCCTTTTTCCCAAATCACATTTAGTAGATTTTCTTATATTTTGGTGTTTGCTTGTTTTCTCAGTGCCTTTTTAATCTTTACTTGGTTTAGATCCTTCAGTATTTTTTTGAAGATTTTAATTGTTTATTTTAGAGATAGAGAGAGGAGGAGGAACAGAGAGAGAGGGATAAGCAGACTCTGTGCTGAACGCGGAGTCTGATGTGTGGGGCTAAATCCAAGAACCCTGGGATCATGACCTGAACTGAAATTAACCAACTGAGCCACCCAGGCACCCCTAGATCCTTCAGTTTTTAAATTACTGATGGTCTTTATAATTAACTATATAAAATACATTTATTTATGGAATCAGGGTAGGAATTGTATTTCATTTAGAAACTTTCAATTCCACTATGCTTGGTAATGTCTGTGTATAAGCTTGGAGATACAGTTTAGGACCCAAATGTAGCTCAGTTTTGGAGGTATAGAAGGTTCCTTTTCATACTCCTATTAATATAATTTGGGAATTACTTACTTTTCTATATTAGGAAGAAAGTTGGTAAACAATGTTGCTGTTGATTTCCTAGAAACTTGAATAATTGTAAGCATGTAGATTTTCTAACTCTGTTTTGTAGAACTGGGGGAAATTTTTTTCCCATAGAATTTACTGAAAGGCCATTGACGCTGTGGCTTTTATTGAATATAACTCTGGTGTAGATTTCCAAAAATTTGGCTGAATTTTCAACTTAAAACAAAGTGGGAAAGTTTTGTTTTACTGTCTTCATGCTAGACTGGACTTTCCTTTAATTTTGCTTTAAGATAATTTTCATTATTTCTTCATTAGTTACAACCCAAGGCCTTAGAATCTTCAGAAGCATATATAAGTTTTTCATTGATTCATGTGTTTATATATTTATCATATGAAAAAAGAACACGTGCTTAATATCAAAATTAAAATTTATGATGATATAATGCTGTAAGATTTAGACATTTTAATATTCTCATCTTTTTTTTAGATGAACATTTTTGTGTTGTTTAGTTAATTACTAAGTAAAATTATAAGTTTGTCTCTATTAAAATGAGAAAAATTAGCATGACCTTATATCTCCTTAATTGGGAATTACATTTCATGGAAAATTGATTGACTATTTCTATGAATGTTATATTAAAAATTTCTCTTCAAAATACTTGGCAAATAAGGAGCATTTGTCCAAGTTTATGAAACTAACATTACATTGTTATGTTTGCTCTAGATGAAGGGTCCATTATATCTATATTTGTTTATTTTGAATTTGTACATGTGTTCAAAATTGATGAATTGAGCCTAATTCTATAGAATTGCATCATCCATATTTCAGGCTTACTGACAACATAAAATTCCATGTTTTATGGAATTTTTATGAAGTTTATCAACCCTAGGGTTCTATTTACATAACTTTATTTAGAAACTGACATTAAGTGACAATAAGTTATGACTATGTTTGAGCTTACCTGGATTGCCTGGTTTACACCTGTGTTCTTCATGTAGTCATTCACAGTGCCTCCGTTCATTTAAGAAATGTTCTCATTTGGATGATGAATTATCTGAATTAATTCACATAATAGAATTCCTCTCCACAAGTATTTGTTGAAGATTTACTATGTGTCTGGAACTCTTTTAGGAGCTGGGGAAATAGCTAATAGTAAACAAATTAAAAGACAAATGACATTGTCAAGTAACTCAGAAGATTATGTCTGTTATTGTTGCCAAAAAAGTGATCAGGTAAATTGTCTTTGTCATTTAACATAACAAAAATAAAATGTGTCATTCATGCTTAATAATTGAGTACCACTGGAATCACAGCACGTTAAATAGACAGAAAGACAATGAGATATCACCTCACACCTGTCAGAATGGCTAAACTCAACAACATGAGAAACAACAGGTGTTGGTGAGGATGTGGAACATTCTTGCACTGTTGGTGGGAATGCAAACTGGTGTAGCCACTCTGGAAAATAATATGGAGGTTCTTCAAAAAGTTAAAAATAGAACTACCCTGTGATCTAGCAATTGCTCTGCTAGGTATTTACCGAAAGAATACAAAAATACTAATTCAGAGGGACACATGCACCCCAGTGCTTACAGCAACATTACCTACAGTAGCCAAATTATGGAAACAGCCCAAGTATCCATTGACTGATGAATGCCTCAGAAGTGGTGGTATATATACACAATGGAATATTACTTAACCATCAAAAAGAATGAAAGCTTGCCATTAGCAATGACACAGATGGAACTAGAGTGTATTATGCTAAGTGAAATAAGTCAGTCAGAGAAAGACAAATACCATGATTTCACTCATATGTGGAATTTAAGATACAAAACAGATGAACATAGGGGAAGGGAAGGAAAATAAAATAAGGTAAAAAGAGAGAGGGAGGCAAACCATAAGAGACTCTTGACTATGGGCAACCAACTGAGGGTTGCTGGAGGGGAGGTGGGTGCGGGGATGGGGTAATTCGGTCATGGGCATTATGGAGGGCACTTGATGGAATGAGCACTGGGTGTTATATGCAACTGGTGAATCACTAAATTCTACCCCTGAAAGTAATAATACACTATATGTTAACTAAATTGAATTTAAATTCAAAATTTTAAAAAATAGGTGATGGGTATTAAGGAGGGCACATGATGAGCACCAGGTATTGTATGGAAGTTTTGAATCACTATATTGTACACCTGAAACTAATATTACATCATATGTTAACTAACTGGAATTTGAATAGAAACTTAAAAAAGAAAAAAATTAGGTTAGGAGCAAAAAAATAAATATTTAGACAGAAAGAAACCTATCAACATTTTAAAAAGAGATTAGAGATATACTATAGATGTGTCAATAAGATGTGTCAGGTAAGAATGTGTTGTTTTTATAAAGTCAATGAGTAGTTAAAATTTTTCAACTTTGTTTTAAACTTGTGGGTATAGGAGAAACAAACTGCAAATACCCATTTAACTTAATTATAATTGTTTTTGACAAGTAGAACAGAAATCTCAAATGAGGTTGCTTGTAGTTTGTTAAAGCTTATTAGTACACCTATTATTATTATTATTATTATTTAAAGATTTCCTTTTTTTATTCAACAGAGGTAGAGACAGCCAGCAAGAGAGGGAACACAAGCAGGGGGAGTGGGAGAGGAAGAAGCAGGCTCATAGCGGAGGAGCCTGATGTGGGGCTCAATCCCATAACGCTGGGATCATGCCCTGAGCCGAAGGCAGACGCTTAACCGCTGTGCCACCCAGATGCTCCCCTATTATTTTCTTAAACAAACTATAGATGGTGAATCAGCTAAACAAAATCTTCTTGGCGAGTGTAGGTATATAAAATATAGTGTGAGAAAACTGGGTAGGAGGTATAGACTTTAAAATGTTGTGAGACACTGACTTGGATCAGTCTATAGTGATATAGTCAGGGTTGTTTTTCCCATTGAATTTTGAAATTCAACCGAAAAATGGATTTTGTCCACTAAAGGGTATACATTTTAAAAACATTCCTCTAAAAAAGCTTTGGTGGTATATGGACGGCCGAATGAGTTGGCTAATCAACTGTATGTAACTCTTTGGGCAGTGTTTTTTTTTTCAGCAATTAAGAACTAGAACCTGTTCTCTGATTATGGTATCTTGGCATATAATTCAATTTTATTGGAAGAAGGTGGAAAGGGTTAATACAATAATATAAGTCCTTCTGAACTGTTTCCTGTATAATTGCTTATATAATTATATATTATATAATTGCTTATATAATTTATGTAGTCTTTCAGTTGATTCTACCTTCTAAGTTACAGTTGGTGTTCAGAAAAGTGTTGAAATTTTTTTTTGTACAATTTGAAACTTAATTTATAGGTGTAACAGCTTCTGAGTAGAGAATTTTCTTTTCTTTTAAAGATTTATTTATTTTATTTTATTATTTTTTAAATATATTTTTAAAAGATTTATTTATGTGAGAGGGGAGGGGCAGAAGGAGAGGGCCTTTGTTCATGTTTACGTTAGCATGTTAAAGACCATCTTGTGGTGGGACACCCTTGATCATTTCTGGACCGAGGTTTTAATTGTCTTTCTTCCTTTCTTTGGTATTCCTTAAGTTTTGTGCCCTGAATATTATGGATTTTACATGGGACAGATTAGATAACCTTCAAAAAAGCTCTCTGAATGTAAGGTGTTTTTATAATAAGATGATGATAGCACCTATTGTACCAGAAATCAATTTGCTACTCATCCAGCTGTATTCAGCTATGAAAGAACAATCAAAGAAACCATGATTTCAGAATCAGTATGAAATTTCCATTTCCATTTTCCCTCTACCAACTCATCATCTGAGTTTGTAATGGGTGGAATCTGTATTACTGGCCAGTTATCTGATCAGATACTCAGTACCATAATTTGAGAATCTGTGAACTATCTGTGATTATGTAAAAATACAAATAAGCAATCTCCCTTAGTTGTTGTTTCAGTTTGTTTTAATGTAAAGTTTTTAGCACACCTTCCCATTACATTCTTAGCACTAGCAACATCCAGGTCCACTGGGATGTCCTGATACCTACAGACAATACGGGGGGGGGGGGGGAAGAAAGGAGATCTGGACTGGGCTCTCTGGATTGCTAATCAAGTAATTAGGGGCAGATGTGAGGGGGGGGATTTAAAGAGGAGCCAAAAAGGGGCACCTGGGTGGCTCAGTCGTTAAGCGTCTGCCTTTGGCTCAGGGCGTGATCCCGGAGTCCTGGGATCGAGCCCCACATCAGGCTCACTGCTCCGCTGGGAGCCTGCTTCTTCCTCTGCCACTCCCCCTGCTTGTGTTTCCTTTCTCCTGGCTGTCTCTCTCTCTGTTAAATAAATAAATAAAATCTTTAAAAAAATAAAAAAATAAAAATAAAACAATAAAGAGGAGCCAAAAAGGCCACTAAAAGCCGGAGAACCAGCCAAATCAATCTGTTGGGGAAAACTATAGTTCCAATATTTGAGAGTTCAGGTCCACACACTAGGTCTGGTGGAGTTTAAACAGGAATCCAAATGGGGAGATCTCAACACCAGGAGTTTAGAATTTGGAGGAAATACAATTAGATGGAGAAAGGAGAGAGTAGGGGAGTGAGAGATTGGATTAGTAATGGAAAGCAACTACAGACAATGGTGATATTTGTGTCTTATGCTAAAAGGTCAAAAGAGCTTTGTGCTGCTAGTGGGTTGAGCTATCTTAAAGAACAAAAGGTATCGTAGATCCTTCCCTAGGTAAATTCTTTCATTTTAGTAAGGACCTCAGGGAACATTGTATTTTAAAAAAAACAAAAAACAAAAAGAAAAACAAGAACAAAACGTCAAAAAGAACTTCAGCTACTTTGGGTGAAGTTGTTTCGAGAAGGTGGATTAAGTAGGTGTACTCCTCTCCGTTTATCATACGGCTAAGGCTAAGCAATTATTATTGTACAATGAGGCATATTGGGCTAGCGCAAGGATCCCCTGGATCTACACTAGGCAAGTTGTAAATACACCTTGGAAGTGGGCAAGAGTATGTTGTGCTTGTACAGGCAACTGTCCTAAGCCTTAGTTGTATTGGAGAGATCCCTCAGTCCTTGCTAGGAACACTTCCTAGACTTCTCCAGGTGACTTCTCTTGCCTAGCACCTCGCCGTCTCCGTCTGCAGCCACGCCGCACCTCAAGGCAGCAGCACACTTGATGTGTGCGGATATTCGAGTGTATTTCTCAGCCTTTCATTGCTGTTGTAAATTTTGTACCTGGAATGTTTGGGAATGCTATGGTCTGCATAAACTTTGTATTTGGACTTGGAACCAGGAGGCCATGTGCTTGTTGAGGAGAGAGGATTTGGGGAATAAAACATAGCAGAGGATCTTAACTGCCAGGCGGGGAGGCATATCACTTTAAGTCAAGATCTGTTTTTACATCTATAAGTTGTCACAGTTCAATTTGCTCACCTCTTTGGTTGTCTAATTGCCTAGCCTAGCTTTTGAAATTATTTTGTAAACAAAGCCTTACTGAGAAGCTGTGTATTTCTAAGTCTTATGTGGCATGAAAATTCTGGGTTCCTTAGAGCATTACTCCTAACTTTTAGAAATTCCCTGCTATGAATTCTAACTCTGACATAGGGAAGATACCTCTTCCTTCACCTCCTGACTTCCTTGGATTAGCAATCAGAAGACCTGAATTCATATCCAATCCAATGCTCTCACTTGGTCAAGTTTCTTTACTTTTTGAAAGCTTAGTTTTTCATCTGTGAAATGGAAGTAACAATGCAACATTTAGGATGAGGATTAAATAAGATAACATATAAATTCTTATTTAAGACAATATTTTGTTAAATAAGATCTGTTTTTCTTCATCTTTCCTTTCCTATCTCCTAATTCTGATGGAGCTTCTTGAGAAAGAACCAATCCTATACAGCAATTATTGAAACAAATTCATTCGAGTTTTTTTTTTTTTCCCCCTAAAGGATCAAAGAATTCCATGTTTCTGAAAGGCCAGAAATTACTATTCTTCTGTCTGAATTGTGGAGATGTAGCCATTGACCAGTTATCATCCAAAGAGAACAGTAATGTAAAGGCAGCCTGTCTCATACTGAAGGAGGGATGTTTCGGGATACCTTCATTTCCGGATCCCAAAAGAATGGGCTAATAAAGCACAGCGGGCTGAAGGCCCAGCTGTGAGATTAGGAGCCTAGATGGCAGAATTCCATGGATTGTTCTTGCTCTTTTGGGATCTGCAACATGAATAGACCTCAGTTGATCCAGGAATAGACTTCCTTTTGCAGCTAGAGAGAGAGGAAGCTGAAGGAGAGGTGAGTGTGCCTGGAATAGACAGGGGAGTTTGATCTTAATATAGGGAGTTCCTGGGTATTCTTGTCTTGTTTGTATACAATAGATTTTAGTGACTTTTTAAATGAGAGTTGTTTACATTTTAGGAAGGAAATTCTCATGCATTTGGTGAAAACACACACACACACACACACACACACACACACACACACACACACACACAAAACAACTCCCCAGAAACAACCAAAAACAGCCTGTACCTCAGTCCATGAGCCACATTTCCTGTATAGTGGTCCCTAAGTGATTCCTAAGAGCACAATTGCTGCCTTTATTAAACTTTTTATTTACTAAGGAATGGACAGTAGCATATGGGAGCAATGACAATAGCTGACTGATGAGAAAACAAAGAAATTCCAGTATTTTGCTGTTTTGAAAAAAGTCATTCAGAATTTAGTCATATTGGTTCAGCTGTTGTAACCAAAGACTGATAAGATAATAGAGGTCTTTGTGGTGGTTTTGTACTGAAATCCTTTATCTTTATGATGCACTGGGGCCCTTTAGAGTAGAAAGCTTTTAAAACTGCTGTTGGATTCAGAACTCAAATTAGCTGCTGTTACACTGGGACAGGGCTTCCTTTCTCAGGCAGTCGCCACAAAGTAACTTTTATCAGGGGACCTTCTGATAGATTGTTAGTTTCTCCAGCTCACCCTATTTATTTTTTGTTGACTTTTTGCTGCCCTATTTTGTGACATTTAGAAGAAGGCTCTATCAAAAAAGGCCAGTGCTAACTGGTGGACTGTGCTTGTGAAGTGCAGACATCACAGCCTATCTGATGTGTGAGGAGGCGGCGGGAGCACAGCACTTGAACCAGGTTACCTGTGGGCAGACAAGATCAAATGCAGCTTTCCTTTATGACTAGCATTGTGTTTGGGCTTTCTTCTCAAACAATGTCCATTTAAAAAAAAAAATTAGAACTAACCAGGGAATTCAGTCTTAAGAGCTTTGCTTTTCAACTTAATTTAAAATCTTTCTGGATTGTTGGCTGAGTTCTTTGGTTGACGCTGCTTTGAAATTACTGTTAAGTGCTTTAATCTTTCTAGGATTGATGTGGAAAAGTGTATCTCCATCAAAACTCCACTCCAGCGTCACTGCCAGCCCTCCCCATCGTTCCAAACACAAACACTGTCATTTAACCAGGCTTCTGTCATTTCATTGTTAAGTCCCATTAAGCTTATTACAGGAATGTGCGATCCAGTGACAGCATGGGCAGGTGGAAGTCTTATTTTAAATTCCCTAGGACACATTTCTAGATACTGCAATTTGTTGATATTAGCTTTATTTGGTTTGATAAACATTGTCTTTTACCACCATTGCCCTTCATTTCATAAGAAAGAAGAGATAAAAAGTGTGTGAAGAAATTCACAAAATTTAATTTGGCTTTCTCTTCGAGTGAGCCTCTCCCTTCCCTCTCTTAGTTTCTCTGTCTTTGCACTGCTGTGCTTGTTTCTGGTTTTTTTTCATTAGAGAAACTTAGTTGTCCCCAGTAGCTGCGATCCACTTTCAGGGGACAACCATAAAGACAGTGACCTGTGTGAAATGTTTACATTGCAAAAGTCCTAGGCATGAGAATATTGTAAAAGAGGTGGAGCCCATCTCTACTTACTAAAGTGTACTGCAAGGTGCCTGCCTGCCTTGTCCAGATGTGGAGTCTTCAGTGACTTCCCGATGCCCAGTCTCATTTCTAGCACCATGGATTGTAACCGTGGGGGAAATTAGCTAGCAGATGATGGTGCTAACTTCTATGAGCTGATGGGGGAAAAAAAAAGACTTTAAATTTTAAACTTGATTTTTATTTTTAATTTTTCATTCTATATTAAGAAGGGATTTATCCTAGTTATCTTTTTATTTTACCTAAATTCTCCCCAATTTTGAGATTTCTTTGTTGGTTTTGGGCCTATGGACAGGTAGTTATAGTTTGTAAAGTTAAAAAAAAAAGAGCCTATTTTAGTTCACTTTTTTCCCAAGTTCTTCAGATTCTGACCAAAAAGGGCTAGAGGGCTGATTTTGAAACTGTTATAGTGAAAGATGGTATTTGAAAACTTTTGATGAGGGAAATTGCTGCTGTATTTACATTTTGAAAAGTGTTTCCTTATTTACGCACTATTGACTTCCTATTGAGACTCAAAATTTTAAGTACAACTGGTAAAGAATTCAATGGATCAAACTCAGTAAATCTGAAGTCACTGGAATAAAGGCCCCTAAGAAAAAAATGTGTCAATTTTAAAGGTCTTTCCTAACTGAGGACCATTTTGTGATAGAGCCAAAGGTTAATAAAATCAGTAGTGAATGTAGCAATTTTACAGATAAGCTATTCACAACAAGTGTAGTTACTTGAATAAAAAGCTAATTCAGTTCTAAAATGCCACATGCAGTAGCAGTGAATAGCTGCTTTTAGGTGCTTTCTGGAGGAGGATAAAATACAGAATCACGGCACTCTTCTCTTCCAGCGTCCCTGGCTGCCTGTAAATTGCTGTGAATGGGGCTGTGGGCTGACAGGCTCTATTAAGACAAACTGCCTTTCTCATCGGAGAGATAAAATAAATCAGGTGTTTAGTCAAATTAAAATACTTCAGCTGGAGCAGGCCCTGGGGAGCACTGATCCACCTGACTAATCTGAGAGAAACTCAAGACAGATGTGGTTTGGGGATAAAGACGACCCCATGGAAAAAAAAAAACCTGCTGCACTGTCTTTGGAGTTGGGGAATAGATACAGTTTATAGCGGAGAGTGTCAGACGCACACTGTGTGCGATATTGGATAAAAGCAGGCACATTGACTTGTAGAGAAGCTGTGTACAGAAGCTTTTTTGCTGGTTCCCTCTTTGCAGTTTATGAAACTACCTCTGTTTTTGTGTGGGAGAGACTATTTTCTGGCAATGCTTTTTAGAGATTTTAAGATAGCCTGAAGGATGTGGAACAGATGACATTGAGGGGCTACTGATGACCTCTGCTGGCCTGGGCAGAGCCTCTGGATCTGAGCTCGTCTTTTTCCAAGTTGATTTTATCAAAACGCAAAACATCATTTCAGGCAAGACTTTTTACATTGAGTTGAGTTACCTCATAAGAGCATTCTATATGGTCTTTTGCCATTAACATAGTCGGACTGTATATAGGTTGCCCCACCGTGCCCCATAATTTGTCTATGTTTTCAACAACCCTGGCCGTCATACAGGTCTTCCTCGACTTATGATGGAGTTACTCCAGATGAACCCATCTTCAGTTGAAAATATCATTAAGTCCAAAATGCATTTAATACACCGAATCCAGCTAAGGGAGTGAGCCCGGCTCCCTTCAGTGTGCTCAGAACATTTACATTAGCCTACACTTGGGCAAAATCATCCAACAGCAAGACTATTTTATAATAAAGTGTTGACTGTCTCATGTAATTTATTGAATGCCATACCGAAAGTGAAGAACAGAATGGTCATACGGTGCAGTACGGTTGAAGCGCGTTAGTTGTTTGCGCTCACGATTGAGTGACTGAGCGGGAGCTGCAGGCCTCTGTCGCGGGCCAGCATCTGGAGAGACTATGGTTCCCTGTTGTACTGGGTACATACCACTTTTGCACCATCATAAAGTCAAAAAATTATAAGTTGAACCATGATAAGTTAAGGACTATCTATAGGGTTTTGTGTTTTTTGGTTTTTGGTCTTTTTTGCCATAGCAAAGTTATATATTCAATTAAACTAGTATTTTTTGAGATGAAAAAACTTGCGTTCACAGGTTGGTTGATCAATGTGATTGAGATTCAATTTTATTTTTATCACAGCAGCATAAACATTTGCTGTTAATTAAAACAAAAATCCAGCACCACAGGTTTTAAATACCTCGGTTTAAACCACTATATGTGAATAAATACAATGGGTATAGATCAGAAAAATGATCATGCGTGTGCGCACGCGGGAACACACACACACACGCCCACACACACACGCCCACGCACACACACACGCCCACGCATATAGGAACAAAGTGGCCTACACATTTAGAGAGTATAAGCTGTAATATGGTGTAAATTGATCTCTCCTTAATTTGACCCATAAGGGACTAATTGATATAGATAGATAGATAGAGATATATAAATTCTCCATTGAGGGGGGAATTTTAGACTTGTCATTCCAACTGCATTCATTATGCTGCTCATATCTATTCAAAATATATATGTGCTCCTCAAAATAAGGAAAAGATAGTGACAGTCTTATATGAATGCCTAAAATTTCCATTTAAAAATACTGCTCTCTGGCTAGCTTTTTAAACAGTTTATTTAGATGTCACTGAATTTTTACAATTATACAGCTTGAATATCATTAGTGATTTGTACAAAGCTTCAGTTAAATGGTGCTATTCTGTAAATGCACATATACATGTGTATTAGCACTGGAAGCACCAGTGTGTTTATAGACCTGTTGGCTTCACCTTGAGCAGAAGAAGCTAAGAAGACATTTATATGTTATCCTCAGCTTCTCTGTTTCCTGGGTAGAGGAGAAAGGAGACTATACTGAAGATTGTTAAAACAACATTGTTTAACCTAGAAGAAGAGAAAAGCTACCAGTCTTTACTGGGGAATCTACGTACCGGATCCTACCCTTGTATTGGTTTTTGCCCAAACTTTCTTATGAATGCTCTTCTTTATTTACCAAGAATTATGGTACAGTGACTTTCCCAGAATCTAATAAGCCTTCTCTTAACTCACTGCATATAGATAGGTATAGAAAGAAAATTACAGGTAGATCAGAATATTACCAAAAATATGTGTAATAAAATGTGCATATATCCCAATGATCTATTCTTATAATTTTCCAAACTATTTCCCACACCATAGGCTAGAATGACCACATCATTCATCCCTTATCTAAAATACTGTAGTGATTTTGAAATATTCTTAGAATAAATGTGAAGTTTATCAAACATGGTCTTTTAGGAGCTGAATGGTGTGAACTTTTCCTACCTCATCTGGTATTCTACTCTCCTTTAATTTCCCTTGCTCGAATTTTGCTATCTTTTTTCAACTTCTGGAATACACTGGAACTTCCCCTCCCCCACCATCTCAGGGCTTTTGCCTATTTTGTTTCTGCTGAAAAGCTCCTTGACCACCCTCCAACTCTTTGACTAGTTAACTCTGTTCATCTTCCTGTTAATTTGTTACTTTTTCAGTCTATCTTTCTTACATTTGGGCCTCCCAGACTTGGTTAAACTTTCCCCCAAATACCTATCATTTTGTAATTCTTTTTTAGTTGTAGTTTACACTTATATGTGTGATTTCTTGATTAAGATGTCTCCCCACTTTGGACTACAAAGTGCACAAGAGTAGGGAATTCTGTCTGCTTTTTCTTGCCATGGTGTCAGTATCCTTAGTTCTATACAATACCTGACACATAGCTGCCATTCAGAAGTATTTTTCTTTCAATGAGAAATGAATAAAATGAGTAAATAAATATACCTTATATTTATTTTGTGTTTTCTCATTCTTATATATATTAACATTTGCATTAATTGAGCTTGTTGCAATTTTGAAGAAATTTTATGATTCCTTCTGGGAACCTGCTTTTGTATTTTAATATTTCTAGATCAAGAAGTTCTTTTTTACCAAGCTGAAATTCCTATTGCTGAAATAAAAACTCATTAAAACAAATTAATTCCAGTAGCTGGAAAGAACAGCTGGACACAGTATTTGTGCCTTTATCAGTAGAACACATTTTCTAACATCATCTCACTATCTTATTTTTCTTCTAATTTTGATTTTAGGCCATCTTTCAACTCAGTGAATCTTTAAGGATATGGGATATTGACAGTTTGTTTGTTTTTTTATTTTTTAAGGACTTGAATTGGCATCACAAACTCCAAGGTAGTCCTAAGCATCGTAACTTCTCTGCTGACATCAGTTTTACCTTCTGGGAGTCAAATGCTAGCAAATACTCGCCCGCCTCCTCTGAAGGCTCCCTTTGTCCATGGGGCCACTCGGAAGATAAGACCACTGCTAATTGAAATATTTTTAGTTTCTCAGATTTTCCCGGTGCTTTCTTAGCAGGAATAAGGGGGGTTTCATGAGGAGATTGGAAGTCTCCTCTTTCACACACACACACACACACACAAATTGGCAATCTTTGTCCCCTTTGACAGCTGGTGGCATCTCTCTGAAAAGCTTTCAAATCATAGATCATTTCTTCATAATGAAACCTGTAGCTCAAATACAGTGGGTTGAAATTCTTATCTTATGCTGTGGTAAATACTCTAATTTAGATTCACAAAAGGATTCTGTACCCTTTACTTAGGAGAGCTGTGCAATTCGCCCATAAAAAGACTGTGCAGCACCATTAGTGCATACCATAAGTGTTCGGCGACATCATAGTCATTAAACAGCACATCCTTATGCATAACCTTTTCAACCTCGAACGTGTTTTTTTGCCTTTGAAGAATGACAAATGACAAAGGGGTGAAGGAGCCCTCCAAGCAACATTGTTCCCTTTAAGGATGAACTTGAGAACTTTAGCTTGATCTCCTCACGGGGGAAAAAGGAGATTCAATCCTTTCTTACCTGAGGCAAGGCAGGTTTGTTTTCCCCCTCTCTCTGTAGAATTCATTCCATGGCCAAGAGAACAACTCCTGACTCCAGAGATAGGTCTTTATGCAATAGAAAAGTTTTATGAGAGCAATGATTGGAAAATTCCTTAAATAACACTTATTAAGCACCTACTATGTCTTAGATCCTCTATTAGTCACTGAGGGTAGAGAAAACTAGCATTGTGGAATATTAACACAACCTATACTTTCTATCTTTGGTATTAAATATCATAGTTTTCCTAGCTTGATCGGATAGATTCGGTAGGGGTAAGGGGAGGGAGAGGAGGAATATGATAAAAGGGTGAGGGGAGGAGTAGTTCTGCTTTTTGTTTTGTTTTAAAGATCAAGAGGGAAGAGTGAGAATTTTACTAGTGATAATACTTTTTCTTGGCAGGGGCGATGACTAACTCTGGTGTTCGTTCCATTGATATTCTGTAGTGTTCCTACGCTCACAGTAACCTCCAGTCACTGTCCCAGATCTTTAAACGCCTTAGGGTAGTCCCTTTCTTAATCTGCCCTCCCCCCTTTCCCCAATTCATTCAGACTTTTCTCAAACTTGTGAGATATCTTCTCACTTCCATTTTAGGTACACCTGAAAGCCTGGCAGAAAAAGAACGGCAGCTCTCTACTATGATTACCCAGCTGATCAGTTTACGGGAGCAGCTCCTGGCAGCGCACGACGAACAGAAAAAACTGGCAGCCTCACAAATTGAGAAACAACGACAGCAAATGGACCTTGCTCGCCAGCAGCAAGAACAGGTGAGCCCTGCAAAAGGAGCTGATGAACTGGGGCTGTGGAATGTGCCAAGCTCCGCGAGTAATCACATTGATTGGTTTATTTGTCATAAGCATTCCTAAAAAAAAGAAGGAAAGAAAGGAAGAAGCCTTCTAAAAATCCAGGGTCTTCAAGAATACTGAGGTGATATGCGGAGGACAAAGAAAGGCATCATAGCAACTGGGCATAACTGAAGTGGTAACACTGTTCCAGAACATTTGGATTTGATTAATTACTTAGGGATTACTCACATAGGCATCACATGTATTCCTGTGTTAACCAAGAGTTATTCCAAGCTTAACCAAGAGTAAGTTGCTTCCCTCCAGGCGTTACTCCTCTCATCCAGAAAAGGAGGGTCCTGGTCTAGAAAAACTTTGGGGATCTTTAAGCTTACTGGTCCAAAGATTTTCTCTGACTTTAAAGCTAAGGTGACCATAGGTCTCAGTTTTCCCAGAATAGCCCTGGCTAAGGACTGTTTTCCAGAGTAATTATTAGTAACCCCCCATTCCTCCTGCAGAAGTTGTCCTGGTTTGAATGATATATTACATAAATTATATGGTCACTCTATTTATAGCATAGGTAAATCATTGAAAACAAATTAGTACATGGCTCCTCCAAGAATTTGATTTCATTGATTTAAATGTGAGAAAGAAGAAAAAATATCAAAGTTTAAGTGTATATCTTTTCAAAAGTAAATCACTCTCTCCAATGTTTTTCCTGTCTCATACGAGTACATTAATCTAACAACAATGATCCTGTAGAGTAAGTCCCTGATGCTTTAGATCAGACGGACCCAAATTAATGTGCGGTTTTTAGGAATCTGACATTATTACTGGAATTATCTTTTCAGTTAAATGTATTTTATAGGGGTATATAGAGCAATATATGCTCTGTTGATTTTAATGAGTTGTGACGTCTGGTATTTTATATGCTTGAATATTTGCCCACATGTAGGAATATGGACTCAGCCCCTAATGGAAAATAACATAAAGGAACACTGTAAAAAATCAGAAGTTAGAATGTCATTTAGCCATCCAGAGATGACACAGTAATTAACTATTGACACTTGTGAATAAGCTAGCACAAATTAATCTTGACACATTTGCAGACGAGTGATATCTTACAGTGAACACTTTGTAATTATATTTCAAAATGAAAATTAAATGACACTTAAAACTAGGTTGTCATGCTCAATGAAGCGAGCATGTAGCTCAACCGATTGGCAAATAAAATTCAGAATTTGAGCCACATGGTGCTTATGTACCATACTTCACTGTGTCAAACCCATACGTCTAGAGTGGATGATAGTAATTGCACTGTGGTGTTGTGGATGCATTTCTATGCAGCACTTTATCATTTAGGAGGGACCATCAATATTAGATGCCTAGTAGTATTTCACTGGTTTGCTAAGAGGAAATAAATATTCAGACGATCCAGCATCTCTACCTAGAGTTGCCGAGTTGTCCATTTCTGATTTGAATGGTGACAAGCAGACTGGGCCTTTCCGATCTGATTAGACACTGTTTCCATTTTGCTTAAAAAACTTTGGGAAGGAGTGGTCCCATCTCTCAAACTCTAGCCTGTGATAGGGGCAGCTTTATCATGAGTTCCAGTATGAGCCAGTCATCACCAGAAACCACAAAGCAACATTTGGGAGTAGACTGCTATTTTTTGTTATCTTGGGCTGAGTGAAATGGGATTTGGGTGTTTCCCTCTGCTCTAGGCTGAAGCATCAAAAACACTCAAGAAATACACAGCTGAGGGCTGATCCGTATTCATTTTTCTACTTCCAAGATGGCCCATTCTAGAATATAGGCTTTTGGAAGGAGAAGAAATAGGAAGGAAAAAACCATAACTCTTGCCTATAGGGCATTACTAAACCAAGTCCTTCTAAGTAGTCTCTGGCCACTTTTCCATCTGGCTTCCTCTGTGGGCACTCAGTGTGTTCTCATAAGGGGCATCTCCCGGGGCTCCAGCTTTTGAGGCAATAGACAGCCTGATGCCTAACTCATGTTTTATAGCAAATACCATTATGCTGAAGAAGTTGTTTGCTCTTCCGAGGGGCAGATTCAGTCCTCAGTAGGACTTGTATTAAGTGGGTAATATTTCTTTTTATAGACCAGATGACATGTTCATGTGTTGAATTTGATTGTTGGATGAAGAAAGGGAATGTACAATTTGTGTGTGGATCCTGAATTTTAAAATTAACATATTACCCTCAAAAGGATAAATATTAAATTTTGTTTTTAAAAAGTGCTTTGTACATGTGACAGCCACAACAACAACAAGAAGATTTTTTTTTTTTTTGCTGCTTTTTTGGCACTCCTTTGACAATATTTCTAAATTTTATCAGTTCTGGAAATCTTTCCTTCAGAAAAGGTTTCACCAAAGTAGACCACAAGTAATCTGTAATGCTTACAGATTTTACTTTTTACATCCAAATTAAGCTCTTGAGAAAACTGTAGCCAGTCTTCCTGTCTTTATTCTCCAAAGATCAGATTTCGACGTTCCCATTCTTTCCAGATGACCAGTGCCGATATGGATGAACTGCTCACAAGTGTCATACAAGGGGTACTGTTCACCTACAGAGAAAGATTTAGGGGGTAAGCAGAGAGGTGGCACCTGTTTGAAATTTTTCATTTTCTCCAACTTACTAAGTCTGCCTCTCTCATTTTATAGGAACTCTTTCACGCAGAAGTGCAGTAAAGCATTCTTGTCATTCCGAGAGAGATACCTGGGGTAATGGCAAAGGTGCAGGCATTTCATTTGAACTTAACGAAACTTTATTTCTGATAGATTGCAAGACAACAGCAGCAACTTCTGCAGCAGCAGCACAAAATTAATCTCCTGCAGCAACAGATCCAGGTCAGTGTATTTTATTACTCTCGGCTGATTGTACTTAGATACTTTCCTCCTTGCAAATGGAATTTAAAATGCTGCAAATGTGCCCCTCTCTCGTCAACAGCACCAATAGGGCTGTTACTCAAGGATGTTGTATACAATTGTAGACGTGGGTGTAGGAAACATCGACCACGACCACGTGGTGGTCTAAGCATTCTTTTCGGACGTGAGGGTACACACAATAAACCTTATCTCATTTTCCTTCTGCCATTCGCCCGACACTCACCCAGTGGAAACCTAAATGGTTTCAAAGGTAGCACACACGTGCTGTGTTTATTGCCACAGACCCCTTTCTGCTTTGTATTTTACCACCTAATGGTATCACAGGGAGAAGCTGATGCTTATTTGTTGGTTAGGACAGTCTGATTGGGTCAGTTATGAGAAGAGTCTTACGACCCGGGAAAAGATTGGTAATGATTAATTTGGTCTTTAATAAATATTCTCTGCATTTCTGCTGGGTGCTGAGGGGAATAGAAAGATCAATGAATAATGATGTGTCTTCAAGGAGCTTATAGTCTAGAACGGAAGAAAAACTTGTTCCCATGTAATTGTAACCCAATTTTTAAAATCCCTTCTTTGTTGTGGCAGTGTAACGCGGTACACAGATCATGCTTACAATGGCCTGGGAAGGAATTCTGATTTCTGGCATTCCTTTAGACACTTGATGGTTAATGTAACTAACAGCTCTCTGGGATAGGTAAGGGAAGTGGCCTCCATTTTTGAAAAGGAACACAGGTATGTGACTTCTAGAAAACCTTAGAATACAGACGTGGTTGTCTGGTGATTAATCCTGAGGAATACTCATCCCAGATTTCTGTCTACCTGCCACGGCCTCTGTGCTTTCTCTTGGTTGCTGTGGATGTTTTCTAACCTCTGCGATCTGTGTTGCAGCCTAGTTGGGGCAGTATATTGTGAATTATAGTATTCCTTTGCTTGAGTTTAATATTACACCTTCCTGTATTTTTAAAAAATCATTCGCATAAAGTCATAGTTTACTCTTCTACTCTTTCATTGGTGAAAGCCAGTGATTTTAACATAAAGCCCTTCTTCATTCGGTAATCATCCTTGGTGTTCCATTTAAAGTACCAGCTTGGTGCCCAAGGAAATCCCTGTACCTCGTTTGGCATTTTGTCCAGTTATCTTCACTCAGACGCTTTAGCCAGTGTCTTCATTGTTGTTTAATTCATTCTGATTCTGTCTTCCCTACGCAAGTGTATATGTTTCCAAATAAAGAGTCCAACTACAGAGGGGATGGAATGTCTCTGGCATCTTTGACAGTCAGCCTTTACAATTAAATCTTGGAATAATTTCTCATCCTGATATCTCTTTTATGACCCATGCTGAGATCCTTAATTAAATAACTGTCCAGGTGTTCCTTGGTTCTGCCCTTATTAGAATTTTCAGTGTATCTCCTACTGCTAAGGTCAAGATTTTTAGCCTGTGGTTTCCTACATTTTTCTCTAGATTCCTCTCTAAGAACTCAGTAGGTGTTAAATAACCTGATCATTTAGTTCTCTCTCTTTCTCCTATTTGTAAAGCAGGAATGGAAGAAGTTTCCTGAGATGTTCCCTGATTTATCAGTTACTTATTGTTAATGTTTTTACTACATCTTTATTATTTACTTCTTTATTTATTTTGAATGTGCTTCACTTCTTAGTCCACTGTTGTTTGTATGAAGTGGCTGTCTTAATTGATGTTTGCTTTGTGGTACTGAGGATGTCAGATGAATAGCAACCGAATCAGTTCAGAGCATTTTTATGAAATATTATTAGTATTTACTGATTGCATATGATTTTATAGTTATAACTTTACTACATGAAATTGATGCCTTTTTTCCAGAAACTATAGAAAGTGATGTTAAAATATTATTCATCAGAATGTTCAGTTTGAGAAGATAGGAAAATCGTTTTTTCCAGTTTTCTAATAGAAGTTTAATTGCTTTTAAAATTGTGGGTATTTCTTATTGTTTAAGTTTTTAAAAATTGAAGCTAATCAGCACTTGATCTCAGCTGCACAAATGATAAAATCAGAGAGATTCAAAAGTGTCAGAGTTGCATTCATTTTAGAAATATAGGAATCTTTGTAATAAGAATTCATATTTTAAAAAATAACAGGGAGCAATAATCTGTATTTATAGTTCATACTGTCCTGAGCCACTGCGTTACTTCATATCTTGTCAGTAGTTATCTTATCAGTATAGACCATTCAAAGAATTTTTCAAATGCTGAAAAACACTCCTTACACAAAACATATTCATCTCTGACACTTACGAAGCAGGTATCTGATATTCAGACATTTAGGTGGGTTTTTTTTGGTTTTTTTGGGGGGGAAGGGGGATGGGCTAACTGTATTTTCAAATATGGTGTTTGACAACCTATAGTCATGATCAAATTTAGAAGAGATTATTGTTGGGCTAATTTTAGTATTCTTTTTGAGCAAAATATGAGCTTTAAGAGATGCCTCAAACACTTTTGTATCATGTAAGAAACATTCTCCCTTTTGAAAGCAACCAGAACAAAGAGTAAAATAAGGTGAGCACAAAACCTTCTTCTGAAAGCAAATGTATACAGAGACCATTTGAGCAAGTTTGACCTTCTTTCTTCTTTTTAAATCTGGAGTCCTAGAATCTGTTAGCTAACATGGTCAGCAAGATGGAGCCATGGCAATTGGCTATGGATCATGAGTATCAGGTGGTTACATTCAAGATTGCCCTCTACTTCTAGTTCAGAATGTTGACTTGTGAATCAGTCTTGTTGTTTCGGAATTTGCAAGCTGTAATAGAAAGGAAGGGAAGAGTGTCTAACCTCTTATAATAACCACACACCAACACATCTGGGCCTATTATAATCGAAACAAATGAAAACCTGAATGGTTTACACAAATTGAAAAGCAGGATTTTCCCTTAGAGATAGAAAAAGGCATGATGAAGACAGTATTGTAAAAGTCCCATGCTTATTTTATGTGAAATCATTCAAAACGTAAATATGTAGTTAAAAACCATTTCATTTATACATTTTTTCTTCCATAAATATAATTTTTGACATAATTTTGCCTTAGTAAATTCTAACTAAATTTTGAAAGAGATACCATGTAAGCCCTGTTTACAAAGTAAGATGAATGATTTTTGTGAACCAATGTTTTTATATTTTTGATGAGTCAATTTTTGCCATTAAAAAATCAGGGTAATAACTTTAAATGATTATTAAAATGCTTTAATATTAACAGATCTTTTAGGAGGCTGTTTGCTTAGTGAATTCAAATCCCTCTGTTTGTGCTTTGGGGAAAATGGTGGTTCCTCTAATTTGTTTCATATTAAGTAATTCCCCCGATATAGAGCCCAGAAAAAGTTAGACATTCTTGATATTTCCCGGACAGAAATAGCATAGTTTTCATCAAGTCTATGGAAAGCCAAAATAATAGATGATGGAATATGGGTCCTTGGAATTGGGAATGTCGGTTGTCGTGCTTTAATTCCAAAAGACAGATGACTGCTTCAGTAATATCATCTTCCTTGTTCCCCACTGCTGCACTAGAGTATCTTAGCCAGTCTTTTGAAGCATTTTGTTTATGAGTTATGTTGACCAGTAAACAAAATCCACTTTTAATCCATTGGACGTATCAAAGTATATGTACAGTGTTTTAATCAACTACTAAATTGAAGGCTAGTCTCCTTTCTCAAAGGAGAAAATACTTTATAAATCCTGCTTTCTTGATCCATCCATAAATTTATTTATCCAACCTCAGTTGACCATGTCATGGTTCTTGAATCTAGAGAAGATAGTCTTCATGGACACAACGTACCACGTTCTTTGGTTTCAATAGCACATTACTAGGAACACATTTAATGATGGCATTTTGTTGCTAAAACTTAACCTTTGGAAGAGAATTCAGCTCATGAAGGTATCTTGGTGAGAAACTTACTTTTCCAGACATGAACGGTGTTACCTCCTTATTCGCATCTCTTCAAACCCCAACCTTAAGAGATATTCAAGTGGCTTATATTGTGTGCTATAGAGGCAGTGTCCTCGCCTCACATCACTGATGGAACCACGCTGGTCTCCTAACATTGGGCTGGCTGGTTGGGGGATTATTTGGGCATTTGGCTTCCTGAGCCAGAGCCAACGATTTAGTGAATTCATCCATACAAGCCTTTTTTAGTATATTTGTGAAACTTGTAATTCTTAGTTTTTTGTTAATCTTTATGAATTTTAATCTTTATTGATGAATGTGCAATATTCATTGCCATTTCTTCATCATTTAACACATGCATTAGATGGCAAACTTCATCTGTGGAAGGCCTGAACTAAATGCCATCGCTGCTGCTTTCCACATACTCTTTGTCTCATCCGAAAGCTTTCTATTTTAAATGCTGTAATACAGGCTGCTTATTTACAAGTGTTTTTCTCCTTTCCGAAGCTTCACTCTGCTCTTGAGAGTATACCCATATTTTTCATGCATGGTATTTTCTATTTTGACTATAATATATGCCTGTGTGCTTTTCAATATTTTGTGTGTGTCTGTGTGTTTTTCATGTGATAGAGCACCATTCGATACGCGTTCTTCTTCTTCCTGTCTGCTAACCAGGAGAGATGCTGATATTATAAGAAAGGAGGTGATTGTTCTTAAACCATTAAACAGAATAATTTGAGATGTACTCTCACCTTTTAAGGAGATAAACCTTGCCTTTTGTTTCCTTCAATATGATTAACTATAGGCAATTCAGGTATCTGCTGAGCAGAATAAGGACTACCTTTTTATGTGAAGTAGTTGTCTAACGATCAGAAATAATTACTTTGTACATTAGCCTTCATGGCCTGTATGACCTGGTTAATTAATTTTTTGCTAGGATAATAATAATAGATATATATTTGAGGATATGCTTCATCATTAAGTATCTAAGTGACCTCTAATTTTAAGAGCCGGACCTTGGCATTTATTGTCTTTTGGAGAGGGCTGCAGGAGCCAACAATGAGCCTGGTGAAAGTCAGGAGCCCTCCAGTCTCACGGAGTCCCTCTGTCTTACGTTGTATCTCTGTTAATTGTATTTAGCATTGATAAACAAAAAGCAATTACAGTGCTCCTGTTTTGGCTCTAGCCAATACTTCTTTTTTGTGTTATTGATCAGGTAACGACTCTCCTTCCAACAGCCCCTGAACAGGACTAAAGAAACCCACTGGAAGTAATTTGATACTACTATTGGCACTGTGCATGTATCTGATACTCTCTTGCAATGAAATGAGAGTTATAAACAAAGCTTAGAAGTCTAGGATTAGCCCCCAGCTTCAGCAAGCCCTTAAAATATTTTGTAATTCTATCTTCAATCATGAATTAGCCAGGAAAAACAGACCCTGTCTCCTCTATTTCTCCGCTGTATGCTGTTTTTAATTGCCCACAGGCAGGCTGTTGTGATCTTCTTTGGAAGTTTAAAACCAAGATAAAAATGCAAATCTAATTATTTCTTTTATGTAATCTAATTAACTTTGTAAGTAATGATAGATGCTCCATAGCTTGCTTCAAACATTTAATAATGAAGTTTCTGAATTAGAAAGAATAGGTAAAGCTGCTATAATTCATGAACAGTAAGGGCCTTCCCAGCTAAAAATATACATTCTCTGTGGATTAGAAACTCCGATTTAGCCATGCTAGACTGTTCAAGTTGGAGTGGATCTAAAAAGAATAAGTGATACTTGCTCAGATCCTATGAGTTACTTACTATATGGAGTTATGAATCAACTTGCTACCTGTTTTCTAGATGTGGCCTGTGGCAGAGATCTTTCAGCAGACCAGAACCTGAATCTCAGTGCTTTCCAGGCACTGGGCTTCTGTTTCTCTCACCCCCTCTAGGTGACCCTCCCTTCTCTGTTTTACCTGCTTATACTTACCTCTGACTCTACTCGCCAGCTCTTTTTCAAACTACTGATACTAAAAATTCCAGGAAACCAGTCTTTGCTTCTTTCTGAGATTAATGATAAAGAGAGAGTACATGACCCCTTCAGAGGCAGGAGGGTATGGAGCAGAGTGGGCAGATGACCCAGGTGGTGCTGGCATGTGACATTAGCATTACGTAACACTGAACCAATCCCATGGGGGAAAGGCGGCTGTCTTCTATTTTTTTCTTGATCTCTTTGATTACATTGAAGGCTCAGTTTAGTGTTAGTCTTTAATACCTTTCTAGGATGTGCTAATCTCTCTCTGTAGGAAAGACTGAGAGACAGAACGAGAGAGCATCTTAGTCTCAGAGTCTTTGGAGGCGATAGCGTTTAGCTACAAATAAAATGAAATAAAATAAAAATAAAATAAAACTTTGATTTTTGTACTTACCTGGTTATCTTGTATTTATAACAAGAGATTTTAGGTTTCTATTTGAGGTAGTGCTATGAAGTTTCCTTTAGAAATAAATGTATTTAAGCAAAAAAAGTCAATTTAGATAAAAACCTTAAGCAAATAATAGTTACATACTTGGGTATGGCAAAAATTATGAAAGTAGTCTTTAATGATAAATTTGGGGAAACCTCTGAGAAAATACTACACTAAGAGGTATTAAATGATCCCCCTTCATACTGCTTCCACTTCAATAGAAGGTTAAACTTGAAACATCATATAGAGGTCCTCATGTTTCTCATTTGCTCATGGGGCGGGGGGTTGGGGGTGGGCCGGTGGCTATTCCTGGTGGACAGCAATATTGTGAGTTTATCATTAAGCTATATTTAAAAATAGCCCTGACATTATGGGGGGTGGTTTGTACCTCCGTTGGAATGAAAATGCCTTTTCTTTTTGTGAAGTAACGGTGGTAATAAATGCCATGTACTTTGTTTCTTTGTTTTCCAGTAGTTTATTTGGTAAAATGAGACATTCCCAAATACACACACACACACACACACACACACACACACACACATATATCCCCAGTTTTGTTTTTCTTTGAAATTTCTTTGGAAATTTTTCTCCAGTCCAAATCCTGTACTTCACAGAGGGAAACCGAAACTCCAGAGTTGTCAAGCTTAAAAAGCTAAATATTGTCCGAGCTATGAGTGGGACCCAACTTTCCTGACTCCTAGTCTAGTGCTCTTTCCAACATTCCAGGTCATGTCTCAATTTGCCCTTTTTGTGACTTGAATAAATTTTAGTGCACTTTAGTTTCTTAGTTCGTAAAATGTGGATAATAACACCTAACATCTAAAATCTCATTACATTCTCTTTGTCCTTAAACAGAAAAAAATTGAAGATTTGCCATTAGAATCAGTTTATATCCCAGAACTACTACAACTATGGGTATATACCCACAAGGAAAGAGATAAAAAGAACATAATTGGAATCTTCCTATAGTGTAGTATGAAATGTATTCATGGCTGAATGACTCTTTTGGTATTTACATATAAACTTCTTGGATAGTTAATTATTTTACTTTCTCCGGGCTTTAAAGTGATATGTCTTTATATTGAGGGTCAGTCACCTTTAATGTTAATACTTTTCTTTATAGCTACCTTCTCCAGCTGACAAAAGTGAGCAGTGAGTGACAGCATTTGATGCCAGTGGTTCTCAATCTTGGTTGTACCTTGTAATCACTTGGAAGCCTTTTAAAAATACTAATGCTTGGGTTCCATCACAGAGATTCTGATTTAATTGGTCTGAAATACAGTCCTCACGGAAGATGGTTAAAAACTCTCTAGATGATACTAGAGGACAATCAAGATTGAGAAATACTGCTTTATACAGTGTAATGCAGACTAAATGATTAAATATGAACTCTTAAGTTGTTTGGACCATCTATCTATTTACCTAGCAAACATCTATGTATCTGTATCTGTATCTATATCTAGATAAACAGAGGGTTGGGCATAGCTTGAACAAATAATTCTTCAGGAGCTGAAATATACTTTTGACTTTGGTCAGAGCTGTTTTACTTAAAAGCTAGAAAGCTTATGAAGGATAATTGTTTAAACAACTTAAATGTAGTTAATTGTTCTAATAACTTGATTTTTATTTATATGTAGGTATACTGGCAAAACATGAATGTGTTGAGATCAGAATATTTTTTTCCTTTGCAAGATGGTACTTAAAAACGAACCATAGCATTTCATAATAATACAAAAACTTTTAGAAAATAAATTCTCAGTTACTAGTTAAACAGGATGACCCAGGAAATCAACCCATTATTTATTTTTATATGTATTTTTTCAAAAAATTCTCTACAAAATTGACTACATCTTGACATACTTGCGGGATGTATGAACCTGAATACACCTTTAAGCTAGATTTGTACATATAAGTAGAAGATATAGAGAATTAGATGCATTCTTTCAAATGTATGTAATTTAAAATTTTTGTAGAACTAGCACAGGTATTGGTTAAATAAATCCAGATTTAAATTCCAGTTCTACTACTGATTAGATCAGTGATCTGCTTTGCTACTTACTAGCTATGAGACAAGTTTCTTAATGTCTCTGAGCCTGCATTTCTTAATTCCTAAAAGATGCGTAATAATAGTACCTTACTAGTTGTGAGATTAGAGATCATCAGATAAAGCCTCTAGTTAAGTGCTCAACGTACAGTGTCTATCACTATCATTATTGTTATTGTTGTTGTATACCAGGTATCATTTCAGAATACCTTATAGAGAAATATATATATATTTTGTATCTGTGTTTATAAGTATGTTTGTATCTATATACACATGTATATTTAGAACCCACAAATTAGTGATGTGAATATAGGGTAATCAGTGTGGATGCACTTAAATCTATTATGACCATGATAATCTAAAGGAAAAGAAAGAGCAACAATTTTCTCTGGCTGCCAAATGTTTCAATTGTCAGTGAGAGGAGAGTAAGGTTTATCAGGCACTCAGGAGTAGTTGGCCAGGAATTAGACAGCGCTGCCTGGAGATTGTCTAAAAGGGAGCACGGCATTTTATTCTGGAAAATAGGGTCAAATTCTCACCTTTCACACCAAAATGGGCTTTCCTATTAGATCAATAGTGCTTGCAAAGTTAGAGGGACAGTAAATGAACCTTTCCAATTTATTTTATAGCTTTAAAAAAAAAACACAGATGAAGTTACGTGATGTAGCAGCACAAAATGCAAAAGTCCTTCTTGTTTAAAATAAAGTTGTTCATATAAATCTTGTGTACGCCATCTCCTGTTAGTCAAGCATTTGCCCAGCTTTTGTGAATTATGTCTATACTTAGAATTTAAGAAGTTAAACAGTATGCATACCAGACTTGAGAGATGGGAAATAAAAATTGATATACTGTGTGACTCTTGATATAGCACAGGGAAATATCTTTTAAATTCTGAAGGGATGTACTGACATAACCATTTTTAATTCGCATAAGGTAACTCCCACTCAAAGTTATTAATGTTGGAGTCAGATATTTTTACTTGTTCAAAATAAAATAAATGATGCAAAAGGTATCAGGGTCTCACTGTGAGACACTAAATTCATTTTATGTACCACCCTTTCCATTAAGAAAATGTTGAAGTTGTAACATTAAACAATGAAAGTCAAGGAATTCACAGATCAGAATAAAGGGTCAAGTCCATCCTCAGTCAGGTCATAGTCATGACTATTGTTGAACGTGGAAGATTTGAATTTTCTACAGTGGCTGAAATTAGTGCAGATGGAAAGGGCTCTCAGCTGGGGTGACTGGGCTGCTGCTCGAACATCTGACAAGGTGAGCAGACTATTCTAAAGAACTTGTAGCAGGCCCAGCTTATTCCGTACTGGACTAGCGTCATTCGTTTCCCAGCCACACAAAGGTTGGCTGCTCTTTATGCATCCTTTAGTTGTAGTATTCATAGGAAAAGGGGGCAAAAAAAACCCCAAGAAAGCTGATTTTTAGTTTCAGTTGATCGTCTAATAACTTTTGCTCCCTTCTGAAAGTTGTGATGGTGTCAGGAACCAGTTACCCAAATGGAAAAACATTCCTTATGTGCTATTATTTGATAAAAGATGTAAGTAAGTCCTAGTTCGCTGTTTTGGAAGCTGGCTATGGCAGAAGTCATTTGTTAATGTACAGAGAATTAGTTAAATACAAGGCTCTTTAGGATTCCTATAATTGAATGGTGCCTGAGGAGGCAATGCAGGGCCTGAAGCTTCAAGGAGAGGAGAGCTCTCCAGCTGCTGGCTCGTGTATTTGTCTGTCCTAAAGGACCTTTTTTCATCCTGTGGCTGTCAGCTTCTCCTTCCTCCTGATTTGCATTTCACTGAGAATCAGGAATGTCATGATAGCTCCCAGATCATCAGTTTAGGAGCTGGAGGCTGGGGTTTGAAGGAATCAACATGGATATAGTGGTGGAAGAATGAGCTTAACAGCAGAAGATGATGGAGAGGAAGGAAGTGCACGTTGATACGAAGCTGTCACCTTGCTCAGTGATGAGGAAAGGAGGCTTGAGAAAAGGAAAAAGTCGTTCCAAGTTTTTCTCTCTACCCTACTCTGTGTAATTCTTTGTAATGCTTTGTGCAGGCTCAGGTTTCTAGATTTCATGTTTCAAGGTTAGATGGAGTGGAGGCACAGTTAGATGAGCTGGTACGCTCTATGGAAAAGCCTAGAGTGCAGGGCGCCTGGCTGGCTCGCTCAGTGGAGCATGTGACTCTTGATCTCAGGGTAGTGAGTTTCAGCCCCACATTGGGCATGGAACCTACTTAAAATAAGAAAAATCATCCATCCATCCATCCATACATACATACATAAATATTTTTAAAAAGGAAAGAGAAGCCCAGAGGAGCCGGCAAAAGTGAGATAGTAGTATTCATTATTGGTTCTAGCCAGAGGTTATTCTCAGATCAGGTAGACCAGCTCAGATCCACAATGATAGGGCACACGTGTAGTCTAACATTGGAGGAATTCCAGCTCATGGCTGGAGTATCTATAGTTCAAGGGTGGAAACCAGGGCAAAGAAAAATGATGCTGAGCTCTCGAAGTTGGCCTCCACACAACAGCTATTTTCCTGTTAAGATGGTCAGATTTGGTTCTATTGCAGATTGTGAGACACACTGGTCTCTGGCAGGGCCCTTCCAGGGTGTCTGTTTTAGGGTAGAAGTACACCCCTGAAATTCCTAGGGATCCCCTGTGGGAGGGAAATTCAGATCATTGGCAGTCCAGTAGAAGAGGTCATTGGAATTCTATGTTTAGGACTTGGCTTCCATATCAGTACAGTATCTTTCCTTCTCAATAAGATTGGACCTGACTGTGGAGACCTGGGTTTGTGATATAATACAGATATAATACAGATATACTGTATACCTCAAGTGATTAAGTGTACAATCTTTAAGGCAGATGTCTTTGTGTAATAGAATCATACTTAAACTATTTTTTCTTGTTTTAGTTTAGTTTTTTAAAAAGTTTTTTTAACATGTATTGCTTTTGTATAAGAAAAAACAGTTAAAAATTTTAAATGTACTTTGAAAGAACACTGATTTTCAATCTTAGTAAAATTATTAAATTTATTATGGTATATTCATGTAATGGGCTGTTATAGACTGTTAAAAATATTTACAAATAATTTTTAATGATTTAAGGTAATGCTTACAGTATGTCGTCAGGTGGAAAAAAACCCAGAATGTAATAATGTAAGTACATTATAATCTCAACTACATAAAAATAGGCATAAAAAAAGACTGGAAGAGAATGCATTGTTTTTATAATTGACTTTATTATTCTTATTTTACTTTTTAAAATGCAGGTAACAAAAAAGGAATAGACATCTATCTTTTTATCTTGTGATCACCTGTGGAATAGATTGTGATCACCAGTAGATCATCAGATCTTATGATTTAATTGTCATATCTGATTTCCGGTTGCTTAAATAGAGCTTCCAGTTAATAAAAAACAAGCAGGTCTCCAGATAGCTGGAAAAAAATGTACAGGTACAGATCTTTCCAGTACTGTCAGGCTATTTTACTGATATCTATGCCTGTTCAATCTCCTCCTTGTTTTCCTAACCAGCTTTGCCTAGGACACGGAATAAATTCCAGAGACTTGTATGCTCCCATTGGCTCAGGGAGGCCAGGATGTCAAGCCCAGGAAAAAGGGAGACATAGAGACAATAACTGATCTACTCTCAGCAGAACTTGCTCTTCTTCCTTTTATGGAAGGTGTACGGTCCCAACTGGGGGACAAAATAGTATTAGAGCAGTGTAGAGTGGCAGAAAGAACCCTAGACTTGGACTCAGGATGTGTGTGTCTAGTTTTCATTCTGGTAGTAACTACATGACCTCTGGAAAATTATTCTTCTTCAGTGATTCTCATTTTCCATATATTTACAACAAAGATCATTGTACAAGATTATCGCAGAAATTCCTTGTGACTCTGACCTCCTGTCAGATGAAGGGAATTAACTCTGGTCCTTAGAAAATGGAGAGTAGTAGGCAGTTTTGCCTAAGAAGGTTGCAGGCAAATGTCAAGTTTGGCCACAGCATGAGCCATGTCCCCCTAGGAATGTTTGCATTTTAAACCATTGAAAGGTTTTAAATTATGAGGTCAAATTCATGTTTCCTTTGTGGGGTATTGTGATGGCTTGTAATGCCTGCCACATGAAATGATGGCTATCGGGGATTCTTAGAAAAACATATTTAGAGAGAGGGCCTGTAAATGCCTGCTTTCAGGCTACACCAAACACAGTTCTGCAGCCAATGACAAACTCCTGCCGTTAGGGCTATATAATGGAAAGGGTGACACAAACTTAATTTTCGTGTTGCAAGTGAAATATTATAATTTTTGGAAAAAAATCCTTATAGCTTTGCTCAAGTATTAATTGCAGGAAATTACAGCATATCCTTGTGTAGTATTATGTCAGTGGCATATATAGCATATAACACCTTTTCCTCGTCTCTCTTGTTTTCACCCCAAGTGTTGCATTTTCATTTGAAAAGAGATGTGTTAAGTAGTTAGAATTTTGTCTAACTGTGGGGGTGGTGCTGAGTGAGGCTCAGACTGTCTGAAAACAATTAAGCTGGGAAGGGGAGACTACTTGGCTATGCTTCCTAGAAGTGGGTTTACTGCTTGAAGCATAATGTTGATATGGATATTCTTTTGGCCATATCCTGATTTCTAGCTTGTTAGGTTTCATCTTCTAGTTCCAATAAATTTTCCAACTACAATTTATTTATTGAGTTGCAAGATAAAAAATGAGAGAATTTCATTTCTGATGTGTGGTAGAGTTTAATATGGTTTTCCGATTTCCTCCCATTTTGTTTGAAGTAAATAGGGTAATTACTCACTAAAATTCTAATATCTTTCAGGGCTTTAGGGATGAATCTAAAACAGAACCATATAATGTTTTATTTAAGCAAATCCATGTTCTTATTAGGCAGTTCACCTTAATGTCATTTTTTATAAATAAACTTTGTTTTATTTTTTCGAGGGTTATTTAATTAATTTTGTTGTACTACCACATTCTGACATCTGCATCTGCTAAGGCCTGCAGGACGTGATTTGTGGTTTAAAAATGAAAATAATTTATTATTTGAAAAATGATAAATCATTTGGGAATGATACATAAATATGAATGTAAAAGAGTCTAATGTACTTCCATCTCTTTTTTTTTCTTTTGTACTAAGGCATCTGTACAGTTATCTGTGTTTGCACACAGCATTTGTGCCAGTTGTACATCTGATTAATATCTAACTAGATATGAGTGAAACCTGTTCTAGAGAAACTACCGCAGTGCTGGCTTCTTGAACTGTTTATGGTTTCCATTAATTGCGGGGCTTTACCATATAACCATTGTATAGATCTGGTTTTACTTAAGAAACCCAGATCTGCTTTTTCTTCCCTGCTGAGCAGGGTGAAGTTACTCGTGCTACCAGCTTCTTATTATTTTGGGGTTCACAGCATCTTGGGGATTGAAGCTGTCAGCCCCGGAACTCCCAGTGTTTCTGTGGAAAGATTAACATTGCTGGAGTAAATCCTTGGTAAGTTTGCTATACATACAACACAGTCGGGTTAAGCAAGCACTTTACTTTTGAATAAAGTATTTATTTTAATAATTATGGAAAGATACTCATTTCCCCACAGCCGTTCCCCCTCTCAACTTTGGGTAAGAGTAGTCTAGGCTAGAAGGCTTTTAAAGTCTGGTCATCAGTCTTTCATCAGAGCCTCCATATTTTTCCCCAGGGGGAGGAGTAGGTAAAGGAATGAGGTAGGGGACAATGCAGAGATTTCTGTGTAAAAGGTAACATTGTCTTTTCTCCTTAAGAAGGCTCAAAGATCATCTTACTTTCTTTGGAAATGAGAATGTGTCAGGGGGTATTTTGGTTGGGTTTATAAGGCCATTTTATTTTCCTAGTAAAAAGAGCTGGCTTATTAGGTAGTGGTCTTAATCTCCACCCTGAAAGAACATGGTGGCTGTGGGTTCCAAAGGGGCGAAATGTATTAGATTTAAATAGGACAGCAAGTCTGTCCAGTTCTGGTCCTTAACCGTTTCATATTTGCCCGGGCTAGCTCCTGAATGTAGGTTGAAAATAGCTTGGAGATGTACTGGTAATTCACAAAATGGCTGTTTTCATTATTAACCATTAGTGTAGGAAAGATATCTGGGAAGACATCTAAGGAGATAACTGCCTCTCCGTTTATGCCGACAGTGTTTGGGAACATTCTCATTACCTTTTTGACTAGAAAAGTCTTATTGCATTTGGAAAAACAAAACAAGACAAAACAAAAAACCAACAGAAGGTCCTTTTTTTTTTTTTTTAACTAACTAGCTGTGAAGTTGTATAAGAAAGAGAAAACACTTTGAAAAATGGTCCGAGCTCTCGTGTATTAAGCACAGCAGATGAAATGATTTATTGGGCTTTATACACATTCTGTAAAGGGTAAGCATTGCTAACAGAATGAGTGGCAGCCTCTGGGAGCTGAACAGGCCCCAGGGACCAGTCTTTGTTCCTCTGGTCTTGACAGGCATGTGTCTCTGTTAAATGAGAGCTTAATTTCTCTCATATGTGAACAATTTCCAAGCCCAACAAAGGCAGCCAGGACTGGAGCTATTTAAAAGAAGCGGCACAGGAGGAAGCATTCTTGAAGAAAGGGGATGCTAAGAGGCTAATTACTCACCATGGCTTAGCAACTATTTTATTTTTTTCCCTAAGCAAGGTTTATTAACATGGATCTGCCACTTTTTTTTTTAACATAAACACACATTAAAATTACAAGGTTATATTTTTATTCTTTGTGAAATAGCCATTTGCTGATCTCTGCTCATTGAAAAGAGGTGCCCCCATCAGCAGTGGTGCTGTATATCATGGAATATTAATTCACTGGAGGGGGAGGGGAGAGGCTAATATACTTTGGATCCTTTCTCTCTCAAGTGGAAGGAATTTAAAGTATTTACTAAGCAGCATCCTTGGCAACACTGTGAACCCTTTCTTTAGACAGTAATTGCTTAAAATGTGGAGGGGATCTTTATTTCAACATTTTCTGTGGGTGTTTCAAACTATGATTTGTTTAGTTTGTCTCAATTTGTGGACTCTGGCATCTGGGGGAAAATCCATGTTGTTAAAGAGGCATACATAGGAAGTTACAGGTATATTTCCATTTACACTGCTCATATTTTCTTAAGGTTTTGTAAACTAGATCATTTTTCCCCCTTTGACTTGTATTATAACCCTCATTAGCCCTTTATCTTAATTTCTCACTACTGATCTTTAAATTTCTGTACTTTTCCTTTCAAGCTTGATATCTTTAGGTAATTATCTCTAAAAAACATAAAAATATATTTATATGACAACTATTATTAAGGTAAGAATATATAAACATGAACAATAATTACCTTCTTATTTAACTGTTTTGTGTGTTTTTAAAACAGGACACACCAAGTATTTAAGTTGTTTACAGAGAAGAATTTTAGAAATGAAAGGGGAATTTATAATTTCTTATGAAGACACTATGTTGAATATTGAGACACTTTGGCCAAACTTGCCTCTTGATTTATTTTAGAGCTAAAACAGTGCCCTAGGTTCTCTTGATGATCGCCAATAATTTGCTGAATGACCTTTGGCAAATCATTTAATCCCTGGGGCCTCAAATGCCTCATCTGTAAATAAAGGTTTTTTTCCATCTCTAAACTTCTGTGTTTTAAGAATGGATCTCTGAAATGAAACAAATGACATGATTGCAGAGTGCCCATTATAAATTTGTTTAAAAATCCCCCTGAAAAACATTATTACAAGTCTACATTTTGAATTTTTAAAATGGAAAAATCACGAAGTCTTCTAATACGATACCTTGACTGGCATGAAGCCAGACGTGCAACATTATCCTTTCATGGGAACAACATTCTACTGTACATGGCAGGTTCTGTGTGGCACACCAAAAAAAGGTGGGAAAACTGTTGATGTTATTTGTAATGATGGATGGCTGACAGATAGGTCTTTTGATTGCATTTATCAAAGTGGTCTTCATGAGTGAATCACATTTTTCATAAGCCATTTAACAGTTGTAGTAAAAATAAGAGTATAATTTCCGCCTGCATGACTATTTCTATTAGTGTATAGAAAACTCCCGAAAGTGTCTGTGCCCTATGTATGGCCATGATGATCCAACTCAGAAGGAGAATGGGTGATATCTTAACTTAGAGTATGAAATGGTGACTATGTGACTTGGAGAGGAAAAAAAAAAAGCCATTTCCTCCCAGGTGCTTTTTTTTTTAGTATTCTTGCTTGCTACCCAGAGGTACTGTGGTTTCCATAAGAAGTCATGTTTTTGTAGAAATAACACATGCCAAACCACTTAAACTAATGACTAAGCATCTTTGTTCCAGATTTGGATTGCATTTGAATATGAAAAACAGTAAGATCTTCAGAAATGAGAGTCAAAGAAAATTCTAGCATCCTTCTTTCTGACATGAATTAATTAGGTTAAGATTTCTTTCCCTTTTTTGTTTAGGATGTTATCCAGAATGAACAACCAATATCATTTCCTTATAGATCTGCCTCTCTTTCTTCCAGTTTTTATTGAGATATAATTGACATACATCCCTGTGTAAGTTTACGGTGGATAGCATAATGGTTTAACTTACACGCACATACTATGAAATAATTGTCACATTAAGATTGGTCAGCACCCCTCATCTCATACAGATTTAATACAAAGAAAAAACAAAACAAAAAAAAAAAAAGAAAAATGTTTTCTTTTTTTTTTTAAAGACTTATTTATTTTAGAGAGAGAGATTGATCAGGGAGAGGGCCAGAGGGAGAGAGAATCTTGAAGCAGACGCAGCGCTGAGCACAGAGCCCAATGCAGGGCTCTATCCCAGGACCCTGAGATCATGACCTGAGCCAAAATCAAGAGCCGGCTGCTTAACCGACTGAGCCACCCAGGCTCCCCACAAGTTATTTTCTTTGTGATGAGAACTCTTCAGATTTATTTCCTTAACAACACCCATATATATTATACAGGAGTGTTAACTATAGTCACCGTGTTGTACATTACATCTCAGTACTTATTTATTTTATAACTGGAAGTTTATACCTTCTAACCACCTTCCTCTAATTCCTCCTCCCGCTACCTCTCTGCCTTTGGTAACCACAAATCTGATCTCTTTTTATATGAGATTTTTTTGTTTGTTTGTTTTAGATTCCACATACAAGGGAGATTATACAGTATTTGTCTTTCTCTGACTTATTTCACTTAGCGTAACACCCTCAAGACTCATCCATGTTGTTGCAAATGGCAGAATTTTCTTGTTTTTATATGGCTGAATAATATTCCATTGTATATATACAACTTTATCCACTCATCTGTTGACAGACACTTAGGCTGTTTGCATGTCTTGGCTATTGTAAAAAATGCTGCTATACCCTCGGGGTGCAAGTTAATGTTTTCATTTCCTTTGGATAAATTCCCTGAAATGGAACTGCTGAGAAATATGGTAGTTTGATTTTTGAGTTTTTGAGGCTCCTCTGTACTGTTTTCCATAGTGGTTGTGCCAGTTTACAACCCTATCAACAGTGCACGAGGGTTCCCTTTTCTCCACATCCATACCAGCATTTATTATCTCCCATCTTTTTGATGATGGCCATTTTAACATGCATGTGGTGATATCTCATTGTGGTTTTAATCTGCATTTCCCTAATGACTAATGATGTTGAACAACTTTTCATGTACCTATTGTCTGCCTCTCTTTTTGTATTTCCTGTTCTTATAAATGACATCACTTTAAGTCATTGATCTCAGCTTTTTCTTCACTCATCTTACAATAGCCAATTCTAGTCCAATTTACCTTCAAATGCCTCATATCTATCTTCTGTTTTTCATTCCCCATTACCAATATGATCCAGACTACCATTACTTTATGCCCAAATTGCTGAAATGTAGTCTTAAACTGTCTCCTCACCATCAGTCTGTCCCTTTCCACTTTACACATTAATTCCAAAGTATTTTTCCTCATTGTGCTTATCTTCTTCTCAGAAGTGTCAAATGGTGTCTTGTTGCCAATGATTTAGATTTATTTAATACATTTTCATTGAGTGTTTATTATATTTCTGACACTAGTCTTTGAGAATATGGAAATCTACAAAAATTTCTGCCCTGCTCAGCTTACATTCCAGTGGGGGAAGGCAGGCATAAATGAGAAAAGTAAAATTATATAACATGTCATAAGAACTGCTATGCAGGAAAAATAGAGAAGGAGAAAGAGGTAATACAGTTTTAAATAGTTTGCTTGGGTAAGTCCTTATGAAGAAGGTATCATTTGAGCAAAGCCTTGAAGTAACAGGAAGCAAGTCAAGTGGATATCTGGAGTGAGACCCTTCCATGCAAAGGGAACAGCAGATGCAAAGACTCATGGGTAGGAGAAAGCCATCTCTATTTAAGGAACATCAAGGGACCACTATGGCTGGTAGGTATGGGGGTAATTTTGGAGGGTGAGCAAAATGGAGAAGAGTAGGAAATGAGAACAGAGAAGGCCTTTTACATCTTTGTAAGGACTTTGGTCTTTGAGTAGAATGTGAGGCCACTGAGAATGGCCTGATCTGACTTGGGGTTAACAGGATTGTTCTAGCTATTGTGTTGCAAATAGACTGAAGGAGCAAGAGTAGAAACTGGGAGACTAGGAGAAGGCTCTTCAGGCAACTGATTTTGGTAACTAGGCCCAGGGCAGTAGAAGTAGTAAGAAATGGTTAGATTCCAGATACAATGGGAAAGTAGAGCCAAAGAGATTTGGAATGAAAGGGAAATAGGAAAGTCACTTGAAAGTGACTTCAAGGACTTTGACCTAAGCAACTAGGAAAATGGAGTTGCTGTTCATTGGGAAAATTGGAGGAACAGATAACAGCAGAGGGTAAGAGTGAGCAGCTGGTGAGTGGAAATGAGGCAGGAATTCAGGAGTTTAGTGTTGAAGTGTTGAATTGAAATACTCATTAGAGATCCAGGTGGAGATGTTGAGTAGGCAATAGGACATACAAGTCTGGAATTCAAAAGGGAGATAAGGACTAGAAATGTACATTTGGGAATATTAGTGTGTGGATGGTTTTTAAAGTTCAAAGTTGTTAGCTTGAATTTCACGGCCCCCTGTAAAATGGTTCCTACTCCCATTTCTAGATTTTCTTTTTGCTAGATAATTAATCACACTCGTCTATGTGTTATTTCCTGAACATGATTGTGCTCTCCTGTCTCCAAGTCAATTATCATTTTGTTTTTTTCTACTTGGAATGCCTATTTTTCTCCTCACATTCATCTTTGCCTTTAAAAAACCTGGCATTCTATTAAATCTAGTTCCCTGATCACCACTACCCCTATCCCCTGCCTGAGCTAGTCATCTTTTTCTCTTCTGAGCTTACACAGCCCCTGGTGCTTTTCTTATAGGACTTACACATGCTACCATACTGCTACCATATTTTAGCTCATTTTACATGTCTTATCCCTCCAACAAGATCATAGAATCCTTAAAGACAAAGGTCACGTTCCTTTTTACATTCCCAGCATGCCATGTCTTATACATGGTTGATGTTCACTGAATATTGTTGAATTGAATACTTGAAATCTTAAATCATTTTAATGGACAAAGGAGACAATCAAAAGTATTCTTTTCTCTTCTTTTGTGTGCTCATCACTTAATGAAGCAAATATTGAAAAAACATATCTGAAATGAATGGTACTAAAATATTTAGCTGATGACTCCATGAATTCTATACAATGATGGAAATTTAGGAAATAGTGTGCTGAATTCTCCAGGCACTGATCTGACTGAGGTTAAGGTTATCTGATTTAAAGAGATAATAGTTGATGAATTAATTGGCTGTTCAAATCCTGCTTGATTAAAGTTGGTAATCTTGATGAAAAAACAGAATACCTTTTATAAATGAAAAAAATTTTTAATGATTTGTTTAGAAAATCATTTTAGTGACCTGTTTGGATTGACTCTGATATTAATTAAAATGCTTAGAGCAAATAGGACTGTGAATGCATTTTACTACAAAGTTTCATTGGCCCTTATTTCTGTCTTTAAATTAGTGAGTAATTTGTATTTATAAAAAAGAAATATTGAGTACTTATATGCTAAGGACTTTTATAAGTCCTTTACAAATGTCACCTCCTTATATCCTATGTGTTCAGCCCTTTAGACTTCTTTATTGAGCATTATTGAACTTTACTACAGTTTTTGAAAGTCAGTAATGCCCTGGTTCCTTGGGGGAAACTTCAAAAAGGAGTAATAAGAGCTATGTTTTTTTATAGCCTAAATGTACTATCTAGTCTCTCTTTTGAGCTTGGTAACTTCTGTAATTCTTGCTTCTGTTCTGTTAAAACCAGAAATCTTGGGAGTGGTGGATTTAATTCAATTCTTTAAATGTTTGTTAAATGCCTTAGTACTGAGCTGGAGATACCAAGGCGGAAAAGATAATGTCTCTGCTTTGTCAAGTTGACGATTTAGTAAGAGAGACATCTGAACAATAATCATGTTGTTGTGAAATGTTGATTTTTTAAATTTAATAATATTCTTTATTAGCTTTGTTATGATCATAGACAAAAGTATTTTAGTCTTATCAATACTCAGGGTATTTCTCTTAGATGTGATAGGGGTATTTGTGGCTTGCAAGTGCTCGCATCAAGTAGAACAGTAGTACTTGAGAGAGCTCACGAAAATGCCCTGAAAATTTTCCCCCAAAAGTAGATTTTTAAAAGAAGCTGTTTTACTATTTGTTATTTTAGTAATCGAATATAGGAAAAACCAAAGTTAGCAATAAAAAAAAGCAGTTTATTTCACACCCTTCACTGAATATCTGCTCCGTGTAATGTGATTAAAAGCTGGGTGTATGAAGGCATTATAGGAAATGTGAGATATCGTGCTTTCTCTCAAAGAACTCTTAAAAGAACCAAGGAAACAAAATGTCCATATATTTTAAAATGTGAGAGCAATTACAGAGTGTCTTGTCAGCAAGTACAGAAACACTGATTATAAATGGAATGGCTAAATGCTACAGGTCCACCGATTATAATGATTGAAAGTAAAAAGTTACAGACCAAGCAAGAGACTACTTTACAAAATTTTTGTTTGCCTTAAATTGAATTTAGTAGTATGTTGTACTTTTCATTTTCAGCAGGGTATAGTTAATGTGTCATTTGAGAATTTCTACAGGCTCAAACCCTCTTTGTCTTGCAACCAGTCTCTTTCAGAAATGGAGGGGCTTGAGCAGTATTAAGCTGGTTCTAGGGCTGAGTCACAAGTATACCTTTCAATGCCCAAACTTTTCACAGAGGACACGATATATACCACATGATGAACGGCAGTTCACCGGAGCCACAAGGGGAGAGTCTGCAGGTCGTTATCTTGCTGGGATTAACATTGTCTTTGGGGTAGTTTTAGAAGCCAAATCCATGTGGTGTCAAGGCTCTGGGAGAATGGTTTAACCTATAACTTAGGAGGACTTCACTCAAGATTTATTGGCAAGATTTGCTTTTCACTTTAAGGGAGAGATGCTTTTCATCCTGAGACTTGATCTGGAAAGTGTGTGTGGAAGTTTTTTTCCTCTCTCCAGATTTTGTTTTTCCTGAGATGTTGTCTGAGAAAGCCTGCTTTAGTCCTTTTCTTGGCGGATGACATCAAACCTTTTTTTTTGTTGTTGATGCCTAACTTTCTGAAAGGTTAGAATTATATGTCCTATCAGTAATTGTAACATTTTTTAACATGTTTGTTTTCTATCATTTAATTCTCCTTTAAATTAAAACTTTCATTTATAAAAGGTATAATTTAAAAAAACTATAGGAAATTAGACTGTTTGGGCTGGAAGGGGCTTTGAAGGTATTTTTTTCTGCACTAATGCAGTAAGAAGTGTATTTCACATCACTGTTGAACACAACACACCTATGCACCTATAATAGAAACAGAAATTTCATTAAATGACACTTGTCTTACTACGTGGGCTCTTTGTTGGAGATCTTATCTTTTTCTATTTATTTGTCTTCTCTCCCTCACTTTTGCATCCTTTTCTCTGGTTCTCTTCTCTTCTCCATTCTTCACATTATGTTTCTGTTCTTTTTCACTTTCTCTTATCTTCTTCATTCTCTCTCATTATCTTTTCTTCTCATCTCCCTTTGCTCTTTTTTCTCATTCCCTCATTTCTTTCACCTTCTCTCTCTACTTCTCTACTCTTTCTCTTCTCTCTCCTCCTCTTTCTTCTCTTTTTTTAAATTTCCTTTTATTGGTCCCTTTTCCTCTTTTTCCCTTTTCTATTATATATTTTTAATGTCAGCTCTGTCCCATTAATTGGTCATAGCCACAAAGTTTGGAAAACACTGACCCTGGTCAAACCACTGATTTCACACGTAAGGGAGCTGAGGCTGACGGAGATGGAGTTTTCCAAGATCACGTGTTATGTCCTGGAAACATCTAGTTATCAACAGAGTTAGATTTAGAATGTAGGACTTTGAAGATCTACAAAGAAACCAAAACATTCTGGGCTATATGGGCATTTTATTAAGCTTCTGAACCTAATTCTTACTGTTTTGAAGAATATAAGCTGTAGTTAGTTGAAATTTTAAGCAAGAATGTCTAGGTCAAATTTTGGAAATTCATATGGCTTTCTAGTTTAACATAGTTGCTTCATTATGAACTAACTTAAAGTTATGACTTTTTCCAAGTGAAGAACAATTAATACAGTTATGTGTGAAACTTGAAGGCCTTCAAGGTTTTGTTATATAACCGCACAGAATCCTTACATTAGGACAAGAAGTCAACAGGAGAGTCTATTAACTTATTTTCATAGTTCCAAGATGGAGTATAGGGGTGAAGACCATGAGCAATCAAAGACTGATGAACAGTAAGTTTAGCCCCTGCCAGGGGTTCGAATGTTTGAACAGTGAGTGTCAGAGAAACATGCTAAGACAAGGTCAAGTGAGAACAACAGAAAGTCTAAAATCCATCTTTTTTTACTCAGGGCTAGCAAGTGCTAGGTACCATGGTATGTCAAATGACAAAAAGAAAGAAGACTAAAAACCTTTAACACCACCATTACATGGCGTAAACTGGACTTGGCTCTCAGAATGAGCACATATTGACCACAGAACAGATTTTTTTCTTGCGGAGTGGGGAGGAGTTTTGTGGTGCCAGTATAGTTGCTCCGCCCTTTATTTTTCCTTTGTCCTGCTTTTGTCTCCTCAGAATCTCACTCTATTTGTGTCTTTTTCAAAAATCTACTTTGGATGTGTGGGGTATTTTGTAATTTAGTTTCCTTTTTTTTTTTTTTTTAAATTACTAAGAAGGCACAACAACTTTTAACCATGGAATTTACAGCAAATACTGTAAATAAATTTGATACAATATTTGGATTTGGGAGAATAGCAACTAGCTACTGAAATAATTACGTTTTATGTTTAAGACTTTCATTATATATATATATATATATATATATTAAATATAACCATTGTCAAATGACAAGTAGTACGATCTTCACAAAATCTGAGAACAAGGAGAAAAGAAGAAATAGGAGTACGGGTGGGGTGCTGGAGCTGACTCACTCCAGTGCACAAGAGCCAGCTGTGCCTGTCTTTCCCTAACTCCTTGCTCAGTGACATCATGCGGGTAGGTTGAAATCAACCATGGTGCCACTACACTGTGGAAATTGGCAAACGCTCTAAGTAACCCCCTTTTTTCTTCTTTTTTCTTTCTTTCTTTCTTTCTCTCTCTCTCTCTTTCTTTCTTTCTCTTTCTTTCTTTCTTTCTTTTTTCTTTCTTTCTTTCTTTCTCTCTCTCTCTCTCTCTCTCTCTCTGTTGAGAGCTGGTTTACCACATGCAACTGGGTGTGATAAAGCACAAAAATATTAAACAGCAATGCAATCAAACCTTTGAATCCTTCATTCTTGAGTTAAAGATCCTGGGTGTCATTTATTTAATCAGTAGCATTGGTTTTGGATCAAGAGTTAAAAACTTTTTTGTAGTTTTGCTGAAAATTTGGAGTTAATTGAAGAATTAAAAAGGGAGCTCAGTTCCAAAGATTCTTTACTAATTTAGAAATATTTTAAAGTAATTCACAGCCAGAAATAATTAGCCCCCTGGGCTCACTATGCTGCTTTTGTAGAGTTCAGGAAAGAAGAAAAATTTAGAAGTCTGAAAAGAATCTAGCTTAAGAAAATGAAATATTCTACAGTTAATTTTTATCCTTAGTCTACAATTTCATTTCAACAGTTGGCTATTTTATGTGGTCTTTGGTAGATTTGTGAACTACTCTGCTTTAATAGAAATGATTCTGCTTCTTATTTACCTTTATGTTAAAATGTAATGACATTAGCCCCCATCCCTTTCAAGTAATTTTACCACACTTAGTATAATGCCGCAAACTGACATGTAAAGGTATTATGGTAGACAGAGAGATGCACTTTCCAGACCCCTCTTCGGAGGAGCACTTGCCATCCAGCCACAGAAGTACAGGAAACAGCCTCCATCAGTCAGCAACTTCAGCTTTGCCACAGCTTTGGAGAGCTGCTTAGCCCCAGGTCACTTCCTTCCCAGGGCCCAGGGCACTCCAGCTTGAGTGAAGAACGTGGGCTGCGAAGGTTGGGCCTCTCAGGCCTGAAGTTAGCTACTCACTACAGAGCTTCCTGCTGCATTTGATTCAGTTTTGTTCAGCCAGTGTTCTAGCTCAGCTTCTTCCTTTGTCCAGCCTTATTTCTTTCACATTCCCGTTCATAGGTACCATTCCCTGGTAAATATCTCATACCCTAAATCTTGTCTCAATGTCTGTTAGAGAACCTGACCTGCAGCCCCCCACTATGTATACAGTAGTATTATGTAATTTTATGAGCTCTTGCAAATACTGTTGAGCTCAGTGGTTTTGGTATGTTAGCCCCTTTGCATCATTCTTTCCCCCCATGACTTCGTCCATGGCCCAAACTATTATGAGAAAGCTACTTTAGTGGTTTTGCTCCATGTTTCAGTACCTTGTTCCCCAAATTCTGCCATTTACTAACATTCGGTAATGATGTTTCACCTACCCCAGTGTTCTATTGCATTCAATACATATTGATAGATAGAAACAGACTTATCAAAAGTCTGATTGTTCTATCAGCCAATAAAAGTCAATAGAAGGGAGATTCATTTTAATAGTAAATATATATGTTGCAAACGTTAGATTAACAATTTAACTCAAAATTCTACCTCATCAAAAATTTAAAAGACTACAGGTTTGTATGCGGTTATCAGGTTACTAAAATCCATAGGTATATATTTTAGATCTTAAAGAACTCAAAATACTTCATAAAGGTCTTTTTGCCTTATTTTGTCTATCAGGTCACAAGTTCATGTCACCTGACATATATATATATATTTATCAAATTCCCTTCTGATACTCTAAGACCTCATAAAAAAATTAAAAGGAAGAAAGCAAAGTGTTTGAATGTTTATTTTAAATGAACACCAACTTCTTCATGTAGCTGTTTTAGGTAGGTAGTTATATGAAAATGTTAAGAAAGAAGATAGGTAGAAAAGATAAGAAATATGGGAAACAGTAGTATTTGTCCTAAAGTCTTGAAACTTTAAAGAGCTAAACTTCACCACCATCATACTAGAAATGATCTTTTTTTCTATTGATTTTTTTATTCATTAGTTTTTTTTATTTTTATTTTTTTATTTTTTATAAATTTTTAAAATATTTTTTTGATGTAAAGTTCGATCGTTCATTAGTTGTGTATAACACCCAGTGCACCATGCAATACGTGCCCTCCTTACTAACCATCACCAGCCTATCCCATTCCCCCACCCCCCTCCCCTCTGAAGCCCTCAGTTTCTCAGAGTCCATAGTCTCTCATGCTTCATTCCCCCTTCTGATTACTCCCCCTTTCTTTATCCCTTTCTTCTCCTACCAATCTTCCTAGTTCTTATGTTCCATAGATGAGAGAAACCATATGATAATTGTCTTTCTCTGCTTGACTTATTTCACTTAGCATTATCTCCTTCAGTGCCATCCATGTTGCAGCAAATGTTGAGAAATCCTTCTTTTTGATAGCTGACTAATATTCCATTGTATATATGGACCACAACGTCTTAATCCAGTCATCTGTTGAAGGGCATCTTGGCTCCTTCCACGATTTAGCTATTGCGGACAATGCTGCTATGAACATTGGGGTGCATATGGCCCTTCTCTTCACTACATCTGTATCTTTGGGGTAAATACCCAGTAGTGTAGTGGCTGGATCATAGGATAGCTCAGTTTTTAACTTTTTAAGGGACCTCCACACTGTTTTCCAGAGCGGCTGTACCAACTTGCATTCCCACCAACAGTGTAGGAGGGATCCCCTTTCTCCACATCCTCTCTAGCAATTGTTGTTTCTTGCCTTGTCAATTTTTGCCATTCTAACTGGCATAAGGTGGTATCTTGGTGTGGTTTTGATTTGAATTTCCCTGATGGCTAATGATGTTGAACATTTTTTCATGTGTCTGTTAGCCATTTGTATGTCTTCATTGGAAAAGTGTCTGTTCATATCTTCTGCCCATTTTATGATCTGTTGATTTGTTTCTTATGTATTGAGTTTGAGAAGTTCTTTGTAGATCTTGGATACCAGTCTTTTATCTGTAGCGTCATTTGCAAATATATTCTCCCATTCCGTGGGCTACCTCTTAGTTTTTTTGACTGTTTCCTTGGCTGTGCAGAAGCTTTTTATCTTGATGAAGTCCCATGAGTTCATTTTTTCTTTTGTTTCTCTTGCCTTTGGAGATGTGTCATGAAAAAGGTTGCTGTGGCCGATGTCGTAGAGGTTTCTGCCTATGCTCTCCTCTAGGATTTTGATGGATTCCTGTCTCACATCGAGCTCTTTCATCCATTTGGAGTTTATCTTTGTGTATGGTGTGAGAGAGTGGTCAAGTTTCATCCTTTTGCATGTAGCTGTCCAGTTTTCCCAGTACCATTTATTGGAGAGACTGTCTTTTTTCCACCGAATGTTTTTTCCGGCTTTATCAAAGATTTGTTGCCTGAAGAGCCGAGGGTTCATTTCTGGGTTCTTTATTCTGTTCCATTGGTCTATGTGTCTGTTTTTGTGCCAGTACCATGCTGTCTTTGTGATCACAGCTTTGTAGTACAGCTCGAAGTCCGGCATTGTGATGCCCCCAGCTTTGTTTTTCCTTTTCAACAATTCCTTGGCGATTCGGGGCCTTTTCTGGTTCCACACAAATTTAAGGGCTGTTTGTTCCAGTTCTTTGAAAACTGTCATTGATATTTTGATCGGGATAGCATTGAAAGTGTAGATTGTTCTGGGTAGCCTATTGGCCTCATTCTATGAGGCCAATATTACCTTGATCCCCAAACCAGGCAAAGACCCCATCAAAAAGGAGAATTACAGACCGATTTCCCTAATGAATATGGACGCCAAAATTCTCAACAAGATCCTTGCTAATAGAATCCAACAGTACATTAAAAGGATTATCTATCATGACCAAGTGGGTTTCATCCCTGGGATGCAAGTGTGGTTCAACATTCACAAATCTATCAGTGTCATAAATTTTATCAACAAGAAAAAAGCCAAAAATCATATGACCCCCTCAGTAGATGCAGAAAAAGCATTTGACAGAATACAGCATCCTTTCCTGATTAAAACCCTTCAGAATGTAGGGGTAGAGGGTACATTCCTCAATCTCATAAAAACCATCTATGAAAAACCTACAGCAAATATCATTCTCAATGGGGAAAAGCTGGAAGCCTTTCCCTTAAGATCAGGAACGCGACAAAGATGCCCACTCTCACTGTTATTATTCAACATAGTACTAGAAGTCCTTGCAACAGCAGTCAGACAACAAAAAGGGATAAAAGGTATCCAAATCGGCAAAGAAGAAGTCAAACTGTCTCTCTTCGCAGATGACATGATACTCTATATGGAAAACCCAAAAGAATCCACTTCCAAACTATTAGAAGTTATAGAGCAATTCAGTAATGTGGCGGGATACAAAATCAATGCTCAGAAATCAGTTGCATTTCTATACACGAACAATGAGACTGAAGAAAGAGAAATTAGGGAATCCATCCCATTTACAATAGCACCAAAAACCATACGTTACCTTGGAATTAACTTAACCAGAGACGTAAAGGATCTATATTCTAGAAACTACAAATCACTCTTGAAAGACATTGAAGAAGACACAAAAAGATGGAAAAATATTCCATGCTCATGGATTGGAAGAATTAACATAGTTAAAATGTCCATGCTAGAAATAATCTTTGTCTGAGTTAGAGAAGTGGTAGAACAGGATTTAGTCACAGATGAGAACCATCAGTAATTTTGAATGAGGAATTAGTATCAGCTAATTTTGGCTAACATAAGTAGCACTAATAAAATGATTTGATGAGAGCCTTGTCTTAAAGGTGTAGACTTCTGTAGATCTGTGGTAGATTGATTCAGGCATAAAGTGAGCTTCTGAGGACTATGTGCATTATCTTTCTCCTGTGGTGCCTTTTTAAAAGTAGCAAGTGTAGAATGGCTTGATGTCAAATGATGGCAGACATATATTCCCCTACTGAAAATCATGGCCTACCACATATACCATCATGCCAGTAATTTTCTCTGACTTGAGTCAATCCATAGAAACTGATCCCAGAATATTTAATTCCTCTTCTTCCATCTTTGTCCTTCCTTTCCCCTATCTCCTGCCTTTCTCCATTTTCTCATTTTCTTAAAATAAGAGCAGGTAAAGGACAGTGGGAGAGTAGTTTGGGTAGACACTGACGTAAGGAGACTTGAAAGTTTAGGCTCCCATCAAAAGGATAGTTGTAAATGTACACAAAGAAATAGTTGCAAATTGGAATGTGTTTACCTAACCTTAATTAACTGCTTGTTCTAATTATTTTTAAGAAAAATATATTAATTTGGGGGTGCCTGGGTGGCTCAGTCATTAGAGCATCTGCCTTCGGCTCAGGACGTGATCCCAGAGTGCTGGGATTGAGCCCTGCATTGGGCTCCTCCATTGGGAGCCTGCTTCTTCCTCTCCCACTCCCCCTGCTGGTGTTCCCTCTCTTGCTGGCTGTCTCTCTCTCTGTCAAATAAATTAATAAAAATCTTTTAAAAAAAAAGAAGGAAAAATATATTAATTTGAGCCTCAAAGGAAAAAGACTTTAAAGAAAAGAAGCAGCAAATAGTCAAAAACATAGTTTCAAAGTGTGGCTCTTCCATCTATTTGGCATGTAATCTTGGGCAAATCATTCAACCTTTGTGATCCTTTTCTGTAAATGGATGATCATACACACACACACACACACACACACACACACACACACACACACCTGTATCTCCAGCCTCATTGGAGTGTTGTGAGTTAATATGTACAGAAGTATTTTGGCAACTATAAATTGCTAAAGGGAATAGTATTAGTAATAATAATGAATAAGTTTATATGGAGCAAAATAGTTTGATATCAATACTCACATCACATTTACCAAGATCCCTTTCTGAGATTTCTGAAAGAATACCCAGGAAAACAATAATCACCCAAGAAGTACTTTGATCATTCCTGGAAGCTCTGCCCACAGTTTCTCCATTTTGCCCAGGTACCCTTTATCCATGCATATACATATACATACATCATTATTTGTCCTGCCAAAAGCATAAAAAATAGCAAGCTTCTCATATTGCTGTTTATACATAAATTACAGTTGAGATAAAGATAAATTAGAGCTCAGGATGTGTAGGTAAAGAAATAAATGCCCATGAGATTTGCTTTTTTGTTTATTGATTCTTTGATGCATTTTTGTGCCAGAGAAAGACACAGTATCTTACAAGTTTAATTCTGAACTAAATGGAGCAAGTCAGCACACCTGGAGAGCATACTCTCTGAAAGCCACAAAAACACGATACACATACCAAGGGGTATGATGGGTTTGGGTGGTGTTGGCTTTAAGAATGTAGGGAAATTAGAAAGAACTAAAGGACAGATTTGTGTGATACAATGTCTAGATGTATTGAAAGCATCCAAATAAGAAGATATATATTTAATTTCAGGAAGGAGATTAATTCAACAATTTTTGAATTTAATGAATTTAATATGTATATTTTTAATTTGGGTATTGTCTTTGGGTACTATCCTAGGACTAAAGAAGAAAGTCAAATTACTTTCTTTGGGGAGTTCACAGTCTAGTAAATGACAACGATATAGTGCGCTAAGTGTTGTGATAGAGGAGTGCAGGGAAGAGTCAGCTAATCTCAATTGACAGGTGAAGAGAGGTTTGCTTAAAGACATGACATTTGAGTTAATTCAGAATTTTTCAGCAGGAGTAGAAATTAACCGGGATGGGAGGTTTCCAAATAGAGAGAAGAGTCTGTACAAAGGTCCAAAGGAATGAAGAACACTGCATGTTGGGGAACTTCAGTAAGTTCTCAGCAAGGCTGAAATGCAGTGCACCAGTGCAGGTGTGGCAAAATGAAGCTGGATTGGAGCTATGCACTGGATCTTCAAGGATCTTGTATGGCAAATTAAGAGCAATCATTTAAAAAGTTATGAAATAAAATGAAATGATATTTGCATTCAAAAAGATCACTCTGGCAACACTGTAGAGAATAGTTTTGGAGAGGCTGAAAGAGGAGTCCAAGAGCACGCTTAAGGTCCTATGGACGTAATCCAAAGGAGAAGACATGGCAGCTTCTGAGCCTTGGCAATAGCAGGGGGAATAGGGAGGAGATGGAGCTGAGTGATGCTGGGAAAATAAAATCTATAGGATTAGTAATTGATTTGATGGAGGAGGGAAGAAGAAATGTAAGCCAGTTCTCATACTTCTGCATTGATTGATGGAGTTGACAGCTCTTAACAGCATTTGTACTTCTTTAATTCCACAAGTATTTACTGGGCACATACTATGTGCTAGGCACTGTTTCAAGCACTGATAGATAATATAGCAGTGAACAAAACTGATGAAGTTTAGGGAGATAAAGACTGTAAACAAATAAATAGATAATGTCATACAGTGATAAGTTCTGTGGAGGTTAAGGTTCAGTTAAGAGTATAGAGTGGTGGGTATTACTAATATATAAAGATTAATCAGAAAGGAAATGATTTTAATAAATCGAAGGAATGAGACATGTGGATAGTAGAATAAAAAGTATTCCAGAAAGAAGGAACTGAGTTATGAAGTCTGTGAAGCAGGAGTATGCTTTTTAGGAGCAGAGGCCAGTAGAAATAAAGTGGACAAAGCAAGGGGGGAAAGTGAATATGTGGTGAGGCCAGAGAGATATCGGGGGATAGATCATATTAATACATGATGACAAGCAGATTTGAAAGGCTGGATGAGAGGAAGGGTTCTGTTTCCAACATTCTGAATTACCCAGGTAGATATGCCTACTAGATACTGAATATGTAGGTTTGAAACTTGGGGAAGGTTAGGAGTTAGAAGTATAGTTTCAGGAACCATTATCACACACTTAGTGATAATGAATTTGCATAGAAACAGAGAGCTAGAAGAGGGTAGGTAGCAGAAACTTTGGAAACTCTAACATTTAAAGTGTGGAGTGAAAAAAAAATAATAAACCGTGGAGTGATAGAGAAGTGGGAACGCATGATGGAGACGGAGAAGGAGAGGTGGTGGTAAAGGGACCAGTTGACTGATCCACATTAGCTCAGTTCTGGAAGATTTGATCATGAAATATTAGTGAAGCATCTACTGTAAGTGTACCACTACGAACATAAATGCACTAGGACTCAGAACGTTAGGATGGCAGGGCTGTTAGAAATCACCCACTTAAACCTACTCATTTTGGTTGGGGGGATGGGTGAAATGGATGAAGGGGATTAAGAGAATTATTGAATGACTGTATTGTACCCTTGAAAATAATTTAACACTGTATGTTAACTATGCTGGCATTAAAATAAAATTTTAAAAAATTAAATAGATAAATAAATGCACTCATTTTGTGTTTGAGACAACTGTGACCAGAGAGCAAAATGACAGAATTCAATAGTTACCGGTCAGGACTGCAATCCAAATCTTTGGAGCTTTCCTCCTTCTGCTCTGTCCTAGTCCATTGGGACTGCTATAGCAAAAACACCATAGACTGGGTGGCTTAAACAACAAACATTTATTTTTCACAGTTCTGGAGGCTGGGAAGTCCAAGATCAAGGTGCCAAATGAGTCAGTGACTGGTGAAAGCCCACTTCCTAGTTCATAGATGACTGTCTTCTTGCTGTTGTTGGAAGGGGTAAGGGAGCTTTCTGGTGTGCCTTTTGTAAAGGCACTAATCCCATCATGAAGGCTGCACTCTCATGACTCACACTTCCCAAAGGCCCCACCTGCAAATACTATCACATTGGGCATTAGGATTTAACACATGAATTTAACAATGAATGGTTCATTCAGTCTATAGCATGCTTCAATACACTTGAGCTTAGAGGAGCAAAGAACATACTAGATAGGAAGAATTGTAAAGAACTTTCTGGAAGTTCAGTTTAAAAAGCTGGGTAGGAATTGGGTATTCATGGAGGAGGGAAGAGTGATATGAGAGTGAATTTGTTGTAGAAAGCATCTAAAAAGATGTCCTTCTGTTCTATGGTGGAGGAATTTTTATTAGGGAATAGGGGAGATAAATTTGGAAATTAGAATAAGGACTGTGTACTTGATGGAGTGAGAACACAATAGGGAATCATTGTGGAACTAGTTCATCTTTAATAAAATCACGTTGTGGAAGAAGATAGATATAATACAAGTATGCATTAATATAATAGCAAATGTTTCTTAAATGGTCACTATACACTAGGCACCTATAGAGAATGCCTTACATGCATTACATTATTTAACATAATAATCCCATTTGCCATTGAGAAAATGGACGTTTAAGAGAGGTCCCGCAACTTGCCCGAAGCCTAAGTGGCCAGGCCAGGATTTTAACCTAACTGACACCTGCAGCTAATACGGAGTGTTTACTGTATGTTGGATGCTATTTTACGGCTCTGGATGCATTAACTCTTTGAACCCTCGAATAACCCTGTGAAGTAGGTAGTATTATCCCCATTTGTAAATGAGAAAAGCAAGGCACAGAAAGGTTAAGTAATTTGGTGAAGGTCAGATATTTTATAACTGGCAAAGGTGGAATTCAAACTTGGTCTGGCTCTGAACTGTGTGCGGTTAACCACTGGGCTCTGTTGCTCCCTTTCTGTCTGTATGAATCTAGACCCCTAGCTCCTAGCCACTGTGTTACCCACGTCTCTCAGAACAGGATTTTTGGTTGAGAGACCTGTAGACTCATTTGTCAAATTGGGAATTGAGCATAGAAAGATTAGGCCTGGAAATAATTTCAAAAGGAAAGAAGTGAATTTTTTTTGACAATTAGTCTGATGCTTCCTTCACAGTTAAGCAAAGAGGGTAATTCAAGGACCACCTCCAGAAAACAAGGAGCAGTCGTCTCAAAAGGGGAAATTTACCAGGTTCACAACTTGTTAATGAGGAATGTATGAATAAGAACTAAAATATGTGCAGCCCAAACTGCCCAACTCCAAATATGTGGACACTCCCTGAAAGACTGGTTGCCCAGGAAATGCCTGGTTACAAACTTCAGGTACAGATTTATCAAGATAGATAGATGTCTTGTGAGCTAGTCTGTGGCTGTTTGTACAGAGTTATATGTGGGGAAATAGGAACAGGAAAATTTTACGTGTATATTACTAGAATTCTCTTGTTTTGTCTCTATTTTTCGTGGGCAAATATTAAGGGGCTTTAAAAAATCAATTAAACTATGGTTGAGTGATTTTGAAGACAATTGTACTGAATTTAATTCAGAGCTAGGTGATTAGAAAAGGTCAGTAAGGGGCAAAGAGGAGTCACTTAAAAGGCAAAAATGGGGGCACCAGAGAGAAGCATCAATAGTTCCATACAATTTAAAGTGAGACTGCTAGGGTAGTAAAAAGATGCTGCATAGGGATCTGTAGCACAAAGGGGGATTACACAGAAGATAGGAGAACTTTCTGTGATTGATTGCAGCATGTTAATGGGGGGGAGGTGTTCTTATTTTATTGTAATGATTGTTAGCAAATACTCCCTCATTTTTCCATTTGTACTCTTCAATTATGCTTCTTATTTTAATTTTTTAATGTATTTGTAAACTCCACTTAGGGTCCTGATTAGCATAGTTCTTTGATAATGTTAAGGTAAGATGTATGTTGTATGTTCATTGTTGGTCTCAGGCTATCTTTGCTATGAATTGCATTTGTCCAACATCAAGTCATAGAAAACAGGTAACAAAACTTTGGGTGGTGTTCAGCCTCTAGAATGAAGATGGGAATGTGATCTGAGCCAGGAGGAATAAGTTGCGATCTTATTTCACTGGTATTCTTTTTTTATTGTTGGGCAACATTACCCAAAGCCTTGGGTATAATATCATACTTGGTTATCAGGAAAGTAGAACTTAGAATGATGCTTGGTTTAGGATTAACCAATGAGATTGCATGACACTCTGTAGAGAAAAGAAGTTGAACTTTATAATTTTTCACTTAGGAATTTTGCATTTTGGCTTTTAAAAATATTTAGATTTTCCTCAGCATCTTCTCAGCAGGGTGCAAGCCAGAAAACTTATTTACATCTTGCTAACACTGAGTTTTGGCCGCACATCTGCCTCACGAGCCTCTTCCGTTCTGTGGGCATTTTGGCAGAAGCGGCAACTACAAGATTTAAGCATGTTTCGGGCAAGAGAGCAGATTGTGATCATTATTGCTGGTTGTTTTCTCTGAGACACAGATAGGTTCAGTTCTGACGGGCCCAGTGGTTGCAATCTGATGTGTTCAGTTGCTCATGTTGTGCTTTGTAGGGATGGGTTCTTACTCTAGCTCCTTTGTGTGACTGGATGAGATGTTTTATTGTCTTACAAGTCCTATTAGGGGTAGTTGACCCTGTTTTACATAGGGTTAGAAAAACTTGCTCTATATTTCCCTGTACAGTACTACTTTGCAGGGTAATACATTGCCAAACAAATGTGGGACAACTATCATTTCACAAAATCATTCCCTTTCCAGAGGCTATCACTTTTTTTTTCCTTAAAAAAACTAACTAATGTAACAGCCCTGATAGCTTTGTTTGAGGGAATGCTGTGTGTATACATGCACTCGTGTGTATCTAAATTAAAACGTGAAGCTAGGAAGTAGAGGGAAATATAATACTGTTAATTCGGTCACTGTTACATAACAAAATTGAGTGTTTATCAAGAACATCTTAGTATGTTCATTTACATCAGTAGTCTCCATTAGTGAGGAAGGATGTTCTTTAAATACACATACAATCCAAAGAAAACAGCACTTAGTATTTTTTGTTTTGTTTTGTTTTATTTCTGTAACTTATTGAAGGTCCAGTGTCAAATTCCACTGGTCTGTGTTGGGATACCTTTTCATTTGTTTGTGAAGTAAGCATCTGTAATTCCGTGATCTCTAGCCAGTCTTGGGTTCTCCAGATACTGAACAGGGCTGTCTGTGGGTGGGGTCAAACACGCCTGTGACTTCTGACCATTGAAAATGAAGGAAAACATTTGTGGTAAGAAACAACAGCACATGCTTGACCTCTAAAGCACACACATCTATAAATGGATAAAAGTGACTATTTAAGGTTGCTTCGAAAAAGAACCACTGTGTCTACAAAGAAAGAAACCCTAATTCAATGTTTGAAAAAGCAAACTATGTGTGGGTGAAAGAACATGTTTTTGTCAAAAACATCTGTGGTGTTCCCTATGATGTATTTGATCCTGGTGGTAAATGAACGAAGTTAAGTATTAGAGACAAAATGGGCTTTTGACAACTTACTGTCTGATAAATAATGTTAATTCAATCCAAGGGATCTCAGGGCTGCCTCTAAACTAGTTAATTGTGGTTAAATGTCAGATATACAAAATGAAGTTCTCACTCCAAAATTAAAGACATTGCCCGAATGTCTTCTCCAGCCGTTGCAGTTGGTCGTGTCTATGTTCTTTGCACTATCATTTTTATCTCAACCTTACCACTGGTTCCTAGCGGTGGTCTCCTCACTGTCATAAGACAATTGTCTCTAGGCCTAAATTTATATGACTGAATTTTTCAACTTGCCAGATTTTTTATATAATTATACTATAGGTATTATTTAGAGATCATATTGTTTATGTTTTTGAAGACCTAAGAGATTCCGTACCCAATTTTCTGGGCTTAATTTCTTCCCCAGATACCGAAATTATAAATTATGAGGTGAAATCCCCCAAATGTAAAATGTACAGATGCAAAGAATAGACATGAAATTGTGTCTCTGAATGAATTGGGGCAATGAGATTAACTGAAGGCAACAGTGTAACAGGGTCTTTTCCTCTGTCTGCAAGGATTTTGTCAAAAGAAGCTAAGTGATGTCAAAAGCAGTGAGTGGTATGAATTATTAGGTGATGAATTTAAAAGTAGTGTCCAGATGTAAATAGCGAAATCATTTAAAGTATTACTCAGCAGCTGCCAGAGCGATAGGAAAGGCTGACACGACAAATTTAGTCATTTCTTAATCACTTTCGTTAGGCACCATTGTCAGCTCCAAGAGGCAAATTTTCATCTTGATTTAAGCTCATAATGCTAATAGTAGAAACCTAGAAATTCTCAAAATCATTTGCTTGCAAAACACCTTTTAGATCATCTTAGATGTTTCTGTGACCCAATGTCATGAAGAGATGCAAAAGATATATTGCATATGTCATCAAAGGAAATTTTCCATTTCCCATTTATGTGTTATAAAGGAGGTATTATTTACTGTAAGATCCCAAAGTATTAATTAGCTGCCTTTGGTTTAAATAAAATTGATTGTTAAAGCAGAAAATAGAGGATAATACGAGTCCTATTCTGCTGTAGCCTCCCAATAAAAGAAGCAGTGACCCAACTCATTAGCCCTTTGATTTAATATATTGACACTTGGGTAGGAATAATTCCGTTTAGTGGCTTTTGCTTCCCAGGGATCAATTTAATTAGTTATAAAATGTGACTTCTTGTCAGGAGCTAGAAGAAATGCTGACGTTAAATAAAGTCATACGCAATTTAAACAATAAAGCTATCGATGCCTGGTTAAAAGTTAATGATGCAAAAAAAATGGCTTAATAGAGACAACCTCAGCAGTGAAAGTGATGCTAGGAAAATTAAGCTAAGTGGATGAATGAGGAATGGTGATGTTGTTGAATTGTTAAAACAAATTCATGACTGGTCTGATGGCTGGCTGGGTTGTAAGTACATTCTCTTTCAGCCTGGGAGACAGAACTAGTTCTAGACTCCTTGCTCAGTACTACTTTAGTGTGAGTTTCCTGTGTTTCTAGGTTTTAGGACTCAGGGGAGGGAGGAAACCTTGTTTAGGCTCTTTGGACTAGAAAACATCCTGAAACCAACTTCATGTTTGAGAGAAGGGTGCAGTGCTACTCATGCCATCCCGGAGTGGCTTCCGTGAAGTAGGCTCGCCTGAGTTCTGCTGACTGGCCCCGAGCATCTCTGAAAAATACCACTACAGGAGCATTGCTGGTGCAAAGCCATTCCTGTTTGTGTGAAAATATTTGAGATGACCTCTGGGTTGGCCCTTTGGCCTGGCAACTTTCAGTTTTTCCTCCATCTCTTCGTCCAGTGGTTACTTGGAAAAGTAGTTCTTCCCGATTTAGAGAAATGTAACCTGCTTTACCTGTATAATTAATGCCAACTCTTTTAAGTCATTCCTATAATAAATTATTGTTATCTTATGCCTCCGACTGTATCCATACACTGACTTCACCATGAACTTGAGGGATCTCTTGTCTGTGTCTCTAGCCTCAGTATGCTTATGTTAAAAAGTGATGAGCTGGCTTAGAATTTAGTAATTAGATGATCTCTAAAATCTTTCTCATTCCCTACTTCACTCATAGTTTCAAAATCAATTGGTTATTTCAGTCAAATCAATTGCGTTGTGAGTGGTAGATTTAAAACAAGCAGTTGGTTAACTACACATACCCTACTTTCTGCTGGTGTGTACCACATTTGTCTCTCTTTTAGCATTGGCTGCTGCTGGGTCATTAGCACTAGTTAGCTAAATAAAAGATAACCACATTTTATTGTCAGACAGAATTTATATATCATTTCTCCAGCTGTTCCCTTTCCAAGTCATTTGCTCATTAGTTAAAGATGAGGCACATGTTTAAACTTGATGAGTTTTAAAAAACTCTTTTCTAGTCAAAGGAATTGCCGTAAGTGTTCTATTAGCTAAATTTTGTAAAACAACCAAAGAAGGGTTTTTCTCTTTTCCAGTTTTGCCCCTCGCTTATCTAGGGGCTCTGAAGTCAGTGGCTGCTGGGTGGGAAGGCAAGAACAGTGAGCTGAGCTCTGGAAAGGAAGACGAAGTGGGGTCTTACGGTGTTTAATGTGCTATCAGCCTCCTATTTCCCCACTTCGTAGCGAAGTGCACATTCTCCTAGCTGCTTCTTCCTGGAACATACTGCGAAAAGGTTCGAAACTGAAGATCCTGTGCAAAAGCTCTCTTTTGGAAATCTGTTTATTGGAGAGGATATTTCTTCCTGCCAGTTCAGTTGCCAAGGAAATTACCATAGAGTCTACAGAAGACCATCAAAGTTCAGTGTATCTAGGAAAGTCAGTGAATAACTTACCTTGTCCGTTAACATAAAAAAAGCTGGCTTTGAAATTACAATAAAACATAAAAACCTTGAACTTCCAGTGAAATATGTATACTGAAATATGTTGGAGCTGAAATGATTTAGCGTTTCATTTGTTGTTCCATTTGTCACATCGGACAGGAAGGACACAGAGTAGTTAACTTTGAGAGGGGGCATTTTCGAGAAGGGGATGACAGACAAACTTTATTCAACAAAATGACCTTCGGAATCTTCCTAGAGAAGAAGAAACAATTTGGAGGCAAATAAGCATGCTTACATAGTATTTGGTAAAAACATTAACAGTAGCAAATATGTAAGAGAACAGAAGGAAATATTGCTGAGGATATAATCTGTGCCAGAGACAACTTTTCCATCGGAGTAAAGGTTATCTTTTTTCTTTCTTTCTTTCTTTCTTCCTTAATGTTGGGGGCAGGGCAATTAACTGAAAACAAGAGGGAAATTGTGGGGGACTGATGTTAGATAAACTATTTTGTCTTTGTGTTGACATTATATTGGCTACAGCCTACACAGAAGGGATGCCTGGAAAAAAGTAAGGAGAGAGAGGCATTAATATTTTTTAGTGTGCGTGGGTGCGCCAGCACTGGAGGGGCCCGTGTTTTCTTAGGGCTCAGATGGCAAAGCTAAGCATTCAGCCTACGGCAGGAAAAAAGTGCCTTTTTTGTTTTCTGACTGCGGAGTCCAGGCATTCCCAGGGGAACACAATGAATGGCCCATTTTGTCCAACACGGTTTCATAGACATAGATTTCTTGTTTTTTCATAATTATTCTTGCCCGTCATTGGGTGTGCACATGACATTTGAGCGTGTTTTAAAGTCTTAACACACTCATGTGCCTGCAATAAAGTTACTCATAACAATCCCGGCTTTCTCCAGACAACAGAGCGGGGTCTGTTGTTTTCACAAGTCACAGCAGCTGGGAGGCAATTGTGAAGACAACAGCTTAATCTAGCTGGAAAATACAGGAAGAAGAGAGTATACACTAAATTTCCTCCCATATTATTCAAACAATGAAGAATTTTTAAAAAATGGCTATGGGTGGTCTTACTCAACAACTGATTGGCAGAATGTACTTTAAATTTCTTTAGAATGTTGTCTTTAAATGTTAAGGATCTACAAGGTTACATTCATAATATTTGTTAACCAGCTAAAAGGCAGACTCAAGAGGTAACACACAGCCACATTTCAATGGCTACAGAAGGTATTACAGATCTTTTTTTTTCCTTCTAATTCGTTAAGTAGCAGTTGCTGTTTGTATAAAAGGATGCTATAACCAAGTAGTTATGAAGCAATGGTTAATCTCCTTTGAAAGGTGTGTGAAAGACTGAGAGCTTCATGGTAATTCACATCTTCATTCCAGGCTGAATTTCTGGTGTGCAGTCATTAGCAAGTTTTAAGTTTCACACTGAATAACAGAATTTAGGGAAGAGGAGAGTAACTTTGAAAGCTTTCAATCTGAACTGGAACATCAGAGTGGGAAACTGGCTGTGCTCTTCAGGGTGCCGACGTGAACCAAGTTATTTTTATTTCATGCGGAGGGGAGGAGATAAGAAATGTGAGAAGTACAAGAAAAAGAAGGAAACTTCTCCATGTTCGTCTAAGCTTTTTTTGGAGGGGGGGAGATTGAAACAGGACTTGGGGGAAGGAAGTGGCTTAAAAAGCAAGATTGGCAGTGCTACACTTAACTGTTTCAAACTCTACTACCCATTTCCCTTCAAGGAAACATTTTGTGAAAGAACTTCTGTGGTTTCTTAAAAGATACCTAGGTGACATGAAAGCATTTGGTCTTTAAGACATAATGGTTGTATTCATATTTTATTGGAAAAGAGGAAGCAATTATGGCTTTCAGCTTTGCTAAGTAACTCATCACCTTTTTAGGCACTCACAACACCTGAGTATAATCTCATTTCACTCCCATTCTTAGTGTGTGGAAATACTATCTCCTCTGTGGAAGTGTTTTTAAATGGAAATCTAATTGAGAACACCAGGTGCTGCCTGGAACCATAGGATGACCTTCCTTCATTGTCTTTTGTTTTATTTTATAGGCTGAGCCTGAAGAGGCATTTTCCTCTATTGCTTATTGAGCACCTATTCTGATCGTCCTTGAATTTCTTTTTTCAAAACATTTTTGTTATATTATTTCCTATTTCATGCATCTCTCCCCTGTTGTTGGCGGAACATGGCACTGAAGGTCCAATAGCCAGGTTCTTGTGTATCAAGATCTAGCGCAAAGGTTAATCCTTTCGTTGTCTTTGCTGGTATTTACCCTGCTGGCTCCAAAGCATAATCAACTATGTACATACCTTTGTTTTAGTGTTTACCATCTGAGCCTAAAAGTTTCATAATAGTTCTCATTTATGGTCTTATGTGCCAGGCACTGAATCAGTTTCTTCATGTGTATTTTCATTAACCTTCATAAATACGCAGCAATGTAGATTTTATTATTGCCATTTGACAGATGAGGAAACTAAGATTACACAGCTAGTTAGAGCCAGGGATCAAACTTAGGTCTCTGCAGCTTCAAAACCAGTGAGCCTTTTCTTATACCACGTTGTCTTGCAGTTAAATGAAACAGAAGAAGTAGTACTGCCTAATTAATAGGAAGTAGGGACATAAATCAAAAGATAACAGGGCTCAAATCTTCCCTCTTTTCCTCCTTCCCTTTCTGATTCAAACATAGCAGTTAGGCATGCCCAAATGAAGAAGGCAGCTGAGTTGAGTGGCAGCTGGTAGGTTGAAGCCCCTGTAAAGAAAGTGGCTTATCAAGGTGATGGCTCAATGAGAATTGGGATAATGAAGCCTTCAACTACATGAAGGCTGCCAAGTGGGTGAGTGGCTTGGCAGGATCAGGAGACTGGTTGTTAAAATAGGATGTGTGTGTGTGTGTACCTATACATATATATACACATACAAATATATATACACATATACATACATATATACATATACATACACACATATATGCACACATATATACACACATATTTATACATACATATAAACACACATATATACATCTATGTATATATACACATGCATATATAAACACACACACATATATATACATGCAAATGTATATGTATATAATGGGGGCCAGAGTTCTTAAAAATTTAATTAAAAATATTTTTTATTGAGGTATAATTGACATATAACATGATATTAGTTTCAGGTATATAACGTAATGTATATATTGCAAAATGATCACCACAATAAGTCTAGCTAATATCTGTCACCATAAATAGAAAATTTTTATTCTTGTGATGAGAACTTTTAAGATTTACTCTCTTAGCAACTTTCAAATATGCCATATAATATTATCCGTAGTCACCCTGCTGTGTATTACATCTGTATGACTTATTTTATAACTGGAAGTAACTTTTGACTTCTTTCACATTTCATCCATATCCTACCCCCCTATCTCTGGCAACCATCAATCTGTTCTCTGTATCTGTGAGCTTGGTTTCTTTTCTTTTTTTCCTTTTTATGGCTGAATAATATTCCATTATGTGTGTGCGCGAGTGCTTGTGTGTGTGTGTGTGTGTGTGTGTGTGTGTGTAGGTATGTAAATATCACATCTTCTTTGTCCGTCTCTCTATTGGTGGTTACTTATGTTATTTTGTGTCTTGGCTACTGTGGATAATGCTGTAAAGAACATGGAAGGGCATACATCTTTTCTAATTAGAGTTTTCATTTTCTTCAGATCAGTGCCCAAAAGTAGAATTGATGGATCATATGCTAGTTCTATTTTTAATTTTTTGAGGAACCTCCACATTGTTTTCCACAGTGGCTGCACCAATTTATATTTCTACCAACAGTGTGTAAGGGTTCCCTTTTCTCCACATCCTCACCAACACTTATTTCTTATCTTTTTGATCATAGCTCTTCTATTAAGTGTGTGGTGACTTGCATTTCCCTGATGATGAGTGATGTTAAGCACCTTTCATTTACCTGTTGGCCTTCTGTTTATCTTCTTCGGAAAATGTCTATTCAGATCCTCTGCCCATTTTTAAATTGGATTTTTGGGTTTTTTGCTGCTGAGTTGTATGATTCTTTATGTATTTTAGATACTAACTTCTTATCAGATACATGATTTGCAAATATTTTCTCCCATTTGGTAGGTTGCCTTTCCATTTTGTTGGTGGTTCTCTTTGCTGTGCAGAAAGAAGTTTTTTAGTTCAATGTAGTCCCACTTATTTATTTTTGCTTTTGTTGCTTTTGCTGTAGGTGTCAAATACTGAAAAATCATTGCCAAGACTAATGTCAAGGAGCTTACTGCCTATGTTTTCTTCTATGAGTTTTATGGTTTTAGATCTTACATTCGTCTTTAATCCATTTTGAGATTTTTTTGTGTATGGCATAAGATAGTGGTCCAATTTCATTCTTTTGTGTGTCGCTGTCCATTTTTCTCAGCACCATTTATTGAAGAAACTGTCCTTTCCTCATTGAATAGTCTTGGCTCCTCTGTTATACATTAACTACCTATACATATGAGGGTTTATTTCTGGACTGTCTGTTATGTTCCATTGGCCTGTGTATCTGTTTTAATGTCAATACCATACTGTTTTGATTATTATAGCTTTGCAACATAGTTTGAAAAATGTGATGCAAACAGTTTTGTTTTTCTTTCTCAAGATTGCTTTGGCTATTTGGGGTCTTTTGTGATTCCATACAATTTAGATATATAAATACATAATTCTTTTAAATATATATTCTAGTTACATATAGAAGTGAATTGAGGTGTAAATGTGTGTATGTGCAATATATACAAAAAAATATTTTAAGGTCTGTCTACTGAGAGGGCCTAAGAGCAAAGTATACCCCAGAATTAATGAACACACCTTGCAACTGATCTTGGCTTCTAAATATCATTCCATTGAGTCCAGGTGTGAAACAGGGAAACTACAGGATAAATCTGGAACATTATATTGTTCCAGAAAGTAAAGAAGGGATTAAAAAAAGTGGTAGTCATTTTGATGGTTGGCTAAATGTTGTGATCTTAGTGGTACTTAGAAGTTTCTTACAATGAGTGTTTAAAAAGAACATGTTATTGATACATTTTATGCCCTTTTCACTTATATTTTAATTCACTAGCCTTTACGTTTGGTGGAACCCTGTAACTAATGAGATCTTAGGGCCAATGCCCTGGTCACTGCTACTCCTTACAAACAATCAATATGTTCTTCTTAGCTTCTGAGATCCAGAAATGTCACTGTTGATATGATTTCAATGTTAATGGACAAAACTTCTAAAAGTATCCTGTCAAGAGATTCATCATCAAGGGATGATGATGTAGATTCATTATCAAGAGGTGAAAATAGCTAACTCTTATACTTCAGTGGAGTATTGAGGTCAGAAGAAATAGATGATGCATTATTTCCATCTTTGACCAAAAACAAACTAACAAACAAAAAAACATTTTAAAAAGTCACCAGAAAATATTCACCAATGATGGAGCCAGATTTAAACTTTGGTCAACAATTTGATCTCAAATTTCAGGAAGTTAGAAAAACATTAATAACCACAGAAAAATTCTAGTCAGTGGTAGTTGCTTGGCCGATTAAGTCTTACTTTTTATTTATATTGAAAGGCATTACGGTAAGAAAGCATCAGAATCCTTTGATTTTGAATCCTGGTTTTGTCACTTTAGTAACTCTGTGTCCTTAACCTTTCTGGATCAATAAAATGGCATAATGATATCTTACTGAATTATGTTGTGTGAATTAGTTGAGATAAAGTGTGAAAGTATCTAGCATATATTTTCTGGAACGTAGTAAGTCTTCAAGAAGTCATAAGTCTCATTTCTTAAGCTTCTTTATTTTTAGGAACAATTCTATATGTAGAACTGTGGTGAAGCCCCAGATAAAAAATGTGCTGGCTTGCAGTGCCTGGGTGGCTCAGTCAGTTAAGCGTCTGACTCTTTAATTTCAGCTCAGGTTATGATCACAGGGTTGTGAGATTGAGGCCTGCATCTGGCTCCAGGCTGGGTGTGGAGCCTGCCTAAGATTCTCTCTCTCCATTTCTCTCTGCCCCTCTCCCTTCACCGTGCTCTCTCCATTCTCTCTCTCTCTCTCAAATCAATCAATCAATCAATCAATCTTTAAAAGAATGTGCCAGCTCACAGATAGGTACTGATAGTGAATGTTAGAGGAAATAATGTACATTTGTATAGTAATTCATATTTCAGATAATTTCTATATCTAGTAAGTGATTTTCACCTTGATTCCTTAAGGTAAGCAGTAGAAACATTATTCTCTCATTTATATGGAAGGAAGTCAAGATTTACTGATTCAAAAAGAGGATAGAACATACAGTATTTCAGTCTAGTCTTAACTAATCTAAGCAGTGGACTTTTTATTATTCAATGTTTCTTAACCTTTTAAAACTTTATGCACTCTAGATAACAAAAATAACCTCATACAAATTCTTTAATGTTACAGAAATTTCTAGTTAGGTTACTATTGTGACATAAGAAAATTCTTTTTATCTTCTAAGATACACATTTTAACTTTAAATATTTGTGAGCTTTACCTAGGCTTTGTGGAAGTGAACACAGTCAGTCACTTCCAACATGAGCCAAAACGCTCTGCTTTGTGTTCCTTATTGTAGATATATTTGTAAAAGCAGAATCACCAACATACGTTTATGAAATTCAGTTTATGGCATGGAGAACTTGTTCACTTATGTGTACTATTTCAACCACATATACCTTCTCTAAGAAATTTTCAAGGCTTTCCTTACTTCCCCTTTATTTCCTCTTTCTTTACTCACCTCACTAACCTCACTTCTGGCATATATGGTGCCAACTTTGAGAATCTCTGCATCATTAGGCAGTTATGGCATATTGGTTAAGAGTAAGACTCTGGAACCAGACTGCCTGGACCTTGAGGCAAGCTACTAAGTCTCATCTATAAAATTAAGAATATAATTGTACCTACCTTATGAAAATGTTTTGATAATTACAGGGGTTCTTGCATATAAAGCATTAAGAAAAGTGCCTGACACATTGCAAATACCATATCAGTGTGCCGTTACTATTATTACTATTATTATTATCATGCAATTACCGTAGTGACTTAAAGCAATTTAATAACATGGTGATGTTATTATAATGTCATGAGAATCAAATTAGATTAACATCTGTCATTATGTCTTCTTCAGTCTGGATCTTTTATTTTTGTGCCTGATAAAATAATTAAGAACCTATTAACCTTACTATTAATCTTCCTTTGATATTCCAGTGAAAATATTGTTCTTTCTGTTTTGCAGTATCCTTCTTAATCATTCTTTTAGAAAACCTTTATAGCATGAGATAGACCCAGCTGTGTCTATCTGTGTCAGAGTTTTTCTTCCTACCCATTCTTCATGTGCCTTGGTGATTGTCAAGTCATATGTGCCCATCACCCTAAAGCTTAACCTAGGAAAACAACAGTAGCAACGGGCAGGGTCATTTTTCCCTCAGCGCATAATGAATCTCCCGAAGGAGAGAACATGTGTAATGAAGAACACATGCAAACACCCCCCCACACACGGTTCTGAAATGTTCCCCTAAAGGAGGTATGATTCTTTAAGAGACCACTGAACTAGTTTGAAATGATCAAATTTAAATTCAGTGGATTGTGTCTACTATGTGCTAAGCAGTTGACATAATTTTCTCTTCACAACAACCTTGTGAGGTAGATATTATTATTCCTCTTTTAATGAGGAGAAAACTTGAAGTAGAGCAATTTGTTCGGATACTGATCTGATATAGATCTGTTTAACTTCAATTTACTCATCCCAGGGCTTATTCTACTATAGCACAAGTGCCTCTGAATGAAATAATGTACTTTTCACTATTTTTTATTGTTACTGAAATAAAACTTTTAAAAATAATTGGAATCTCTCTACTCTTGGTTCTTCCTTCCATATGCTAGTATCATGCTATTTTGGGAAATCAGCTCCTGGAACCAAGGAATAGGCTGCTCAGGTTTGCAGTACTTGGTGAATTTAGGTGTTCTTGTGGTAAGTATTGCTTTTCTTTCCAGGGTAAGATCAGGTGGACCAAGGCTGTCATTTTAACACGTTAGTTAAATGAAACAAAGAAACAAAAAAAGCCCCAAGCAATGTGATAGTTCAGGAGATCTACAGTTTGAACCAGGACTTCCACCCAATGGAACCCTTTTTTTGTTTAATGCTAAAGTAGAATTTTCCTTTTCCTAAGAATATGAATACTCCACAGAGGAAAGTCTCTTATTTTGGAAAGAGTATGGGCTGCTGAAGATACAGGTTGGAATTCTGCCTCTGCCACTTACTAACTATAGCGTTGAATAAATTAATTTTTGTTATCTCCTCTGTAAAATAAGAAATTAATTCCCACTTCATAGGACAGTTATAATTTTTCCACTTTTGAAAATTGTTTTTTTTTTCCTGCTTCACATGTATAAATTACATGCAGAAAAATTTAAGTGTTTGATAAATTCTGGACATTCTGTATAGCTGTATATAACTTTTTAGCCTTGAGAAGTTTCCTCGTGGTTTTGATACTCCCTTTGCAGTCAAATTCCATCTATGATGCACTTGTTCCATTCATTGATCTGCTTTCTGTCACTATGATTTTGTCTTTTCTAGGATTTTGTATAAATGGAATCATGCATACATACTCTTTTATGTTAAATTTTTTTCATTGTGAATGATTTTTAGATTGTTTCATGCTACTGGGTCTACCAATATTTTGTTCTTTATGTGTCTAACTAGCATTCCATAGAATGGACGTGGACATACCATCATTTGTCTTGCCATCTTCCAGTTAATGAACATTGGGTTGGTTCCAGTTATTGGCTATGATGAGTCATGTTGCAAGTCTATGTACACATGTTTTCATTTTCATGCATATATATATGTAAGAGTAGATTAATTTGGAAACCATATGTTTAATTTTATAAGAAAGTGGCTGTGTCATTTTTAATTCCCATCAGCAACATATGAGAGTTCTAGTCTTTCTGCATCCTCACCAACACTTGGTATTGTTAATCTTTTTTATTTTAACCATTCTACTAGGTTTTAGGGCTATTTCATTGTGGTTTTGATACTCATTTCTCTGGTGATTGGTGGTGTTGCAAGTCTTCTCCTGTACTTATTGGTTATTCATATATTTTTGTGTGTGAATTATTTATTTGCATCTTTAGAAACATTTTTATTAATTAGTCTCTTTTATTGAATTGTAACAGTTTTAAAAAATATTCTGGACAAGAGGTTATTTTCTTTTTTGGTTTTTTGTTTTTGTTTTTTTTTTTTTGTTTAATGTTTTTTTATTATGTTATGTTAGTCACCATACAGTACATCCCCGGTTTCCGATGTAAAGTTCAATGATTCATTAGTTGTGTATAACACCCAGTGCACCATGCAATACGTGCCCTCCTTACTACCCATCACCAGTCTATCCCATTCCCCCACCCCCCTCCCCTCTGAAGCCCTCAGTTTGTTTCCCAGAGTCCATAGTCTCTCATGTTTCATTCCCCCTTCTGATTACCCCCCCTTTCTTTATCCCTTTCTTCCCCTACCGATCATCCTATTTCTTATGTTCCATAGATGAGAGAAATCATATGATATTTGTCTTTCTCTGCTTGACTTATTTCACTTAGCATTATCTCCTCCAGTGCCGTCCATGTTGCAGCAATTATTGAGAATTCGTTCTAAGAGGTTATTTTCTTTTACAAATACTTTCTCCTAGTTTGTGGCTTACTTTTGTGTCTTTTTAACTGTGTCTTTCAAAGAGCAAAGTTTATCATTTTGATGACATTTTATCATTATTGTTTCTTTTCTGGTTCATGTTTTTGTGTTTTATCTTTTAAATATTTGCCTATTTAATGTTCCAAAGATTTCTTCCTCTGTTTCCTTCTAGGACTTTTCTAGTTTTAGCTCAGATGTTTAGGTTTTTATCTACTTATAGTTAAATTTTGTGTTTGGTGTCAGACAATAGTTTAGGTTTATTTTTCTCCATATAGATGTCCATTTCTAGCAAGATCTATTTAAAAGACTATCCTTTTCCTATTGAATTACGTTGGCATCATTGTGAAAATTTAAGTGTGGATTTATTTCTGAAGTCTCTATTTTGTCCCACCTGGAATGAATTACCATGGCGTTATAGTAAGTCTTAAAATCTTATTATGGTTCTCTACTTTTGATGTTCTTTTTGGTTATTTTTTATATAGATTTTAGATTTTAGAATCAGTTTGATACCATCTTCAAAATGTCCTTTTGGAATTCTGATTGGGCTCATGTTGAATCTGTAGATTAATTTGGGGGAGAATTGCTATCTTAATACTGAGCCATCTATTACACGAATATGGTATATTTCTCAATTTTTTCAGTATTTTAAAGCTTCCATTTGCAATGTTGTATAGCTTTCAGTGTAGAAAAGCCTTCTATATTTTGGTTAAATTTTTCTAAGTATTTTATTTTTTATCCTATTGTAAATGGAGTTTAAAGAATTTCTTTTTCTAATCATTTATTCTAGTCTATCTAGTATATAGGAAGACAACTGATTTTTATTACTGACCTTGTATGTTGTGACTTTGCCTAATTTTCTTTTCAGTTCTGGCAGGTATTTTTTTTTTTTTAACTCCTTAAAATTTTCTATGGTTGTGATCATGTTTTCTGTAGCTTAAGTTTAACGTCTTTTTTTTTTCAAATTGCGTGTGTTTTCTTTCCTCTGACTATTGAACTGGCTAGGCAATCCACTACAATATTGAATAAAAGTGGTGAGAGTGGACATTCTTGCCTGTTCCCGATCTTGCAAAGAAAGCATAGAGACTTTCACCATTGATGATGATGTTAGCTGTACATTTTTCAAATATACCCTTAATCAAATTGAGGTTACCTTATATTCAAGTTTGTTGGAAGTTCTTATCATGAATGGGTGTTAAAGTTTTTCAGATGCTTTTTCTGCATCTATTGAAATGATCATGGTTTTGCTATTTTATTCTCTTATTATGATGAATTATACTTATTGATTTTCAAATGTTAAACCAACCTTGCATTCCTCAAATAAACTCTACTTAGTCATGATACATTATCTTCTTTTATATACTGTTTCATTCCGTTTAGTCAGTCCACTCTTATGCTTTTTAAAATTAGTACCCTGACCTTTGGGAAAATAACTCAATTTATATTTTGTGAAAAGCTGTCTTTGTGTTCTGTATATTGCAAGGGATATGAGAGGAAAAGCCATGATTCTGTTCTCAAAGAAGTTCACGGTCTCACTCCATTAAAAAAAAGAAGAAAAAGAATACATGATTGATTTTAATGTGTGTCCCAAGCATACAGATTTGGGAGGGGGTACTTGGGGAAAAAGGAAGACAGGAAAATATCAGAATCACTGTGTATCAGTGTTGCCAGAATATCTTTGTAGAACTGAAATATGCCTTTATCCTCTGTCATGTGGTATAGATTATGTTTCAGAGGTTAAAACCTCCCCCTTGACATTTATTTTATAAAATTAGGTGTCTCTGTGCATGACTCCTTAATTTAAATTAAAAAGTACTGCTCAGAAAAAAAAATATTAAGACTAATGCTGGTAACAGAAAGGGTATCTTTGTGTTTAAGTTCTACCTTAAAGGAGGCAGAAAGAAAACTGGAAAAGAAAAAAGGGAATTCCTGAACTGGGAGTTAGGAGATCTAGTTCTAATCTAAGCTGATTTTGACTAGTTCATCACGGGCAAGTCACACTATCCCCGTGTGCCTCCATTTTCTCCTCTATAAAAACATGGTGGTTAGGCCTGATCAATGGTTCTGGATAAAGAAAGAGAGAGCATACATATTTCTGAAAAAGCTCACCAGAGCTCCTTGACCAGGTGAGAATTACTGGATTACATAGTCTCTAAATCTTTTTTCATCCCTGAAAATCTTTTTATTTTATGATTTTGTGAAATCAGTGAACTTGGTGACTAAGGACCTTATTTTTAACTTTGCATTAGCCATTCTCAAGTTTTGTGGCCCTGACAAGTCACTTCTCCTCTCTGGGCCTTCTTATTTTTATGTTTAAAATGAAAATGGCTTTCTAAATATCAAATATGGCAAAGAACTTATTGTAGTGAGATAGATAACTCTGGTTACATATTTTATGTGACTGCATTCAGCTTCCTTAAGAATTATGGAGGATAAAAAACTAAGGTCCACATTGTTAAACTTATTTCTAATTTTTAATGGGAAAGGTAAATTCTTGAGCATATATTGGGATGCTAGCTTTGTGTAGTATTTGCTCCCAACTTGAAATGCAAAAACCTAAGACTTCTATATGTTTTCTTAGGCTGTGGTTTTTCTTTGTTATTTACAGTCTGTTGTAAGAAAGCTTCAAGGGATATAGGGCATTAGAGCACCACATCTCTAACTAGCTGGAGCATAATACATGATTTGAGTCCCCAATATTTTCTAACAGTAAGGTTTGTTTATTAAAGAAACCCCATGCTGTGACTGAATCAGTCTAATAGAAGCCAAGTTTGAACTTGAACATTCAAATGTATGCCCATATATCTTGGGCATATATCATACATAATGATGTGGGGTCTAGACATCTTTCTGGGATTGTTTATGTCTGTTATGGATTCCCCTCATTATCCATGCTGTTTGAGGGAGACCCCATGGATTCAGCTAGTTTATTGCACACTTTCTATATTTTAAGACTAACTCAGAGTTTCAAGTGGCACATATGTTCCAACTTGGAAGATTATTTTCTCACTTTCCTTTTTTATGATGATGATTAAGGAAAAATAAAGTAAGATTTTAGGGATTGGTGACATGTTTGAGAGTGACTAACCATAATCCTTTTGGCCATGTTTCAAATATAGCTTTTTATAATCTTTATTTTATTATGCTACTCTTCCTAAAAATTTTTGACAAGTTTGAGTTATAGCATCTGTTTTCCTATTTTTAAAACCATATTGTATACCATCTGTTGTTTCATTATCGTTGATTATAACTTTTAGGATTTAGGAAAGATAGACAAAAATTTTAATATTTATTTGTACAGTTCATGTATAGACAGTATACTCAATGCTAGAATTAAATAAGTTATCCTAAAGAATAGATTTTAGATATGGAACAATTTTATTTCTGTTCCTATTATTAATTTGGAGCAAGAACTCCATGGCTTGGCTAGCAGCTTTCATTGTTATTGTTGTTGTTAAAACGTCCCCCTTGACATTTATTTTATAAAATTGGGTGTCTCTGTGCATGACTCCTTAATTAAAAAAAAAAAAAAAGTACTGTTCATATTCTTTAAAAGTGCAAAGCTTTTTTTTTAAATCAAGTGAAATAAATCAAATCACATTATAAGAATTTGCAATAAATATTGAAAAAGGGTGGATTGTCATTAGAATTTATCATTATGGGTATTTTTTTGAGGAGGTGATATAGCACTTGCTATAAATATTCATCATGTTCTTAAATCTAGAGATATTCAGTGATTAGGTGATTTTATGCCTGTTTATGCTGAAAGGAACAAAAGAAACTTTAAAAACTGAAAGCATAAACATAATTGAACCACCCACTTAAAAGAGAAATTGGAATAGATGTTTTCCAGGGGAGAACATGCTTTCTGTGTAAAAAGGGCTAGTGTAACAAGAAGTCATCTATTCTTGATTTCTTTAGACAGCTAGAGCTTTGTGCCTTGTCTAGTTTCTGCGTTTTAAGAGCTTGTTCTGTGTAGCAGAAATAATACAATAAATGGGTTTAACCACATTTGTCTCAGCTAGACAGTCTGCTTTGTCAGAGATTGCTGGTACAACATAAACAAATTATGTGTTTGTAGTGCTTTTCAATGAAAGCCTATCTAACAGAGCTGAGATTGTGTTTCAGCAGCTGTAGATTTAATCTCCTACCTGTCAGTTAAAACAGGCATTTCCTGAGCCAGATAAGGACTGGTTGTAGAAGAGGGAAGTAGTCACAGCTGGACAAAGACCTATTGTTATTGGCTGATAATTTCCATGTAGATTCAACTCCTTATTCTACCATGGAAACTACAATCATAGTGTGGTTTTAAAGGAGCTAACCTGACCTTTTTTATTGTTAGATTAAGAAGAGTTAAAGAGAAATCTGGGCTTTGTGTCATTCATATTTGGGAGTTGTCACGTGGAACTAAAAATAACTGTCTATAGCTTAGGTCATCATGATTCTAGATCATTGTGGATGTGATAAATAGGATTTCGGAAATGCCTGTTCACAAATTTGTAATTACATTTTTAGGAATTTACTTGTAGCGCACACTAAAGTCAAAAATTAAATCTGTGGATAGATACTTTATGTGACGCACATATCATGGGACATGTCTTTTTCTTTTTTTCTATTTTTTTATTTGGGGGGGTTCCCAGTCTCTCTTTGTTTCACATAATTACCCATAGAAATTTATAAAGTTAAGTTGAATTGTCTCAAAATTGGTTGAGTTGGTTTGTAGAAAATATCTATCTCTACCTTTGTATAAGTTATTATAATATTATTTTGAGTCCCATGTCTCCGAAGTCATGAACAGTTAATGGTAGGGCACATTGATAGGTCAGTCTGTCCTTGAACTTATATGAACTTGGTCAGCAGCCTAAATCCACAACTTTTCAATTTTCAGTTTAAATTCCAATTTAAAGCAGTTCATGAGTTCTCAAATTAAAAAAATATATATATGCATCTTAATTTAATTAAATTTTTTGTAATTAATTTTTCCAGCGTTACTTAGAAATGATTGACATACATCACTGTATAAGTTTAAGACATACAGCATGATGGTTTGATTTACACATATTGCAAAGTAGTTGCCACAGTAGGTTCAACTAACATCCATCTTCTCACATAGATAAAAAAAGAAGAAAAGAATAAAGAAAAAAAGTTATTTTCTCTTTGTGATGAGAGCTCTTAGGGTTTATTCTCTCAAAACCTTTCCTATATATTATACAACAGTGTTAGCTGTAGTCACCCTGTACATTACACCCGTAGTAGTTATCTTATAACTGAAAGTTTTATGTTTTGACCACCTTCCTCCAGTTCCCCTGTTCCCCTAGACCCATCTCTAACCACAAGTCTGAGCTCTTTTTCTGAGTTTAAATTTTTGTTTTGTCTTGTTTCATTTTTTAGTTTCCACATATGAGATCATATTTGTCTTTCTTTTCTCTGTCTGACTTATTGCGCTTAGCGTAATACCTTCAGGGTCCATACATATTGTCGCAAATGGTAGAATTCCCGTCTTTTTTTTTTTTTTAAGGCTGAATAATATTCCATATTATGTATATACCACAACTTCTTTATCCATTCATTCATTAGTGGACACTTAAGTTGTTTCCATGGCTTGGTTACTATAAATAATGCTGCTGTGAACATGGGGTGCAGATATATTTCCAAGTTAGTGCTTTCATTCCCTTTGGATATATTTTCAGAAATGGAATTGCCAAATCAGAAGGGCATTCTATTTTTAATTTTTTGAGAATCTTCCATACTGGTTTTCATAGTGGTTGTACCAATTTAAATTCACGCTAACAGTGCACAAAGGTTTCCTTTTCTCCACATCCACATCAACATTTGTTATCTCTTGTCTTTTTTATAATGGCCATTCTAATAGGCATAAGGTGATATCTCATTGTGGTTTTAATTTGCATTTCCCTAATGACTAGTAATATTGAGCATCTTTTCATGCACCTGTTGGCTTTTCAAATATCTTCTTTGGAGAAATGTCTATTCAGGTATTTTGTCCATTTTTTGATTGGGTTTTGGGTTTTTTGTTTTGTTTTGTTTTCTATTGTTTGTGTGAGTTCTTTATGTATTTTGGATATTGACCCCTTATCAGATTTATGGTTTCCAAATATGTTTTCCAATCCCACAGGTTGTCTTTTCTTTTTGTTAGTGGTTTCTTTTGCTGTGCAAAAGCTTTTTAGTTTGGTGTAGTCCCACTTCTTTATTTTTTATTTTATTGCCTATGCTTTAGGTGTCATATCCAAAAACTCATTACCAAGACCCATGGCAAGGAGTTTTACTCCTAAGTTTTCTTCTAGGAGTTTCATGGTTTCAGGTCTTACATTTAAGTCTTTAATCCATTTCAAGCTAATTTTTGTGAGTGGTGAACGATATGGGTCCAGTTTTGTTCTTTTACATCAAAATATCCAGTTATACCATCACCATATATTGAAGAGACTGTCTTTGCTCCATTGATTATTTTTGGCTCCCTTGTCACATATTAGTTGATTGTATATGGTTAAGTTTATTTCTACACTATCAGTTCTGTTCCCTTGGTCTGTATGTCTGTTTTTATGCCAGTACCATACTCTTTTGAGGACCATGGCTTTATAGTATACCTTGAAATTAGGAAGTGTAGTACCTTCTGCTTTGTTCTTTCTCAGGATTCCATTGGGCTTTGGGGTCTTTTGTGGTCCTGTGTACATGTTAAGAGTGTTTTTTTCTACTTCTGTTAAAAAATTCCATTGAAATCTTGATAGGGATTGCATTGAATCTATAGATGGCTGTAGGTAGTATTGACATTTTAACAATATTAATTCTTTCAATCATAAACATGGGATAACTTTCCATTTATTTGTGTCTTTGATTCCTTTCATCAATACCTTGTATTTTTCAGTGGAGACCTTTTACCTCCTTAGTTAAATTTATTCCTAACTAATTTGTAGGTCTTGATGCTATTGTGATATAATTAACTTTTTAATTAAAGTTTTTATTGCAATTTCTATTTTGCAAGGAGCTTTTCTTTGCAAAATATTTGTAAGGTAAGTATCACACTGAGGTTTGGAGTTTACATTTGTTGAAGCATGAGGGACTGAGTGAGCAGTTATCAGGTAAAAATTGTGGATATAAAAGACAGCACTGCTTTTCTGAAAATTCCACAATATCCTTTCTTGCTTACTTCCTCCCTCCTTCTCTTTCTTCTCTTCTATCTTTACTCTTTTATATTTCTTTTCATATTTTTCTTTTCATTCCTCTCATGTCTTTTTTCATTTCATTTCTCTTTTTTTTTTCTTTTCTCTTTTCTTAACATCTTGTAATTAGGACAAACCTATCTAATGCTACCTTTATTTCTTTGGTGGTATAGAAGATTGGCTAAAATTTTAAATCTAAGACATACAGTGCTCTTCTTTCTTCTTTATTTGCTTACCATTAAGAAATGTCATCAAGGGCTATGTGTAATACTGTGTTTTAAATGGAGCAAATTAAAAATTAATACATTAAAATAGAAGATAAAGGAATATTATAATTTCTCAGTAGGATTGCTTACTTTAAGAATGTTGGAAAATTCAATGTATTTATTTTCCACTTTGAATCCTGGTTATTTTTTTTTATTATTATTACTGACCTGAATGGACCAGCATATCATCCCATTTCTTTTTGGGCCTGGGTTTCTATTCCTTTCCAGATAAAAAGAAATTTAAGATACAGCATCAATTATGAACTGTTATATTTTTATATAATTGCTTATGTGTATGTATACAAACATACATATACACATTCATTTGTATGTTGTCTGTCTTCCCTCGTAGATAATGGTAGGGGATTTTGTGTACTCCTATTTCTCTGGTGCCTAGAATAGTGGAAAATTGAAATGAAAACCATTAAAAAATTCAATACAGTATATGCAGGGTAAAGTTTGACAGAGGGAAAGAAATTCATGCTTGGAGGATTTTCATGGAGGAGTTGAATTTGAGCTGAACTGGGGGAAGGCAAAGAGGAGAGGAAAGATCGTTCTATATGTAAGTGAGAAGAAATGGCTTGAGCAAAGACTTAGAAGCTGTAGAAATCAAGACAGGAAAGATGGTAAAGGTAGTAGGAAACAACCTTGAGAGGTACATTAAGAACATCTTGTAGGGTGATTTCAATGCCAGACTAGGCTAGGGAGTTTGGACGTTACCTTTTTTAATAGACACATTTCTTTATTGTATCGAAGTTATTTAATATGAACATAGTACTAAATCAAAATACAAAAATAAAGAAAATGTCTCTTTTTAAATCAACATGGTAGCTTATCCTTACATCATCTTCAGTGTTGACACACTTGTGCATTTAGCTGGGGTGGCAGGTGTAGAAGTGTGTGTAAATGTGTATGTATTAGTAGAAGTGCAGATGCTGAGGGCCGGGCAGGAGCTGTAGGTTACATTCCAAAGTGACATTAAAGTTGCATGTATTAGAGTATGATAAAGAGTGAAAACCTGCAGGTTATTTCATGTGGTATAGTTATTATTTATGTTTTTACTCAGTATCCATTTCTTTATAACGATCCCCTTACTTTACCTCTCTGGCCCCCACCCCAATTACATTATCAGGCACCATTTCTCATTGATACTTTTTTTTTTAAGATTTTTAAATTTATTTATGAGAGAGAGGGAGAGAATGTAAGCGAGACAGTGAGAGAGAGTATGAAAAGGGGGAGGGGCAGAGGGAGAAGCAGATGCGCCGCTGATCAGGGAGCCCAACCCAGGGCTCCATCCTAGGACCCTGGGATCATGACTGAGCCGAAGGCAGACGCTTAACCAACTGAGGCATCCAGGTGCCCCTCTCATTGATACTTCTAGGGAAGGTCAGCTTGCCATGGCTGAGTCCCAGCTGTCATTAGCTTCGACATCTCATTTATGTTCTGTTCAGAGTTCACTGCAGATGAAACTGCTTCTATTCTCCATGATAGCTGATGCTTAAATATTTTTCTGTCATTCATTCTATATTGTGTAACCAGTCCACTGTGATATAACAAACAAATTTTTTATTATTATTCTGGAAAACTGTATTCTTGGCTCTTCTGGTGAGAAGAGCTTATCATCTCTGTCAGTAAGGATTGCAATTGATGATGATGAAATCATTAAAGAAGCTTAGAGCCCTCTCTATACTATAGAAAAGTTTCAAGAGATGTACTAGGAGAGCTCGGTCATTAAAAAATATTTTCAAATGAATGAATAAAGTCAATGTTTGTATTCTCACACCAACTTCAGAATCTGACCATGGCATGCCAAAAGAAAAGATTGCTGTGATGAAGTATGTTTGGAACAGATGCATATTTCCGTTGCTTCGATTTGAGGATTGCAAATGATAAAAGGACATTGAATTGATTCAGAAGATTAAAAAATGAGAATTCTGTGGCTTAGTTTTTAAATAACAGAGAATGAAAATTCTTTAATGTGTTTATATTACAAATATTTGTTGAGTCCCTACTCTGTGCAAGAGAGGGACTTTTACTAAACCCTGGGGAGATACAAAGTCCCTGCCTTTAAGTTGTGCATAATTTTAACAAGACTTGTAGTCTAAGATGTAAACCTGCATTTCTGGAGGAGGAATTTAATAATTGAACTCTGGTCATTGCTAACAGAATAAGCTTGTGTAAAATGCTTCAGGGGTAAAAGCCAGCTTGCCTTCATTACAGGTCAAAAGTTTATGAAAGGTTTATATCTGAATTTGATTGTTACAAAGAAAGGAATGCTGCATTCTTCACAATGTTCCCATATTTATATGGCATTTATACAAAATTTGAAAAAAATTAATTTCCATCTTGGCCAAACATTTTGATCATTGTGTATTTAATGGGGTTTCCATTTGAGAACAACAATCATTAGTCTCTAATATGTTTCATACTCCTGTGGAAATAAGACAGGGTGGAGAAGAAGCATTCATCTTCACTAGTCTTTGGAAATATCTAAAGTAATTGAATAGCTCAGTCTTCTGTGATGGCCTGGTGACCACTAACTGTGACTATTTGCATAATAGTCAACTCTTCACTTCTGTAGTGATAACTGTTTGTATCTGATTAAAATTAAGACTGTTTTAGTTCTCTTGACTTTTCCAGAAGTTGCAAAAATTGAGATTTGCTGTTCTGCTTTAACCAAACAAATGCACACATGGGGATAACAATATGCTGAGTTTATGCAGATTTTACAGCACGAATCTGAATAAAATACCCACTAATAGATCCTTAAGGAGTAATAAACACACATGAATTTTCCTTAGTTGCACTTTAAAGTGATTTTAACATACTACTAGACCTTAACAATAATATTTAATTGACAAGATTATGCATTTGTATGGATTGAAAAGGTGGTAGATATCTAATTCCAAATGAATCATAAATTTTACTTTTGCATAACATGTTTTATTAATTTCTCTATGGCCAGGATATTCTACTTCCCTCCTGGTGAGAGTTTCTTAAAACATAGTAAGATAATTTAAACACATTTAATTAACATTTATCATCCATTTTATAAAGTAATCTGACTTTTGTCCTCATAAATAGTCTCAAAATGTTTCTAGGTTATAGGCCATAGGAAGACCATGAAAAGATACCTAATGGAATTTTTGTTGTAATTTAGTTTTCTTTTTAAGCATACCTTTCCTTTCTCTGTTGACCCTATTGCAAAGTAAGCTGACAAACCGGATGATTTATACTGCTATATAAGTGAAAACAAACCTAACACCACTACCTGATAAAATAAGGCTATAGACTTCTCTATGGTATCTTTATATTCCCAGTGCCTACCTAGCATACCATCAGATAGTGCTAGGTGCTCAGTAAGTGGCTGCCGAATAGCTGATTGAGGACAGACTCTGTTGACTTCCTTTATGAAGTAGCATGTTTCTTAGGAGTGTAAGAGGTCATCTTGTACATGTGGAGCTCTTTATTTCAGAGAGTGAGGGGACAGATAAGTAAAAGATGCTAGGAATTATGATTACGTTAGTGCTGAATCCATGTTCTTTTCTTTGAAAATTCAATATTTAAACAGAAAATGTACAAATGAGTGAAACGTAAAATAATGACATTTGACTACTGATGATCCTGGTAGATTAATGAGATATTTGCCCATTTTAGAAAATGCAAATTGAGTGGGTGTGTAAGTAGGCTGAGAATATAAAAAGAGGTGTTAATGCAGAGGACAAGATTGACTCTTTCAGGGCTATTAACATTTCTCCCTGAATATGTACCTAAACAAGATTTTTACAACGTGGTCTATTGACCTGATAGATAGGAGTCTTTGTGCTTGTCCTCTAAATGATCGTTTCTGTCCTGTGTAACCACGGAAGAGACCTGGAAAACGCTAGACTATGATGTGGATTTAAACAACTATCTTAAAGACCAACCTAGTAAAAGAATGCTTTGTTTGCATGTCTTACTCTTGGTAGTGAGGGTGGGGACATAGTGAAGCTGGGGGCAAGATACGTCTTTTCTATTTCTCCTGTGAATATTTTAGATATTTTATTACATATATTTAACAGTGTAAATGAATAAAGACAAGTCAAATACTGAAGTTATTTTCTGTTTTTTCCTTAAATTAACCTCTTATTAAAGTATAATATACATAGAGAAAAGCATGTATCATAAGTGTAAAGTTAGCTCTTCATTAAGGTTTAAACTAAAACGTAAGACTTTGAAAGAATAATGCCTGCGTTTTTAAAAGGATGTCTTGGAACTATAATATCTTGAATTTGTTCTACCTTTCCAGGGTTTTTCTTGGCCCTTAGTGAGGATTTTGAAAAGAGTGGTGGCAGTAGTATGCAAAGTTCTTGGAAGCAATTGCACTATAGTAAAGATGAATGTTAACAATGGTAACAAGGTGTTTTGTGTACTATCCGTGGGACCTGAGAGAGAGAGACAGAGATGTGAGGGGGGAAGGGACAGAATATTTTGCCATCAACAAACAAACAAATAAACAAAAGCAAAGCAGGACTTCAGGATGCAGCCACATTTTTTTCAATGTATATCCACTGGAAGTTGGTGGGAAACATCTGGGAAGATGGGACTCTTGTGTTCTCAAATACTCTTTCTCGTCCCAGAATTGTTCCTGATGAAAGTTGATTTTTTTCTCCTGCTGGAGCTAGATTGTCTACAAGCAAAGATTTGCTAGCCTCTGTTAGCTGTAGCAGCCAGAGATTTGCTAAATAAGAAAATGAAAAGCAAACAGGGTGATATCAAGATTTATTTTAAGTCACTTTATTATTATTATCTTTCATAATAATAAAAGTAATTGTTTGCATTCACCTACTTATGGATGGGTATACCATTAACTACTCTGTGGATATTGGTGCTCAGAAAACAGGTTGTTAGGTCTTACTTAGGTGGTTCTCTCATTGATCAGTTGACACGAAACGCCTACTGTATCCTCAGCCTTGTGATAAGAGCAGTGGAGCATGTAGAAATATAAATGTCACAGGCCATTCAGGACACTCAATTTATTTGGTGAGAGATGATTATGAATAAGCAGTAGACCATATACAATATAAGGCTCCTTTGTGTACTTCCAACCAAGAGAAGTTCAATATGCTGACTACTGCGTCACGCTTTCTAAGGCAGGGCAAACCATATTCAATATTTTAGACAGGTTGTAGGCAAAAATGGTTGGAAAAGGGTTTGTGTTAAGGCATGAATTCAGCCTATCAATGAGATCCTTTCCCTCCTCACTCTCCAGAATTAACTGAGATCCATGTACAGTTCGGCGTGTACTTTCTGGCACTAAGAAGACACCTCCCTGACCTTGAGGTTTTTCATGCAAGGTTTCTGGGTCCTTTATTTCTTTCACTCTATAGATACTGAGGCTTGTACAGTGGTAACACTTCATACCAATGACTCAGCTATTCTTTGCAATAAAGAACAGGGCCTTTAGGAAATCCCCTCCATGTCCCCCTCTCCCTCTCCAATTGCTCTTTCTTACGCCGCGTTTTCTATCTCTGTCTCTCTTTCTCTGTCATCATTTACAAACATTGGAAACATTCCTTCCAACAGATTAAAGAAGCTTTCTTCAATTAAACCACATAAGGAACGATTTACTAGAAATAAGCATTAAAATGATCTTCACTTGCTCACTGTTTTTAACTCAGTAATAGACATTAATATGGTCATGATTTTCAATACAAATATGTATTTCCCATCATCAAAAAAGTTAAATAATCTTCATGAAAGAGAAAATGAGTCCCCCTGAGTGTCACTCTGTTTGCATATTAGCGCATAGCCAGGTCTCTGCCAAGTTGCTCTCTGACTGACTGCTGCAGATGCTCTTTCTCAAGTATTCTGAGTCATATCTTTAGTACAAGTCTTCAGGGACAAACAATAGCACCTGTTCCTCACAAGATATCAGGCCAGTTAGCCCATTCATGTATCTTTAATGAAGCTCTGGGGCAGATGGCAAAAAATGGCATCATCAACAACTTAGCACAGAGAAAACAAAGGGGATAAGTGTTGATGCAACAATGCTGTTTTACGAATAGGAAGAGACAGAACCTAAGTGTTTCACGCGCATCTGCTGCTGTCTCGATTGTCTGAAAGATGCGTGGAACACCGAGCAATTAAAATTTCTGGGCATGTAGCCTGTTTGATCAAGAATGTGTTCCCCACTTTCTCCAAAAGGGCAACACTTTGGCCAGGGATTGTGGAAGTTTAAAATTGGTGGACAAGTGTGCTTTGGCACCCGCGGTTCGTTTCTTTCATGACGCACTGACTAAGCTTCACCTATGATGGAGTTTCTGGTTTCTCGTCCCCAGCCTGTTACTGCTGACTTGCAAAGCAGTTAAAATAATGCAGCTTCATGCTCAGGGATGTATTTTTGGCCACATCAAATTTTCCTCTTTGTATTAACCACATCAGTTTTACCTATGGAATAATGAAAAGATCTTTTGAATTTGTGCTAAGGGAAAGCTACGCTTTCAAGAAAAGAAGATGCTATTTGAAATTTTGATAACTTCTGGGAAAAGACATGTGGAGACTGGTCATTCTTTGATGGAATGAGGGGAATTCTATTAGTTTTTATTCTTTAGTAAAGTATTTTTGGAAGTTGTTGTTTCCAGTGTGACTGCCTTCCCTGGCATGTCATCAAATGGGAGAACAGGATGATGGGAAGGAAGGGGAAAGGCAGACTTACATTCTCCAGAGCAGGGTGGGGCTTTTCTGTATAATCACAATTCTTTGTTTGCCTTAAGCCGTGACACTCAATGCAGCAAACTTAATTCACAACTTTAACAGGAGAAAAATATTTTAGATGCTTGTGTGGTTCTTGTGTGGCTACCAAGCCCTCTTTCCTCACCTCTCCTCCCTTCCTTGTCTTTGCTTTCCATTTCTGTCCCACCTCCAATCAATAATTTTCTAGTAAGTACAATAAATGGAAATCTATGAAAGGGGGAAATCGTTGCTTTAATACATGCTTGCTTCTCGTATTATTTGCACTGGGCCATACTGGTCAGCTTTCTGTAAAAGGTGGTAGTTGAAAGTATTCATAGACCTCCATTACCCTTGTGAGTTTTGAAGACATATAATTCCTTTAAAATAATATCACACTGGGGAAATCTGAATAAGGTGGTTGGATTTTATCAATGTCAGGACCCCGGTTGTGATTATCATACTACAGTTTTTCAAGTTATTGCCGCTGGGGGGAGAAGACTCATGGGATCTCTCTGTATTATTTATTACAAATGCATGTGAATTTACAATTATCTTTATCAAACTTCCAGTCAATTGTTATTACAAAGAATTATATTCCTTATCTCATTATGGTCTGTTTAACAAAAGATGACTTGATGGTTAATACGGTATAGTACTTGAAAGTATAGACTCCGAGTCTGACAAACCTGGACTTGAATCCTGGCTCCACCACTTTTTAGTTGGCTGAGTTACTGAGCCTCTCATGATTTTGTCCTCATTAAATGAATGACGAGAATAATAGTAAATACCTCATAGAGTTTTGAGGATTACATGAGATAGATTACGTAAATCACTTTCTCAGTGCTTGATATATAGGAAATACTGGAGAATATTAGCAGCTGTGATGAAGAGGATGATTATCTTTACCATCATCATCACTGCTATCACTTCTGCAATTAGACTTACAAGAGGAGCGCTTCATCATCTTCTCTTGGCCTAGATTCTATTTGCTACTGGGTATCTCGGCTTGTCTCTAATAAGGGGCATTTTGATTTTTCATATCATTGTTTTACTTAAAATAAGTTAAGGGCAATTTTATCAATCAGAGCTGAATGATCATTGCTAATGACTGTATTATAATAAGTTACTGAAATTAATGACAATAGATGTGATCAAATTTTTCTGGGTACAAACTAAGAGAGAAGAAACAACAAACTGAAACTGAGCAACGTACTATCTGTACTCCAACAATACACATCTGAAATAGAAAATCATTTTTGGTTGCAGACCTCCAGATTTTCTCTACCCAAAGAGCATACACATGTGTTTTTCGTTTTCTCTCATGGAAGCCCATGCAATGTAGCAGAAAAAGCACTGGTCAGGGTGATGGGCCGTTCTGGATTCCAGATCCAGCCCTGTCATAGGCACTGTGATCTCAGGCCATGTCTTTTAGCTTCTCTAGCCCCCTGTTTCCCTATGTGTAAACTGAGAGGTTTGAATTGGATTAGTGATTCTCAGAGAGTGGTCCCTGGACCAGCAGCACCAGCTTTACCTGGGTACTTGGCAGGAAAGTACCCTCTCCGACCCCACCTAGATCTACTGGTTTAGAGGCTCTGAGGGTAGGGCTGGCCAGTCTTTGTTTTAACAAGCCCTGTGGCTGAACTGGATACACACTAAAGTTTGAGAATCACTGCCCTGGATTTAATTTTAGTCTAAATATTAGATTGATAGACCCAGTTCCCAGAGTTTCTGATTCATAGATCTGGGGTAGAGCCTGATAATTTGCTTTTATGACATTCTCAGGCATTGCTGATGTTACTGGTCAGGTACCACACTTTGAAAACTACAAGGCTAGATCAACTCTAAGCTCTGTTCCAAACTCTGATTCTATCATCGCTTTGCTTTCGCAATGTCTTCTGTCCCCCTTCTTATTTACTTTATCCCTCAATTTATTGAAACTGCCTCTGAATTAATAGTTAGCATTGAAAGTTTCTAACATATCCTACTTTGTAGAGGGTGATGGATGGAAAGGAACTTCCTATTAACTTATGTTAATAGGAAACACCTACAGCTCTTTGGCATTGAAGGTGACCTTAGATGGTTTACTTAGTTATCTCATGTACATAGCTAGTTACAAAAGAAATATCTTCAGACACCAAACTTCAAGAATCAAGTCTGATGCTTAATTGCCATTGATCCCTTTATGTTGTCTCATGATCTGAAGAGCTCGGGCATCAGTGTAGAAGTAAAATTATGTTTTCTTCCTAAGATGCTGTGTAATGAATAACAGCAAATTTCCCAAATTCCATCTTCACGTGATCCTTGTAATCCCACCCCTTCTTTTTCATGGTTTTCTAGATGCTTGCGGTGGGATAATGCTCTCTGAGGGCTAGTGTCTGCTAAGAACATGACAAGCCTCTGCCTGTCAAACTGAATTATTTAGTTGGTTCATGTTTTCTTTTTTGAAGTAGAGTTATGGGCAAGAGCCACTATTTCTTGTTTTTTTCTTTTCAATAATTTGATAATTTTCTAGAACTGAATATGCAAACTATTGTAAGAAAAAAGCAAGGCTCTAACATTTCCCAAGCGCCTATTTTGTGCCAGTCACTGTGCCACAAGTGTTACTTTTTGGTCTATTTAATCCTCACAGTAACCACGTAAGGAAGTATCATTAGCTTTTCATGAAGAAATAGACGCAGACTTCGGAAAGGTTAAGTAACCGTTCTCGATCACACAGCCAAGGAAATGGCCGTATAAAGAGTTAAGCTCCGAGTTGTTTGACAGCAAAGCCTTTGTAGGCATAGTAGATTCTGAACAAATGTGTGGTGAACGAATGAATGAAGGAATGACTACATCATATTATCTTCCTAATGCTGAGCTTGAAAAAAATCGGAATTATAAAGTTGAAAAGGCTCTATAGTCAGGTTTTTACTTATGCTTAGCCTCTAAAGTGTCTCTACCGTATGGGTATACAGCCTTTACTCGGCCACCTCTAGGGAAATGACACACATGGCCTCTTTAATCGGAGTGATTGTTGAATAACTCATTTTTAGAAAATTCTTCTTTACATTAAGCTTCCCTTAAAATCTCTTTCTTCTGAGTCTTGTTCCACCCTTTTTAACTGCTCAGACTTAATCTACTTCTTTTGCCATATGAAGATAACCTTGTATCTTCTCTCTCCCAAGCTTAACAGCCTCCAGTTTTTCAGCTACTTCTCAAGATCCATAGCATGTAAGAATAACTTCATAAGTGTTCGTTAAAAAGAAGGAAAGAATAAATAAATACGATGCCTAGACTTCTCACTTTCTTGTTCCCCTTTAGAGCATAAAGCATCTGTGCTGTTCTAGGTGCATGCTAGGAACCATATTTCTAGAAGTAAATGAAATGATTTCCTTTGATGTACTCTTGCACTGAACAACAGTCACCTACAAAAAAGACTTTTATTTTCTGACATAGAACAGTGCCCTCATCTTTGACATCTCAGGTTTGCATCAGGTCACAGCAAGCTGGAGTTGAACAGCAAACCAAGTGCTTTTCTTCAGGGTTAAAGGCAAGACCTGGGCACGAGGGGATCAGCTTCAACTTACGCAGGCTGAGTTTGTACTCCAACGTACAGAACTCGGGCTTACCTCAGCTAAAATGGTAGAAATAGCTGCCCAAAGCTAGTTTCTTTCACGCCCCACTGGCAAGGTAGTAATTGCACAAAGACCTTTTTATTATAAGTTGATTTTCCTGAGAAATGAATTCAGAAAAATACTGTAAAGTGTTTATTTTTTGCTTGCCCTTTATTAACCCACATCTTAGGGCTTTCCCTAGAGAAAAACTGTTGGTAAATGAAACCTCTTAGACCCACACGGAAGCATTTTTGCACCATGTCCCTGGCTGTGGAGGGAACAGGGACAGGACAAGGCAAGCTGGCGCTATTTAAACAGGGTCATCGGCCAGTATACGGAATTTTGCCTGAAGAGATCTAAGAATTTAAACAGGGGAAGGGCTGGGGGTTGGTAGAATTATTGGTAAATGTTTGTCTCTTTGGTAAAAATTATTGGTAAATGTTAAACAAGATATAATGCAGCTTTTTTCTTTTTTTATATGAGTAAAGAGCCCAAAGACCCAGTTTGAACTTAAAGATCACTTCTGTTAGGACATTCTAGTTTTGATCTTTAAATAACAAAAGTCCTGTAGTTCGGCCTATAAAATCATGCACTAAAAGCCTGGACAAAACCTTCCTGTGATGCTCTCCTGGAATCAGAGTATGCACAGAGCATGCATAGAGTAAAAAAGAGAGCTAGGAAATTAAAATGTGATTTCACAGGCATGATTTTGTCATCGCTTTTATTTTCTTTATATGGAATACAAATACTGATATAGAGTGAAGATTTTTTATTTTGCATTTTTGTGCTCTTTGATACATTTATTGAGGTCAAATGAAATTTGATATAGTAGGATTTATTATGAAATGCTCTCTGAATACAACTCCATAATTACTGAGCTACATGGAAGTGCATAAAGCTGTAAAACTGCTAAGCCAGACAAGCAATTTATATGTTACATCGAGGTGTGTATGGCAAAGAATATTAGTTTAATTGGGAGCCAAGATGTAGTAGCCTTAAATCTGAAGAGCTGTATGTTTAACATAATATGGTAAGGCTCTGAAATAAGATACCTAGACTGGGGAGATACCGCTTTTGGAATATATAACAATTAGATATTATTTTCTGACCAAGGGTACTAAATACTGCTTTCCCAATAAAGGGCAGAATGCAAAGCACGAAAGGACAAAACCTTTCAACATTGCATGGTGTAAGAAGCAAACTTACTTCTTCCAGTTGTTTTGTTAAAAAAAAAAAAGAAGGAAAAAGGAAAAGAGTCGAGATAAAAGAAAACCATTCACCACACTTTGGTGGAAGCAGGGATGAGGCAAATTCACAAGGAGATTGTGTCCTTGTAGTGCTAATGGGATCTAAGAACAGGGACTTGGTAACTTTTGCCTGCGTTTTCTCAGGGAGCAGATTTGGAATGAAGTCAGAAGTGGGTGGCTGTTTGGGTACCAGCACAGCAGCAGGAGTGAAAAACAAATACTTCTTGGCATACATTTGCTCTCTGTCTGATCATAGGCTCTCTTCTGTTTAGCAGGTTCAGGGTCACATGCCTCCGCTCATGATCCCAATTTTTCCACATGACCAGCGGACCCTGGCAGCAGCTGCTGCCGCCCAGCAGGGCTTCCTCTTCCCCCCTGGAATAACATACAAACCAGGTAAGTAGAGAGGAATTTAACATTCTTTTGGAAATGCTAAGATCCCCATGTTTTTGCTTAGTAGTCACAACAAACACGGGAGCCTACAAAGGAACTATGAATAAAACGATCATAAAAGCTGATTTTCCCGTAAATTTAGAATTGGGAAGTTAATTGGGAAGGGGGCACGTTCACAAACTCATTGGTTGCTAAAAACTTTTGCTTTCTCTTTTTCCACTTGGTTTGTTCTGAATTCGCAGACAGAATGCTACTTTCCCTGGGGACCACAAATTTTTGTCCCCTCTCTCTCATACCTTTACTGCAAATAATTGTCTTTGGTTAAAGACCCTTCCCTCCTCCTCCTGGGAGCTTTCATGCTCTGGGACAGTGGTCACATACACTATAAAATGTTACTGTTGTTTGTTGTCTGATTTCTCCTGGAAGAAAAGTTAAAACGGGACTGATTTAATTAGCTCACTGCTAATAGGTAAGATTCCTTTTGATTTGAGTTTAAATAATGAAGCATTCAGTAGTATTTTCTCATTCATCTTTGAACTTCAGAAACAGGTCACATAACCTTGCAGTGAAATATGTTTTGAGATGATTTAGCAAATGTTAGGATTTTTCTTTATTCCTCTGAGTTTACTGGACTCCTGGGGAATTCAATTAGGGACATAATGGTTTGAAGCTTCTTACAGAGCCTCCTTGTAAACAGGGCTTTAAATGTTTAAAGATATGTTGCCAAAGGAATCCAATGTAAGAAGATAGTCAAGTAAATAAAGTCAACCTTAATTTCATTTGTGCATTCTTTGTAAGTGACCTCAGCTCAGAAGTAGTGACCTTGTTCTACTCATTAATAATTTCCGTGTCAAGTTCTTTTTAACATATTAACCTGATTATATTAACCACCAAATCTGAGTGCAACAAATCTGAGTGCAGCGGTTTCTTTGGGCAGAGGGTTTATAAAGTGAACACAGGCATTTTAATGTGCTTAAAGTAATAATAAAATCTAAATCACTTTACTGAAATCCTCAGTAAGGAAGCTTACTAAGTAGCATAAAAACAAACCTAGGTGAGTTTTAACATCTATCTTAATTGCTTATTGCTATTGATTACTCTTTTGCATTTTGTGGATTACCACCTTCCTTGTGAGGAAAGGTAGGTTGCCTGTCAGAACTCATGTGTTTCAGGGAATAGAGATGTTAAGGAATCGGCTCATTTTAATAACTGACTTTGAAAATTCCTCAGATACAAATTAGACCTGGTTTTACCAAAGATTTTGGGATACCTGAATGAAAGAAAATTTTATCGTTTAAACTTTTCTAGAGTGGGATTTTTTAGAGCAAGGTATATTCCCTATGAAATTGATATCCATATTAAGGGCAGGAGTATATTTTGTCAGAGACTGTGTTTCTGTCAGTGCAGTGGTTCGGGCCTTCCCTGATCTCCCTAAGTAGTTCTGAACTATTTCTCCATCTTGACTTCCTTTGGAACATTGATGTAAGCTAAATTTACTGGTTTACCCTGAATCTGAGTTGTCATCCCTATACCAGTCTTAGAAACCTTTTCGTCTATAGAAACCCTTACTTTAATTTCAGTGCTTCTAAATTTAAAATGCTCCACATTTAAAAATCGGGTATGAGCCTTATTTCTACTGGACATAACATTGATACAGTTCACATGTTACTAACCTAATTTTGTCAAAACAATAATGCCATTTTTCATGGGGCAATGTATTGTTATATAGTTAATGAATTTGGATGACTTTTTAAAAATTCTTCTCACACAGCATCAATGAGACTAGTAAGTAACTAAGAAGAATACGGAGATTGGGAAAGTGTTGCGCAGAACTGTTATCTCCATCGAAAAACATGTGAGCAGCATACAGTAGCATTCAGGGGTACCGGAATTGTGTTTGATTATGGTGGTTAAAACCTGTTGGTTGGGGCGCCTGGGTGGCACAGCGGTTAAGCGTCTGCCTTTGGCTCAGGGCATGATCCCGGCGTTATGGGATCGAGCCCCGCATCAGGCTCCTCCGCTATGAGCCTGCTTCTTCCTCTCCCACGCCCCCTGCTTGTGTTCCCTCTCTCGTTAGCTGTCTCTATCTCTGTCGAATGAATAAATAAAATCTTTAAAAACAAAAAACAAAAACCTGTTGGTTAAGGCATGACCTGGATTTGGGCACATAGGACAATTTTTAATCACAAGCAAGGCTGATAAAGTATTTTCTGGTGACCTCTAAGTTATGTCAGAGGATTTTATTAACCAGAGCTCTAAATTCTCTAATATTTTGGCTGATCTGGGTTTTATTGTATATACAAATTATATTTAAAAGGATTAAAATTATTTGTTTTTATGCAATTAGTAGAGAAGTACATACTCGGGCGACTTAATCTATGCAGTGTTTTGTCCTTCACATGAACTGGGGGAGTAGAATTGTGTTGGACTAGAATCGGACTGGGAAAACTTTTTGCTCCAAACTGAGCTATGATAATTTCACTTGAAATACATGTGAAACAATGATTAAATTTTTAGAAGAGAGTTCTGTCACATATAAAAGATGTGAAATGGTAGCATAACTTTATATTTTGATCCCCTAGACAAGAGGATGAGCAATTACTATCTTGGTCTTTATAAATTAGAAAATAAATGCCTCTCTTTTTGCTCTTTTTCACCTTCCCATAACCTGAAACAATTCCATAGTGTTTGTGCCTTCAGCTGATTGAATAATTGTCTTGATTTCTAGAAAGCAAACGGGCTATCTGAGGGTGATGTTCACTGTTTCTGAATCCATTATTAGGATAGTCTAAACAAATATACTTAGGGCTATGGACCTTCTTCCCTTCAGATAATTTTAAACATTGCTCTGGGCATATCAGAGTCCCGGTGTGCCATAAACACAAAACAAGTCCTCCCACTTTGGTGGGTTGCTGAGAAGCCATGTGGCCTACAGGGGTTGTGCAGTTTCTGTGGGAATATCTATCAGATTAATATCCGTAGACATAGCTTTATTGAGTTTTAATCCTTAATTTTTTTTTATTTTTTATTTATTTATTTTTTACTGGTTCTGTAATTAGACACCTCATTCTAGAAAAAATTCATCAGGGCCCAGAACATACACGACAGAATTTGGTTACTTTGCTCTTTCACATCATGAAACAGAGATGCAGCAATCTGGGGCAATATAAATGTGTTTAAGCAAATATATTTGAGAAAATTAAAAGATTAAGCCTCTTTCATAGCTGGAAATGTGTATGTCAGACAGGATTGAATCGGCTATAAAATAAAAATAATGGATAGCATCTTTCGCATGCCAGGGATGGTGAGGCTGACCCATGGACTTTGTGTAGTTCGGATTTTTAAAATAATTGCTGCTGGAGCAGCCCCCTTGGCTTCCTAGGAGACTCTGGGAATAGGATCTCTGCCTGCTCCTGGCTTTCCACCCAGTCATTATTATAATATAATAGCTAAAGCCCCCTGAATAGGCTGCTTTGTGCCAAACACTGTGCTAAATATTTTACGTGGATTCTTTTATTTAATTCTTACTTGAACATGTCCTTTAGCCTTGCTGAGCCTCACATTTTTGTCATCTAAGAAATATGTCCACTGCTCCGCGTGGGTGTGAAGATTAAATTTGTTACAATGTATGTAAGTTCTTTGAAAATTCTAAGGCACTAGGTTTGTGGGTAAAGTCTGACCATGAAACTAAGTAAATTTAACAATATTAAACTACATCCTTATCCATTAGAATTGTCCCAAAACTGAGCATTGGACTGAGATATATTATCCCTCTGCCTGATGACCAAAAACAATTTTATAAGTATACCTAGTGCTTCTTTTAGAAAAAATTCTGGTGAAGTATACATAGCATAATATTTAATATTTGAACCATTTATAAAGGTATAATTCAGTGACATTAATACATTTACAATGTTGTGTAAGCTTCACCACTATCTATACCCAAAACATTTAATCATCTACAATGGAAACTTTGTGTCCATTAAATGATAACTCTCCCTATCCCCTAGTAACCTCTAGTCTACTGTCTTCCTCTGTGAATTTGCCTATTCTAGACACTTCTTATAAGTGAAATCATACAATATTTGTTTTTCTATGTCTGGCTTATTTCACTAAGCATAATGTTTTCAAGGTCCATCCATATTGCAATATATTATCAAAAGTTCATTCTTTTTTATGGCTATGTCTCTATATGTGTGTGTGTGTGTCGTGTGTGTGAGTCTATATATATATTATATATATGGATAGATAGATAGTTTGTTTACCCATTCATCTGTTGATGGACACTTGGGTTGTTTCCACATTTTGGACACTGTGAATATTGCTGCTGTGAACATTGATATACAAATGTCTGAGTCCTTGCTTTCAATTCTTTTGGATATTTATGTAGGAGCAGAAATCTTGGGTCGTATGGTAGTTGTGTTTAACTTTCTGAGAAACTGCCAAACTGTTTTCCACAGAGGCTTGCCTTTTATACTGCCACCAACAATGCAAGAGTTCCAATCTCTTCACATCCTCACCAGCACTTGCTATTTTCCAACTTTTACCAAAAAATTATAGCCATCCTAGTATATGTGAACTAGTATCTCGTTGCGGTTTTGATTTTCATTTTCCTAATGATTAATTTTGAGCATCTTTTCATGTGCATATTGGAAATTTGTATATCTTTCTTGGAGAAAGTACTTTGCTTAGTTTTTAAAAAAATTTTTTTTTAAGACTTTATTTATTTATTCGACAGAGACAGAGACAGCCAACGAGAGAGGGAACACAAGCAGGGGGAGTGGGAGAGGAAGAAGCAGGCTCATAGTGAAGGAGCCTGATGTGGGGCTCAATCCCATAACGCCAGGATCACGCCCTGAGCCGAAGGCAGACGCTTAACCGCTGTGCCACCCAGGCGCCCCATTTTTTTTTTAAATTTTTATGTTCAGTTTTAATTAAGCTATTTGGTTTTTGTTATTGAGTTTCAGGAGTTCTTTATATATTTTAGATATTAATCCCTTATCAGACATATGATTTGCAAATATTTCCTTCTATTCTTAGGTTGCCTTTTCACTTACTTGATAGTATCTTTTGATGCACGAAAGTTTTTAATTCTGAAGCATGCCAGTGTATCTTTTTTTTTTTCTTTTGGCCTGTGCTTTTGCTATCGTATCCATGAGATTTCTGCCAAATACAAAGATTTACTCCTGTGTTTTCTTTTTAGAGTTTTATAGTGTTAGTACTTAAGTTTAGGTCATTGATCCATTTGAGTTAATTTTTATATGTTATTTAAAGTAGGAGTTCAACTTCATTCTTTTGCATACACATATCCAGTTTTCCCAGCACCATTTGTTGAAAAGATATTCTTTCCTCATTGAATATTCTTGGCTCCCTTGCCAAAAATCAATTTACCATATATGCAAGGGCTTATTTCTGGGCCCTTTATTCTGTTGCATTGGTCTGTTTATCTGTTCTTAATGCCAGTACCATACTGTTTTAATTACTGTAACTTTGTAGTAAATTTTGACATTAGGAATTATGAGTCTTCAAACTTTATTCTTTTTCAAGATTGTTTTGGCTATTGGGGTCCCTTGCAATTCCATATAAGTTTGATGATTGGGTTTTCCACTTCTGTGATAAAGATTTTTGGAATCTTGATAGATATTTCACTGAGTCTATGGATTGCTTTGGATAGTATTGACATCTTAACAATATTAAGTCTTCCAGTTGATGAACATTTTCATTTATTTAGGTCTTTTAAAATTTTTTTCAACGATGTTATATTAGTTTTCAGTGTACAAGCCTTTCGCCCCTTTGGTTAGATTTTATTCCTAAGTATTTAATTATTTTAGATACCATTATAAATAGAAATGCTTTCTTAGTTTTCTTTGGGATTGTTCATTGCTGGTATATAGAAAAACAAATGATTTGTGTGTGTTAATTTTACAAGATTGCCAACTTTTGCTAAATTTCTTTATTAGCTCTAGTAGCTTTCTTGTGGATTCTTTGGAATTTTCTGTGTGTAGGATCATGTGATATGCAAATAGAGATAGTTTTACCTCTTGCTTACCAATTTTGATGCCTTTTGCCCTCCCTCTCTTTACTTTTCTCTCTCTCTCTCTCTCCCTCCCTCCCTCCCTCTTTCTTTCTTTTTCTCTTTCTCTCTCTCCATCCCTTTCTGTCTCTTCCCTTCCTTCCTCCCTCTCTGTCTTTCTCTTCTCTTCTCTTCTCTTCTCTTCTCTTCTCTTCTCTTCTCTTCTTTCTTGTCTAATAGTGCTGTCTTGAACTTACAGTATAATGTTGTATAGCTGCAGTGAAAGCAAGGCATCATTACCTCATTCCTGATCATAGAGGGAAAGCTTTCCAGTCTTTTACCATTGAGTGTGATGTTAACTATGGATTTTTCATAAATATCCTTTATCGTGTTGAGGAACTTTCCCTCTATTCCTAAATTTCTAACAGTTTTTATCCTGAAGGTGTTGGATTTTGTCAAATGCCTTTTCTGCATCAATTGAGATGATTATGTGATTTTCTTCCCCTTTGCTCTATTAATGTGATGTATTACATTGATCTTTTTGTGTGTGTTGAACCACCTTTGCTTTCCTGGGATAAATCCTGCTTTGTCATGGTGAATAATTCTTTTAATATGCTGTTGGATTCAATATGCTAATATTTTGTTGAAGGGTTTTACATCTATATTCATAAAAGATGTTGATCTGTAATTTTCTTTCCTGTGATGTCTTTATCTGACTTTGCTATCAAGGTAATGTTGGTCTCATTATTTTATAGTTAGGAAGTGTTTCTTTTCCTATTATTTTGAAAGCTTTGGGAAGAATCAGTGTTAATTTTTCTTTTTAAAAATTTATTTGTTTTTATTTATTTTTATTTTATTAGAGACGGGGGAGGGAGAGAATCTTAGTCAGGCTCTACACCCAGGGTGGAGCCTGATGTGGGGCTCGATCTCACAACCTTGAGATCATGACCTGAGTTGGAATCAAGAGTCAAACGCTTAACTGACTGAGTCACCCAAATGCCCCTAGTGTTAATTTTTCTTAAGTGTTCAGAAGAATTTACTGGTGAAGCCGTCTGGTCCACAACTTTTCTTTGTTGAGAAGTTTTATTTACTGATCCAACCTCTTTACTTGTTATAGGTCTGCTGAAATTTTCTATTTCTTCTTGAGTTGTTTTAGGTAATTTGTGTGTTTTAAGAAATGTGTCCATTTCTTCTAGATTGTGTAATTTTTTTGTATAAAACTGTTACCCAGTGCTTCTTTTGAATTCCTTTATTTCAGTTAGCATTTACTGAGTACCATTCATTTGCATATATATGTTGGGGGTGTACACATGTGTGTATATGTATAGGTAATTTTTTTATATATTTGTATGTATATATATATATATATATATATATTCTCATTTAATTTCTTGACAACTTAAGATATAGGTGGCATTATATCTATTTTGTTAAAAGAAAAAAAAGATACAAATAGTAAATAAGTTGATTAAATTTTCCAAGCTTTCCCATCTAGAAATTAGTGGAGATAGAATTCAGACTGAAGTTCTCTGATTTGATATTTTATACCCTTGCAGACATGGTTTAAGTGTGTATGATATTAAGAAAAGTCTAGCTCTTTATTTGCTGTGGAAAATATGTGATTTATATGTATGGATTCAGCCAAGATGGATTCATCTTGTAATGCTAGCTATTTCTACCTCTTCCAGAATATGTAAAGCTGAGGTTTATAACCACTATTACTGGAATACTTGAATAATTAAATTTATCTACTTGAAATCAAGGCAGTTTTTCTGAGGTTCTTTAGATTAGTAATTTCATTTTTAAATAAGAGTTTTGAAATCCAAGAGGAAAATATGCACATCCACATAAACTAACCTAGTGTTCTGGAGATCAAGATTACTTTAACTATGTCCTCCGTCACATACGGAAGCTATATCATCGGTGAGCTGTATTAAGGCATGAACTTTGAGTTGATATTTTTTGATTTCTTGTAATGGATGGATTTATTTATTTTTTAAAAAGATTTATTTATTCATTTGACAGAGAGAGAGAAAGCATGACTGGGAGGGGCAAAGGGAGGGGGAGAGAATCCCAAGCAGACCCTGCACTGAGCACGGAGCCCAACATGGGGCTCTATCTCATGACCCTGAGATCATGACCTGAGCTGAAACCAAGAGTCAGACATTTAACTGACTGCACCACCCAGGTGCCCTGTAATGGATGGATTTATATCAGTTTATCCACATTCACTTATTTAATTGCTATTATGACAAATACCATGGATTTTCATATGATTGGTCAACAGTCTGGATATGTCTACTAACTGAGTGAAGAAAATAAGATTGATCCTTGATTCTTATCTCTTTAAAGGTATGAAAAACAATGCATATGTTCTTAGAAAATGCCCTGGGATCAAGACTTTTCTCCTCATTGATCTATTCTTGGATGAATAGAGGAGAAATTTAGCAAGAGAAATAACAGCATGATGAAATCAGCAATATATACTTTAATCCTTGCCAATTTTTTTTGTCCGGTTGTCCTCAGAACAAATTGAAGGTTGCATTTTATTTTTAGGATTCTAAATGTGTCATTCATTACCTGCTAACTTTTTCTGCAGTGTGATGCCTCACAAAGATAAATTCAGATTGATTATGGCATTGTTTCAGAATATAGAGGGATTGTAACATTTTGCTATTCTCAATGCAGACATCCAGGCAAGAAGCAAAATGGCATGTCCAAGTCTGTGCTGGTGATTGTGGTTGAAATATTTCCATATTGTAGCAAGAATGAGGGTAGCTTATAAAAATGGGCTCTACTTATAAGTTATTTGGCAACTCAGATAATTTACCACTATCCTGTGATGCCACCACACAGTAATCTGTGAGATAGTTAGGGATATGTAGTGTATTTTGATTCCATTTTAGAGGGTGGAAAATGAAGTGTGAGATTTTGAATCAGTTACTGAAAAGTCATTGAATCCTGTCTCCTGGTTAATGTATTTTTATTTCTCTACTCCTTCCAGGCTCTCTAAATGATTTTCTCAGTAGGTTAATTCTGAAGTTAATATCTCAGGAGACTACAATCCAGTCCCTTGTCTTTCTGAGGAATCAAAGTAAATGGACAGAATTTTACCCATGAGATTTTTGACTTTTTAATAAAAGTGAAATTTATATTTGAATTACAGAAACTAGGAGTATTCTGGCAAGAGGTAGCCTGAGTCTAATGGGTCCTAGGTTCTTCGTACAAGGTCCCCTTCTCCTGTGTTTAAGTTTTGATAAGTTCTGACTACTTTTCACTTTCCTTGAAAATTAGAAAAGGTACTTTCTCTCATTCAGAGACTTGCTGGGGAGCTGTTTTTGTTCCAAAGGAATGTTGCCTATTGTGACAAGTGAAACTAATGTCAGGCAAATTTTCTATAGGTTTTAAATCTGTTTTGTATTTGTTCTGTAATCTTCATTTAAAAATAGTCAGTTGGAAAATCTAGAAGGCTGGAAAGATGAATTTACAGAATGGGAATTATTTCCCAAATTGGCTTTTGGAGGTTGTCTTTTTACACTAGAAGTAGCAAGGGCCAGATTACAGTAGTGCCTCAAGCCGACCTGTTCCAACAGGCTTCATCTCCCTTTGTACAAATTTAGAAAGAATGGATCCTCACGCAAGCATTTCAAATCCAGAGACAAATTTGAAAAAAATTGCTACAACATGTTGACTGATTTCTTGCCAAGTCAGCCACTGGGAACTTTTACTTGACCGACTCTTACAAAGAGAAAATTAAAGGAGTGGGGGTGAAGCACATAACTTTATTATTAAAAAATTAAACTTCGCAATACCCTAAATCCGTCTCCCTCTTAACATTTTTCTCTGCTACTTTTAACCTCCTTCTCTTCTTCACTCTTATCTTCTTCCTTTCCTGCCTTTCCCTTTTCCCTCTCTTCTCATCATTCTCTGTAATATACTCCATTGCTCTAATGTACTCATTTTTACTTTTAGTATTGATTCAACGATATGTTCTGGAGAAATAGCTTTCTAAAGATTGTATTCAGATACACAGATTCAAACCAGTAGAAAGGTTAAGAACATTTTAAAAATATGCTTGTCAGCAGTGGAAAGAAAGCTGTTTGTAGCCAGCAGGTGAGCTGGAGAGTACTACAGGGTGTGGTAGAGATAGTAATAAATTAACTGGCAAGCCAAAAACTATAAAAAAAAAATCAGCTATTTCATAGCATAGAAGCATGACAGCTATGAAAAAAGGAGTGCCCCAGGGAATTCTTTTAGAGTTTGATTTTTTTAAATATGTTTGACATGAAAAATGTTTTAGTACAAATAAAGCAACTGGTATTAAACTTACAGGGAGGGGGGGCTGTGGTTTAGAGTTAGTATGAATAATGCATGATATTTAAAGAAAGAACAGCTCTAAAATGTTCCGGGAGGCAGTCCATGTTGATGGTTGGAATGGTGATTTTTTTCCCCCTATTTTTGAAGCATCATTAATTTAGTATCGTTTTGTGATTTTTTTTAACCTGATAAGATATCAACCAAAGAAATACTATTTGACTTAGATTAGGATATTCTTTCTTCAGATAATTTAGTTTAAATATCAAGAAGATCAGCAGAATTATTTAAGCATAAAGCGACAGTCATTTACTATAAAAATAATTTGGCCTAGTTATCCTTTTTAAAAAGCTCATGTAGCCCTGCAAACCAAAATCAACCTCATGGAAGGGGAAAAACAAGATCAGATATTTTGAACATGACTCCATAGGAGACCAGCACAATCTCGTGTTAGTGAATGCATTGTCGCCGTGCTCCATATGCAATCAGAAGCCAATTGTTACTGGACTGTGTACAAGCACACACTGTGCTCAATGGTCTGATGAGGTATTATGGAGATGATGCAAAGAGACTGTGTCGATTAGAAGCTAACAATTTGTTAAAAGTGAAAGCAACTTAACATTTACATTGGGCCAGCTGAGGAGCACTTGGTGTGGCAAGCAGGATGAGCTCCAGGAAGCCAGCGGGGGGGGGGGGGGGGCAGGGGGGCACCAGGAAGGCTCCAGGTATTAGTGTCCATGCACAAAAAAAAAAAAAAAAAAAAAAAAAAAAAAAAAAGATTTTATTGCTTTCCAATTGACTACCTTTATTGCTGTGATTCTTTCTACACTGTCTCTTCATTATTACATTCAGCTTTCAGTGTGGAAAAGTTCATGCAAAACAGCATGATTATTATAAATGTCAAAAATGTGTGGAGGAACAGCCTATTAAAATATAGCCTAGAGATAGTACATAACACTGACTTTAAATAAGTAGCTGCAGCCAAAGTGATACTCCATTAAATCACTGATATTGTGTAATTTATCCATGAGTATTAATTTTGATTTCAGTCACCACTATCACAATACATTCCTCATTACTTTCTCTTGGTTCTTCACGTCGCCGCACACAGCCTGTGTTCTCAGGTCACAGAAAGCACTTCCTTCCCCTGTGTAGGAGTGTTGTGGAGGCAGACGTGAGATGTAGCATTGACCTCTGCTGAACAGCGTGCTCAGTCTCTATCAGACTTTTATGCAGATATCCCGTGTAAAATGTGTGGCTATTTAATCAAGTCATTATCAAAGAGTAAGTGAGAAGCGCCTCATGTGCATGATTCTGTACTAGGTTTCACCAGAAGTTAACCCAGAAAGCTACGGCTTCCACTCTCATGGAGATACCAGGCGTTTCACAGAATGTTGGCAGATAAGATTAGCTTCCTTCTCGCCCCTATCAAATTGAAGAGGTTGCATTTTTAAAATTTTTTCTTTATTTTTTGTAAAATAAAGTTTAGGGTTATGGACAGTCAATAGCTCATAATCTTTTTTGGACTCTAATACTCTGCTTTGCCTACCAAGCCAAAACTTTTTGTTGTTCCAACATAAAAACCTTAATACATTCTCAGTGAACTGAGTGTCAGCCTGGCTTTAAGATATTTTTTTACTCTTAAAAAATGATGTATTACAAGATTTGTAATGGAGTGAACATGCTTGAATTGCACATTTAATTTTTTTAACATCACATTCATGTTTTGCCAGTTTGCCTACCAGCTATCTGTTAACAAAAAGTTCCAAGGCAGCACTGCAAGTCTATGCCCAACTAAGCCTTTTGTTTCTGCAGATGTTTGGGCTTAGAGCAATGTTGTAAAGCTCAGGCAATCCAAGGACCATGTTTGTACTTGTCTGCTGCGATTCCCTGTGCATTGTCTAAACCTGTATGCATTGTTCTTTCCGACAGGTGATAACTACCCTGTACAGTTCATTTCATCAACAATGGCAGCTGCTGCTACTTCTGGACTCAGCCCTTTACAGCTCCAGGTAAGTGCCAGAAGAAAAAAATGTGGGATACCAGCCAGTTCTTTAGTGGAAAACTGCTAACCAGCTGTATGCTAAATAATGGCCTGAATGTTAAATAATTTTTAAGCATAGCCTAGAAGGTTTAACACCTTGTGTACTTACCATACTGAAAATAGAAGAGAAAACTGCCAATTTCAGTATTTTTAAAGGAAAAATGATAATATGACTTAGTACTCTGTATTTTCTATCAGGTGAGTTACTGGTTTTACAATTTTTTTTACTGGCAACTACTATGGGATATGGTAGCTATTTCCTTATCCGTTTTCCATCCACATCTCCATTTATGTCCAAATGATCTTTTACACGTAAACATCAAAATAGAAAACAACGTTGGGCATTTTCCTTCTTGCAGCTTATAGGCTAGGAGTTGTTTTCACCAAATTACTTTAACTGTTGGGTAAAATATAAACATACTGCTCTGGAATATGTGTAGCCTCATTCTCATCTTTAGCTTCATGCCAAGTTGAAAGTCCGGGCACGGCATCCCGCCGCAGTCTGGATTAGGGTTCTGTACTTATAATGTGAAACTGGGCGAGACAGTGTTTTAGAGGCTGGATAAAAAAATCATTTGTACCTTATCTTCTTCACAGTAGAGTGAGGGGTTTACAGTAGGACCTGGTGATCTTTATACCCTTCTAGCACTGCCATTTTAATGGGAAGTTGACTTTTAATATGAATATATATTTTAACAAAAACAAAAAGATAATATCATTAAAATAAAGGTTAAACCTTCAGTATTCAAACATTTAGAAAGTACGTGATAGTGGAGAACTTGAATTTCAACACAGTGGGAAGTTTAAAGATAGTCTTTTATTCTTATAATTTACTGTGATTATTTTTGCGTTTTCTTACAAGGGAATAGCATCTGGCTAGGCATTTTTTTTTTCTTCTTTGCTATTCCCTCTATGGCTTGAATATAAGAAATGTGCAAATATTTTACCATGAAAAAACATCATTGTGAGTATTTTTAATTGGGTCTGCAAATAATTTTTGCAACACTCTGAGTTTTTGTCATAAGCCTCATCCGGAAAGCCTGGACGATGTTACCCACTATGGACTGCCTAGCAGAGCTCGACGTTTTGCCCAAGAGGGGCAGCAGCCCTACTTCTCTTCCAAAACTTCACCTTCCCCACTGCTAACACTGGACCTCACTACAGTTGGAAAAATCTAAAAGGAAACCTCCCTCCTAATAAACTTAATCTGTGTCTCCTTTCCCGTATCGCTATGCTAGAGTATCTTCTCAAGTCAGAGGCAGAAGCGTGAAACCAGTACCATTGCTTGATCCTATAAGCAAGTCTCTATGAAAGACAGTGTCTGGGTCCTCAGCCTTCTACCTTCTATTCTTTGGTGTGGTCAGTACCCTGGATTTAGAAATATGTGTTCTGTTTCATGAGTTCTGACAGTATGTTTTGTCTTTTTTTTTTTTTTTTCTGAATATGCTACTAAACAGAAGGGTCATGTCTCCCACCCACAAATTAACCCAAGGCTAAAGGGCCTAAGTGACCGTTTTGGCAGGAGTTTGGACACCTTTGAACATGGTGGTGGCCACTCTTACAACCACAAACAGATTGAGGTATGAATGCTTCCATTGGTGCTTCATTGGGTGGGGGACTGGATTGTTCAGTCATATTCTAGGCTTTTTTTTTTTTTTTTTTCTTAAAGTGGCAAACACTCAATCTAAAACTAAAATGTGACCTTTCCCTTTTTCTCGTTTCTAAGGAGGCTCATTTTGCTCCTTTTCTTTCACAGAAGGAGGCAAGCCCCGAACCAATGCCCCTAATGACTTAAGTTGTTTGTTGCTATAAATATTCAGGCAAATTCTTTACAAGTATATTCAAAACCATCCCTTTTTCCCTTACTCTTCTGCTCCTTTTATGTATAGTGCTGTATAATGTTCAGAAACATTTTTTTTAAAAATCTCATTTGACCATATAATAACCCTGCAAAGTTGATAAAATATAATTCTGTAACTATAGACAAAACAGTGGAGGTTCAGAGAGACCAAGGCTGTACCATATTCCCGGAGTCAGAGTTACTGCAGTTAGTACCCAGGATTTCTAACTGTCTGATTGAGGTTTCTGAATTTTGTTTTCTCTGGCTGAGGTTGAGCCGGGTGCCAGGGCCTGGCTGGTTGCTTTTTGCCCCCATGAACATCTATAGTGTTCCTTTCGAGTTTAACTTCCAATAAAGCTCTTTGTTGTTTTTCTGGGATATTCTTACCACTTGGGAGAAAAGATGGCTTTTATGGCTCTTTTGAAAACCAAGCCTTTTTCTTTTATAGGGGTCTAGTCCTCATCTCTCTAATTTCATGCTTGATTTCTCTCTCATATCACAGGAGTCCCTCTCCAACACTATTAGGGCTGCCACTATCTGTTGAATCACAAAAAATAAAAAAATAAATAAATAAATAAATAAATAAATAAAGAAAGAAAGAAAGAAAGAAAGAAAGAAAGAAAGAAAGAAGGAAGGAAGGAAAAGAAAATGGAGATAGGCTACCTCAGACTGAAACACACTTTAACTTTTTAACTTTCTAGGTTAGATCTAATACTAAATGTTATGTTCTAACCTAGGATGGGAAACTCAACTCAAAAAAAAAAGAGAGAGAGAGAGAGAGAAAGAATTGCATCAAGCAAAGCTATATATTCAGATCCTATTGGCTCTGGCAGTCTATGCGTATCAAATACTGTATAATCAATAGAGTATCCCTTTGATTTATCTTCTCTGCTGCTTTTGAATCTTTATTTTTGAAAAATAATAGAGAAAGATCACCCCTAAGAAGAAAAAAGAAGACAAGATCAAAAGCCACCTTGGAAGTAGCCTAAGGAAGAGTTCCAGAGCTAGCTGCCTGCCTCCCTCTTTTCCTGTCACTTTGATATAAGTTATACGGGGGCTTCCCACCCAGACATGACCAGGCATATACTGTCAGAGTATCTGCTATCTTCTAGACAGCAAGAAGGGATTCCTTTCATAAAGCTGTCTTTTGGCTGCAGAGAAGGTACCATATTTCTGGACATTCTGAAGATCTACCATGCCTAGGGTGCCAATGTAGGGATAACTGCATATGAAGAACGACTTCATGTGTGATGCCAGTTAGCAGCGCCCCCACTCAGGACAGGTAGCTTGTTAAATGTTTAAGCGCTTGGACGAATGTGAAAGCGGTGGTCTTGGCTCAAATTCAAGACTTCCTCTCTTTGACTTTTATTTTCTCTTGAGGTGTTGAGATCTATCCCATCCACCTTTCTCCGTCAGCAGTTTTCTACCCAATCGCTTCTGTGACTAATTTTTCACTTAGGTTGACTTCTCTCCCTGCCACCATCACGGCCCCCTGATGCTGCCAAATCTGGCTTCTGTTGGGCTTCTGGAAACTATGATATCATGTGTGTGAGTGCCAGATCTGTGTAGTTCTGTAGCGGAGCCGATCTAGAAGCACAGCCTAAGCCGCACGTCTGTCACTCGCATTAGGATAAATAGAGAACCAGCTCGTGAGGGACTCCTCAGATTTTGCAGTTTAAGTTTGGGCCCATTTGAAAGTTTCCTGGGTTTTTGTTAATTCTCGCTCTGTTTTCTTGCTTTCATTTCTTGCACCTTTCCCCCAACCCCTGCATGTCAGTAAACCTTTGCTCTGTTTGCTTACATTGTACACTGGTTAGGAAAGACTGACCTTGTTTGAAAGGCAGGTTTCCCAAACTTTCCTGGTATGAGCATCCCATGTTTATGGGGACGTCCATGAAAAGCACAGGAGACATACACATGTAAGCTACTACAGACACTCACGTTTGAAACGATAAGCAAAAGTAAAGAGAAAATTTAATAATATCTTGCCTTATCGATTTTAATGTCTGCTCTTTTCTAATTCTTCCCTTCTTTGACAAGCTAAAATGTCACAGCTCTGTTAACAACCACGATCATGATAGACTGTTGATACTAAGGAAGCATTACAATTATGTTAACTGGTTTTATTTCTAAGCAGAGATTCTTAGGAAGAAGAGCCCATAGCATGTACGTGCCACTGTCAGCCTACCTCCCCACCTTCAGATACACCTGGCGGCTCTGCTCAGAACTGGTCCTCTTTACCTGGTGTTACAGTTCGTTTGTTCTTCAAAGGTTGTGACTTTTAACATTAATGAGCCTGGATAAATCTTAACAGCATTTCTAGTTCTGCACTGAAAGCCCGAAATTTTGTTATCAAGTAGAAAAAAAAGGTATTTAAAGTGCGAAGACCCCTCTTACATTAGCATATTCCAGTTCTTTCTTTCTTTAAAATAAGCAAGATACAGGAAAGCCTTGGTACTCTGTGCTGATCTAAGGCATGGTTTTCTCTGCCTCAGGGGCACAATATTAGGGGAGAGAAGGCCAAAGAATGCTATTTTTAGTTGAACAGTTCAGCAGATGGAGGCATGAATACTCATATATCTGAAGGTTGAGGGGCTTGAACCATTAATTTTGATAATGTATTTAACCCTGGGAACAATCAGAAACTGTAACTCTAAGGTTACAGTGCTTTTGACCTTTAGAGAACAGAGGGCACTTGCTATAGTAAACAATATATTATATTGCTACTTATTCCAATTCTCTACCCGTATAAATTTCAGGACCAGTTGCCATTTGCTTTCCTCAGCTATGTTAGCATTGGTCCTTCAAGTACATCAGAAAGAATGTTAAGGAAGGGGGACCAGTATAATGAGGCAGTCATGTAAATATGGCCTTTAAATAGCTAAGATGTTAAATTGTTTCTGAAGAAATAATGGCTCAAAAACTAAGCTCTGAGTAACTTCTTTCTTTTTTAAATGAAAAAGTAGCTTCAATGTATCAATTCATTTTATGTGGTGAGTTTCAATATGATAGATCCTTAAAAGTAATTTTGTTTTCTTTGTTTTGTTTGTAATTGGGAGCAATGTTGCTTCATAGATGTAGCTTATATTAAATACAATCTGGTACCATAGCATGCAAAGTGATACACCTGTCTTGTGCTTTCTTATTAAATGATGCATGCTTCTCTTTAGCAAATACAGCAGTTAAATATCACACAGCTTAAGAATTTCTAATTAAAATATCTCCACATGTCAGCATATTGGTAATGTATTATTTTAATCCATTTATTTTGTTTATGAAACAGTGACATATGTTTAGATTGTGAAATATATGAGCCTTAAAAATCACTTTATTGAAGAAAATTAATTCCTACAATACTGTCTCAGTAATGTGTTCAGTCACCCAGTCAGTCACTGGCGGCACTGCCAGTCTTAATGTTGGGTAGACACACTTACCAGTTTTATCTGCATAACAGTCTTGGAAAGAAGCAATAGCAGTTCTTTTTCTTAGTGCCAAATGATAGAGTTTTTCTTTCCTTACTTTTTTTTTCTTTCTCATTAATTCAAACCTGCCCCTCCCCCAGACACTTTTTGTGGCTTTTTTTTTTTTTTTAATACAATGAAGGATGGGACTGAGTGTACGTACAGGAGATTCTGAAAGACCAATCAAAATTAAAAACAAGCTAGTTACCTTTTCAAAGTTAGACATAGTAATTTGTTTGTCAGCAGGGAGATGTTTGGGTCAGCCCTGAGATAAAGTGACTGTCAGCAGTTATTCCTACAAGACAAGTAATTTCACTCAATGTATTACTGACAGATTGCTCACTTCTCTGAATCACCAGAGAAAACAAACTTAATATTGTTACAGGCAGAGTTTCTGTCTTCATTAGCCTCCGAGAATGATTTTTATCGCGCATTCAAAGCCTACCAAGCTTTAGTTGGAACATATTTTAACAGACGAGTTCTTATAATGATAGTATGGATAGTAGCCTAAAATGAAAGGAATTAAATACGAAAAATTTTAAATATCAATATAAGTAGATTTTCACCTTTATTCAATGGCCACTATGTATACTTTAGGGAGATTTGAGAAAAGGAGTATAATTAGAGCCTTAAAACATTAGGAAAACCTATCAATCATAAGTTACTCTTAAATGAAACTATTAAAGTCTTGCCAAGTTTGCAAAGATGGAGGAGAACAATTGAAATTTTTGCAGAAGTAAATGCAAACACATATTTTATTTAAATGATATTGTCAATTTTCATGCTACAAATGGAAAGTGAAGAAGTACCCATCAACATTGAGAATGCTCTAATTCTATTTCAGTTCCAGCCTGAATCTTTATGATATTATATTTAAATGCTCTTCTCTGGCTCATACCCTGTTTTCTTGTTTGTAGTTGTAAACATGCCTCACTGATGTAGAGGAATGAGAGGGTGAGTTAGGCTTTGCTGGGGAGGTTATCATTTCTAATAGAGAGTTGAATAAAGAGTTGATTAGAGTGACCTGTTACTAGCTATCCAATGGAGAAAAAGGAATGCACTGATTCAAAGCTTGTTTTGAGGATGCCAACCATGGGGTTATGCTTTGAGGAGAAATGCTTTCTTTTCCCTTAATCAGCCCTCCCTCACCCCTTTTGACTTTAAAAGTGTGACAGAATTTGGGAATATCAGTACAACTGGGATTAGATGAGCTGTGGACTAATGGAATGAACTCCACTTTGGAATCAGAGTCTTGGATTTGAGTTTCCATTGTTACTTGCCATGCTGTCCTATAGTGTTCTCAAATTACATTTTTTTTTTGTAAAATGGAGATAATAATCATTTTCAGGGTCGTTGTGAATAGTAAGTGGGGTAAGGAGGCATATATTAGATTTCCAAAAAAAAAACCAAAAAACAAAAAAAAACTTCACCAAAATAGGAAAAAACTTTCCAACATCCCAATAAGCAGTCAGTTCTGCTCTGCGTTTGCTGCCTGAAGCAGCTCTAATCTACTAGAATGTAAGTCACTGCATTCAGGGATTTTGTCTCTTTTGTTTACTGTTGAATCCCCAATATCGCCTGGCACAGTATTTGGTAAATTAATGAATTAATGAATTTTGTCTTTGGTGGCTATTTGGGACCCAAGTTGCTTTGAAAACATTTTTCTTTGGTTAGGTGCCCTGTGTTTAGGGAGGCACTATTTCATATAAAGAATTTTTTTATTTCTAGGTATGCTTCTTAAGAAAAACAGCAGGTACCAAGTGAATCCTGATGGAGGTTAAAGAAATATAGGCAGGTCATAGAAGGATGCAAAATATGAAAACATTTCCTAGTGTTTGGAAATCAGACTTATATTCAATGAAACAGAATAAGGTTATATCTACCCACAAATTAAAACATTGGCTAAACTGTATTTTCTTTTAAAAATGTGCTTTTCCATAAGTTTTAAGTAATACCTAACAGTTGAGAGAGTATGGCTCTTCTCACATATAAGCCCTGTTAATCACTATATTTAAGTTATGTGATTGATGGGATGTTCAGGTGTACTCACAGAGAGGGTTTTAGGAGCCCAGGACCTTGGAATTACAAAACTAGTGCAGTCCTCTATCTTTCCTTATGTAAGATTTCGACCACTATTCATTTAGCTCCAGCTTCACTAATTAATCTACTAACAGGGAGCTCCCAGTGTGTGAATACTTGTATTTAAACAGACTGCCTGTAAGATGCAATGGTTTCTAAAATAGTGACAGGTATTTTTATTCCTGTTTTTACCAAACTGGAGTTTCAGGGTGTTGTTTTGTTGGTATCACATATTACATATCTGCATGTATGTATGTTATTAGTGGCTATCTTAGAAATCAGAGAGATGGTGTGATTAAGGATACATTGGAAGGTTTGAAAGCAAAACATTCTAGTGTTTTCAAAAATGTTTCACTTCACTTTTTTTTTTTAAAGATTTTATTTATTTATTCGACAGAGATAGAGACAGCTAGCGAGAGAGGGAACACAAGCAGGGGGAGTGGGAGAGGAAGAAGCAGGCTCATAGCAGAGGAGCCTGATGCGGGGCTCGATCCCAGAACGCCGGGATCACGCCCTGAGCCGAAGGCAGACGCTCAATCGCTGTGCCACCCAGGCGCCCCTTCACTTCAATTTCTAATCATAGATTAAGTCAGGATATGCAACATTTAGGAAATTTAAATCAGAAAAAGATATGATGAGATATTTTTCAATGTCAGGTAACAGAACAGACTGTGCAGGACAAAAGTGTTTTTAAAAAATCACCTTACTGAGGTATGATGGACATACAAAAAGCTGTGCATATTTATTATATACAATTGGATGAGTTTGGAGACAAATAAACATACATGAAACCATACCACAAACTATGCCATAAACATATTTGTCACCTACTCTGCTTCTTCTTATTGTTATTATTTTGTGTGATAAGAACATTTAACCTAAGTTCTACCATCTTTGTGTTTAAGTACACAGTACAGAATTAAGAACCATATGCTCTATGCTATGCAATAGATCTCTTAACTGAAACTTTGTGCCCTTTGACTAATACCTCCCATTTCCCCTCCCCCAATTCCTGGCAACCCCATTCTATTCTCTGCCCTATGAGTTTGACTATTTTAGATTCTTTATGTTAGTCATATTGCACAGTATTTGTCATTCCATGTCTGGAATATTTAACTTAGCATAATGTCCTACAAGTTCATCCATGTTGTCACAATGGCAGGATTTCCTCCTTTTTAGGCTGAATAATATTCCATTGTATCCATTAATCTCTTTATCCATTCATCCATCAGTGAGCATTTAGGTTGCTTCCATATCTTGGCTATTGTGAATAATGTTTCAATGAACATGGGAGTGAAGATACCTCTTTCATATCTTGATCTCAGTTCCTTTGGATATATACCCCAAAGTTTCAGGTCTTACAGTTAAGTCTTTAATCCACCTTAAGTAATTCTCATGTATGGCTTAAGATAAAGGTCCAATTTAGTTATTCTGCACGTGGGTATTGTTTCCCCACTGCCACTCATTGAAATGGCTATCCTTTATTTTGGGTATTCTCATTACCTTTGTCAGTGATTCTTTGACTGTGTATGCTTGAGTTTATTTCTGGTTTCTCCATTCTGTTTCATTGCTCTATATATCTGTTTTATGTCAGTATCATACTGTTTTGATTACTGTAACTTTGTAGTATATTTTGAAAATAAGAAGTGTGATACTTCCAGCTTTGTTCTTGTTCAAGATTGCTGTGGCTGTTCAGTGTCTTTTGTGGTTGCATATGAATTTTAGAATTGATTTTTTCTATTTCTGTAAAAAATGCCATTATGATTTTGATAGGCATTGCATTGCATCTGCAGATCACTCTGGGTGGTATGGACATTTTAACAATATTAATTCTTCCAATCCAAAAATATTTTAAATGATGTTTTAATTAAAAGGGATTGAGAAGCTCAGTTGGATGGATTCCCCTCATAGACATGACCAAATGAAAGAATAATACTGATCAGTAGAGCTAACACATAGTTAATACCACTCTGCCAAATTTCCTTTCTCTTTTATTTGTAGAAAAATTCGGATGCTACAGGTATATATGTTTGTACAAAATCCATCTGAATTGTAAATTCAGGGAAAATTTGTAATATTCAGGCTCTCTGCAGTGATTTGAAACCATCATGCATTATTCTGACTGTTCTAGATTATTAGGGTTAGGATAATAACTGGTTTCTCTTACATATATTCCAAGCCTAAATGGCACTAATAATGGATTCTTTTCTAAATATAAATAAACAAGCCCAAAACATCTACTCTGTACTCTGTACTGGTTGCTGTGTGGATGAAAAAATCACATCACATCTTTCCATCTTTCATTCCTCCCTTATAATTGATGACATCAGTAGGGTCATCTTGAGTCAGACTGAGAGGAATTAATTTGTTTTGTTTTGTTTTATAATACCAATTCCTTTATATTTATAATCGTTTAATGTGAGGTTAGCTAAGTATTTGCATTTCCTTTTTACACACTAAAAAATGAAGGCAGAATAGAGCCAAATAAGTTTCCCAAGACTTCCATCCTCTTGGTTTAAGGACTTAAATCAGAATTCTTAATTTTCAGGAAACTGCATTGAGTTCATTCCTTATTATGTGTTTCTCTTATAGCACAGCTATAATATCTGTAACCAACCTTTGATGTCATAATATATAAATTAATCTAAACTATGATCGTTGGTATCTTATCAGTGATTTCCCTAATGTTATTGACCTTGAGCAGTATGAACTAAAACAAAAATAAATAAATGATAGGTATGTATAAAAAATTTATTTCTTAAAATTTATACATGTGTTGACCATCTCAAACCCTACAAAGTGCAAGCATATGGTAACATGCAAAGCCAGTTTGAAATAGAGCTGTTTTTAATCTAGAAAATCCACTTTTGGAATATTTGTCAAATTTTCACTCTAATTCACTTATCCGCTGAAACTAAAGTAAGAATGAAGTATTATAAATTTTCTTTTTTAATTCTTGTTATTGGAAATTACACTGTTAGTTTGAATATGACTGGTTTCAGTGACATAACGCATAGCGTATCTTAGAGTTGTATCAAAATCTTTTTTTTTTTTTTGAAAAGGGAGCTTATAAATTATGCTCAGGAAATTTGGAAGAGTTTGTATGAAAATTCAAACGTAACAAATTTAATCATTCAATTATTCAACAAATATTTATCTAGTGCCAGGTATTATTCTAGACCAATAATCCTCAATAGGAGGCAGTGTTGCCTCCTACGGTTCAGTTGACAATGTCTGGAGACATTACTGATTGTTATGACTTGGAGGTGGGGGCGGAGATTCTACTGGCATCTAGTGGGTAAAGCATCTAGGGATACTGCTGAATATCCTACAATAGATAGTTACCCCCCACCTCCGCCAACCCCGACAAACAAAAATGATCCAGTCCAAAAAACAGTCGTGTTGAGGTTGAGAAAACCTGTCTTAGATATTGGGAAAAGAGCAGTGAATAAAACAAAGTCCTTGCCCTCATGGAGTTTACATTCTAGTGGGGGAGGCATCTTTATATGATGAAGAGTTGGGATTGCAAATCTCACTCATTTTAGCAGAAGTGCCATCTGTCAGTCTACTGTGCCTGAGCCTGGATGGGCAGATTGGTAAAAGCTGAGACTTATTTGATTGCTTATCCTCAGCTCCGCTTTGATCTTCAAAACCAAGAATTTTATTCTAGCAGTCACTTCTGGCTGGAACACTCACCATTTTCCTCAGGCTCATCTTTTCAATTGTATTAAGCATACCACCTACTCTGACTTTCAGTAAAGGAATACTATTTCTGACTATAACTGTATAGAAGCCTATCTTTCAGAGTGAAGTAAATATGAAATTTGGTGAGGACCGGGAACTGTTCATTAGTTTTTATAGGATGCTATTTATGGAGATCCCATAGGATGAGTGGAATCATTCTTGGCAGAAAACCTGCATCTGGTGTGTGAATTGGATATTACAAAGGAAACCTGAATTTCTTGCTAAAAACAAAATGAAACAAAACATGTATAAGAATAGTATGGATATTATTTATATGTATACAGATATACACATACCAACACATATATAATACATGTGGTATAGTTTTTTACAGTTTAATGAGCAATTTATATTTCCTCTTTATAATAAACGTACTTTAATATTATCCCCATATTTTAGAAGAAGAAAGTGAGGCTCAGATGGATTAAGTGACTTGAACCAGATTACTCATCTATTAAACAAAATTAGGACTATACGAGATGGTGTAAGTGCATTTTAAAATTTACTTCTTGACTGGGATTCTTTGCTTTAAACTCTGCTGACTGATATGTAGGAAGCTCAGTCATTTAAAAGCTTCTGTGCATAACTCACTCCCCTGTTATAGTATTTAAGTGAATTAAAAGTAATTTAATTGCATTACAAAAGGGGAAAATTTCAAAGTCATCAAGACATTCTTGGGATCCCCAAGAGTTCATGTATTTTCCAAATTTCCAGTTAGCCGTCCAGAAGAAACTTGAAGCCTAATAGAATTTAACAAGGATAAGAAGACGTCTCATGAAATCTCTCTTATCTCGTTCTGTAGTTTTCTTTTGAGGAAAATGCTTAGAATGTTTTTGCCGAGTGCCAGAGCTCTATTCTTTTGAGGGTTTCTGGGGCTGTCTCCTAATTTCAAAGTTCCGGCGAGTATCCGGGGGTAGCTGGGGAGTGTGCCCTCGCCCATCCCTTGCCCGTGCTGCCCTCTGAGCTCTGAGCATGCTCAGCAGGTTGCATGCCAGCAGAGGAAGCAGATGTTTGACCATACTGGAATGGAGCGCCTGCTGCATCAGGAGCTGGGGATTCCTCTTGACATCTGGACATGGCTGGGTCGGGATGCCTGCCTTGGGCCAGGAGGCTGTGGGGGCCGAGGGGCAGAGAGCACAGAGTCTTTGCTGCTCTTTAAGCGATTAGTGCACTGAAGCAGCAATAATGTTGAATTATCGCTTGGCTGCGTTCTTCTCAGCAATCTTGGGACAATAGGAGAGTCAGGAAGGAGCCTTTACAGTAAAGTCATGTTCAGAGAGACAAGACTAATTATAGAGTATTAAAAGAGCTTTATTTTAAGTGATTTCGTTTACAAATAGCTCCGGACAGTGTATGGAACTTTTTAAAACTGTAAACCCAATAGTTTAAAAAGCCTTCTAACTGAAAGCGGCTAGTATAGAGCCATTATTTCCGCAATTGTCCACTTTTAGAGTTTGGCCAAGTTGTGCTATAGAAGATAGAGCATCCGCTAAAAAGAGAAAATACACCAATACTTGTCGCTGTCAGGGGCAAGTTCTCTAACTTGAGAGGAAGGAAGACTTTTAGGTAAGAAATTGACTGAATTATGCCCTGGCTTTTACGGTTTTACTTTATCACACTGAAAACTGGTCTGCATTTGCTACCCAGAACTGAAACCATCTGTTACACCAATTTCCTTTATGGGGTATGTGTTATTTAAGCACAATGGATATAGAAATGTGTAGGTTAAAATATATTATGCAATGAACAGTTGATGCATTATGTAGCTTTTCCTCTTATAATTTTTCCTTAGTGAGACTTCTGTGTTCACGGAAGCCTTCTTATAAACAGATTATGGCCAGTTGTGTTCACGGTAGTATATTGGAGAAGAACGCAGCGTTGCTCTCACTTAACCTCTCGTATTCTAAGGGGGTTATATTTAATTAACACTGGTGAGAGGCTGACCTGAGAGGCTGTGGAAAGTGATTGAGCTGCATTTTCCAAGCTCTACTCTAGTCAGCTGGGAGAGAAATTAAAAAAAAAAAAATTAGAAAGTACTATTTTCTGAAATTCTCTCTAACTAAGCTGTATTTCAACGGGCCATTTAATGCTCAAATGGACAAAGGTATTACTTCAGTCATTGAATTGTATCAAACTCCTTCTCAGAGGCCCAGTTTAAAAACTCTGAAGGAAAAGTGGTTTAGCATCGCATTCTCAATGGAGTATCACTTGCTCTGCTTAAAAAGAGAAAAGCAAATAAATTAAAAAAAAAAAAAAAAGGCAGGAGAAACACTCCCTGTCAGTAAATGCAGTGGAGCGTGTGGCCCATGTAGTCCTCACTACGCTGGGATTGCCCTCCCGAGTTTAGGAGTTCCTTAGCCCCCGTACGGAAAGACACCCCTCTCTGCAGCATGGCTGTTTACCTGCTCAGAACATTTTCTTCACGTCCAAGCAAGTGTTTGCTCCAGGACCCACGGGGCAGTCTCTGGATAATGCACAGATAAATCATGGCTTAGATGGAACACAACCAGGAGAGAGTGAGAAGCTTTGTTGAGATAGCAGAAGCCTGGATACGACTGACTGGGGTGGAAGCCCTTCATTTCCCCATCCATTTACCAATCATTTTAATAATGAGCATTTTTTAGTCATTTAATAAAGAGACATTTTTTAGTTGCAAAGCAAAATAGTCATACATAATCCATCTATATCCAGCCATACCATTCCTGATTTTAGATTCAGCTCTGCTACATCTCCGAATTATGAGACGCTATCACCACACACAGATATACTTCACTATGAAACAGGAAGGTGACTGTACATCATTAGGTGATGATTTGCTACCATGTAGCGGAGCGACATGCTTCCTCCTTACTCAGCAGCTAGCTTGCGCTCTGACATGTTTTCTGTTTGTATGATAGTGAATGGCTTGGAGGTTTCAAGAAAGCAGCGCTTCTTGGCTCGTCAAGACCTCTTCAGTTAACAAAGCTATGTGACCAAAAACAAACAAATACACAAAAAAGAGCTGTGTGACCTTGAGCTAACTTTCCCTGCACCTCAGTCTCCTCATCTGTGAGATGGGGATGATGACACCTCTCATATTGTAAGGATTAAATGAGATAGTACAATCCAGTCGCCTAGCACAAGGTCTGCTACATGGTAAATACTCAATAAACATCATTTCTCTCCACACCTTTATACTAGTATCTTTTTAATTCATTTATTCATTAAAAAATATTTTAAAAGCATATACTACATGCTTTAGGCACTCAGGCTAAGGAAGTTATTGACCTCTTATGGTAATAGCCTAGGGAGGAACCCAACTAAGTGAGCAACACTTCAAAGTGATAAGAACAGAGAACATGTAGCAAATCATTTGGTAAATATGTATATAAATATATTCACTTACTGGTTGACCAAGATGGTTGTGTATAGGCTTTTTGAAATCTTTTTGTCTTAACACCTATGCCTGATGACTGCTCCCGAATTAAAAAAGCATAAGGCCCAGTGCAGTGTTCTTAAAAAGAAGTGACGGCCAGCCGGTGAATAAGGTACTTTAAACTGGACTTTCCACTAATTAAGAAAAAAATGCCACCATATTGAAAGAAAAGCCTTCACAAACAGGCAATGCGATTGTAAATTGCATAGATTTTCAGAGCTGGAAAGGGCTTCAGAGGCCTTGAGGGCCAAATCTGAACTCTACCACCAGTTCCATGAGCATGGGCAAATTAACCTTCCTATGCCCAGATTCCATTAAATGAGATTAGGAGTAATACTCGCCCCAAAGGGCAGTTGTGAAGAATAAATAAGAAAATCCTTATGAAAAGTGCTTTACACACTGTCAAGTATTATGTGAAGTTTCTGGTTTTACAGTTGAAGAGACTGAGGTCCAGAAAGATGGATTAACATGACCAAAGCCACACAGCTTGTATGTGGCCTGGGTTAGGATATGCGGAATTGTGAGACAATACAGTGAAGAGCTAAAATTGATTGCTTCCTTTAAATACATTTATAAGAAATGAACTGAACCAAACTGAAACATGGCCAAGAAGACAGTGTAGCTCATGCCTCTACATACTCTAGGTGTGGATGGGTGGGGATGAGTTTTTGTAATGATAGATTTTTTTGCAATTGAATGTACCAACCTAATGAAGATGATCCTTTAAAAAAACAAAATAAAGCATATTCAAGTATAAGACCGTGTAACAGTGCTGGTGGTAGCCACAAGGCCAGAATATAAATTTATATTAACATGAAAAAAGGGATTTATTATTTAATTAATTCACTCCTGCGTCGATTCCCCCAAATGTTTATTAAGTACCTACTGTGTGTAGTAAGCACGCTTTTCTACTTGCAGGATACTAAGGTCAGACCTTGATCCCTGCCCTCAGAGGGCCCGCAGTCTAGTAAACCACGTGAGAATTGTTAAAATAGATGTGCATGCAGAATGAGAACACTGCGGGAGGAGGAGGTGTTAGGTCTGCCTGGGGAAATACGGGCGATCTTCATGGACGAGGTGATGTTAAAATGGAATCTTGAAAGGAGAGTGGAAACTCTCCAGGTTTACGGGGCAAGGATAGAGCGTGGCAGAGGGAACAGAGAAAAAGCAGTCCAGACAAGGAGCACAGCATGCCTGGAGGTGTAGAAGCTGCAGACAGCATGGCGCATTCAGGAAACGACAAACAGTCTGGCACAGGCCGGGTGTACGAGAGCTATAGTTGGTGAGGTTGGAAAGGTAAGCAAGGGGTCAGATCACAAAGTGCCTTTCATACCACACTGGGAATTTGCAATGCATGTGGCAGACATGATTTTATTCACACCGTAAATGGTAAAGTGGTATAAGGTATAGCGAACAACTTTATGATGTGATATTCCTCTATTAATTTGATCTCTAGTTTACATTTCCCATTACACTAGATTTAATAGTTAGGGAACTCTGTTTGGTAAGATTCATAGTCCCTTTAGTACAATGGTACCCTGTGGCAAGTGAAACTGTACAAATAGTGTAATGATACATGCAGAATAAACAAAACTGTTTAAGATTGAAGCAAAGCCAAGGTCCAACCATTTCCCTGGGACTTGGGGAAATCTTGTAATCTGAAGTTTGTACTAAACCCAATCGTATTTAGCACATTGCTTCTCAGTGAATGGGCCCTGATACTGTATTTCAAACAAATGATGAAGCAAGGAGTAAAAATCTATAAAGAAAAGCTATGGTTCTTCTAATTGTGCAATTATGCCCCTTTCTGGAATAATAAAATGTTCCTTGGCGGAGGTCAGGATCTCTGCCACTGACTTATTTAACAGATCCTCTTAACATCTGTCCTGCAGACTGTGCACTTTATTAGCAGACGAGAGACCCAACAGACTTTGCCTGCTGTGTCCCCTTTTCACATTCACACAGCTGTGGATTAACTCAGACTTTCCAGAAGAGGACCAACCAGAAGGGATAGTAACGTTATTGGCTGATTCTAAAATGATGGGAAAAAAGAGCAGAAACAAATGTTGCCCTAGTACAATTCGGTGTTTTTAGGGTGACAATTACCAGTCTGTTTTAAAAAGGAATAAAAGCAGCGATTTCACTAAAAAAGGAAAGTCTATTCATATCTGTGTGGGAACCTAATCAGGCTCTTGTTTCCAGTGACGATGCCTCCACAGTCGCACCAGGTCTGCGACAAGAATGCTCCTTTTGTATGCCGATAATGTGGAAACGATAAAATTCCCTCTAAGAGACATATGTGTTTACATCATGAGATGTGTTATTTGACAAAATGCTTTGTTCTCCTCATATTTTCCATGCAGAGTCTCATGCTGGGTTGTTTGGCTGGAAATCTTTGATTAACCAGAATTAGTTGCTGAAATAAAATAGACACTTTTGTTTTATGAGTCCTCTTGCTGAGCTGTAAATTATAGTAAAACATATAAGGAGTGACAGAAAGAAGTGCTGATTTGAACCTCTGACCCACGACAGGCACGAAAACATAAGATTATTCCTTCAAAGAGCTGCACAGAGACATAAATATTTCACGGTCCACTCGGAATCACGCCCTCTTAACAAACTAAAGCTGCGATTTTACATCATGTAATGAGAGTCTTCCAGAGGTGTTATGGTAGGCTTACATGAGGTACTGAGATTCTGAAATATCCCTCCTAAATTAGGATCTTGAATGCTTAAAGATTTTCTTTGTCCAGCAATGGACAAAAACAAAAACAAAAAAAAACCACCGAGAACAGAACAAAGTTCTGAATAGCCACGGGTGGTTTCCCTTTACTAGAGAAGTGCCTGAGGTTTTATAAATCTTCAGGCTTCTCAAAGTCACCTTGGCCTTTAGTGTGACCATCTTAGTTCTGTGAAGCAGTCTGGGTGCTAGCCTGAAGGAATGGGTTTTTTTTTTTTTGGGGGGGGGGTCCCGTTAATAAAAGCAGAACAGAAACTCTGTTAAATCTGAACACTGCACGTTCTAGGGCTGGGTATTCATTCTGCTCAGGATTATTGGCGGGTTTTTTTTGATTAAATAATTTTATAGCATTACTTAAACATTTTAGTTAACATAGGATCTCTTTCCAGAGCTTCCACATAAGCAAAGCTTTCCTAACTATCCTAGTCAAAACTAACTGTGATGGGTGTGTTAACTCACATTATTCTGGTAATCATTTCACATTATATATATATATATCTCATGTCATCACATTGTACACCTGACACAGTATTTTTTGCCAATATCTCAATAAAGCTGGGGGGAAAATCCCTAACTGTTCCCAGTGCTGGTATCCCAGTAGTAATTTGTAAATGCTTCTGTGCTACCGTTCATCATATTGTAGCTCTCTCCCCTTCTCCTCCCTCTCCTTGCTGTGAGCTCCTGAGAGGCAGCGTATCTTCTTCATCTTTGTATCCCTAATACATTTTTGCTAAATTGAATAAAAAGGCCGGATGTTTTTCTGAGTAAGATCTTTGGAGTGATATCTCTTCAAGAGAATATCCTGATAGGAATAAGAGCCTACAAGAATTGAATCTTTATGGTGTGCCCTTCTTCTCTGATGTTACGTGCATTAACTCATTTGCTCCATACAACAGTCTTTGGAGTAGGTACTATTATTTTTCCCATCTTAAAGATGTGGAAATTTAAGACCCAGAGAGATTAAATAACCTTGCCTTAGATTACAGAGTTCTGACAAAAGAGTGTGCACTCTAATCACTGTGCCGTCCTGCCTCTCACAGCAACATATAAACCTTATTTTTCTAAGTGTCTTCTTTAGTCCTTTATATTCACCATTACCTGCTTCATCTGCTATAAGGATTTTTAAAGGTGGGCTGTTGATATATGTATCAGTATTACATCTGGTGACAATAAACTGTGTTGCATGTTTATTACACACTATTTGAATGATTTTTACCATGGCTGCTATGGATAAGGTATCATTCCTTTCTGCTAATTAGGGAGTAAGCCATGGGTATTACTGTAGGATACAGATGGCATATTTACATACTGCAAAATATGCTGAACTTCTCCAATTGGCAATATTAATAATTTGCAGTTCAAAAAATGACAGTTAGTGGAGGTGGATCTGAAACAGGGTAAAACATTTATTTGAATTTAAAAAATACAGAAGAAAATAAACGAGGAAAGTAAGAAGAGGACATCTTGTATTATTTCTTATCGAGTTTACTTTATCACTTGAAAGTGAATTCAAAATACATCCTTACCTCCCTGAATAATTGCTTCGAGTGTACATTTCATGTTAATATTATTGATATGAAATTTCTGTTTAATAAATCTGTGCATTTCATCATAGGCATGGATTTTGTTCATTAGCATGACTCTTGTGTTCAGTCTTCCATAGTCTCCTGAGAAATTAAAAACCAAGTTCAGTTTAAAAACACTAAAAGCATTTTCATATAATAAATATGTTTATTTCCAACCAGTAACATTTGTTCTGTCCATTGATTAAAGTGAACAAAAAGAGCATTTAGAAAATATTATACTTTTCTTTCAAGCAATTTTGTTTTCCCAAATATATTTTTTGAACAATTTAAATAAAAACTTACTCTTTTTTCATCGGATACTCACTCATATTTGTCTTCATTCTGTTGTTTTGGAGGCTTCATTATGGATGGCAATCGAAGGGCATAGAAGCTGAGCAGTTGTAGAATATTTTTCAAGCAACAGCATCTGGTTTCTTGGCAGTCATCATGGGCCAAGGCAAGGCAGTCCTGGCATATCTCCAGATTTTTCTGTGGGTATTGCTGAGGGATTTCCAGGTCTGCCATGTTGTTGTAATGATGTTTCCTAGAAACCCGGAAACTCGGAATGGAATCCGAAGTCTGTCTGATAGTGTTTGAGGTCTACATGATCTGGCTCCCTTGACCTCTTTTTGACATCTGACCCATCACCCTTTGCCCAGCTCACTCTGCTCCAGCCACACTGGCCTCCTTGCTGTTCCTCATACATTCTAAGCACAAGCATCTCTTTGCCTCAGGACATTCACCTATCCTTTGCCTCTGCCTGGGATGCTGTCCCTGGGTAGTGACATGGCTTACTCCCTCACTTCTTTCAGGTCTCTACTCAAATGCCCCTTCTTTTAGTTTTCCTGACCTCCTCGATATTTAAAAATACCCCCTCCCCCATATTGGTATACGTCACTTTATATTCCATGGCCCATATTAGCATCAAAGTTACATTTATCTACGTGCTTATTTATCGTTGTCTCTTCCCCTCTCCCTGCTCCAAATTCACTGCTCACTTCTGTTTTCCCAAATAGTGCCTGGCCATTAGTTACCACTCAATAAATAATTTTTGAATGAATCTGAACCAAAATTCACATTTTGGTTACAAAGAAACAATGCTTTTAAATATTAGGAACCTAACATATACTCATTTACTAAAAAAGTACTTTGTTGAACTCAGCACATGTACTCAAATATATGTATACCCATTGAAATTTCCCTGTGACTTAATGGCTATGGGAAATAATCCTTAGATTTCAAATCCAACTTCTGGGCTCCGATGAGTTTTTATTTCCTATTGGTAGAGTCAAAATGCACTTGTTTAAGTTTCTCTGATGAGCTACAGCTTTGTGACTAGAGAGTTAAAAGAGCGTTACGAATGCAAGCTGTACCACTTGGAGCCCATTCAGAGAGCTGGGTCTCTTCCGCAGTGCCTGCCCAGCTCTTGGAAGCAGAAGGAAAACAGTCAGATTCATTCCCATAATGTCGATTTCCAACTGCCCTCATTATCACCTCTTTGAATAACTTGCGTCAAGAACCAAAGTACTAATTGTTTCAATGACTGAACTTTATTTCCGTAAATAAAGCGTTATGTATTTACATACTTTATTTGGCACCCTAAAAGAAAGATACCTGGAAGAAGCAGGGAGAGACCGAGTTTTCTTGTTAAAATTATTGGGAGTCACTTTGTTTATACTTAGTTATTTGCACTGTGCAGCTATGTTCCATGACGAAAAGCTCTTCTGAACTCATTCCAATATAATTGATGTAATCCAAGAAGTAATTCTGGTGGTTTTTGTTTTGTTTTGTTTTGTTTTGTTTTGTTTGTTTTGTTGTTGTAGCAGATGACTGACTGGGCGCTCAACCTGATTTATTCAGAATTTTTTTTCTAAAGATTTTATTTATTTATTTATTTGACAGAGGTAGAGACAGCCAGCGAGAGACAGAACACAAGCAGGGGGAGTGGGAGAGGAAGAAGCAGGCTCATAGCGGAGGATCCTGATGTGGGGCTCGATCCCAGAACGCTGGGATCACGCCCTGAGCCGAAGGCAGGCGCTTAACTGCTGTGCCACCCAGGCGCCCCTTATTCAGAACTTTTTAAAAAAGTTCTCTTCATGGAACGGTAGGACCATTGACCTGAGCCTCTTGCCTTTTCTTTTTTCTTTACTTTTTTTTTTTTTTTTTTTTTTTTTTTACAGCTTCTCCTCTCCTATACCCAGCATATTCTCTTGCCTCCCCACCCCATAAGCACAAGGCTTATATCAGTGGAACTACTCAGTGCTCTAGAAAATAGGCAAGAGGATCTCTAGCCAGGAAAACTTTTTTTTCGATTCATTTTTCTTTACTTGACATTCTTGAGCAGGCTGCAGGGGATAATGAAATGAATTAAACAGGTCCTGGCTTTCCAATGGCTTACCATCAATGCTTGTTCTATATTTCCTGTAGTTGTTGTGGAAAGGCAAATAGCTGAAGTCCCAAAGGTGGTGAAATAGGTCCACTCTCACCTGAGACAGATTTTTGGCCCTTTGTGTGTATTTCCATAAACTTTTATTTTAAAAATCTGAAAATACCTTAACATGATTATAATTACCTTAAGCTAATTACTGTAGTTGCATTTTAAAATTTGTACATTTTAAAACAAATATTAAAATAAAATTCAACAACATAAATTATTGTTGGGTGCCCAGTGATTACCTTTCAAGTACATACTGGATACATTTCTCTTTTAATTCTAGGGGAATGGTGGGAAAACAATCCTTTTATGTAGTCCAGATCAAAAGCTCTGATAAAATGTAAGTGTTCTATTTGCACTGAGTTCCCTAAGAGAACAGGACACAAGGAGAAAAGAGTCTATGCGAACACCGAAGGGAGCAAGTAGTGAATCTGGGTTCTAGGTTTCCTTCTATCTACTGCTTGCCCCTTGGTATTCTTATGCAAATCACCTTCCCTCAATAGGTTTGAGTTTCCCTCATCTGTAAAGCGAAGGGGTTGGATTGGATGATGTTTACAGTTCTTCCTTCTGCTAACATTGTGTTATCTGGTGTTTCCTTGTAAGAAAATCAGTGCATGACTTAATGAACCTACATGCTTATAGGTTCAAGAAGACCAAAACAGAGAAAGATGACTTCCATCTCTGGGGCTCCTTTTGGACAGGGTGTAAGGAAAGGTATATGAAGAAAAGGGCGTGGGCAGAAATGATAATGATTCCAAAATGATACAGACAAGAAGGGAAATAAAGGAGTTTTAGTGGTCAGTGTTAAGAGAGCATCTATTAAATGCCAGGCATGATGTTAGGTGCTAGGGACATAAATAAGACTCAGTCCTTCCCTTAAGAAGCTTGTAATCTGCTGGGAGATAAAGAAAAAAAAAAAAGACATTCCATAGAGTACACAGGAATAGAAGAGAGATGGTGGGAGCACAAAAGAGGCAGGGGTCAGATAAGGCTTTAAGGAGAAAGTGATTTTTGACTTGAGATTCAAAAGATGAGTAGGATTATGACAAACAAGACGGGTTAATAGGAAAAGGAAGAACATGGCAGGAGAAGCAAGGAGGCTGACTTGGAAATTAACCCCATATGTGAGGAGTGAGAGTGGTAGCTCTTCTCCTATTCCTTCTCATCTCCTATCCCTACAAGCCAATTTTCTTTGGTGTCAAATATTAGGGGTATAGCTAAACAAGTACCTTCTATGCTGAAAAACAAGGACTTCAGTTCTTTCCTTCCATAAAACCACAGCTATATTTCCTGGATCGCTTTGTTGACATTGGAGGTTTATGAGAAGTAAAAGTATTTGTGATCTCTTTCAAATTATTTTTAAGCTTTCGCTGCACCCCCTCCCCAACCAGTCTGTAATGACTTGTTACTGACATATTTTCTTCCCTGTGCTGAACAAGCACTAAATCATGCTGCTTAATTACCCCTGTCTCCGTTCTACCTTCTCACAGCCTCACAGCTGAGCTTGTCCAGCTTTATGGCGTGCCTTGCTTGGTAGGCAGAGGAATGGTCATCAGCATTGTTTTGAGAAGGTAACAAAACCCAGGATGTCCCTGGAGAACTGAGCCGGGCTTGTGTTAGGCAGCATCAATCAAGTAAATAGTGACATTTCCTTAAAGATGCCCCTCACCCACCCTGCTTGTTTCTTCTAACATCTCCAATTGCCCGCTGCCTCCCCACCACTGCCCCCAGTAGTGTGTGGTGCACAAGAATGGAATCTGAATTAACCAGGGCTGAGGGTCTGGGGTTCTCAGATATTATGTGGGGCTAATGGGGTAAATATAAGTGTTGGGGTTGAAAGCTTTCAGTAGTGCCTATTGAATCTGTTTTTATAGAATAGCATTTTCCCTTCCCTTCTTCACTTCATTATCCACCAATAGGCTAGTTGTATTTGAGGAAAAATGTTTTTTCTTTCTCTCTAGGCCAGATTCCGACAGGCCACTTTAAAATGCCCTTTCTAATTGAAATGACAAAACACAGGAGAATTTACTCCAAAGAGAATCTAGTGTGTGAAGCTGTGCCTGCTTTTTTTACTGTTGGTTTCCATATACTGGAGCATACTGGTGCCAATTTAAAGCCCCTGTCAATTTCCATTTTTATCAAGTTTTCCTATTTCTACCTATACTCTGCATAGTTTTATCAGTCTATTAAATATGTGTCGCTAGGGTATTTCGAGTGTCTTCTCTTATGGCTCAGAAATTGTTTAGATCAAAATTGTGCCCCTTGCTCCTTCAAGGTGGCTGGTGGTACCATTAACTCTTTCCGTATTTGAGGACTGTGAAGTGCCATTTGAGAGAAAGTCGCTGCAAGACATCTGGAAATATAGTTTGCTATTTGAGAACTTGCAACAGCAGCAACAACAGAATCTCTCTTCTCCTTGGACAATGATTCTTGTCTGGTGGCTAGGAACAGGAAATGGGTTTCATTATTATTCACTGTCTAGCTTATTTAAAGTACATGGGCTTTAAAGTGAGACCGACTCTAAAATAGATAATAATTCCCATTTTATATAGTTATTTTGAAAACTAAATAAAATAATAAATGTAAAATGCCTGACAGAACCTGACCAAGTTAGTGTACAATATATGTTTGTTGAATGAACACATGAATGAATGGAGGTGATGACTGAATGGCTGGATGAATGGTTATGTGGTTATGTGAAAATCGTGTGATTATGAGAATACAGGCCTTGCACCTTTTTTTCTATGGGGCTCTCTGTTGGAGATCTTACAGGCTTTAATCATAGAAAGCAGGTAAAAATATACTTGCATATTTAGCATTATGTTAAGTCTAGGTGCCCCGTGACACCACTCATTATAATTTGACATGAATGTGACTGTACTGGGGGTAAAGCAGGACTCTCTTCCCAAGTGTGATAGTGTTATAAAATGACTCTGACACAATACAGTTTTTAGGTCCTGACCATGGACTAGTGTTTATACTCCAAGACACTCAAGAATTTCACCATAGGGCTGAGTTTGGTAGACCGATTGTTTTGTGTTAAATGTAAGTAGGCCTAGTTATTAAAGTATCACTAGGATCCAAATGCAAGATAGGTTGTTCTTTGAAGCTAGTCTCAGGACACTGAACTCTAGAAACAGTATTAGAGGTATGTGTTTATGGATTTGTGAGCTCTTCATAGGATTTTCTTAATCTAATTTATTTAAAAGATTGGTCAATGAGTTGGTGGTAAAGCATAGGAAGGATTCTTTGTGTCTTGGTTTTAGTTCACTGCTTTTTCTAGATACTTCTTTTTTGAGGGATACGGTCTAAAATGATTAATGTGACCTAAAAGACTCTACCCCTCTCTAGCCTCTTCTCATGGCACTCTACCCTCACTCAATAGTCCTGCCACGTTGGCCCTTTTTTAGTTTCTTGAAATGTTCTCTTCTCTTCTACCTCAGAGCCATAATAATCAGTGTTCTTTTTTTTCTGGAATGTTCTTTATAACCTTTCCATCTGGATAGTTCTTACTTAAAGTATTACTTCCTTAGAGAAGCCATTTTAATTCTCCAGACTATGTTAAATACCTTTGTTCGATGGTCTTTTGACATTCTGTATTTTTCTTTCTTAGCACTCAACCTAACCATAATTCATAGTTACTGTCTAAGCATTTACTTAATATCAGTTTTTCTTTCTAGCTCCATTAAGGCAGGGGCTATTTCTGAGTTGCTTGTTATTGCACCTCCGGTATTTAGCATAATTTAGTTAATAGTAAGCATCTGATAAAGATTTGCCATTGAACAAGTTCGTCAATGCTGGAAATGTGCCTGCAAGGTGCAGTGGTTGGTGCATCATACAGTCATTTCTACTTTAAATGGTAAGGTTGAAATGAGAGCTAGAGTGTTCTTCTAGTACGAATGCTAACTGGTTAGGCCATCTTGAGCATGGTGCTTCTCTTCCATAGTCCAATGCTCATCAGTAGAATGAGGAGGTAAAACTAGACTAAATGATCTGATCAGGCCCTTTCAGTTCTGGGCTAAGTGTGGCATTTTTCAGCATACCAAAATCTTAATACTGGCTACTTTATTAAACCTGAACTAATAATAATAAAGATGGAATATTTTTAGCCATAAAATAGTAAAAGCATTTCTTAAACTGCTCCTATAAAATATGAGTGATTTTATAATTTTGAAAAATAATTTAGCTGGGCTCATTTTTTACATGTATGCACTGCATGTCTTTTATATATCTTGGATAAAGAAACAATATCCCAAACAATCACTGAACATTGGAAAAAAATCTATATTTACAGAAGCAGTCTTCACCAAAGTTTAAATGTTTATGAGACTCTGGCTAAGGCTGTCATAAGCTTTACTACATTGTTGGTTTTGTAAACCTCAACTGTGTTTGGAAATGAATATTCATCATTATCATCATTGTGACTATGACCCATGATCTCAGAATCCTGTGTGGAAAGACACTTTTGTAAACTCCTATGCAACAGTTAATCAGAGTTTAACCTTTCTCTTTCCCAAACCATTAGCCCGCAAAGGAGTTTTTGAACTAAAGCTATTTATTTGAATAACTCATATTTTATGTTCTTCCAAAAAGGATGCAGTAGCATTTAGAAACACTTTAAGTTCATAAGTAACTAGACTGAGAAGAAAAATCGGTACTGCCCCTCAGTTGCTGCTGGACAGTAGAATTGGCGTCAGAGAAGTCTGGGACAGGTGACTGACGTTAGCAGTTCCCGAAAAGCTTTCTAGTCAACGTTTGAACAAATGACTTCAAAAGAATAATTTCTTGTGAAATGTAATTTAGGTTGGGTTTATTTTCCTTTTATATTTTTTAAGCTCAACAGCATAAAATTATTCATTATATATGATAAATATCACCATATACCACTTCTGTTGCCTCATTTATAGAGAATATCTCTCCCTCCTCACATCCAGTGATTTTATATAGCATATTAATTCAGAAAATATTGATTGGTTATCTTTTATTTGCAAGGCACTATTCTCGCTGCTAGGAATTCAGAAATAATCAGGTGGACCGTGACTTCCGTAAGCTTACAGTCTATCCAGCATGATAAGGCATATGTGCACAACTAAACACAGGTTTAAAAAAAGTGATAAGCGCCACAAAAAGGTTCACATCAGGTGTTCAGGATCGATATCTTACATCTTCTCCAAAGCTATGTGCTTGTTCCAAGACTTTGACTCCTCCACACCTTCTAACACAGAGACCTGCATATAGAACATACTCAGTGTTAGCTTAGAAGATGAGCTGTCTCTGAAATCGTTTGGTAAACCTGCACCTATGTGAATGGCATTCTTTTTAACTAGGTCAGATCTGAGGTCTTCAGTCTGAAAAACATGGTACTTACATCTAAAATTACGTATTTTGTTAGACAGGATGTGACAATTTTTACTTTCGTGAGCGCCTTCTATCTTTATATTGGGCTCTATTTTCTGATTTTTATTTCAAGGCTTATTCTACTCAATCTTATCTGACGTCCTACTATCCAGTTGACCCAGCTCTGTAAGTTTTATGGTATGTGGCGATGCTGCTTCTTGCCACGATCAGTGATCACAGCTCACAGGGAACTCTGAGGAATCTCAGCATTTCTGGGGTCTTTCCTCTCTTAGGTACAAACCACTAGAAAGGGATAGGAAATAAATGGTTATCAAAGCTTTAGAGGAAGCAATTAACATTGTTTCTAAGAAGCAAAAAAACGACTGTATTGTTCAATCTGAAGGCTTTCTGAATTTAGTCAGCTTTTTAAAAAATAGATTTGTTCCCGAGGATTTGTTTTTCTGTGTTCTTTCACTAGTTGAAGTTCCTGGAGGACTCAAAATTGAGTAAAATTGACTTTCTTCTGATCTTGTGAATTATTGAGGGAAAATGAAGGCATAAATGATACCTAAGGACTCTTGCCTCTCTAAGATTTCATGACTCTTTAATACTCAGTAGGAGGACATATTGGTCATGATGCCAGATACTGTGTGGCCGATACTTTTTCAGCTCTCAACCGTCTTCACTCCATTCAGCATAAAACTTTTCTTCAGTGCCTTTATCCAAGCAGAAAAATTTCAGAAGCTTCACTTGCCCCCCCCCTTTGAAGACACCTGGCTGAATTTCAAAGGAAAAGGATACCACAGAGTAAAAAGGAAACAGAAAAGGCAGCCTTTTCTCCCCCTAAGTTCTAGCAGTTTGACTGACTCTTGTGAATTTTTCTTGCCACTGAGTCATTGCACATACAGAATTATGAAACTTTAATTTCTTTAGAGGCTTGTTATATTAGAAAAATTGTTCCAAAGAAAGCAACAATCATGACATAAGCACATCTGGCTCTTGCAAATTATTCTTTATTAAGCTTTCATTTAATTACATGTGCTGAAAGGTCTGTTTTTGATTACTGTAATTTTTTTTATTTGTCCATCTGAATGATAGTAATGCTGGAAATTACATACAAACCACCTGTTTTTTTTTTCCCTTACTAATATGGCCAAGTTTGAGCTATTTTCCCTGTGGTTGATGAACTAGGAAGCTTTCTATTTATTATGATAGAAATATGACTATCAAGGTAATGGCTTAATCTTGATTATAAGAAGAAAAGAAAATATTTGAATGGAGTTGCCAAGCATTAAATAGTGTGAAGATCGAGGTATCTGAATTCTGGTTAACCATAGCAGATTAGCCCATTCATTAATTACCAATTTCACCCAAAAGCTAATAACTCATCAGTTAAGGATTTAACATCCTGTGCTAGGAAAAAAGAAGCTTTATTTTCTTTCATTTCGTTCCATCTCATTTTTTTGTTAAGAAGCTGGCTATATTCCCTTGAGGATTATGTTATATGCTGCCTAGAAATAAGACCTGGAGAAAACAGTGACTGTTGTTGGGACTCAGGGATCTTGAGGGCAGCATTCTTGTCATCCAGAAGGATCAACATCCCCAGAGAAGCTCGGTCAGTATTGAATAAGAACAATGTTCTCCCAGGAATCTGTAGGAAAGTTCAGATTAGTTACTGACTTCATGAATATTAAAATTACATGAATGGACATACTGATGTTTGAAGAACTTTTCATAACAATTTTAGGCACTGGAAAGAATCTAGAAACCATTTGGTCAAATTTCTTTTTGTACCGAAGAAACAGAGTTCTAGAGCAACCAAGTCCCTTGTTCAGGTTCATAAAGTTATTGCTAGAAGGACCAGGAACAGGACAATGGCTCTCAGGCTAGTACTCTTTCTTTATATTCTTCGGTCTCTCTTATTTCCTCTTGAAAAAAAAAATAGTGAAGGAGAAATTGCAAGGCTGTCAGAGAAATAGTTATCTAACAATACGGTAAGTTTTTTGTTTTGTTTTGTCTTTTTCGTAAAACTGAATTTCAGCTGCATTATAAAAGAAACTGTTTGTCTTCCCTGTTTTGCAGCAGCTCTATGCCGCTCAGCTGGCCAGCATGCAGGTGTCACCTGGAGCCAAGATGCCGTCAGCTCCACAGCCACCAAACGCAGCAGGGGCAGTCTCACCTACCGGGATAAAAAATGAAAAGAGAGGGACCAGCCCTGTAACTCAAGTGAAGGTACTTGCTTTGCAGGATGGTGAAAACAGTTTGGAAAACAGCTTCACAAGAAAAGTAGTGAACGAGGCTGGGTTGGGAATAAACAGCAGGAAGCATAGCAGCATAAAGGAACCCCAAATGCTCCTCTTTATGGTAAATTTCATGATTGAGCACTGAGAAACAGGTGTTTCCCTTTTGATAACAATGGTGCCACATTGTGAGATCTTTACCTAAATCTGCAAACTCACTTCTCGGGAGTTTTTCCCCTTTGGATTCTGGCTTTTATTTTTTAATGTTCACTGGCATGAATGGCCACGGTTTTATTACCAGTCTTTGTCATAGACTTGTGACACTTTCTCTCGAAATTCCTTAAACAGGTGGGAGCCAACTTATAGTACCAGAAAAGGAGGTTCTCAAACTTCTGATTTTAAAAAAAGGGGACAGAAGAGAATCTCCTGCTGAACCTCATATGATTTGTTGATAAGGTCTCGCCTTCAAAGATAGTGAACATGGGCTCTGAGGAATGAGTGGTGTCATTATTTATGCATCCTTTGACGCCATGTAGTTGTGAGAGGATAAACAGGCTTTCCCAAGTTATGGCTCCGACATTGATAGATGCCTTTCCTTACTAATTTTCAGTGTCTTAGAATGTGGCACCTAGGAGGTATTTGGCGACAGAGGGAAATGGATGATATGCTCCAACTTTGTGCTGCAGCTGGTACCTATAGGTGGTACTGGTTGGTTTTTATAATACAGAGAAACGGTTGTTTTGTATCATTGACTTCTCTACTTAGAGGGATAGGCTAAGCACAGAGGTATTATTGTAATGTGCCCAAAGTACTACATTTGGAGAAATTTTTCAATTATTAAATTTTCACAAGGGAAACATCTAAGGCTAACAAAACAGTATCAAATGCTATAAAACTACTGAAATTGTTTTATTTTTATAATGTGCAGGTGGGAATTAATTTAATGCCACTCATGCTTGAAAATCTCCAAAGAAATAGATGAACATTTATGCTTTGTTGTTAGAAATATTGAGGTTTGACAATAGGCAGCTTACATTTAATAAGGTAGCATGACTTATGGAAACAGGCTATCTATTTGGTGTTCCAAGAGTTTCTGTTTGTGAAGGAACACTACAACTCTAACCATAGCACTTTGTTTAATTATAGTTGTTAGAATATGAAAATATCAAACATTATTGACTTGAGGTATTGAGTATTAGATATTTTAACATAAAAAGTCATTTTATAAGTGACTTGGCCAAATGGAACTGCACCAAACCAAGCCTTTACTGGATGAGTAAAATGTTCCCTGGTTAAATTCAAGTTTACATCTGCTTTTACCATTCCAGCTTTGTGGGCCAACTGAGTTTTATTACTCACTTGACCACATGCAAATTCTCAGGGAGTTCTCTATATAATTTGACTTGACTATATTTTACGTTAATAACAAAGGAAACATTCTTTATACTTATTAGATTGTTTATTGTATGTGTGGGTAAAAATGTACAGATCAAGATGTAAAGCAAATGTTTTAAATTAAAAAAAATAGCTTCTACCTATTACTGAAGAAGTTCTGAGAATAATCTCATGATTTGGTAATTGAAAGGATTATGGTCATTAAAATGTGATTCCGTCTGTAATCATTGCTTTCCCTCTGTGTATAACATGACCACATGACATAGGGCATAGCTTGCTGAAGGTAACAAAATTAAACATAGATGGTCTTATATACCTTCTTTCCCTCAGAATTTTTATCTACTATAATTATCAACATCAGAAATCAGAATATTTTTGCTGTTGTTGTTCAAATGTCAGTTCTACCACTTTTACCATCTGTGTCACTTTGGGCAAGTTACTTAACTTCTTTCAGCTTTAGTTTTCTGCTCTGAAAAATGGGAGTTAATATTATGGGTTTTAAATCCTCTAGCATAGAGTGAGTGTTTCATAAATGTAAGTATAGTGATGCCTGTGATGATGATGATCTGATGGTAATAAAGAAGATGATGGTGGTGTTGGTGGTAGTGGTTGTAATTGAACTATCCAGTTGAATACCAAGAAAGATCCTAATTAAATCCTAGAGATTTCCATGTTCAGCTATAATGGAGGAACAGGGATCAGATTTAGTCTCCCAGCTTAAGCAACTGAAACACAGGACAGAATATATAAAACAATGATTCTCAGACATTTGCAATAGGAATATAGGACAGTGATTCCTGAGAGAAGAGAAACAAGGGAGGCAAGTACTATGATTATTCCAGCTTATTGTCTAGAGGTAGTTTCTAGGTCATTGTGCAAGGAGGGGTACCCACGTGGAACATGGCAGGCTCTCTGAGTAGAGACATAGAGGTCAGAGTTTCGGGATGCCCAAGTAGGTAGAGTAGCAGAGAGGAGAGAGCTGCACACCAAGAGAGAGTACCGAAAATCTGTAGAAGATTCCCCTGATTTAGCTGAGTATTGATCAGCATATACACATGAGGAAACTCTCTGAGACCAGGGAAAAATACCAGATGTAGCAGGCAAAGCAATTGCAAGGTTCACAAAGGACTGAGAATGGTTTGTATTCCCACTAGCCAGAGTGGAAAGATCTTCTGACATGTGGGGTATCAAGTAGTGTTGCCCCAAAGGTGATACCTCAGTAATGGCACCAAATTATCCCTAGATTAATGGCTTCTCTGAACCGACCTAACAAGCTTAAAAGCAAGCATGGAAAGGAAATTTTTCTGTGTCTCAGAACAAAGTCCACAAATATTTGAAAGAATACGTGAACTCCAACACCCAGCAATGTAAAATTCATAGTGTGTAGCATCCATTCAATAATCACCAGGCTTTTATAAAAGCAAGAAAACATGAACAATAAGGAGGAGAAAGTCATTCAATAGAAACAGACCCCAAAATGGCACAGATGATAGATTTCGTAGTTAAGACAGTAAAAACAGCTATTTCGGGGTTACCCAACTATAGCCAAATGAAGAGATAGGCAAATCTTCCTCCCAAAAAACACTTACAAAATTTCTGTCAGGCCAGGGCATGCTGTGAGAACCAATAAGAATTTACTTGATTGGGGGAGTGGGTAGGTGCTTCCCGCGCCCAGCAGCATCGTGGTTGCAGGCAGTGGCAATCATTGAATTATAAAAATAAATAATCAGGGTATATTCAAAGCTGAAAAAATAGATGTTATAAGCTCCATATGTTTAAGAAGATAGAGGAAAACATGAACATTATAAGTCAAGACATGGAGCACATCCATGGAATGTATGGAGATGAGAAATACAGTTTTTGAGATGAAATGAAAAGTATACTGGATTATTACTGTTGGGATTAGACAACAGAGAAGAAAGGATTAGGGAACTTGATAACAGAATGATGAAACTACCCAAAATGAAATACATAGAAGACTGTCAGTGCTGTGGGACATCAACTGGCCTAATGTATGCACCAAGAGCCCCAGAAGGAAAAGGAAGGAACAGAAAAATATATTTGAATAAGTAATGGCTGAAAATTTTCCAACTTTGAAGAACACTCTGAACTCAGATACCTAAGAAGCTCAGTGAACCCCAAATAAAAGAAACATGGAGAAAACTAGATACGTAGCATATAAATGACTATTATTTAGATAGGAGTAAAGGAACTAATTAGTCTAAATGTCCTTTGAGTGTAAAGAGAAGTAAATTGTAATCAAGCACATAAGACATTTTTGACATGCATAATGATAGCAGTCGTGTTTCCTGAGAACGCGTCCTACATCTAGACATAGATAAATGTACATTGCAACATAGGTGTGCCAGATTATCTATTTCCTACCAAGACAAAAACAAATTTACTATGTTATCAAATGACTTATTTTCTCTGATAGTTTAATAGAAAAGGGACCTGGGATTTGGAGTCCAGTAAACTAGAATTCAAATGTTGTCTTTCCATGTATGGCTTTGAACAATGATTTATCACTCTGACCCTCCTTTATAATTTTATCATTCTGACCCTTCCTCCTTTGTGAATTTAGAATAATACTGCCCAAACTCATAGACTTATTGCTAGTTAAATGAGCTAATATATGTGAAAATGTCTAGCACAGTGCTTGGTGTATATACTGGCTTCTCAGTGCATGTTGTTTCTATTTTCTCTTTCTAATCTTCCTCCTGAGTAGCCTTTTCTGGCATTTCTTTTCGTCCCCCCTTAAACAATGACTATGGTACCGGAGGAGACCTTAGAGATCAGCTAGGATCAGGCTCTCTTCCCAAAGGGGAGGATGTTCTCTTTCCAAGCTCTATTGTGTTTTAAAAAATGACATTAAAAAAGTTCCCCGTGCCTCTCAGAAGCAAAAGAGAAATTAGTATTTGCTGACAATTTTATTGTAGAACACAATAATATAGATCTTAAAACTGAACATTTAAATGGATATGTTTATATTACAACTAAATTTCTAAAACGATGGGCATGTTGTTATATGTGTTTAATGACAGGATAAATGAGACAAAATAAAGGCAAGGAGTTTAGCTTTCAAGTTCCTGGTTACACTAGAGTTACAAGTCACATACTTGAATACTGTGCCCAGTATAGGAGGACAGGCATCTTAAAATAGAATTCTGTAAATATACGTAGCAAAGAATATAAAGAGACATCACTTTAGACATGAAAAATAAATTACATATAGCATGGTATATAAAACATAATTATAATGTGTGCTTGCTCTTTGCAAAAATTAATTTTAAACCTGAATAGAGACCAGAATATAGACCATGAGGAGTGTCCACACCCAGAAAGCCACATAGAAACCATGCTGTGGCATGCGGCTCCCTGGGCAGAGGCCCAGGAGAGCAGAGGAAGCCTGTGTTTCCATTTTTAAAGTACTTGCAATTGTTTGATTTAAAATATATATTAAAAAATTAGCTGCAGAGCCTATTTATAGTTGCAGGAACTTTTCAGAGAGAATAACACAAAAGCACTACAGAGCTGCTGAAATTTTAAATAATTCTTTGTAAATGCCCTAGGTTAATTTAGATCCTTGAAAACACATTAGGAAATTAAGCTGTAATGTGAGCTAATTCAGATTTTAATTTGGCAAAAAGAATGATCCAACTACACAGTTAATGTAAATAGAAGCATAACACAGGGAAATTAATGAGGTTTCCTCCCGATGAATCTTCAAGGAGGTAGATAATTAGCTTCTTTTGTTATTATTGTAGGAGAATGTGGCATTGTCTCTGAGGTGTAAAATAACTGTGGCTTACTAAGTGATAATGTGCTTCATTTGTCTTTTTTTTTAATAATTATTTATGTTAAACTCTTGTAGGATGAAGCAGCAGCACAGCCGCTAAATCTCTCTTCCCGACCCAAGACAGCCGAGCCTGTCAAGTCCCCAACATCTCCCACCCAGAGCCTCTTCCCAGCCAGCAAAACCAGCCCCGTTAATCTGCCTAACAAAAGCAGCATCCCCAGCCCCATTGGAGGAAGCTTGGGAAGAGGATCCTCTTTAGGTAAATGGAAAGGTCAACAACAGGAAGAGATTAATGAATTAGGTAAAAGAAAGCAAACCTGTTCAGTGATGACTGATCCCTGTTTCCAAAGTGTTCCTTAGTCCAAGAAAAAAAAAAAAAAGTAAAAGTAAAATCCTTTCTACTGAAACGTAACCCCTTTTGGTGTCTTGGGTGATTAGAACTTTTGGAAAAGGTCACAATATAAATCCTGCTGGGATGGGGTTCTTTAGAGTCTGCTGCGTTAGATCCAGCCAATCAGAGACTTGGGGATTTCTGTGTTTGGTTAATGCTTTGCCACTGAAGTAATTCTAGGCAGACAAGAGTGATCATGAACCCTCCAAGGGCCTAAAGGGACCTGGCCTCCAAGCTGCCTGCCAAGAGTCCAAAACTTCTTTGAAGTTTTATATTTTCTTTTTAAAATGTATGTGAATTTTACATCTTATCCCATATCAGTTTTGCATTAAAACAAATGTGAATGACACACTTCAATGACATAATATGAAACAAAGTTGATATCTGATAAGATATGTCATAATGATCCTCGGGCTTCTTCCACTCTCTGATATATTGCCAAGTATCTCTAGGGACATTCGTACCCCAGTGAGAAGTATAGAGGGAAAACATGGGTTTTGGCATCGGACACACTTGGACTCAGAGCCTTCACTTACTCGCTATGTGACCCTGGGAAAGTTATTTAATATTTTGGAACTCAGTTTCCTAATCTCTTAGAGGGGAGTATTATTACCTAGCTCACAGGTTGTTATGGGAATTCAGAGAGAAAAATGCATATAAAATGCCTAACACAATGTCTGGCACCTAGAAGGCACGTAATTAAAAAAAAAACTAGACTGGAGGGAGTTAAGCTGGCGGAGGAGTAGGGGACCCCTTTTTCAGCCGGTCCCCTGAGTCGAGCTGGATAGGTACCGGACCAGCCTGAACATCCACGGAATCAGCCTGAGATGCAGGAAGATGCATCTGGATCTCTACAAATGAACATCTCCAGCGCTGAGTATTGAGGTACGAAGCGGGGAGCCGTGAAACCGCGCACGGATATCGGAAGATAAACGGAAGGGGGAGGGAGCCGCCGTGTTCGGGCGCCGGGAAGCGGTAGCCACCTGCACGGGGGAGCGGGCGGACTCGAGGACGGCACCCGCGAAACAGCAGACTGAGACCGTGAGCCGGGAAGTGCGCGACCAGACTGAAGGCCAGAGCTTCAGAGTGCGCGGGGGCGGCTGGCGGCTGGCGGCATTAGAAACACAAAGGACAGAGACGTGCTGGCCCTGGAGTGAGGGCTCGGACACCAGGTGTGAGGCGCACATCCCCGGGACGCTGCAGGGTTGAGCAGCACCAACAGAAGCAGAGTTAAAGTGGCCAGAACATCAGTGGAGAATGGGCCGCGATCCCTCTGTTCTGAGACAGAGGCTGAGATTCGGCCACTGCTGCTCTGACTCTCAGAAGAGGCACAGCAGACCGCCAGGGAAAGCCGCCAGAGAACAAAAGCCTGGAAATACCGGCTCAGAGAGTGCCCATCCCCATTCCCCCTCGCAGGGGACACGGAAACTCTACCCAAACAGGGTTGTCCGAGTATCGGCACGGCAGGCCCCTCCCCCAGAAGGCAGGCTGAAAAATCAAGAAGCCCACATCCCTAAGATCCCTATAAAACAAGGGCGCACAGCCTGAGTCCCAGTCAATAATTTGGGCTCTGGACAACCCCGCAATGTCTCCTCATCAGAATGATGAGAAGGAGAAATCCCCCCCCCAGCAAAGAAAAGACAATGAGACTGTGGCCTCTGCCACAGAAGTAATGGATATGGATATAACCAAATTATCAGAAATGGAATTCAGAGTAACAATGGTCAAGATGATGTGTAGACTTGAAAAAAGTATTAACAAAAATGTTAATGAGAATATAGAATCTCTAAGGGCGGAATTGAGAGCGAATCTGGCAGAAATTAAAAATTCTATGAGCCAAATGCAGTCAAAACTAGAGGCTCTGACAGCCAGGGTGAATGAGGCAAAAGAACTATCAGTGAATTGGACGATGGGTTAGTAGAAGAGAAAGCTAAAATAGAATCTGGACTCAAAAAAATCCACGCCAATGAATGTAGGTTACGGGAGATTACTGACTCAATGAAACGTTCCAATGTCAGAATCATCGGCATCCCCGAGGGGGTGGAGAAAAGCAGAGGTCTAGAAGAGATATTTGAACAAATTGTAGCTGAAAACTTTCCTAATCTAGCAAAGGAAACAAACATTCGTGTCCAAGAGGCAGAGAGGACCCCTCCCAAGCTCAACCACAACAAACCTACACCACGTCACGTCATAGTGCATTTCACAAATATTAGATCCAAGGATACAGTATCGAAAGCGGCCAGGGCAAAGAAATTTCTCACGTACCAAGGCAAAGGTATCAGAATTACGTCAGACCTGTCTACAAAGACCTGGAATAAGAGAAAGGGCTGGGGGGGCATTTTTAAAGCTCTTTCAGAGAAAAACATGCAACCAAGGATCCTTTATCCAGCAAGGCTGTCATTCAGAATTGATGGAGAAATAAAGACCTTCCAGAATTGCCAGTCATTGACCAGTTTTGTAACCACGAAACTAGCCCTACAGGAGATATTAAGGGGGGTTCTATAAAAGTAAAAAGGCCCCAAGAGTGATACAGAACAGAAAGTCACAATCTATAGAAACAAAGACTTTACTGGCAACATGGAATCATTAAAATCATCTCTCTCAATAATCAGTCTCAATGTAAATGGCCTAAATGCTCCCATAAAACACCACAGGGTTGCAGATTGGATAAAAAGAAATGACCCATCCATTTGCTGTCTACAAGAGACTCATTTTGAACCTAAAGATACATTCAGACTGAAAGTAAAGGGATGGATACCATCTTTCACGCCAATGGACCTCAAAAGAAAGCTGGGGTAGCAATTCTCATATCAGACAGATTGGATTTTAAACTAAAGACTATAGTTAGGGACACAGAAGGGCACTAAATTATTCTTAAAGGATGTACCCAACAAGTGGATATGACAATTATAAATATATATGCCCACAACAGGGGAGCAGCAAGATACACAAGCCAACTCTTAACCAGAATAAAGAGACATATAGATAAAAATACACTAATAGTAGGGGACCTCAACACTCCACTATCAGCAACAGACAGATCACCTAAGCAAGAAATCAGCGAAGAAACGAGCTTTGAATGCCATACTCGACGAGTTGGACCTCATAGGTATATATAGAACACTACACCCCAGAACCAAAGAATACTCATTCTAGTCTAATGCCCATGAAACATTCTCAAGAATAGACCATGTTCTGGGTCACAAAACAAGTCTCAACAGATAACAAAAGACTGAAATTATTCCCTGCATATTCTCAGACCACAACGCTCTGAAATTGGAACTCAACCACAAGGAAAAATTTGGAAGAAACTCAAACACTTGGAGACTAAGAACCATCCTGCTCAGGAATGATTCGATAAACCAGGAAATCAAAAATCAATTTAAACAATTTATGGAGACCAATGAGAATGAAAACACAATGGTCCAAAACCTATGGGATACTGCAAAGGCAGTCCTAAGGGGGAAATACATAGCCATCCAAGCCTTACTCAAAAGAATAGAAAAATCTAAAATGCAGTTTTTATATTCTCACCTCAAGAAGCTGGAACAGCAACAGAGGGACAGGCCTAATCCACGCACGAGGAAGCAGCTGACCAAGATTAGAGCAGAAATCAACGAATTAGAAACCAGGAGTACAGTACAGCAGATCAACAGAAGTAGACACTGGTTCTTTGAGAGAATTAATAAAATTGACAGACCACTGGCAAGACTTATCCAAAAGAATAGAGAAAGGACCCAAATTAATAAAATTATGAATGAAAAAGGAGAGGTCACAACCAACACCAATGAAATTGGAAGGATTATTAGAAACTTTTATCAACAGCTTTATGTCAATAAATTAAGCAATCTGGAAGAGATGGAGGCCTTCCTGGAAACCTATAAACTACCAAGACTGAAACAGGAAGAAATTGATTTTTTAAACTGGCCAATTAATTATGAAGAGATTGAGTCAGTGATAAACAACCTTCCAAAAAACAAAACTCCAGGCCCGGATGGTTTTCCTGGGGAATTCTACCAAACATTCAAAGAAGAAATAATATCTATTCTCCTAAAGCTATTTCAAAAAATAGAAACAGAAGGAAAGCTACCAAACTCATTCTATGAGGCCAATATTACCTTGATCCCCAAACCAGGCAAAGACCCCATGAAAAAGGAGAATTACAGACCGATTTCCTTCATGAATATGGACGCCAAAATCCTCAACAAGATCCTGGCTAATAGAATCCAACAGTACATTAAAAGGATTATCCGTCATGACCAAGTGGGATTCATCCCTGGGATGCAAGGGTGGTTCAACATTCGCAAATCTATCAGTGTCTTAGATTTTATCCAGAAAGAAAAATTCAAAAATCATATGATTCTCTCAATAGATGCAGAAAAAGCATTTGACAGAATACAGCATCCTTTCCTGATTAAAACCCTTCAGAGTGTAGGGATAGAGGGTACATTCCTCAATCTCATAAAAACCATCTATGAAAAGCCTACAGCAAATATCATTCTCAATGGGGAAAAGCTGGAAGCCTTTCCCTTAAGATCAGGAGCACGACAAGGATGCCCACTCGCGCCACTATTATTCAACATAGTACTAGAAGTCCTTGCAACAGCAATCAGACAACTAAAAGGGATCAATGGTATCCAAATCAGCAAAGAAATCAAACTGTCTCTCCTCGCAGATGACATGATACTCTATATGGAAAACCCAAAAGAATCCACTCCCAAACTATTAGAAGTTATGGAGCAATTCAGTAATGTGGCGGGATACAAAATCAATGCTCAGAAATCAGTTGCATTTCTATACACAAATAATGAGACTGAAGAAAGAGAAATTAGGGAATCCATCCCATTTACAATAGCACCAAAAATCATATGTTACCTTGGAATTAACCAGAGACGTAAAGGATCTATATTCTAGAAACTAAATCACTCTTGAAAGACATTGAAGAAGACACAAAAAGATGGAAAAATATTCCATGCTCATGGATTGGAAGAATTAACATAGTTAAAATGTCCATGCTACCCAGAGCAATCTACACTTTCAATGCTATCCCGATCAAAATACCTATGACATTTTTCAAAGAACTGGAACAAACAGTCCTTAAATTTGTATGGAAACAGAAAAGGCCCGAATCACCAAGGAACTGTTGAAAAGGAAAAACAAAGCTGGGGGCATCACAATGCCGGATTTCGGGCTGTACTACAAAGCTGTGATCACAAAGACAGCATGGTACTGGCACAAAAACAGACACATAGACCAATGGAACAGAATAGAGAACCCAGAAATGAACCCTCGGCTCTTCGGGTAACTAATCTTTGATAAAGCAGGAAAAAACATCGGGTGGAAAAAAGACAGTCTCTTCAATAAATGGTGCTGGGAAAATTGGACAGCTACATGCAAAAGAATGAAACTTGACCACTCTCTCACACCATACACAAAGATAAACTCCAAATGGATGAAAGACCTCGACATGAGACAGGAATCCATCAAAATCCTAGAGGAGAACATAGGCAGAAACCTCTACGACATCGGCCAAAGCAACCTTTTTCATGACACATCTCCAAAGGCAAGAGAAACAAAAGATAAAATGAACTTGTGGGACTTCATCAAGATAAAAAGCTTCTGCACAGCCAAGAAAACAGTAAAAAAACTAAGAGGCAGCCCACGGAATGGGAGAATATAATTGCAAATGATGCTACAGATAAAAGACTGGTATCCAAGATCTACAAAGAACTTCTAAAACTCAATATGTGAGAAACAAATAAACAAATCATAAAATGGGCAGAAGATATGAACAGACACTTTTCCAATGATGACATACAAATGGCCAACAGACACATGAAAAGACGTTCAAAATCTTTAGCCGTCAGGGAAATTCAAATCAAAACTACACTAAGATACCACCTTACGCCAGTTAGAATGGCAAAAATTGACAAGGCAAGAAACAACAATTGCTGGAGAGGATGTGGAGAAAGGGGATCCCTCCTACATTGTTGGTGGGAATGCAAATTGGCACAGCCACGCTGGAAAACAGTGTGGAGGTCCCTTAAAAAGTTAAAAATTGAGCAACCCTATGATCCAGCCATTGCACTACTGGCTGTTTACCCCAAAGATACAGATGTAGTGAAGAGAAGGGCCATATGCACCCCAATGTTCATAGAGGCATTGTCCACAATAGCTAAATCGTGGAAGGAGCCGAGATGCCCTTCAACAGATGACCGGATTAAGACGTTGTGGTCCATATATACAATGGAATATTACTCAGCTATCAGAAAGAAGGATTTCTCAACATTTGCTGCAACATGGTCGGCACTGGAGGAGATAATGCTAAGTGAAATAAGTCAAGCAGAGAAAGACAACTATCATATGATTTCTCTCATCTATGGAACATGGGAACTAGGAAGATCGGTAGGGGAAGAAAGGAATAAAGAAAGGGGGGGTAATCAGAAGGGGGAATGAAGCATGAGAGACTATGTACTTTTTTTTTTAATGTTTTTTTATTATATTATGTTAGTCACCGTACAGTACATCCCTGGTATCTGATGTAAAGTTCGATGATTCATTAGTTGTGTATAACACCCAGAGACTATGGACTCTTGAGAAACAAACTGAGGGCTTCAGAGGGGAGGGGGGTGGGGGAATGGGATAGACTGGTGATGGGTAGTAAGGAGGGCACATATTGCATGGTGCACTGGGTGTTATGCGCAACTAATGAATCATCTAACTTTACATTAGAAACCAGGGATTACTGTACAGTGACTAACATAATATAATAAAAAAAACATTAAAATAAAAAAAATAAAATAAAATAAAAAATTAAAAAAACTAGACTGAACCGATACCAACACATTTACATATACATGTGGAATGAAACAATAAATGTGAAAACATTTGTAGGTAGCAGAGTGCCAAATAAGTATTAACATGTTGTTACGAAGCCTCTTAATTTTCATATAAGACGCAGAGATAACAAGGGATTGGGGACTTAGTTCACTGCATTACCTTCCTTGCCTTATTGAGTCCTGGAGCCTGAAATGCTTATTATAATGAACAAAATAATATATAAGTGTAGCCATTTACAGTTGAATAGCCATTTTTGCCTATCTTATCTCATTTGATTTTTCATAATCACCTTATGATGTAGTACATTATGACTTTCATTGTATGATGAAGTAAACTGATTCTTACAGGTAAAATGGCTTGCCCAACGCCATGTAGCTTTAATGAGTAAAGCCAAGACTAGAATCTGGGTCCTCTCACCTGAGTTATGTAAATTTGGAGCTCTTTTTTTGTGAACTCATAGTTGGAGTATTTGCTGCACTGTATTGGGTTTACGTAAATCTTCTGATGGTGAGATGTATCTCTTCCTCGTTAAAATTTGGGACATTAGGATCCATACAGCAGCCTGTTCTCATTTTGAGTCTGGCTGCCTCTGCCGGGGGCGAGGAGGTTTTCACTCCAAGTCAGTTGATATTCGTGTGGGAGAGAGAAGGGAGTTATTTACAGTATATGAATATGGCTGCTGGATTGTTGGAAGTTGTGAGATAAGGTGGGGGGGAAGCCAACTTAAGGATAAATAATAGGCTTAATCTTGAAATGGCTTCAGTGGCCTTCCCATTGTCCCCTTCTGAATTTTGTTTGAACAGTATTTGTTCGCTCTCCTGGGCATCGTGAGGGACAAAGATCACTATGTTACAGCCTTGCTTTTATGGAGCGTACACTTCAGCAGAGCAGATTTCTTAGATCATCAGCTGGAAATGGGCTGAAGCAATCACAATTTCGTCCAGACAGTATCAGATAGAAATGTGCTCTTTGGTTTTTATCAGAAAAGCTCCAGAGCAAAAGCTAAGGGGTTTTCTATACCCGAAGAAGCGATTGTTTGACGGTTAAACAATTTACTATAGATAGCCTTGGGAATTTTTTCTAAACTCATGCATATGCACGTGCACTGTACACACACGCACACATGGTGTGGACTTGACTCTAGTCTGGTCTCCTCTGTCCTGTCTGTCTGAGGTGTATGCAGGTGCACACACACGCATGTGCTTTGAAAGGTTCATACCAGGATACAAACAAATGGATCACATGAAGCTTTACCACAGCAGCTGAAATTGATCAGTCAGCAAGCAATTGCCTTCTTTTGGTCTAAACATTGGAAAAGCTTATGTAAAGTATTAATTTTAACCTACAGTAAAATGCAAGATATGGAAGAGAATTAGTTTGATTTTATTTTTTTCCCTCTGAGTTGTATGGAATATAACGGAAGTAAATATTTATTTGCACTTTATTTGAAGCTTTGTACTGATGTGAAAACCATTCCCACACATACAGCCTCCCTATCAGGAAGACAGGGAGCTGAGAGCAGTAGGTGTTCGGCTGGGGGTAGGGAATGGGTTGTCATTCTCTTGGTAAATAACTGAGGCAGCATGATGAGTAGAATGCTTCATTAACCAGCCAGTGATTGGGGATGGAGAGTGCAGTGTATTCCTTCCCGCCCCCTCTCTCCTGCAGTGGACATATGAACACACAGATAAAGATGTTGCTGAAATACACATGTAGCCTCACCGAATTTTTTCTGCTAGGCCAGAAACAGCTTTCCTGCATTAGTGTACCCAGTATAACAGATATCTCTGTACCTCTCCTCACCCCCTTCTTGCCTACTACTCCCCCACTGATTGTTAGATCTAGCCAGAACACACCACACACACACACACACACACACACACACACACACACACACACACACAATTGGCAGTTGGAATCTAGGAACCTTCCTCTGTGAGGAGGTAGGGTGACAGGGCCCAGATTAACTGGAATGCTGGGGTATCCTTCAAGGGCTAAAAGGCCGGCACATCCTGGTTTCCCGGTGCTCTATGGAGAGTACTGCAGTTTTCTTAAGAGCAAACATGCCCCGTCCTTGTTCAGAGAATGCAGCATGCTACAGGGGAGTGGGTAGTGGCAGTATTTTGTTAGCGTCTAACCTCATAAGCTTCTAATAATGCATCCTGTGTATGCAGATATCCTGTCCAGTCTCAACTCCCCTGCCCTGTTTGGAGATCAGGATACAGTGATGAAAGCCATTCAGGAGGCTCGGAAGATGCGAGAACAGATCCAGCGGGAGCAACAGCAGCAACAGCCGCATGGTGTTGATGGGAAACTGTCCTCCATGAATAATATGGGGCTCAACAACTGCAGGAATGAAAAGGTAAAACTTGCTTCCCTCCTTCACTGGCTCTGCTAGATCCATTGGCTCATACTTACCTGGCTCTCTCTAGACAGCCAAAGATTTGGGCTTCTAGCTTGAGGGCTGTTTTGTATCACATTCAAGCATTACTGCTGATGAACACATACGCCCTTTCCCACTTACTGTGGGGTTGCCTCCCACGCACCCAACCAGGTGCCCAACCAGGCACCCACCCTACCTGCCTATTGGTGTCTTTCTGTTCCCTTACAAAAGATTTAAAATGTTTTATAATGAAGGGGTTATATGAGGTTATTAGAATAGGAATAGAACATCAGAGTATTTAAAAAGAAGGAAGAAGCATATATGTTCATGATGAAGGCTACTGTATTACTATGACTCACTATTGAACTTATTACTAAGTTTCCTATCAGCCCGGGCAAAAAATAACACAGAGCAACTTACAAAATGCATTCATTTATTTTTTGATTCACCAAGTTATGTATCAAGTGTTTATTCTGTAGTAGACACTGTTCTTGGCACTGGAGATACAACAGTGAACAAACCAGACAAAAATCCCTGCTCTCATAGAGCCCACACTGTGACAGGGGAGCACAGACGATGACAAGATCAACAATTAAGTAGATAATGTAATGTCAGTAATATCAGGAGGTGAGTAAAAGCTGTGAGAAAAATAGAAGCAAGTTAAGGGAATAGGGAGTTAGAGGGTGTTCTTTTAGATGGGATGGAGAGGACTCTGTGAGGAAGTGACACTTGAAGGAGACCTCAGTGAAGCCATGGGGTAGGCCAGGTAAAGAGCGGGAGGCAGAGCAGGCAGGTAGCAGGTGTGATGCATGTAGAGGCCCATAGAGTGTACCAGCAACAAGGAGACCCATGTGATAAGAGTAGTGCAAGAGAAGGAAGAGCGGTGGGACATGAGGTAAAGTGATAGCCTGGGGTAGAACATGCTAGACCTTGTAGGCCCTGGAAAGGATTTGCATTTTATTCTGAGGGTGATGGGAATCCCCAAATGGGTTTTGTCCAGGGCAGAAACATGGTCTGATTTACATGTAAAAGGATCATTCTGTCTAATATGTGAGAATGGACTGTAGGAAGGTAAGAATGGAAATGGGGAGACCAGCTGAGAGGCTGTCATAGTACACTGGTGAAAAATTCTGATTATCTGATGAATGAATGAAACATGCCATTTTTTAAAAAGTGATGACAATATTTTCCCAGTGCACATTCTGAAAGTTCTTTTTTTTTTTTTTTTTTTTGACATGAGAACTGTATGGGGACAAATGAGTAGCATAGTGGGCAGTGTCTTTAGTAAGAGTTTTAGAATAAATTTAAAAAGTTATTTCCATTCATACGTTTATTTGGTATAGGCTGAACTTAACATAAGTTAGGACCAAGAGTCTCCTCTTTGTTTCCGTCCTTGCTAATTGTAGCATGGTGCTGTGATAGAGTCTCCATTCTTTCTAATAAACTTATACTTTCCTATTTCCTAAAAGTTTTAAACTAGCATGTGGAAAAAGTCATGAGACAAGTACAAGGTCATGTGCACTGTTACTTAAGTATTTGAATATATAGCCATAACCAGGGTGTTGTTTATTTTTCTTTGTTTCCTCTTCAAAACGTATGGTGATGTGACAGTCTGAGATTTTGGGTGTATTCATTTCCTAAAACTATAACAAATGATCACAAACTAGATGGCTTAAAACAACAGAAATTTATTTTCTCACTGTTCTGGAGATTAGTTTAAAATCAAGGTGTTGGCTGGGCCATACTCCTTCTGAAAACTCCAGGCAAGATTCCTTCCTTGCCTCTTCCTAGCTTCTGATGGTTGCTGGCAAGTTTTGCCATTCCTTGCCTCATAGCTGCGTCACTCCAATTTTTGCTTCTCTTCACCCAGCTGTCTCCCGTGTGTGTGTGTGTGTGTGTGTGTGTGTGTGTGTGTGTGCAAATCTCCCTCTTCTATAAGGGCACAAGTCATTGGATTTAGGGTCCACTCTAATCCAGTGTGACCTCATTTTAACTTGATTACATCTGCAAAGACTTTATTTCCATTTAAGTTCACATTTACAGGCACCAAGGGTTAGGACTTGAAGATATCTTTTGGGGGGACACTACTCAACTCAACAATGACAGTGACTCAAATAATAATGACTCAAATAATGACAGTGGGATACAGAGCCATTGCTCGTGTTCAGTCAACCCCTCATCCTTGACTGGTCTCCTATACTGTTTAGCCATTCTAGCAGATGGCTGGGGTTCATGGGCTGGGAGAGAGTTTAAGGGGATGGACGTATGATAGAATTCTCAAAGTATGAATGTGATCACTCCTTACATAGATTAGGAAGCTTAGCTCTGGAAGTGTTGACTTCCCAAAGCTTAATGAGGAATTTTATTGTGTTCTCACTGCACTGACTTACTAAGGTTAGCATTAAACAATCAATAAAAAATTGGTCACTATTGGACCCCTTTGCCTTTATTGATCCTCTTGGTGGCAGGTTCAGATCAGGTAGGAGAGAAACTATTTGGGGAAATATGTGTCTTTTGGTGCCTGTTTTAGCCATAAACTTTTGTATACTTGGGCCTCGTCATGCGCATGCCAGTCGTTGGATATGCTCAATCAAGTAAGTGCCCCACCCTCACAAGGCAGAACCCCTCTTTAAGAGCTGCCTGAATAGATGGTCGCATATAGAGTGAGGTCTCAGGACCACAAGAGAAGAAGTGTCTTGCCCCAAAACCTCTTCTACCATTCTGCTATTAGAGATAAACACAGAGTCAATCTTTCGATCTTTGATACTATATTCTCAGTGAGAACACTATGAAATAACATATTAAATCTTAATATGAATAATGTTATAAGATCCTTTTTGGGGATCTGAGTGAGTAAACAAGTTTTGACATAGAGATATTGGGTGGGAAATTGGGTTAACAACAACAGACGGGGTACATACATTTGGGACCATCACCTACTTTACTCTTTTGTCAAGGGTTAGTCCTAAAATTAATCTGAGAAGCATGTCAATGATTTATTTAAATCTTTTTAAATTTATTAGTCTTCAAATGAAAGTAATATATGTTTACTGAAAATTTTAATACAGAAAAATGTATGGCAAAATTTACTTATCCTCTTCATCCCATTAACTATTAAAGATTCTGAAGTTTTCTTTGAGTAGTAACAACCATTAGTGATTCAGAAGTTTTCTTTGCATATATGAAAGTATTGAGTTTTGAAATATATATTCTCACTTGAAATAGTAGTCACTGAGTTTGCACTTAACATCTGTGTGATATTTGGCAAGTTGATTACCCTCTCTGAATCTCCGTTTCTTTGTCTATAATATGAGGATAGTAACCTGAGTTACAATGAAATAAGATATATGTGAATATACCCTGTATGCCTCCTGGTGGAGTGGGCATTTTCTTATGTTTCCTATCCCCTTTACCTAAATCATGGGTGACCTTGAATATAGAGAACAAATATACTATTTTGTCACAGTTAAGAGGTCCTCACACAATAATGGGAGGGTCAGAAGAAGGAAACAGTAGATTTTTCAAATTTTGGCATTTTGGCTAACTCATAGTTCAAACTCCTTTCCAACTGAGTTGCTACACAAAGCTATGGGAACTTCAGGTTAATTAAGTTCGATCAGGATTTCTCAACCTCAGCGTTATTGACATTTTTTTTTTTTTGGCTTGATAATTCTTTGTCATGGTGGGGGGTACTATCTGGTCCCTACTCATTAGATGCTAGTAGCACCCCTCCCTTTGGTGAGAACCAAAAATGTCTCCAGACATTTCCAAATGTCTTCAATTGGTGGAGGAAGGAGAATATGGCCCCTAGTTGAAAAATCACTGGGCTAGATAAAATGTATTTAGAATTAATACATCTCAGAAACTTCATTCCACAAAAAAACCAAATTATTTCATTTAAATAATCATTCTGTTATTAAATTATGGAAATCATTTGCTTTTGATTAATGCTCTGAATGAAATATTTCTTGGAAAAATGCATCTAGAAATTTTTGTTCGAAATGTTAGCATAGAGAATCTTTAAAGCATAATGTATACTTATGCCATTTAGTTTGAGGGAGTAATGAGAAATAAATTCAGTATTGTTGCAGCAACTCTGCCATTCACTGAAGGCCATCTGTCATTCCAACCAGCCTTGGAAGAGAACATTCTAATCCATGTGTACCATACCTAGGAGTAAATTGGCACTGAGCATACCTTGCTTCTAGCAATGAATCTCTGCTTGTCTGACACCGTGACCCTGTATTGTTGAATTTGTATCATCAGTTGGAGTTGGAGTTCAAACTTAAGACACTACTAATTTCAAACACTACAAGTTAATTTTAAGTGTTGTTCATTGACTTTTCTTAATTCATTTGGGAGCGAGAAGTCTGAGGTACTGAAATATTCTTTTTTTGCTTTGGAAGACATGGGAAAGAGATGAGAGATTAGGTTACAATTGAAAAAAATACTAATAAATCCAAGCTTGACCTAAAATATGTCACACTGAATATAACAGAGCCCCTGAGGGTAAGTAGCAAAGTAATTTCTGCAGAACCAGAAAACTCTGGTTTCCTGGTTGAAGACAACTGTCTCTGTAGATGACTTTACTGGGGTTGCATTTTGGGCACTGGGAAAGTCAAGCATAATGGAAAAATCAATTCTATTCCATTATGTACAAGGAGAGTTCATAGGCTCTCCTTAACATGATCTCCCTCCTAGTAATTTCACTGTTTTGAACATGTATTTTGTGGGTTTATAGGCTTTGTTGAGTTTCTAGAGCTGATATCTGTCCTTGCTTGTTAGGTTAGATGCAGACAGAAGAGTAAATTAAGAACAGCATTATGGTAGCTTTGGCTCTCTTAAAATCAAAATATCCATCTTAATTTTATGAGGTTCCATAGGACACCGCTTTTTCTTCTGAGGATCAGATTTTCTTCTGAGGTCAAAGAGGGTAAATATATAATGTGCAACAATATAGGTGAAATGGATTGTGACAAATTCAATTTAAGTGTCTTCAAAATTGTTCACTTTGGAATTATCTGTTTTCTTAAACATAGAGATCCATAAATTAGATTTATGAATTTGTTCTTTGTAACCCATAATACAGTTTTAGAGAATTTTTCACAGTGTTGCTGTCATAAAACCCTATAGTTTATTAAGCATGCCTTTTCACTCTCTTACTTAGACAGTCTTTACAAAGGAGTGTGTCACAGATTTGGGTTCCTTGAGAAGCAGAGTGAGAGAGAGACAGACATTAGCGAGAATGTTTATTGGGGTGTGCTCTTTCTAACGGCCACCCGTGGAAGGAAAAGGGCAAAAGCAGGATCGGTCTATGATGCAGTCTCAGTCAAGCCTCAGTCAACCCCATCAGAAGCTTCAAGGCTGCTGTGCCATTCAGAATTGTCTCAAATTGAGTGGAGGGGGTGAACTTTTATAGACTTGTGTCAGCCAGTCATTGGATGAGGGCTACCCTGGCGAGGGGACATGACCTTGGGTGAGGTGACTGTCTTTAGCTGAGACAATGCCAAAGAGGGCCCACAACTGAGGGCTAGCTGCCAACAACGTTTCCTGAAGCTGAGGGAGTCAATCTCTCAGTCCTGAGGGAGGATCTGGGCAAAGCATGAGGATGTCCACGGTAAAGTGTTTTTGTGACATTTAGTAACATTAGGTATGTATAAAACATGCTTCATATATACGATAAGTGTGGATAAACACTTTCTACACAGGCATGGGGTGCTTGTGTCTCTCTAACATATAGACTCACATATATATCCATCTGAATACAAGTTTACCCATGGCCTATTTCACTTTATTGGGTAAATCCTGACTTTAGCACTTTAAAATGAAACATTGTTGACTTGATTGGCCAGAACGGCACCAATGGAGTTGTTCTGGTCGGCTGCGTCACAGGATATTTAGGGTCTGTTAAATATATAGATTGTAGGGACAATAGACTGTAACGGCGCCTTAGGAGCTGTTATGCTCCATCATTTCAACATAGCCTCTGTGCATGGATTGTGAGTGTCCTGCCAGCAGAAGTCTAAGTTACTGCCCTCTGCGTTAGCTTTCCACACCAAGAACACCATCCATCTTTATCCCTAAGTACCAGTGCAATTAGATCATATTATAGACTAATTGCTTACCAAATTTTGTTGTTTTGACATCTCTAAGATAGAAAGTATTTTAGTCATGACAATACACAGCAGAATTTTAAATAGGCTGCTTCTAAATATCCTTAGAGCTCAGCTAAGGGCATCTGGCCAGAAGAGAAGAGAGGCAGAGTGGGCTGTTTCAGTGTTAAAGTGCGATCTGTAACTTCTCTGACCTTCCTGATGTTTGAGTACTGACTCGGTAATGGTTAGAGCTTTCCTGAATAGCGGTTATGTAACTTGGGAATCCGGTTATTTTGCTCATCTTAATAATCTTGATGAGCCAGTAGATCGATTCCCTACTGATCAGAGTTGCTCATAAGTAGGCAGATTACACATGTATATGCATGCGGTTTGAATTGCCATTCCCCTCGCCTTCTGGGAATCTTTGAAGAAAAATGTTTGATCTTATCGGGTATCAAAGCAAGCTACCACGGACACTCCTATCACACTATCTCTGAAGTACATTGGTGGGATTAAAAGTGTAGAGTGGAAGAATCGGAGGGGACATTACATTTGATCTGGCCCAATCACTTCAATTCGCTGATGGAAAAACTGAGACCTAGAGAATGAAAATGACTTGCCATGGTCACATGGTGGGTTCACGGCAGAACAGGAATGAAATTTCAGCTGTCCTAATTCTTAGACTCTGACGTTCTTATTTATAGAATGGTGCCAGACAAATTTATTTATTAATTTTCTATGCGATCTTTAAGGCTGTTACACATAGAAGTACTTCTTACATTGTCAATCTCAAACCGTTGAGGGAATAAGACAGTAAAAATAAACAAGAACTGCGAAGCAGAAAAGCACCAAGTCCCCTGAATGCTGCATACTTGTCACCTCCTTTCTGGTGTAAGTCATTCTTCCAGGCCACGATGTCCATTGGTTCTGCCCCTGGAAAGCTATCAGTCAGGAAAGTGAAAGTTGAATGGTGCAAATATAGACCAAGAGGCAGAAGTGGAGGCGAGATGTGGAACAGCAACACAATTAGAAGCCACGTGGTAAATTGGGAAGAGCATGGGTATTGGAGTTGATTAATCCCGGGACTCAGTTTCTAGCATTAATCCTAGTAGCATCCTGTGCCGTTTTCCTACTGTGTTACTTAATTAAGTTACTTAGCCTCTGTGAGTCTCAATAAACATACTTGTAAAATGGAGATCCTCACCCTTTCCTTGAGGGATTGCTTCGAGGGAAAACATACGTAGAGCACTCATCTGACACAGGGGGTGCTCAGTTAATATTACATTCTTACTTTAAGACCGCAGACAGGTTGTCATGTAATTGTTAATTTTGTTAAATTTTCACTCTTTGATACTCTTCAGTGGTGAATGGGTTAACCTACTGCTCCCTGGGGCCACAATGTCTTAGATAGAGCTGAAGGTCACTGAGAAGCTAACAGCACCTTCTTACAAAGAAACATTTTTCTTTTTCATTCTTCAAGTAACTTGTATACACTAGAAGCTACCTGCTAGAATCTGGCCATAACCAACATGATAATGTTCAAATGTGTTTATATTAGAGTTCTAGCCAGCTTTTGTCTTTGCTAACTTAATACATGTTTTCACATATTTCCAAAGAGCAAAATTTCAATCTATGATATTTGAAAACGTTTAACCTGATTCTTGATAACTATATGCATCTCTCATGCCCAAATGATATTTTTTTTCAACCAAGATAATAGGAACATAATCATTCAATCCCTGAGGCACCCTGTAAACTTGTTCCTGTTTGCTCAAAAAGGCAGTTGCTCAATTTTTGCAAGTGTAGATTCTTGCTCCTCAACCATACTTTGCAAAAATATCAGAACAGTACATCAGTATTACACTGATGTAATACTGCCCCCTTTTATTGGAAATGAAAAACATACTGGATATCTTCTGCTTCACATCGTCAATTGCCACAGCTCTTTGTTATTTATACAATTGATTCACATATTCATTGTTACACAATAGGATAAGTTCAGACAGAAGATCAATAGAGCCACACAACAGTAAGTGAAAGCAGATTGTGAGCAAATTATTTAGCAAAGTGTGTTTGCAATGGATAAGCTGCTTATACAGCACACGGACTAGTGAGGTTTCGTTGTTTCCAAAGGTGTATGTACATAGGACTGACTCATCAGGGTGGTCGTTTTTGTGAGCAGTTGACTGGGATGTTCTGTTGCAGTACTTTTTGCTGTGTCAACGTATTCCCCAGATAACAACAACTGCATTGAGGGTTTTGGGCACATTACAGATTTTGCAGGAAGGGGACAAATTCGAACTACAGCATCCTCATTTTGCAGAGCAGTAGTTGGCTTTTAAAAAACATTCAGGTAGTACTTTTCACATCATGACCACGTAAGTTTCTATAGTGTTTCTGAGCTTTAGAACTGGTATAACATATATTCTATCTCTTGAACATTTCCACATTCCGCGATGTAGGTATTACTATTCCTGCTTGGCAGATCAAGAAACTAAGACCAGCTCTTGATCACGTTGCTCCAGCACTCCCTCGGTCCAGTGTCTCACTTGTTTCCTACATCTCTGTGAGATTGACAAGGCGATCTTCCCTAAAATCTAAACCAAGCCATGCGTCTGAGTTTCAAACATCTATTTTAATGAAGTGAATCCTAAAATCATGAGTAGGTCTACTTAGATATATATGCTTCATGCATATTTCCTTGAAAAGGGTATTTCTATTTGTCCGTGTGATAGTGTTTCTCTAAAACAGCGTATGCCGATCAAAAATCCTAAAATATCAGAAAAATTTTTAAGTTTTATTAACGTTAGATTTTACGTTTGAACCAAGAACATTGGGCAGCTATGCAGTGCTGTATATAGGCTCCTGGCTGAATGTAATCATTAAGCTCCTTTTATTTCTGTTGTCAGGGCTACTTGATTGGTTGCCTAGCTACTAGTTTAAGACCTAATTCATAAAAAACAACAACAAACTTGTTTGCCTCCTTACTTTTCTGCACATTAAATGGAAAGAATGGTGAGAATTTATTTTTTTTTTACACGGTTTATACGGTTTAAGATACTTCCTAGGGATAGTGGTGGGGGAAAGAACAATAAAAGACTAAGTTTTTGTTTACAACAAGTGTTTTAACTCAAAAGCCCATGTTAATGGGTCTCCCAGTGAAAGGGTTAAAATTTGATACATCCAGTTAATAACTTCACATAAAGTGCTGTTGGTTTGGGCATGCATGGAGCAAATGTACTAGCAATGAGGATTTTATAGACCTAACCTACCACTATGGTAGGTACTTTTTAACCCTTCATCTTCCTAGATCTAATCCCTTCTAGATCTAAACTCTTCGTCCTTCCAGATCAGCTGTTTTCAACTTGCTTTGGTCTCAAGGCCCCTTTACACTCTTGAAAGTTCTTAAAGACCCCAAAGAGTTTTTATTTATGTGGGACATATTTATCAATACTTATCATGAGATATTAAAACTGAAAAGTAGACAATATATTTACTTAAAAATAGTAATTAAACACATTAGATATTAATATAAACAACACTTTTGAGCATTAAGTGTATTTTTCAAAATAACAAAATAGTAAGAAGGATAGCTTTGTCTTATGCTTTTGCAAATCTCTTTAATGTCTGGCTTAGTGGAAGACAGCTGTATTCTCCTTTCTGCTCCTGCAGTCAGCATGTTGCCGTATCACAATGCCATGTAGCTTCTGGGAAATCCCATTGTACACACATTAGAGAATAGGCAAATAATGTCTTAGTATTATTATGAAAATAATTTTGGTCTAGTGAACCCTCGGAAAGGGTTTTTGAGATTGCCAGGGGGAATACTTCACATACATGCTGTTCCAGGTCATGGAATACATGTACATACAATGTGTGTTTTAATTGCATTCACCCTAACATTAAGAACAGCCTTTACTGATCAAACTATTGTGAACATTTAGAAATGATTATTGGTTTGATTCTGTTTGAATTAAGGGGCCAAGAAGTTAATAATATGATATTACTTATATTTATATCTTACCTTAATGCAAAAATAATTTGGGGTGGTTTTTAGTGATACATACAATAAAACAAGATAAAAACTAGAGAAGAAATAGAGTACAAAAATTCTTCTAATATGTATTTAAGTAATTGCTATAAATGGGCCACAGACTTGACTGTGAGCTTCCTGGTAACAAGGCTAAGAGGAGATGTGTTATAAGATCCACTACTACTATATAAATAAATTTCTACTCTGTAAACTTTTCCTCTATAGAGGAAACTATAAAATAGTTTCTCAGGAGAAACATGGGTTTTCTTCTATGTATCTGCATAAAAGCTTGAAACATGCTCAGGAATGAGCCTACAATGTTCAGTTTCAGAACCACAGTAATTTTTCAGAGCTGTTTCTTAACAGACCTGATCATCTATCTTTTAGATACATCCATTTTTACCTAGCTTTCTTTGTCTTGGTTTGGGTCTTATGACTGATGCTACATTCTTTATCCCATAAACACACTATTTTTCAATCCCATTCCATTTTAATCCAGTACTTACTATCTACAAAGCACAGTATTGGACAGGTGTGGTGTGAAGGGAACCAGCGTTCAATCCTGGCTTTACCTTTACTTAGTGAAGATCTCAGAGGCTTAGCTTCCTTGTCTGTAAAAATGTCAGAATTTGAGAATTAAATGATACAATATTTAACCTCCTAGTAAATCATATATATATATATATATATATATATATATACACATATATATTATTATATACATATATATTAGTAAATATTTCCTCCCTCCCTCCCTCCTTCATGGTCTCTCTCCTCTTTCCCTCTCTCCCCACTTCTTTTCCTCTCTTCTCTCTCCTCTCCATTTCTCCCTGCCTTCCTAGCTCCACCATCCACTTGAATAAGATTGTGGATAAGAGCAAAAGATCAGAAGTTAGACTGCCAAAGTTTCTCCATCTGAGAAATGAGAATATTCATAGTTTCTAAACACAAGGCGTTGTTGGGGAGATTCAGTAAAATAATCCATGTCGCTTGCCTCGTCCAGTGCCTGACATATAACTGGTAGAAAGGTGGGGCTGAAAGAGGTCATTGCCATGGCTAGTTTAGGTGTATCTTTGCAGATAATTGTGAGCCATCAGAGGTGCTTGTAGAGGGGCACATTTAACCTGAACTACATTCTAAGAGGAATATCATGGCAGTTTAAAGAAGGGGTGGGAGAGACCTTTAAAGAAAAGTGGAAAAGTGAAAAAAGCTTGTTTTTGAGTCAGACTGATGTGGACTTCAGATTCTGGTTCTATCACTCATTAGGTCTATGACCTCTCTGAGCCTCAGTATCCTCGTCTGTGATTAATAATAATTAGTTCCATTGGTTATTGGGGAGTTAATCAAGAAACTATAAGCCAAGTGCCTAAGACCATGCTTTAAAAAACAACACAAAAGAACCATTCCCTTCTTTTTCGTAGGATTTCCCAGAGCATTTCTGTAGACAGCGCTCCATTTGAAATTTATTTGAATCTCCTTAGATTCCTTAGAACCTGTCCTGATGTCATGGAGGTAGAACTTTTCCAGCGGAAAGAGAACCAATATGCAGAGAAAGGATGTTACAACCAATATACAGAGAAAGGTGTCAGTGACTTCATGTTGTATTGCTCCATATAAGGCAATCCATAAACTATTTCTTAAGAATTCTCAGCCTCTAATTTAGATCAGTTCCACCTAGATGGCCTTTAGAATCGACTCAATCTACTAAACAATTTAAAATACCTGAGTTGCAGAAAATTCAAAACACATGTCAGGAATATTTCAGTTATTTTTTAAAATGCACATTAAAGAAAAATATATATAGCTATGATTCTCAACTGAAACAAAAAAATTAGGCTTGAAGTCATTTGATTGCAGAGTTCTTAGAGGTAAGAATTAGGCCACTTAAATGACAAATCATCTTTTTAAAAACCCAGTTAAATTTGAGCATTTCAAGTTGGGTTCAGTTTAAGACACAACCTTAGCAAGGGTGAACAGATTCTGAACTATTTTCCCAAGTTTTCACAAAGCTCCTTGAGACCATATAAACTGCTTCCTAAGTCTAACAAAGAACCCGTCTAGATTCTAATTTTTAGACTTCTCAGAGAAACATAAGCTATCACTTGAAAACACGCTGTATTTTTTTACTATCTGCAATCATTGAGAAACTGGACCCACCTGGATTTCCCCGCGCCAGGAGCTCTGCTAACGGCTGCGTGCTTTCCCTAGGCTTTGGTGTCCCATTTCACAGATGTTGGCTTCAGTACATCCTCAAGATTTTCCTTAGGGACCTCTGCCCTGAGAATGGGGAGGAATATTTGCTCTGCCCTTGGATTTGTAGGGATCCTACAAAAATCACTTCATCGATTTCCATTCCTCCAGAATCATAATAAATTGACCTTATTTTCTCTAATCCAACCTCTAGGATTTGTATGGCTTCACTGCCTTTGAGATAAAATGCTCCCCAAACACAGTGCTTTCACCCTGTCGTTTCCTAAGAGCTTTTCTTGCTGGCTGCCGTTTTAAGAACACGGTATAATAATAATAATAATAATAATAGTAATATAATAATAACAATCACAAAAAATTCAGCGCTTTCCATTGTTTGAAAAGTACTTTTTCACACTTTTTTTTACATGTAACTCCAATAGCCATTCTTAGAGTTTTAATGTTTATCATTCCCTTTTTACAGAAAAGGATGAGGTTCGAAGAGCTTAAATCATTTGCTTACATTCAAACAGGTAGTGTCAAAGTTGAGACTCTTCAAAGTTCCTGTTTTCAAATCTTGCATTTTTTTCACAATAGCAGATGGACTTCACCTTCTCCCCCAATGCCAGCCGCCGCACATGTGTTCTGGTGGGCCCTGAACCCAAGCTCCAGGCCACACATGAGCTGTGGCTCCACATGAGTGTGTGTGTGTGTGTGTGTATGTGTGTGTGTGTGTGAGTGTGTGTGAGAGTGTGTATGTGTGTGTGTGAGTGTAAGTATGTGTGAGTGAGTGTGTGTATGAGTGTGTGTGTGTGCTACATGCATGTGGACGTCTGTGAGTGCGTATGTGTACCTCTCTCATTGTGGGTCTAAATTTGTGTGAGTTTGCCTGTCCGTCTGTCTGTGGGAGTGACTGCTCCCTGTGTATAACTTTCTATCTCTGAGTGTGACTGGTGTGTGTGCACCTACAACCTGTGTGCATGCACAGGTATGTGTGTATGTGTGTGTGTGTCTGTCCTTGAGTCTGTCTACATCTGTGGAAGTCAATATCCGCTCTGTCTGTCTGACAGTGTGCATCTTTGAGTGTGCCTGTATATTTTTTAGTATTTTTTTATGTCTGTGTGTCTAGCTGAATGTGTGTCAGTCTAGCTGGGTTTGTGTGTCTGTAAGTATCTGTATGTCAGTGGACCAGTGTCTGTGTCTTTCTCTGAATCTGAGTGTTAGTCTGTCATTCTGTTGACCTAAATGTGTATGTGTCTGTATGACTGTGTGTCTGTCTGTGTAAGTCTCTGCCTGTGTGTTCCACTGTCTTCTTTCTGTGCAGTTAGGTATTGATATACTTGATTATTTTCATTTTCAGCTTGTAGGCATAGGGCTGAGTATAGAGAATATGTATGAAAATTCTGCACATGGATGTACTCTATTCATCATTTCCATCACTGTTTCTCTCTCAGCATTGTCTTAAATCTGGTTGTCAAAAATGTGCCATTGGAAGCACATTGACAGAAGTTCACTTTTAGCTAAGATCCAATTTGCAATCTTTGACATTTGCAACTAAGATTAGAATTTCCCAAAGTGCTGTCTTCCCACTATGGATGGAAATACTTGCTTTTATTTTTGGTGCAACCCTGATTTGCTCTTTATATCTTTTTATAAATGATGTCAATAGGATTAGTTCTGAAATAACACAAATGGTGTGTTGTGAAATGCATTGCCCTGTGACATTAGTCCCCTATACCTTGTAGGCTGCAAGAGTCCCCTATAGTTTTCAACAAAGAAGATCACTCTAAGATTGTTTTCTTCCCATATTCAGGAGGATCAACATAAATTTTTTTTTAAAGAAAAGAAAGACCATAAATTTGGAGTCCTTTTGCCTATGTTGATATTAAAATATCAATATTAAGATTAATCTCAGTTTTCCCATCTGTAAAATGGGGATGGTAAAAGGCAAGCATCTAAAGAAACATTTTAGTGAACGCATATTAAAAATCACATCAGCTTATCAAGACTTTTTATTCTCTTAAGAGGATGAGTTCTCTAATTTTAATAGCACTCCTACAAGGGAGGTTGGTAGCAAGTTTTGTCTTTCTTGATTGTTGTAAAGCAATTTCCCTGGGTCTAGGCAGAACACTGGCAATGCAAGAAGGAACAGGACCCTTTGAAATCAGTCATATCGAGGTCCAGAGCTCAGCTTCGGAGACCAATAGGTGATCTTTCCATTTTAACACTGCCATGCGTTGCTGGATCTATCATCTGGGCCTGTTACTTTTATGGGCCTTTGTTTACCCACTTAGAAGGTGAAAATGATGAATATACCATATAAGATTTTGGAAAAAGTTAAATAAGATAATGTATGCGAGTTTGGGTAGTTGCAAACGAATTTTCTTCCGACTCCCTTACTGTCCTTTGCAACCAGGCGACAGAGCAGGATGCGCAGCAGGACGTGCGCACCACGTGAGGTATGACGTGGTGGGCCTGTGGTGCTTGAGATTCAGAGGAAACTGACGAGTCCCTTTCTGCCGGAAGGGAAAATATATAATGATGTGGGAGGAGGGCAGATACCTACAAGGGAAACTGACAATGTGGGTCCCAAGTGTCAAGTGAGTGAAAGGAGCTGCAAGGTTAATGAAGCTCACAAAGATCAAAGGACACCCCTCCAAGCAGTGAGGTAGAAGGGGCGGGTCTGTGGAGTGGGAAAGACTTGAAAAGCCTCAAAGGAAGAAGGCAGGGTGGAGTTTGGAGAGAGGAGCAAACAGGTAGGATCTGAGCCTGAACCTGGTGGGACACTGCTCTCCTCACACGGGATAATGGCTGGAGGACACTTCATTCAGGAGAGATGTGGGCTCTGGGTCAGAGAAGCGCACGGTTCAGACGATGGAAGCCTTGAATGCCGAATGCCTCGAAGCTGAGATTTTGTGTGTATGAGTGTGTGTGTGTGTATGTGTGTGTGAGAGAGACAGACAGACAGGGGGACAGACAGAGAAAGAGAGAGAAAGAAGAAATGAGTAACAACGATGGTCGTGGTAGCTGAGGGAAATTGAGCGTATTTCTCCTTACACCATCGACTTGTAGAAAGCCAACCTATGTGCTATGTTGAGATTGTAGAAGCAACTGATAAGTGACTTCTCAGTGGGAAAAACACGAGGGGGGTAGAAGATTGTAAATCCAAATTAAAATATGAAATAAGTAACATAAATTTAATAGGCATTTATGGATGATACTTTTATATTAAAAATCTCATTTGATTTTCATAACAATCTTGTTATGCAATAGAGATTATTATCTCCTGTTAATCCACCATTCCAGACTTAAAAACAAAAAAACAAACAATGAGAATCATGGAGGTTACTCTAGGTTCTGTTATCAGCTCCTCCGTGTATAAATTCTATACTTTCATTGCCTCACACTCTTAAGTTACTATGATTAGCTTGAAAGAAGAGCCCGAGTCTTAGGCCTTGTTGTCCCACGATCACTGAGCCTAAAATGTGCACTTATGATTCATTGATTGCTTGCTTGTGACTTGGGACCAGACTTGGGAAGAAGTAGTTATCCTTCTGGGGATAAAAATTTATTTTCGTATGGGTCTGTCTCTGCTTGTGTGTGTGTCTGACTTTCCTCAGTCAGAGGAAGTTCACATCATAGGAGAGTTGCGTCTTACTGGATCTTAGAAGAATTTTGAAGTCTCTTCTAGCTGTCCCAAGTTTCTCTGCCTCCCTGCCACTTTCTCTTATGTCCTCTATTCTGGAGACCATTGATCAGCTTCCCAAAATCCGTTCTTCTCTGCCTCTGCCTCCTCATATGTACGAGAGTCTATTTCTGTCCTTTCCTTCCTCTGTCCCTAATCGCCTTCTTACCCTATCTTGCCATCTCTCCCCACTCCCCCTTCCATTTCCCTGTCCTTCCTCCTCTCTGTTTCCTTCCCTCCCTCTTTCACTTGTCAGCTCCTGCTCTCTCTGCAGTCTTGCAGCTGTACTGCAGTTAGGGTGCGGTCTCTGACCACTGGTGAAGATTTTTCTCCAAGCTCTTACCCTGACAAGGGGCAGCTGCTGTCTCTGCACGCTTCTGTGGCAGGGCTCTGGAGTATAGCATAATACCTCATTTACCTAGCCTACTCCCCTGTAACAGGAGAGTGTGCGTCTCCCACGGTAGGGTCTCTAAAATTTTGCATAAGAATTAACCCAATATGAAGGAGGTAGCAAAGCCTAGGGAGGCCGAGAGACAACCAGTACACATTAATTCAGACTCTAATGCTGATTTTATTTACTTAAACGGCAATACAGTAAAATCTTAGACCTGACCCTATAGCTTCAGAAAGTTACATTTATAAAATAAATATGGGCTTACCAGGCTTGGGAAGCCAGCGTGGGTCCTGATCTTCCTGATTTCAAGACCTGTACCTAAAACCGAGTGGAAGCTCGTAAATTAAGCTATGCCAAAGAGTAGAAGGAATTCAGCTTGGGTGTTAAATCTCAAGACCTGTCTACTTCTGACTCTTGACTATCACCTGTGTGATCTTGGGGGTGTCTCTAATCTTACTGAGCCTCAGTATATTCTATACAATTAGGATAATCACTCCTTACAGATGACGTAAGTATGTAAAAGGACTTAGCAGTTATACGATGCTGGAAGTCACCGAGGCTGCACATGTGCCGTATTATGTGAGGAGCCAGGTGACCGAGTCAGCGATTTCAGCTTAGAAGGGAAGTTTTATGCCGTGTGCCTCCTGCCTCCTGTGTGATTGGACTGGGGTGGACTCAAAGCCGGCTTAGGCCGATAGCATAAATCAGGAGCACGTCATCATTTTTTTGCCATAACTAAAACAATTTTTTGTTTATCATCTTTGTGGGTAGTGCTGGGAAGGAGAGGATGTAGAAAGGACGTGCAGTCTATTTGAAGTAAATCGGGTTTGTTGTACGAAAGATCTCTGGAGTTTAAAGGAAGCGTTAATTTTTTTCTCAAGGAATTACCTGAGGACTAAGAATTAGCAATGCAGGTGGGTTTAGTGCTCAGGATAATACGGTGAGATCACAGCGCTGTGAGAGGTAATGAATTGCACCTCTTTTTGTACAAACTGGTTTGCCAGAATCACTGCCATGAACACGAAATTTTTAAAAAATAGTGTAATGAAGGGCACCTGGGCGGCTCAGTCGGTTAAGCGTCCAACTCTTGATTTTGGCTCAGGTCATGATCTCAGGGTTATGAGATCGAGGGCCGTATGGGGCTCCATGCTGGGTGTGGAGTTTGCTTAAGATTGTCTCCCTCTCCCTCTCCTTTCCCTCTCCCTCTCTCCCTCCCTCCCCCGTCTCCCTCTCTTAAAAAAATAATGTAATGAGACAAAAAGGATCTATAGATGATATTTGAGGGAATATTTAATATTGATTTATCTTCAAGTAGAAACTATACTAAAGAATAAAGTTTGCAGTCAAATCAGTTTATCCAGGAGGAGAAGTGCCTATTTAGAACAATGGGCCCCGAGTCCTAAAACAATAAAGTACAAAGGTTGAGCGCTATAAATATATTAGTTGGTCTTCAGAAAACTAATATTTTGAATCAAATTAGATTCCTAAATGGATTATATTAGGACTTGTTTGTTTATTTGGTCTTAGCAGTCTAATCCAGCCCTTCATAACATATTACTAAAAAGAGAACACAACCCACAATTTGAAGCCTTGTATAAATTACAGATTTTTAATATGCTGGTCTTGACGCAGGCCAGAAGGTCGGGCAGCCTTTTCAGCAATTTTTGTTATGCTGGTCCTTTGGTCTTTGGAAAATTAAAATTTTAGTCATATAAAAATTGAATATGAGTTTATTTAATCAGTGAAAGAAGATTTGGTCTTTTTTAAGGTTGTGCTCTCCTTTGTGTCAAATATATACCGTAGAATTAAATAAGAGCTATAATCTTAAAACCTTTATATAATTGTTATGATCTTCTTCTCTTAAGTCATCCATTGGTCTGAAAATTAAAAATTAAAAAATTCCACGGAGGTTTAAAGACTCTGCTAGATGTCATGTTCACGTGGGAAGTGATTTGTTCTATGAATAACTGTTTTTTCTTTGAGAGTGTGCAAGTCCATTGTAGTTAACATTAGACAATCTTTGGGAGTGAGTGAACACTCTCTCTGCCCCGTGTTCCGCTCTGGTTAATTTTCCAGGTTTGCCCTTGTTTAGGCTGACGATGGAGAAGGACAAGGACAGCCGCTACCAGGCTTCAGGAACAAATGTGCGCTTGCTAATTGATGGTCCAGTAAGAAGGCCCCTGGAGGTGTTGCTTTTATTTCATTTAGAAATTTGTACCTGTGGTCTAAGCACATTCCCTCATTCTGTAGGAAGAAATGGTTTAATTACATGGAAGCCCTTGATTTTAGACTGGGAAGTCAGATTCCTAATTTTAAAATAATCTTCCTATTTAATACCCAAATTTGAATTATAAGACCAGGTTCTGATTTATGAACTAAATCAGATTTTCAGCTCCAATGCTATTATTATCTTGATGTTTCAATTGTGGAAACAAAAAGCTAAAGATCAGTTTCTGAGTTTTTGAGAAATAGAGTTGATGCAGTCTCTAACCGCACTGTTACCACCTAAAATACACTGCATTTCAGTGTCTAATTTCTGAATGTGGAGATAACAGCCCTTTTCTTTTTTCCTAATGTTACAGCAAATAAAAAGCTGTACCCCAACTATATTTTAAATGCAAGCATTTCAGTGTCTGATTTCTGAATGTGGAGATGACAGCCCTTTTCTTTTTCCTAATATAATATCAACTAAGAAGCTTTACTACCCCAAATGTATTTTAAATGGAAACTATTTCAAGTGTGTGCCAATTAAAGTCAGCCATGAGGAGCAGGTGATTTTTTTTTTTCCCTTTGTGGACATAGTGAAAGGGTGTAATAAGCTCTCGCCCCGGTCCTCCCTTGTGCCGGCTCTCTGGTGACACACGGCCGATACACGGTGAGTACACACCTCATTTACACCACGTGCATAACGTACCCTATCTGGGATATTAGCTTCGCAGGGCCGGCAGTGCCGCCTCACACACAGTGATCAGCACATTTTGTGAGGCTGCAATAATCAGAGGAGTGCAGCAGCGCTGTGGGAACAAGGGGGAGTAACGTGGCGTAACGGTGTGCCCGTCATTGTTCTGCTGGCATCGTCCCTAACCGGTTCGGTTTCCCTCGGAGCCCCGCAAAAGAGGCATGAATTAAATAGTAGAACAATGGACGTGGGTGCAAGAATAAGGCATCTCTTCCTGAGCTCCACACAGAGAGAAAAAGAGAAGGAGCAACTACAGAGAGCACAAACTGCCCTGAAAGCTTTGTGGGGCTAGGCAGAGGCTTCTGCCATCTTCCAGCAAGATGTGCAGTCTTTTTACGAAAGTGTCCAGCCTCATTGAATCTCAAGTACGCATTTAAAGACGAACAAAGCCAGATTAACGAAATTTTTAAAAATATGCAGAACACAAGTTTCTAATAAAATGTTGTCTGCTATATTAATAGCATGCGGTTTACAAAATTTATTCTTGGCATATTAACCTCTTTGGGGTTTTCACACGCTTACCAAAAGATAACAGTCCCCGAGCAGTTTTCAATCATATTATTCAAGATTTCAGCAACAGTTCAGTCCTGCAAGTATTTTACAAAGCAGTTTGCATGTTCCTGTTCTATAATGTTTGCAGTGTTCCCAAATAAGTCTTACACATGAGTTCAATAAATAATTGGAAGCCCAGATGTTTGAAACGGATACGGCAGATACACTGTAGCTGTATTTCAAATACAGCTACTTTCCCTTTGTCCTCTCATCAACTTCACAGCATTGCACTCTGCCATTTTCAGTTCTTTTCCAATTAAACCTAGAGGAGCATTTGGCATGTTCGTGTTCCCGCACGTGCCCCTCTCCAATGCAGCAAGTGGAGGCATCCTGAGTGTTTGTTGCTGACTTGAGACATTCCAAGGAGGAATTTCACTTCTTTACTCTGAACTGTAGCTTTCTTTGTCCCTGCAGTTCACCTCCTGATAAGGAAAATGCTCATATTGAGACATGATTTACCACCTCACACAGCAAATAACTAGAACTTCTGTGTGAGCTCCCTTCCTAGACGGAGAGTTTCTCCTTTCTGGGTCCTTCTGTGGCACCACGAAAGCAGGCTGCTGTCCAGTGTTCAATAAATACAGGAAAAACTGTTAGGTGTCAGTAAAAACTAGGAACATTCTTGAACTCGCTTGTAAAACATAGCTGGCTAATTTTCAGGAACCAAAAGACATGTGAGGAAAATTCTCATTTTATTTCCAATAGCTTTAGCTTATTACCTTTAAATTTGTGTTAATATGTACATCTCCCTCCCTGTGCAGTTTTTCACTGTGTAGCTAAAAATGGTTCTTTCTACTTATATGTCACAGTTTCTCCCTCTTTTAAATAGTCACACTAATTCTTGAGAAATACTGTGACATGATCAGAGAAAACTTGCTGTTTTATTTTTTTTAAAAGATTGAAGAGTATTATGGCTACATTTGGGAATTTTTAATTTGTATCTTATTTAGTCTGGTGTGCAATGTGACACCAGTTAATTGTACGTTATTTTGTGGTAACTACATGTTAACTCTGTTGGAAGTAATGGTAATTATACTGTAATTGATATCAGTTCTCCCACATCTTTGGAAAACCATACAATTAACACATATCACCACAGTTGGGCACTATCTTTTGTCCTTTGTAATGTTGCCATGTTGGAGTACTATTTTAAATAGGGTCCTAAATATTTTCTTCTTGTTTTAAACTCATTTTAAAAATTTCAATTTTAAAATGATTTTTTAAATTTCATGACATGAAAACATAGTTTCCAAATTTTAATTTTACTTAATTTTAAAGAAAAGTTCTTCCACAAATAATCAGACAAAATCTTGGATTAGTTTTATTTTTATTTTTTATTTGAAAAGTCATTTGTGACACCCCTTGACCTTAGTACTTCCTATTTCCTGGAAGGAGGATCATAGCAGAATATCCAAATCTTGACAGCAAGGAGTTAATTAGTATTCATTGTTGTTTTTCCTGAAGAGAGGCCCTTTTCTTAGTAGTAATCTTTATGTTTTACTTTGTTTTCAGAGAGAAAGGGATTTAGTCTGTGTTAGTGTCACCATAATGAATGCCAAAGTAGGGATATGAGGCATATTTATGCCAATTTCAGGCTAGAATATCTCCCCTCTGATTTTTCCTGCCTCTTTCCTTTGCCTTGCCTTGCCTTGCCTTGCCTTGCCTTGCCTTGCCTTGCCTTGCCTTGCCTTGCCTTGCCTTGCCTTGCCTTCCCTTCCCTTCCCTTCCCTTCCCTTCCCTTCCCTTCCCTTCCCTTCGTGTCCTCTCCCTTCTATTTACTGTTGCCTATAGTGGAGATGAAATTTCAGAAACAGCAAATAAATCCTTTTTTGGCTAAATGTGACCATGGTTTGGAAGACTTGTTTGACAAATGGATTATCTTTGAACGATTTCCTTGAAAATATGAATAACTGTTCAAATTCTTTCTATGACACGGCAAAGTGATTTTACCACTGTATGCAGCACCGTAGGTCTCGGGAGAACAGAATTGAGTATCATAGAATCATAAGATTTCAGAGCTGGAAGAAACCATGGAGATAAGTGAGTTCAGCTTCCTCGTTTTACAGATGAAGTAAACAGGGACTGGCATAGCTTGTAAAGAGCACACGTGGTGCAGAATAGTTCAGTGGAAGGAGCAGGAGACTGGGAGTCTGAAGGCTAAGAAGTGTGTTCTAGATCTGTTACTGGTTAGCTGCTGTACTTTGGGTTAGCATCCTAACCTCCTTGGTCTCCATGCTCTCTGAATAAAGATGCCCTTACTTCTCCTTCTAGCAGCATGCTCCCTACTTTTCTTTTTAAGATATATGTTATTTAGTAATACACATATTTCTTTACATTATAGGAAAATCTCTTAGGAGATGTAATATATATCTCGTAAATTAAAACAAATATGTGGTGTCAATACCTTCTATTTTCCCCATCGTTTGTATTTGTGTTTTTGAGGAAAAAAATTTTCAAAATTTATCAGCTTGCCAGCTAAAGCTGAATAGAAGGTGTATTTTTGAAGAAGATATTCATTCTTGGTTTATATAGCTTTGGTGTCTTTAACTTGAATAAACTACATCTGTGTTTCCACAAATAATATTAAAAGGTACACATTGTCAATTAAATAGGTATCTGAAATCAAGTACTTAGATTTTGAAAAAATAGAATTCCCGATTTTTTTTTTTTTTTTTTGGACAAAGACATTTGCTTAGCTGGTCATTAATTTTATTGTGACACTCTTTGTTCATATGATAAATGTTAGAATAATGAAGTCTTGCTGGTGCTTTAAGTGGAGATAAAATTCACCAGTTTTTACAATCATGTGTTCAGTTTTCATAGGAGTTCCTATACTTTTTACAACGAAACTTTTTGTGAACTTGTTACTGAAGCAAACAGTTAATCAGAGAATATTCAGGAACAAATATGCATCATGCCTCTGTAAATGAATACAAAGTTGGAAACCGCCTGTAAGTAGGAGTTGGGCTGCCACACAACTGGATTTGCTTAAATCTGAACACTTTATAACTCTACTTGGGAATTGCAAACTTATAAATAACCTTGCAATTGGTTAAAACCATATTAAAACCATATGAATGAGACAGAAAGCATTTGGTTAAAGGGGTTCAGTAAGCACTATAATCCTGATGAAACTAATTTAACTCAGTGGCTCCCAAACCTAAAAGGATCTCATATCTTCAGAGTTAATGCTACTTTATCGTTTATCATATGATGGTCAGTGACAAGAGTCTAAGTGTGTGTTACAGGAGATATACAGGGCGCTGTCCTTGCCAGGGGTGTGGGAGAGAACTTGCTTAGTTTGGTGTACTCTTCAAATCCTGAGGGAAACTTGTCATACATCATTTGCGAAGGTTTTTGAAACCTCCATAAAACATACCCACAAGAAACTCTGTAGACATCAGTTCATTTCAGCAGCCATGTGCTGCGCGCTCCTTCTGTGGTTACAGGGCACAGCCCTTGGCGGACATCGAGAGGATCAGGAGACGCTTTCCCTCCCCCAAGGACCTTACGGTCCAGTGGCATTTCTCAGCATGCTGAGTGGTGATCTGAACAGCTTAAGTCAAACGGCATTGATTTTATATCTTGCCTCAAGTGTGAATCTTCTGGAATCTTGAAAACTTCGGCCAAGCCATTACAAGTCTTCTTTCCCTTTAACAGAGAACTTCCTCTTCTTGAAGAATCCCAGATAGATAGATAGATAGATAGATAGATAGATAGATAGATAGATAGATAGATAGAGTTGTCAACTCTGCTAGGTCCTAATGGCAAAAGCTTCCAGATAATTGTTTCTGAGGCAAGACAAAAATTTGTTGCCTTACTATTTGATATTTTTGGAGCAGTGGTGACAAGAGCCTTTTATGATAGAAAAGGCAGAGGAAACACTGTATTCATTTGCTAGGGCTGCCATGACAAATGCCACAACTGGATGGCTTACACGACAAAAGGTTGTTTTCTCACGATCCTGGAAGCTGGGTGTTCAAGAGCAAGGTGCCAGTGGGATCGATTTCCCCTGAGGCCTTTCTCCTTGGCTTGCAGATGGCTACATTTTCACTGTGTCCTCACATGGTCTTTCTTCTGTGAGCACACGTTTCTAATGTCTCTCTCTCTCTGCATGTTTCAAATATCTCCTCCCCTTCAGGACACCAGTCAGATTGGACTGGGGCCCAACTTAAAGGCCTCATTTTAATTTAATCACCTCCTCACAGTCTCTGTCTCCAAAAAGAGTCACATTCTGAGGTGCTAGGGGTTAGGGTTTCAACATGTGAATTTAAGAAGACCCAGGTCAGCCCCTAACAACTTTATTGGCTTAGTTTGGGTGTTCTCAAACTCTTGTGCATCCACTTCCTTTGGGATTACAGTACCTAAGGAACTCCTGTGACCAAATGCTTTATGTCTCTGTTCATGTGTTCGCACATGATTATTGATTTTGTTTAACAGTTTATTCCTTTGTCCTTTCATAAAATACTGGCATTATTAACTAATTCAAAGAATGAATTACTAATGATGAATTGCTAAGCAATGTAACGTAAGACTGTAGAAGAAGGTTTGAAGGTTGTGGCGGTGGTTGAGATTTTAGGAAAGATTCTTACAGAGCTCTTTCGTATTATAATAATAATAACTAGGCAGACTTCCTGTATCTCAGTACCAGGCCAGCTCTGATCAGGGTATCACTCCATTGTTCAACTGACACGGCCACCTTCCTTTGTATTTACCCAGCTTTTAATCATTTATATCTCACTGTTTTCACAAAAGACCTAAAAATTAATTTAATTTTATTTAAAAGTAAAATTCAAATGAATGAAGAGAGGGAAATAATTTTATCAGGATTATCGGGATTTAGCAACCAGAGTGCCTAGTATGTGCCAACATCACGAGAGGCCCTAATAATGTACAGATAACAATAGACAGACGCTGCACCTTAAGGAGTAAGCTGGGGAGACATGTAAACAGACATATAAACCAATTCTTGTAGCATCCTTTTCTATAAACATGGTGTATGATGGAACAAAAGAGAAAGTGTTAATTTGTTCATGGAGCTGGGGGAGAGCAGTCAACAAAGGAGTGTGTCCAGGAGAAATGCTTTAATTAGGCCTGGAAAGGACTAAGTATGATGTTATCAGTAAGGAAAGGGCATTCCAGAAAGAAGGAATGGCGTAGGCAGATACACAAGGCCATACAATATCACAATTCTGTTGTTCGGGAACTCTAAGAAGTTCCATCTTATTGTAACAGAGAATATAAACCGGAATGCATAGGACATAAAGCTGATGAGGAGAAGAGGAGCCACATCATAAAAGGTTGTGCAGGCTCTGCAGAGAAGTTTGGTTCTCCTTATGCAGAGGAAGGGGAGTATCGAAGGCTTATAAGTACAGAATAACAAGATCCAGGTACTACATGGTTACTAAGGTTGAGATTTAAATTTAGTTCGGAGATGCTTAGCAACCAAGACAAAAAGGAAAGCAGTTTGTGTTTATACAGTTGCCTTGTTGATACAGGAGAATGGATATTGGCCTTTAGATCAGGACACTTTCTTCATTAGCGTTTAGCTTTGAAACATTTAGCAAACACTAAATAATATCTTTAACATAAGTGGATATTTTACGAGTTGCTTTATTTTTGCTAAGCACTCACACATCTTATCTCTTATTTCATCATCACAACCCTGCGGCATGAGCATTTTCTATTTTATTTTACAAATGATAATACGGGCTCAGAGAGATCACATGGTAATTAAGTTGTAGACTTATGATCCTAAATTCACCTCAGCACAAATACCAATCTAAATTTTGGTTAAGTGACTTAAAGAAAATAGAAAAAATTCTTTCTGAAAAAAAATCTTTCTGAAGCCTCACCTTTTTCTCTTGTAAAACTGTTAGTAATATTCTCCTTGTAGTATTGGTGTAAGGGTTAAAGGAAATACTCATTGGAAAGAGCCTTGCACACAGTATATGATCGTGAGTGACCCTCTTTCCCGCCTCCACTCCAATGCATGTATTTATGCTACGGGGGCAAACACAGTTGAAAAACTTAGGCCTTAACTAATTCATGAGTCCTAGCACACTTTTGGTGTTAAGGGTGTATTAAAAGCTAGACAAATTAATAGTTTTAGCTGACAAAATGTCATTTAACAATGAGGTTCAATAATAACCCTCATTTCTCCCAGCCAGAGTCTTTATTACCATGATTACCGACTCTGCGACCAAAATATCACTATGAAAGTAAATCCCAGTGCTTCCAAAATAACTCCTTCCAAACAAGAATCGCCTTTTTAAAAGTACATGTGGTTACTTTCTAATGTAAAGCCTACGTTTTTGATCCTTCACTGAATTACTAAATATATAATAAAGGATATTAAGTGAAGGCTAATAAAGTGATTGAGCTTGTCAAATCAATAAAAAGGAAACCGTATGTATGCTTAAGTAGTATTTCTTGAATAGCACATCGTGGCAAGATATGTCCAGAGCGAGGAATTAGAACAAGTCTTTCAGAATAAGATACAGACTCTCTCTGTCTCAACATTATACTTAGCATTGTCCTGCTTAAAAAAGAGAGAAGGGGAGAGAGAGAGAGAGGGAGGGAACGCTTTTTATTTTGAAAGATGTAAGTGCTATATTGCAGAAATTCCAAGTTAGACTCAAAAACCACTTTTTCATAATACCTTCTATTGTGTTCTTTTAACATTGCTTATTTGTCTTTTTTATAAAATATTTAAGATTTTTTTTGGATTTCCTTGTTTTGATTATTATTATATATATTGCCCAAAGAGACATCACCACAAGTGGAGTGTTGAATCTAAACATCTCTATCACAAACTTGAAATATTAGAAAATTGGTAGTTCTTGCTTCTTTGGGACACTCACTTGTACAGGTTTTTTTTTTTTTTAATGTGGGTAAATCAATTATGTGGCCTTGTAAAACCTGCAAGTATTTATGAGCACTACTACTAAATGCTGTGTAAGATATATAGAAAAGGTGTAAAACAAACCCATGGCTTGAAAAATCTTCTGATGTTTCAGGGGGAGACTTGGAGGTGCAGATGAACCAAAGCTCGATTTTTTTAAATAGTATATAACTAGGGGCCAATTATATAGGGAAGACTAAGAATTTTGTATATCAAAAAGCAGGTAGCTCAGAGAGGTGATAGAGTTCACAGACAACTTGGGTTTTTCAATATGAGTAGCATTTGGCAAGGAAGAAGAGAGTAGGAAGCTTATCCTAGCAGCGGCGTGATCATGGTGTTACTACGGGAAGGCCGGGAGGATCCTGTCCGTCCAGAGCAGAGGATGTATAATGGGAGAGTTGTAGGAAATGGAATTTTAAAAGTCATGTGAGGAGCAGTGTATGAAGGACTTGAAAGCCAGGTAGAGGAGTTTGAATGGAATGCAACAGAAAGCAGGAAGGCGTGGAAGGTTTAAAATCAGAGCTATGAATTGGAACCGTGCAAGGAGCGTGCATCGATGGACTGGGAGGGCAGCACCGCGATCAGGCAGCCCAGAAAGGAGGTAGTGGCAGTGATCTAGGAGTGCGTGCGTGTGAGTGCAGGGGCAGTTAGTGATGATGGGGTGGGAGGGAGGAAGACGGGGCACCAGTGTCAGGGGCTCTGTGAAAGAAGAATGAGCAAGACTGGATGAGGGACTGAGCATGGAAGGACAAGGAAAGCAGGGTAAATAGTAGTGATGTAAAGAGAGGACAGGAAGGGAGGTTGTGTAAGGGGAAAGCTGCTTTTGCAGGGAAGTCTTCGCTTTCAGTTGGGGAAAGTTTTCCTGGGTTGGAGAGAAACTAAGACTGGGAGCTGGGATGAAGTGGCAAGGCTTCTTCTGGGGAGTACTCACAACTTAGACAAAGCTGGCAACTTTGAGGATAGAAGTGTCTCAGGACACTGGCCTTAGACAATTCCTATTCGTAGTATTCGTTCATTTCAAGTATTTGTTCTTACTCTCAGAAAACTCTGCTTCAGGAATACACAAGAACATGACTGGAGGTGCTGCAGTATTAACTTTCTCTACAAAACTCCTTATTATTACATATTTGAAAGAAGTCTTCATTATTTAAATATGTATTTTTGGATATAACAACAAAATTCTTATTTACTTAAAAAAGACTCATGCCCAAATCCTCACATAGGAGATAGGTGATTCTGAATTTGTGATTGTGTGAGCATAAAATTTTCTAATTACTCCTATCTAATTACTATTATGTATATATGATATGTATACATTTATATAAGATACTGTAAAATATTTACACAAAATATATATACAAATATTCTATTAACAGACTAATTGAGAATCAGTGTAGAGTATACTAATATAAGGTATTTATAAGGTATTTCCTATGTGAAAGTAACATGAGAGAATTATTTTTTTGCCCATTTGAACTGCAGTGTATGTAATGGCCCCTTCGGTATATGTTCTGTGGCTGCTATGAATGACCCCCATTCAGACATTCTTTAGAAATGAGCATTGAAGAAAGGTTGGTAAAGTACCTCTCATCTAGACCATTCGAATAAAATATATCACATCATTGTCCAGCCATGGTTAGTTGTCAAGTGAAATGTATTTGTTGCAATGAACAAAAAGCTTCTCTTGGCATGTACCGATCTCCACTTCAGTCTGTGGAAAAGGGGACTGTGCTGAAATGAGTCGAGGTCTGGTGTAGGCTGGTCAGTGCTGGTAATCCCGAGGGGAGGGTGCCCAGCACATCGTACCGTTCATGTGGTGTTTTCCAGAAGAAGGCTGCAATCAGTCATCTCACAGATGCTTTGAAAAAGACTTGTCTTGCTGGCAAGCAAACTGTTATTTAAGTACACAATCCACTCTACTACTGAAACAGTTTTGCCAAACTTATCCAAGTATTCTAACATGCTTAAAGATGGTATAAATATCATTTATTGCTAGCAGTTTTCTTCAGACTATATGGAATGTCTTCCTGCTGCCTGATCTAAGTGTCCCAGTTTACATTATGGCCTTTACTGCCTCTGTTTGATGGAGTGATCAGTAAAAATTTAATGACACTATAAAATAATAAAAATGTCATTAATTTACCATGGATCTTGGATGCAGTGGTTGTAAAGTTACATTAATAAACAGAATATTTTTTACAACAAAAAGCATTGTTACGGGGGAACGTATAAATAACACACATAAATTTAAGAGCAATTTTACTGTTAGCACACACATTATTATGGAATAGCCAATAAGTGTATAAAACATAGTATATAAAATTTTATTAAAATATACTGTGCACATCAAAAATTCAGCTTTTATCTAAGTGCAAAGAAAAGCCATTATTGTGTGCTTACTGTTTCATTGCTGTTCTTTCCCCATATCACAATTTTACATTTGTTGCCAGTAAGAGGAAGTTGATTTTTTTTTTCTTAGAGGGAAGCAAGGCTCTGTTCTTTTAGTCACCCCAAATCCATTCTCTTTCTCCACTGATGCAAAAACAAAATTGATCAATCTTGCCGTGGTAGGGAGGGAGAAGTTGCTAATTTAATGCAAAGTTAAAAATAATGCCCGAGGAGTTGAATGGTTTGTTCAGTGACTCTGGAAATAAGGGATAATAATGCAGCAGTCTATCTGTCATCAGTGAGGCTGCCCCGTCATTGACTCCGATAATATGTGAAGATGATGGATGCCAGCGTCTTGTGGCTTGTAGCATTGAACATTCATCAGCTCTCACTAAAGGGGGCTTTATCATTTCAATATCTTTACTTAATATGCAACATCTATCTCATACATCATAATTTCAAAGCACTTAGAGAGCCAACAGTCCTACAACACAGCAGAGCTGACTTTCAGACTTTAATTTTTTTCAATAACTTTTATGTTGCCTGCATGTTTTGTGACTGACAATGCATAAGTAAGTGTCTGATCACATCGCTGCATATAAAATGCACATTGCACAGTCAACATGAAGATTGGTGAATTTTCCGGGGGGGGGGGTTGAAATTCAATTAGCGTTGAGCTATTTTGCTTACATCTCCAAAATATCTCACTCGGGAGATGTGTACATTGTGAGAGCTAGTTCAAGTGCGTGGAAAAATCTGGAGCAAGGAACTTGCCTCCAGCTGTCTATATTTGGTTGCTATAGGGGCATACCCATTGGCACTTACTGGCCAGAAATCGAAGCCTCTTGGAACTTAAGTATCTTTGGACGAATCTCTGTGCCCATGTCCACATCCTGTATTTACCAGGCTCATGTTCCACCTCTCTGGTAACATCTTTGCTTAGCCCAGCTGCCTGGAGCTAACTTGTAGACATCAGGCCCTCTTATCTTATGGTTATGTGGCTGGCAAATAAATATTCTGAGCTATTCTTTGAAGAAGGAAATCTTCCGGGAGACTAGGTAGAAATTTATATGAAAGGGCATGGCTTTGCAGGGTCCTTCTTTAATCTCAGACACAAGTGCTTAATATTACGAAATATAAAATGCAGCCCACTGCCCAAAACAATTTTTATCATTGATTTATTTTCTGCCTGTTTAACAAGTGTTTCATGGGATATTCTTCCTTGACTTCTACTCTGTCAAAATATTGATATTTTATAAGGAAAGTATCTCTGCAGAAGAATGTTTTTTTTCAATGAAGTCAGAAAAATGTATGACTTCAAAGACACTGTGAATGTGTTGTTGAATGTTCTGAATGTTTTTTGTTATGATTAAAAACAAGCTGATAATACTGAATTGTGAGTGCACTTCATTTTTTATAAAAGAAAAGATATTATCATCATGTAAGCTTTGTTGTCCTAGGATTTTACAAACCATGGCATGTAATTTTCCCTCTTCTCCTTCCTTGTCAAAATATTGATATTCTTTCAGGAACTTTATTATTTTTTTTTTTTTACTGAGAATATTTTCCGGTAAAATCAAAGAGAATGAATGACTAGAAAGATACTTGAAATATGCATATTGATAGGTAGCACGGTCTGTTGATTTTCAGAGAAAGTTGTTTTTCCCCCCATGAAAATACAGCTAAAGGTTGTTCTTCCAAGAAGATTGCAGGTGTCACATCAAAACTCCTTTTGCATTTAACATAGGCAAAGCATTCACATGCAAATATTTGAAATGCGAAACAATGTGATAAAACAAAGGTTGAATATTTTGCTTTCCCTGGTACTACTCATCTTCACTTTAATTCTTTTTCTTTGCATCATGACAACCAAAAGTGCTACTCCAAAATAGAAATTGGCTGATTAAAAGCAGCTGTCCTCCCCCCGACAATGTGTGAAACTCCCACATGGCTTGTGGTTGCTTTCTGTTGTGGCCTGCATCTGGGTTAATTTGTTCTTGTGCAGCGGTGTTTTCACATAAGAAGATATTGGGGAACCATGCCTAATTTGCTTTTTATTTTCATTCTGTTTTTTATAAGTGTCGTATTTCAGAGGTTTGCCCATAGCCCACTATTGTAACCAGTTAGTATTACCCGTTTGGGGAAATTCATGATTACGATTTTGTTGCAAATCGTTCATAGACATGGTGCTAGATTAAAGCAAGGTTTATGCTGTGTTTTCTTCCAACACAGATTTCAACATATTCCACGGTGAAGGGGAACTGGAAGACTTCCTGCACAATTTGACTGATGGGAATTAATTATAGAAATATAATGATATTCAAAAATAATCATATTAGAAAGCACAAATGTAGTGAGACTGTACAAATGAGACACAGCCTCTATCAAGTAATTGTATGTTTGCTCTTTAAGAATATTTCCAAGTTTCTAAACATCTTACAGAAGAGAACGCTCACAGAGTGTTTCCATCTAGTGCCGAACGTGCTCAGTGCAGAACTAGGTCATTGAACAATAGACGGAACAGCAATCGGCACTCTGCTGCTGCATAATGCATTAAGTATAACATGGAGAAACCATTCCCGGAGCTGGAAGCTGCTATTTCATGTCTGTAAATTCAAGCTGACATGACATTTAATATTGTTTCATAGTAATGAACAACAAGGTTTCATTCATTCATAAGCACCACACAAAGCCAAGTTTGAGTCTGGAGAGTAGCAAGGAGGCGAGAAGGGGACACGCGCTGTGCTTTTGCAGACAAGAACACCATCTTCCTGCCGGTCAGTGAGCCCTCGGCTACTCATCCAGAGAGCTGCAGAAGGAGAGTTCAATGTGATATTTCAGTGTCCTTCCCCTGGAAGAGCTGGTTAACAAGTATAACATCTTTGAGTTTCCCTCCTATAGCGGCAGGAGATTTTTCACTTTCCCCACTCAATGGCTGGCTAGGAGTAATCTCCTTTTTGCTTCCCGGGGAAGTTACAGTGGAAACTCCTAAGCAAAATAAGAGCATCGATGCCATCGTCTCGTCTGTGTGCTTTGAAACATTTGTTTTTGAAATCCTCTTGCCTAAAATTCTGATTTGTATTTTCCCAGGAATACCAATGCGAACTGTGATCTCTAATTGAGAAAATTCCTCTCTCGTTAACTAGCAGTAGATTTTAATGGGAATTGCTCTTTCAAGTTTTGCACTTCGGGCTCAAACCTTTCACTTGCATTCATTCTTTTTAGACTACTGGAGCAAATCCCGGTGAGAGAAGATGTGCAGTACTGCCCGGCGGGCTTCCGGGCACCAGTTTCCTTTCCTTGCAGGTACTCTGCTTTAGACGGTCGGCGCTGTGGGTGCCACCAACAGGCTTTAGTGGAACCTTCCTGAAAGCTTTTCTGAGTCCCCAGTTGGTCAGAAACGATGTTTGTAAGTCCAAGTTTTGCTCACGAAGCAAGATAGAAACTGGAAGGAAAAAGTGGCTGCTTCGGAAGCTAGAATAAGCCTCTGATTATTCTTTCCTCTAGGAAAGAACACGCTTTGAGAATTTGGGGCCCCAGTTAACAGGAAAGTCAAGTGAAGATGGAAAGCTGGGCCCAGGTGTCATCGATCTTACGCGGCCAGAAGATGCAGAGGGTGAGTGGCTTTTCCGTAGCTCTTTTCTGCTGCTCTGGGAGGTTATGATGGTGCGACTGAGTTAGCTCTAGGACCTTCTGTGGTCTTCCCTGGGAGTACTGGCTGGATTTTTTTTTTGGCAAAGCAGAAGAAATGTTAGCCTCCATTATATATTATAGCTGAGGACGTTGAGAGGTAGCTAGATCCTATATCACTGAACACATAGCCATTCAAGGACTTCAAGATGCCACTTTCCAGTTTTTAAATAAAAGGACCCTCTGCATTCCAGTGAGTACCAGAATTCTGTGTGTCCTCCATGTCACTGAATTCTTGTTACAAAAGGACTAACATACAAAGGAGGATTTTTTTTAACCCTAAATCAAGTGAGTCCCAGGTTCAGTCGAGCCATTTTGGGAACTAAATGATGGTTTGTTGCAGATCTCGCATAAAATTAATAATTGCTCGGGCAAGGCCCAGCCTGTGCCCAAGCACTAAGTGTTACTAAAATTCTTTTGAAAGTCGGATGGAAAGACTAGCTTCACTCTCAGTGGGTTTACCCACGGCACTATCAATGCCTGTCCACTCCTCTTCCCTTTTTGTTTGTTTGTTTTAAATGCACAAGCAGCAAATCAGCAGAAATTGCTCCCCAGAGGCTGGGTACAATTTATGAGTTAGGTCAGCACTTTGGTAGTAATGTTGCCTGGTTATTTACTGTGTCATCACAGAGTAGGGACTGGTTTTCCCGTTAGCTGTTCCTTTGGCAGAATCCCTCCCACCAGTCAGGGAAGATTAATTTGTTCTCTTCAGAGTAACACAATACTTCACCCGACTTGGGTCCCAGCTGAAGTTCTTTAGCTTGAGGAGAAGAATCTTACTATTATACCCTTTACTCGCGGAATTTCTTCCAGGACCCTAATCCCCGGAAAACACACGAAGCCATTTCATAACCACATCTGAACTGGGCATGGCTTCTGGTGAGAGCTTGGGACCATCCCGGCTGTTCAGAAATCCCTGGCATGAGTGCTAAAAGATGGACAGTATCAGACATTAGGAAGCACTTCAGAGAGTTTCCAGAAGGCAGATTTTTTTAATACCAGTAGGAGAGACCGATGTTTAATGATAGTCCTGGGGACAAGGTGTTAAATTCTGATTGGTGTGTGTGGGGATGGGGGAAAGGGAGGGAAGAGGAAGAGGAAGAGAGAAGGAGGAGGAAGGGAGGGACAAAGAGGACTCAAAACCAGATATACATTCACTGACTTTCATGAAGAATGTGTACTAAGAGCACAGTGGCATTGATATTTTATAGGCCCTTAGAAGTACAGGTTTTTCCTCATGAGGATTGAGGTTCCTTGGTCTAGGGAACCGGTTATTCAGGTCTGGCCCGTCTCAATTTTGTTGCAAGTTCATACCACAGAATACCTAAATCTTTGACCCTACACAGTGAAATAATATTTTTCATCACTTTGGAGTACTCAATCTGTTCATTTTTCCATAAACTAGGAGGTACAGAGTTTTATCACCTTACCCTTGTTCCAACGGTTCTCTTAATCTGTCATTCTTCCTTCTTCATTTGGTTCCTTAACTGTATAATGGATATATACATGGTCAGTTACCTCTCAATAATGCTAATGATTTAGTTAATGATATTATGGGCTTGGTAAATTAAAAAGCCTGATCGGAGTTACTAACCATTGTGAAAGGAAAAAATGAAAACCTTGACTGTAGGGAAACATATTGTATAGAAATATTTTTAGAGGGGCGCCTGGGTGGCTCAGTCATTAAGCGTCTGCCTTTGGCTCAGGTCATGATCCCAGGGTCCTGGGATCGAGCCCTGTGTCAGGCTCCCTTCTCAGCGGGAAACCTGCTTTTCCCTCTCCCACTCCCCCGCTTGTGTTCCCTCTCTCACTGTCTCTTTCTGTGTCAAATAAATAAAATCTTAAAAAATATATGTATATTTTTGGAAATTCTGTTCAATACCCAGATCATCCGGATTCAGACCGGATGTAGCAGACCGATTTCCTGGCTACCTTGGTCTTTGTTCTTGTTGTTCGTTTGTTAGCAAACATTTTTGAAGCACTTACCTGCCAGAGACTGTGCTAAGCTTTTACACCTATTTTCTCACGTAAACCTTATTCAACTCTGTAAAGAAGATATTATTATCTCTTTTTCACTTTATATATGAGAATGTGAAAGGTGAGAGAAATCAAGTAACTTGCCGCCGGTCACATAGCGAGTCAGAGTAGAGCTGAGGGTTGATCCCAGGTGGCCTAGGCCCAGAGCCCACACTCCTGAATACCGCGCTATACCGCATGCCCTGTATACACAGAGAAATACATGGCATCTTCACTTTTCTGAACAAACTCCTTGTGACCTTCCTCAGTATGGCCCATTTCCTCTCCCCTAAATATAGCAAGTCATGCTGCACACCAGCTCTCGTGTTACTCTGTCACACAGAGCAGCAATGCTGGTGAGTGTAATAGGAGAAGGGCTGTAGTGGCCCAGGAGCTTAAGGAGCGTGTGAAAACCTCCCTTCAGAAGCTTGCCCGGAGTTGCCATTGAGACCTCGTGTGCTTTGGGGGACTGTGAGTTCATGAATGGAGTCAAGTTACTAGCTCTCAGATGGACAGAAGCGCACCGCCTTTGTGAGGACTGCCGGGATGGGCAGCAGCCTTCTGCTGACTTCGGGATATTTCCTGGCATCTGTTCAAGTAAGAGCTGATTGCAGAGCCTGCTGGGGTTATAGTCCCTATTAAAGTCAGAGCAGATAGCAGGTACACACGATACTTTCTTACTTTGCTCCTTCGCGTTTCCCTAGCAGGAAGAGTACGAAGGGACCGCAATAAAAGAATAACTACAACTTATAAACTCCTTCAATCAGTTTATGGTCTAAACAAAACAAAACAAAATAAAACAAAACCAAACATTCCTTAAGTGTCTGCTGTGTGCCAGAACTAGACACTAGATAAACCAAGGGAAGCAAAACAGATATGTTTCTGAAGTCTTGGAGTTTAAAGTCTAGTGAAGGAAGACAGAAGATTAAAAGGGAAATATCTACAGACAGACAGACAGGCATAATTATCACGGGAAAGGTGCTAAAAAGATCAAGACTTCGTTATGCCCCCTAGAGATTCAGAGTGAGAGCTGCTTAGGTAAGCTCATTCGGCAGGTGAACGCTGCGGCTCTGGCCTAGCACGTCACGTCTTCTCGGTCCACACGTGATCCTCTCCATGTTTCCTCTGGCTTGGCACGGCAATTAAAATGTTTTCCTCAGCTTTACTGAGATAGAATTGACATATAACACTGTAAGTTTCAGGTGTACCATGGGGTGTTTGGTGCACATGTACATTAGGAGATGATTACCACAATAAAGTTAGTTAACACATCTATCACCTTACATAATCACCCCTTTTTTATGAGAAAAGTTAAAATCTATCTTCTTAGCAACTTTCAAGTACGTAATACAGTATCGCTAGTTATGGTCACATGCTCTACGTTAGCGCCCCAGAGCTTATCCATCTTGAAACTGGAAGTTCATATACTCTTTGACCAACATCTAGTCCTTTTCCCATCCTCCTAATCCCTGGAAATCACCATTCTACTCTCTTTCTGAGTTTGCCCTTTTTAGATTCCACATATGAGTGAGACCGTACAGTATTATTTGTCTTTCTCGGTCTGACTTATTTCACTTTGCATAATGTCTTCGGGGTCCATCCATGTTGCAAATGGCAGCATCGTCTTCTTATTTGTGGATGAATAATATTCATCCTTCAGGAGTTGTGTGTATCTCTGTGTGTGTGTGTGTGTGTGTGTGTGTAGATATATAGAGAGAAAGATAAAGAAAATGTGATATATGTATATATCTATATCTATATCTGTATGTCCATCCATCAGTGTACATTTAGGTTGTTTCCATGTCTTGGCTATTGTGAGTAACGCAGAACAGCTATCTTAAAGGGCTATGCTGTCCTCCCACTTGCACCCCATCCTCCTGTGAGGCTTCTGAAGAGACTAAAGTACGTCAGCTTAGGCGATGAGGGCCTGTTCCAGCTGGGCTTCCCAGGAAAATATCTGCCAGTCGTGAAAATGCCAATATCACTTAGTAAGCAACTTGTGGACCTGCTTCATAGCTCTGAGCGTGGAAGCAGCAAGGGAAAGGTCACCCAAAGAGGCAGCTGTGCATGTGTATTAAACACTCATCAAAATCAAATGACAAAACCATAAGCCAGGAAAACAGAAATTAAAAATATAAAAGGCAAATGCCTTCAAAATTTTATTTTTAAAGTCCAGCTGTTATTTGGCTTGAATATGACAAGACAGCATTTCTTGTTCACCATGATATTTATAAAACTACAAATTCATTGGTGCTGGGGGCCTAGGAAACATGTGTAAGGTCCTGTTATACTTCGAAGCCGTTGAAGGCTTACTGTGTACTAAGCACACAAAACGTGTTAGCTCCTCTGTGGGACATGGAAGGGAGAGAGGACTTGATTAGTGGAGTCTGTCACCATGTCGTAAGAATGAGGAACAGCTGTTTAACTTTTTATGGACTCTTCACATGGCATTTCCCCTTTCCTTGTTCTCTGGCAAGAGTGCGATGTTTCCCCCAACTCTCATAATTTCAAGGTTGCAAATTAGAGTGGGAAGGGCGCTGGCCCGGTTATTGGGAAGTTTGGATTAAGGCTCTTTTACGAAAGGATGGCAAACTGGTGACTAATGCCTCCTTATCTTTTAAGAGAGGTTCTGGATTCCATTATCTCTAAGGTCCCTTCCAATTCCAAGATTGGACACAGAGTGTGCTTCTTATAGGAGGTGATCTGGGCACAATAGCTTCCGCTTAGTCTTTTCTCAGAGAAGTGAAAGAGGAGACCAGTACCTTCGAGAGGATATTTGTACCACTTGTTGCAACCAGTTTTCAGGTCCCTTGAACTTTTCTTTTTATTAATGAGAAGGTCTCTCTGATAGTAATTCCCAGTTGCCTTTCACAGATGGGCCCCTCTCTTCTCTGTTCTCTCCTTCTCTTCTCCCAGCAATCACAGTTGTGGCTTGCCTTCTTTTCCATATTCTTTCTATCCTATTTCTTCTCTCTCTCACACCTGGCATCTCTAAAGAGATATTTTCTTTCTTTCTTTTTCTTTCTTCTGTTTTGCAGACTATCTGGGGTAAGAAAACATTTTTCTAACACCTTTTTAATTCCCAAATTCAATTATTGTATCTCAGCCTCAGAGGGAGACTGCACCTCATTTTGATGGGGGGGAATAGTGGAATATGAGCTCTGAAAGGGATGAGCTCTGCAAGGGATTATCATTGACCAGACTTCTGGACCCTGGGCTGAAACCGTGGTGATGTGCCGTCTGTCCTCCGTGTATTAAAAGCATTGATTTGAGTGTAAATGGATACGTGCACCAAGAACAGTCCCTTTTTGAACTGTTGCTCTCAGATTCCCAGATTTGCGTAGAAGAGTTTTATAGATTTGCACTGAATTGGGAATTGGATCCCAGCCAACATGGCGTTCACCCTCCTGAAAGCTTTACTTTTTGGTGAGCTTCTCATTGCTTCTACATTTTGTACCTCAGGTTAGCTCTATTATTGTCAACTTAAGCTCTCTGGTTGTAGACAAATAAGAGGGACTGCAACGTCTCCATTTTTTTTTCCCTTTAAAAATGCACCACTTAATGTTATTAGTAACATTAATATTATTTTCTCTTAAAAATTCTGTTTACCCTCTGATTCACACTCTGAGAAGTCCGTGACGCTTTCTTCAGTCCCTTGCCCCTCCCTGGATCCTTATTCCTTGTGGAAAGGGAAGATTGGCTTGAAGATACACAGCTCATTCAAGGCAGCAGAGGGAAGCTGCAGTGTAATCTGGTGTGGGGTTTAAGGGCTACAGCGGCCTATACTTCGGAATGTGAAAATCATTCGTAGTTCAAGCCCACCAGAATACAGTGCTTCACATCGCAGCACTTAGATTCTCAGAACTGGAATAAAGGAGAGACATCATCAAACTCACAGTCCAGCCGAGAAATCCCTTCTTATACCCCTGACAAGTGGTCAGCTCACTTCTGTTCAAATGCATCTCGTAGTCTGTTAACAGACCCCTGACTACTTCTTGAGAAGCTCATTCTGATTCTGATTATTAATTCTTTGTTGTTCGTAGCCAGAATTTGTTTCTGCTTCCTTGGAACTTCTACTCACCGGCTCCATCTGACTTCTCAGTTCCAAAAACAATAAAACTCCTATTTCTCCACATGACACCCCTTCAGATATTTGCTCAAGGGCCAGGAGACTTACATTCTAGTCGCTCCGCCCTTGGCGGGTCACTTTCTTTCGCTGAATTTTCTTGTCTGTAGCTGCAGAAGTTGGTCCAGGTGATTTCTAGTTGACACTTTTTTTAACTGTCTTGTTATACTGCCATAAAATTGAAATCATTCACCTTTAAGTCAACTAGAATGTAACAAGTATCAATTAAGGACCACACCATCTTTTAAAGAAATGAAATTATTATAGAAATAAACTATCTCTATAATGAGATGTCTTTGCCCAAGAAGGAATCCAAGTACTAGAGTATATATATCAGACATAAAAGATGGAAAATTGTACATATTAAAAGAAAAGACTGAGGTAAATCAGAAGAGAGCACTAATCAGAGCTATGCCGTGGGCGTACGGGTCTGCCTTTCCCTACCTGCCTGGAACAGTGTTTCCAGGAATCTTAGAGGAATGAATAGGCCAAGCGGTTTCTATGGAACCAGCAGGCTGGGGTCCGAAGCCAGGATTAGTAACCAGGGAGGCCCAAGACCTGGTGAGGACTGAATAACAGCCACAGACTGGGAGATAAGCCGAGTTCACAAAGCCCCTGGCTCCGGACTAACTCTGTTGTATGAGTATCACAAAAATGTATTTTACTGTGGATATAAACAGTTTTAGAGGATCCTGTGCACCAGTTTATATCAGCACTATATATAAAGTGCCGCTCTCTTAAACAAGCAAATAAACTTCTCTTAAAGAAATATATTTGCTGTGTCTTAAAAGCTCCCAAATAACTTTTAATGTTGGTGGAAAACAATTTCCATTGAACTCTCCAAGTGATGGATAGTCCTGATGGGGCAAGAGAGTGAAATGTCAAGACTCTCGTATAACTCCATCCCCTAATACTTCATAAAGGGAGCTCAACCTGCTTCTCAGAGTTGCTTAAGCTAGAAAGCCTGAAGAGCTAGCCTCCCTTTACTGGGGAACCTCACCCTGGCCAAGGGCTGGTTTCTCATTGGGCTGACTTTTTCTCTAAAGAAGTGTCAATGACAATGCATAAAACCACCACACACACACACACACACACACACACACACACACACACACCCCGTTTTCTGACTGCTTATCATCTACCTAGGGGGAAAATGCTTGTCTAGGCTATTAGTGAATCACACGGAAGTACTTCCCCAATTTGTCTGAGAAACTGGACCACAAAAGATTAACAACATCTACCATGAACATTAGATCCAAGATAAGAGCAGCCGGCATATGTTCCCAGTGGGGCTACAAAATCAGTCCGTGCTTCCTCAGTACTACGTGGATCTGCTTCACGTACTCCAGCGCATTAGAGTAAGCCCTGCCACGTTCGGACTGGCTGTGTAGCTCTTGGGGTGTGGACCCTGTCTGGTTACCTGTCCCAGAGTCATCCTGTCTGGCAGCAAGAGCCATTTGACTTGCTGTCTGCAGGCCAGTGAATTCAGCCCAACCTTAGGCTGGTGGGGTTTAGAGCATCAAGCCAATTTGGAGTGCTTTTTGAATTCTTTCTGCTTAAGGTCAGGATTGGATTTGAGACCAACCTTTTCTCCCCCCTAATTGGTCCTTTCTCTTTTTCAAGTTCTGATAACTGTGCTTCTAACTTATTTCAAAAAGTTGATAACCCCCTAGCTGTTTCTCATTTTTTGTTACTGACTCTTACCTTTTTTTTTTTTTTACTAATGTATTTTTATTTTTGCATTCTCCTTCTTTTATATTCATGGTCTCATTTTACTCTGCTTATGCCCACTACCTGCTATTTCCTACTCTTTAGGGCCGTTCTCCATAGACTGAATTGTTGGTGCCTATAGCCAAACCCTTCCAGTCAGGGTCTGTCTGTACTTCAGGGGTCCCCAGTCTTCGGTTTTACCCCCATGTTCCAGTTACAATGTACTGATGATCTCTTATGTGCACAGCACATATGGGCATGGCGGGAAGGATTTTTTAAAAAAATGGACTGACTATATTCTGTAAGAGCTAGTAATGTGGTTGGGATTATAATGTTAGCAACACATAGAAAGCAAAGCAACCTAAGGGGTTACATGTTCAGGTATGTCGTTAGAGAACCAGAAAAAAAAGTGCTCTTTAGAAGAGGAAGCTACAGTGCTTTTGGACAGCAATGACTGTGGCAGGCCTGATAGAAATATAGCTGGAGATAAGCTTAGGTTTGGATGAGCAGAGAGAAGGGAAAGAACTTTCAGTTTAGGGAATAATCCAAGCAGGCACAAGAACGGTAAAGCACACAGACATTCATAAGGAAGTTCCAGAAGGGAAGACTCACCTTTCTGACCCTTGTCTTCTCTACCAAGCCCAATAAAGCCTCACGTATAATTGTAGTCAGTAAATATTTGTGGAATTGAACATGTTATAGAAATATCTGGGTTCCATATTGTGGATGGCCTTGAAAGCCAGGCTCAAGAATTCGGACTTGGCCACCAAATAAATAGACATTAATTTTTAATTGTTCAAGATTGACTTAGATCATAGAGGTTAAAAATATGGAAAAGCAGCAGTTAGTTTAGTCTGGAAGATCTGTTAGTCTCTATATTTTTTTGTTCTGTATAATAGTCTTTCGGAGGGGCTATTCAGTGGTTGTCCTTTCTTATAACATCGTCAGAGAGCTGAGTAGGAGTTAGGAGGGTTTTCGTCCAAGTCATATCAAACATATTACTTTTCTTCCTGGGGGTATTGCTCATTGAAGTGTGATTTCACTTTGTCCGATGTGACCGATGGATGTCTTACAGATCTGTCCTGTACTTTTGCCTCTCATTCGTGGCGAGTGGTTTTTTCCAGTTGTTTTTGTTCAGTGAATACTTACCCTTTGACATGATGCCCCATATTAGGTCTTGTACCAGAGGGAAGCGAATGTGTAAGAATCCATCGGCATTTGCATTATACTGTAGACTGTTACATTTAGGAGGAGGCTGTAAAAAGTAACTCTGAACTAAAACTTAATATCCCAAGTTTCAGCCCTGGAGAGAAGAATTTCATAAGCAATATATTCAACCATTTTAAATTTACACTAAAAATACAAATTGCAGCTTACTGGTTTATATGTACTTTCATGGCAGAGAAATCACTTCATGCTACTTCAATATAAGCTCACTCTTCACTGGGAAGGCTGGTCCCACGTGAGGACAAAATGGAAAGGGAGAATGGTCAGTCCATGTTGCAGACCTACGGAACTGTTAGTGGAGGAGAAAGAAAAACACCTGTCAAATGTCACCTACCTTGCCCTTTGTTTATTACCAGTCTCGTAGTCAATAATCCTAATCCTATGTTATTCCAGATGAGTCTTTTATAAAAAGCCGTTCCATAAATTCACAAGATAAGGATCTCTTCCTTTTTTTTTTTTTTTTTCTGGCAAGGACTGAGCAGTATAGTCTGGTTACAATTTCCACATGTGGGAACCGGGGGATATGAGATGGTGGTTTGGGGTTGGGTCCTGTGCGTATTTGATAAATTTTAGCTTTTTATCATAGAGACCCTTTTGAGTGTTTTTAGCTGTGGGGCAGAAAAGAAGCTCCATGAAGCAGTAAATTGCACTCTCTAGCTAACTTGTGGGCTCATCTTATAACTACTCCGAAGAACAGGCCTGTGCAGCACGGGAAACATCACCAGATATGGGGAAGGACTGGAAACGGAATAGTTGGGGGTTAAGCACCTGCTATGTCCTAGGTACCGGAACAGGCATTCTCCTACTTGTCTTGCTGGTACTACTGATATTATTTCTAATGGCAACTACTGCTTGTTGAGTGGCTCCTGGGTTCTAGTAGATGATCTAAGAAATTTATATTCCTACTTAATCTTCACAAAGATCCTGCCAAGTAGAAATGATTAGTTCTCTCTTGTCAGGAGATGAGACTACCGTTTACAGAGAAGGGAAATAATTTTCCCAAGTTAGGAAAGGTCAAAGGTACAGTTAAAACCCAGATCTGTCTAACGACACGGCATCTGAGTTGCACTGACTCCCATTTTTCTCCAAGATGAGCTGATTGAGTTGCTGGCGTTTGTTGGAGTAGCTTTTTCCTGTTGGTTTTCATTAAAAAGCAGAAAAAAATGAGAAATAGAAACTTTTGAAAGATTTTTTTAATCTTTCAAACTGTACAAATATTAGGTACCTTTCAAATACTTCCACCAGATTCTCGGGGTGAAGGAGTTTCGGTGGATCTTGGAAATGAGTTGTTTGCCCCAAATATTTCTAATATTATTTTCATACCATAACCTAATAAAAACATTTAGTTTCTACTGCACCCGTGATCTGCATCTCTCATTCTAATAAAAGGCGAATTCCCTGAAACGAATGGAGAAGAGAAACCAATTAAATTAGAGTTTTATTGACTTTTAAAAGCTAAGTCCAGATGCGATTGAAACAATTCAACTGACCATTTTAGAAATTAATTCTGATGGCAAATGTGAAACTTAGGGGATAGTTACATCTGAGTTCCTTGTGATTTTGCCACTTACTAACTGTGAGACTTGGGCAATTTCACCTTTCTAAACCTCAGTTTCCTCATGTGGAATAAAGTGTGGATTAGATGATCTTTAATCTCCCTCTCATGTTCACATTTTCTTATTCTACGAGCATGTTTTATCTGTTTCATAACGACTCCGCTGTCTAGGGAAGCTCCATCATACACCGGTTTGAATGCCTGCTCCAGTTGTATATATTTGCACATACCCTACAACACTAGAACAGCTTCCAGATTTAATATTTCCAGAAAGCTCAGACTTGCCCAACCCTCCTTTCAAGATTTCCCTGGAAGTGGGGAAGCTGGGATTTCAGAATTGTGTGGTGTGTAAGTCAGTAAAAGAAGTCAGATTAGAACCAATGATCTCTGAGTCCCAAACACCAATGGATATATTTTCCCATCAAAGCCTTATTATTTTACAGGGTGCTCAAGTAAGACAAGGTATTTAATAGGATATTAAAAAATGGGATTTATACAAAATCTATTTTCAGAAATTCCCAGGTTCTAATGCAACAGGTAGATATGTGAGTCTCACTCTAGAATTTTCACCGTTAAAGATGTCCACTGCTCTCCACCTTTGAGTACTTACTTATGCCCACTTGTGTAGAATACTTTGGGGATGCAGTTATGAACAAGACACGGCCATCCCTTTACCCTTTTGGGTTGCACAGTCTCAGGAAGAAGGTGAGCACATACAACTGGTAATCTGGATAAAATACGATCAATGTTAAGATAAAGGGATGCAGAGGACATTGTGGGAGCCCAAAAGACTTAACCCAAACTGACAAACCAGGCAAGACTGCATGGAGAAAACCAGCCCTGACATGAGTCAAAGAGTAAGTGATTGCAAGGTGGACAGGAAATTCTAGGACAAGGGAAAAGCATGAATTCTTAGTGTGAAACAACAGGCTGTCTGGAGAACTAGAAGTAGTTCAGCATTATAAAGTAAAACATTTTGAAGTAGAGAAGGCAGAGGTAGAACTAGAGGCATAGGAAGAGAACCAGCTCATGGAGAACCTTACTAAGGACTTCATCTTTGGGGCATTAGGGATCCATGGAAGATATTTAAATACAGGAGAAGTCTGGTCAGGATTGCGTTTGTGATGGATCACTCTGGATGAAATTAGGAAAGGTATTAAGTGGGGACTGGGGACACCGAGCTGGAAGTAAGCATATCTGTTAGAAGGCTAGTATTTATAATAGTCCAGCAGAGACAGTGAGGCCAAGCCAACGGATGAGTGACAAGGATGGATGCAGTAGTCCCTTTGTTAACTAATTCTGAGACCCGCTTCATCTTGGTTTGTGCACCTTAATTTCGTGTAGAATCTATGGTAGTGCATTGAGCTGGATGAAGCCAGAAGCTGCTGAGCCACATGAATTATTTAGCCTTCCAGCTTTTTACCAGCCTCTGTCTTCTCCAAGGGAATCTACTTGAATCCGAGCCTGGTTCCCCTGAAAACTTAGGAAGCCAGAACCTATTCTTGTCTTACTTCATCCGTAGTGGTCTCTGGTTCGAACTTAAATGACGTCTTTTCGCCTGGGCTCAACAGCTTGGAAGCTTTCCTCCTGTGCACAGAAATAGCAAGTAGATAATAAGTAGGCTATTTGATGCTCTCTGCTACTTTCAGGTCATTAAAATAAAGAATCACGGAAGTTATCCCAGTTGCCTTTGTATGCTATAGTTGAAACAAGATAAGGTCTCTGTTTAGTTATCTGTGTAAAGCGAATATAACTTGAGAATTAAAAAAAAAAAAAAAAGGTAAACATGGGCACCAAAACTGAAAGCAAGAGACTTCTGAAACTACAGACTGGTATATCACTGGTTAGAATTTCCTTCATTTTGCAAAGCCACGAGCCACATGCATCAGCTCACCACAAAGTCATTAAGCCTTTTTAAGCTCAGATGAAAAACATTAACAAATACCACAAAAGGCTTTAGTATAGCCCCTTTGTTCATTCACATATGGCACTTTATAACTCGTGCGCCACTCTGGTCGTGTGTTTGTTTAAGCTGCCTCCATCAGGCTGGTCCTGAAAGAACAAAAGACATCTTGAGCAATCCTAAGCAGGAAATGGGCTAATCTAAACATGGTTTGTGACACTTTAAGTAGAATAGAAAGGGGAGGGATTGATTAGTCATTAATGTCCAATTGGCTCCATATGGATGTTGCAATAATAAAGCCTTTTTTCAGAGCAGTAGCAGAGTTATTGAATTAGAGGTTTATGTTTCCTCAGAGCTGACCTTAGGGAATTCCCTTTTGGTTCTTCTTGTTGATCTCTTAAAGAGAATGGAGTTTCCAATAGGAAAAAGTAGAAGCTTTATCCACAATAACACTTGCTCACAATCCTGTAACTCAGGAATGCATTAATTTACCATCGTTTTAATTCCTGCCATAATTTCAGTCCTTCATGCTTTCTTTGCATGCTCTTGCATCTCTGGTGGGGCAGTAGTTCAGAGACCAATTAGACAGTGGCATGAACTTCATAATGGGTAATGGGCTCCTCTAATGTGCTTAGCTGTGGCAGAGAAATGACATCCTTACAGGGGGAGAGTAATGTTCCAGCCCAGGCATGGTGGGCTTTAAAACTCAGTTATTTCAGATCACGGAATAGTGATTGGGGTAGCTTTGGTGTAGGGGAAATGGACTAGACTGCAAGTCGGAAGACCAAGGTTCTAGATCTGGCTCTGCCCCTTATGAGCAGCATACCAGCATCTAGTTATTCCAGAGGAAGCTAACACAACCCCTCTGAGCCTTGGTTTTCTCCTCTATAAAGTGGGGCAAATATATCTACCCCCCTACAGATTTCAAAGGATTGTAAAGAGAATTCAGATAACGTATTTACTGAAAGCACTTTGTAAATATTGTTGTATATAAAATTGCTTAGCACACATGGTATGCCTGTCCCGGAAACTGACCTCCCGCCTAGTCTAGTGAAGTGTCTGTTTCCAAAATACCCAATGAAAGTATCTATCTATCTATCTATCTATCTATCTATCTATCTATCTATCTATCTATCCCTCTAGGTTTTTCAGTGAATTTCTTGCTATAAAGTTCAATAGTTGAAGTAAGTAAGGTATTTATTTTTAGTGGGATTAAAGAAGGTAATTCTTTGCTAACCTAGCTAGCTAATCTTGTATAAAAGACATGGCAAACCATAGTCTTCACCCCTGGCATCCCTTCTCAGAAGATGAACACATCACTTCTCTAATATTAAGACTCTTGCTCAGCCATGGAATGTATCTTCCTGCCAAGTAAACCACTAGGCTAGTGCAATTGTTTTGTGTTTTATTTTGTTCTGTTTTTGTAAGAAGAAATCAAATTTGAATTCCAAGCAGCCTCCTTATAATGAAAGTAAGTTCACTTTCTGTCAGTAAGTGGGAATGTGAAGTTTGCAGAACTTCCATAATCGTAGGGAGACAGCTATCAACCATTCCTATATAGTGAATTAGACTTCAATAGTAAGACAGACTTGGTGAGATAAACATGGTGAAATTAATACCTTCCATCTTTCCTAATTTTTCAAGCCCCCTTCTAAAATTCCTTCATCTTCTATATTTTTGTTTCTGATGCACTCATTATCATTATTTCTATTAACCCAAATAAGGGACTATTAATTGTATCATGTAACTCTTTCCAGAATCCCACAGAAGAAAATCAACTACTCTGTTGATAGACTGAAGTACTCTAAAATACTGTGATTGCCAAGCAATCCAGTGGTATATATTTATGTCTCTTTTTATTAAGAAGCTATTCTGCCCTTCTTAATGTATATATATATATTTTTTTTTTTTTTAATTTTCGTTACTATCATTTATTTTTTAAATTTTTTTTTGGTAAATGAGACCAACTTTTTGAGATCGCAATGGCTTGAATATGCCATACACTCAAGTCCACAGAGAAAAAAAACTTTCAGGAAAAGATCACTTTTGTTTGTTTGGCTTTCTATTTTATTTCGGTTCTTTTGCTTTGCTTTTTTTTTTTTAAACTAAGAGTTAAAACAGTTTTACTTTGAATAGTATCCCATTGTATGGCTATACCACAATTTGTCCATTCTCCAGTTATTTTCAGTTTTTGGTTATGATGAATAAAACTGCTATGATATTCTTACATAAATCTATTTCTGGACAAAGTTTTTATTTGTTTTGGGTAAGTACCTAAGAGTGGAAATGTTGAGTCATTGGTAAGTATATATTTTACTTTATAAGAAACTGCCAAACTGTTTCCCAAAATGGTTACGCATTTTACACTTTCACCACCAATATATTAGAGTTCCAGTTGCTCCATATTCTTGCCAATGTGTAGTGTTGTAAGCTCTTCTAGTGGGTGGGAAGTGGTATCTATTGTGGTTTTAATTTCTATTTTCCTGATGACTAATGATATGTAATACCTTTTCATGTGCTTATTGGCCGTAACTATATACATATTTATATATTACATTCCTAATAGCATCAGAAAATAAGATACTTGGGAATAAATTGAACCAAAAAATTGTGTAAGACCTCTGCACTAGAAACAATACATTTGTCAGTTAAATGAAAGAAGATCTAAATAAATAGAGGAATACACCATGTTCTTCCTCTATTTTGTAAAGTGCTCGTGCCTTTTGCCCATTTTTAAATTAAGATTGTTTGTTTTCCTGTAGAAGTTCTTCATATATTCTTGATACAAGTTCTTGTCAGATATGTATATTATGAATATTTCTTCCCAGTCTGTGCTTTGACATTTTATTTTTTTTAACAACAACTTTTTGATGAGCAGAGTCTTAATTTAATAAAGTTCAACTTACCGTTTTTCTTGTATAGTTAGTACTTAATAGGCTATTTCTAAGAATGTTTGCTTACTCCAAGGTCACTAAAATGTTCTCTTATGTATTCATTGAGTTTTTGCTTTTGGTTTTGTTATGATTCATCTCAAATTAATTGTTGGGGTAGAATGTGATAAAAGGTCAAGGTTCATTTTTTCCACATATTTATCCCCTTGTTTTAGTACTATTTGTTGAAAAGACTATCATTTCCCACCTTAACAGCCTAAGTCTTTATTGAAAATTGGCCATATATGTGAGAGTTTAATTCTGGACTCTCGAATTCTATTCTAGTGGTTTATTTGTCTATCTTTATACCAATACCATACTGTCTTTTTTTACTCTAGCTTTTACAAATGTCACATTTTTACTCGAAGTCTTGAAATCAAGTATTTTGAATCCTCCCACTTTTTTCAGTTTGTTTTGGCTGTTCTTACTACTTTATTTTTTATATAAACTTTAAAATCAACACGTTAATTTCTAGAAAAAATTATCTTTGGGGGATTTTTTTTATTGGGATTGGGTTGAATATATAGATAAATTTGGAAAGAATTAACATCTTAACAATATGGAGTCTTCTGATCATGCTCCATGAGTATGGTGTATTCCTCTATTTAGGTCTACTTTAATTTAACTGACAAATGTATTGCTTTTAGTGCTGAGGTCTTGCACACTTTTGGGGTTCAATTTACTCCCAAGTATTTTATTTTCTGATGCTATTAGGGATGTAAACTTAAAAAAATATTTTCTAGTTACTTGATGCTAGTACATAGGAATACAGTTGCTTTCTGCATTTTTATATTGTACATTGCAATATTGCTAAATTCACTTACTAGTTTTAGTAATTGTTTTGCAGATTCCTTAGGATTTTCTTTGTAAACAATTATCTATGAATACAAATAACATATTGTTTGTATATTTATTCTTTTCCAATCTGTATGCTTTTCATTTCTTTACCTGTAAAAGAGTGTTGATAAGCAATGGTGAGAGTAGACATCCCCTTTCTTCTTAGTTCTTAGGGGAAAGCATCCAGTAGTTCCCAAATAAATATGATGTCCTACAGGTTTTTCTTAAATGCCCTTTACCAGACTGAGGAAGTTCTCTTCTGTTACTAGTTTCCTGAGAGTTTTTAACATGAGTGGGTATCAAATTTTGTTAAAATCATTTTCTGAATCTATTGTGATGATCGTGTGTTTTCCCTTTGTTTTGTTATATAGTGAATTACATTGCCTGATTTCAGATGTTAAATTACTTACATTCCTGAGATAAATCCTATTTAGTCATGATTTATGGTCTATTTTACATATTGCTGGCTTTAATTTGCTAACATTTTATTAAGACTTTTTGCATTTATGTTCAAATCTTTGTCAGGGTATGATGCCACCTCATAAAATAAATTTGGGGAATGTTCCTTCTACCTCTACTTTCTTAGCTTATATAAAATTATTTTACTTTTTCCTTAAACACTTGAAAGAATTACCAGTGAAACCATTGGGACTGGAGTTTTCTCCATGAGAAGGTTGTTGGCTATAAATATAGTTTCTTTATTAGCTATAAGAGTATTTAGATTTTCTATTTATTCTTGAGTGAATTTTAGTCGTTTGTGTCTTGTTCATTTTATCTAAGTTGTCAAGTCTATTGGAATTAAGTTATTCACAATAATCTTTCATTATCGTCTTAATGCGAGTAGTATCTATAGTAAAATACCCTCTTTCAATCCAAATATTGGTATTTTTGTTTCTTTCTTTGTTGAGCAGTCTTACTAGGGGTGTATCAGTTTTATTGAGCTTTTAAATGACTAACCCTTGGCTTTATAAATTGTCTTTATTGTGTCTGGTTTGTATTTCTTTGATTTCAACTCTTTATCCATTCTGAAAATCTCTGATTTTAGTTGGATTAGTTAATTTATTCATATTCAATGTGATTATTGAATTTGATGGGCTTAAGTCTTATAATTTGCTATTTGTTTTCTGTTTGTTCCCTCAGTTTTTGGCCTTCTGTCTTTCCTTTCTTTCCTTTGAGTTAATTGAATCCTGTTAGTATTAAGATTTTATTTCTTTAGAGCAGTGTAAGGTTCACAGTAAAATTGAGAGGAAGGTACAGGGATTTCTCTTCCCCCAGACATGCATAGCCTTTCCCATTATCACTACACCCCATGAGAGTGGTACATTCAATGGATGGACCTATCTTGACATATCATACCAACCCAAAATCCATAGTTTATCTTAGTGTTTACTCTGGGTATTGTACATTCTATGGTTTTGTACAGATGTACAGTAATACATATCCATCATTGTGGTATCATGCAGAGTATTTTCACTGCCCTAAAAATCCTCTGTGTCCTGTCCCATCATCATGGTACATGATGGCACACATGGCAACCACTGATCTTTTTACTGTCTCCTTTCGAGTCCTTTTTTAGTCTTCCATTTGAATTATTCTATTGGTATTTTAGCTATACCCCTTTGTATTTTGTTTAGTTGTTGTTTCTAGTGATTTACTATAAATCCTTAATTGAGTTTTCTTACAGTTAAAATTAACCACTTTTCACAAAATAAAGCCACCTTTAGCAATTTAATTCCATTTACTACCCTTATCCTTCGTGCTAATGTGCCATTGTTCTCACATGTTTTACCTCTTCATATGTTATAAATTCCACAATAATGTTATATTTTACATTAAGTAGCCCCTTGTCTTTTAAAAACATTAAAAAAATCAACTGTTCATTAAGGAAATACACAGAAGAAAACAAAGCTGGTTTTTTTTAAGTCACATATTTATTATTATTGATGCTCTTCATTTCTTCTTGTATATTTGAGTTTCTGTCAGATGTTCTTTCTCTTCAACTTGAATAATTTCCTTGAGTATCTCTTTTGGTATTTGTCTGCAGGTAATACATTTTTTTCAGCTTTAATTTATCTGAAAATGTATTTTATATTCGTTTTTAGAGCATATGCTCACTAGGTAAATGTCTGAACTGACTTATTTAATTTCAGCATTCTAAAGATGTTCTATGGTCTTCTAGCCTTCATTGTTTCTTATGAATAATCAGCAATCATTTATATTATTGTTACCTTGTATGTAATATATCCTGTTTCTCTGGAACTTTCCCTTCGTCTTTGGTTTTCAGCATTTTGGCTAGTGTCTAGGTACAGTTTTCTTTGAGTTTATTCTGCCTGCATTTATCTGAATGTCTTGACCTGTAAGTTGATGATTCTTACTAAGTTCCAGTAATTTTCAACCAGTGTTAATTCAAATATTTTTCAGTCATGATTCTCTCTTTTCTTTTTTGGAACTCCAATTACACATATTTTAGGACACTTAATATTGTTCCACATATTGTGGTGTCTCTGTTTGTGTTTTTAGCTTTTGTATTCTCTTTGTTTTTGAGACCGGATCATTTCTTTTGATGTATTTTCAAGTTCACTGACCCTATATCTGCACTCCAAACTTCTGTGAAATCCGATCAGTGAATTTTCATCTCGAATATACTTTTCAGTTCTAGAATTTCCATTTCTCTTTCTAGTTTCATTTCTCTACTGAGTTCCCCCCCAACCCTGTCTATGTATTCATTATGACAATCTTTTCTTTTAAGTTCTCAAACATGTTTATAATGGTTGCTTTAAAGCTCTTGTTTGCTAATTACACTATGTGAGTCATCCCAGTTTCTCTTTCTGTTGAGGTTTTATTTGTTTGTTCTGTTTTGTTGTTATCTCTAGGTCATATTTTAGTGTTGTTTGCACAACTTGTAGTTCTTTACTATATATTGTACACTGTAGATTATAAATGGTAGATTTATTGTCAGATCATTAGTAATCATTGAGACTATTAAGAAAGAATTGCTCATTTAGTTTCCATTCTGATGTCTCATTGAATATATTTGTTCATGTCACTACCCTGCTTAAAAACTTTAAAGACTTCTTGGCTTGGCATTCAAGGTACTTAGCACATCTGTCCCTTACTTACGTTTCTAATTTCATCTCTTAATACTCCTCTATTTTTTTCTATAAGCCCAAGCATAGCCAGCTTCTTTTTATACCCTAAACCCTATCAATCTTTTGTTATAACTCTGTGCCTTTATTCGCACTAATTCTCCAGCCTAGAATACTTTCAAAGTCATACCTGCTGGCAAACTTTTCTTCTTCCTCTAAGATGCCACCAAGCACCACTGCATCTCTGAGGCTTCCTGATGGTCATCTGTGTTCATTCCAACGACATCGATAGCTTCTCGTCTCCACTTTCATAGTATTTTTTAATTACCTTTGTTGGCACTTACACTGTTTTGTAGTTTTCTATTTATGTGTCTGTTTCCCTCACTGGACTGAATCCCTTTTTAAAAAGGCACACATGTTATCATTCTTTGTATACCCAATCACAATGTTGGGTCGATCTGAAATTTGTCAGAGTGTTTGCTGAATTAGTGCCTAAATAAATGATTACTAGGCACATTATAGAATTAGCCAAAGTTCTTCCTTAGAGAGAACTTTATATATATACACATACCAAACACTTACTCATTCACTCACATAACCCTTGGAATTTATCCAGGAAGGGGGCCTCTCTAGGATTAGTTCAGGACCATTGCCATAGTCTATGATGGTTACACTGGCCTTCTTTCCAAACCACCTGGAAAAACTCAACTTTCTGTCTTCTCTTTAAATCATTTAAATCACAGATTTCTAAGGAAGTCTTTGCCTTGGCAATTTCTATTTTTTCCCCATGGACTATCTTTCTTTGTCTAACTGAAAGTTTGCCTTTACCCAAACTATGATATGGGGAGACAAAGGATGAATTAATCAAACCAAAGCCCCCTGGGGAAGCTGAAGAGAGCAGGAATTCATGGAGTGCAGGGAACACCGCTTTTCCATGGTGCGTAGTGTGGTGTTGTTGACCTCCTGACCTTTCAGTAACTGTCATTTAGGACTACTACTGCTCATAATTAAAGACACTTAGGTCAGTCTAAAAGCAGTAGTTTTTAGGTACATAGCTTTGGGTCTAGGCTCCTTAGAACTGCTTTCCGTGAGGAGCTATACCGTGAAGAGTGAACTGCCAAATGATTTCTCTGCTCTTAAAAGTAAAAGAGGCTGCCTCAGAGAATTGTGAGACATTCCCTAGGACAATTCTGGATTCTGACACAGAGCATTAGCTATTTTAGAATGAAGTGCTGCTTTTTTTTTTTTTTTAACTTGGTGTTATTTTAAAAAATGAATGAAACAGTATGGAGTCACACTTGATATGTAGATTTTAATTATAACAGAAAGTGGATTTTAGGCGTCAAATATTCAGACTCATAGCACACCTTTTGAAAACAATTCTATAGTATTCTATAGAATTTTCCTTATGTGTTTAAAAAGCCTTACATAATATATAATCTTCATTTTCTGAATTTATACACACATACGCAGTCATATGTATTTCTACTGCTGCAACAATTCCTCAACCACCTTGTTTCATGAAGCAAAGTTTAGGGAAGCTAAGGAACACTTTCAAAATATTCTTTTGGCTTTGTGCCTTCAATACGTTCCTAAAATTTGGTCTCTGATCAGATATCAGGTCTGGTTGAAAGGTGGTTTCAAACCTTGGCCTCCCTGGATAAGTCTCTTCTTCTCAAATCTTGGTTCATTGATATAACAGTCCTAGTTTAGGTCAAGATGTCCACATTCATTTTTCACTTGACTTTCCTTGGAAGAGAGGAGAGGAGGCAAGAAAAAAGTGATAATGTGCCTGCCTTGGAGCGTCTCTATTCTCCATTCCCACCTTCACATTTTCATGCTTTGTACTGTGCCTGAATTTCTAAATTTATGGGAATATTTGTTGTGAGTCCTAGATATCTGCTGTGTAATCAATTCATTGTCAGTGTCACGTAGACCATATGTACTATGGGAGAGAGGGGCGAGGTAGATATAGGGTAGTTGGTGGGGTGGGACCTGAGTCTGTCCCTTGGAAAAGAGTAGAATTTGGTAAGATAGAAGAGAGTAGGAAGGATATGTTAAGACTGAGGTATGGAGTGAGAGAGAGAGATGGGGCCTATGTAAGACATGTCTGCGGGAATCCGTTGGTATGGTGTAGAAGATCTGCTAAGACCGGGGTCTAAAAATCCACCATGATTTCTTGCAGTCCATAGGAAAGTAAAACTTCCCATTCACAATGAAATACATCTTTTAAATGAATAAGTAAACGGAAGCTGACTATTTGGTTTTGTTAGAGGTGCAGAGAAAGCTATGACAGTAAAAGCAGATCTCAAATGTTAATCACCTGTGGCATAGTAGTTAACTCAGAATAATATTGAAATGTTTTTGCATCTGACATTCTCCACAAGCCTGTCTCCTTTTATGTGTATGCATGCAAGTATATAAATTGCTGAATCCATGTCAGTTGTAAAGTAATGGCACTGAGGGCATCATAAATTACCATGGTGATCCTCAGGAGAAGACACTGTCGTATCTGAATGAGTGTTTCACTTCCAGAGTAATGTATGCCTTCATCTGGCCCAGCAGTCAGCATATTGCCCTGTGTTGATGGATATTGTCAGCTGGAAGCTACACTACATTTCACTGCACAATAAACATGGCTGTCAAACCCATATAAAGTGAAATCAATTTATCCTGTATGGTCAGTGCATTTTAAATGAAATTAATGTACTGTGGGTATGGTGGCAAAAAGGTAGCAGATTAGTTATGCATCTTGGGATCTGAGACTTTTCATGTAAGGGGCCATTCTGTCTAGTAGGCCTAAAAGAAGGGATGTTTATAAAATATACTATTTTTGCATGGTCTTCAAATAGTGGCCCCTGTGCCCTCTTTCATGTTTAGAAAAGAATTGATAATATTAGCCAGTTGGGCCCTTTTATCCTGTCTTTTGTTTGCTATAAATGATGATCATATTTGTCAAATAATAGTGCACTTTAATGTTCTAATTTATTACTAGCTCTGACACAAACAAATTTCTACTTAATCAAGGTATCTAGAAATAGAGTAGAAGGGCCAGAGATTGATTGGGTCATGTTGTTCCTGTATAATCACTCCACTGAGCTGAAAGGCTTTACTTTTTCCAGAAAGTGGAAATGTTGGTTTTAATGTATATTTTGCTTCTAAACTTTTGGGAGTAGGCTTTCCTGTTTATGCAGTAGAAGCCGTGGCTGAGGCCATCAGTCCAACCACTTTACATTTAGCTATAGAAGTTTTTCAGTCTATAGGGGGATATTTAGTAGATGCCACATTGCAAAGCATACTTCCGTGTGTCACGCTAGTAGGATTCATGAAAACAAGCAAGAGCTATGTTCATTCATTTATTCATTCATTTACCCAATCATTCATTAATTTAACATAGTTTACTAATTAAAACTCTATATGCCAAGTGCTTTCCTAGAACCTAGGGATACAGCAGTGAATGAGAGCCACTTCTTGCCATATTCTTAAGGAGATTTTCATCTAGAATGTTACTAGCTACAGTCACCTCTTTGGAAATGATCAAATATCAGAGATTTAGATATAGTTTCATATGGGAATGTTTAAGAACTACCCTTAAACAGCAGAAAAACATATCAGGACCCTTGCAATAAATGCCTCTGAGTCTAGTAGTTTGCCTAGAAGTTGAAAACCAATCTTTTACTTAATAAATATTTATTGAATATCTATTATGTGGGAAATCCTGGGGATACAAGAATGAGTACAACATAACCACCAACTTTAGGGGTTTCATATTCCTGAGGATCGAGTGGAAATATTAGAGAGAGATAGTCACATAAACAAGTAATTACTTTGGGGCATGTAGCATAAAAGAAAGAAGAATGAATGCAGCCTGGGGAACATCATTGCAAATGCTGTTCCTATGGCCTGAATTACCCTTCCCATCTGTCTTTACAGCCCTCCCCTGTTCACGTGCTGATCTTTATTCATCCTCCACGACAGAGCTTAGACAACGTGCCTCTCCTAAGAGGCATTAGCTGACTATCTTGTCTGCTGCCCTCTTGGCTCCCTGTTTACTTCAATATTACCGCACCGATTGTACACTCTGTGATAATTGCCTGGGGTCTGTACCCCCTCTGATCTGTGTGCTCTCTAAAAGCGGGGTCTGTTTTATTTACCTTTGCATCCCTAACCACTGGCATAATGCCTAACTCATAGTAACTGCTCAATTAATATTTTGTATTGAATTAATTAACTCGTGAAACATATCACATTTGAATAGGCCTTGAAGGATGAGTGGGACTTGGTGGGATTTCATGAAGAAGGAGGAGAAGGGGCTTCCAGGCCGTGAGAGGAGCAATGGACAGGCATAATATTGTGAGAGAAAATTCTGTTTGAGGTAAAGAGATAGTTTGAAGTGCTGCAATTTTTGGCAAATGAGGCTAAAATGATAGGTGGGAGCCTGCTTTTGAAGGGAGGAACCGCAAGAGGAAAACTCACTCTAAAATAATGCCAGTCATTGCTAAATCACCACCCGCAACTGATGGTAGTAAAAATGTACGAGGTGTACAAAAACAGACAAAATTAACTCTGCCCGGTGTGTCTTTGAGGCCTCCATCAGAAGGGCCTATAGAATTGTCATTTGAAACTGTATTCTTCCAAGAGGTCACTTAAAAAGAAGAGAAGGGCCTAGGGAAAACAGCTGAAGCAGGCGGCAAGCTGTGTTACGTTACTCAGATAATAATGCTTTGCACCCATCTTGTTCTTCCTGCCCTGACGTTACAGGAAGTAAAGCAATGAATGGCTCTGCAGCTAAACTACAGCAGTATTATTGTTGGCCAACAGGAGGCGCCACTGTGGCTGAAGCGCGAGTCTACAGGGATGCCCGCAGCCGGGCCAGCAGCGAGCCACACATCAAGCGACCAATGAATGCTTTCATGGTTTGGGCGAAGGATGAGAGGAGGAAAATCCTTCAGGCCTTCCCCGACATGCATAACTCCAACATTAGCAAAATCTTAGGTGAGTGCAGTCTCTGATGCTGACCTTGTACCCCCCGAGGGCCGGAGAGTGGAAAACAGGGGCATACTCTGACACCTCGGGGAGACTGTGGTTTCCGGACGTTAGACGTAGCTCTGCAAGCTGCCTCGGGAGTCTTCGTCATCATCTCTGTGCCCCCCCCCCCCCCGCAGCATGGCGTTTAGGGTTAGGGTTACACATCACTGGGTGCCAGGGAAGGACGGACTAAAAACTTACTTTGGAGACAGAACTTTTTACGGTCTGTTATATACTGTGAATTTGGCAACTCTGAGAGGTCACTGCTAAACAGGAACCGTGGAGACAAGCTTTATCTCCTCTTACTCAAGCCTTCCAATCTGCACATTGCTGCGAAACCTCAGATCCTATAGTGTTCTGCTCCAGCATTCTTGGGTTCCTATGTTCCTCTGAAAGACGCGTCAGGACCTGGGGTGAGCCCCCCCATAGTGTGAAATTCATGGAGTGTTGAGCAGTGCCTCTAAGGATAACTTTAAAACTTGTAAAATGAAACGGCATTTACTTTAATAAGATATGACTAGTTCGAATTTCAGAGCGGAGAGTTGAACACACAGACCACAGGGCAGAGGCCCATTTTGTGGTCAATTGCCAGAGTGATTCTCCCGCTTCTCAGGATTAAACTCAAGGCTGGTTCTGTGAGCGTAAAGCTCGCCTGCGGCAGATGATCCAGTTTGGAATTATTGTGTTCAGCACACTGACATATTTTATTCAACATGCAGCATTATAGGCAACACGTTTCCTCTTTAAAAAGAAAAAACACAGAAGGCACTGTTCTATTTAAGCTGTCATGATGTGACAAAATCTCAAAAGGAGCCGTTTAAGAAACTGAAAAACATTAGAGACTTAAACTGTGGTTTTCATTTTTTAAATGTTTTGTTCAAAAGCAATAAATATTTAACCTTAGTAAATATCGGTGATCTGGACATACACAAATACACATGTTTTGTCACTGTATAAATAATTTAACTTGATTCTGAGACATGGGGAGGCAGTAACCTCTAAGAAAATTTAAAACATACATAAGATCAAAAAGTGGTGAAATGTTAAAAAAAATAAGTTTTTCCCTTTTGACTTCTGAATTTCAAGATGGATACTAAATGTCATTACAATTAAGCGGGGTGTTATTTTTAGAGTTTCTGAGATATGCGCAGGGATAGTGTTATTCCTTTTCAACTTAAGTACCTTTCAAACCAAAATGCTCCTCAGGATATATTAATTTTTTTTCTAGTTAATAGACATTTAAAAGAAAATCAGTTTTTGTCTGTCCTTGAAATCTGATGCCTTACTTTAAATTTTCTTTTTTTTCTCCCTCCCTTTCTTCCTTCCTTTCTTTCTTTCCTTCTCTTCCTTTCTTTCTTTTTCTTTCTTTCTTTCTTTCTTTCTTTCTTTCTTTCTTTCTTTCTTTCTCTTTTTTCTTTTCTTTTCTTTCTTTTTTTTTTGCCATTCTTATAGCAACATGAGTAAGCTCTCAAATGAGCACAGAACCTCTCTGTTTCCATTTTGGCAGCTGTGGGGAATCTATATTATTGGTGTGCATTCTGTGAAAAAAATTATTAAGAACATAATAAGTGTATTCATGAAAATATACACTTTAGAGCACAAGCATTTCAAGAGTAGCCAGAATCCTCTGTTAACTGGGGCTTTAAAGCTACTGGGAGTCAGCACAACACAGAGAAGCCGATCTGCATAGACTTTCTACACAACTTTTGCACAACAATCAGGAAAGAACAGGGATGGATGTGCTATTAAAGCAGACCAGGATATTGCTGGCTACAGAGAATATTTGTACAACTTTCCATTTGTTTATGTATGAAAAATCTCCACTGAAGAATAGCTAACATCCAGTCAGCACAGCTGTTACCGCTTTATTCACCAGCGAGACACAAAAATGCAATTTGATACACGTAAAAAAACACATCCCTTCTTCGTCGAGTGTTTAGATAATTCCTTATAAACAATATTAGAGAAGTGAATACTTTTCCTTCTTCCTCTATAAACCACATTAAAAATTTTTGTGCTGTCATTGGTACAGCTTTGAATGAACGTTTATAGTACTTGAAAATGGTATATATAATTCCAACTGTACCTTCCGGTTCGAAAGCTAGAGCTTCTTAGGTAAGGTTTAGGCTTTTTAATTACCCGGGGCCAGGGGAGACAGCATGCACAGTGGGTTTTTACATATGGAAGGATATCGACATCTGCTGACATCTTATCACAGAGTAGCTTCCATAAAGATGCTTGGACAAGTGTGGGAGACGTTTGAATCTCTGGAACCAGGAGAGCTTTTTCTAAGAATCCCTGTCAGCCTTGAGAGTATGCTTTGGAAGTTTAGGTTTTTCACCTTTTGAGAGAGGTAGACAGATAGAGGGGGGAAGGACCTTGGCGTAGGAGGTGACCTATAAGCAGCAGAGATGTGTTTTAAAACAATATACCTTTTGTAGCACCAGCTTTAAGTTATCGAAAGACATAATGTGCTAAATGTATCACATACAAAATGATTCTTTGCTCTTCACGTCTGTAAAAGACTACTTGGGAGGCTCGGTGGTATGTGCACAGGTGAGTGAAACAGTGGGAAGGTATATACAGCATTTGCCACCACTATGTTGCCTTGACCACGTGGGTACTGAAGGCTATTTTTATGTTTAGGGTCTCGCTGGAAATCCATGTCCAACCAAGAGAAGCAACCATATTACGAAGAGCAGGCCCGGCTAAGCAAGATCCACTTAGAGAAGTACCCGAACTATAAATACAAACCTCGACCGAAACGCACCTGCATTGTTGATGGCAAAAAGCTCCGGATCGGGGAGTATAAGCAACTGATGAGGTCTCGGAGGCAGGAGATGAGGCAGTTCTTTACTGTGGGGTGAGTGTTCCCGAGAATGTAGCCACCTGGGCTTTCCCTTCCCGGTAGGAAACCGCAGGACGGCTACTGGCAGTGTGTTTGGGAAGGAGATTAGGGAAGGGAGGAGGTCGAGACCTACCCAGGGGCTTGGCTGTGGTGATCTTTGCAGTGTTACACACACACACACACACACACACACACACACACACACACACAGAGTCTTGCAGCTTGGCTCCTGTTCAACAGCGCAAAACAAACCTGGTCGCCCTTCTCCCTGTCTCCCAAACGAGTCGAAGATGTTCCGTGCCCACACACAAAGTTGTTGGTAGTTTATTTAAGCAGACATACAGGGAGAACGAATAAAAACTAACTTAAGAAATCCCCGGAAGCTTTCCAGCTTCTCTGGGTGGTGCTTCTGATTCTAATCACAATAGTCTGCTTTTGTTGTGGGATCTACCACAAGATAATTGGCCTTGACATTGGTTAGAGGACCTCATTTTTGGCATAAGATCCAGAACTCCTGTTGCAGTAAATTATTCTGTGGTGGAAGCAATAACAATGTGGATTTTCTTGCTTAAATCAGAAACTAGACATGTTTTTGATATCTTCAAGTCTGATTTCATGTCATTTTGTTTAAAAATTAGGTAATAGATTTCTGGTATAAATTTCGACTTGGCTGACTGGCTGTCTGCATTGAAAAGAGGCCCCTTGTAACCACAGCAGTGGGGATAAGTGGGGATGCAGATGACTGTAGGTTCCAGCATGCCCAGGCCCAGAAGCACAGGGGGTAACAAACCAGAGGACCTTTCTGGAGGCACTGGCCTGAGGCAGCTGCAGTCGGATTGGGAAGATACTTGGGATAGGCCTTAAGAGAGAGGAGTAAGTAAAAAGGCAGCTGGATTCACTGTTAACCAGGGGGAGCGTGGAGGAGCTATTACATGGCAGGGAAATGGGACAGCTTCCCCTGCAGGTGAGGAAAAGATGTACCTTAGAGGAAAAGTAAAGAACTGTTTATTTTTTAAGGACACTAAAAAAATAACATCTCGGAATAGAAAGTTGGCTTCAGAAGCATGTGTTTAGTAGCATAAAATTAATTTGGAATAGTAAATAGAATACAAAATATAAAAATAAAAGGCCGATGAAAGCCGTCCGGGTCATGAATCTGTGCCCTACCCTAGAGAGTTCTGGAGAAGAGCATGGGCTCCGGAGTTTGACTGCTGAGGTTCAAGCACGGTGCCACCCACCTGGGCAAGTTACTGACCTTCTCTGAGCTTCTGTTTCCTCATGTAACGAATGAAATAAATAACAGTACCTGTCTTGTACAATTGTTGAGAGGATTCAGCGAGGCAGTGCTTTTGAAAATACTTTTATAGTGCTTAGTCCATTATCAATAAAGGTGAGTTTTTATTGTTATCATTACTATTAAATATGGATTTACTATCACAATAAAACTATATTTTATGTTATACCCCAGAGAGTCAATGAGTTTCTTTACACTGTGGCAGAACTTTTTCAAGGTAAAGGGAGTCTTAAGCCACTTTATTTGAGAATCCCAATCTATTAACAGATGAAGCTGTGCCAAAATAGGTCTATCAAATTCTTCTGTATTATAAATGTTTGTATTTTAAAAAATAATGCTTTTAGCACCAGAAGTACAATGAAGTATAAGGAGGCTATTTACTGGCGATTTAGAAACTTTATGAAAAATACCGATTCACGGTGCACTTTGAGAAGCATAGTCACGTAAAACAAAATACACATTTATTTTAACTGTGTGATGAATGTCTTTTTTTAATCCTGTCTCTGAGACTGTATATAATCTCCTTTGAGCAGAGAATCAAAGCTTAAGTTTGAGATCCTTTGTGATTCCCACTCTTTTTTCATGTCATGTCTCTGTGTGTCTAATGGTACAGAACAGGTCTCTTTTGCCATAGTCTGGATGGCTATGAGGTACCATTTTAGTTCCCCGGTACTTATTTGAAGATATGAGATGTGGTCATTCTGTTTGATTAGTTTCCCCTTACTGGAGGCTCCGTTGAAGTCACGCTAAATCAGATACCTCAACACGTGACGACGCGCGTAAGACTCAACAGCATCTACCGTTTATTGTCTACTGTATCCCGTATACTGGCCATTTTAGATAGACAAATCACATAATCCTCCAAATAAGATAAAGAGATCAAGGTCCTGTGGCCGCCCAAAGGTGACAGAGGGTCAAGGTTTAAATCCGAGTCTCTGCCTCCGTCATACCTAACGATTGAGGAGTTGTTCTTACCACAGTGCCCCAAAATATTCCTCATCGCCCCATCGTGGCACAGTTAGGAGCTGCGCTATTTGGAAAAGAACTCCTAGGACCTTTGGTTGTGGCGTGTGATGGCGTTAAAGGAGCTTTGAAATTTAGAGACAAAGGATCCTGTTGCTGGTAGTGTAGGGGGTCCTTTACGGAAAGCTCATTTTACACCGTGGAGTGGGGCTACGGATGTGCAGGCAATGGCCAGAATGTCTTGTTCTTTAATTTTCACTGCTGAGTATTTTCCTCTGCCCACCTTCGGTAATATTTGCAACCTAAAGCCAGGTATTATTTCTACTTAAAGATTCGTATTCTCTTTTAAGTAGTTGTATTTGATAGATTATTAACTCCCTGGGGTTCATCTTTGGAAATTCATCTTCATTAGATGTGAGGTTATTACAAGAGGGAAAAGAAACAAGAAATTCGAAGATTGCTATTGACTTCTTGAAGGAATGGGGGCGAGATCAATTTTTATAGCTGATTTTGAAAAGACATGCATAACTTTCAAGCCAATAAAATTACATACATTGCTCAGCATTGTCATGCATTTTACTGATGGATGATACAACTAAAAGTTCAGCGAGTTAGATTTTTTTCACTCAGCTATTATGAAATAAGTTTACCAATAATATGAAACGGAGTAAGGTTAGCTTTTCCCTTAGATTTAACCCCTTTGATCGACAGGTTAAGTATAAGAACTTTTAAGAATTTTAGTGAGTACTGTTAATGTTGAAATGATATTCTTTAGGGCACATGTACCTACAACATTGTCTTCTCCCAGAGAATTCCGGCCCAACGTACTTCCACTTATTTGAAGTTTATTCAGTAATTTACCTGTGAACTCATAGAGAATTATGCAGGTACTATAAAATATCAAATCTTGGGCTACTTTTTGAATAATAATAATGATAAATTATTGAATACTTGCTAAAGACTGTGATGAGTGATTTATACAGATTATTGCAAATACAACAAAAATACAAGAAGCGCAGTGACATCCTCACTATGGGGCTGAAAAACACAGGGTTCAGAGATGTTCAATGATTTGTCCAAGGCCACACAGCTAGTAAACTGCAGAGGTGAGATTTAAACAGGCTTGTGTGAATGGGAGCCCTGCGACCTTTCCACCCTTACACACTCTCTCACTCGGAGCCTACACACTCTTTGGAGGCTCTGTAGTGCGATAGTTACAGACACTGATTCTGGAACCAGACTGTTCTGTCTCAAGGACCAGATCTGCTTCTTTCTGGCCCTAGCAACTAATACACAGCGCTCTTTAGTCCTCTGAAGTCTCCGCTTGCCCTTGGGAAGCTTATTTGAACTCTCTGTACCTCAATTTCCTCATACATAAAATGGAGAGCTGGCCATAACACCTACAAAATTGGGCCCTTCTGAAGATTGACTAGCTAGGTCTGCCTCAAGTGCTTAGAACAACGTCTGGCACAGAGGAAGCCCAGAATCAGGGCAAATGTTAGTATTCTAGAAAAATAACGCTACACGCCAAGTATGTATCTCATAATATAAAGAATTGTATTCTAGTGCCTTGTGTGGGAAGTGATCTGAAATTTGCCATTTTGATCTTAATCCGAAAGAGGTTGAACCAAGCCTATGACATACTTATAAATATAATTGATTCGCATAGGCTAGCCATACTATTTTCAGTATTGTCCTCCTGTAGAGAAAGCTGGATTAGAGTCTCTAACAGGCAATATAAAAAGATTGCTATTATTTCCATTTCTTACTGCAGTATCAACTACAGAGATGGACGACGCGTAGGCTTATCTCCTAATGAAACAGACTTCGTGGTCTTCATTTAGAAAGGCTGTAAAAGTCTGAAAGATCAGCAAACAAGGGGGATTTGCCAAATTAATACATAAGGGTTTTTTTTTGTTTTTGTTTTTTGTTTTTGTTTTTGTTTTTTTTGCAGTTGGCAAAGCTAGGCTATATTCCAGGAATATTCTTGTGATTTGGAAACCATACAACAATGCTGAGCTCTATCAGGGTCAGCTTTACCCTTTACTTGGGCTGGAAGGAGGGGTTCTTAGCCATCTGTGCTCATATCAGCTTCATGTGTATACTTTTACAAACATCTACAACTTTTGTTTTGATGTGCACATTCATTATTTGTAAAGCCCAGTACTTGCCAGCTATTCCTGTTTGTGAAATCTGCAGTGTTTGAATTTTGACTTTGCAATTGATCTGTAAAGGAAGGAAAAATGCTTTTTAGGAAAGTAATTTCCGATAGACAAAGCTTGAGCCTGCTGGCTGGATTTTCCATTTTGTTAATTGATTGGTCCGTCAATTGGTAAGGGCTTATTTGAAACCACTGATGTGCCCAGCACTGTACTAAATTAATATAGGACATGAAGCATTAATTCTGTACACAATGAGCTTTCAGAGAGTGTTGTAGTCAGAGAAACCAGACGCATACATAAACATATTAGCAAATAATAGTTTGTTATACATACATATACACAGAGTGTGAGAACACATTGCCCAGTGCTGCACATAGTGTATAGTGAAGTACTGATTTTGATCTTATAGACAAGATCAAGCAAAGCTCAGGGAAGGAGAGATTACTATACATTAGGGCTAACCATAGGTCATCCTTGAGGAAGGGGACTTGACGTTTGGGTAGGGTCAGGCTGGTGGAAAGTGGACGTCAAGATTCCTGGGAAGAAGAGCAGGAACACATGGAGGGAAATGCAGAAATGTTCGATAGCTAAAAAAGCGAGGCTAGCCTAGGGGTTATTCCTGGCAGTAAAGAAAAGTAAGAGAGGCAGGGTGGAGCAATATTTTGGAAACCCTTGAAAGCCAAGATTCAGCAACTATAATTAGCCATGCTTACTTGATTTTTTAGTCTTTTATTATGCTGGTAACAATAACGAGAAAGCAAGGCCAGCATGATAGTTAGCTTACGATTTTGCATTCAGAGAATCAGCGGTAACTTGGAAGTGGCCTCAGAAGTCTTACGCTTTAAGTAGCCAGCCGCTGTAGGAGCCCTCTCTGAGTTCTGCTTGAACTATTCTAGGGCCAGAGAGCTCACCACTTCCCAAGGGAGCTAGTTTCTTTGTGGAACATGCCCTAATGCTAGAAAGTTCTTGTCTCTTAACTGAGCAATGATTTACCTTTCTGCTACTTGGTTGCTTAGTTCTAATCCTCTTCTTTGGTCCCTCTTCTAGAGCCAGTCTCTTCCTCATTTATAAAGATAACCACTCAGACATTTAAAGATGGTTATAGTCACATTTCTTCTCCACTATCTTCCCTCGCAAATGTCTAGTCTCATTACATCTTTTCTTCTCTCAAATAGGTTACCCAGCTTTTTCATTTGTTTCCCCCCTCATTCACTAGTTCATTCATTCATTCATTCATTCATTCCATGTACACAACATGGAGTGTGCCTCTGTGTTCCAGGCATTGTCTAAGTTCTAGAGTTGTATCAGTGAAAATTCCTGTCCTCATGAAACTTACATTCCAAGGGGGGAAGTCAGACAACCAATCAATAAATGAATAAATAAATATCAAATATAAATAAGTGCCTTAGAACAAAGTAAAATAGGGAAAGTGTAGGGAGTGTCAGAGGATGGAGCGCAATTTTAAAAAGAGTAGCTGCAGAACCTTACTCAGCAGCTCACACTTGAAGCAAAGGCCCGCGGAATGAGAACAAGCTGGGTCTCTGGGGGAAGAACCGGGCAGGGAGAGGAGCCACTGCTGAGGCCTGGAGGGAAGGTTGCGATTGGCATGTTCAAGAATTAACGAGGCCAGAGTGGTAAGAGCAGAGTGAGTAGGTGGGAAAAGTCAGAGATGTCAGAGAGGTAGCAGGGAGTCAGACTGTGAAAGGACCATCGTGAAGACTGAGTGAGATGGAAAGGCATGGGAGGGTCATGAGCAGAAGAGCACTGTGATGGGACTTAGGTTTTAAAAAGATCACTCTATCTCCTGTGTTGAGTATTGTCTGAAGGGGGCATGGCTGAAATAAGGAGGCAGGCTCTTACTATAAACCAGATTAGGGTTGACGGTGGCCTGGGCCAGATTTAGGGGTGAGGGTAACAAGAAGTGGACGGATTCTGGATGTGTTCCTGATAGCGGACCGCTAGGATTTGCTGATGGACTGCATATAGGGTTTGAGAGGATGTGCAGTTACCGAGGATTGGCCCAGAAAGATGAAGTAATCGTTGACCAAGATCAGAAGGGCCCTGAGAGGAGCAGGTATATGGAGATAATCAGGAGTTCAGTTTCGGACCTATAAGATTGAGATGGTATTTTGACATCCAAATCGAATAAGAAGTTATATACATATATGACTCTGGGATTTAAGAATGTAGTGCTTACTGGACATACAAATTTGAGAGTTATCAGCACCTAGATAATATTCGAAGCTATGAAAAATGGACAAGCTCACCGAGGGAATTGATTGAGATAGAGAAGAGATGAAGTACAAGGACTGATCCTTGGGTACTTCAGAGTTTAGATGTCAGGTTGATAAGGAGGGGAGGGTACATTCAGGAGACGGAGAAGCAATGAGATAGGAAGAAGACCAGAAGACCAGAAAAGAAAGCGGTTCAGCAAGGGGAAAAGTGGCCAACTGTATCAAATGCTGCTTATGGCATAGGTCAAGTAAGAGGAGGACCAAGAACTGACTTCTGAATTTAACAACATGGAGATCATTGGTAGTGTGACCTTTACAAGCTGTATTTCAGTGGAGTGTTGGGAGTGATTGAAGTAGTTTTAGGAATTTAGAAGAAGAAGTGAAGAGAGTGAATATACACAGTGTTTCAAAGAGTTTTGTTTTAAAGGAGATGGAGAGATGGAGCAGGAGCTGGAGGGAATGCGAGTCAAGAGAGAGTTTGTTGTTTTTGTTTTTAAAGTGGGAGAGATTATGGCATGTTTATGTGCTAATGGGAATGATCCAGGAAAGAGGGAAAATAGATCACGCATATGGGAGAGACAGTCACTGGAGAGAGATCCTTAGTAAGCGAGAACAGATAGATTCAGTGAAGAAGCGAAAGGATTGGCCTTACACTGGATTACAAATTCATTCAAAATACAGGAAGGCAGGCAGAGAATTAGAACAGACAGAGGTAGATGAATATGTGATGGCGGGAGCTTGTGAAAAATTTCTTCTGATTACTTCTAATTTCTCCATGAAATGGAAAGCCAGGTCATCAACTGAGAGTGAGGATATGGGAGAAGTTGGGCATCCAAGGAGGGTTGAGAAGGTATGAAATAATTATCTAGGAGAGTAGAATAAGGAGTGGCCTAGGAAAAGTACAACATGATGGCTGAACAGCACCGGAGGCCAATTTGAAATTCATGCTCAAAAATTCAGAGACTAGTACATACGCACGGTAGTGTGTTCTGCAGCCAAGTGCAGCTGCGTGGGAGTGCTCACGAGCAGGCAGGGAGTTCGTGTAAGGGAGGGGAGAGGACCTGTGAGACAGTGACTAACCACAGGATTTATCCTGGCTAAAGAGGTAAAGTCAGGACAGCGAGGGGGAGGGACAGGAGAACAGCAAAAATTGGTCGAAGGATCAAGGAGTTGCAGATGCCCATAGGGTGGGAGAATTATTGAACTGGGGTTTTAGAGGAAGAAAACTAGAAAGATAAGATGTGGTGGTCAGAGAGTGGGATGTTTAAAATGGAGAACAGGGTGGGGTTACAGCTGGAAATGACAAGGTCTGCTGACACAGGAAGGGGGCCAGATCATCACCGCGGAGAGGAGGTCAAGAAATTGAGGTAGCAAGGTGTTGAAATTCTCACCTCCGTGGATAGTGAGTCATCAAGAATTACGGCAGGAGAAATGTTGGAGAGGGAGTGACAGTAAGCCAGGAGCTAACATCTTTAAGGAATGAGGGGCGATGACCAGGAGGAAGTAGATAGGGGGTCAGCGGGTGACAGTCTGGTATCCCTCTACCACCAGTAGCAAGCTTCTGAATATCAGGTGCCTCACTCCAGAAAGCAAGTTGTACAGATGTTTTATTTGTTTGTTTGTTTTCAGTGTTCCATTACCAACTTAATGTCCAAGTATTGTTAAATATGTGGAGCCCAGTTTAGAAGAGGTTGATTCTGATTCATATTGCCAAGTAGTTTTCTGATCGTGTGAGCTTGCCTTTCTCGCCCTAATCTTGATATCCAGTAGGGAATTTGCAACATTAAGAAAGGGTTCTGCTCGTATGGCCTTGGACAAACAATTTAAACTCTCTGAAACTTAGTTGGTAACTTCATCAGTAAAGAGGGGAAATAATATTCGCTTCTTAGGCTTATCATGAGGATTAAAGAAGATAGTGTGAAAGCATCTAAGCATTGTCTCCAGCACAAAACAGAAACTCAATTAAAATTTATTTAATAGATCAATACATATAGATATTTTGATTAAAAAATACTGCAAAACCGACCATCTATTCTTTCTAAAAAGAGAACGTCCTTTATGAAAAGAAAGTGTACCATTAGTTTGTGTATGGTATGTAGAGTTTATGTTATAGACTAGCTCACCAAATAGGGAAATCTGTAAAATGTGTTAATATTGCAATAAAAGTTTTTACTCTACACTCATTATGTGATTAAGGCAAAAATATTTTTATTGCAATTATCCAAGTTTCAGTAAAAAATTTAATGAGGCATTCACTGCCTTGGGCGGGCTAGCATGAAATTTAATTTGTGTTAATTGGCCCAAAAGTTAAGAAGCAGAAGTATACTGTTTTTAGAATTTGATTCTGTGAGAGGGAAACCAGTATCTTATGAGATGTTTCTATGCAGAGATATAGTTCCTCTATCATCTTCTTCAGGCAATAAAAAAAAAAAAAATCACCCCGAGCATCATAGAAAATGGATCAGTATCAGGTGCTTAGTGCCAACTGCGTACCAGCAGGATCTATAGAAATCAGAAATGTTCATGAGACACCGTAAGCATAGTGTATTTGTATATTGAGTATCTATAGAGGAAAGACTGATAGAATTCAAGTCAAGTGGCCTAGCTTCAAAGGCTTGGTTCTGCTGGTTGTTGAATGCAGGGCTTCAAACAAGCCCTTACTTTCTTCATCTGAAACCTGGGCATGACAGCACCTCATGGGGTTGCCATGTTAATGGAATGAGGTAATGTATACGAAAATATTCGATATATTATGTTAGAGGTGAAGGAATCCTTGTCACGCCTTCTGGAGACTGGAAGAGGTTGTTAAAGATAGCATTACGAGGTACCTCACAGAGCGATTCTAGGTCATTTCTGTCATTTTTCCTTTTACCAGGCTGGAAGGCATGCAGGGCTTTTTGAGAAAATTATCCCAGAAATGTCAAAGAATAGCTGGTAACTAAGCTACTTCTCTATAGATTCAGGGTATTTTTCTGACTGAGGTGGATAGAAAGATTTGACGATTCTGTAGAACAGGGTCAAGAAGAACAATTCAATGGATGGACTGACCTGAAGTTGTGAATATTAAAAGGCGAAAGGACCTTCCAAGACTTCCCTGACCCCCAGCTCTTATAAACATGTGGAAAGTGAAGCTCAGAAAGGATAGTTACAGTGATATTTTGAAATGAATTTAAATTGTAATTATTGTCCATTAAGGTTGAGGAATGCTTGGTAAATATTGCAACCAAGAGAATATTGTTTCAGTCATAGTCTGTGAGCTTGGTGTTGTAGGTCTTTAATTCTTTCAACCGATTACAGCCCCTCAAGGGAAATTGAGAGGCGGGTAGCAAAGGCTCCCTGTAGAGGGAGAGACCGACTTCATACAGGGTCTGGTAAGCTTATTTGAACTAGAGTACCGTTCTGACAGAATGATCTGGTGTGACCCAGCCTTGGCACCCGCTAGGATCTGGGATGAGGCAATGTGTGTTATTCTGATAAGTTGCAGGGCTCTTGCTGCTCTTCAGTCCTGACTCCTCTAACCCAGCGCCGGGCCAGGGCCTCGGGAGTAATGACGTCCAAGATGATCCTTCCATGATTATGAAAATAGAAGCTCCTTAAAGGAGCGTCCCTACAAGTTCAGCCACAGAAGTCGGTAGACATTTGCATGGATACCAAGTCTGACTCTCTTGGACATACTTGATCCTTTCTCCCCTTGATCTTCCCTTTGCACAGTTCTCAAGCCAAGGTGAAGACACACGCCTGCTTAACAGTGGCATTAATGTATGTCTCGTGCTACCGGTCATTTTGTTGTATCATCCTGGGAGATCTTAAAAAATGATGTCACATGTAACTTTTGGAATTGACTACCGCATTTGTTTCAAATGCGCAGTGTTATTCAAGCTTTGCCCTATGTAATGTTGTAAGAACCCTGCTTTTATGTTTCAAAACCATCGATAAATTGCTCCATGGTATTGCTTAATGCCCAACCATAGCATCGGGAGCTGTGCAGGACTCCTCCAGGGAGCACCTTTGTCCCGTTTTGCCATCTGCTTAGAATGTCAGACAGAGCCCTCTTTTGGAATGTGTGGGGGAGGAATTCCAGTGCCACCCGGAAGAACAGATAGAGAGAGAGTTCGTCCTGTTTTATTTTATTTTTTGAATCCATACAGGCAGCAGCCTCAGATTCCAATCACCACAGGAACGGGTGTTGTGTATCCTGGTGCTATTACTATGGCAACTACCACACCGTCACCTCAGATGACATCTGACTGCTCTAGCACCTCGGCCAGCCCGGAGCCCAGCCTCCCGGTCATCCAGAGCACTTACGGCATGAAGACGGACGGCGGGAGCCTAGCTGGAAACGAGATGATTAATGGAGAAGATGAAATAGAAATGTATGACGACTATGAGGATGATCCCAAATCAGACTATAGCAGTGAAAATGAAGCCCCGGAAGCTGTCAGTGCCAACTGAGGAGTGTTTGTTTGCTGAATTAAAATACTTTGACATTTCACCTCCCCTCCCCCAACAAAAAGTTCTTAAAGAGCCCGCATGCATTTGTGGCTCCACAATTACATCAGCAGAATGGTCTTAATTGTTTCGTAAAGTGTGAGACAGATTAAGTTTTCCCGGATTTTTCATGAACTTGAGTTTTTGTCGTTATTGTTATTGTTGTTGTTGTTGTTTTTTTAATTTAGGTGAAGACATATTAAATATGAGACACCAGGACTTGAAAATTTATCTCAACCCATAGCTGTCTTACAAGTCTTATATTTTTGTCTTACTTTTTTTTTTTTTTCCTTTTGGATGTTGATAAAGGTTTAAGTTACTGTTTTAGATGGGGTTAAACATTCTCACTCAGGTATGCTGTGCCGGCCTACAGGTTGTGAATGTGTTTTATTCTGAATTATCTGAGAGAACAACTGAGGATTTCGTATCGCGAAGCAGAGCAAGTCCACAGCGCGTGCAGCTGCGTGCAGAGCCTATTCAAAAGGCCTCGGAATTCCATTTGTCCGTGTGTAGAGTTAAACTTTGAATGTGCCAAACTTTTCTCAGAACTTTTGAATCTTCATATTTTGAAAGTCTTAAAGGAGACACTGCGAAGTCTTAGACAATCTTTGGCATCTTAAGATAAAATAGCAAACCATACATTTTTTTTTCCAGAAAATGGTAAAGTACTCAGGAATCTGGAGACGAGATATTGTAAGGAATGAACAAGGTTGCCACAGTGCACGTACCCAATCGTGTTTGCCTCTTGATGTGCCATCAGTGCGTGCGTGACGCGTTGCGACGCGCACCAGAGCGTTCACCACACCAGATACCCACGCGGTGGTCTTCTCTGCCGGAGACCACCTCTCACTACATCCATTATCCCTTCGCCTTTAACCCTGACATTCAGTCTTAACACATTTTCTCTTAAATAATTTATTCATTCCAGAATGTCAAGGGTCCACTTACTATTTATTTGAAAAAAAATGTTGGTGGCATTAATTTAATAATTCTTGTTTTTCACCCTCCTTCCCTGAAGATCTTTTCAGCCCCTTTCACCTCCTTCTCCTGCTACATACAAAAGATGTACATAGCGATTTTATGTCCCCAGAGCATCTGGAAGCATTTCTGAAACAAGATTCTGTTAAATCCTGAAATTGTTTTTAAACAGAAGTGTGTATCTGGCTGCAGGGCCAGGTATTCGGACGCAGGCGTAGAGTCTTACACTTCAACAGGTGTGCCCCCGAGGTTCCCGTGACCTCAAGGCTTTTGCCAGAATTTCCCTCTACTTCAGTTTAGCAACAGTGGTAGGATCTGCATCCGCGGCATTTCCCCTAAATGCCATTCGGCAGCAAGGGTCAGCAGTGGTGACTGCCAGGCAGGAGGGTCCCACAGCCAAGTCTAAAGCCCAAGGTTGTGGACCACGGAGGAGGCCACGGCGATGCTGTCATGGGCTGGCACCGCCACACTGAGTTGCCTTGTCGCATCTGGCACACCTAGGGAGGTTTTTCTTTGCAAAATCCCCAGGATTCGAGAAGCCACATGAATAGCCTCAAGGCAAAGATAGAGGCAAAGAGTCATGATACATCCAGAGAATGAAAGAAAAACGTAGGGAAGGAGAAGGAGGGGAAATACATTCCCTATAGGAGATGTTCCTACTGTTAACTCTGGGGAACAGATGACTCCAGGGCAGCAGGTGAGCTCCTCTGCCTCCCTCCCTCCATCGCTGGCCACGTGAGGGGGAGGGGCATGCCTCCCTGTGAACACGAGTAACAGCACTGGTCGCTGGAGGATTTCTCTGGAGATGTGCTGATGGGCTGGGAGGCAGCGAGGTTTCCTTCTGCTCTCCTATCTACTGGGAGCTCAGCCATGCCATTTTGACCTTCCTGAAACCAGGACTGACTGCCTACGGTGGGGGAGGGAGCCTCACCTGGAGTGGTTCAACGGGAAAATGTCAGTTCATGGGACAGTTCACCTCACGGGACAACCCAGAATCTGATCACCAGGACATAGGAACGGCCCCATCAGATTTCTTGAGCCATTTTGTCACTTGGAAGAAAATAGTGTACCTTCATATTTATTTAAGGAGTGCTCAAGGCCATACCTACTAGCAATAAATAGGTCTAGCCAAGATGTTACTGGTTGTGTCATTAGCTGGGAGTGCTCTCCATAAGCTGACTAAGGTACTGATAGGAATGTTTCGTTCTTAGTTTGGTTGGGGATTGGAACTTTGTTTTTGTACATTTGTTTCAAATGAGGAGGAGGTCATTTTTTCTCAAAAAATGAATATTTATTATTGTCTTACTGATTTCTTTTGGTTTATATACCTCTCCTCCTCGCTTCATACTCATGTTTTTTTCTCTTTCTCTTTGACTCTTGCTTTTGCTCTCTCCTCCTTTTTTTTTTATTTTGCCGCATAGGTAGAGTGCTGTATGGCTAGCATTGTATTGTATGTAATTAATTTTGCACAAAGGCAAACATTTAGAATAGTAGGTTAATTTTGTTTGTTTTTATGACCATGCCAAAATAATATTCTGGGCTGGTGGAGAACAAAGGACTGTTCTTTAGGACTGAAACTTGATTTTGCTTGTAGTTAAAAAAAAGAAAGAAAGAAAGAAAGAAAGAAAGAAAGAAAGAAAGAAAGAAAGAGAGAAAGAAAGAAAGAAAGAAAAAAAAAGCAACAAAAAACACACACACTCACAGATGTTGTTTCGTAAGTGTTATAAGCACTGGATATAAATGGTATTTTTTATCACTTCTGACTAATGTGAAACTGTTGTACGAAAACGACCTGAACAAAAGTCATCTGTTTCGACTCGTGTGGGCTTGCCTCACAGTTGCCGGATTTGAGTCATTTTTATGTCTTGTTATTTCAGTTATTTATGCAAAATACATGTGTGTATGAACACTTTGTTTTGGCCCCAGCTCTGCCTCAGTACCGGGGTGCAGTTACTTCTAGCCGGGTTCTGAAGGGTGAAAGGCTATTCAGGAATGATCTGATTGGAAACGTCTCTTTCATTGGGTCAAACAGTGATGCTGTATTTGAATCTAAATTCTGCGTACAAGCAGCCTATTCTATTTATTAGCCAAGTTTGGCTCTAAATATCCATGGAAATTAAGAATGACAATCACAGGGATCACTTCGTTTTCTTTTCAGTGGGGCTTAAACAAAGTTTTTATGACTTTACCATCTCATTTTAGATGTTTCTAATTGTGTAAATATAACATAGAAATAGAATTTATTTTTGGTTCATGAATACTTAGATATAAGTTATGTATTTCCTTTTCGTTCTCTATCCATATATGTTGGTCCAGACTGGGAGTTGACGAGTCACTGTACCTCATGGGGATAGGGAACTAGCAGCCACAGTGAGAGGGCGGCCACAGTTCCACCTGCCGCAGGGGCGGTCAGACCCTTCTCTCGGGTTCCCGTGCAGTTTGGAACCCACCGTCCGCAGACTCAGACTCTTACTTATTTTTTTATTATAGAAAGTCGATGAATTGAACGTACTAAATTTCCAGGACAGCTGGGGGAGAGTCTGTTTGCTTTTGGAAGTCCCACATAAATCTTACAAGGTAGTTCTGTGACCATTTAATAGCAAGAAGCATGAATGCCATTCTACAGGTGAAAATCTGCCTCTGAGATTGACCGTTAATAAAAGCCCTACCATGCCAATTAGATTAAAGAATGCCCATCCACTGTTTTCCGTGCTTCCTCTTTCATAGTCTCTTCAAATCAAAGACAAATCATCTCCATGTTGTTAAAGAACTTATAGGATCAGGATTTTCCTTGTCACTTAGAATAGGGACACTAGCCCACGATCCTCTCCTAAAAAATGGACCATATGGGATAGGAGGGAAGGAAGGAAAGAAGGAAGGAAGGAAGGAAAGAAAGGAAGGAAAGGAAGAAAGAAAAGAAGGAAGGAAGGCAGAGAAAGAAAGAAAGGAAGGAAGGCAGAGAAAGAACAGGAGAAAGAAAAGGTCAATCCGTGGACAGGAGCCCCCGGGCAGGCGGTCACTCCATTCCCTTGGCGGAGGCGATGCGGTACCTTTTCTGGGAAGGTGGGGACATTTGTCATCTGCACGTGTATACAGCTCGATCTTTGGGGAGCGCATCAGTTTGCTTCATTTGGTATGTGATACTCCCCAGCCTTGTCCTCAGGCCTGATTCAATATGCCAGGGTCCTGCCTCGGTCTCCCAGGCCAAGTTCTAAATTCAGGTGTGGGCTCACAGCTCTGTTGAGCTTGTCAAATTCTGGCCTCCCCTGAACGTTAGCCCCGCTGGAGCCCGGGGTGTTTGAAAAGGGTGTGATCACTCTAGGGCTGAAATTAAAGGCTTCTTTCTTTTCCTTATGAGGCCAGGCTGCTTCTTCGGAGCACACCCTCCCGAGCCAGGGGCACAGGCACTAGCTGAAAGCCGGGATTGTTCCGAGGAAGCCCATCTAGCCCCAGTGGGAAGGCAGCCTGGTCACTTGCACACCACAGGCAGAGGCTGCTTCTCTCAATTTACTCATTTTGCAAAGAGCTGACCTCTACCTACTCATTAGGGAAAGGAAAAAGAATCACTTAGTAGTTTTAAACCATGTGAGAAGTCCTGTACCAAGTGCCAACAACTACAAAGAATGCAGCTAGAGGAATGTATTGAAATTATTACTGGGTCTTCCTTTATAATGAGAAACTGACAAGAATGGTTGCTGTAGCCTTGCCTGACTTTGTGCACGTTTGTCTAAGGACTGAGTTGGCACTTAAGCTCACTTCTCAAAGTATAATAATATTGTATGACCTCATTTGTCCTTTTACAGAAGCACTTGCATCATTTCCTTAAGTCATCTGCCCCCTGACATGTTTTCTTCCTTAATAAACAACTTCTGTCTGTTATTCCTGCCGATTATGTCCTGTTTCTGATGCCACATACTGTTGAGCGTAACCCTCTGCTAATATCATTGGAAATGTTGATATGCAAATACATTTCCTTTTCATCCCCATCCCATCTTTCCTTCTGGGGACAGATTGCTTTCCAAAAGCTCAGACCGTGTATTAGGAATGCTGGTACCTTTGGGGCGGGGCTGGGGGCGTGCGGGGGGAGGGAGCAGAAAGGCGATGTTTAGCACAGATACTCTTCCACCTGGTGTCCGTGGCTATATGAACGCGTGACGGCAACTCAGTGACATAGCTTGCTCAGTAGTTTCTTATTCCTGAAGAACCACAAGCATAAGGTGAGGCCTCAGTGCTGGTGCTCTTGGAGTATGGGGAATGTGCAAATATTTAACTGTTTTGTATGCTGCACATTGCAGATCTGCTCATGTGCATTCTCCGTTTGTCTTCCTTTGTCATATGTGTTTTTGCTTTTTTGAAAGTGCAGTCTTTATCGTACCCTTCTCCAGCTTGTAGCAAATTAGAATGCTTAGCATTTATGTTCATTCATTATTGTATTTGCCATGTAAAATTTTTATTACCTTAGACAAGCTTATAAGCTGTTACTACATAACTTATCTTACTGTAACTCTTTTATTTCCCGACCTTGTAATTTGTTTGTGATGTATATTGTGAGATTGTATTCTATGTTAATTTAATCAGCACAATTCACTGACATGCTGGACTGACATGCTGGCTGCTGTTTCAAAGTGTAAAGTTCGCGTAGGGCTGTCGGGACAACTGCAGCTTGTTGTCAAGGTACTGTGCTCCGGTTCCTCGAGCGACACTGCGGGTGTGGCCCCTTAGGATGCTAAGGGCAAGTACTGCAGCCTCGAGCAAATTTAACTGCAGATTTTCTTTGTAGACATTCTATGTATAACGCAGGTACCTACTTGGCCCATGGCTGGTAACGATTTGGGCAATTAGAAAACACAAAAACCAGAAAAACTAGTGTCTATTGCTGCTTTGAATATGTTTGAAAGTCTGAAAATGTAAATAATTTATCAAAAAAAAATCTTGTACAGTCCAGTGTAAAGTTTTTAAATGACCTTAAGGGTTGCCATCACATGTCTCTCACACTCTCCTCTTGATAATGGGAAAAAAAAGTTTGCTAAGGATTAAAGAAATGGGAAAAGAAAAAAAAGAATCTCTTCAAATTTAAAGGAATGAATCATTGTTCTTAGCTTTGTTGCATACACACATTTCTTGGATTTCGTTGTGCAGTATTGACGTGAGATAAACTCGACATTGAATAATCTTTCAGTGGTACTTTTCAAAGTCTTCCCCTCCTCTGCCTCATAATTAAGGGAAAAGACAAAATTGAAAGACACACTGTCTTTATCCTGGTGTAGGTTGGCACCTTAGCTACTTTTTTTTTTTTTCTTTTTGCACAAGGTGCTTTCCTGATATGTTAAACATGCCATCTTTGGGTGATAACGTGTATGCCGTGAAGGGGCCTGGGCCCCTCAGGGGAGTGTCTATAAGAACTGCCTATTTATGCTCATTTACCTCAAGACTGTCCTCTCTACCCTTAATCTAGTCGTCATCACTCCATCTTTTGTACTGCTGTTGACACTTACAAATTAAAGATAAATTTTGTTTTATGACCTCTGTGTACGGCCTTGTCTGTGCCCTGGACACTGTTCCCACCGTGGAGCCCAGGGAAGGCCCGGGCTTGCCCCCCCCCCCCCCGCTGCTGGAGCCCGCGGAGCTCTCGGCTCCCGGGCCTCGCCCCTGCCCGGCTGGGAGGGAGGTCTCAGAACGGCTTCAAACCCCTCGGCCTGGAAAGACTGTCTGCTTTTGTCATTGTGGAGCATACGGCGTGGCAGGAAATGCTTGTGGATTCAGACGGTAGGAACGGGATCCAAGGTGGATTTTTGTCAAGAGAAGATGAGAGAGATGTCACTTCCCATTTGCCTGACTTCTGCGTGACAGCAAAACAGTTTATAAAAGCTCCCAGCATCCTGGGGTATGAACCAATCTCCAGGGCCAGCCTCTCATCTGACACCAACCTCTATGAGCCTAGCAGCCGCCACGAGTGGAAAATGCCGCCCTTCTGGAACCTTTGCCTCTGCCATGGTTGGGAGTGGTTGGCCAATTATCTCAGTTGCTCCTGCCTCGGAGAAGGAGAGCTCTCACGCCGATGTCCAGACAGCAGTTGGACTGGGAGTGAAACCCTGCTCCAAGTGGTATCAGCTTCGAGGAGTCTAAGGGATGGAGGTGGGGTAGCGGGCTGGAGGGAGCCAGCCCTGGAAGGAGACTGGCCCACCCAGCCGAGCCGCTGCGTGGAAGCCAGAGGTTAGTGACCAACGCCTGGAGAGCGAGACAAAGACGGGGGCGGAGGGGGGTACGGGGGGAGGCCCAGCAACTCTTTTTCGGTACTTCCTATGAAAACTGAGTCATTAGAGAAAAGACATGGATTTGCGGAGCTTTTCTTTATCACAGTCAGATTGTATGTTTGATACGGCTGTCCTGAAAGTCTAACTTGGCCGTGACCCTCCCTCCTGCCCTGTGGCTTCTTAAAAGCCCAGGTAAACATCGGGCATTGCTTTGGAGTCCCACCAACCTGACTCCGTCGCTTGCCAGCTGTCTGACCTTCCCCAAGTGAGTCCTGAGTTGTCGCCTCTGTAAAACAGGGTAAGAATCCCTGCCTCTCAGGGCTGTCGGGGGAATTAGATGGCACGTGTACAACAGGCCTACACACAGAGCACACGGATAAAGCCTGCCTCGGCTGATCAGAGAATGTCTGAGCTTGAGGAGAGCATCGGTGTCACAGGCTGAGCAAACCGAGGGACTTGCCTGAGGCCTTAATTCAGAACCTGGTCACATGCGCGGTCACAGAACCTTCCTGCAACACCCCCCCCCCCGCCCCCCACCGCCCAGGGCACAGGCTTTTCTCCTTCCCAGTGCAGCCTTACTACAGCCTTCGGTCTCTACCCTCTTCTAAAATCGTCAGGCTTTCCGTAGCCGACCAGATAAAATCCAACCATTCTACCCAGACGGTCAAGCATCAGCAGACCCGCTGGCCTCGCTTGCTGCCTGACATAACCCTCACCTTGTACCTCTCCTCTCACACCCCTCAGCCTGTCCACCCCCCTGGGGCTCTTACATGCGTCCCCTTCTCGGTTTGGGAAATTCCCATCCTCTTTCACCCTCACCCCAGATACCCGCCCCGGTCAGGCCTTGGCCGGCTCACCGACAGCTTCAGGCTTTCCTTCAGGCCCCAGGGCACTCGGAAAGGCCCTCCACGACCCGGTTTCCTACATGGTCATCATTTGCTTCTGTGTCTGTCTTTTCTGCTAGATGACGAGCTACTGAAGCCAAGGACTGTGTCTTGCGCCGCCAGCTCCTGGCACAGTGCTTGGCGTGTACTGGGTGCCCAGCGCTCACCGTGGAACTCATGTCTGAGTGCTGGCAGCCTGGCCTCCGCGTGTGGCAAAGACGTCCGCGAGTATCAGGGGCTTACGTGGTGGGGATGTGGGAGCCTGGGGTACTAGTCGCTTGGTACTAGTCACTTCATTGGGAGAAAATCTGTAGTTAAAACATCTCTAGTCATTTGGTGGGTGCCATTTCCAGTCAGCGGATGGCTTTTCCCAATCAGGCACCAGGGCAGTAAGAGTCCCCATGCTCTGGGGAGGCCCCACACTATGGGATGCCCAAGTTTTCAAGCCTAGAGCCACTGCTCTGTCCTTCCTTAAGGGTAGGAATAGGGAAAGGACAGACCAGAAAGAGGAAGTTTGTTCGCTTTGCCCTACTCTTCCCTTGACATCCCAGGGCCCAAGATTACCCTCCGCTCTGCCCAGGGTGCAGGGTACTGGGAGGCCTCTCTGCTGGGCATTCATCGCGGAGGAGAGGGAAACGTAGGTGCTCTATTTGCTGGGGACAGCAAGGGCAGCAAGGGCAGTGATCCTGCCGGTGCCCACTTAGCATTCTCTTTGTCTTTGACAAAAGAAACCCATGTCTGGGTGATAATGGCTCTCTCCCCTATCAGTGGTAAGTGGTCTAGAGTCTTGCTTTCTCAAGATAGGACCACGGGTCAGCAGCATCAGCCTCACCGGAGACATGAGAGCACCATGTGGGCCACACTGAGGGGCAGGCTCTGGAACCCAAAAGACTCTGATAGCTGCCTCTTTGAGTCAACGGTACACCATGGCATGGAGAAGGTAAGGATTTGTGTCCTCACTTGACCCAGTGTCACACAGAGATTAAATGGCAGTGCCAGAACACACACTCATTCTAATTCTAAACACAGTTGCTGTACTGCATGTGGCTCACGGTAGCCCGTGGGGATTGCTTCTAGTGGTGCAAGCCTGGATCTAGACCCGCATTACCACCGGAGTCCTGGGCTGCATCCCTGCGGGAGCACTCACGCATCTAGGGACAGTGGCCTCTGACAGCTCCAACACTGTAATTCTCTAATTCCCTGCTTGGGCTGAGCCCTGGTGCCTGGCCAAGAGAGTTCCAGGCCAATAAGGTGACTCTCTTAAGCTCTTGTTCTATAGCCCCCTCTATCAATTGTCTACTTACCTTTTTTTTTTTTTTTTGGCACCAGGCCAAGTAGCCATTGAGCAGATCAATAAGGAAATGTTTGGATTCTGGGAGTGGGAGACAGAATGAGATACCCGGTAAAGAGGATGATGGGGGAAGGTGTCTGAGCCACAGGTCACCCTGACACTAGGGATCCTAGAATCATATGTGGATTATTCATTTGCCAGGCTGTGTAAACCCACCCCCTGGCAGGCAAGACTGACCCCAGCCAGTCTTCCATCAGTCACTAAGGACCGTGAGCTCTGTCTCTGCCACCTGCTCTGATGGTTTATCCAGTCTCCACTCCCTCCTCCATTTCCACCTTATCCCATGTTCCTAACTCCATGGCTTCTGGATCTCTAGACTCATCAGACTACTAATGTGTTCTCCCACCTCTTTGGGCTGCCCAGTCAGTTCATGCATCTGTTTCAATTGCCCCTCCCCTGTATCTGTCAATCACCATCTTTCCTTTAAGGTCCAACTCAAAGCTCTTCTCCTTCAACAAACACTACAAAATCCTAAGAGCCTACTATTTAGCGGAAATATTACCAACATTCCATTTGGCCTTTACCAACAGCTCTGGATATTAGGTATCCTTTTCCTTATTTCACAGAAAAGAAACAAACACAGAAAAGTCACATGGCTTGGTCATGCTCTCCCAGTTGGTCAGAATGTCTTCTTCTGCCTCAAACTGAATCTTTCTCTCCTTTTAGTTCACTTTCTCAACCTTTTTTTCTTCCCATTATCACCACTTAAGGAGCCTTTTTGACATCCGTTCCATAGCCTCCCTCCTTTCGTGAAATTCAAATACCACAAATATACTATCTGCTTGTGTAAATCTATGTATGTCTGTACCTTATTCATTAAAAAAAAAAAAGATTTTTCACCCCCTGAGAGCCAATTTTTGCCCCTTTGGAAGCACGATCTTGCCCTTGTTGAGAATGTAGGCTCTGTATCAAGTTCACGTTAACGTTTGGCCCTTTTCATTGAGTTTGTAGCTGGCTCCCTACTACACTGTGAGTTCTGTTCTGCTTACCCTGGGTTAGTAACAATTTCCCCCAAGTCTCAGTGATATAAAACAACCATTTTTTTTTATCCTCACAAAATCTGTGAGCTCACAAATCTGAATGGGGCACAGAGGAAGGCCCTCTCTGCTGCACACTGTCTGGGACCTCAGCTAAGAAACTCAAAGGCTGGGGCTGCAATAAGTAGAAAGCTCCTGTGCTCTCACACCTGGCAGCTGCTGGTTGAAGCTACTGGCCAGAACGCCTACATGGGGCCTCTTGGGCTGCCTTACAACATGGTGGCTGGATGTCAAGGGTGAGCAGCCCAGGAGAGAGAGCCTTCTTTTTATGGCCAGCCCCAAAAGTCCTGCAGCGTCACTCCCACCGCACTCTTCTGTTGACACAGTCGCAAAACCACACCCAATTCAAGGGGAGGGGAAATTGACTCCACCTCTTAGACAGAAAGTGATAAATAAGGTTTTGAATAGCATATGGAATAGGAGACGTTGTAGTAGCTATTTCTGGAAAATACAAGTTGTTGCACTGTGTTTATCTGTGACCCTTGTGCCCCACTTCCAACTACTGCCCCATCTTCATAGGGCCTTGCACATGGTGCAATTTTGGTATAGATGTATGAAATTTATTTGGATGCTCTAAGTTGAGAGGATGAAGCCCCAGGTCTTGATCCATTTCTGCCATTACCAGCGTGTGGTTACCATAGTGAAGAGATCCCTGGAGAGGCCAGCTCTGGGCAGGAGGCTTACTGATGCACCAAGTTACCCTAGAACAAATGGTGAGTAGAATAGTTCTTTTTTTTCCCCTCTCAGGGGCAGTCCAGTTATTTCTGGAAATGTTCAAACCAGTTAAATTCCTCTATATATTATATATATTTGTCCAAATTTACAGATATATATATGGATAAACAGATTGATAGATATAGGTACATAGATAGATACATCCATACATAGAAAGTGAGAGTGAGTCACTCACAGTATTTGCAATAGAATTTGACTTATATTCATTTCTCGAGAAGCCTGTCAAAGAAACTGGTGTTGCCACTCACCAGCAAAATGCCAATCTCACCCCCTTTGACAATATTCTTTCTATCTGTATTGATATTTTTGTCTACACTACTATCATCAATACAACAAAAGATGTTTTTAAATGACAATAATCAATACTAGGAGCCATAAAGTATATACAAAAATAATTTAGCTCTTTTCATGTTCAGGAAATAATAGTTTAATGTTATAACAGTCTCAAACATGACTTACATCATTAATCAAACCCAAAAAGTTAGATTGGGGAAAACAATGTCAACCTTAAAACAATCTATTAAGTTTCTGACTTTGGATTAACATTAATCAGCTAATGGATATTACCGTATGCCCAAACTAGGTCTAAAGGAACAAGAATATTTAGTATATTCTTTTATTCGAATATTATTAATACTTCTATCTTAAAGTACTATTACACATTAATTTTAATAAAAACTCAGTATTCTCATGATAAGTGTTATTATATGAAAAGAATAAATGAGGCTGGATTTTTATGAAACGCAAAGTGTAGACTTTAGACATATTTTGGAAATGAAAGAAGCACTAATGTTATTGATGACTAATGCAGGCCAGTAAGAACGTTAGGGCAGAACAAATAACTATAATATGAACGCAGAAGAATAGTCAGGATTCTGATTCATGCACAACCCAGTTGTTCTTTCATGATGTGACATATGGGCCTGACTAACCCTTGGGTTAGAATATATTTCATTGCAGAAAGCACTCTTCCATTCCGTCCTGGGATAAAAAGCTTTATAAAATCATTTAGATGCATTTATTACACATTTTTATAAAACTAGTTCACTTTAAAAAGGCACTTGTTTACTAATACTGAAAGTAACAACACCTGCTCCATCTATGGGTTTGAGCTACTGGACACTGGGAAGTAAATCCCCAAGCAGCCACCTCTTCCTCGGCCTGGGTCTGGGGACACCTTCGGTTCTCCACCTGCAGAAGTAACCGGGACCCCGAGCGATGCCAGGAAGGCAGGTAGTTGATGTGCTGGGGGACATCAGCCAAGCATACTTGCCCTGGACAGAGCTATGGAAAAGACAAGTGGTCTGGACCTTCAACTGTGTCAGATAAGACATACCAAGGGATAAATACTGCAGCTATAAATACGACTCAAGAAACTGGATCATTTTTCAGGCTGTTGAATTTCAAATGCTTGCCAAACAGAGTGTAATATCTGGGACTCTATTTTTGCAACTCTACTGCAAGGAGTGGCTAAAGTCCAATTAATTTCACCAAGAAAATCTGGGAAGTGAGGACCAGAAGAGTTAAACTGCCCAATCAGAACTTGGAATTGAAATTAATTTCACAAATTTTAATATGTTTGGAAGAAACTCAATTTAACCCTACATTTCAGTCAGCCCCACAACGATAGACGAAAGAGATGCAGGGGGCACTAAAGAAGAAGAATATTGATTATCTCTCCATTGCCATCTGGGGGGTCAGACCACTCGGATATATAAATTGCATCAAGTTTTCTGGTTGGCCTTCTCGGGGAGGATAATTCAGAGACTTGAAGTCATCTGGAAACACCCTCTTCAAAACAAAACAAAACAAAAATCCACAAAGCTTTGGAGAGATAAGGTATTGCAATATTTCGACTTTGTTGATTTTAAATGACAGAAATCCAATTTAAATGGTTTCTGTAGCCCAGAGGGATTTAATGGCTTATATAACTGAAAAAGTGCAAAGATAGCATGGCTTCAGGCATGGCTGAATACAGGTGTTCAAATAGGGCATCACGATTTTATGTTTCTGTGTCTCTGCTCTGATTGTCCTTGCTCCCAGGGAGTCTCTTTCCATGAGATAGTCCTTTGCAGCCCCAGACTTATATTCTCTCCGTTTTAATTTCTACAGAAAGACGCCTTATAGAGCTGCTTCCTGGTTTTTCCGTTTTGAGAGTTAAGGACAGATTTCTTACTCTGAGACCTCACCTTGTATGTCTGCTTCGCAGAGTTCACAGCTGAGACATGTAGAAGATGATGATCATTTTCTCTTTTGCAAGAGACAGTAAGCTGTAGTTCAGAATTTTATCTAGTTACTCTCATTTATGAAATTGTGTGATTAGTGAATGTAACTCTTGCCACGTGTGTAGGTATCCTCTCGCTATGTTCAAACACACTAGTCATTTATCAATTTTATCTTCTTGAAGAATTATTTTCTGTTCCAACATAGATCAGTTGCTTGATGGTCCCACTGCACAATTTTGGCCTTGGGCCCTTCCTTCTCCGTCGCGCTGCATACATAGTTCTCTTGTGTTAGATACCTTGTTTTCTAGACCCTATGTCTTTCTTTTCCTTTGTTTATTCCCTTGTTTTGGTGGAGAATTTCCTCCAGGTGCTTCTTGAGAAAGGGTGCCTGCGAGGTACATGTGTTTTTGAGACATCATCTAAATATCTTTATTCTACTCTCATACTTTGTTAATATTTTGTTTGGATAAAATTCTAGGTTGGAAACCTTCTTCTTAAACTCATGAACGTATTGCTTCATTGTCTTCTAGCTTCCAGGAGAGCTATGACATGTCTAGTGCCACACTGATACTTGTTCCTTGGTATGCAACCCTCCCCTCCCACCTTCCCCCTTCCCCCATTACTTAGAGGGTCTTCTTCTCATCCTCAGTGTTTTGAAATTTCATGATGACCTGTCTTGGTGTGGGTATATATCTACTCATTGTACTGTACTGGGTACTCGGTGGTCCCTCTCAAACCGGAAAGTCATATCTTTCAGTTCTGGAAAATCATCTTGAATTATTTCTTTAATGATTTTCTCTTTGTCTTTCTCAGGAACTCATAAGTTCAGGTGTTGAAACTTCGGATGTGGTCTTAATTTTATTTTTCTTTTCCATTTTTGTTTCTTTGTATTTTTGCTTAATGTTTTGGGGAAATAGCCTCAACTTTATCATCCACATATCATTTGAGTTTTTGATTTCTATATCATATATTTTATTTCCGAGTAATTTTCTTTGTTCCCTGGAAGTTTCCTTTCTCATAGCACCCTGGCTTTGTTTTATGGAGGCTATAACTTTTCTTATCCCTCTGAAAATATTAAGGATACTTATTCCTTTCTTTTCCTCCCATGTTCACCATTTCATCCTAATTGCTTCATTCATTCATTCATTCATTCATTCATTCAACTTTTATTGAACTGTTACTATATGCCAGGTGGCTATGAACTTGGGATAATTCAGGAAGCAAAAAAACATCCCTGTCCTTTTGCAGCTTACATTTTGGTGGCTTATTTTATTGTCTTCCTTTAATATTAGAGACTTTGCTACTGTGTTTGATGAACCTCAGCTCTCCGTCCGTGTGTAAGAGTAGGGTCCAAAACACCCAATGGGAAGTAGTATGTATGAGGGAGAGCTTGTCATTCCCTATCTTTACTGAAAGTGACACAGCCAGCCTGTTTCTTTGGAGAACTTGGGATGTCAGCATGCCCGGATCTTCCGTAAGATTCACCCAGGGAAGATCTTCCAGCTCCCTGGCTAGTAAGTCTAAACCTATGGCCAGCCTTCTGCAGACAGAGCAGAGAAATATTCAGTATGTTAACTCTCATGCAGTCCTTCATTTTCAGGCTGATGTCTAGAGATTCTCTGTTTTACGCTTGTAGAGACCAAGTCTCCAGTGGTTTCTGCTGGCTTTCGCTTCAGCTTTCTGGGCTGCTAAACCCGTTACCTCGCTCCGTCTGTTTTCTGCCATCTAAAGTTTTAGCGCTAAAGTCTTCTCTACTGTTCCCTTTGTCCTCTGGGTTTATGCCTTTAAAAATATCCCTTTAGAAACATTTTAGTAATGTTTTAGGAGGAAGCGGAGCTAAAATGTATGTGTTCATTCTGACATTTTTAGCAGTCCTCTGAATCCTTAGTGGATTTTTTTAGACGATGAAGAAATCAAAGTTCTTTCATACCAACTATGGGCCAGAACAGAGCTGGGCATTTTTTAAAGTTTTTATTTCGATTCCAGTTCGTTAACATACAGTGTTATGTTAATTTCAGGTGTACAATACAGTGATTCCCCGCTTTTATACAACACCCGGTGCTCATCACGGCAAGTGCACAACTTAATCTCCATCCCCTACTTCAACCCCCGCCCCCCCTCCCCCACAGCTGGGCGTTTTTACATATTCTACTGACCTTAAACCTCATGACAATTCTTTGGCAATGAAAAGAAAGGCTCAGGGAGATTAGGTAATTTGATGATGATCGATTTAATTCAACTTAGAAATAACTGGTTAAACAACTATTAAGTGTCTCATATTGTGCAAGGTACAGAGGATGAAGGAGTTAATGTTGACATTCAGTCATCTGAACCCGAACTTGGGAGCATCCCAAACTCTTACATTGTTGTTTCCATCTCCTCCTGCATTTCTCACCTGTGCCCTCCCCTGCCTCCCAGAGAGCGCTGCCTTGGTTCAGCGTTTTGAGATCGCTTTTCTGGACCTTGCAGTAACGTATTACCTGGACTTCATGCCTCCAATCTTGCCACTCCTGCAGCCAAGGTGGTCTTTCTGAACTGCAAATCTGATCACGTTACTCTTTTGCTTAAGACCCGCACGCAGGGGACGGTGCCGATGTCCGACACAGCTGCCTGGCAGTTATCTGCACGCAGGGAAGACCCAGTGTGTCTCTGAGTCCTCAGCACTTAGTGCAGGGCCTAGCATCCTAGTTAGCCTCCAAAACTGTTCACTGAACTGGGCAAAACATAAGAGTTGAAGACATCATGAGCTTATACTCCACCTCTAAGGTGGACTGGAATCCACCAGAATTCCAACCCAGATCTGATGACGCCAGGTCTCCAGATGGCCTCCCTGTTGGGCCCAGTGGTGGAACCCCCTCACTTGCAGTCTTCCCTCTCCTCGCTCTTTGGATGCCCTCGGTGGGGTCTGTCCCACTGCCCTCCAGGCCTTCCTCTGCTCACATCGTTGGTCTTCTCTTACTCCATCGCTAGAGAAAAAGCAAAGTACTGAGCCTGATACATTATCCAAATACTGGGAGGGTGAGAAGGGAAGGAGCCACAATCCTTTCCCCTTGGTCACAGTAGGAAATCCACCCGCTCTGTCTTAGGGTGGGCTTGGAGGCTCAGCTCAGTTTTATGCTCTGAATCTTCCAGAGTTGTCCACGCATTTCACCTCCACCCTAGGGGCAGTGGATTAGATCGTCAGGGGACAGGGAAGGATAGAAAAAGTTTATTTGGTTTTAGCATTACCCATATAGTATTAGGTGGGAATTTCCAAGAAATTATGTGGCGATGATGTTATAACTTTCACACGATGGCTGGAAACAACATTATAAAAATATTACCTAACACGACTCCATATGGACATATGAAATTTCATTCCATTTTATACATGTAATTAAGTGGCCCACATAATGAAGTACTGTGTGTGCGAAGAAGGAGATGCCTTTCATAGGTGAAAGATAGCGGGGGCAGAACAACACTCGCATTTTAACGGGCAAATAATCAAGCAAGGGTGGCTGCAAATTATTGCACTTCATTCTAGAAATGACTGAAACTCGATGAATTTGTCCCCTTAAAGCTAGTCTTCTGGTTGTAAGCAAGACAAATACATTCAGTATCCTGCTAAAATGCTCTCCCACCCTGTTCACGAAGGGTGGTGAGAAGAAAATGTTCTGAGCTGGGGATCAGACAGAGCTAGGGTCAAATCCCAGATTGCCACTTACTGGCAAAGTGACCTTGGGTACCGGGCTAAGCTAGTGCTACTCAGAATGGGGTACTCGAAACAGCATCATCACCTAGGGGCCTCCCAGAAATTCAAATTCAAAGGCACCACCTCAGGCTGACTGAATGTGAGTGTCTGACGGTGGGGACCAGAATCTGTGTTTAAACAAACCCTCCAGGGTCGCCTGCATGGCTCAGTTGGTGAAGTGTCTGCCTACGGCTCAGGTCATGATCCGGGGATCCTGGGATCGAGCCCCACATCCGGCTCCTTGCTCAGCGGGGACCTGCTTCTCCCTCTGCCTGCCGCTCCCCCTGCTTGTGCTCTCTCTTTATCTCTGTCAAGTAAATAATTAAAAAATTTAAAAATAAATAAAAATAAACAAGCCCTCCAAATGCGCACTAAGAATAAGAGCCACTCACCTGAAGCATGAACATGTCGGCTCCCTTCCCTGTACATGGATCTTTTATGACAGAAAACCCAACACAGAATAGCTTAGAAAGAACAGGAATTCAGTGGTACACAGAACCAAAATTCAGAGTTGGAACTACCTTCCTGTGAGACTCACTCCAGCACCTCCATGTCACCCAGGGTCCCTTTATTTTGAGTTCCTGACATCCTGGCATAAAGAGGACTCAAGAAGGAGATTTGGCTGAGGTCTAAAGTCACAGTTTTTGCAGACCTCAGTTTGAAAACCGACATTCATACCATTCACGTGTTTACCGAGCAGCTCCCCCCCATCCAGCATCGTGTGGATGATGAGACCGACACTAACCCCCTCTGCACTCCCCCAACACTCACGGGCTTGCCGTTCCCCAACGCACAGGGCTATGTCGTGCCTCCCTGCTTCTGAACGGGTTGTGCATTTTTTAAAGAATTCCCCTCCTTTGCCCCCCCCCACCACGGGGGAACCCCCCTTTCTCTTCAGAAACTACTTGGACATGGACTCCTTTCTAAAGCTTTCCCCAGCTCCCCTGCCAGCAACAATCTCCACTCATGGTCCCCCCAAGTCCCCTGCCATGTGCTCTTCCCTCTGCCTGGGTCCCTGGGGCCAGTAGTAGGTGTGTATCTGAGCTTTCCACCCTAGACAGTGAGCTCCTTGAGGGCACAGCCCTTGGCTCATCATTTAAAAACTTCTAGCCGCTGGCACATGGGACCAAGCACAAGGCAGACGCTTAACAAATCGTACTGAGTCCACCTGATCCTTCTCAGAATTGCAGGTGTCAGTGGAAGGCCAAGCTTAACCGTGTGCAGGACACCGTGAAAGATACAGGACATGAACCCACGGCGTCCACGGAGTTCACAGAAGACCAGTTAGTTCAACAGCAGTTAGAAGAGGCCCAGACAGGATCTAGACTGGAGCAACACTGCCCACAGAACTTTCTGCAGTTAGGGACACGTTCTCTATCTGCGCTGACTCCTTTGGTAGCCAGTAGCCACGCATGGCTGCGGAGCACTCGAAATGTGATCAGTGGAACTGAGGACTGCAATTTTCTATTTTACTTAATTTTACTTAACTCAAACGTCAATAGCCATATGAGGCCATCAGATACCATCTCGGACACTGCAGATGGGTGCAGTCTAAGGGTGACTTAGAGTCATGTGGTGAAAAGGGGAGCGCAGAGATTATTCCAGAAGGAGCAGCATATACTGAAGCATGTCCAGAAACCTTCAGGCAACCCTAGCTGCGCCCTCCAAAGCAGGCTCAGGGGCTGCCTGCCTCCCAATTCTGCCCTCAAGACCCGGGGGCTGCCGGGTTCTCAGCGTCCTGTGACACAACAGATACCAACAGCAGCTAGGACGCTGGACTCAGTCATCAGTTCTGAAGGCTTCCTTATGAAAAGACGTACCTGCAGGCCATCTGTGTGGCTTCTTTGGAAAAATATCTACTCTGATCTTCTGTTCATTTTTTTTTAAATCAAATTGTTTTTTTTTTTTTCCCTCCCATTAAGTAGGTTGGCTTTTCATTTGTTGACAGTTTCCTTTGCTAAGCTTTTTAGTTTGATGTAGTCTCCCTTGTTTACTTTCGCTTTTGTTGTTTTCGATTTGGGTGCCAGACTGCAAAAAATCACCACCAGGACCTATGTCAAGTAGCTTACCACCTGTATTCTCTTTCAGGAGTTTTAAGGTTGTAGGCCTTTCATTCGAGTCTGTAATCCCTTCCGAGCTGCGCGTGGTGTATAATGGTGGCCCAGTTTCGTTCTTCTGCTTGTGGCTGTTGAAATTTATGTTACTGATCAAAAGTCAGAGTCTTTGCCTATTTCCTTATTATCCTTCCCTCTTTCATTCTTGGTATTTGTAGCTTTTGTTTTCTCTTCTTTTTTCCTAGTCAGTCTCACTAAAAGTTTATCAATTTTATTGATCTTTTCAGGAACCAGCTTTTGGTTTTATTGATATTTCTCAATTGCTTGTCTGTTTTCTATTTCATCGATTTCTACTCTCATCTTCATTATGTCCTTCCTTCTTCTTACTTTGGGTTAAAAGCTTTTCAAACTTTACATATGTGGTTCCCCCTTAATGGAACCCTCTTCCCCAAATCTTCTCTTTGTTCATTCTTACCTGCCCTTCCGACAGACTTACTCACCGCTTTCTGAGGGAAGCCTGTGAAAGCCTCCTCGGCAGAAGAGCCAGAATGGGATTGGCTGAATCGATGGCAACTTTGGCTGTTACTTTGCTCGCATGGACAGGAATGGGGTCTTAAGTCCTTTAGAAGCCCAAGGAGCAGACTATTCTGGGGCTGTGGTTAGCCAACACTAGAATCCCCACAAATCACCTGGGAAGCATTTTAAATGATACCCGCTTCTTTGTTTTTGTTCATCTGTTTATTTATTTATTTCTGAGATTCCTTTCCAGTATCTTTTTGGACTAATTTCAATATCTCTTTTCCCTGGTCACAAAGGGCCCTTACTAGGGAAAAAGCCAGTTTCAACAGAAAGGCAAATATTGGCTCAGACGGGCATGAGAGTTTTCTGCATGTTTTAAACAGGTGCTGGTTTTGATTTTTAAAAATGCTGCATTCAAACATTGTTTATCTTGATTACAGAGGTTTTTAGACACCCTCTTAAATTTCACACCTAAAGCAAGTGCCTCGGGCCGCCTGGGTGGCTCAGTTGGTAAGCGCCTGCCTTCGTCTCAGGGCGTGATCCCGGCGTTATGGGATCCAGCCCCACATCAGGCTCCTCCGCTGGGAGCCTGCTTCTTTGTCTCCCACTCCCCCTGCTTGAGTTCCCTCTCTCGCTGGCTGTCCCTCTTTCCGTCAAATAAATAAATAAAATCTTTAAAAAATAAAAATAAAAAAAAGTAAAAATAAAGCAAGTGCCTTAGTCCCGTCCCTTAGGGAATGCGCAGATCAAGGTACAGTATGGGGCTCAGAGCAGGCTTCCATGAAACACAGTGGCCAAGGTCATTGCCATAAACTCACTGGGGCTAAGTGAGTGGTGCACTGGAAGCCCAAGACAGGAGCACCGCCTCTGCCCTGGGGAGCAAGAGTTGGTGATATCCGAGCAGGTCTTGAAGACAGAGTACGAGTTTGTCCGACAGAAAAGGGGGAAGGATCTTCCAGGAAAATTGTCTGGAGACCAGCAAGACGTTCTGCGTGGCGAGAACCAGGATGGGTGGAGTGGCCTGATGACAGATGAGGTGGCTCTGCGAGGAAGTCCGCTGACCTCCGCAGAGCACGCTGCCTCAGCCTCAGTTGCCAAGATCGCCCGGTGGAAACCATAACCTCCTGTGGAGGAGTTGAGTGAGATGGTGACTGCGAACTCTGGAATCTGTGAGGGTGTGCTGGTGAGTCAGTCCATGACACGATTCCGTCGCGCTCCGCGATTACTCCGTCCTCCTGCCTGACTGGGGCATACAAGCCCGTGTCACGTGGGGAGGCCATTATGACCCTGCAAAAGCAACTTCACCGAACGGAGAGGGGAAGAGAACACAGCCACGGCCCGGCAGAGTCCTGAGAAGCAGGCTGTCCCCTCTCCCCAGCCTTCTCCATGTGTCGTGACTGTCCCCAGAATCTCGTCCTGGCACCGACCTCCGCGGGCTCCATCACCATGACCCTGTCCTTCGGTCCACGCCTCCAGAACAGGCCTGACAGTCAGTGGGGGGAGGGGACAGGGACCCGCCCTCTCTGTTTCTCAGAAAGGAGACGCCACAGATGAGTCAGCCAAAGCTGAAGCAATTCGCGGCCGGCCCAGGGAGCAATCAGAGCGAACGTGCTGCCCTCCGGCCCGCCAGGCACGCACGGCGTCGGCGCGTCCCCCGCACCCTCCCGAGGGCGTCGCGCGCAGGGGGGGGGGCACACTCAGCTGTTGCACCCTCATTCACACGTGCTCCGTGAACGCCCCGCGCTTGCTCAACGCCTCCTACGCTCATTGCCCTTCAGGCCCAGGGTGGCCAAGCTCCGGCACTGAGGTGCTGCCAGGAGGAGTGGGGGGCCCGGTGGGGTGGGTGAGGAGAGGACCCTCGTTTTCTCAGGGAGTCGTTTTCCTGTCTCCGGGAAGTGCTGGCATATTGTGGGGTGCGAGGCCACTGTCTCGTTTTTCCTTTTCCCTCTTGCCTCTTCCTATTGGGTCACGGAGTAACCGCCATGAAATACGTGCTCTTCCAAGGGCTCCTCTTCCCCGTTTCTTCCCCTGATTCCTTTACACCACAGCCTGTACCACAGTGGGTTCTGGAAATAATTTACATGCACATCGCCTTAGAGTTTCTGAACCTCCCTTGAACCTCACAGAGACGAGGAGACAGTGTCAGATCAGGGAACTGCCTCGTACAAGTTCACGCAGAACAGAGAACGCTCTTGATTTTGCCCCCTCCTGACCCATGACCACACCATCTACTCTTCTGCCGGTTACGGCCCTTCACAGTCTTAGGGGCTTCGTCTACCACTGCCTCGCTCCCCGAGCATGTTTTCTCATCTGTAAAATGGGAGACATTACAATTGTATTCCAGACGATGGGAAACCCAGAAAAGTTGATAAATCTGTGTTTCGAAGGCATGTGTTTTAAACATTGTTTAAATATATATTCATTTAGCAGGCGCAGTTTACAGAACGGGGGTAGTGTAAGAGAGGACGTGGAGATTTCCCTTGGCAAGGAGATTGTGGGCCTTGGCTGGTGCTCTGCAGGCTCTGGTCTCCGGGCCTCTCCTTGGTATTACTCGAGGAGGTTTGGGAGGTGGAGGCACCTGTATGACAGAAGAATAAGTTTACACTTCTCTCTGTGTGGGGACCTCAATTACTTTTCTAGTGTATTCTAATAACTTTTAGTGCCCCTTAAAGATGGGCGCTAAAGGTGGGCCTGGCTGAGCCTCCCTGAGAAGATTAGATAAGATGCCTGGGAAATGCAGAGCAGTGCTGGACACATAATAGATGATTCATTAAAAAAGGAAGGGGGGGTGCTAGTTGAGGCTAAAGTGTAATTTTCCCAGCCCAGAGCAGAGGAGTTCAGTGCTGGCCCCGGGCTCTGTATTCACAAGCCCTGTTCCGCCAGGCTGGCCTTGCCTCCCACAGCGAGGAGACCTCTCTGATTTTCCAAAGGACAGACTCTCTGAGCCCCCAGGGCCAACAGAGATCCTGCTTCCCGCCCGAAGGTGGATGGCTTGGCTGCCGAATTCCCTGAAAATTGGTTCTGCATGTTGCCGACGGCAGGCCGAACGTTTGCTCAGCACACAGCCGAGAGGGCCCTCCGGGGAGGCTGAAACCCCACACCAGCCCCACCATCCGCCCCCAGCCGTAGGCTGCCAAGCCGCTGCCCGCAGCCAACTTCCAGGGCCAAGTGGTGGGAGAGCAGGGCACCGCGACTGGCAGGGACATCCTGGAGCCCCTCTCCTCCCCCTCTTCCCACCCTCGCCCCCCAGGTGGCAGTCCTGTCGCCACCTGGTGGCTCTATGGGGAACTGCACCAGTATGATAGCCCCTCTCATGCCCTGGCCCTGGCCTGGGGACTCCGACCTACCATGTTGCTGGAGGGCTACACCCACAAAAGATGGTCTTTCTCCCATTCCAGGAACTCCCTAGGGCTGGGAAATGTGGTTCCCAAGGCCAGGCTATTTTTAAACGTCAGCATCCACCATGCAGATGCTCTGTTTATGGCTGATGTTCCAAGCCTGTGAGAGGAGCTGTGCATTTAACCAAAGGCAGATGCCAGGATGGGAGTAATTAGGGTGGGCTGGGCCTGTCTATTCCCAGGCCTAGGCAGCTGGGCAGGGAGAGGGCCAACGGGCCACCCTGAGGCTGAGGTTTCTACTCCGCAAGGAGACTCTGGGCCCTAGCTAGTGTCTAAGACGCTATGGCCCCCAGGCTCCTCTTGATGACTTAGGGAGACTGGGGCAGGGGAGGGAAGAAGCCAATTACTGTTACCTTTTTAATTATTGTTACCATGACTTTCAACAACTTCCGCCTAGCAGCAGTGTCTTATAAAAGGTAAGCATGATTTTCCCCATTTTGCTGATGAGGAAGTTGATACTCAGGGCCATTAAGATAGTCACCCAAGATCACCTGGGCACTGAGATCTTTGGTGTTCTTTTTCCAATGGGGGAATATCACCAGATATCCTGCCTTCCATGGCTTCTGGTCACTTTCAGGACCAAAGCCCCCCGGGGGCTGTTCAATTTGTCCTATGAGACCCTAAGGCTGCCTTACAGCCTGACCTTCCCCCCCACCCCCCTGCTCCTTAGACATCCCAGACTTGTACCAGCCCTGTGCCACTGCCTTTGAGAAATTTCCGTAAGTTCTTCCCGAAGTCCTCTTCACTCTTGCCACTGCCTCAATAGATCCTGATCTCAAAATACCTGTAATCTGATTCCAGGTCATCTTTGTCCCTCTTAGCATATGCCTGGCTCAGAAAAGGCTTTGCTGTTGTTCAGCGAGTATGTGAACACTTCCCAGCTGCTCAGCCCTGTGCCGAAAAGGAGAAGGTGCTGTGTGAATTCTCGAGGACTCTTGAGTTCTCCTTTGAGAAAAGACCGTCTAAAAGAAGGCAGGGCAGTGTGAGTGGCCTGCCAGCCAGGCCTGTTGGGGGGGTGGGGCTGCCTGAAGGAGGAGGAAGAGCAGAAAGGTGGTCATAGGGAGAACAGATGAAGTCTTAAAAAATGAGTACCGTTAGGGGGAGGGTCAGGAGGAGCTACTGCAGCGGGGGGCAGGGAACAGCAGGAACCGCCAGCATGTAGGCTCCAGTTCCCACAGGCCCCTCTGTCAGCTCTGGAAGGCTGTGCCTCAGAGGCCTCAGACCCCAACCCATTCTGGGAGGAGGAGTTAAGGGAGGCAGCAAACTTGGCCTGAATAAAGACTAATAGGAAGTTTTCCACCCCACTCTGTCTTGGCAACTCATAACTGCCTTGGTTTCCCTGATTAGCCTTTTGGTTCCCTCAGAAGCCAGGCCCTGGTCTGAACCCCCAGCAGCTGGCTTAGTCCCAAGACTGAGCCAAACTCCCATTTCTACTGCTTCTGCAATTGTGCCTGAACCTGGCTTTGAATGCCTGACACACTGCCCATCACCCCAATGCCAAGAGCTCCCAATACCTGGATCCTCACCCAAGCTCGGATGCAGCCCTGGCCCAGGTCAGCCTCCATTTCCTTCCCTGCCCTGGATCTAGCTTCTGTCCTCTTCCTCCAGTACTCTGGGTCTGGTGGCCAGCATGCTTTGTGCCAGAGAGTGGGGGCCAGACTTTGAGAGGCCTTGAACACCAAGCCAAAGAATGTGGACATTGTGTGGTGGCCAGATACACAGCCCTTGTGGGCTCCTGTGGACACACTGTGGCTGTGCCTACTGCAGACAGGGAGGCAGTGGAAGGCCAACACAGCAACCTTGGGGTGGACAAGGAAGCCTGAGCAGAGGGTGGGTGTGTTCTGAAGGGCAAAGCTCACCACGGTCAAGTGTAAGAGACGGGGGAGCCCTAGGGGAACAGCAGAGCTATGCCCTTCACAGCACGGAAGATGACACTCTGGATCAGGGAGGAGAAGACAATTGCCCAGGGTCATACGGCCTATGCATCCCCAAGTGAGCAAGAGTGTTTGGACTTCTTAAGAAGCTCTTGAGGTCCCTCATTTTACCCGGGGAGGCAGCAGGAGGCAAAAACATGAGCTTGGATTGAGGCCCTTCTGAGCCTCTGCCCTGACATTCCCACTCACTAGCTGTGTGACCCTGGACAGGTCATTTAACCTCTCTGAGCTTAAGTGTTTTTGCCTTCCAGGTGGAGACCATGCTACCTTCTCACAGGGCTGTTAGGAAGATTTAATGAGGTCATTGCCGTGAAGGTGCTCAGCTCAGCCCCTGGTACCAGCAGAGCCTCCACAGTCTCTCTCTCAAACACATTTAGCTTTGGGGGAATCCAGGGATCACTAGAAAGAGGTAAGAGCTAGCTGGGTGCGCCAGAGGGGAGGGGCCCAGTAGGGGGACAGGAGGCAGCCAGGCGGTGGACCTGGCCGTGGAGTCAGCTCGCTGGTCCCGAGGCTGGAAGAACCCACGCAGCGGGCCGCCGACCGGGCTCCGGGCCTACAGGTCACTCTCTCCACCGCCTCCCGCGGGCCTCCAGGATCGCCCGGGGCTCTGCCGGGAAAAGCAAGGCCTTTGAAGTGCGCAGGCCGCGGGCTCCTTGCGGGGCTCGGGCGGGGTGGCGCCTCTTTGGGCAGCCCCTGGCCGTGTGCGGGGCTCTCCGTCGTCCGTGCTGGGTCGGCCTGTGCCGGGGGTGCCCAGCGGTGGGGCCGCGCCGGAGGCGGTGGGCGGACGCGACGTGTGCGGCTCCCAGGCGCCTCCAGCGGAAGCCCCGGCGGAGGACGGAAAATGCCGCTGGGGCCGCACAATCCGTCCCGTTGTGATCCCCGGGGCTGGCGTCACCGGGCCCGTCCGACAACCGTGTCGTGCAGGGTCTGAACTCATACTTGTGCGTCTGCCACGGGAGCAGGGGGAGCGGGCCGCGGGGGCCCCGAGGCCCATAAAAACAACTCGGAACGTTTCGCTGGCTTTTTTGCTTTTCGGTTACAGACCACTTGGCCGGCCGTGCCAGCTGGGAGCCGGGGCCCAGCAAGAGCGCAGAGTTATGGGGCAGCGCTAAGTGCTCTGTTTGTACGAAACTGCCAAAATGTTAGTACAAAGTGGTAGGTGTTTGTGCTGCAGATAATAACTGATGGGCTCCCGGGCGGGGAGGCGGACGCCTTGTTATTATGGCCGCGGCTCTTCTGAGGAACGCAGCGGCCGCCTGAGAGCGGCAGCAATATTTTTCTGAGCACACAGGGCCGGCCTGGCAGTTAATGGGCACGCCTGGGCCTCATGAATCAGTCCCGAGAGGGGTGGAGGCCGGGCCGCTGGTGTTTATCTGATTCTTGGGGTTTGCCCTCACCGGCCAAAATAGCCCATTCCTCAGAACGTTCCAGAACCCACTGTACTGTGGAAGGAGTAGGGAGGCCTGTTCAGAATGCCAAGAGCCTGGGTGTCCTGCTTTGGGGAACCCGAGGAAGCTGTCGTCTAGAGGGGCTCATGGCCTGGCAGCCAGGGAGTGGGGGCTGGGGCCCGGAGCATGGCCAAGACGCTGCTGGAAGAGAATGTTTTCGTGAGTGTGAGGCTCTTCCGGAAGGGAGTGAGAAGACGTACCTGAATTGTGGTGTCTGGCAGGGTCCCTCTTTCGCTTGAGCTGTGTGCCTCTGACCGTGTCACTTGTCAGGTTCTCAAGGGGGCGATAAGCCCACCCACAGTAGTCTGAAGGTTTGGGGGTGCTGAGCAGTCTTTCCCTCACAGGGGATGTGTGTTTGTGTGTATGTGTACACAGAGGCTTTGTGCAGCTTAGCCCTGGAGGTGGAGAGAAAATTAAGGCAACTGTAGAATTGGGAAGACACTGATAGATTCATTCGTTAAATTTACTGGGTGCCCCCCCTTTCTAGGTTCTTCTCTGAACATGGAGGACAAACCAGTGAATCAAACCAGAAAAAAAAAATCCTGTCTTCACTGAGCCTCCATTCTAGTGCACTGTGACAAAGTACAAACAGATGCACGGATATGTAATACATCAGCCGATGAGAAGGACTAAGGGGAACAAGAAAGCAGGGTAAAAAGCAGGGCAAACAGCGAACAATGGAGTAGGCAGAGCTGGGGCGGTGGGAGACACCAGGGTTCGGGCAGTGATCAAGCCAGCCGAGGTTCCTGCGGTGTGTGGAGCTCACAGCCCAGACGGCAGAGAAGTAAAGGGAGGTCACGTGTGTCCAGAGCAGGTTATTTCTTGAATGCTAGTGAAGACACTGAGCACCTTACGTGTTGCCTCAAGATCAGGGCGGGAAGCCAAGTAAAGGTGGCCATTATCAGGCCCTGGAGACAAAGGAGGAAATCAAGGCTCAGAGAGGCTGCTGGCAGGAGTAGAGGGCTGAGGTTTTCACTGAGGCCTGTCAACTCTAAAGCCCGTGGCCTCCCACCCATCTGGGTTTGCTTCTGGCTGCGGTGGTGGCGAAGCTCCCTAGCCTTGGAGTCAGACAGAGCCGGCTTTGAATCCTGCCCCCCACCTCGTGCTGGCTATGTGGTTTGCGGTATGTTATTAGCTCCTGTTTCCTCATTCCTCATAGGGTTTTTGTGAACAATAAATAAGATATTTCTCTCTATAAAATATATGCATAAAGCCCTTAACATGATGCCTGGCAGAAGAGGCCCCCTATCAACGGCTAAACTAGCATTAGCCTTCTAATTTCCCCTGTGCACGAGGGCCCTGCACAGCGGAGCGTTGGCCCAGCTCCCCTGGTGCCAGAGGCTGCACTTGGCCCTTGGCATTGAGCAGTCTTCCACAGTGCTCTGCAGCGTCTCGAGGGACCCCTGAGCCCCTGGCTACATCCACCTGGACATACACTCTGCCAGCTCTGGTGTCCCAGAGGCCCCAGATCTGCCAATGACTCTGATGGCACCAGCCTCTCACAGAAGGCGAGAAACTCCTTGAGCTCAGCTCAGAGCTTTGTGCCCTGGTCCCAGCCAGTTATTTCCTTTTTCAGACAGAAAAACATCTGGTGGCAAAGACTAGTAAGGTGTCCTGATACTCATTTCTGCTCCCAGTTGGTGAAAGGTGGGGGTGACTGGGGGCAGGACATCCCGGGGCTGGGGAGCCCTGCTGGATGGATCCACCCCCAGCCGGGAGGAAGCCGCCCACCCTCCACTGACGCTCTGTGGTGAGCCCTGCCTCTGTCCTTCAGCAGGTTTCTCATCTGAGAGCAGGGAGGAGGGTGTTCCCAGTTGCGCTCTGGAGTTGATCTGTGGGAGACTGTGTTTATTTGCTGAATTCTCTTACTGTCTCTAGGTATAGCCTCTAAAGGTCATTGCAAATTCAAAAATCCCTTGAAGTGAGGAGAAGGGGATAGTGTAGAACAGACCAAAAATCATCTCCCAGGGTCTGTCCCCCTTTGTTTTTTAAATATTAGTAGAATTTTTATCTGGATATTTGGCTGCTCACCTAAAGACAGTATGCCCCAGTCTCCACTGTAACTAGGTGTGGTCATCTGACCATGTTTTGTTCAGTGGGATTGAGTGAGTGTTGTGAACAATTTCTGAATTATGTTGTTAGGGAAAGGGGGAGATCTTTGTCCTCCAGGCTGCCTCCTGGAACGTGGCAGTTGTGGCATGGCAGGGCGACCCCCAAGGGATGGCCGAACAGCAGATGGAAACATCTGGGGCCACTGGCACTATGAAACCATGATATCAAGCCTGGATCGCTTGTTGCATGAAGGAGAAATACACTTCTAGCTTATTTAAGCTACTGTTATTTCAAGATTTTGTTACAGCTGCTGAACCTCTATCCTACTTAATACAGAGAGGATTTGTGGGTCTCTTGGCCATCCCCAAAAAGCTAATGCTCAAGAATGGCATTAGCAAGAATGGCAAGGCAAGAGAACAGACCTAACTCCTGGAATGAAAAATATTAACGCTGCCAACAGCATCTTCTTACCTTGACACCAACGCATCCCTCTACACCTAGCACTTCATGGTAGCCTCAGGGCATGCATCATGGCTGAGACTCAGAAGGGTGGAGAGATCTGCCCAAGATCACATGTGAGTGAGTGAGAGCCAAAATCAGAACTCAGGGTGTCTGATTCCTAATCCAGTCCTCTTTCCCCTACAGCAGAGCTTCCTGTCCATCTATAAATCTATAAATAATGTGTGAAGTGTGTGTGTGTGGTGTAGGGAAGGGAGGAAAGGAGAGCTATAATCCTGCTCCATTCTTTCTGTGAGAACATCAAAGTAGCATACTAGGGGTCCTTCCAGGGACAGCTGGAGGAGTCACACTTGCTGACCCCAGCCTACTGCCCTTCACCCTCTAGCCTGCAGCCTCTGCCCTCTGCAGCTTCTAGAACAAAACTGTTCACTGGTCCCAGCAACACCTTCAGAAGCATGAAGTTTTCCAAAGGGCAAACAGGGGTGTGATTCTGCAGGGAACACGTGTAGGGACCCAGCAGTGGTTGTGATCTCTAGAGATGCATAGATGGCCAAAGAAATCCAAGGGGCCAATTCTGGCTTCATCCGTGATTGCACTCATGCCACCTACCTCACTGGGCCTCTGTGAGAATGAAAGGAATAGTGCATGTCAGGGTGCTATGTTTAGTAAGGGCTGTCTGAGTGAGTGCTCATGAAGTTAGTAAGATTAGAAAATCAAGGGCTTGTCTAGTTTCTACTCAACTCAGAGAAATGGAAATAATTGGTGTAAAGGGTGTGGTCCCTCCAAGCGTCCCGGCTGCTTTACGTGTCTGGGCTGCGTCCAAGGTGGTAGGGTGGAGGTGGGAACTTGGAGCCTTCGGCTTGCTATGTGACCTTGAATGAGTCATTTAGCTTCTGTCTTCATTTTCTCATCTGCAAGGATCCACTGACTGTACATCCACTTTGAGGCGATCACTAAAGAAAATCTGCTAGAATCCTTACTTCAGTTTATATATTTTCTAAATTAGTGGAATCAGATTTTTCCTATTCCTGTTTCAGATTTTTCTCTCTCTTTTCATGAGTAAGATTGGCCAACAATTTTCTTTTCTTTCTTTTTTTTCCCCCCTACTATTCTTTTGTGGTTTTGGTAACAATATGATACTTCACAGAATGAGTCTGGGCGTGCGGCAAACTGCTGGTTTGTCCTCCAGCTCTCATCTCTATGTTTTCCTGGACACAGTTGCAGAGTCAGAGACTACATTTTTCAGCCTCCATTGAGCCGAGTGTGGCCCATCCATGGGATTAAATTAGCACCAAAGCGATATGAGTTTAAAATAAAATTGCTTGCCCCGGACTCTTTCTCTCTCTTTCTGCAAGCTGGCAGACAAATGTATCCATGATTAAGCTTCAACCATGCAGATGAAGACAATATCCTAAGGAATGATCAGGAATCAAAATGAAAGATTGCAGTCCCTGAAAAAGTTGGTAAAGCAGATCTGCCTAGCCAGCCGAGCCGTGGTGGTAGTTTGTGTGGCTGGTTATCTTTTTGCTATTGACTTAACACCTCAGCACAACAGGAATATGTTGGAAATGGGTTGACAACTACTTTATGGCTTAATATATAGTTGATTTTTGTAAATGGTTTTTAGGTGCTTGAAAAGATGTGTTGCAACTAATTACTGGGTATAGAGTTTTGACCAAACTAGTTGATTAGTTTGTTCAAATGTCTGTATCTTTCCTAAATTTTTGTCTACGTGATCTGTCAATAATTAGAAAGATGTGTTAGACTTTTCCACTATGAAGGTAATTTTTTATTTTCTCTCTCTATTTCTAGTAAGTTTATTTTGTTAGAAGAATATAATAGCCTTTATAACTTCCTGGAGATTGAACCTGTTCTAATGTAATGACTTCAGTGCTTTTTGTCTTCAACTCTATTTTTATATCAGTATTGCTACCCCAGATTTATTTAAACTTGTCCTAATATATTTTTCTATTCTTTTACTTTCAACCTTTTTGTGATCCTGTTTTAGATCTAACTCTTTTAAACAGCATATTGTTGTATTTTTTAATTCAATCTTGTAAGTTCTATATGTTAATTGATGACTTTAGTCCTTTTATATTTGTTGTGGCTATTGATATATTCGTATGCATTTCTTACACTTTACTCTGTACACTCTCTTTGCCTTTTCCCCCCTGTATTTCTGTTTTTTTTTAAATTGATTTTTAAGGTTATTGCTGCTTTAACTTTTTAAGTTATTTTTTTTACTTCTACGTTTTTGCAAGTTAAACATTAAATTTTTATTCTGTTATTGCATTTGCTTTTTACCTTATATACTTAATATTGTTAAGCAATATCTAAATGTTTATCCTCAACAGTATAAGACACAACACAAAAATGCTCAAATGCTTTAATCCAGTCACCCTTCTTGTTTACATGACATTGTCATTGAGTATGCTAGGTCTGGTTTTTAAATCTCATATATTATATATTCTTATACTGTTATTGTTCTTGTGATTATTATCATATTTTCCAGAGAGGCAATGTCTGGTTTATGTTTACCTACATGTTTACCAGTTTCTTTGTACTTTGTTGTACTTCCCTGGAGATCATCTCCCTTTTCCCCAAAGTTCATTATTTAGAAGTTTTTTAGTGAAGGTCAGCTGATTGTAAACTCGGTTTTTGTCATCTGAAATGACTTTATTTTGCCTTCATCCTTGAAAGTAGGGTTTTTTGTTGTTGCTGTTTTGTTTCATTTTGGGGTTGGGTTGGTTTGTTCGTTTTTTCCTCCAGCTACTTATTTTCTCCCAACACTGTGATGATCTTAGTCTACTATTTTCTGGCTTCCATTACTGTTGAGAATTTTGCTGTCGATCTAATCGTCATTTTGGGGGGACGGCCTGCCTTTGTTCTTTGGCTGCTTTCAAGATCTTCTCTTTTTCAGTCATTTTCTGCGTGCTCACTACAATATTATAGGTGTGGATTTATTCATTTAGTCTTATTTAACATATTTATGTTTCTGCATCTGTAGCCTCACAACTTTTCATCCATTTTGGAAAATTTCTCAGCCATTACCTCTTTGAATATTGGCTCTCTTTAATTTCTTATTACTCCTCGTTTTTATCCTTCATATTACTTACCTTCTCATATCTCCCATCTCCCCATCTGAACTACATTCTCATAAATTTCTTCCGCTCTATCTTCCAGATCACTAATTCTCTATTCAGTTGTGTCTGATTTGCTGTTTAACCTAGCCACTGAACTTTTAATTTCAACAATTTTATTTGTCACTTCAGCAAGTTCTAAGTTACTCATTTTCATATTTGCCTCGGTGTCTTTGATAGTTGCTTGGCCCTTGCACATTTTTAGCTCCCTATTTTAGTTCTTTTAAAATTTAATACAAGCTTATTTTATAATCTGTATATTACAATTTCAATATCTAAAGATTTTGAAGGTCTAAATCTGTCATTTTGCTGATTCGCATTCATTTCATATCTATCTGGTAATTTCTACTGTGAGCTCATTTTGAGTTGAACTTATCTGAGAATCTTGTCAGACCTAAGCTGGTAGGTTATTATTTCAGGGAAAACTGATATATACTTCTGTTGAGACCAAAGGAACTCTAGAGATCTGGATCCACTTTAGTCCCTGTCAAAGGACCCCTGATTAAAGATAGAGTCTTGGGCTCAGATCTCTGACCTTGCTTTCTACACAGGATTTAGTCTCCTTATCAGTGTTGACACTTGCCTTCAAGGAAACCCTGCCTTTTACATGTGAGTTTCAGTTTGCTGATCTTGTTCTCTCTTTTTTTTGGCCATGTCTGGCCATGGAAATTTCCTCTTTTTTTTTTTTTTTTCCTGGGGAGCCAGCAATGTATTAAGAATTCTGTTAGTTGTAATTCGTGCAGGATCCAATGGGAGGGCTTTTCAGAGTTTATTAGGGCCTTACTGTCAGGCAGAGAAGCAGCACATACATTCTGCACCCTGAGTCCCTTTGGTGGGAAAAGGACAGACAGGCAGGCCAGGGCATTAGGAGCTACATGGGCTGGAGACAGGGCAGGATTCTGGATGCTGGGTGGTTCAGGCATAGGTCATACGGGCATGGACAGAGGTACTTCCTGGGTAAGGTCGGCAATGAGGAGAGGATCAGATGGCAGGCCTGGAGGGAGAAGGAGGGATTGAAAGCAGAACATACCACAGGGGTTGGTATCCCTGCAACTGGGCCAAGACAGAAAGACTTTGAGGTTGTAGCAGTTGTCCCTCCTGGGCGTCAGCTTCGGTGCACAGTGCTGGGCTGGAATACTTGGGTTAAAGAGGCAGGGCCAGCCACAGAAATGTGCCTCTGTAGATACAGAGGAGGCCAAGCACAGCATCTGCCCACTGGGCTTTGATTAGCCTGTAGAATAGGATTTCAGAAGAGAATGAGGTCAGCGCGGGCTGCAAAAGGCGCACTAGGCTTTCGTCCTGGTATACCTTTGGGTCTATGTCCTCTGTCCATGATGATTTCTCCTTCATTTCTACCCTGATGAACCCCTACACATCCTTTAAGGTCCAGCTCAGTGGCAACCCTTCAGTGAAGACTTCACTGTCCCAGGCAGTTGGTGGCTCCTCTTTGTGTGACCTATAGCACTCGCTACGTCTTCCTTCTCTGCTTATCTCAATGGTGACGAAGGGCCTCCTGCTCTGCCAGCTCATCACTGGACTCTGGGGCAGGAACCAGGCTTATTGACTTCTGGGTCCCAGACCAGCAGTGTGGCCTGGGGGTATGAGTGTGGACTCTATGTAATGCTGGGCCACATCGGCACAATTGCTTACCATCCCTGTGTGTACTTCAAGTTCCTCATCTGAAAACTGGACGTAGAACAACGCTTCCTCAAAGCATTGCTACAAAAGTTTAAAGATGTAACACTTAGAGGGCTCAGCACATAGGAGGTGCTCAGTACATGTTGGCTGACATCATCCTGCATCAGCACTGAGCATACAGAGCTAGGCATGGGCACAATGATGAACAACCCGAGTTAGTCCTTTTAGACAGAGTCAGATTTAGCCAGGAGGGCAAGCACATTCCTGGAAGGGATTTACGTGGCATGACATTGAAACCCACCCAATCTAGTTCAATACAAGGAGGGTTTCTCAGGAGGGCGAGCTGGGCTTGCAGGATGTAGAGGGTGCCGGATCCCACAGCCTTTCCCCAGTTGCTTTCTCTCATCTTTGTTTTATGCTTGGGCCTCATTCCCCTCTCTGCAGGTCCACTAATTTCTACTTTCCATATCTGGGGCTTGTAGCTGGCTCCAGTGTGAGCTCTACTGCCAATGGATGCTACAGTCCTGTAGCCTGACCCCACAGCCAATAGACTGTGATGTGTCTCAAATCAAATCCTCAAGGGACACATTCTGATTGTCCTAGTTTGCCTCTGGTGCTGCAGCTCTGAGTGAGTTGATGTCAAGGAGCAGAGGGGGGTGTTAACCTGCTACTCAAATGGCACAGGGAGGTGGGAGGTGGATGTGATCAGGGAGGGCCACTGACTGACAGCAGGAAAGCAGGAACACAAGCTCGGAGCCAGGACCCCACCCTAGAACAGGAGTGGAGCACAAAGGACCACGTAAGATCTATCCCTGGGCCTCCCATAGTAGCCAAAGGAAGCTGAGAGCAGAGAGGCAGGCCTGGGGGACCCGGGTCAGGGAGGAAGGCCTCGAAGTCCTTTGTGTTGGGGCAGAGTTCCACCATGGCCTTTCTGAAGCCCAGCTGCCTCCATCTTCCAGCTTTGGGGCTGAGAAACCTCTATTTCCCTCAGAGGGACAACCACACAGTGTGCGAGCAGCTGTGGAGGCAGCTCCGTGACTTGTCACGGAAGCATCATCCCTGACACTGCCACAGCCAGCGACTGCTCTAATGCCAGATGCGTCATTGGCGTCCCACTGAGCCTCTGGCCTCCAAGCTGCTGAAGATGCTACCACAGCCAGCCCGGCTCTGGGCCCCCACTCCTTCAGCCCTCTAGCCTCGTCAGATCCAACTCCTGTTTACTGGAGACTGCACAGGGCAGGCCACGCACTGCCTGAGGTTCAGATATTAACCTGTGGTGTTTATGACTGTGATGATTATTTCTATCGTTCAGAGAAGCAAACTGAGAAGCAGAAAGTGAAGAGGTTGCCTGAGGTCACAGAGCTCACAAGGGGCAGAACTGCAATTTGGACACAGTCTCATAAACATGAATTCTGTACCTCATTCCCACACTGCCTTCATGGGTGAGAGCTAGAGGCCACCTGCCCTTAGTTACTGCCTTTTCAGTTCATTCATCAAACAGAACATGTTTGCTGAGCACATGCTACGTGTTAGACATGAGCATTGTGCGAAGGTAAATCAAACGTGAATCTTGCTGTTAAGTAGCTCGCAGTTTCTTATTTGCCAAAATTGCAAAGGAAAGACAAATGCCCATAAGAAAAGTTAGACGGAGCCCTCACCTGCACGAAACGAACTTGTCCCTCTCTGGTGGGTTCGTGTTGCCCATAGGATCAAGTCTAGGTTTCTTGGCAAGCCTCTCAAGCCTTGTCAAGGTCTGGTTCCACTGCTCTCTCCAGCCTCATTTTCCCTCACTCTCCCTTCCGTGCCCCAGCCACGCCACACTGCCGTTAGTTTCCTGAAGGTGATGGCTCATTCTCCTGGCTTTGCCTCATCACCTGCTGCTTCCCAGAATGTCCTTCCTCCCCTTTGGTTCCCTTACAAACTCCTGTTATCCTCTTGGAAATCTCAACCATGCCCTCTTCTGTGAGGACACCACTGCCATCACCTTCTAAAGACAGAAAACCACTCCCTTCTCTAATCTCTGTACCCTGCACAGTGACTCTTGTGAGTGGAATGGCAAGGTCCAAAAGATATGTCCACCTGAAACCTGTGAATTCACCTTATTTAGAAAAAGAGTCTTTGCAGATGAAATTGAGTTAAGGATCTTGAGGTGATATCATCCTGGTTTAGGGTGAACCCTAAATCCAATGACAGCTGTCCTTATAAGAAAAAAGGCAGAGGGAGATTTGACAAGGACACAGAGGGGGATGACCATGTGAATATGGAGACAGACTGGATGTGTCTACAAGCCAAGGAGTGTCAAGGATTGGCAGAAGCCACCAGAAGCTAGGAGAGAGACATGGAATGGATTCTTCCTCGGAGCTTTCAGAAGGAATCAACCTTGCAAACATCTGGATTTCAGACATCTGGCCTCCAGAACTGTGAGAGAATACATTTCTATTGTTTGAAGCTACCCAGTTTATGCTAATTGGCCATGGCAGCCCTAGCAAACCAATACAGTATTTTCTGCACAACAGTGAAGACTTTCCCTCACAGGCCTGTCCCATCCACTGGGCTGTGAGGGGGATCTGGGTCACCTCCATCTCTGCCTTCCCAGCACAGCCGTCTGTGACACATAGTTGGTGCTTAATAAATGCTTGTTGCCTTGAATCGCCAAAGGAAATTCCTCTGTTAGAAGTAATTAGAAAGGGATCAGCTTCATGGAGTCAAACTTTGCCGGGTAATGAATGAAATGGCCTGTTAGCACTGGCCCATAGAGACGAACTAGATTTGGTGGGTCAATTAATAAATCATCAAATGCCTCTGGCCCTGAGTCCACATCCAGATCTATGTGTGATGCCTGTTTGCTCCTGATTAAAGGATTTCAAGAAGAACAAAATCCATTTGGGAAAGGAGTAAGTGGGTCCTACAGAAGTCATTTTTCCACGGGCTGCGCCTTTGGCAGTGGTGGGGCGCCTTTGTGTCGGGTGTTTACACAGAGAAGTGGTTCCCACAGTGGCCAAGGCTGAGGGCACTGGAGGCTCACGGCGGGCGCTGGGAACTTGGGGGACGCTGCTGTTGCGCCCCCGACGTCCTTGCACCTTTCTTCTGTGAAATGATCCTCGCGGTTTCCTTTGGGGAGTCGCATCTCCTCAACGCTCAGCTCTTTTTTAGGGGACACGCCGCCACGGTGATTGGTTCGGGGATGGGCACGTGACTCGCCCAGAACCAATGGGAGAAAAGACACTTTCACGGAGAATTCTGGGACAAAGATAGCGGCTTTATCTGTCTGTGTGCAAAGCCGGGGCTTGTGTTTCGGAGCGGTTGCCGTATTGCTACCGCAAGAAGTCTAAGAGGGTCCGTCGGCTGAGAAAAACGAGCCCTGCTGATACGGTTTGAGCTCCCGTGAAGCTGCAGCTGAAACTGCGCTCATACTCTTCAGTTTCACGAGCCAGGTAATTCCCTTTTCTTACTCTAGTTTGGGTTGCGAGTCTTTCATTTATAACCAATAGTTAAGAGTCTTGACTATTATAAGGATCATGTTGTAGGTGCAGTTACTCCAAAATCCAGGTAAAGGAAGCAGCTTCATATAGCAAAATGGTGTAGGCTTTGTGGTTGGGGAGACTTGGATTCAGATTACAGCTGTGTCAATGAGCTGTGTGACTTGGGGGAAAATACCGAATTTTTCTGAGCCCAGTTTTCTCATCTGTGACGTGGAGATGATACCTGCCTTTGGGGGTTCATGAGGACCAGAGATCGCAAATGCAAGTCACTTAGCATGGTGACTGATCAAATACACCTTGCACACATGGTGCCTTAAGAGGGCCAGCTCTCCTCTCTTTGCCCATTCTGGCAATCCCAGTTATCCTCTGGACTTTTGAATTGTCCTCAGAGGCATTTTCACATTTTTTAAATTTGCGCTGTACCAGATTATTTTTCTATTAATTTTTTAAAAATTATTATTAAGAGTAATAAATGCTCATGGAAGGAAACAAGAATAGAAAAGGGAGGAAATAAAAATCACCCAATGTCCCATGAACAAGGTTTAATTACTATTGCCATATTCAATACTTAGGTTGTTTATAACACATTTTTGACTTGACAAAGTTTATGCCTTGTACGTTCCTTTGGTCTACAAAGGTTATGGAGGTAGTTGTGGAGCAATATGCATAAAGACCATGGAGCCTAGTGGGAGAGGAGGAGAGATGGAGAGTCTGCCCATGTTCCATTTGAGGGCTGTTGGAGATGGGGCCAGTGGAGATTAGTGGGCAGGAAAGAGACCCTGTATTGGGTTCTGCTGCAAGTGACAGGGACCCAAATAAATGGTAGTTTAAGAAAACATAAAAAGGAAGAGGAGGAAGAAAAATTGTTATTTTGCTCCCATGTACAAACTTTAGAGGTAAGCAAGGCATTGGCTGATGAATTTTTCTGCACCTTTATGCTCCTTCCTGTTCATGCTTCTCCATCCCTAAAATGTGGTTCTCATTTGAATGATCCAAGATGACAGCTCGAGCTCTGGACAGTGTATCTGCATTCCAGGCAGAGGACAGAGAAAGTGGTAAATAAAGAGGGGGAAAGGTACCTCCCAACTATCGTTTAAAAAAGCTTAAGGAAGTTGTTACCCTTCCACTTATCTCCTATTGGCCAGAGCTTAGTTTCAGGGCATAATATCTCTTCTCAGGGGTATCTGGATCTTAGGAGGAAGGATGAAGGGAGAGAAGGAGAGGAGGAAATTTCCTAATGGAACTCATGTTTTACATTTGAAAATGAGAGAGTTTCAAAGTAACCTAATGACAGTTCTTATACTCTGGGTTCCCTAAAAGCATTTTCATCTTTATTTTGTGGTAAACAAGATACAAATAACTTAAAGAATTAGCATTGAATGTTTCGCCACATCTATAACTATGTTCTTGTTCTAGTGCTATGGTTCGAGAAGAAATGGAGGGAGACGTAGCTCTCATGTGACTCTCTGCCTGTCAAAGGGCAAGGGATGCTAATGTGAATAGAATCCAGTTAGTCTCTGTTTCTAGAAAATAAACTTGTTGGGGAAATTCTTGCACTGGGTGTGGGGTAACCTTATCATCCATTGGCCTTGGCTTTGGACCTGTGAACTGGTTTGGTGTGTGGAGGATCCCAGAATGTCTGCCTTGGAGCAATTTGTAGTTGGCCAAATACCCGGGGAACAGAGCTTTCATTCTGTTGCTTAGTACTCTCTCTTCCTAGCCCTATGATGCACTTTGGTCATCAGGTCTCATCTGATTGACCTTCTGGCCACAATTCATTGTCTGTTCTGCCTGGAGACAAGCACAAGCAGTGCAGAGTTCAACTGGACAAGACCCCAGAAGTTCTTGCAAAGCCGTGTTGGACCTATTACAGCTCACTGGTGGGTGAGAGGAGGCTCTCAAAATGTCTCACTCTGGGGGGATCCAAGGCCCATGTCCACTTGCAAAAATTTGAACCTATGCTGAACATTCGGCTTTTCCCCAGTCCCCACCCAGCCTCCACATTCACTTATTAATCAACTGCAGTGTGCCAGGCAGTGTGCGAGACTGGACGGGAATGGTTTGGTTCTGACAATCATTCGGTGATTGATCAAGCATCATTAAATCCCTACCCGGAGCCGGGTGCTGGAGGAATAAAGAGGAAGACAGAGCCTCTGCCTTCAAAATCTAGCAAGCTGCTGGAGGAGCCAGACATGAGAGGAGAAAAGAACACTCAAGTATTATTGGGCCCCGACGAGAGGGAAGACGAGGAGGACTCAAAGGAGGGAGTGCTTATTTGAGTCTTGGGGCTGGAGAAGGAGAGGAACTAAAAAGGCTCCATTAAGAAAATGATACTCAAGTTGAGACCTCAAAGAGGTGTTGGTGTTTCAGGGGTGGCTGAGAAGGAGGAAGAGGAGGGAAGTGAATGGCACTGCTGCAGAAGGAACAGCTGGAGTGACGTCTGGGGCATTTGGGTGTGGCTGGGCACAGGAGCGATGCAGGCCTGGGACAATGAGAGGCAGGACAGGAAGGAGAAGCTTGGAGGATGGAGGAGGACTTTGTGGGCCTGGGCAGGAGTCGGGAGAGCGGGGAGCTCTGACAAAGAAGAGGACTTGGGATAGGTAGGGGCCCCCCGGGGCCAGCGGGGCCAGCTCAGGGCAAGCAGGAGGCCGGGTCACTGGGCCTGGGTGTGAGGGCTGCGGGAGGAGGCCAGGGCTGCAGGGCCAAGGTGAAGGGCCAGTTCTTGTGGTCTGGGGGTCTGGTGGGGTGTCTGGGAGCTGCGGTTGGATCTATGGATGGAGGTCTGCGAGGACTTGTGCTTTGGGAAAACAAAGTGAGCCCACAAAAGGAGTGGCTTCCTGGTCAGCCTCACCTGGCCAGCCCTTCTGGACAGAAAGGATCCCTGTCGATGCCTGAGTGGGCTCCTTTACTATCAGATTCCTGCAGTAGGGAAGCATTACACAGGCACTTAGGACCTGGGATTGAACTAGAATTCTACAGCCTGTCTGACTTCACTGAGCCTCAGTCTCCTCATCTAGAAAATGGGAATAGTAACAAAATCAGCTTCAAGGTACTGTGATGATTAAATGATTATCTGGTGGGTGGTCGGCAAGGAGACAGCCTGGCAGACTGTGAGGTGCTGACAGAATCCAGGTCTTAGAGAGGCAGCCAGGAGACCAGAGACAGTGCCGGCCTCCTGAGGCTCAGCAGCAGCCACATCGCTCCGCCTGCCCCGTCCACTCAGGAGGGCCAGCCCGTGAGGAGCTGGCAGTGCCAGGGCCCTGCGTGCGGACTGAAGGCTGTGCTGACTGAACTGCCTTCTCCACTAATCAGGCTGCCGCTGGGGAGCAGAGTCACTGGGCCGGGGACGCACTCAGCTCTTCAGCGTGCGTTCTTCGCACTGCGGTTGAGTATTTTAACTAGGAGCTTTCCTCCCTTGGGCTGTTGGAAGCACATCCATGCGTCACCGTGGGACAGGGGTTGCCGGGACAGAGGGCCAGGGAGCACTAGAGACAGACTTGTTTTTTAGGACTTTAGGCAGTGAAGTGAGTCCCAAATGGGCAATACATTCACCTGTTTCCTTTATACTAACATCCAACTGGCCAGTCACTCAGTTTGGGCTTACCTATCTGTAGGTAGAAGGAGTAATAGTAGCCAGTTATCTGTCCACCTGTCCACCACCTCCTCCCTCTCTTCTCCTATCCATGCATCTCTCCAATCCGCCCATCTGCCCATGCACATATCCATCCGTCCACCCAACCACGTATCCATCCCCCGTCCATCTATCCCCCCATCCATCTAGCCACCCATGCATCCATTTACCTTCTTATCCACTCTTCCATCCCCCCATTCCCTCACCCATCCATCCATTAATAATCTGTTCTTCTTGGGGCTCTTACAGTTGTTCTTTCCTTTACTATTCTAGTAAGATACTTTGGCCATCACCCTGACTGCTCAGAGGAAATCTCCGCCCCACGTGAGTTTCCCTGAGGCTCTCTGGGGAGTGTTAATTTGTGGCAGGTGTTGCTTGTCACCTCCTTGTGTGAGCTGCAGTTGTGAGCTTCTTCCCTCATGCGCCCCAGCTGTCCTGGCTTTTCTGGATCCCTCTGTTCCCCCACAGCAGTTTGCCCCAGGCATGGACACAGCAGCCTTCTTTACTCTCCTAGGCCCCACTGACATAAAGTTGTCACAGGGGAACAGATTACATTGAGGATATTCTAAGGAAATTGTGGCACACAGAGAAGACTTAAAATCAGACCTCCCATTTCAAAATTCCCATGGCCCTTTCCCCGCCTCTTTCTTCCTGGTGCTGGTAGCCATCCATCTGTCCACCAGTCCGTCCGTCTGTGGGCAGGGCCGAGGAGGGGTGCTGCTGCTGCGACTCACCTCCGGGGCTTCTTTCGTTCCCTTCTATGGGCCTGTGGCCATGAAACCTCTACCTCCCCTCTCCGGGAATAACAAAACAGAGCCAAAGGAAAAACTGCCACTTTTAACGTTAAAGAAAATAGTACAGATGTATGTCCTTGTCCATGGGGCAGACTCTTAATAATTATTTTGCAGAGAATTTTTTTTGTAAAAATGCTGAATTTCCTTAACCTACACCATTAGATGAACCCTGAGGCCTTGCCTTTGTAAAACCGACAGGTCAAAGTTTTAGGGCATTTTTTCCTCCAAGAAAAGAGCAGCCTTCCCCCAAGAAGAATTGGCCTCGTCTCACTAGATTACAGAACTGACTGCATCCTTCTTGCTTTTATCCTGCTACCCACTCACACATCCATTGTCATCCCATCCAGTATTTGCCCATTTTTTTCATTTTTGCAACAGGTATTTACTGCGCACTTTCCAAGGTCCAGGCCTTGGGTACTGAGGACATAGCCTCGAATAAAACCGATGCAGCTGAGTCTTCATGGAGCTTACAGGAGAGTGGAAGAGGAGAGAGTAAATGAATACATAATGCGGATTTGAACAGAAAGAAGTGCTGGAGAGGGAAAGTGCATCCAAGCAGATTTCCATCTAACTGGCTATTTATTTCTTCACTTGTCTCTTCTTGCTCATTCATTCCTCCAGTCATCAGCAAATACTGACTCAGCACGTCTCATTTGTTTGGCACTAGGCCAGGTGCTGGAGACCCAAATACAAAAAAGACCTTGGCCCTTCCTTCCAAGCAGGCGCAGAGTAATGGGTGGGAGGAAGCAGGTCAATATATAACAGTGATGCAGAGAGGCTGTAACCAGAGCAGAGATTCTCAGGGTTTGCTGGAAGCCAGAGGAAGAACAGCCACTGAGTGAGGGAGCCAAGGTTGCAGGCTTCCTGGAGCAGGTGTCGTCTAACCAGGACCTGGGGGATGGGAGGGAGGTTGCCAGGCAGAAAAGAGGGTGAGAGCTTTGAGGGCAAAGAGGAGAGCAGGCTGTGAGATCTGGGACTCTTCTGGAGTTGGGTGGAGTTGCTAGTGGCCAGAGGGTGTGTGCAGGGAGATGTGGTAGGTGAGGCTGGGGCAGTGTCCCGGCTCTCAGGAGCCCCCCCTAGAGAAGAGCCTGACAACTGTGCCTGCAAAGGGGCACAGAAATGGGGCTAGGGCTGCGGAAGACATAGGCAAGAGAGGAAGAGGCTGCCCCTGAGGAGCGGGAGAAGGAACATATTCAGAGGCCTCTGGTGGCTGGGACCTCTGTGCTCGATACCTGCTGCGTGTGTTTGGCTTCTATGTGAGAAGCCTGTTGCTGAGGGTAAATTCTCCCCAGTTGCCTGCACTTACCTCCCAGCGTGCTACTGAGTGTAGAGCCTCTGGAGATGCCAGCGCCTGTTATTCAGTGTTTGTGGAGTGGAGCGAGGCGAGGTAGAGGCACTGCCAGTTCGAGGCAAGGGTGCCAGGGCCAGGTCTGGCACCTGGCTCCGCAAGACCAGCCACAGGCCTAGGGAAGGAGGAACTGGGGGCAGAACCGGAGCCAGGAGCTCTGTGTAAGAGGAAGGTGAACATACTGGCCTGGAGACCAGGGAAGGCAGTGTTCCGAATACGACAAGTCAGTTCCCAGAATTCTTGGAAACACCCAGTAGCGTAGCTCATGTGGCAGCATGGTAATGTGAAGTATTTACTTCTACATTTTGACCCTGGGACCTTCCCTCTTCTGGGCTGCTAGACATGAAAGAATGCTTGCAGGGTAATGTGGTTGTTTGTTTGTCTGTTTGTTTTTTGTCCACCTGAGAAGAGATTAATGCAAAGCAAAATGAAAACAAATTTCCTTGTGCTGGAAAGGGAAATGCTGGAGCATATGTTAAGGTAAAGTCTAGGTTGGGGGAACAAGGAGGGTTAAAAATGCAGTCATAGAAAAGATAGAGGTGACTTCATTCTCACATAATAGTCCTCAGACGAGAGTATGCGGGCAGTTCTGTTCCACGAGGACTCTCAGGGACCCAGGTGTCCTGCTGCTCCACCAGCCACAGAACCGTCACCTTCCTGCATGATCAGGTGTGGGCCCAGACACACTGTGCTCCAGCTTGTGGGAAGGGCAGGAGCACCCTGGGAGATTAGATTGTTCAGCAAAATTTCCCTTTTTTTGGATCTACCTCCACAGAGGGGAGTAGACTTCCTCTCCCCAGTTCCAAGTGTAGACCTGAAGAAGCATCCTGAGTTTCTGTTTGATTTTCTGGGAGCTTGTGATCTCAAGCATGAGCAGAACTTGCCCCCAGTAGCTGGTTTCTCTGGAGCTTGGGTGCTGGAATGAAACATGTGAAACAGACCTGAACTTGTCCCCTGGCTAGGAACACAGCAGCTGCACAGAGCCCATGAGCAAGATATAAATAACACTCATGTTTATTTGCCTCTGAATTTTGGGGTGGTTTTATGCAGTATTGTTGCAGCAAAAGCAAACTGATACAATGTATGGACTGAAAGCAAAAGCAATTTTCTTTTAAACAAGCAGAGTGCTCACAAAAATTCAATTTCTCACATTTTATTTATCCTGTGACCACACCTAGCTGCAAGGGAGGCTGGAAGACAGAAGTTAATCGATCCTGTGCCCAGTCTAAAAGAGGATATACAGATGGCAATTAGCACATAAAAATAGCTCACTAATTAGTAGAGAAAAGCAGATTAAAACCATAATGAGATGCTACTCAAGTCCCAGTAGAATGGCTAAAATAAAAAGAGCTGATCAGACTGTGTTGATGAGCAATTCTCACACACCACTTGTGGGAACGTAAAACATACAACCACTTCGAAAAATAACTTGGCAGTTTATTAGATGGTTAAACATACATCTGCCATATGACCCAAGTAATGCCCTTCTACATATTTACCCAAAGAATCAAAGCATGTGTTTACACAAAGACTGGTATGTGAATGTGGCAACTTCATTCGTAATATTTGTAACAGCTCCAGCCTGGAAACAGTTAAAGTGACCCATCAAAAAGTGAATAGATAAACAGATTGTGGTACACCCATACAAAGGAGTACTACTTAACAGTAAAGAGGAACGGACTGTTTCTACATGCAGCAACACGGATGACTCTCAAAGCAAGCGGTTATACTGAGTGGAAGATGCCAGACAAAAGGGTACATACTGTATGATTCCGCCTACATACATTGTTAGAAAACACAATCTAATCTGTGGTGAGAGAAAGATCTTTGGTTGCCTGGGGATGAGGGACATGGGAAGGGAGGAGCAAGGAAGGGTCTACAAAAGGGCATAAAACAGCTTTTTGAGGGATATGATCACCATCTTGACTGTGGTGACGGTTTCATGCGATATACATGGTCAAACTCATCAAATTGTGCACTTTAAATATATACAGTTTGTTGTATATCAAGAATATCTCAATAAAACTGCAAAACAAAAATGAAAGCTCTTACTATGGCAGGAGCAGAGGGTGGATCTTGGCAGAGAACTAGCAGTCTCCCCCATGGAGGGGAGAAGGGGTATTTAGATGCTAGTGGGAGTCTCTGAAAAATGGTCTTGAGTCCTCCCTGGGGCTACGTGCCCTTTTGGACAGGTTTGGGGGTTGAGAGTAGGAGGGTCCTATGTCACGTCCTGCATGGAGCGCTGGGGGGCAGAAGCCCTGTTGGAGTTTCTAGGGCCAGTGAAGGAAGTGTGGGAAAGATGTGGCCACAGAGGGGAGAGGGTGGTGGTCAGAGCCACACAGGGCTTGAGAGAGCTGCTCTCAGTCCGCCCTCACCTCAGTGGGACTAAAAGGGCAGGAAGATTTTTATGAACCCTTGAAAGGGTATCTTAATTCAGACCCTCTAAGAAATAGGTGCCAAGATAAGAGCTGGTAGCAAACTGCATCCTCGGCCCTCACTTCCCTGGGCTCAAGCTCACGACATGTGGCTTTGGAGTTTGGGGTGCATGCTCAGGGTGGGGGAACTGGAGGAGGATCATCTTTGTTTTGCACTTGTGTCAAGACTCTCAACATTGAACTGGACACCTCTTTCTTTAAGTGGACAGAGAAGGCTCACCTGTCCCAATTCTTTGCTCCTCCCATTGTGGGCAGGCCTTTCTGCCCTATCCTTGACTCACTGGAGCCTGGCCCAGATCCTCAGAACTGTCTAGCCAACCCTAAGAAGTACCAAATGGGTGTTGTTCCAGGCTACTGCGTTTGGAGGTGTTGTGTTACACACAATAGCTCATGAATAACAGTGGTCAGACCTCTGCCCTACAGCCCTGTCTTGACCACTCAGCTGGGAACACTTATTTCAGCCAACACTGTCCTGTTTCTTGGCCCTCTCCTAAGTTCTGGGGACCTTCCAGACAGTAGAGGCCAGACAGGGCCTGGCCCCGCATGCACCCCTCTCACTCCTGTCGGGGAAAGTGGGGGGCCAGCTGGCTCAACATAAGCCTCTGCAGAGGAAGCCGAGTCACGAAGAAGCGGGGAAGCTGCAAGGACGTCAATTCCACTCAGGGAAGCGCACGACTTGATTACTACTCAACATTTGCGGTACCCAGTTACTCTAATTAAGAGAAAAGGTCAATAGGTTAAATAAGTAACTTAATCAGAAAATTATGCAAAGTGCCACAAGTCAAACATATTACACAGCCCTTGAGATCGATACAGTATGCAAATCGATCGCCCTCGATCAGGGCAACTCAACAACTGGAAGGTGAAAGTCAGTAGAGGAGGCTCAAGAAACCCAGCCCGAGCCCCGGGGAAATGTGGGTACCCAGCACCTTGGAGTGGGGGTGGGGCCGCGCCCGGTGAGGAAGTGTGACTGGTGAGGGAAGTGCCTTCTCTCATGTGGAGAATGGTGAGGGGCACGGGGCATAGAGTGTGGGTTTGGAGGCCCACAGACTTGGGCTGGAGCCCCAGCTGAGCCGTGTGGCCTTGAGCAAGCCACTTAGCCCCCGACCCCCACCCCCGAGGTTCATAGTAATCCTGGCCTCTCAAGTTCTGGGAAGGATAGGTTATCAGCTCTGACCTTTGTGTGTGTATGAGTAAGTGAGAGAGCAAGAGCAAGGAGAGAGTGAGTGTGTTAGGGGTTTGTGGTCATGTGTCCAGTGAGATTTCCTTCTTGTCTGCCACCTGCCTTCCTCTTGCCAAAGCCCTGCAGCCAGGACACTTGGTCAGAGACCAGCCAAAGACCTTTAAATGCATTTGGGACAGGTTTCTCAGCAGAGGGTGATGGTTGGCATGTCTGGAGACATTTTTGGTGGTTATAACGAGCGGGGGTGGGGGTGTGCTACTGACATCTAGTGGGTGGAAGCCAGGGATGCTTCCTGAACGTTCTTAATACACAGGACAGGCAGTCCCCAACAACAGAGAAGTACCCAGTCTCAAGTGTCTGTAGTGCGGAGGTTGAAAACCCTGATTTAGGAGGGTTGAATAGCTCATGAGAGAAAGCATGGGATGGTTGAATGAGCCAGGGCATAAAAAGTGGCAAGAGTCCTCTGTGGTGATCGGAGAACCTACAGACAATAGTCTGTCAGGGCTTTGGAACCTCTGAGGGACCTTAATTAGTCCTGGCCACTTGGCAGGGCCCCCCTTAGCCTCTGCCCTAGGTCCATGAGAGAAAAAACAGACTCGGAGAGGACAGATTTGCTCAGAGTAGTCCTGCCAGCTCTGCTGCAAAGGGGTCGGCCACTAGACAGCTCTTCCAGGCCTGGGCTGGCCCTGGGGGTTCGGGGGGAGCAGCTGTGGGGAGGCTGCCCTGGTCTGGCATTCCCTTGCAGCCTGAAGGAATGTTGTAGAAATGGACCCTTATTTGGGCTTGTTTTTAATCCCCCAGGAGCTTTAGAGCTGCCTGGCTTTTCCCAGGCTTTCCTGCTGCTCGAGGGAGAGAAGTAGGACCTTGGGGACCTTCCCAGGCCTGGTGTGTAGAGAAGGGCACCCATCCCCCACCTGCGATACAGAGCCAGAGGTCCAGGCATTCCTGTTGCTTTATAGGAGGCCTGTGCTGCTGCTGGGGTCTCTGGGAAAAGAAGGGAGTGGATGTTTGCCCCTGAAGCTTCTTCCTGGCCCCTGGGCTCCCTGAGGGGTGGCTGAGCTGGGGGGTCCCAGCTGGGTCCTTAATGGGACAGGGGCTGGAGGAGATCGGTTAAGGTCTGGAGAAAATTGCAGAAATGGTGGTATGGGGCAGTGAGGCATCTTGCCTTCACCCCCTTCCTCTTCTGACATCCAGTCACCTCAGGCTGCGTACTTCCCTTTCCTGGTTCTTGACTGACTCACAGGCAGTTAGAGCTGACACGGAGTCCTCTCCAGTGGTACAGTTACAGCTGGGGAAACTAAGGCCCACAAATGGTTAAGGTCTTGTCCAAGGCCATGGAGTGAGTCAATGGCTGGGCCAAAAATGGTGCCTAGGACTCCTGACTTGAGTCCAGTACCAGAGTATGACAGTCTCACAGTTGCCTCTGCTCACCCTTCTCATGAAAAGAAGCCTTCCAGAAGGGACTCTGTGTTAGCTATCTACTGCACTGTAAAAAATTATTCCAAAAACTCAGTAGCTTTAAACAATGAACATTTCTTACCATGCAGTTCCTGTGGGTCAGAAAACCAGGCAGGCAGAGCTTAGGTTAGCTCACAGAAATCGAGGTCTCTCACAAGGACGCTGTGGGCGTGTCAGCTGGAGTTGCAGTGATTTCAAAGCTCGATAGGGGAGGAAATCTCTTCCAACCTCACTTATGTGGTGACAGACCTATTGGCCAGAGACCTCCTTGCCAAAAGGGCTCTACACAGGCAAGCTCACGTGGTACCTCAGAGGGAGGGTGGAGAGAGAGCAAGTAAGAGAGGATGAACAACGCAGAAGTAGAATCTTTTAAAGTTTCATTTATTTATTTGTTTGTTCCATATGCCATACTTTTCATTCCCATGACTTATTTTATAACTGGAATCTGTACCTCTTAATCCCTTTCACCTATTTGCCCATCTCCCCGCCTCCTCCCCTCTGGTAACCATCAGTTTGTTCTCTGTATTTATGAGTCTGTTTCTGGTTTTTTTTGTTATTGTTGTTCGTTTTGTTCATTTGTTTTGGTTTTTAGATTCCACATGGAAGTGAAATTATGTGCCATTTGTCTTTTTCTCTGTGACCTTCTAGGTCCATCCCTGTTGTCATGGATGGCAAAATTTCATCTTTTTATGGCTGAGTAATATTCTATTCTGTATATATACCACCTCTTCTTTATCCATTCATCTACCAGTGGCATTAAGTTGCCTCCATATCTTGGCTATTGTAAATAATTTCAATAAACATAGAGGCACATATAACTTTTTGAATTAGTGTTTTTGTTTTCTTCGGGTAAATACCCAGAAGTAGAATTACTGGGTCATGTGATAGTTCTATTTTTAATGTTTTAATGTTTAATATTTTAATGTTTGAGAAACCTCCATACTGTTTTCCATAGTTGCTTAGAATCTCCCTTTTTATAACCTAAACTTGGAGTGACATCTCATCACTTTTGCCATATTCTGTTTGTTAGAAGCGCGTCACGAGGTCCAACCCACACCAAGGGGGTAGTTACACAAGGGTGTGATACCAGGAGGCAGAGATCACTGGAAGCCATTTGAGAATCTGCCTCTCTCACAATGGGGAGAGAAGGCCCATTGGCCTGATGTGGGCCCTTGGCTTCACCCCTAGTTAAATTGTTCATTACTTTCAAACTCTTTGGGGAAATCCAACAGATATGACGATTTAAGTGGAGCTGAAGCTGGAGCTGGGGTGGGAACCTCTTCTCTCCTCCACGCCCTCAACTGAGATGGAGTCCCGGTTTCTTTCCAGTTGTACTACCTAGATTTTAAACTCGTCAAAGAAAGGCCAGAGCATCTGGATGAGGGTCAGAAATGGCAGGTCCCTAGTCTTAGTTCACAAATGTTCTTACCTGTAAAAGAAGGAGCCAGGTTGGGGGATTTCTGATGGAGCCTTCTTTTATACTGAAACTTGCTCTCACTCTGGAGACAGAAACTCCCACATTCCTGCCTTCCCTTAACCCTTCCTGGAATGCCACACATGGAAGATGCCTGTGTACCGGGGAAGGGTTGTTGCATTTCCAGATGAGTCTGGAGGGAGGGAGAGGGCCGTGGCAGTGTGGAAAAGATGCTGGAAGCTGGGCCTGGATCTCTAAAAACATGACACCCAGCCAGGCAGCTGCCTGAACCTAGCAATGGTGCCTGGGCTCCCTGGAGTTCGGGGAGGGACCCAGGCAGAGAGAAGTGGGAAGCTGTATGCTCAGGAGGCCCTCGAGAGGGCAGGGGCTGTCCAAAATGGCCTTCTCCCCCAGAAGCCACATCCCAGATTTGCTTCTTTCTCTCCGCCAGGCTTCCCCTGCTGTTGTCTAGTCTTAGCATTTCCTGCCCCATCTCATTACCCACACCTTGTGCTCAGCCCTCCCTCAGCCCTGCGGCTCCCACACCAGCCCCAGGGGCCAGAGCTAGTGAGTCTGCTGTGGAGGGTGATGGTGTGGCAGGGAGCATATGGGTCTGGGCCCCCACATCCAGGCTGGAAGCCGCTGCTTGCTGGCCTGGGGGCAGGGAGGAGGCGGTGAAGTCCACTGCAAGCGTCTCAAATTCATTTCTAATTCACTTTCCTTCTGAAGTGGTTTTGAGGAAGCACGATATCTGAACAGGCAGCTAATGTAGGCCCTGTAAATAGTACATCCAAGGGCTGTAATGGAGGGAGAGAGAGAGAGCAAAAGATGGATTAAGTGCCCACCTTGGGCTTGGAAAAAAAATCCTTTTGATCTCGCAGCACCGCACAATGCCCTATTACCTTTTTGGCTTGCATCAGCCAGAGAGAGGATGTTTCTTATTGTGATTGCTGCAAATTGGCACCTGTTTCCCAGAGAGTAGCTTTCTCCTGAATTAAGTACAGCACCCGGCTCCATCCTAGGTGATAAGGACCTCCTATTAGTGGATAATTCAGCCGAGCCGCCTCCAGTCTGCCTCGCCTGCCTTGGGGAACCCTGGCTAGCCACACTCTCTGAGTGCTGCCTCCCCGGCCAGGGGCAGCTGGGGGCAGGGGCCTCATCTTTCCTAGCTCAGCCATGTGTTCCTCGCTCCTGCCAGATCTTTCTGCAAGCTACAGTGGGCCACAGGGCCGCTTGGAAGCACAGTGCTGACCTTTGAATTCATCGTTTTTCTCCAAACTTGGCCTTCCTCGATTCTCCCTTATATTTAATTAATGAATGAATTCAACAAATATTTACTGAGCACCTATTGTTTCAGGCACTCTGATGGGTGTTGGAGACACAGCAGTGAATGGACAGCCCTGCCCTTACACGGCCTGCACAGTAAAGTAAGGATCCTTGTGATTACATTGGACTCATCCAGATAATCCAGGATGATCTCCCTCTTTTAAGGTTATCTGACTAGTAACTTTAATTCCATCTGTAACCGTATGTCTACCTTTGCCATATAACCTAACAAGTTCACAGATACAGGGATGGGGATGTAGATATTTTGGGGGTCGGGGGTGTTAACTTTATCTGTCCTACCTCTGCCTTTACTCTTGTCTCCTATAATCCAGATTCCAAATAGTAGGCAAAGGGATCTTTTATTTTTTATTTAAAATTTTTTTTATTCGAGTATAGTTGACACACACTGTGACATTGCAGGTGTACCACATAGTGATTCAACATCTCTATACATTATGCTGTGCTCACCAGAAGCGGTAGCTACCATCTGTCACCATACACTGCGATCACAATATCATTGACCATATTCCCTATTCTGTGCCTTTTATCCCCATGACATAGTCATTCCACAACTGGAAGCCTGATCTCCCACTCCGCTTCACCCCTTTGCCCATCCCCCCAGCCTCCTTCCCTTTAGCAACCATCAGTCTGTTCTCTGTATTTAAAAGTCAGATTCTGGTTTTTGTTTGTATGTTAATTTCTTTTGTTTTTTAGATTCCATGTATGAGTAAAATGATACGGTATTTGCCCTCCTCAGTCCGACTTATTTCATTTAGTATAATACTCTCTAGGTCCAACCATGTTGTTGCAAATGGCAAGGTGTGTGTGTGTGTGTATGTATACATATACGTACACATATACCCTACCTCTTCTTTATCCATTCGTCTACTGATGGACACTTAAGTTGCCTCCATACCTTGGCCATTGTAAATAATGCCACAATAAAGGAGGCGAGAATATACAATGGGGGAAAGACAGTCTTTCAGTAAATGGTGCTGGGAATGGGGCGCCTGGGTGGCTCAGTTGTTAAGCGTCTGCCTTCAGCTCAGGTCAAGATCCCAGGGTCCTTGGATCTAGCCCGACATCAGGCTCCCTGCTCAGCGGGAAGCCTGCTTTTCCCTCTCCCACTCCCCCAGCTTGTGTTCCCTCTCTCCCTGTCTCTCTGTCAAATAAATAAATAAAATCTTAAAACGAAATGGTGCTGGGCAAACTGGATAGCCACATGCACAAGAGTGATACTCTTTCAGGAAAATATTTTTACCACTTTCTAACACCATATACAGAAATAAACTCAAAATGGGTGAAAGACCTAAATATGAGACCTCAAACCATAAAAATCCTAGAAGATAGCACAGGCAGTTAATTTCTTCGACATGGACCATAGCAACATTTTTCTAGATTTGTTTCCTAAGACAAGGGAAACAAAAGCAAAAATAAACTATTGGGACTATATCAAAATACAAAGTTTTTACATAGCAAAAGAAACGATCAACAAAGCAAAAAGGCAACCTACTGAGTGGGGAGAATCTTTGCAATTGATATATCTGATAAAGGGTTAATATCCAAACTATATAAAGGATTTATAAAACTCAACACCAAAAAAATCTGATTAAAAAATAGGCAGAGGACCCCCAATAGACATTTTTTCAAAGAAGACATACAGATGGCCAACAGACACATGAAAAGATGTTTGACATCACTCATCAATAGGGAAATGCAAATCAGAATTACAGTGAGGTATCACCTCACAACTGTCAGAATGGCTAAAATAAAAAAGATAAGAAATAACAAGTGTCGGCGAGAATGTACAGAGGGATCTTTTAAAAACACGAGTCAGGTAATATCATTCTCCTACCTAAAACCTTCTTGTTCTTGGAACAAGATCAGAATTCGTTACCTCCACCTACAGGGCCTTGCAGACTCCAGCCTTCTGCCCTTTCCCACCCTGCAGGGCCTGAGCTCCTGGGGGTGACTTGGTACCGGGTTCTTTCCTCCGGCTCCTCCTCTGTCTCTCATGTTTTAAGTTTCAGCTTAAATGTTTTGAGAGAAGGCGCCCGTTACCTGCGGCTGAAGCACGCCCATTCCTGTTTCATGCAGCGCCCATCACAGCCCTGATCTCAGTCTCTAATCACTCCATGTTGGCCTGTGGAGGCCGTGTGGGCAGGAACCTGATTTCTCTGTGCTTTGCTATGCTCTGCTCAGCCTCCTGGCCCTGTGGCCTGGCACACAGTAGGATCCCAATGAATATTTATGGATGGGTGAATAATGGTATTTGCCAGATATACTGACTGCAACAAGCACGATGCCAAAAAGTATGTGTAGCTCTTAAGTAAGGGGAAAAAACCCCATATATGTGAATAGCCAGATGTGTTTGTGTAACTAGAAGAGTTCAGGAAGAACCAAATCCATTGCAGGGATGCCCTCTAGGATGGGAAGCCGTTGGGACTATAGAGAGACGTGACTTCCCCTTTTTTTACTTCATATACTTTTGTTTAAAAAATGTTTTTATTATAAGTGCATCAAACCATTTTTTAAGGAAAAAACGGTAAACAAAAACTCTTCTTCTAATGAATATGATCAAATGTCAGAGAAACTGGATAAAATATATATTTTTAAAAATTATATCTCCTAAATACCTTCCGGATGTGTCCTTCTCTCTCAGCATTGCTTCTGTGGCCCCCATGACTGGCCTTGACCCACCCTGACCACGCTCCAGGGGGTCTGTGAGGGGTGGGTCTGCAGTCAGATCTGAGCATTCCGTCTCCCTCATATATCACAGCCCTGGTGTTTCCCCACCTGCAGAACACAGGCTGAGACCCTGGGCCTAGTAGGGTGTGTGTGTGGCGGGGCAGGGGGGTGGTGGTGGCTGTGGTTCAGTGGTGCTGCCAGAGTCTGGCCTGACTTTCCAGCCCTGTTCCTCACGTCTTTCTCCTCACACCCCACATGTAAGACTCTTAGCCAGGGCCCTCTGCAAAATGGCCTTTGTACCTGCTGTGCTTTCCACTGGGAATACTTTTCGTATTTACCTCGTAAATGTCTATGCATCCTTTACTACCTGGATCCTCTGTGGAAGTTTCCATTCTGCACTTCCCGACTTAACTCTCTCCCCCAGCAGAGCTGGTCTGTCCCTTCCTGGGAAGCTCCTCGAGAGATAGGAAAAATGATTCAGAGAAAAGCCTCTGTCTCCACATTGCCCACTGCCTGGTTCCACATCCCAGCTCTTGCTAGCTGTGACTTTGGGCAAGCGACTTAAACCTTGAGCCTCAGTGTCTCCATCGGCAATGTGAGTGATGACACTCAGAAGGTAGTGGTGGCTTTAAATGCGGGGACCTATCTGAAGCTGTCTCTTCAGAGCCCAGTACCTGCAAGGGGCTCAGCAAACAGTAGCCCTAAGGAGCATGTGGCACGATTAATGTGTCAGGACATGCAGTGGGATGTCTTGGAGGGCCAGGGAAGCTTTTCGGAGGAGGCCGTGTCTGAGCTGAGTTCTAAAGGACAAGGAGATGGCTCCAGCCGGTGGGTGGTACCAGAGCGTCAACCGCACACAATGGGAGTCCAGAAAAGTGGAGTCATGGAGGAGAGAACGTGCCCAGTGGCCCGGAGGACGAAAGCCCCAGGCATCAGGCCAGTTCCCTGCTGGAGGGATGTGGGGACTCGCAGGCTTTGTGCTGCTTCAGTCCAAGCTGTTTGGGGTTTGGCGTGAACACATAGTAGTGCCTGAAGAGGTGGCTGCAATTTTCCTCTTGAGCTCTCAGATGTCTTGAAATTGGTCTGAATAATTTTTTCCCCTCAAATTGTTCAAAACATTCTGTTTCTGGCCCGAGTGCTTGGGTTTCCTGTTGCCTCATGGAAAGGGCCCTCGGGCAAATTTGGAGGTCTTGGGGAACTTGGTGAGTCAGGGCACCCTCATCCACGCGCCCTGCCTCCCTGCCAAGCCAGCACCCCAGGGGCCGGAGGGGCGGCTGGCCCGTGGGTGCTAGCAGGCTGAGCTCTGAGGCCCCACACTCAGGCTGCGGCCAGCGCCTGTGGGCAGGCTGGGCTGCAGGCCAGCAAGGGCCAGCAGGAGCTGCCGGGAGCCTAGCCAGCTGAAGCCTGATACCTGGCTCCTGGCTCCAAGGGTAGCTGCCCAAGAGGGTGGGACGGGGGCGTGGGCCTTCTCGGGCGGCCGGGCCTGGGGGCGGCTCTGTGGCTCTGTTTGTGTTGGCTCCAGTGGAGCAAGAATGAGGAGCTGCCGATAGCATCCCAGAGCCCAGCCAGCCTCCAGAGAGATAGGGCTTGTGATTCCCCAGCTTGGGTGGGCGCGCGTGCGTACACACACGCACACACACACACACACACCATTCACCCATGAGCCCCCTTCCCACACTGGCCTTGAAACAAATTCACATGTAGATATTCCAGTGAAGCAGAAGGTGCTAAGGGAAGGGGTGTGTGTGAGGAGTAGATGTCCAGGCCAGGGGAGTCTCTCAGACTGTGACATCTGGGGTGGGCCGCAGAGATGTGGGCGCTGGCAGGCGAGAAGCTTTGGGAGGGCGGGAACGCTCTGAGTATAGAAAAGTCCTTTCACACTCCCAGCCGGTGTGTACCTCCCAGTGCTCTGTGGGTCTTCCCTCAGAACCCTACTGGCCCATGATAGCCAGGCTACTGACTTGGACTGCACAGCTCCAGGGCAGCATTCCCCCGGTTCCATGGATCATGTCACCAGGAGGAAAGGTCCTGTTTTCATAGAATGGGCTCTAAACATGCTCCTTGGGCTTGCAACACGGTGGCAGAGAGCCCCGGGGACCCTCGAAAGGCTGCTGTGGGGAAGGGTTCACTAGCTTTCCCCCCGGCTTCAGAACTTGGAGTTTCTATGCTATCCTGCAGATGAAATTCAGGAAGTCAGGAATTTGTTTTATTGTTTATTGTGCAGGAGAAAGGGTGGAGTGAGGAGAGGGGTCTTGTCTGTTGATGCTGATAACCAATGGACAGTACTCAGTTCTCCATCCCTGGCGTGACACATCCATGGCGGCTTGGCGCTTCCTGAGAACCTTCCGCCTTCCTGTCCCTCCTTAGACCAAACACACACAGCCTCTGATTCAGGCCTGGCTTCTGCCTTGCAAACCCAGAAACCAGCTCTGGCTAATTTGGTTAAAATGGTGATTTATTAAAGGCTGTTAGGAACTTGCAGAATCACTGGGAGGGCCAGGGCTCCTGGCCTGGAGGCCTCCCAGCCAGAAACAACATGCAAATCACTTTGCAGAACTGACAGGTCTGGGGAGAGCCCCGTGGCTGTCGCTGCGGGGTGCCGATGCTGCAGTGGACACTACGTCACTGCCAGCACCTGGTACCTCATGCCCCAGAACCTTAGCTCTGGTTCTTCTAGAACCTGGTGCGGGAGCTGCCGCATGCTCGCTGGAATGGGCTCCAGGCAGCATCTTTGTTACATCATTTCCTTTCCATTCCAAGTTTGATGTGAGTGAGTCCGGTCACCAGAGCGAGGTCACAGGCTTGAGCTTTGGCTGCAAGAAGGCTGGGAAGGCAGGGGCCTGGCTTCCATACAAAGAGGTGGTCTCTGCTCAAACCAAGACTCAGAGAGGGGGTTGCCGCAAAAACACAAGGGCGGGGGGTTCAAAGGTGAGAAATGACCACTGCAGAGGTGAGCAGAGCCCATCTCAAGAGAGCAGCACAAAGGTCTTTTTCCCTCTTTCCCTTTCTGTTTTCTCTCCTAAGGGCAGGGACAGTAAGCCCAGGCAGCTTAGATGCCTCAGCTTCCCCTCATTTCCACACAGCTCCTCTGCCAAGACTGCAGTCAGGTGTCCTGACCTTTACCCTGGAAGTCACATCTGTCCGGGGGGATGAGGTTCAGCCCCAACTCTCCCCACTCTGGTTCTCCTTCCAATTTTTTTTTTCTTTTAGAATTTGTGAACTTGAGAACCTTCCAGCTTTGAGGAGATGGAAGGAAGGTTTTCCTGTGCTCCGTCGGGCAGCTCAGGGTGGCCTTGGGGTCTGTCGGCCGAGCAGAGGAGGAGGTAGGCTCTCCGAGTCTACTGACCCGCAGCTGGCTCCCTCCTGGTTGATCCTGACAAGAGCACACCTGGCCCAGGTGAACGTTCATCCTTCCTGAAGATACCTGGTCTCGTGTCACGTGGAGGATGGCTATTAGCCCTGTTAGCTTGACTTTGACCCTACCTCCCCATGTGTCCTCCAGGGTGGACCCTTCCCTCAACCGGCTCACATAAGGATAGTCAGTGTTCTGGCTGGGAATGAGTCACCCTGTGTTGGGGGATGTGGCCTCAGGGACACATCAAGTGTGGAACTGAACACCCACCCCCTGCCCCAACACCCACTGCTACCGTCTTTTCCTCAGTTTATGCCACTGCTCCACCACATAGAGGGGTTTCTTTTTTTAAACAACCTTTATTTTTAATTTCAGAATAGAAATGTCCATGTTGTTCTTTATTAGAAAAGTAATGCATATTCTGTACAAATTCAAGCAATATGTAAATACATAAATTAGGAGGTGAAAAGTCTTACATGGAATCCCCCATAGATAACCATCATTGAAAGTTTTGTTTTAAGTCTACATTTGAAACTGGTTTCATATGTAGATCTCAGGATGGAATGAGTGTGTACATGGAAAGATATTCCAATATGGTGTGGATTTAAAAAGCCAGTTTATGTTAGAGTCTGATTGTAGGTGAGGTGGGAAGGCTGTCTAACAAGCGTCCAGCTCTCAGATAGCGCTCCCTGCACTGGAGCTGTGTTAGCTGAGGCTGACCAACCAGCCACCCATCTGGAAGCTGACCTGAGTGGCAGTTCTTGTCTTTTTAGCACAGTTGTTTTTGGAGTCCAGTAGCCGGCAGGGCCAGGGATGGCCAACCACGGTCACCCCTATGGAAGGAGGTGAAGAAAGCCGTGGGCACACTGAGGGGCCCGGCCCTGGGTCCCCTTCCCCTCCCGCCAGACCAACCTGGGGGTGGAGCTGGTCCTTCTCGGGGATCCTGTGGAAATGGCAGGGCCTCATGGCCTCCCAGAGGTATGGTCCTCTGGGGCATTTACAGTTCCAGGGGCCAACCTGGGGGTTTTATCAGGGCCCTGGGAGAGGACAGAAGATGGGGAGTCAGCAACTGCCTACCATTAGGGCCTCACTGGCTTCTTCCCCTGGACACACTGAATGAATATCTGCTGAATGAACGAATAAATGAATGCCGACATGTCACCTTGTTGGTTTCTTCATTGGCTCTAGCTATGTTTCTGAGTCTCAGGGAGCCTCGCCACCCTGTCCTCTTTAGGAAGTAGCGTGTTCCTAGGAAATCACAGAGTTTAGGCTCATGGAACTCACCTTGAACTCACCTGTCCTGTCCCCTCCTGTGCAGGCCTCTGACCTGTGATTGCAGCTCTGTGAGCCGGGACTGTTTCAGACTCAGCTTCCCACGAGGGACACAGCAGCCTACCCTGCAGAGAGAGAGAGAGCCTGCTCTTCAAGGAGATGTATGAACAGGCCATCAACCTAGAGGTTGCAGGGCCCACTCTGCCCTGACTGGGACCCCCCTCTTCATAGTTCAGGAGCTTGGTGTGGTCAGGGGAGGGGGCATCTCTCACAGTCTTGGGGTCTGAGGTTCATTGCCAAGGTTTCCTATGTGTTGTGGGAAGGTCTGCTGGGCCTTGCTCTCACCCTGAGGAGTCTCCCTTCCCTGGTCTTGCTCAACAGGCCTCCCTCCCCTTCTCCTCCTCCTCCCATACCATCTCTCTCCCCTCCCCGCAGTTCCCAGAAGTAGGACCCAGGCCACCAGCTGCAGCCTGTCCAGGTTCCCTATCGGATTATGAAGCTTAACATTTTTGTGAAGGAAGAAGAAAGCCTTCCCTCTGGGAAGCGATAAGAACATTCCATCCTCCTCTGGCTCCAGGGAGCCTGGGAAACAATCACCAAAGGGAGAGAGACTCCCTAGGGACAGACTCCCCGGGCACAAGGCTGGGCCACCCTCTTCCTGCTCCCCCTTCTCTTCCTCTCCTGCCCCCACCCCTCCACAGGGGTTGGTCTTGCCTGTGGTCAGCCAAGGAGACCCTGGTGCAGTGAGCCTGGGGAGTAGGGCAGGCCTTGGGCCTCAGGAACCGGGGCCCCTCTATGTGGTTGGCCTCTTCCCAGCCTGGGGCTGCCACTGGGAACCTTGGGAACCAGCTCTCTTGAGGGAATGTTGTACAGTCTGGGAGGTAGGGAGTTTCCACCCAGAGGAGTACCAGAAGAGGTGTCCCTGGTGGGAGCTGATTAGCAATGGGGGGTGGGCCCCATTCCTGGGGATGACTGAGAGTCCCTGACTGTGAGGTAAGAAGCTAAGCTAATCACCAGATGGGCACTGAGCCTGAGAGTTGACACCTAACCAGTGTTCCCTCTGTCTTTCTTCTTCTTCCTTCTCTTTTCAATGACAACATTCTCTAAAGCTTCCCTGGTGCCAGGTTCTGAGAGAGAGAAAAAGCTAGGTTGTGCCTCCTCTGCATTCCTTGAGCAAGGATTACCCTGCCTCAGGGCCTTTGCACTTCTCTGCTTCTCTTTCTTCAGAATCCATGCCTTTTCACTTACTTCAGATATTTTCTTAGCCTTACCCTCTCAGTGAGGTCTCCCTTGCCTCCTTACCTAAAATGGCAACCCACCCTCACCCACAATTCCCCTCCCCTGTCTCTTAGCTTTTATTGTTAACTAAAATATATTTTACTTATTGATACACACTTCTTGTCAGTCTCTTCCCACTAAAACATAAGTTCTGTGAGGGCAGGAATTTCCTCCCTTGCTCAGTGTCTAGAAGACTGCCTAGAAGAGCAGGCCGTGTGGCTCGAGGGCTTCACAGAAACCAGGTGATGCCCTGCACCAAACGCAGGGGGTAAAGTGGAGGGTGGGTTTTGAAAGAATTTGATGAAGAGACTGTACATAAGTCATGGGCCTGGTTAAGGAAAACCATCAAGGGTGTGAAGCACCCCAGGGCTAGGAACAGAGGGCTGCTCTCAAGCCCCAGGTGGGAGACAACAGTTACTAGAATACTTTCGTCTGTTCTTGACCTTCTGTCTCATGAAGCCAAAGGACAAGGGCACCCAGATAATGTGGTCCATGGAAGTCAGCCCCCTGGGACCTGGAGTGGGGTAAAGCCCAGATCTGGAGGAGCACTTGAGAAGATTCACACACAATAAATCTGTTGAATAATGAATGAATGACCTTAAGAAACCCACGTTAGTGGAGAAGACACACTCATTCTTTTACTCCTTTCCGTCGTGCATGTATTCATTCATTCCTTTAAGGCATAGCTGCTGAGCATTGGCTGGATATTAGGACCCTTCAGAGACCAGGGTGGAGATATTCCTAGCACTCCCTGAAGGCACCCCTGGGAGCAGTTTGCTGGGAAGATGGACACTGAGGGCAGCTTTCAGGACCTGGAACTGCTGCTGCTGCCTCACACACCTGGCTTACCTGCGGGCGGCATGCTGCGGGAGTGGCCATAGAGCACAGCCGGCTGGGGGTGCACCGGGCCGGTGCAGGATGGGGCAGGCAAGAAAGCCTTGGTTCATCAGGGGACTTGTTAAGTCAGGCCAGATCGTGTGAAGGCACTGGGTGTGGGGAGACATCATTTGTCATTTGTTTTTCTAAACGCTGGGGATTTGAAGCTTGGTGAGGAGGTCACAGAGAAGGGCAGCCTATGGGCCCTTCAATCCTCTTAATCACACTGGGGAGCACTCTGCGTCAGGGTTCTAGCACTTGTCCTCACTCAGTCTGTCCAAGTCACATTATTATGCCCATTTGACCATTGAGGGACCTGAAGCACAGAGAAGTTAAGTAACTTGCCTAAGGTTCCACAGCTATTAAGTGGTGGAGTTGGCATTTGCACCCTGGCAATTTGCGTCCAGAGTCTATGCTACCATCCTTTATGCAGAGACCTTTGATGGAAGGTCCGTAATGGGGGAGGGTGGCAGTCCTCTAAAGATCTAGCAAGATTCTTGGTGGTTCCCTGCCCAGCTGGGGAAGGGACCCTCTGCAGGAAGAGTCCTAGAGGGAGGGGACTTGGTCAGAGGCAGGTGTGGACTTCAGGTTGGGTGCTCCTCCCGGCCCGATGAGTCAGAGCTGAGTGGGAGTCCCCGGCTCTAGAAGCCAGCCCACACCTTCATCCTCACTGCCACCGTCTCTCTCTCATACTTGTCCTGGAGTGGCTCCCCCACCCCACCCCAGCTACATGACCTCTTGTCTTTCCCTTGCCCCATTCATTCTCCATGCTGTATGTTTCCAGAACTCAAGCATTGTCATGTGGACGCCAGGATAAAAAGTTCTTCTCCCCGTGGCCTAGAATGCCCTGCATGATCTTCCCTGTATACCTCACTGGCCTTGTTTCTGGTTATTTCCCCCTTGGCTTCTCCACTCCAGTCCACTGGCCTTCTTGCTCCTAGAGCACACTGTATCATTCCATCCTCGGACTGTTCCACTTGCTGTGCCCTGTGCAGGGAATACTGTTCCCCCAGAACCTCAAATGCCTTATTCCTTCATGTGACTCAGATTTCAGTTCAAGTGTCACCCTTTCAGGCCTTTCCTCTCCACCAGCTGAATGGATGTCCCCCTCTCCTCACTCAGCCCCTCCTCATCCTCTTCTCTGGGGGTTTACTTACTTTCTCACCTTTATCACTATCTGAAATTATCTTTTTTAAATTTTATTTGTTTACTTAGTATCTGTCTTCCTCCATTAGAATATGAGCTTCAGGAAAGGAGGAAATTTGTGTTTGGATTATTGTTGCATCCTCAGTGCCGACAGCAGTGTCTGACATATGGTCTCTGCTGAACACATAACTCTCGAAGACCTTGCTCTGCAGTTTCTTAGCACTGGGCCCTTGAACATCCTGATCCTTCTGCCACCTTCTTCACTCAGCTAATTCCACTCACCACTTAGTTCTGAGCTCAAACCCGCTTCTTCTCAAAGGCGCCTTCTCCCCTGCTGTGCTGGCCCATGTCCCCCCTACCCCCTGCCTTCCTGCCCTCCCAGAGCACTGGACTTCCATTGTTGCATCTTACTCCTGACCTTGCAAGGTCAGTTTCTGTCTCTCTACTAAAAAGTAAACTCTGTGAGGGCAGGGACTGACTGCTTTGTTTAGTTCTGTGTCCCTGGTGCTTAGTACAAAGCCTGGCACACAATCGGTGCTCCAGGATTATGTGTTGGATCATCGAAGGGACAGCTGGGGCCCTCAGGTGGCTGCCAGAGAGTAAGAGCACAGGTGTCTCTCATCTGCTTCTACCTCGACAGGTCTGAAAAGCTCTGCTGGGCATTTTCACATACACGATCTCAGTCTTTCTAACAGACTTGCAATGTAGGCAGGCACTGTGATCTTTCTTTGTAGACAAAGAGACAGAGGCTTGGAGAGGTTAAGGAAACTTCCCAAGATTATATACTCGAGAGCAGCAGAGCTGGCACTCAAACCCAGGCCTCCTGATGAGTCTTTTTCCTGGGATCCCTTGCAGAGAATGAGCTACAGGTTGGAGCCCAGCTAAGGTGGGAGGCAGCCCTACCCCCGCCCCAGCCCCTTCCTTTCCCTCGCAGCCTATATTAGTTATCTGCTGCTGTGTAATGAACTACCCCAAAACTTAGTGGCTTGGAACAATGACATTAATTATCTCACTGTTTCTGTAAGTCAGGAATCTGGGTGCAGTTTAAGTGGGTCCTCAGTTTCAGGGTTTTTCACAGATACAATCAAGAGTCAAGGTGCCGGCTGGGGCTGCAGTCATCTGCAGGCTCAGCCGGGGAAGGATCCACTCCAAGCTCACATGGCCTTTGGCAGGATGCAGTTCCTTACTGGCTGTTGGCCAGAAGCTGTCCCCAGTTCTTTGCCACGGGGGTCGCTTCATCAAAACAAGCAAGCTGAGAAGGCAAGAGAGAGTCAGAGAGGTGGAAGTCACAGTGCGTATCACTTCATCATGGAAGTGACACCCCATCACAGTTTGCCATGTTCTGTCACGAGGAGCATGTACCTAGGTCCGCCTGCACCCAGGGGAGGGGGTTACACGGGGCTATGAACACCAGGAGGTGGGGGCCGCTGGGAGCCATGCCCGAAGCTGCCACTGCACAGCCCTGTTCTCTCTGGCAGCTGTCATCGTGAATCCCTGCAGGGCAACTAACTTCGTCCTGTTCACAGACGTCCTTGGGGATGCTGCACGCATTCATTCACTTAGTGACTCATTTATTGCACAGACGTTTACTCTACCTACTGTGTGCTGAATCTTTTTTTCTTTTTAAAAATTACTTATTTTAATTATCTTCAGCTAATCATATATGTGTGTAGTTTATTTTATTTACTATTGGAGTATAATTAACATACAGTATTATAGGAGTTTAAAGTGTAAAACATAATGAGCCAACAATTCCTATAATACTCGGTGCTCACCACAGTGAGTGTAGTCACCATCTGTCACCACACATTATTACAGTCTTATTGACTGTATTCCCCATGCTGTACTTTTCGTCTCTGTGAATAATTTATTTGGTAACTGGAGGTTTGTACCTCTTAATCCCCTCTATCTATTTCACCCATCCCTCCACTGGCCTTTCCTCTGGCAATCACCAGTTTGTTCTCTGTATTCAAGAGTCTGTCTGTTTGTTCATGTCTCTTTTTTTTCCTGTTTATTTGTTTTGTTTCTTAAATTCCATATATGAGTGAAATCGTATGCCTTTCTGTCTGACTTATTTCACTGAGCATTATACCCTCTAGGTTCATTGATCTTGTTATGAATGGCCAGGTCTCATTCTTTTTTATGGCTGAGTAATATTCCATTGCATATATTTAAACCATGTTTTCTTTACCCATTTATCTACTGCTGGACGCTTTGGTTGCTTCCACATCTTTTGTAAATAATGCTACAATAAACATAGGGGTGCATATATCTTTTCAAATTAGTGTTTTGTATTCTTTGGGTATATACCTAATAGTTGTATTACTGGATAGTACAGTAATTCTGTTTTTAACTTTTTGAGGAATCTTTGTGCTGTTTTCTGCAGTGGCTTCACCAATTTGCATTCCCACCCACAGTGAACTGAGTGCTAAATCTTGATTACTGAGTTACCAAACTGAATAAGGCTCATTTCCTGCCTTGAAAGAGACAGATCTGTAAAAAAAATAAACGAGATTTGGTGCATGCTCGGGGAGACTTTGGGAAATAACAGTGCTAATGCTCATTTAACACTAAGTGTGTACCAGGCATCAGTCTAAATGCTTTCTATGTGTTATCTCTTTTAACCCTCACAGAAACCTGTAAGGTAGGCTCTGTTATTATCACTCCATTTTATAGAAGAAGAAACTGAGGCACAAATAGGTGAACTGTTTGCTCCAGGTCACGCAGCTGGGGAGGCAGGGCTGGGATGCAAGCCCGGGCAGTCTGACTCCTGAGTCCTTACGCGTAGTCCCTGTGCCATTTTTCTCTTGAAAGGTGGGCTCACGGGGATGGGCTGTCAGAGTGACAGGTGTCGGGGAGCATCCTCGGGAGCAGTTCTTCTTCGTTCTTAGGAGCGATCAGTAGATGGATATTTTTTTGTGGGACTTGGTGAAGCTGCCCGCTGGATTATCTGGGATGGGAAGAATGGTGGGGAAGCCCACTGGCAATGTAGGGAAGAGACTTGTTTTGGTTTAAAAGATTGACATTTTAATAAACTGCTCTTAATTAACGGCACTTTGAAATTCTGAGTGGTGTGCTCTCCATCTTAAAATACGCGGGCGGGTGGCTTCTTAGAGAGTGTGATGCTTGTGGGTGATCTCCCTTTTTGAAACAAACCCAGACCCTCCAGTCACAATGTATTTTTCATTCCAAAAATGATCTTTACTGCAAATGTTGCTTTGGTTCGAGTGAATTAGAAAGCCTTATTACACAGGCAGGCACTTCAAACAGTGCCCGGCTCGCCGCGCCGGCTGTGGCATCAAAGGCTCCGCTGGAATCCCTGATTACCACCCAGGCTGTCGGCCACTCGGGAGCAGGCGGCATCTGAAGCGGGGCCCTGGCTCCCGGACCAGCGGGCTCAGGGCGCCCAGAAGCCGGGCAGCAGCCTCCACGCCGGGCTCAATGCTTCCTCTTTTGGGGGGCGTAGTGGGGGTGCTGTGAGCTGAAGGGGAGAATGGCTTAGTTGTCCTTGACTGAGCACCTACTGTGTCCCAGACACATGCTAAGAACTTTTACATGCGTTATCTGGTTTAAATTTTCCAACAGCTACCTACAGGAGTTGTTACACCGGAAGATGATACCCCTCTTTTTCTCCCTTACTCTGATCTAATTAAGAAATAAGACAAAAGAGCAAGGCAACCAAGAGACCACAGATCGTGCCGATTACTGACACTACAGCTGATATTGGAGAAGGTGGCTTGTATCTGCGGGCAAGCTGGCTTCTCATTCTGAACCTCACAGTTATCTAGTTCCTTCTACGGACTCATGCACACTTACTGGGACAGGTTACCTCAGTCAAGAGCATGGATCTCAAAGTGCATGCCCTCTGCAGGCAGGCCAGCTCCCCAGAGAAAGGGGGCATGACTGCATTTGTCCTACCAAACTGACCAGTCAGATAATTCCTTCTCACTTTTTGAGCCCAAGTGAGTGAAGACAGAGGAAGGGGTCTGTGGGCCCTTCCACAAGTCAGGAAACGTGGAACCTCCCAGCCCCTTCTCTGGCCACTGGTATTATTTTCTTTGTTCTTTGGGCAGGGAAGGAAGGCTGAGTTTCACAGCTGCCTAGTTAGTTGGTGGAAAAGCTAAGATTCTGTCTGACTCTACTTCCCCTCTAAAGCTTGAGCTCCTCAAATTCAGAGGTAAGTCCCACTCATTCGGTGTCCTCAGGAACTAGCTCAGGGCAGGCATCAGGCCATGTCTTCGAAGTGAACAAAGAAGATTCACCCTTTCATTCACCTCATTGTCTCTACTGTATGTTGGGGGCTGTTCTTGCTGTTGATGGCGTTAAACTGGTGAAGTGGGTGAATAGCGGCCCATCCCCCAAAAGATACGCCTTCCTGCTAATCTCTGAAATCTGTGAATGTCACCGTATTTGGAAAAAGGTTTTTTGCAGATATTAAGGATCTTAAGATGAGGTCATCCTAGATTACCTGGAAGGGCCCAAAATCCAATGACAACTGTCCTTAACAGGAACTGAAGAGAAAGTAGAAAAGGACAAGGCCATGTGAAGACTGAGGCAGGAATGATGTGGCCACAAGCTGGAAGAGGCAAGGAAGAATTTTCTCTCTGGAGGGTGCATGACCTGGCCGACACCTTGATTTTAGATGGCCGGCCTCCAGAACCAGGAGAGGATGAATTTCTGGTTTTAGCTCACCAGGTGGGGGTAACGAAGTACCTCCTAGGCAGCCCCGGGAAACTACTATGCTGTCCTTGGAGGATGGAAGGACACCTTGGGCCCCTTCGCCTCATTCCTGAAACACATGGGGGACATGGGCAGAGGTGGCCGGTCATCCCATCAGGACCTTGGTCTGAGCCACTTTTCCTCCCGGGTGCTTGACTCCCCCCAGCTAAGGCATGAAGGCGGGAGGCCTCTCTGCAACTTGGACATCATTGTACATAACGTGTTACGGAGTCGAGTAAACAGAGATGAAAATGAATAGGCACACAGCTCATGGACCCCTCTATACCAGGCCATGGAGATATGGGGCTGGAGGTTTGGCTACAGGCTGCTGGATTTTCTTTGTAGCCCCAGCTCTTGAGATCTCTTGGCATCCGGAAAGGAAAGATGAAGAATTGCCAACTGTTTTTTGGTGGAAACTTCAGGAGCCACCAGCTCTCCTTGCCAACCTTCTTGTCCAGGAGACATCCAGCTGCTGTCCCAGTGCCTCAGAGTTGGCACAGCATTAGGCCACCCTTCCTGAGGTGGCTCTGTCAAAGTGCTTCCCGGCATGGAACCCACATCTGTCTGTCCATGATGGCTGCTCTCACTCTCATTTCACAAATGAAAAACGGCGTCTTGGCAACTTTCTAGGGTCACACATCCAGTAAGTGCTGAGGCGAGTCCTCCGAGAGGCTAGAGAACCTCAACTATCTGTCCTGGTAGTGGAAAGAACAAAGCACGATACACCAGGAAGGGTTTGTGCTTGTCACCGTTATGCTGCATCGTTGGTTATTATAACAAGCACTGTCATAACTGATCCAAGGCTTAGCTGGGGTCCTTAGAAGACCAGGTTGGTTACCTAAGTCATGGCTTTCTCTCTCTACCTCCACAGATAGTTGTACTTTGGTGGGATCTTCTCAGAATATGTCCTGACTTTTGGCCCCCTGGGTCCATCTACAAGCACAGATTCTGTCTAACGTGGCTCATCCATCTGAAACCTGTTGTCTCTTTCAGGGTAAGCTTGGGCATACTACGTATCAGTAACTATTTAAATACAAATGCAATTAGTGAGGGGCAGTGGCGAAGTAAGGATTGTATTTGAGCCTGCGTTCTGGCTGGCTGCTCACCCCTCCTCCCATCTGGGCTGTTTGCAGAGGCCTGGGAAGGCATGGTTGGAATGGTGGGACCTCTTTTCCCCACTAAGTCAGATCTGAAGCTTAGCAGGAGCCACATAAGCCGTCCAAAGTGAGGGCTGTTCGGTAGCACGGCGATGCACCACAGAGGCCTCCGTGAACCGTTACCCTTCTGCGATGAGATGAGCCTTGTTCACAGAATGTAAATCAATCCCCTGTTGCCTTCTTCAAGAAACTCTCGCTGGGAAAAAGTCAGCTGAACTGGACAGTGACGTAGTGACGTAGGTGATTTAAGTCCTGCCTCTAATCTCGTCGCAGACCAGTAAAAACCAGCACACAGACTGACCGTGGTTCAGGGACCACACTTGAGCAGCCCTGCTGAGGTGCAGGGAAAAAATGCGAAGGCAGAAAAGAGGCAGGGTCTGCCCTAAGGAGGGGCAAGCACAGGTCTCCTATGGACTGTGCCCAGAAGTCACGGGGAGCGGGAGAGAGGCCCCACGGGGGTCAGGTCTCTCTCTGCAGCAGTCCTGCTGATGAGGAGCCTCGGCCCATCTAACCATGAGGATACTTCCTCTTGGCAGCTTCCTCTTAGCAACAGAGTGAGGCCAAGGCTGGTCAGAGAGATGAAGAGATGGATAGAAGCTTTGGTTTCCCCGCAGAGATGTCTTTCAGTGGTGCTATAGAACGCTAACAACAAGACTGAAGTAAATTCCTGGCAATCATACTGCAGGCCTTACATGTTCTTGGATTTTACAGTTCTTGATAAATGTAACAGAAGGCCTGCAGGCATCTTCCAGCCTGCCTGGAAAATACGAAGTTTTGTTTCCAGGGTGCTGGGATGCAGGTTTTTGGATTGGCAAGCTCTCAGGAAAGGCTGAGATGAGCACACTTCAGCCAGTTCTTCTGCTGGTCAGGGGGCCATGGGGGAGCCTAAAGACAGCAGGGAAGCCTTGGGGGGCTTCCCCTGCCACCAGCCAGAGTGGACATCATTTGTGTCCTGAGAACACATCAGGGACATTCTTGGGTTTTGGGGTCCTGATTGGGGGGAGGCATTCTGTGACAGGGCAGGCCATCCTGTGGGGAGGTGGGGAGCGAGAAGACAGAGGGGTCCTGAGGTTGCCTTGAGATCCCACCTGTTCCGCACTAGAGCTGGTCGTGAAAGGGTGCAAGAGAGGACCCAAACTGCCAGCCTGCTAAGGAGTGAGGGTGAGTTCTCAGGGAAGCCTCGGAGGGAGCTGGCCCAGGCTGGGCTCTGCCTGGGCAGTGCTTGGCTGCCCAAGGAGCTCAGTTAGCTGCTCCTAATACAACCTTACCTCTCAACGCCTCTTTTGTGGTGGGCTCCGTGGGGGTACACAGAGCCGGGTCGAGCACATGGTGCCTAAAGCAGTACTAACGAGAGCCAACACTGAGTGTTGACCATGCACGGCGCTTACGCTCCAAGCTTCGTGCACATGGTCTAATTGAAGTCCTCCAGCGGTCCTCCGAGGAGGTGCTGTGTGATCCGCTTTGACAGTCTCAGGTATTGAGACGTGGTCACTTAGCCTCCTGAAGTGGCCCAGCTAGTGATAGTGGAGCTGAGACTTGAACTCCACAGTCGGGCTCCGGGTCAGTGGTTTTCACCTTGGCTGCCCATCTACATCACCTGGAGAGCTTTTACGACATACCCATGTCTACATCTCTCCCTAACCAATAAAACTGGAATCTCTGAGGGTGAGGCTGGGCACCGATATTGAATAACTTCACCCCAACGCTGCATGTGTTCAGCTGGGTTGAGAACCTTGTCCCTAGAACCCGTGAGCGTACGCAGTGCCCTGCACTGCCCCGGCCCTGCTCATGTCCACTGCAGCCCCTAACGCGACACATCGTGATGACCCCCGAGCACTTGCTTTATCCCTCTGGGCCATGCTGGCCTCAGAATGGGGCTCTCATGGAGGTCTCTGACACAGGAGGACCATTACTGTATCATAAGAGAGGTACCCTCTCAGCAGGGAAGAATCAAGGACAGCTTCACAGAGAAGACAGGAGAATCTGGGAAGACTGAGAGGTCAGAGAGGCTGCTAGGAGTTTAGCAGGAGCCCTAGTCTTTGTTCATTCATATGAGCTTGATTCCCTAGGTACTGGGGAGCTATGGGAGGTGTATGAGCGTGGCAGTGCCCCCAACAGAAAGCCATTCCCTTGCTGAAGCCCCTGTAGCTCCTCCTATACCCTCTTGCCCCAGGGGGAGGCTAGGAAGTAGAATTCACAGAAAGATCAGAGTATGAACACATTATGGAGAAAAACCATCTCCTTGTTTCTCCCTACGTCCCTGTCCACAACTAGCAATGCCAAGGCCCCCCAGCCCACACAATGCTTCATTCCTCTGGTCCCCACAGTTTCCTCTGCCTGGAAAGCCCTTCTCTTGTCATCAGCCATGTGAACACATTTGCATTTATACTTCAAAACCTGTTCCTGAAGCCGTCTGAGCTCTCCCTGGGTAGACTTCACCCCTTCCTCCTCAACCCTCCTGTAGCATGTACAGCCTTCTAGGGCTGCACGGATCACCCTGTCATTGTAGTTGTCTGTGTGCCTGGTTCTGTGCAAGACGGACAGCTCCTTACGCAGAGTGTCTGGCACATACTAGGTGCCTAAATCATGATCAGGTTAAATTTCTCTCCAAGGTCAAGAGTCTTGGGATAGCAGAATTTTAGGAAACACCCCTAACCTCCTCTTGTAATCCCTTTTCTCTAAGCCTGACACGCTAAGCAATTTCTCCATTGTCTTCACTGCCTCAGACCAAACAATTGTCTGGGAAGATCTCTTTTGAAAGACAAAAGAATTACCTGTGATTTTGGTATCAATAACTTCTGGCAGCCATTCACAACCTAGCCCAGCTCAGATCCTGGCAAAAAGGAGACACAGATGTACATTCGAAGCAGATACGAGAGCAGGAGGGGGCTAGGCCTGAGGGTGAAGGGTTTTCGTGAGAGGTGGAACGTGTGTGTGTGTTACTAAGGCCAGGGGAAGCATTTTGGGGGCTCCCAAGGGGCCTGAGGGAGGCCATTGGCTGTGTGTGCATAGAGGAGAGGGGAAGGCTGAGGGGCCCTCTGATGAGGAAGGGGGAAGAGGGAGCCATCCAGGATTCACCAAGGGCTGCCATCGTTTGGATGGATCGGGGATCCGCCAGGGTTGGTGGGTGGACGGCGTGCACATGTGCTCTTGTGCAAGTGTGAGCTACCAAGTCTCCCCCACAACTGTGGGCAGACCCAGGCTCCCAGAGCCAGCCAAAGAGGGGATTACTTTCTGGTTTAGTAGATTAAATGCTGAGGTTTCTCTGAATTAAATCCCAAAGCAGCTTTGGAATGTTTTCACTATCTCCACTGAGAAAATGAGATCTTTTTCATCTGGTAACACAGGGATAATAATACGCAGATCCCTGGGCTGCAGCGAGGATTAAATGAGATCCTGAACGTCCAGACCCTGGCCTGTCCCTGGGACACAGCGAGGCCCTAACCAATGGTCATTCTCAGGTGAACTACGAATCAAGGGGGATGGTTAGGGGCAAGCCTGAAGTAAGAGAGCTTTATTCCTTAAAGATAGCAGCCCGTGCCCTTGTCCTTGGTGTCTTTTGGTCTGTGAGTCCTCAGTTCTAGGGCAGTTCAGGCTTGGGGTCAGATGTGGGTTCATTCCCAGGCTGCCTGTCCCAGAATAAGACCTGAAGGAAGCTCTTGAATCTCTCCAAGGTTACTTGCCTCAAAGTATTAGGACTTAAAGCGTTGCCCAAGGATTTGATCATCTCACCTGCGCCTCACTCAGCTCCCAGCTTCTGCCTGTGACCTTTTCCAGACTGTTCTCCAAAGAGTGGCCAGCCAAGCTCTTTAAAACTGAAGTCAGAACTTGTTTTCCAGAGTACCAAACTGAGTGTTTAAAGTCTGTAGTCCTCGCCCTGGGCTGGCAGGCTGTGAACAATCAGCCCTCTGCCACCTCTTCTCTCCAGTGAGATGCCCCTTACATAGTGGGCCAGCAGTCAGCGTCCTTGCCATTCCTAAGCATACCAGGCTCCTGCCTCAGGGCCTCTGCTCTTCCCTCTGCCTGAATGCCTTTCCCCCAAATATGGCATAACCTGTCTCTGGACTTAACCTCTGCTCAAGCCTGTGCCACCTCATCCTGGAGATCCCCCCTGATTTCCCTGTTTACACAACCTTCTCGGTGCTTCTGTGTTCCCTTATCTGGATACGGTTTTCTTCATGGCACTGAGCTGTGATTGCCATTGTCTTGTACGTCTGTTTATAGTTGGCTTCCAGGCTAGAATGCAAGCTTCTAGGGAGCAAGGGGTTGGTTTGGCTCCCTGCTGTAGGCCCAGCAACGGAGTAACTCTTTGCTCCATAGCCATTTGCCGAAGGAATGAATGAGTGAGTGAGTGCCTACAAAGCATTGTTCCCATCAGTGAGCCCTCAGAATTATTAGCGATGGAATGAAATGACCTAGATTCTGTAGCCCTGGGATTCAGTTCTTGCCTTGTTGTCAACTTACTCTGCAGCCTCAAGCAGTGAACTTGCCCTCTCTGGACCCCTGGGAGAGCATTGGGCAAAAAGGGCTTCCAGCTCCTGCCTTAGCTGAAGGAGATCAGGGGTCATAGAAGGGTCAAGTTGATAAGGGGACAGTTTGCCAAGCAAAAGAAGCTCCAAGAATATAAAGTAGAGGCTTTCTCTGGAGAAAGCTAGTCTCTAATTTCTCGATATGCTGCCAGCTGGACTGTGTCAGGTGGTCGTGCATAAGAGAAAAAAACCCCTTTGACTGAAATGGTGATATTTTACTGAGGCCACTTGGTTTTGCTTTCAAATAATTTCTTTAGGGCTCCCAAGTGCCTCCTCTTTCTTACTCATTAGCAGTCTACAGAACTTAAAGGGAGACTCTAATTAGGGAGAACTTTCTTATCATTTGCTAGGGAAAGAATGAGGAGGGGCTACCTTATAGGCCAGAGAGAACTTTCTGAATCTACATGGAGACCCTTTGGCTCCAGGCCTTTGAGTTGAGCTCAGGAGCAAAAACTAAAGCCACAGGTCAGGAGGACGAATCTGCTGTATAAAATAGGCAGTCATCATTATTTTTTTAATATAAATTCTGGAAGAGTACACAGGTCTGGGGCGTCTGGGGTGCCTAGGGATGGGTCTGACTCTGGCTTGTCGAAGAAATGCAATTATTGACTCTGCTGTTAATGAGGAATGTGGAGTTTATAGGCTCAGGGCAAAGGAAGAGCAGTGGGGACAGCCTGAACTGGCAGAAAAGATTCTAGAGATTGCTCTGCCATGCCCTAACTCAGACCCCATAGGGAGGGGGGCAAGCCCACTATCTAAGTCCCTGCGGAAATCTGTGAAGGTGAAAAATATTTAGGTTCTTGTGCTAGTATTAGCTCAGTGTGTGTCAGCAGTGGAGGAAGATTGCTTTGAGTGCTGATGTCTTGGGTCATATGAGTGTAGGTAGAGTGGGCTGAATGAGGGAGGTGATAGTCCGCTCCACTGCAATTGGGTGTTTGGCTATGGTTCCCATGATTGAGCAAGGGTATAGTCAACGTATAATGAAAGGGAGAAGGTGGTAGAGTGATATGATTATTTTTTAAGCCACTTCATTAATTAACGGTTAAGCAGCAGAGCTAAGAAGGGGAGGGAGGATCGTTCTGACAATGACCATGCTTTGGGCAATGCACAGGGCAGTGACAGGGAGGTGAATCCTCTAACGCCAGAAGCAAAGGGCTCTGGGTCTCAGCCTCTCCTGTGTCTCCTTTGATCTGATCTGTACCATGAGCCCAGCTGAGACAGCTCCAACTGGAGCCATCGAGACCCCAGAAGAGATACGTTCCTGAGCCCTACCTGCAGCCATACTGGGCTGTGGTTTCAACACATGCAGGGGCAGGAATGACATGGTTTAGGTCTCGGGTACTTCACTCAGGGTGAAGCCCCTGAGTGACCGTCCTCATCACAGTGGCATTCCTTACGGGATTAGAGTCAGCAGCCCGCAGGTGATCTGGTTCTGGGCTGGCATCATGCACGTCACCCCCAAATGCCGGGGTCCCAGGCCTGCAGGCCACTGGTGGAAGGTGGTCGTATGTTACACAGCAGACACATTAACTCATCAATTTAGGAGATAGCTATTCTCATCTCCATTTGGTGAAGAAAATGCAGCTCAGAGAGGTGAAGCAACCTGCCCAAGGTCACACAGGTAGGGAGTAATGAAACTGATTTTTGCACCTGAGTCTTTGTGACTTCAGAGTCTGTGCTGTCTCCATCAAGACATGTTCTGTCCCTGAAGAGATTACTGATGGGGGGAGCGTGGCCTGCCGAGCCTCTGCACCTAGGTCTTGTTTGAGACAGGTTAGGTCCCTTAAGAATGGGAATTGAGGTTAGTGAGTGAGGTGTCAGAGACTATTCCTGTCCCCCACCCAGGAGACGTTGATTTGGAAGTCAGAGGCTGGCTTCCTTTAGAAGGGCTCTGTGCAGGGGGGTCGGCTGTGGAAGAGCCTGGGGGAGCAACACAGCGGCTGCCTCCTATCATCAGACTGATCGTGTAGTGGCGAGAAAAGCCACAGCCCCAACTTGGCTGTCACAGCACAGATGGCGAGGCACTGTCACTGGCTCTCTTCTGGCTTTCTCCGTTGCCTTGGGCACACCACTCGTACTGCCTCCAGGGGCTCTAGCTCTTCTGTTCTGTACCAGGACCTCCCTGACTTGACAGTGCCTGGGAGTCATCAGGGGGCTTGTTAAAAATGAGATTCTGTTTCAGGAAGACCGCAGCACCAGTCTGAGCATCTGTCTTTCTGACCAGTTCCCAGACAAGGCTGATGCTCCGTCCAGGGATCACACTCTGAGTAATCCCGTTCTCATGCTCTGGACTCTGAGCCACGCTGTGCAGACAGCGCCAGGCTCCAGGTATTTTTCTTCCCCTATGGAGAGTCTGGGTGTTAATAGACTGGGCTCGTGCCACTGGAGCTTCCTTCAGGAAGTCTCTGACCTGCTCCCTACCCTCCACTCTTTTGGGTGCAAAGTGCTGAAGAACGTGGACCCAGGAGCTAGATGTTCTGAGTTCAAATGCTGATTCTGCCTGTGTGACCTTGGGCAAGTTACTTGACTTCTCTGTGCCTTGGTTTCATCATCTGTAAATTGGGGTTGATGATGATACCTATCTCACAGTATTGGGGATTGAAGGGGTTGTTATTTGTAAAGCTTTCAGGGTGAGCTCATTATAAATGTGAGTTCTCTCCTCTTCATTATTTCTGTCATTATCACTTTGTCTTTCCTCTCAGCCTCCCTCCAGCCCTGTCTTGGTCCTCTCTGACCCCAGTGCCTAGTGCAGAGAAATTGCTCAGATGTCAAGTGAGGAACTCTGTTGGGCTGGCAGAACAGGGTCACTTCTCACAGGATGCAGATTTATGGCCCAGAGGCCAACATTAGGGCCGAAGGAGGGATTCAGTGGGGATTACCGGCTCCTCCCAGCAGGGCCGACCTTTTCTCATCTTATCTGGGGGCTGACAGAAAACAGAGGGTATCCCAGTTCCAGCCCCACCCTGCTCCGGGCCTTTGTGTTCTGGACCTTTGCCTGTCTCCTGGGTTTTGCTCTGAGGGCAGACGTCTCCCATAAACCAAGCCTAGTGAGGGAGGAATCTATAGGCGCGGGGCGGGGGTGTGCTTCAAAGCTGCCAAGACAAGGCCCCCGAAGAGGTCTGTTTCATCACGGACTCTCCTGTCTTCTTGCCAAATGCTGGGATGCCATGCCCTGCCGGGGGCTCAAGGGGTCGGTGCCACACTTTGACAGAATGCAGTCCTCTCTTCAGATCCCTGGCTAAAAAGAAAAACGCACACACTCAGAACAAAAGCCCTGCTGCCTAACATAAAATACTGCTTCCTAATCCCAAGTGTGGCCAAGTGCACTGTTAAGATATTTAGAAGGACTTTAAATTATTTCCACTTTAGAAATGGTTTTAATGTCTCCCATTTTGTTCAGTTGGTTGGCTAAGGTGTAATCGCTCTGCTGGCCCAGACTTTGCTTCCTCACCAGTGGGGACCCCGGTTTTGCATCTTGATATTAAGAACAGATATTGAGAGCTGAATGGGGCATTGTTTCCTGGCCAGATCAGTAGCTGCTGCCTGCTTTTAGCCAGCGAGCGGTCCAAGATTGGTAGCCCGACCTAGCCCACGTTGTGGCTTGCTTTGATTACTTGGTTCCATCCAGCTCCAATCAGGAGCCGATCACACACGTCCAGATTTTCATTTGCTCTCCCTCCCCCTATCCATTTTCCACAGTTGCTGGTTAAAGGAGTGGGTTTGGAGATTGGCAGCCTGTGCTGATTTTTAAAGAGACTGTGTTCAGGTAGCTGAGCTGGAGAGGCCAGGGTGCACCTGGGTGCCCCTCCCCCCCCGGTAGATCTTTGGGCCAAAGCAGAGGCCTGGAATCTAAGTATCTTCTGCTCTGTTCCCTTACCTGGGACCAGTAAAGGTTCTAGAAACTTCTCACAAACTCTGAACAATGAGGAACACCCATTCTTTCCCCAGAACACAGAAATCACTTGGTATTTTGCTCTTTTCACATTTTAATCAGATAGGTTGAAATACAGAAAACCACAGCATCTCATTTTAAAAGGATTTAGGAAAACATTCTACTGGTTACTTAAAAACTTTGTAAGGCTTTATTATCCTGCCCCAGTGCCCCTCAGCTTTCCCCTCCTTGCTCAACATGACGTTTGGTCATCAACGCCAAGAACCCAAATAGAACCCCTCGAGCAGTGGGACCCAGCTGAAGAACAATGACAGGATGTTGGCTCGCAGAGCGTCAGCATTTGCCAAATAAGTTTATCCTTTATTTATTATTTTCATTGTGGCTTAAAACACGCAGCCCCCAAAGCCAAGTCTCTAAACTGAAACGTATGGCAGGCCGGCCTTGGCCCAGAGTGCACAGTAAACGCGGAGACTTCTCCCCTCCCTCCTCGCCAGTGATTGGGACAGAAGATAGTATGTTTTGAATTTACTGAGAGATCTACTGCTTTGGGCTCAGTTTTAGTACTTTTAAAAAGCAATCAATAATGGCCAGTTTGTAATAAGAAAAATTTATGAACTGACAGGCAAAATGTAATTACGGAGGGGATTCTTTGCAAGAAAAAAGAGGTGATGTTAACAGACATCCCGACAATCTGTTTGCACTCATTTCATTCATATAAATGATGAAGTGCTTCTGGGTTAAAGCAGCATATTCTCCAAAGGCTTCCCGGGAGCCTGGAAAAGTCACTGCCAAAGTTTTTGCTAACAGAGGGCAATGAGTCTTTACATTAACTTCTCGTTGTTCCCCGCAAAATGGGTTTTTCACGGTGTTACTTTTCTGCTGTGACTGTTCCCCAGCAGCAGCTTGCACACCTCATCTTCTGGGTCCCCAAGGAGATGCAGGGCCCTTGTGAGATTTCTGGAGGCCAGGCAGTGTTACAGGCACCTCTCGAGCCTTTGGTTCCTCCCAGGCCTCACTCTCTGGCGGCTTTCTCCTTTTAGCCACCACTGCTGAGGACAGACGTGGAGCTTCTGAGTGTGAAAGGTGCCTGGAGAAAGGGGAGGCAAAGGTTTTTGGGAAAACAGCAGAAGTTGCTCCCAAACTCCCTGATCCTGATCTTACAGATCATCCAAGCCTATGATAGGTCTCAACAAATGTTTGAAAGATAATAAGAGTGACATCTAACACCTGCACATCACTTTTCAAGTCATAAAGTACCACCAGTAAGAATGTCCGTTTTGACCGTCACAGCAATCTGAAGGGACATTTATTGTTATACCCATTCTACAGATGAGGAAGTTCAGGCCCAGTGAAATTACTTGACTTGCCACAGTCACACAGCTTATCAGTATTTGAACCAGGATTTGGACCCACATTTCTCTGTGCCCTAAGCCTATGTTCTTTTGAACATGCCAAGAAGAGAGAGACCAGTTGTTTTAGAAAGAATGAAGAAGAGAACATTCTTGTCAAAGAAATACAGTCCAGTGAAATTTTATTTAGATATGTTGACTTTTAAAGTGAGACCAAGGTTGCCAGGGGTGAGGACTGTTTTACTGTTTTGTATGTGCCGTGAGATGATTTCCCAGGTGCTGCCACATCATGACTTTATGTCATGGGCAGCTCACCACGGCTCTGGGGGGAGGCAGGGAAACTTCACCATGCCTGCACTGCACAGGAGAAGCTCAGAGGGGCCGAGCGACCTGCCTGGGTCAGAAAGGGCGCCCCAGGCAAACTGGAAGCTCCTGACTACCTCTTTGTAGCTCATGGCCGTATAAGGGGGCCCTTTTAATTGCTTGTATAGAAAAACCTCACTGTACTAGAAACAAATAGTAGATTCCTTGGTTACTTGCTTTTTTTCCCCTCCGTGTTTACCACTCAGTTGAAAGTTGAATGATCACAAATCAGGTTGAGATCCAGGAGTCATACAGGGCAAGAGACACCCAAAAGAAGGGCAGAAACTGGAGTCGCTCAGGAGAGGTGCCAGGGCCAGCCCAGCCCCAGCGCAACATGACCCGCATCCTGACATTCAGTCCCAGTCCTGATGCCCTGGCCTTGGCAATGCCGAGTCATGGAAGCGGAGGGTCACATTTCACAGAGATTTTTAGGAACACAAGTGGCGATGGAAGGGGTCTGAGCCTTCAGTTACCTGAGGGTCCAAACACACGGCATCTCGTCCTTCTCTGGCGTGGCTGCTGGTTGCAGGTTTGGGTGTGTTGGGCCGTGTGCCACCTCCCCTGACACAGTAATGGCCGATGAGGCAGGTGTGGCTGTGGGGGAGGGTGTCGGGGTTTTCCAGTCGGCCTTATCAATTAGAAATTTAGTTTTTGGTTCTCTCTCCGTACCTCTTATTTGTTGCTATAGTAAAGCTACAAACCTGGTGACTTAGTGGTTTCAAACAGCGCTCTCTTCTTCCTCCTGTGTCTGTGGGTCATCTGGCTGTTGGCTCATCTCTCTGGGGTCGGTCCCAGGGCTGTAGGTTGGGTTCAGATCTGCTCCCTGTACCTTCCCTTCCTCCAGGGCCAGGGGACAACCCAGGGCAGGAGCCGTGTGATGGCAGAGGCACAAGACCCCAGCTGAACTGCTCGGCACATGAAGTCCTCTTCTTAGGTCACTTTTACAAATATTCCGTTGGCCAAAGCCGGTCATGCAGCCAAGCCCAACGTCAGCAGGCCAGGGAAATCTGTTCTACCCTCTCCAGTGAGCTGAGAGGGGAGCGAGTATTTTCTGAATTATCTAGATTATTCACATCGCCTGCCTGACTCCAGCATCCTATTCGTTAATTGACTCTGAAGCAGAGGGAAGAGATGTGACTAATAATTATCGAAATTCCCCTGAACCCCCTGCATGGGAGAGACAGGCCACGGGAGCTGAAGGTGGAGAGGCTTAGAGGAGGGGTCCTGGCAGGTGCGGCTGCCTCCCCCTGAGGGGCAGGGGTGTGGAGCTGGGGGCCAGCACATCCTGGGGACTGGCTTGAGGAGCTGCAGGGCAGGAGGACAGGGCAGGGATGAAAAGGAGAAGCAGAGCCTGACTGAACCGGGTTCCAATTCCAGCTTCCCTGTCCTCTGAGCATGCTACTCCGTCTCTAGGCCTTGGGTTCCCCATATGTCACAGAAGGATAATGCCATACACCTGAGGGTAGGCAAGTGTGCAGGGACAAGAGGCAGAAAGCAAGGACCCCTTGGTGAAGGAGTTTGACGGGAAAGGGGAAAAGCAATAGTATTTGAAAAGATTCAGGTTTCTTTATAGGAAGGGGGCTCTAGGGTAAGTCTATAAGTAAAACAGAAGGAGGTAGTGAGAGAGGTTGAATGGAGTTGGCTTCTGTTGCAGCTAGTTCGAATGTCTTCTCCATTCCTTCATTCCATCAGGAAATGTTTCCTGAGCCTCTAACAGGGACCAGCAGAAGTGCAGTGACTACAGCAGTGGATGAAACCGATGACAGCCTCCGCCCTCGTGGTGGAGAGAGGTTGCATTTATCCAGCGTTTACTGTCTTTCAGGCAATGTGCTGGGCTCACCGTCAGCCATTGCAAGGTCGTGGCTCCCCTGTCTGAGTTGAGGACGAGAAAACCAAGACTTGGGAGTAAAGGCCATCCCTCCCGGTGGCCACCTGCAGCAAATAGGGGCCTAGCTGGCACTGTTTGACCCCAGAACCTTCCTACTCCATGGCATTCCTGGCCCCAAGATGGCAGTTTGCAAGCAAGCCTGAGACTCTCAGAGGACGGGGAGACCAGAAGTGAGGGGACGGGCAACAGCATATCAAGGTGCTTTCCAAAGACTACGGATGGGGGCTTGTTTGCTGATGTGAGCAGAGGCGCTGGGCTGGGTTCCAGGGTGGGTATGTGAGCACAGGCGGGCATCCTGGCTGCAAGGCAGTCTCTCTCCTGGCCTGTCCAGAGAGGGCAGAGAGGCCCAGTGGCCCTTCTTAAGAGTTAGGGAGCAGGGGTGGCTCCAGCGGTCTCTGTGAGCTGCTTCACCATTAAAGGCCAGCCAGCTCTCGTCACTGGTGTCAGATGTGCAAAGATAATGGGACCAAGGCCTGTCTGAAATCAAAAAGAAATCTGGAACAGATGTTAGTTAGGAAACCTTTTTTTTTCTTTTTTTTTTTTTTAACTTCGAACAGTAGCATAAGCCTAACAATTATTGGCAGAACTCTGGGCTGTATCAGAAATAATCAGCTGCCTGGCTTGAGGCTGAATAGAATCCCCCAGCTTCCTTCTACTTCCTTCCCTGCTCAAGTTAGACATCTGTCAAAGGCCTGGACGTGTGCTGCCCATGGGGTGGATGGGCCCCACGCCTCCGATTCTGTCTAGCCCTCAAGGCTCGCTGCCCTGCCCCTCCTGATGGTCTTTTTCTCTTCCTGACCCTTTGTCTCTGACCCCTCCTTCTACGAATCATGTGAGTTTGGCAGGTGCACACGTACACACTCACACACACCCGACACATGCGACTTCCAATCTTGGCAACTGCCAGGTGTTCGTGATGGGGGTCATTCCCAGCCACACAGAGCCAGCCAGAGACTTAATCCTTCTGTTCACCAAGGCCCCTCAAAGAATCTTTCTGTGGACTTCACTCTCAGGTGCTCCAACTGAATGGGCTTTTGGCTGGGGCCCTGCTTTGGAAATTCAAAAGTGTGGGGTTCAAGGACACTATTAGTTGAGCACCTACCATGTGCCAGACACTGTGCAAATATAGTCCAGCTTTTTTCAGAATCTCTCTAGCCCCTGGCCTAGATGAGGGTCCCTGGGGTGGTCTTTACCCATCCTGCAGAATTCCCTGGTCCTGTTTGGAGGGGCCCTAGGATGGTCACCCAACAGCTCCTGAACAGCTGGCTGGCTGTTATTGCCATGCCTTCCTCTCCTGCCTTCCTGTCTATGGCAGTCATTAGAGCTTTGACATCAGTCACTAGGGCCAGATCCCCAAATGCTCCTCAGTCTGCTACTCTTCGGAGCCTAGAATGTGACTGTGCTCCACAAAAAAAGACCCTCCCCACAGTCTGTGTTGCTTGGGTCCCAGAGTGTGTTGGTTATGGACCATGTTTCATCAAGTCCCTCTGGAAATTCACTCTTCCCTCTTTTGCCTGCAGCTACTCTCTCCATGGGGCTCACACTAAAGCCCCCCTAGCTAGATGCGGTGACCAAGCTCCCCAATACATATCATGTTGTCATCCCCTTCCATGTTTTTGCTGCTACCTCCTTCCTGCTTACATTCCCCTTCTCTCCATGCAGAGAGCAGTCTGTGTTCCTTGCCCCAATGCTTTTGCACCAGCCAAGATGTGTCTGACTCTTAAGTCCCAGTGGTACATACCAGTTAATCTCAGGATGGGTTATACTGACTTGACAACAACCCTGCAAGGAGGTTGACCGTATAACCTCCAAGTCAGAGGCTCCAGTCAGGAGACTGAAAGTCATTGAGTAAAGATCACTGAACTGTGTTCTAAGAGTCCCAGGTTCTAGGGCTGGTCTTGCCATGAATCCTGACATGGCGTTGGGCAGATGGGTTCTCCTCTGTAGTTTTCTGAGCTCCTACTCATGACCTGGGGGCAGCAAGAAGATGCCTTTTCAAATTCCTTCCTGCTCTAACAGGAGAGATACCTTGTTCAAGAATAGGCTGGTATTCTTGCCCACCAGCAACTGGCCATGCACCCCTTGGACATCCTCAGCATGGACATTCAGTGCTCAAAGGACTGAGTCAAGTCAATACCCATCTGCGCAGATGGCCTTGTTGCTGTCTGCATTGACCTCCCTCTTCACCTGGGCCTTACTTCATGAACAGGGCCCTCGGTACCTGCCAGACCTCGTCTCTTACTGCTCTCCCTTGCTGTCTCTCCACTTCAGCCATACTGGACTCTGTTGATCCTTGACGCATAGACGTGTCCAGGCCCAGGGCTGCTACCTCTCCCTGAGATACTCTTATGCTGGATGCCTGCTTAGATCGATCCCTCCTCCTTCTGGTCTTTGCTCAGATGATACTTTATCAGCAGCGCCTTCTCTTCAGCCTTTTTCTAAGTACGCCCCACACCACCACCCCTCTCCCCTTTCCTGGATTTATTTTCCTCATATCCCTTATTACCACCTGACGTACTTATATTTTACTTATATTTTTGAAATTTGTTTTCTGTCTGCACAGTGGGGCGTAAGCTCCAGACAGGCAGGGGATTTGGTCCCTTTAGTTTTGCACTCCTGGAACCGTGCAATGTCTAGCCCTGGTTCTTAGCCCTTTCACGTAGAACACAAAGTGGAATACGATGTAGTGGTTCTGCCCAAAACAGTAGCTGGCACATAGTTGGCCCTTCATAGATTTCTGTGGCATGAATGAGCCATCTATCCTTGGCACCATTAAATCTCTTGGAAGTAGAATGTAATGCCCATACCTGAGTTCCCCATTCAAGGGAAATAGAGACATGAATTGGAAGACACAGCCTCAGAAATTTAAATAGAAACTTTTCCCCTCAAAGGTTTAAGCCAGTTTCTTGCTCCTTCTCCATCCTTACCTCTGAACCAAGAGATTTAATAGGGCATCGGGGGAACAGGCTGAAGGCCCATGAAAATGACAGTTACTGCAGAGAGACTCAAGTTTATTCATTGAGTCAGCATCAGAAAACAGTTCTCTTGGGTCTCTTGAATTTTGCGTTGTCTGGTGAGTAGAGGCACCAACTGCTTATTCTGGATTTTCTTTCCAAAGACCTTTGTACGGCTAACAGCCTTGCTGGACAGAGAGAGCGCCTCCTGCTGGATGGAACCAAGGTCAGGCAGGCTGGGTGTTGCTAATAAAAGACTCGGGTTCCCTGTGCTGAGGGTTGCTCTCCTGGGGCGAACTCCGGTGGGTATGCAGCTGTTATCTGGCCCACTTAATAGCCCCTCATGGGAAGCGGGGCTCAGGGAAATGCGCAAATGGGAGTCCTCTGTCTACTGTGCTGGAGTCTCTTCTCTGCCAGCAGCATCCGTGGAACAGTTGGCAGCCCAGCTCCTAACGTGTTAGCTCACAAGTAAGATAACATCTCAGACCCTCTGCAGTCCTTGGCACTCATTCATTCCTTCATCAGTTTAACATTTTAAACATCTTTTATTGAGTTAGTTACAAAATTAATACCTGTTTGCTGTGAAAATTTTAAAGAATACAGAAATATAAAAAATTTTATAAAGCAAAAAGCTCCTTTTCCCATTTGTTGGTAATTGGTATGTAGTTTTCCAAACTCTTGTGCATACATACATAATCTCCTTCTCATACGCGTGCCATCTCCCTTCCTCTCTGACTCATGCTCATGCTCACTGATTGAATTTGGATTTGTAAATTAAGAAAATGGGCAACACAAAAGCCATTATGGGCACTCCTCTATGTCAGCCTGTGCAGACCTACCCCCTGACTTTGAACAACGGTATATTCTTCCACCCTGTGGCTCTGCACAGGGAAGCGGTTTCCCTGGGCTGAGTTCTTGTACACAGCACTGGAGGGGTGCCTGGTGGCTCAGTCAGTTGAATATCCGACTCTTGGTTTCGGCTCAGGTCATGATCGCAGGGCTGTGTGATTGAGCCCCATGTCTGGTTCTGTGCTCATGGTGGGGTCTGCTTGAGATTCTGTTTGAGATTCCCCTACCCCTCCCCCAGCTCGTGCACGCTCTCTCCCTCTCTCCCCCCCAATAAATAAATAAATAAATAAATAAATAAATAAATAAATAAAAATCTTTTAAAAAAACGACAACAAAGCACTGGAGATAAACAAAGTGCAGAATGTTCAAATCTTCCATTTTGATCCAGGCATTTTGAATATAAATATTTAAATCAGAATTATGTAAGGATGATGAGTTTCTATTTAAAATTTTTTTTTCAGCACTAAAGGCCTTAGGCCAATTCAAATCCTTGATTTTTTTTTGTAGTTAAACTATTAAATCATCTCTACTTTTTCAGTCATAACTGTAGGTTACTAAAATAATGCTTATTTTTGTTTGCTCCTTTTCCATGAAAACTTCGTAATAGATATCTAGTTTATGGATCAGTTTTTGATCAAGTTATCTTGATTATTGACGTGGGCTTGGTGAGTTTTCTTTTCTAGACCTTATTTCTATCAAGTTCAACTTTCCTGGGTCCAATTGTGTATATCTACATGTTACCATTTTTATTTTTATCCATTGTCTGTATTATTTTCTGTTAATTATTTTTACAGATAATATTCATTAAGATTTGGATAAAGACTCCATAATAATTATTTAAAGCAAATCCTAGAGAAAGTAGGGAGCAAATCCCTCTGGGCTTCCACAATGGCTTTCTGGCCCTGGCCTGGTCTATTGTACGGCTAGTCCAAATTGCCTCTCTGTTTCCCATCCCTTTGCTTTATGGCGTGTTCTTCTGTGCCGTTGGCTAGGCCAGTAGCAAATGGAGGCTATGACATGTAGGATCAAATATCCTTGTGGCCAAAATTGGGGGTCCAAAGCATCTTACTTTTGGTACATGTATGTAAGACATAGTTCCTGCTCTCTAGCTGTAGAGGAATAAGGATGGATACAAAGAGCAATAAATCACCTGAGCTAAGGGCTAACAGAATCAAACTCAGTGCTCTGAGAACATAGAGGAAGATTCAACTACTCCTTCAGGAAGTTAGGATGCGAACAACAACCATGTTCAATGGCTCACCCTAAAATGGAAATGTGTGATTTCATAAAGTGTTTCAGGAAAAAGCTAAAATGTAGATTGGGTGGGGGGAAGCTTTTTTGGTTAACTTTCAGTAAGCTAGAACTTTCCAGTTACCTATAATCCACCTCCCATCCCCTTGCCCTTTCCTGAACACTCTAGTTAATCAAGGTTGAACTGTGTCTCCCAGGGGGTCTCAGAGAAGTGCCCTCGAGCTTACTGAACATTTGGTTTCAGGGACAGGAAGACACTTACACAGTGCTGTGTCTCTCAGACACAACAGGCTAAGTCATCTTTCTTTGTCTCTTTTGCTAAACCAAGTATCTATTAATACAAACCTTGCCCAGTGCTGGGGCACAGAGGGCTGGGCGGGAGAGGCTGCACGTGCCGCTGAGAAAGCTTTCGAGGCCATTATCTCCTGGGGCACAGCAGGAGCCAAAGTGGGTGTCATTAGAGGCCTCTAAAGGGCCGGTCTGCATCCCCTCAGAGACATAAAAAAAAGGGTTAATTATGAAGAGAAGCTGGCCGGACAAAGGACCAAAGACAAGAAATTGTAAACGGTAGAAAAAAGGACACAGTGAAGACAAGATAACGTGGGAGCAGATCGCAGTTCCCCAAACAATCGATGCAGTGGGAAGTTTCTGGGCCCTTCTGTAATTGTGGGAGCCAGGAGGGAAAAGGAGCTTTTAGAACACCATTAAGATAGGAATCTTCAAACCACGGCTGGCCCTAAATCCTGCAGAGCCAGAGCTGGAAAGAAAGGGGCACCCCCAGACTTCGAACAGGGTTCTTTCCGTACATCCCACAGGCTCCCTTATCTCTTTCGATATTTAAGGACAATACTGTACGTTTTTCATCTTTTGAAATCAGCCAGCTCAATAAGAGTAACTAACTGTATTGCCTCTCCTGGCTTGCTTGTATGTGACATTTGTAATAGGACCCCCTCTTAGCAACCACTTCATAGATGTGCCTGGGACAGACCAACCGAAGCAGCCAGAGCCTGACTCTGCGGACTGAGTTAGGTACCAGGACACAGGCCCAGCCTGAGATCATTACTGGTCCCTGTGCTGTAAGCAAATCTAAGACATAATGAATCGGGCAATCAAAAAAGACTCAGATTTAAAGTTCAGGTTTGCTACTTGTTACCTGTGAGAATGTGGGTCGTCACTTCGCCTCTCAGAGCCTTTGTCGTCTTCTTTGTAAAATGGGCATAATAGAAGCTGCCACAAGAGCTGGTTGGATGTTACAGGGAAGTGGCTCTGAGTCTAAGACTCTTCTCACTGCATCACAGCTGTCCTCCCCTGCTGTCAGTGTCCCAGTCACACTCATTGCAGTAAGCGTGCTCTTTAAGCATGGTGATGATGGTGTCTTCCTAGCAATGGTGATGACCAGGACAGGGGCACAATCTCAAGCTTAGATTTAGCTCCCAACGCAGGATATTATATGGCTGGGACAATCAGGGTAGATGACGCTTCTCAGATGCCATGGGTTTATTAAACCAGGAAGTTGTAGAGTGATCTCTCACTCACTCAGGGGGTGAATGTGGCTGTTCACATTCGGTCTCCTTGTGTAGATAGGTGGCCACCTGTCTCTGTGGGATTTCTTAGGGATTGGCCAGATAATTAATTTCATGGCATATGTCATTTACCAATGCTCTTGAGAAATCTGAAATACAGATAAATGCTTTTATCAGAAGTTATATTAGATTTAATATTTGATTAAGTGGTATCTAACATTACATGGCAAGTCTAGAGATAAACCTTGAGGATTTCTGGGTAACTTTGAGTCTGTCAAATTTCTTTATAACCCATGGCATTTTATTTCTTTTCCTAGGGACATTTAAGCACATAAGACACCTTTCCTCTTTCCCCCAACCTGGGCATCTGCCACAGGCTCTGAGTTTCCCACGGGGCAGGGAGCTTGAGGCAGCTGTGCCTGAGGTCAACCTCTCTCTTCCCTGCCAGCACCTCCCACCACACCCATGATATCCTCAAGTCTGCCCAGTTGCCTGATGTAGGGGGGTTGAATTGTGGCCCCCAAAAGTTATATCCACCCAGACCCTGTGGATATAAGCTTATTTGGACAAAGAGTCTTTGAAGATATAATTAGGTTAAAAATCTTGAGATAAGATGATCCTGGATTACCTCAGTGGACCCTAAATCCAATGACAAGTGTCCTTACAAGAGACAGAAGAAGAGAAGACATGGTAGAAAGACAGAGAAGGAATGGGAAGAGGGAGACAGAGTTTGGAATAGTGTAGCCACAAGGAATGGAGACAACCAGCAGGGCCGAAAGAGGCAACGAAGGATTTTCCTCTAGAGCCTCCAGAGGGGTGCTACACTGCCAACACCTTGACTTTGGACTTCAGGCTCAGAATATGAGAGCATACATTTCCGTTGTTTCAAGCTACTAGTGAGCAGACACCAGCCTAGCCTGCTTTCCACCCGGCAGTGGTCTCCTAATCCTCTTCCCGTCGTGCCTCAGAGAGGCTGACTTATGTGCACTCTGCGGCACTCTGCAGCATCCTGTCTCCTTTCTGCTCACTTTCAATTTTCTTGTTTATCTCAGAAAATTGTTCTCGCAACGTTCCATCTGCTCACCTGGTTCTCCCAGTCCACTCTTTCCACTGCGACATCCCTACATTCAACTTTGTTTAGTTTACTTTAGCTTTTAATATTCAGGGTTTCAGACACATGCCTCACACCCCCCCGCCCCGTTTTCAACCTGAAGATACCTGTGATTTGAGGCTGCAGTTAACGGGTAACTCCCCCATCCCCATGCTCGTGGTAGAGGTCCTCTAGAGCATCCTCTCTCCCTTATCTCATTTCTCCTCTGGAGCATCTTGGCAGGGGGATTGTCTAGCACCTGTTCACCTGCTTGCATTTATTTATAGGTAAGTAGCTCACCAACCCCAGGGCACCTTGTCTGGTTAGATTCCATCTGCCTGTTAAGACTTTGAATTGGCCAGATACTGAGCCAGACTTGCTTGTTTGCCTGTAACTTCCCCCTCTGCCGTTTTCCCCCTCTGGAGTGACACAGGATAAGCAGGCCTCCGAGATCTGCAAAGAGCTTCATCATCCCTTACTTAGCCCTCTTGGTGCCAAGGTGAACAGCCCCACTTCCTCGGGTTGTTTGTGCCAGCTGGGCTTCCCGGCTCAGTCGGGACAGCGCCCTCTCCTCTGCAGTGTCTCCTCCAGCCCAGGCACCTCCATCGCAGCTCCTGATGATGATAAATGGTCTCTGGTCCCTCACACCACAACCCTGGCTGAAGCGCTGGCCAATCACTGCACTTTTGCCTGTTTCCCTCTCTTCCGGCTGGGAAGAGTCTGTGTCCCACTCCTTGTGAGTCGATGAGGCCGATCAAGAGTCTCAACCTTCTCCCCACAGGGAGAGCATGGATCCCAGCAGAGTACCCCATATCCCTGGATGCCCTCTTGCCGGAATTCACTTGTGATCATGAATTGTTGTGATGATGTAAGCCTGAGCCCATCTTTCCCACCCCTCGAAGGGGCCTTAGGAGAGAATGCTGCCAGCACAATGGAAAATAAGAAAGGTGGGCAAATCGATTCTCTGATGATATACTTGGAGCATCTGGATTCAACTGTGTTAAATGCTAATCCAGTCCTGGATTTTTTAGTTATGCAACCCCAAAAGTCCATCTTTGTTTGAGCTAGTTTGACTTACATTGCTGCTTTTGCAAGCAAGAGTATTGACCAGTACATCCAGTGCAGCCAGTGTTTTCCTATGGACCACTTAGGAAGGACTGGCTATGTTTGGTCATGGCCATTGCCAAACCTCCTTGCTTCTTTTTGACTGCATTCAGCCATGGTCACACAGCTTCCTTCCATCATGACATCCCAGCCACTGTTTCACATTGGTGCCTGGCAGCCCAGTCTTCAGCCTGGGAGTCCCATCTTCCCTGCCTCCTATGCTCCATCTCTGGGCTGTGCTCCATTAGATAGATCTCTTGGGCAGAGGCGTGTCCCCGTGTCATCACCAATGTCCTGTCCTCCTCATGCCCAGAAGGAGTCCTTTGGCCTAGTTGATAGTTCTGCATTCCTTACATGGGACCCACACAGCCGAGACTCCAAGAAAGATTGTGCCCCCGATGTAAGAAGGATCGCCGTCACTCAATCCAATTTAGCCAGAAGAACAATGGCATTGAAAAGCAATCTTTAACAGTCAATGCTGCAGTGAATTATGCAGCAAATCATAAGCATTACCCCAAATATTATGTCTACAGGAAATGGCCTTATGCAGCTAATTGTTAGCTGGGAAACTCTTTCATTAATTCAAACAGGTCACCATTTTAAATGATACTGTCACATAAATGCGGTGTGAAGGTTTACGTGCATATCACTCGAAGGTATCCCTTTTTTTTTTTTTTGGTGAAGCCGACTAAAGCTGCATTATGTTTTATTGTGCAATAAAATTATGTGCTAAAATTATGCTCATAAATGTACGCAAATGTAAACCAAGCTATTAGTTATGTTTTCACAGATAAAAGTCATTAGCATAGCTATCAAACTCTTCTCCCATTTGAATAACAGAATTATGTCTGGAGTCTCTGGCTGGCTTGCTGGGGTTCAGTCCCAGGGAGAGCAAGCGTAAATCTTGCTGCCTGTCGGGTCTGTGGGAGCAGGTATCCCGACCTGACTTCCGCCCACCGAGGCCGACTCTGTGCCGAGCCTGCTGGGGTCACCGGCTGAGGAGGGACCCTTTCAGCATCTCTCAGGCTCTTCCGTCCCTGCAAAGTCATTCCTAACACCTCCCCACCTACTTCCTGCTAATTAGACTTATCGAAAAACAATTGCAGATCTTTTGAGATTTCAGGAGGCTGACAGCATCTTTTAGCAACAGTCACAGGGAAACAAAGTTTCATGTATAATTCATGAGGTGCGTGGTCATCCTGGTGGGAAATTATCTCCTGACAGACTCTGTGGTGGTGGTGTCCTGTCAGAATGGCCTACAGTGTATAATTAAAACCTGAACAGAACAAATTAATGCTGATTACTTTATAAACAGTTTGAAAGCTTCAATTCTGTTCCCTGTCTTGCAAGAAGAAAACAGATATTTCAGAAATGTGTAGATCTCCCCCCACCTCACTAAGAGTTCTGCTAATAAAGGACCCTTGAATAGATATTACATTCACATTCTTTGTCCTCCAGTTTGCTTCCGTGAAGCTCAACTGCGCTAAGTCGGAGGCACCAAACCAAAAATTTGGCAGGTGCTGAATTTCCACGCTGACAGTGTCTGCCCCTCTTCTGTAAATGCATATCTGTCTGTCTTTCTGGGCTGATAAAAGCTCTAGCATTTACAGAATATGAGTCCCATAAGGGCCCTACCAGGTCAGCTGGTCGCACCCCTTGCTTTTTGACCATTGAAGGGGAGAGACCGTTCCAGGGTCAGGCAGAGCTATGATAAGATACCAAGGTTGCCCACCCAGAGGTCCTTCCAGAGCCCTGTTTTTGGAGCAACAGCAGCTGCAATACTAAACTAACATTTTTGATTACTGATCAGGCATCAGGGGGACAGTGTGACTGGGTGAAATAACCACAGGACTGAGCCAAGTATGGGTTCAAATTCTAGCCCAGCCTCTTAGCCATTGGCTGAACTTGGACATGTTACTTTCCATGAGCCTTAGTTTATTCATAGGTAAAAGGGGGCTTTTGGTTTGATGTAGTCCCTCTTGTTTACTTTTGCTTTTGTTGCTTTCGTTTTTGGTATCAGATTAACAAAATCATCACCAAGGCCGATGACAAAGAGCTTACTATTTATGTTTTCTTCTAAGAATTTTATGATTTCAGGTCTTATGTTCAAATCTTCAATCCTTTTGAGTTAATTTTTGTATACAGTCTAGGAAAGTGGGTCTGGTTTCATTCTTTTGCATGTGGCTGTCCAGTTTTCCCAGCACCATTCATTGAAGAGACTGTCTTTTCCCCATTGTATATTCTTGGCTCCCTTGTCATAGATTAATGGGTTTATTTCTGGCTTTCCATTCTGTTCCATTGATTTGTATATGTCTATTTTTAGGCGGTACCATACTGTTCTGTTGACTGTAGCTTTGTAACATAGTTTGAAACTAGGACATTTCTTTTCATTGTTTTATTCTCTTGACCTTCAGTATGCACTCTTCAGGAAGTGCAGACACATGGAAGTGGGCCCCTTTGCAGTCATCTCCATTTCGTAGAGGTCAATGGCAGTGTGACCTTGTCTGCCATGGTCAAGGAAGTCTGTGATTAACAACAGGCTCAGGGCAATTTCCACTCTTTGCTCATGCTTTGGCAAGGGGCTGAGGTCTGGCAAAGGCAAGGCTTGGTTTTTGCAGTGTTTTCTGATTGGTGGTCTCTGAATCTCGTAGAATATAAGAGGTAGCACCCAGGTGAGCAGAGGAGAACTTGAAGTCGAGAAGCACCATGAACAATGTCTTGGAGTTAGAATATCTTTGGCTCCGCTGGTTCCAGGAACAGCACCTGCACGCTAGATTGAGGGGAGTAAGGGTGGCTTACAGGCTGACTTAGACAATTGTTCTGGATGTGTCTTATACAACTCGAGGGTGTGCATTTATATCCTATTCATTGTAGTCTTGCATATTTATTTACTTTTCTGGTAGTTGGCAGGTGGGATCTCTCCGTAAAGGAGTGCCTTTTTCGAACTTGTATGAAGCATCCCATAGGCTGGTGATGGTGCTGATCAGATATTGATTCCTTTACCCTTCTCCTAACCATAGGATCTATTCCTCACCTCTCCTCCTGTTCTGATATGTGGTTGTTCTTCCCCTCAAAGCAGTGCTTGCCCCTGCTGTACCAGACCTAGTGGGCTGGGTTCAGACATTGCTTATGTAGAGCCAACCCTGCCTGAGGGGAGAGTGGACTCAGGATCCAAACAGCCTGAGTGAAGTTCCCAACTACAAGGTTTCAAAAAACCCCTTTCCCCCGGGACAGTCTGGGGAATAGATGCTAGATGTTAGTGCCAGTTCATTCCCCCAACTTCCCCAAGAAGAGGAAGTGTGTTCTAGAATGTGGGGTGTGATATTCGTCCCTCCCTTGGAGCCAGGACTCTTTCTGGAATTCCCATCCTCCAGCTTTGTGGAAAGAGCCCTGACCAGGAAAGCTGGCATCTGACTTCACGTAAATGTCTGGGGTAGCCGTGGAGGTTGTAGGTGGTGTTTGCAGCACGGACAACCTCTTCTCACATTGTGTCTTCTACAGTTTTAATTCATGCTGGCATTTTTACATTTCTTGGCACTGAATCCTCACCAGCACTTTAAGTGAAATCTTCTGATATTTTTATTCCTTTTTTTTTCTTTTAAGGTGTGAGATCTTCGGCACACCAGGATTATTTAGTGCCAAGACTGTGTAGTTTTTGAGGAGTGTGTGAGCTTGTGAGATTGTCGGGGATGATGGGAGAAAGCCACAGAAGGGGCTGGGAGGGTGTCTGTTCTCTGTCTTAGCAAAGAGCAAGCCAAGATAGGCACACACTTCAGCCCAGGAATGGAGATTAGACACCAGGGAGAATTTACTAAGAGAAAGGAATGCAGACCTGCACAGTCTGTCTGCATGGAATGCCTTCAAGCATTCTGAATGCCAGCTCCGTGCAAGGCGCTGTATTCAGGGACTGTGGATCCAGAACGAGCAAGACTCGGAGCCCCTGCCCTCAAGGAACTTACAGTGGAGGTCGGGAGAAAGAAGTAAATAAATAATTATATGGTTACAACTCTGAGGGAGCCAAGGTCTTTTTAAACAAAAAATGTAAAAGCCGTAGAAGAAAAGACTGATATACTTGAAGACGTCAGAAGTTTAAAGTTCTGTATAATAAAAGACTCAAATCAAAAGATTGGTAGAAAACAATTATGACGTAGACCACACATGAAGACTTTTCAGCTGTAATGCGCAGAATGCCTACCAATCAAAAAATAGAAAATGGGCAAAGGGTATGTATTAGTGATCTGTTGCTACTTAACAAATTACCCCCCCCCAAATTTAGTGGCTTAAGCATTTATTATCTCACTGCTTGTGTAGGTCAGGAATGCAGGCATGGCTTCGTGGGGGCTTCTTGCTCAAGATCTCTCCCAGGCTGCAGTGCAGGTGTTGGTTGGGGCTGAGTCATGTTCAGCTTGACTGGGGAAGGACCCATTTCCAAGCTCATTCACATGATTGTTGAGATTCTGTCCCTTACTGGCTGTTGGCTGGGAGCCATGTGGGCTTCTCCAGAAGACCGCTAAATACATGGCAGCTTGTTTTGCCAGATTGAGAAAGAACCAGAAAAAGAGAGAAAGAGTGCTAACAAGATGGAAGTCACTGTCTTCTGGAACCTAACGTTGGAAGTGACAAACTATCATCTTTGCCATTCCTGTTCATTAGTAACAAGTCACTAGGTCATTAAGGGAAGGAGATTATATGAGGGCACAGATACCAAGGGATGAGGACCTTGGGGGCCATTGAGAAGTCTCCCTGCCACAGGATACAATTGGACAGTCCATAGACAAAGAAATGACCTACAAACTTATGAAAAATTAAATGGTAAAGAGAAGTCATGCTTTATCCATCACATTAAGGATAATTAAATACTGATAACACCTGGTTTTGGTAAGGGTTTGGGGAAGCAGGTATTATGCAGTATTGGTGGAAGAGAAGACTGTTATTGGACATGAAGATGCACATAGCTCTTTACCCAAAAAGGGAACTTCTAAGACTCTAGTGCAGAAAAATATAGGTGCCCAAAGCCTTATGTTCATGAATGCTCATGGAAATAGTGTCTGTAGGAGTGAAAAATGAAACCACAGGCATGCCCACCTGTAAGGATGGTTAAGTAAATTGTGAGACAGCTAATCTATGGGATTCAAGGCAGAGATAACAAGAATGAGGCAGATGAAGATCCTCAAAACATATTCTTAAGTAAACAAAACAAATTGCAGACTAGTTAGTGTCATGCCAGGTAAAAACAAAACAAAAGCACACAGCACAGCAAAACCATCGTTTTTCTCTATGCACATCTATGTGCGAAGTTACTTACTGAGAGGATGGAAGGACACAGACCAAAGTGATACTAGTGGTTACCTCGGGGGTGAGGGGAAGAGTTAGAAGGTGGGACTGATGACTAAAGGGGTTTTCCTTGTATCTGTGTAGTCTTAGCTTTTACAAGGAGAATGTGTACATGTATTATTTAATTAAAAAGTAACTGATGAGTATGGATATTTTGGAAACACACCATTACCATCAGTGGAAATAACACAATCAGAGTTATCTTGGGATTGAAAGTCCTTCCTCCAAGGAAAAGAGAGCATACTGTAGCCATAATTCTCAACCTGAGCCCTGCATGTCATTGAGGGATATAAACCAGATTGGGTTACAGAGACATGCAGCCAGACCAGCCTCATATTAAATAGAAGAAAGTCCAGCAGGCAAACAAAATTGAAGGGAAATCTGCTCCCCTACTTCTCTGACATTATCTCCTCAAGGAGAAATATAAAACAGTTTAGAGATGGCATAGATCCTAAAGGTCTATAGGTACCGTGGCTTGGAACCATCTAGAGACTCAGTAAATAATGGTGAGACCAGATGTGTATTTAAATTCCTTTCTGGTCTATTAACATCCTCAAGGCTGTCCTCTCTGGCGAACTGAGGTTAAAATATTGGAATATTTCCATACTGGTTAGTAAATAGCCACTGTCACGTGGACCAGATGCCTCCCCAGCCACCCCCTCCCACCTGGCACCGTTGCCTCCCCCTGGACCTGCACCTCCGTGCATGAATCAGCAAGGAAAAGAGGAAATGTCTGGCATACCAGGAGCACCAGGACCTTGTTTGACAGGCCAGCACCAGTTCTGATTGGCCAGTGCCAGGCTATTGCAGTTGGTAAATCTATATGTTTATATATATAAAGTTTTAGGTAATTCAGGATGTTTGATACATGGCATCCAGTGAGAAGGATGCCAACCTATGTAGAACATGAAAAGCAGATACAGGGTTAGTGTAAATGATAACACCTCTTTCCCTCTCCCTTAGATCATGATGGTGATGGGAGGAATAGAACTGGAAAGAGTTCTTGTAATATTGGGGCCTATGAAATTTTGAAAACGTGTCCTCTCTGGGTTGACTTGGCTTAGACATGTCAGGTTAGAGATCCATGCTATTAACAACACATCCTAAGATTTCTTTGCATGGGTCAATATAGACAGAATGACAGTGCAACATAGGAGTGCTGTAGTGAAAGCCTGCATGGGCACTGAGTGCCATGGGAGCCTAGGCAACAGGATGGATCAGGGAAGGCTTCCTGGAGGAGGTGATGCCTGCACGTACTTGGCCTTTGGAAGACAAATAAGAATTAAGCAGCTGAAGAGAAGAAAGAGTATTTCAGGCAATGAGAAGAAAAGTGATGGGGACGGGGGAAGAAGAAGCCTTGGAAAAGTTTAACAAGTTTGGAGAAAAGAGTGTGGATCGTGGGCTGGGAGGAGGCTGGGCATAGAGGCCAGGGCAGATGTAGGCGGGAGACCTTGGTGACATAACTAATTCAGGGACAAATGCACCTTGCTGGACCTAAGGAACCTTAGAGTGCAGCATTTCCCACCTTTTCTATGCTGCTTGAAAGTATCTCTTTAGTCTTCTTAATTCTTGATTCTCCTTCTCCAGAGTCAGACTCTGTGCCTTGCTGCCTCCCACTCCAGGTAACAGATTGACTTTTTGCACAAAAACACTAGCAGAATGGGATCTTAAGCAGCAGCTGCATTTGAGCTTCTCTGGCAAAGATATAACCCAGAGCTTGAAGATGACCGACCTGAGATCACAGGCTCTTGGTCATTGACCCCAGCGGGCAGATTGGCATCACCTGAAACAGATGAATAATCATGGAATATGGAACTCTAGGTCCAGAAGGACTGGTCTCAGGGGACGGAGATAGACACCCTGCCCCCACCTCAGAATCAGAGTCTGGGAGACCACCCCATCATCACCTCTCCTATTGATGAGGGTGCTGGGATGGGCAGGCCTCACCGGGCTCTCAGGAGGCCTAGGGGTGTGATTCGTGTCTTCTAAGCAGACTTTGGTGGTGAGAATTCTGATGTTGTGTCTGTTCGCTACTTGAACGCTTATTGGTGTGGATACCGTGGACAAGGTGTTTACGTTCTCTGAGCCTCAGATTCCTCATCTGCAATATGAGGAAAATAATCCACACACAGAGCCCCTTTGCAGGTACCCTGGGACCGTGTGTCGTGGGAACAAGCTCCTTCTGTGATACCTACTCATCGTCTTCCCTGCGGCTCCTGGCGATAGAGTCATTTTTGCAGGAAAGCTGTGCTGTTGGTCTTAGACAAACCTTTTGATGGACTTTTGGGTCATATGAAGGGACACCCAGCTCCTGTTCCCAAAAGGCAAGGTTGAGAAGGTGGGAATGCTTCTCTGTGCGTGCTTTGCTGGCCTGGCGCCAACATGGGAGTTGGCTGGTGTAGGGGAAATGGTTCCTTTTTTTTAAATTTTGTTTGTTTGTTTCTTTTCTTGCAGGTCCAGGGAGGAAGTTGAGGTGCCCAGGTGAAGCCGCACCCCAGAGGATGACTTGAATACTGATAGTGGTACCAGTGAGGAAGCTGGAGGTGAGGGGATCCCTGCAATATGGTGGCAGGCTGGGGAGGGGGGCTAAGGACGGGGGACTGCAGGGGCTCCCCGTGGAGGGCATACCCGGTGGTCTTCAGGAGCCGGGATGCCCGGTATTCAATTGAAGGTTTTTATTCTTTTTCCTTTTTTTTTTCATGTTTTTTATTCTGATTATTCTCAAATTCTCACCAATATTCTGCTAAATGTTTAGTTTTTCCTAGTCTTACAACGTGTAGGAAAATTAAGTCAGAGCCAAAGTCTACATGGGGCAAAGAGTCCTGCTGATAGTGCAGCTGGGGCAGGCTGGGGCTGGCGTGGAGGAACGGCGGGCAACCCCCGGGCCCGGACAGTGGCCAGGAGGCCCGGGCAGGAACATGGGAACCTGCTGGAAGGACAGGCCAGTCGCCCAGGGATGGGCCTTGGACTCTGGAGCTGGGAGTTGTTTTTGTTTTGCAGAGCTAATTCGTCACCTCCTCCCCTTTCTGGATTCTGAGAAATAAGACACAGGGTCAAGGTGCAGTGTCAGCAGCCCGACTGACAGGCACCCGACACCAGAATGAGAATCCTAATCCACATTTTAGTCTAGATGTCAGCTGCCTGAGGGGAGAATTGGGTTCCTCAGACAGACCTTCACTGAGTGGCTTGTGTGGAGTTTCATAGCGCCCTCGCCTGACATAGGAGGGATTCAACAGCCTTAACCAGATGGACCAGCGCAAATCACATTCCCACCCAAACTACCAGTCCGCAGGCAGGGAGATTAGCACAGGGCAAAAGATTTCTTCCTAACATCTTGAGGGAGAGAGAGAATGGTTCCCCCTACAGATGTTCAGATTAAAGACCATCCTCGAAGGAGGGAGGACCCGGAGACCTATACTTACAATGAATGGTAAATTATGAGATGCAGATATGGGACTGGTAAAAGTGCACACAGAGGAATCATCCTGGCTCCACCACTGACTAGCTGTGTGACCTTGGACATGACACTTAACATCTCTGGGACTCAGTGTTCTCATCTGTAAAATGAGGGATGATGATAATATCAACTTAATTTTTGTTGGATTGAATCTGCATTGTTATAAGGATTAAATAAGTTAATACATGTAAAGCCACCAGATCACTGTTAATGCGGTTGCCTTAAGTCTTCTGATGCTTACGTGCTCAACACGGCCCCTGGCACACAGCTGGCATTTGGTAAATGGTGGTTGAATCCTCCGTTTTATCTTTGGGGTAAAAATCGTCACTGACAGTGAGTGGGAGTGGTCAGGGGCAGGAACAGTGGTTCTGGGCACAGTCTGCTTTTCAGAGAAAATATAATAGATTGTTGCAATAATCACATTTGGAGAGAAATTCCTGTCCCAAGTGGAGCCAGTGATTTACTCTCTGGTTATGAGTATATAACGTTACTAATGGAGTGTGTGTGACCCCAGCTCTTCTAAACTTTCAGTGTCTGTGGGTTTTAGCAATCCTCAGCCTCTCCTAAATGTCCGGGGGGCGGGGCTGTCTTCCTTGCCACCCCTGCAGCCCCTCCCTGCAACACTCTAATGAAATGGCAGCCCTTGGGTAGAAATTCTGAGCTTTCAGGGCCGTCACCCACGGGAGGCTGGCTCGGCTTGCCCGCTTCTTTACTGAACGCAGGACGAGGCAAGAGGCCAAGGCTATTTCCTCTCTTTTACTGCGTCATAAAAAAGCATCTCATTCTGCGTGTGACACCTCTCAAGTGCTCATGCCCAGGCCATGATTAGCAGATAATCTCATAAAGGCCTGTGGTCCAGCTGCCAAGACCCACCTGGGGAGAAAGTGAAGGCCTACAACAGAGACCCCTTCCTACGGCCTCAAAGACTTATTTCCTTCAAGTCACTCTTTTCCCATCTGGGGATAATCTAGGCCCTCCTCCTCCTTGCTGGCTTAGCTCCCTGGCTGCCATTTTCCTTTTCAAAGAGAAGCTTGCTCCAACCACTCAGACCCTTCTAAAGAGAGGACCTCATTCTCTGACTAAATTACAGAAGTATTGAGCTGGGAATTGTCCAGTAGTAAAACCCTTTCATTGCAGTGATGGGGCAGACGAGGCTCAGAGACATCAAGTGACTATCCTAGCGTCACGCCACAGAGGAATGGTAGAAGCGGGCTTGGAATCCAGATCTCCTGACGCTCCTCTGAAGGAGCCAGTGTCTACGTTCCTGCTGACCACTCAGTCAGGCCTCTGTCCTGAGTGTTTATCGTGTCAGAGCAGCCCAAGAACTACCTGCTGAGATAAGGCCTGAGCTCCCAGGCTGGCCCTGGAGCCATCTCAGGAAGTCATCAGAGTTGCCTTTTTCCTGTTCAGCTCAGCAGGGACACCCAGGAGGGGACAAGGGGATTCATGGACTGGCTGGCAGCAGAGTCCCCAGAGGGAGCCTGCCTCTCCATTAGGTCCGGGTGACCAGCACAGGCCACTCCTCGTCCAGCCTGGAAGTCGTGCAGTGCAGGGGAAATGGCGTGGGTGTGGTTGTGGGTGTGGGACAGACCTGTGTTCCAGTCCTGACGCTGCCTCTTTCTAGCTGTGTGACGCATGGCCATACAATTCGCTCTGAACTACATGTTAAAAATAAGAGTAAAAATTGCTGGCATCATAGGCTGTTTTGAGTGTTAAAAGGACTTCTTCACGGATATACCCAGCACGGAGCCTGACTCAGGGTGTGAGCCCCGTGCACAGTTATTGCCACTATTATTATCATCCCTCCAACTGTACAAAATCGGGCAAATCACACCCTATCTGAGCTTGAAATTTTTCATTATTTTCTCTAAAATGGTGAGATTATTACTACCCCACAAGCTTAACCAAAAGTTTATGGAAAAGCACCTAGTGGGTTCTCCAGTCAGCTTTAATTTCCTTTCTTCCATCTGGCAAGTCCACGAAGGAGTTCCGGTAGACAGAAAGAAGGACGCGCTAACTAAAGGTTAAGGCTCAAGTTCTGTTATTTCTGCCATGGGTGCTAAACATCTGGACTTGCAGCTGTATCTGATGGGTCTCTGTGTCTGTCTCTATCTCTCTCTATCACCGTGACATGTATGCTTCTAGTTCTCGCTTTCTTTTTTCTTTAAGATTTATTTATTTATTTGAGATAGGTAGAGAGAGAGTGCACAGGGTGGAGAGTGGTAGAGGGAGAGAGAGACTCAAGCAAAATCCCCCCTGAGCCTGGAGCCTGATGAGGGGCTTGATCCCATGACCCTGAGACCACAACCCCAAGACCACAACCCAAGCTGAAACCAAGATTTGGACACTCCACCGACTGAACCACCCAGAAGCTTCTGTCTTTCTTTCTTAAAACAAAGGCAAACCATTCAATTGTATTTGAAAAGAAATGTTCGTGCTCCTTATAAATAATGAGTAAAGTTTAGACCTGAAAGTAATAAAATAACCCAAATGATACTACTAAGAGATAACCTATATTGAGAATAAATAAACATCATCACTGTTGTCTTTGTATTTGCATACTGAGATAGGAAAATAAATATCTAAAAAAAACTTTAATAGAAGTGAAATCATAACTCTAAATACTATTGTAAACTGTGAAGTATTACCTTTCACTTTCCTGGAATTTAACAGAAGAAAATATACCAAAGTAAAACTACAGATTATTGAATTCATGCTTCTTTGCTGTATTTCTTTTTTTTTTTGAAATACAGGTATTTCATGAAAAATCCTTTTAAGGTTGATGGAAGTGATTATAGGAAGCATCAAGAGATGGCAGTCATCATGTCTTTTGAAACGCCACATCTCAGTGTTACCAGCAGTTGTGTTTGGGCCACGGAAGGAAAGACATTAACACCCTCACACGTCCTCAGCTCCCCTCCCCTCAAAATTTGGATTTTGTTATATGATTATTTGCACATTGTTCAGACTTATAGCTCTGTCTGCTCCGTAACTAGAATAGTTCCCATATTTCTTGCAACTGTTCAACCCCAGCTCCCCTGACTTAACTTCTATGGTAAGTGGGGCAGGGGCAACTAAGAAACCACAAAAGAGTGAAATATATGGTATATTAGAAGAATGATACACGCTCTAGAAAGAAAGCAAAAAGTAAAGCAGAGGAAAGCAGGTCCAGCGTGCTGGAGTGGGGCGGGCACCATTGCCCTAGTAAGTAAGGCAGTTAGTGTGGGCTTCGCTGCAGACATTGCTCATTACTAGTGTAGACGGTAACTAGACCTACTGCCCACCGCTAGTGCTCTTTCATGGTGTTTCTGTTCCTAAGTTATTTTTTTTCTTTATTTCTAAATTGCCTGAATGTCATTGTCACATCGTTTTTTTTAAAGAAGAGCCCATAGGTGCTGTTTTACTGGTTTCTCAGCTTTGAGAAAGTCTGTTGCTTTTTATGTATCACAACATTCTTGTGTGGCTGTAACACCTGGGGTGCGTTTTCTCTCTCTTATTGTGAACACTGCCTTTTGGCCTTAAATGTTCCTGTGGAGAAAGCTGAGGCCAGCTTGATTTTAACCCTTCATAATGATTTGCTTCTCCTGATTGAATGTTTGAAGTGTCATTTTTAAACCCATATAGACTATCTTGAGTTGTCTGTATTAGATTTTCCTGGAACATGGTATATCTTTCAATTTACATATTCAATTTATTATTAGATAATTTTAAAAAATTTATCTTCGGGTTTGGAAATTTCTTATTTTTTTTTACTTATTGAGCTTTTAAAAAAATCTTAGTTTCCCTGTACTTGTTTCTAATATAGTTGTTTTAGTCTGCGTTTACTGTGATTATCTCAAACTCTCATGCATCTAATGTATTTTTAGTGGAACATACCTGCAATATACTTGCTCTAATTTTTGTATTAGTTCTATAATGATGTGGTGCGTGTCCTCAATTTGCTTCCTCAGATCCTCCATCTCCTTTGTTTGTTTTCAACCTCATTATCTTGTCTTTTAGCCCTCTGTTCCTGAATTTATATTCTTATTAAGATGTTCTATAGCCTGAAAGGACAGGGCAAAGATTTCCTTTTGTTCCTTTGATATGTTTTGTCCTAGGTTGGTTTTCTGTCGCTCTTTCCTCCTTCCTCCCTCCCTCCTCCCTGCCTTCCTCCCTTCCTCCTTCCTTCCTCCCCTTTCCTCCCTTCCTTGCCTCCCCCCCACCTCCCTTCCTCCCTCCCTTCTTTCTTCCCCCCTCTGTCCTCCCATCTAACTTTCTTCTTTCACATGTTTGCATAGTTCTTAAACAAATAAGAGAGAAATTCTTATGATGCTGTTTCAACTCACCAACATGACATTTGTAGAAGCTCATTATAAAGTGTCTGATTCCACTTCCCTGACTTAGAAAGGACACCTGGGGAATACATTTGAATCTATGTTTGTTGCCTAAGACTCTGGAAGAGACTTGGGATCTCCATTCTAACTGTCTCGCCTGCATCCGGTATGGTAGACCGAGGCTGTGATTTAGAATGGGGAACTTCATGGGACATCCTGGCTGGCTGGTGGGCTGGGACATAGACCAGTGGGGCTGATGCTAGGACTAGAAGCTGTAGGAACCAGAAGGAACTGACTTGAGGGAGCCAGAATCCAACTTTCAGTATCCAAATTGAAAACTTGGACTCAATATCTGTGGTGATGAGAGAGCTTATGTTCTGGAGAGAAACTGGTGTTTAGTCCAGGCTCTGTAACTTAGTGGTTTTATAATCTTGCTCCTCTGCCTTCCCATCTATACAAGGGTGACGGCAATGGTGTCTTTCTCGTAGAATTGTGAGGATCAGATAAAGTAATGAAGCAACGCTTACCTCAGTGCAGGCAGCTTTCCTAAATGCTGGCATGTTCTATCATTATAATTAGTGAGACAAAAAGTTCTGATAGGCATGATATCACAGATTATCTGATCAGAAGGCCCTGAGCAGCAGAAATATGTATCAAAAGTGACATGGGGCACCTGGGTGGCTTGGTCAGTTAATTGTCCGACTCTTGATTTCGGCTCAGGTTTTGATCTCAGGATCATGGGATTAAGCCCCGTGTGGGTCTCCATACTGGGCATGGAGTCTGCTTAAGATTCTCTCTCACCCTCTCCCTCTGCCCCTACCTCCATTTGTACACTCTCTCTTTCAATCTGTCTCTCAAAGGAAGGAAGGAAGGAGGGAGGGAGGGAGGGAGGGAGGGAGGGAGGGAGGAAGGAAGGAGGGAAGGAGGGAGGGAGGGAGGGAGGGAGGGAGGGAGGGAGGGAGGAAGGAAGGAAGGAAGGAAGGAAGGAAGGAAGGAAGGAAGGAAGGAAAAGAAGTGACACAATGTTCATTTGGTGCCAAGAACAGTATTTAAGGCTGTTGGTTAATCACACAGCAGGAACCTAGGCTGTGGCTGGGAGACCATGGAGCTCAAACTCCTTCCTCCACAGTGCTGGTGAGAGGTGAGGGAGAAAGGGGAACCTGTGAAAGCCAGACAGGGTGGCTGGCCACAGTCCAGTGGTTTTCAAAATGTGGTCCCCAGAACCATGGCATCATATCAGCTGGGAATTTGTTACAAATGCAAGTTCTCACCCCCACTCCACACCTACTGAATAAGAAACAGAAATTGAGACCTGGACATTGATGCTTGACCTAGTCCTCCCAGTGATTTGGAGGTACTCTTAGATTTGAGAACCATTCTGACTTCTCCTATTGGGCAAGTGTTTGGGGAATTGAATGGCCAGGATGGGAAGGCAGTACCCCTAGAATGCCGAGGCCAACATCGCAGAAGCTTGAAGTAGGCTTGAAGTGATTTTGTGGGCAGAATTAGACTGAGTTGCACTTGTTAATAGTTAGTAAGCATTTTAATAGGCATATAATCAACCTGTAAATTTATTCTTCTAAATATATGTCTTCTCTGTATCCTGTATATAAATGTGGATACTGCTATGCTCAACCTGTTTTTTCATGCACTATAATTTTGATTATAAAATGATAAAATACAGAGAAACACGCAGCTCTCATAGTTACGGTAACATCTGGAGCTTACCCTTAAACCAGAGTATCATTCGCCATCTGGTGGCAGCATACCCCACTGACAGGTTCCACCAGTAACAACAATACATCGAAGAAGTCAGAGAGATAGGAATTGGGGTGGGGCATCTTGGGTCTGAAGAAATTAGGGGAAGATTCACACTCATGTCAGGTTATTATGGTTCCCTGTCAGAGAAGTGAGGTGGAGTGGGGAAGAGTATGGGCATTAGCATCAGACAGAACTAGGGTAGAGCCACTTTTGGAAAGATACTTAACGTGTTCGAGCCTCAGTTTCCTCATTTTCAAATGGAGATGAGAGTAAAATAATGCTTCAGTTTCCAGATGAGTGTGGGGGTCAAATGAGGGAATTGGTTGCAAACAGCTGGACCTGTTTAGAAAACTGTTAAGAGCTGCCCAGATGTGAGTTGTTTATTATTTATGTTTGAAACTTGGTCGTTAATTGTGGAATGTAATGCTCTCTGTTGGAGGAATGCTAGACATTAGCAAGCAGGTGGAGAAGGTATTTGGTGTTTGGGTTTGTCTTGAAAAAAAAACTTTTAAAGAACTTAGGGGTGAGAGATTCTGCCCTGAGATTACCCCGAATGTGACTTAAGAAGGAAAGAGGAATGACCAACTCTACACCCCACCGAGGTGGTGGGGCAAGAAGACCCAGAGTCCCTGGCCATAAGCCATTATGGTGTCTTTTGTCGAAAAGAGAAGGCTGGATGGAAGTTTGCAGAGACAACAGTGGGAATGAGGGAGAGGGGGAGAAAGAAAGAAAGAAAGAAAGAAAGAAAGAAAGAAAGAAAGAAAGAAAGAAAGAAAGAAAGAAAGAAAGAAAGAAAGAAAGAAAGAAAGAAAGAAAGAAAGAAAGAAAGAAAGAAAGAAAGAAAGAAAGAAAGAAAGAAAAGAAAGAAAGAAAGAAAGAAAGAAAGAAAGAAAGAAAGAAAGAAAGAAAGAAAGAAAAGAAAGAAAGAAAGAAAGAAAGAAAGAAAGAAAGAAAGAAAGAAAGAAGATGAGACAGAGGGCAGGAAGGGAGTCAGCAAACAAGAGAATAAGAGAAGAAAGAGTCCTTGGAGGAAACTAGGTTAAAAGAAGCATCAAATAGAGGGAAGGAGGAAGGACTTGTGCTGTGGTGCTGTTGCCCTAGTGGGTTCCAGGCCTTTCCAACTGGCAGCACTTTTTGTGAGTCCACTCTTGCCACTGAAACACTTTTTTCTTCAGGGACCTTATGCTTCTGTACACGTGAAGTGTTTGGATCCAATGTGCTTAGTGAAAGAGAAGAGTCATACATCGCTGGAAAAAGAGACCAGATGTCTTTGAAATCATCTAAATTGTCTCTATTTTAAAAAAAAAAAGTTACTCTTTCCATTGCTGCCAGATCTGAAAGTCCAATTTGCCAGGATAATATATCCGGTGTGGATAAAGATTTCCAAACTTGAAGTGTTTGTTGCTTAGCAACCTGAAGGCGTGAAGGGCCCACTTGGGCTCCGCCATTGAACCCTTCAGGAGACCAGGCTTCACTCAGCAGCAGGGACGGGCTGAGTAGGAACGAGGGCTCACTCAGGCCTTGAACCCACTGTCCCTCCCCTTGCAGGTTTCTTCCCAGGTACTTGAGGCCAATAAAATGTAAACAGATGAGGAAAGGGAAGCTGAAAGAGGCAAAGGGAAAGGGAGCCGCCTACAGAGAAAGGTCCCAGGGACTGACAGAGTCGAAAAGAAAAACACCAATTGTGCGAATGACTTGATCCTGGGCTTTCAGCACGTGTTCTTTAGTGGTGTGGAGCAAGAATATTTTTGTAGTTTCAAAAGGCTATTTTTTATTACTAACTTTAAAGAAAAACTCCTTACATTATTAGTACTATGATTGCCATTTTCCCTGTCTCCAGTTTCAGTGGAAACTCGCCCACCTACTCATCTGCGCTCCACTAGGGACCAGGAACATGAGGGGTAGGCCTTGCAGTAGTTCCCCCAGTATCCGTTGCCCCTTCTTTTGGGAATTCCTCTGATGTTTGGTCCAGTTTCATCCTCCTGCCTCTGTACAGTTCTAGCAACAGCAAGGAGGTGACTCTATCCCAAGGGCCTGTGGTCCAGCCAAGGCTGGTGTGCACAACCCCATCTTCAGGCCATAGTTAACTGCTTCAGGGACAGGCCTGTGACTGCATTCTGGCTACTGAGTTACAACAAGAGAAGTTTTCTGGGGGTTCTAGAAGAGTTCCTCCTGAGGTACCTGGAGAAGTTTCTGGTGGTGGCCCTGTGTTTTCTCTCCAGATACTTGTAGGCATTTTTGGGATCATGAGAGGGAGACAGCCTTAAGATGAAGCTGATTCTGGGAAGGGCAGGGTGAAGGGAGAGGAAATAATGAACAAACGTACAAATTCTTGTTGGCATGATCAGGCTACTGAATCAAACTGTTCCTGAAGCCCAGCTTGTTCTTCAATCTCCAGTTATATAAACCAATAATTGTCCTTTATTGTTTAAGCCAGTTTGAATTGGGTTTTCTATTACTTAGAATCCAACATTTTTTATTGATGCAGTAACATTTATTGAGCACCTACTCTGTGCCTGACACTCTATAAAATGCTCTTATGTGTATTATTCTCACCTAATCCCCATGGTAACCTGGCAGGGAAGGCGTAACATCCCCATTTTTTCAGCGGAAGAAAACTCCAGTTCTAATCCTGTGGTGGTTTGTAGCAGAGCTGGTGTTTTAATCCAAGGCAGCCTGACTCCAGAGCTCAGGCTCATCCCCATGCTCAGATTATGAGCCGGCAGGGGAGGAGACCTGCTCTGAGCAGAGGTAGGAGGGAGAGCGGGATGAGAAGTCAAGTGTGAGCTCTGAGCTGACAGGATCGACAAAGGTCAAGACAAGGGCCTTCAGTAGAATCTGCAGTGGGTTCAGATGACCTGGCTGGTCCAGGGTCTTTATGCGGTAAGCTGTCTTCTGACACCATGTGGCCCCCCTCTATGGCCAGGCCACAGCTTGCTTTACCAGTACCCTGGACACCACGAGGGATAACAACTTAATGACCATTACTCATCCCTATAAACATTTGCAGAGGCTTGTGGGATTTTATTTTATTTAACTCGTGTTTCCTAATTTCGTATCTTTCTTTCAGTCTCCCTCTTCCAAGTTAAGATGTATTAGCAAACCCCTGGAATGACAAGACCATGGATGGGGACGAGAAGGTACTAGTTAATATTCATGGAATATTTATTCTGTGCCAGCCACTCTTCTAGAGCCTTCCATACGCAGCTTGTATGTTATGACTTTGTGTATTGTCATCCCTCTACCACACGTGTGGACATGGAGGCTAAGAGAGGTTAAATACCTTCCCAGGGACACACAGCTACATCCTGTGCTCTCAGCCACTACCCTGTATTGCCTTTTCATATAGACAGAATGAGCAAAACCTCCCGCCACGGTTCTTGGCCAACAGGATGTACTAGGTCTAGCGATAGATTGGGCATGCTTGACTCTAAGCACCAGAAGTACCCCGTTCAGTGTGGAAATGAACCAAGTGTGGCTATAAAGTTATGAGACTGAGTTTTTAAAAACACACACACTTTTTCATGCATATTATTGCCACACTTTTAAAAGTTCTCCTCCACCCCGTACCCTCACTTTGAAAAAAAGAAAACCAGAAAAAAATCATATAAATAGCTTTGAAAAAGAAAAATGATAAGAGAAGAGCATTGCCAGACATTTGCTATACTACAGAGCGGTATTAATTAAAACAGCATGGTCCTGTGGGTGAGAATAGACAGCGAGATCTGTGGAAAAGAACAGAAAAGTCCTCCCTACTATTATTTGGTATACAATAGAAGTAGTATTTCGTATGTGGAGGCTGGGCAAAGGTGGTACCTAGAAACGTGTTGATTTGGATTCATTCCTCCTGCCATACACCACATTAAATTCTGGATAGGTTAAAAAATAAGATATAAAAGATGAAGCCACAAAATATATAAGGGAAAATTTAGGGTCATGATTAGGAAAGGCTCCTAAATATTACATCAACAGCCAAAATCATGAACCAATTTATAGATTGCACTGTATAAAAATAAAATATTTCTGTATAACAAATATACCATAAAATATACAAAAGACAAAAGGTTCATAGCCTTGACATATAAAGGCCTCTTATAAAATCAGTAAGATAAAATGGAGAACATAGCAATTTAAAAACAAATGTCAAGCCACTTTCACAAAGTATAAATGGAAATATAAATTCACACATGATGAAACACAGCAGGGACACATACGTCAGAGACCTTAAAAATTTGACCCAGCAATTCCCCTTCCAGAAATCTATCTTAAGAGAATGACTGGACAGGGGCGCCTGGGCGGCTCATTTGGTTAAGTGTCTGCATTTGGCTCAGGTCATGATCCTAGGGGCCTAGGATCAAGCCCCACGTCGGACTCTCTGCTCACCCAGGAGTCTGCTTCTCCCTTCCCTCTGCCCTCTGCCCCTGTCTTCTGCTTGTGCTCTCTCTTTGTCTCTCTCTCTCTCTCAAATAAATAAAATGCTAAAAAAAAAGAGAGAGAATGACTGGACAAATACACAGACGTTTGTGCAAAGGATAATCATCACAATGTTATTCACGATAATTTTAAAAATTGAAATTAAGCTAGCTGTCTGCAGAGAGAATAGGTTAAATAAATGACGGTATCTACTCATTTAAAGAGCACTTAACAGTGGCTAATATAGATGGTATACATGTGTATATGATGACATCAAACATGTTCTCGATCTGTTGTGAAGTGGAAAAAGGAACTTGTGTGTATCAAAATATAATCATATTTGTGTATAGATATAATCCTCTTCCTCTAAGTATAAAAATGCCTAGCATGCTATTTACCTAGAAAAAATATATTTTATATATATAAATATATTACATTTTATATTTTATATATAAATATATTTTATTTTGTATTACATATATATATATCTGTGCTTTCCAGTATTTTCTAAAATGAATATACATTTCTATGTAATAAACGTAAATACATTAGCAAATTATTTTGTATATATAAAGTACTGCATAATAAAAAACAAAAACTGGAGATGTGCCTATAAATAACAAGACCGTTACTTCCCTTTTTCTGGCCTGAGTGACTTTTTTGAATCGGCCCATTAGGTTGTAAGGAAAAGCACAGGCTTTGAGAACCCCGCTGATCTGGTTTGAAATTTCAGTTGTAAGATTATAGGCACACTTCTTAACCTCCTTGAGACTCCGTATTCTCATCTGCAAAATGAGAATAAGATTTACCTTGCACGATTATTATGTAGAATACATTAAAATGCCAATGCCCGTAGTTCAGTGGTACCTAGAAGAGTCTTAGTAAATTGCAACAAATATCATTCTCCTTTAGTTATTACTCAACTTCAGTGCCTCTCTGGATATCTTGACCAACTTCCTCAGACAGTTGGTTCTTTACTGACAGCTTTCTCAGAGCTCTTTGTGCACACCCGCTATTGCTGCTTTGCACCGACCCTCTAGATGTGAGCTCCTGGAAGCCAGCGATCAGATGGGCCCATCTCTGGATCCTAACTGTTGGGCACATAATAGGGGCACACAAATATTTGTCGAATGGATAAAGGAATAGATGAATAACAATTAAGATCATTAATAGCAATGCTGAAATAAGGAAACATTTTCCTAAGAGAACAACTTTTGAGGCCTGCACTCACTGGTGTGTATATTATGGTGCATTTAAAAAAAAACTACCTGAATGTTATTTTGGAATCCCATTTCATAGGAAATGGGACTCTGAGTAAAAGATGTATCAGGTATAACAATAGCAATTGCAAATATTTATTGAGTACTTAACTGTGTACTTACTGGCACTACGCTAGGCACTATTTATTTACTTATTCCTCTCAAAAGATAAACAATGAAGAAACTAATGATTAGAGAGTATAAGTCACTTGCCTCCAGTATCTAGAAGTGGAAGCACTAGGATTTGAACCCACGTCTTTCTGGCTAATTTGGCATCCTATGCTCTTAACCATGACTCTTCCCAGCGTGGCATTTTAAGGGTTTTATTGAGAGGAACGTTGAAATCCCTGGAGCCACTGGACCCAGGGGTCCCAAGGGCACTCTCGAGATGCCTACAGCGGTGGAAAGTGAGGAAGAGGAAGGATGTGATAGTAGGGGATAAGAAGGAGGAAGGAAGGAAGGGGGGGATGATAGGGAGAAACAAGACGGGGGCGCCAGACAGAGTAGGGAAAAACCCTCCATTGGCCACCGTGGCCTGCCATTTTGGGAGGCAGCATTTTTACTATTTGGGCAAAATTTTGAAGCCGGCGATTCTAATGGCGTAACCAAGGCAGGGACGGCGAGTCTGCAAGTGAAATTTCGTTTTGTTTTACAGTTTTCAAAGATCAGCCATTATTGAACTAAGTATATTGATTTATTGTGTTGAATTAAAGCACATCGACGTCTAGGAAAATATTGGCAGTAGGAAGAGGTCTTTTACCTCGCTTCCCCACCAGCCCTAACCTTCCCCCCACCCCCCAGCCTTTTCGGTGTTCTATTTCTGCTAATCCTTGCTAAGAAGTAACTGGTGAGCAAGAGGTTAGCTGGTGGGGTCTCAAGGTGCGACCTTTCCCAGGGGCATTTGCATGTTAATAGAGGATACTGGGAACTCAGGAACAGCCTCCAGGTCCCAAATGAAAGCAGTCCTGAAGGTGGAGGAGAGGCATGGGCACAGCCCCCAGGGCCCCCGCTGTGTAGGCCACATCGATTGGGCCTGTGTGGATGGCCGCTGCTCTGGGCTTCTCTCCAGCTGCTTTTACAAAGAAGTGGTTTGGAGAAGAACAAAGCGATTGTGTTTATCCCCAGGCAAGTGTTCCCTTGCCAGGGCTCTGTGCACAGTGCCCAGCTCCGAGGCTGGACCCAGACTCTGCTTTGCTTAATGGTTATTCCTTGGATGAATGAAGAAAGCCCTTTCCTCCTCCTGCTTCCCTCCCCCTCACACCTTTAGCCCCGCTGCCCATGAACCCCTGAAGCCCAAGAGCCCAGGCCCAAGACCTGGGCCACTTCTTTCTAGTGATAAGAACATCGCCAAGAAGAAATTCCTACCGTTTGCATTTTATTATTTTTCCTCCTTATAACTAGAAAACCTCAAAACTTGTGCTGAATTGCATGACCTCACTGACCACGTTTCATGTTCCTCGTTGAACTGTGGTTACAGCAATCTCCTTCTTAACTACGGCCAAACTGCAGAAAAGAAAATTCCTACGTGGACATGTTCTCACGCGCAGGCACATTTCGGGGTCCTGGGGAAGGAAGAGGGGTGGGGGACAGGGAGAAAGCAATGAGGACAAGACTACTTTTCTGTTTGGCTGAATTCATCACAAATGTCCAAACCCCATACCGAACATTCATCGCTAATTAAATCCTAGCACCATAATTCAGAGAAAACAATTACAGCATTTAGAATTTTTAAAGGAACTATTATTGCTGCCTTGGCCCTTTTAAAAATTATGCTCCCCAAAGGACAAAATGTGATCCATTAATATGTATGTATTATTACTTTTTTTGTAAGGGAAGATTGCTGATGCCTGTGAATATGGAAGCATTTATCGGTTGTCGACAGCCGCTTAGTTGACTTGCAGTTTTAAGTGCAGTATTTTCCAGAATCTAAAAGGCTGTAACATTAATTGCCTTTTTGCCTTTAGCTGGTGGCCTGCTAGTCTCTGTCCCGTGTTCTCATCTCTGAAGAGGTCGGTCAGACCCAGGAGTCAAAACGATTACTTGGTAAGATCACACAATAATCCGTTCAATTGAGGGCAGTTCCTCGCATTTACCCTTGGTGACCGGATGAGTCCTTGTTTTACATTTTTCAGGTGAGGCCCCATGTGTGTTGGGGCCTTTGCTCGCCCCTGAGCGAAACGCATTCTGAATTTCTAAGTCAAGTCCATGATTCTTCTACGCCGAGTATGCCCAGCTAAACTGGGATCTGACTTTTTTTCTCTTTCATGTTATCCTTCTTTGTCTTGATAATGTAACAGAGTTATTGAGAGGTGAGTTAGCTGAGTCTGGCACCAAGGATCACAGTTGGCCTCGGTTAAGGTATACTGTTTGTTTGACTTGTGTGTGTGCGTGCACGTGTATGTGGGCACGGGGTACACGTATGTACGTATGTATGTATGTATATACATATAAAAGCACGACTCAGAAATTTCCATTCGGCTCCCTGATCAGTCTATTGTCACATGCATTTGGCATTCATTATCCATGAGCCTCCGGCGCCTCTGGTCCTGTGCCCTGGCTAACAGTGATTTGGTTTATAGAGATCATATGGCAGGGAAACAGACCTTGAAAGACAGAGCTCTGAGAAGCACACTTGATGAATTTCCTATGATTTGAGTCTGGGTTTATTCTTCCCTGTGGCGGGGCAGACACCCCAGAGCACACACAGCCGGCCTGGGAGCCTAGCGAGGAGTGGAGGCTATGACAATAAGCACACTGTTTTTTTCTTCACACGTCTCGGGTTGCATTTCCTATCTGGGAAAAAAAGAAAAGAGAGCCTTGTAAAGGATCCAGAATCTGGGCAGGAAACCACACAGAGTGAAGGTTGCCATTGTCATTAGCAATTAATGTAACCACCAGGGCTGGAAGGAGAAAGCCCTGCCAAGGCGGAGGGAGAGGGGAGGGCGTGCATAGACTGTTGGAGGGGAGGGGGCTGCTCACCCCATTCACAGGAGGAATGAGCAGGACATCTCCCTAGGCATTCGCGAGAGATAACACAGTACTAGAAATTTTTATTTTAAAACAAGGTGCCCAGGACTTGATAAGTGAGTTATAAAATGTCTCTGCCACCCATTTGCAATTTCTGTGGCTCCAGGTCCAATTCCTTAGTCCCCTTGATAAGTGATTTTTTTCTTCTCTTTCAGTCTGTTGAGACTCCTTTCTTTACCGGTATCTACTGAGTACCTTCCCTGTGCCAAGTACTTGGGGTGCTGGGCACGAAGCCGATGCCAATCTGCATCATGTGCTGAGTACATGTGCACCAGGCATGTGCTGGGTATTCTTACTCATTACATCATTCGGGCAGCACTACAACTCTGTGAGCTGGGTTTGCTTCTTACCCCAGTCTACAGATGGCACAGCTGAGGCCCAGAGAAATTCATTAACTCGCTCCAGGTCATAAAACTGATTCATGGGCTACTGGGATCGAAGCCCAGGCAAATTTGTCTCTTCAAACCTATTCTCCTAATCCTTGTTGTATGCCCTAGAGAGCCCACAGTCGGAGGGAGTTTCCAGCAAGTTACTCAGTGATTAAATGACAAGGTGATGTGGGCTGTGATGAGCATAAGCTTAGAGTCTTCAGGCATCCAGAGACTAGACGCCTAATCTAGCCTGGGAAGGCACTCAGGGAAGGCTGCCTGGAGGAAGTAAGTTTGACGTTCCTCCTGCCCTCTCTTGTGTCCCAGTAATATGTTGGCCAAATTAGTCAGTCTGGAAGTGGACATTAAAGTATTAGTTTCTCTGCGTAGCTTCCTATAGAGGCATTGGAATGTTCTGCAGATCTGTCTAGTCACCAGAGATGTCTGCTTCTTGTGTCCTACACAATGAAATCCCAACTGGGTTGGTAAGAGCTGGGACTGCCAGTATTTCTTCTACACTTGAAATGGATTCCAACCTCTCTCCTATTCCTCCTGCCCCCTCCCTGCTTTGTCTTTCTTCCTCTTCATCCCTCCCCTTTCTGCCCCCACCCTCTTTCTCTTTCTTTCTGGTAGTTTAAAAAATGCCACTTTTCATTAATGTGACCAAAATGTCATCAAGTAGTTTAATGCTCTTTAATGTCCTTGTATCGTTTACGTTTTGCGAACAGTGTGGAAATGAATCCCATCTGTGGGTTCAAGAACATCAAAAAAGTTGGACAGGCTATTTAGACGTGCTAGTTCACATTGCATTAGCGTGTACAATGTCAGGGGGCCGAGCCAAGCACGGCCTGTCCCGGCCTCAGCCTGCCCCTTCCCCAGCCTGGGAGGGACAGATCGCTTACCTCCGAAACCCAGAGGCAATCCTGGGGATGGGCTCTGGAAGGCTGCCCAGAGGCCCCAGGAAAAGTGTGAAGCCTAAATAAAAAATGAGAAATGATTCAGGAAAATCTCTCTCTTCCTTTCTGGTGCCAAGATGCCCCAACAATAGCTTTTTCATCACTTGGGTGAGAGGCTGGTCATAATGCTGTTTGGCTTCTTCAAAAGTGATTGTCTAGTCCCTCTCTCTCTCTCTCTCTCTCTCTCTCTGTCTCTGTCTCTGTCTCTTTCTCTTTCTCTTCCTGCCCACCCACACCCCAACTCCCCAGGGAGGGAAGCTCTGGGGCCCAAATTAAGCTGACAGTTTGTAATAAGGTGGCTATAAACCAAAACCGACCAGAGAGCGTCAAGTTCAAGGCCAGCAGAGCTCATAAAGAGGTGCTCTCTGGATGGCCTTGAGAGGGTCTCAGAACCTCAGTCAACAGGGTGATAATTCCAGGATGACCCTGTTGCTGTGTAGCCTCCCTGGGAAGAGTGCTGATGTTAGAGTCACCCCTCTTGAATTCTAGCCTTTCTGGCTTTCTAAAAATATGGTCATGAAGCAAGGGAAGCCCTATGTCTGTTTCCTTTCCTACAAAACGAGGATACCAGTTGTATCAGCCTACTCTGATGAGCTAATGATGTGAAGTGCATAGACTCGTGTCTGGCCATAGGAGTCCTCCATAATGGGTAACATCAGTTATTAATAGTATGACTTTGTTGTCCTGCTCTTGTCACGTCACCCCACCTACACTGTGCCCCTTCTGGTGTGCTTCCAAGTGGAGTCAACTCCTTCTTCCCTGCCAGCTGAACTCTCTGCCTGAGCACTCACCTTACCCTCCTCTGCAAGGATGGCAGGGAGGGAGAAGGGGACCTTGACTCCAAAATAGCCTGGCTTTCTTCCAGCTCTGTGGAAACTCCTCATTCTAATGCGTTCCCTGGAAAGAAACGTGGCTTTTGATTTCAGAAAAACAAATAGCAAAAAAAAAAAAACCCCAAATCTTCTATTCTTCCCCAGATATGGGGAACAGCAGAGAGTGGATTCTGAACTATTAATCATTATAGCTGAATGAATAATGATCCACCTCTCTAAAGGCTCTTAATCCCTAGCCAGTACTGTAAACCACCCCCCTTATTTTACATTTGCTCTTATGAATGAATACTCCTTAATTTTAAATATAAACATAAGCAAATAACTTGATTGTTATTTCCCAATTTTCAAGACAAGGTCATTCTGTTTTAACTTCTAAGTTAAACAAACAAACACGTTCCTTCAATGCAATTAACAGAAAAACAATTTGCTTTTAAGTTCTTTATAGGATGTGCTTTATAAGATGTGTGCCCATCAACCTGTTGGTTATTTATGCTAGGGCGATTGGGAGAATGCCAAGGGGTGTTAGATCTGGACTTCCCTGGAGGCTTGTGAACGCAGCTTATAGCAGCCACTGCTCCAGCCTTTGTGCGGAGACCGGTGGGAAGGACCCTGGATTCTAAGAATCCGCAGGCCTGGCTCTAAGATCTGAATCATCCCTTCTTGCTGTGTGAACTTGGACAAGTCACTCAGTCTCATCCAGTCTGGATTTTTCCGTCAGTGTAGAAGGGTGTCTGCCTTATAGTGCTCTGGGTATCTTGTCATTGTGGCGTTAAAATGTGCTCATCCTTCAGGCTTCAGTTAAGAAGGTCTTTGCAGACCTCCTGAGTGGATTAAATGCGAGAGCCTTCCTTAACCCATGTACTTTCCATCTGAACTCTAGCGACACTGTTGTTGGCTGGTGGTGCAGCACTATAGCTAATAGCAGAGACTTGGGAGCCAAGCTACGTGGGTTTGATTTCTGGCTCTGTGGTTTGCTGGCTGGTGACCCTGGATAAGTCACCCAACTTCCAAGACTAAGAATAGTATCTATCTCAAAGGACTGTTGTATGGATTAATTGACCTAATATGTGTCAGGCACTTAGCCCAGTGCCTGACACATAGTGAATTGTTCTGTATAGGTACATCAGTTTTTATTCTCTCTTCAATTATTTACTGTCTCTCTTTAGTCCTTCCCAGAGAGTTCTCTGAGGACGAGGACCGTGTCTGCTTCCACTGCCATAGCTCACCCACCACTGAGCGTAGTGCCGGACACCTGGAAGACTCTCGTGATTATTTCTTGATTTGTGTTGAAGTGAAATCACGTAAAAATGCTTTGTAAACCACCACGCAAGGAATTTTTTTCTTACTAGCTCTGGAAGGAGTTTATTCGATGAAATGTCTCCAGGGCACTCTCTGAATCGCTGCTGCTGTTGAATGCAACAGCGTGTGATCAGTTGACTAGTCGGTTTATGAATCACGCTTGTCACCAGTGTTCCCTGCATTTAGTTCCTGTCTTCCTGGTTTGTGCTGAGTGGGTCTGCCAGAAAAAAAACTTTGGGTTTGCAAATACATACGACTCCACCGATGTTTACTGAGTGTCCCTCCCAGGGTGGCCCCAGGCTGGGAGAGGCTGCAGACAGGAAGCAGAGTGGGACTCATTTCCAAGCTCATAATCTAGGAAGGGAGGCAGATGTATGAATCTGGGCTTAGCCATGCGTATTATAATAAATGAACACTTGATTCAACCCGGGCCGAAGCCCTTCCTCAGGATTTTATATATGGTGACTGAGAGATGCAAGCTCTTGCTTCCCTTTGGGGTCAAAGGGTGGTAAAATGTAAGCCTGGACAGTCTGGAGATCATACTTCCTCTTTCCGTGTTGCCTGGGGAGAGCCCATCTGACATAGCAAAGGATGGAAACAACCCGCAGAGTGAAATGGGGTGGGGAGTGAAGGGAGCTCTGGGGATTCTCTGTCATTGCAGCGAAGCCAGCCTACTCAACTAATATAAATGCCATCTCGCCTAAAGGTCTTTCTGATGCCACATACCATGGCCTGAAATTCCCACCCTTTGGAAAGCTTGGGAAATGAGTTAAGGGATTCCAAAGCCATGGGATGTGCAGGAATCTTAAGCAGGGTTCTATTTGTATCTGTCTCGTTGTTGACATCCTAGTCCCTAATGAGGTCATTTGAACATCTGTAGCGTATCTGCCAAGAGCCAGTTAACTGGAAATGACATTAGTCACTGTTAGCACAGTGTCTCTTCCCCTTTCTCCCTTGGATCTGTGCCTTGGGGACACTCCAACACAGCTCAGAGGTTCTTAGGGGCCAGACATCAAAAGGAAGGATATAGTCACCAGCAGACCCCTGTCAAAACATTCAACATTTTGCTTGCTGGCTCCCAACCTTTCTGATACTGAAGACCTCTTTTACTAATCCTTCTGTCTGAGTGTTGAAAGATCAAGTCTTCAAACATAAAGCACTGATTAAATCATAATATACTTATCTGCCCATTTCCTATTAATTCCCCTTCATATTCAGTACTGATCAGATCACACTAACAACACAGAATTGATTTGATTTCAGACCAGAGAAACTTTAGTTAGGCTGGGTGGGCCTAACTATGGTAAGAGGAATGTTTCTGGTAGGTCTCTTAATTTATTTTTAATTTGCTTTCAAAAATGAGCAATTATTGTTATACCATTTAAATGAGTGAAATAGCTCAGGAATCCCTACCTTTGAGCACCTTAAAAATATGAGATCTAAAACTGCCTGATAGTTTACCATTAATGCTTACTTTAGTTAATTGGTACCTGTGGGGCATGGGGCGTGAGGTGCAACACAGTTTGCACACTCACTGCCTACCAGGCCTGGGCCTGGAGCTTTAAAGTCTTAATACCTTTGCAGTAGAACCACAGGAGTGTCCCAGCTGGGCCAAGCTCTGGGATTCTTGGGGTAGCTCTTCGCTCTTGGGAATAAAGTGCCAACGGAGGCCAAGAGCCCCAGATACAACCTGTTGGCCTCAAGAGGCTTGTGCCCACCGTGACCAGACTCAGTACTCAGAAGGAACATAGGCACAGCTGCTCTGAAAGGAGCAGCTTGGTCCCCTTCCCAGGTTTTGTGTATCTGTGTGTTTGCACTGAGGAGTTGGTTTCCTCGTAAATTGCTTTCCTAAAGGTTTTCACTATTTCCATCAACACAAGTAACCAGGCAACTCTTCTGTGACTTAATGGAAATGTTGGAAGGAGCCATAAATCTTCATCTCAGAGATGAGGAAACCGTAACAAGAGAGGAGCTCTGAAGTGCCGGAGGTCACACGTCAAGAAGGGGAAAGTCAACATTTCTCTCAGAGCTTCTGGTTCCAAAGCTTGTGTTGGGTCCACAGAGACTAGCTCAATTTCCTCGGTATGCAGATGGGGAAACTGAGGCTCAAAGGGGGTATGCCCTGGCCCAGGGTTATGATCAGTTCATAAAAGAACCAGGGATAGAACCCAGGCTTCCCAATCCTAATTCCAGTGTACCTAAAGAATTTGCATGTCTATTACAGATGAATGGGAACTTGGAAATCCATTCATTTAATCATCCATTCAGTCATTCCACCAACCAACCAGCCTTCATTGCTCCGTAGAAATGATGACACCTTTCCCAGAGACCTCCTTCAGCCATATTTCTTTGGCTAGAATTGTGTCCCATGCTGAAGCCTAACCCATGACTTTATCCTCAGTGCCTACTAGAACTATGTCCAACACAAAACAGGTGTTCAGTAATGTTTGTTGAATGAATAAATGAGTGATTAAGGAATAAATGATTCGCTTAGACCCACGAAGATCCACCACTTGTGGATGGCAATGGGCCAGTCTTTTCTAGAGGAGGGGGCATACGTGAGCAAAATTGGGTTCTACTAGCTCAGGAGGAAGAGTACATGGATGTTGCGTAGATGACCAGTAATGTCTATTACATCAGGCTTGTCCAGTTTCCTATTTTTACAGAGTCACTGAACGCTTTTGGATGAGCTCAGCATGTCCCACTCTGTTTTGTTTAAACAAAACGGCCAGCAGGAGGCTGTGTACTGGCTCACTGGGGCTGGGGCTTGGCCAGAGTGGGAGCATAAGGTGTCCATTCTCTAGGCCCATAGCAAAGCCAAGAAATGAATTGTGACTTCCTGGGCCAGTGGGAACTCAGGGCTGGGCTCCATTTGTTATCTCCCCTGGTGACAGGCTGGTCCCCAGTGATGTCATCTGAGCATCTGCAGGCACCTCTGCCAGGAGCCCACTAACTGGAAATGACATCAGCTACCAGCAAAGTGAGTCGGGCGCCCAGCAGACACGTCCCGCTGATCCCCTGTCTGGAGCTCATCTCCTGCCTACCTGGAAGTCTTCTGGCTGGCACTTTGGCAAACAAAGAGGCATTTGAGAGGGAATTAAGTTGACTTTAAAAGATAGCCTCAAAGTGTTTCTCAACACATTGATGCTTACATTGAATTATAGGTGCTAATAAAGCTGTCAGAGCCTTGGCGCAAGAACCAAACTCAAGCTGAAGGATCCCTGGTAAATGAGAATTCATCTGGGCCTGGAAAGTTGGTCCCTGGTCCAGCTGGAAGCTCACACACACACCACAAACCTAAGAAAGGGCTGGAATTATCCATTCCAACTGCGTTGTGGATTGGCCCAAAGGGCTTGCCATAGACTTCAAACAGAAGGATGCTTTGGGGACTCCTTCACGTCCCATTGCATTCTGGACTGTCCTGATCCCTTCCTTTCTAAAACACTCAGTCAGTATGGCCATCAAGCCTGAGTGACTATCAGACTTTGCAGTCAAGAGGAGCCATGTTTAGAGTGTTGGGGAGAATGGCACACCACAGAGCACTTCTGGGTCTTGCCTAAGATCAAGGACTTTAGTGTCTGTGATTTTGTTCAAAAGACACACAGATAAGTCCTAGGTCTATCTCACATACAGCTCTACTTACTAAGAACTTATTATATGGCGGTTCCTGTGCCCAGCTCTATACATTCATGATGCCTTGAAAACATCCAGTAGTCCTATGAGCAACTGAGCTATGTGTGTGTGCAGTCATTTCAACATAGTTTTTGAGAATCTACAACGGGCTGACCCTAGAGCTGGGCTCTGGGGATGCAGGAGGGAACAAGACAGACATGTTCCTGTACCCTGTCACTTGGGCTTGATTGTGTGAGCAATGACCATTAACAACTATAAATGCAGTGAGTATTAAGGGGAAATCCGGGGTGCCGTGTGAGGATATATTGGGTGAACCTAAGGCTGAGGTGACAAGGGAGACTGCCTTGAGAAGGTAAGATTGAAGCTAAGAGCTGAAGAATAAGTGGGCCTTAAGGAAGACAGGGTGTGCAAGAAGAGCCGGGCTGTGCTGAGGCCACTGTGTGAGTTTCCTACTGCTGCTGTAACCAATTGTCACAAACAGGGTGGCTTAAAACCTCACAGATATGTATTCTCTTACAAATTCTGGAGGTCAGAAGTCCTGCATTGGTTTCACTGGGCTAATGCCAAGGTGTTGGCAGGGCTGGTTCCTTCCAGAGACTCCAGGGAAGAGTCTTCCCTTGCTTCTTTCAGCTTCTGGCGGCGGCTAGCATTCCTTGGCTTGTGGCTGCATTGCTCTGCCCTCCACCCCTGTGCTCCTGTTGCCTTCACCCCTTCTGTAGTCAGACCTCCCTGGCTTCCCTCTCCTGAAGACTCTTGTGATGACATTAGGGCCCACCCAGATAATCTGGGACCATCTCCTCATCTTGAGGAATGCCATCACTTCTGCATAGCCCCTTTTTCCATATAAGATAATATTCATAGGTTCTGGGGATTAGGATATGAATATAGTTGGGGACCATTATTCAATCTATCACAGCCCCTAAATGGGGAAAAACCTGGGAATGCATTTAGAGAAGTAGCATTGTATAGTGATTAACATGTGGTCTCTGGATGCTGACTCCTAGACTTATAACCTAGATTTGGCCATAGTGATTCTTTGCTGTCTGATAGTGGACAACTTATTTAACCACTCTGCCTCTCAATTTTTCCCATCTGTAAAGTGGGGCTAATAACAATACCTACCTTATAGGATTGTAATAAGGATTAAATGTGTTATTTCAAGTAAAACATTTAGAGTAGTGCCTGGCATGTTGTATGTGCTTAATAAATGTTAATTTTTATTATTAAGTATTATTATTTATTATTAACTATTTTTATTGATATATAATTGACATATAACATGTTATATAAATTATATATAATTATATTACATTGTATTGTATATAACTGACATATATATATATATATATACTTATATATGGCAGAATAATTATCATCATAGGTTAGCTAACATCTCTATCATATCACATAATTACTGTTTCTTTTTTGTGGTGAGAACATTTAAGATCTACACTCTTAGAAAATTTCAAGTATATAATACAGTGTGAGTAACCATAATCACCATGCTATATATTAGATCCCCAGAACTTACTCATCTTGTAACTGGAAGTTTGTACCCTGACCAACATCTCCCCATTTCCCCCATGCCTCAGGCCCTGCTGATCACCGTTCTGGTCTCTGTTTCTATGAGTTTGAATTTTTTACATTCCTCGTAAAGTGATACCCTACACTATTTGTCTTTGTCTGGCTTATTTTGCTTAACATGATGCCCTCAAGTTCTGTCCATGTTGTCATAAATTAACGGACCATATATGCATAGATTTATTTCTGGATTCTCTGTTTCGTTCCATTGTTCTGTGTGTCTGTTTTTATGCTAATATCACACAATTTTGATTACTATAGCTTTGTAATATAGTTTGAAATCAGAACATGTAACGTCTCCAGCTTTGTTCTTTCTCAAGATTACTTTGGCTGTACAGGGTCCTTTGTGGTCCCATTTCATTTTAGGATTTTTTTTTATTTCTATGGAAAATACCATTGGAATTTTGATAGGGATTGCACTGAATCTGTAGATTGCTTTGGGTAGCATGGACAGTTTAAGAATATTCTTTCTTCTAATCCATGAACACAGAATCTCTTTCCATTTCTCCTGTCTTCTTCAATTTCTTTTATCAGTGTCTTATATTTTTCAGTGTGCAGATCCTTCACCTGCTTTGCTGAATTTATTCCCAAGTATTTTATTCTTTTTGATGCTATTGTAAATAGGATTATTTTCTTAACTTGTCTTTGGGGTATTTTGTTTTGGTGTATCGTAATGGAACTGATTTTTGTATATTGATTTTGTATCCTGCGACTTTACTGAATTTGTTTATTAGTTCTAACAGTATTTTGGTGGAGTCTTTAGGATTTTCTGCATACAATATCATGCCACCTGCAAATAGTGACAATTTTGCTTCCTCCTTTCTGATTTGGATGCCTTTTATTTCTTTTTCTTGCCCAACTTCTCTGGCTAAGACTTCCATTACTATGTTGAATAAAAGTGGCAAGAGTGGGCATCCTTGTCTTGTTCCTGATCTTAGAGAAAAAACTTTCAACTTTTCACCTTTGAGTATGATGTTACTTGTGGGCTTGCCATATATGGCCTTTATTATTTTGAGGTATATGCCCTCTATACCCAGTTTGTTGAGAGTTATTTTTTTTTATCATGAAAAGATGTTTAGTTTTGTCAAAAGCTTTTTCTAAATCTATTGAGATGGTCATATGATCTTTATTGTTCATGTCGTTAATGTGCCATACCACATTTATTATTAACCATTATAATTTTATCACTAACATTTTTTTCAAGAAACTGAGAGAAACAAGGAGGAGAGTATAGAAGAGGTCCGAATGGTAAGCAGGATTTGATTGTGGGTGATGCAGATACTGACTTGAAGCCCATTGTATGAATCTGGATCACCATCCTAATGATGCTAGGGATCATGGAAACATTTTAAGGGGAGTAGGTGACACGATCTGATTTGTCCTTAAAAAGGTCATTTTGGCCACATGGTTGAAAATGAGTTGAGACCAATTAGGCCTCTCAAGTAAGAGATGATGGTGGGTATCACCATCCACATTTACTGAGGAGGAAGCTGAGGCTCAGAAATATGAAGTTACTCATTAACATGCCCTTAAGCTAGTTTGAGCCTTTGCTTGCTCAGGTCACTGGGTTAACAAAAAGTGGCAGTTAATAACTGGTGGTAGGATTAAAATCAAGTGTCTGATTATGAAGTCTGTACTCTTTACTCCAGGACATGAACACCGGAGCCATGGCCACATGAAAGACTTGCTGCTTCCAGACCCACCAAGAGAAGCTGCTTGAGGACCTGATGGGAGACCCCTGTATGGGGGAAGCCTTTACTTTCCTTGTCTGTTCCAGCTCAGCTCCTCTCACACTGGCAGAGAAATGTTTCTTTCAACTATAATACACTGGCATCTCCATCTAACAAATCTTCCACTCTACTCCCGGGCTCACTGTTTGCCTTATCCTCCCAGTTTAGGTTCTCTTGGTCCTTGACAGCTTGGGCCTTGTTCTGAAAGCCTACCCATCAGTGGTTTCAGTGGCAGTCCTGTCAGCCATAGCTAACATCCTCAACTCATTTGGATCAGGGCCCTTCTATTTTACCGGATTCTTTGAGATGCTAGTGATAGAAATTCAAATCAAACTGGTAATTTGTTTAAACTCATAAAACTCAAAATGTCAGAAGGGGTTGCTTTCAGGTATGACTGGATCTAGGTGCACACATGATATTGAGAATTCACCTTATTTTATTTCTCAGCACTACTTTTATTTGTATTAACTTCCTTCTGAGGGTGATTGATTTCATGGCAATGAACAGCAACTCAAACAGCTCCTAGCTAACATTCCATCCCAGTCTAAGTTTTCTTTTGTAGTAGATCCAACAAAAGTTCCAATGTGAGTCTCATTGGATGTACTTGAGTCACATGCCCATCCGTAAAGCAATCACTGCGGCAAAGGGAATAAAATACCCTCGTTGGCTGAGTTAGGACCCTATGTTTCCTCTGGAGCTAGACAGGGTAGGGATCAGTCTTATCCAAATCAGGTGGACTGAGAGTTGGGGAATGGGTACTCCCCAGAGGTAAATTTAGGTGTTGTTAGCCAAAGAAGGGAAACTGGTGACGGACCCATGAGAACCCAATAAATATCCACTGTTTTTTACAAACCTCAAATGCTTTTCAGTCTTTCCACATCAACCTACCTGATTCCTTCCACCTGAAACATCCTCTCTTGACACCCTGCCAGTAGAAATCTTCTTAGGGCCAGACTCAGTTTCTTCTCCCAAGAGAATTTCCTTTATCCCAAGGACAGGCTCCCTCTCTTACTCTTCCCCTAGGCCTCTCTATGCACATTTTTCTTTAGGCTAAAGAAGCTTTGCATTTCTTCCCAACCCTCCTGACTGGGCATGGCCTGAGCATGGCCTGAGCAGGAACTAGAACATCTGCGTGGAAGTTTTGCCCCCGGACCAGGCACAGAAGAGATACTCACATGACATTTGCAAAATCAGTGATTGCCTCTGATACAGTCATGATAAAAAATATTCCAAAGATACAATTAATAATAATACTTTAGTAATGAGTTAAAGTAAGATATTTCATTATTCCTCACCTTTTCCTCTTGCCTTTCCTGCTCCCCAACCTCCTCTCTCGTGTCCCTATTTCATAGAATTAGAGACCCTTCATGATGAGAGAAGCCGCAGGGAACATTCAATTCGGATTCAGGGCTGGACTAGACCTGAGTCTCCTGACAACTGGTTCACTGATCTTCCCATTCTGACTCATTTTTTCTTTTTTCTTTTTCTTTTTTGGGAGTGTACAGTCGTCCTCACAACAATCTTGTAAATAAGGTATTCTTTTTTCTGTTTCACGATGTGGCTAGTGGGTCTCAGAAAGATTAAATGACTTGCCTTCCTCCAGGTTTCATTTTATAATCCTACCTTTTATATTTGCCTCATTCCTCTGATTTTCTTAATATGTATGCATCCTTTAATTTTATTTCCTTCTAGGATGTTGGAAGTGTTTAGGTGAGCCACTTGGAAACAGTTTTATAAGGAAGGTAGTGTTTAAGCAAATGCTGATGTAAAGAATAATGTGCCCAAGGACCTCCGGGCCAGAGCTGACTCCCTGCTGCCAGACTGTCCGCACACACAGGGGCTGAGAGTGGAGGTCCCCCGGAGGAGCACAGGAGGGTAGGGTTACGCTTGGAGCCGAGAAACAATATGATTCACTTCCCATCACCCTCAGATGCCTTTTTCTTTCCCCACTAGACATGAGCTCATGGAATTCTGTTTCACGTTCCTTTCGATAGATTTTCCTTTTCCTGGAGTAAGGTTAAATGGAACCATCATAGGGACGCATTCATCAAGAGCAGCCATTGGACAGTAATAGGATAATTGTGCCGGCCCTGGTACCACAGAGATGATAACTAGCATTGCTTTAAGAATGTGCAGAGGCCGCATTTACGTTTAGGGCAGCCCCTTTGAAAACTTTGGCAAAGGTCCCCAGTGCTGTTTTCCTTCCCGCAGTGTGATGTGAGAACACTGCTACAGTGCGCGCCTTGTTTAAGCACAAGCCAGGCACTGTGCGGCCTGGGAGGTGGATTATGTCCCAGATGATGGCGGAAAGCCTTGGCAGGGATGGATTCAGCTCCTCCAGGCTCAGTGTATATATATTATGATAATGTGTGTTGCCCACAAACTCTGTGGTTATCATACCAATGTAAGGAGCAGCTGAATGTGGAAGACTAAGCAAATGTTTTGTTTTGTTTTAAAGATTTTATTTATTTATTCGACAGAGATAGAGACAGCCAGCGAGAGAGGGAACACAAGCAGGGGGAGTGGGAGAGGAAGAAGCAGGCTCATAGCGGAGGAGCCTGATGTGGGGCTCGATCCCAGAACGCCGGGATCACGCCCTGAGCCGAAGGCAGACGCTTAACCGCTGTGCCACCCAGGTGCCCCTAAGCAAATGTTTTGATTATTCATAGTCTCGATCTTGACACTCAAGGCCCTCTGTACTTTGGTCCAGCCTTATTTTCCACCGCTACCTTATATATACCTTAACTGCAGAGGACAGAGAGGTTTCATTTTCTGTACCAACTGCGATTACTTGGGAGTATGTGCCTGGTACGGTGTCGAGAAGGTTTCTGAGGCCATCCTGACTCAGCAAGATGAAGCTCTGTGGTTGATTAGTGAGGTCTGCTGTAGGTGAGGGTGGTGAGTTAGCAGCACACACACGTGCCACCCCCTATCTCTCCCGGCACATTCACTTCATGAGATAAGCTACAATTATATACCTCCCTGCCTTTTCCCATCTTCCCATTTGTTAGGAATTGTTTCCTTGTGGATATCTGTTAACATTCTTCATGGATCATTGCAAACTTTAGCTTTTTGTATGAAGCTATTACAGGTGCCCCTAAGCAGGCTTATTTTTCTTTCTTCATCCTGCCAGCAGCCTTTGGTAACACTCTTAGTTCGGTACCATTTCTGGCTTGAATTAAAGAGCTATGTATGTATGTACCTTATTTCTCTTGCAGGACTATAAACTCTTTGATGGTAGAAATCAAATCTCTTCTATCTTTATAACCCCATGGCCAGTTGCTCAAAGAAAGGCTGGAATCTGAGAAGGATCTTAGCTCCTTTGGTCTAGTATCCACATTTACAGATGGGAAGACTGAGACTAGGAGTAGTTAGGACAGTTTCCAGAGGTCACACTGAAAGTTAGAAATACTGGTTCTGACGCTGAAATTCAGACTCCTGGATGTTAGAGCTGGAAGGATTCTCTGAGGTGCTTGGCTTCGCTTTGACAGCCAGAAAGCTCTAGGTGGAAGGCCTTCACACTTCTGCTGGCTACTTCTTTATTCTGGGCTTTCACAGTCTACGTTCATTGTGATCACTGTGGTAAACATGAATTTACTGTGAGCCCCAACAATTCACTTCTGGAAACAAGCTGGGAGCAAACAGTGAACAAATAAAAATAAATTGGTCTCTTCTATTCATTCCTCAGTGGAAAATTATTGACATTATTCTGTGTCTTAGGGATATAGTGGTACACAAAACAGACAAAAACTATGCCCTTTCGAAGTTTATATTCTAGGAGTGTGTGTGTGTATGTGTGTGTGTGTATGTGTCTGAGTGTTTGGTTTTACTTGTATTAACTTATTAACTACAAACTATATGTGATAGTTAATATTATCATCATCCCCATGTTGGAGATAAGGAAATAAAGGCCCAGAGAGGTTAAGAATTTGCCCAGTGTTGCACAGTTAGAAAGTGATGAAGGTAGGATTTGAATTCAAGTAGTCTGGCTATTTACAGACAGAAAACTGAGAGTCAGAGAGGGTAGGCCACTAAGTCAGTGCCACACAGCTGGTTTAGGGGCACAGTCGGGCTATCTGACTCTCAGATTTGGTTCTTCGCAGGCCGCTGGTCTGCCTTTTGGTCCCAAGCTGTGGGAAGAAACAGGATAGACAGCATCAATGGGTACAATAGCCTGGTAAGATGTGAGAACACACAATTTCTCTTGCAGGATAGACATGGGCTGTTTGTTTCTGACACTGGTGAGATGGTGGGAGGGTGGGGAACAGACTTCCAACACACCAAATATTACCCTAATTGGCTCAAAGGCCATGATTGTATCAAGTTCCAGAAATTATGAGTGAACCAGACAGGCCACCGCAGCTGGTCGGCAAATTATTGGCTCAAGTGTTGTAATTATTAAATGCAGCAGAGAGAGAGAGAGAGAGAGAGCACGCAAGACGCTCAGACACTTAGTCCGGGATAATTGATCCAAAAATTATGGGTTCCAAGAAGGCCAACACTTGCTTAAATTTAGATTTGGACTCAACTCTTGTCACACGCACACAAATGACTACTGTTTCCTGGACACCCACTCAGCACATACAATCGGCCCCTCAGCTCTGCCAGCCCGCAGGAACAAAAGGGATTTTGATTCTGATTATTTTTAAACTTTAATGACAAATCCTTTCCTTCTCCACATTAAAAAATAAAGGCTGTGCGTAGTACCATTAAGGGACTGCTCGCTGCCGCTTGATTCTCGGAGGCACTTACGTTGTTTAAATTTTAATTTCCGGGTTGAAATTTTTATTGAAAACATCACTATCTTTCTAAACAACAAAAAAAAGTTTCTTCTCTTGCCACTGGACGAGTTTGTTCCTTTACCTGCTCGCACTTCTTCTCCACAGGAGGTTTTCCTGCCTCTCCGAGTCTCCGGGACTCCGGGAAGCCTCCCTCCGGCCTGCTGATCCAAACTGACTATTCCTGCCCTGGACAAAAGGTTCTCAGTCCATTTTCTTTTCTTTCGTAAATGAGAGTTTTTGTCTTAGGGGCTGGCTGAGGACTTAAGTCTGCAAATCCTTGACCACTGGGGCAGTGTCTCTGTAAGGGTCATGGTGACTATGGGGATGGTGGTGAAGTGATGATAACGGTGTGAGGAGACCCCACTAACTGAGCACTTCTCATGTGCCAGGCGCCGTGCTAGGCATTCTTCATGTACTATCTCCTGTATGCCCCAGCACACTGCAGGGAAGAGACAGAGTCTGAGAAATTGCTACATCAGGAAAGGTGATATGTAATCCGTTAGCATTCTAGAATAATGTCGTTAGTGACAGATATCACTGGAAGGTCAGATGGGAAGGACTAAGCGAGATCCGAAGAGGGTCATCTTTTAGTAGGTGCTGGGGTAAACCAGGGAGTCTTCATGGCAAAGAGGGCATTTGAGCTAGACATGGGAAGCAGGGTGGGCTTTTGACATGAAGAGAAAAGGCCAGAAAGTGTCCTTATTAATGACAAAAAAGTGGAGGTGTGTTTGGGAATAACTGGTTTGGCCAATTGGAAAAATGAGGAGTGGAATTAAGGGCAAAAGAGTTAAGGATGCAGTGGTCAATTCTCGGAGGGCCTTGAATATCAGCCTAATGGTTATGGTGTTTTCCCCATGAGCAGAGGACTCATCCAAGGGTGTCCATCAAGGCAGTGACTACCTTGCAATTACAGTTTTGAAAGATCACCGCAGCAAAAGGTGATTAGGAAATTGGAGGAGGTTAAGACAGGAGGCAAGGAGACCAGAAGAATGGCTGTTGAGATTGACTGTTCCCAGCTCTATTTCTGATCTTGCCATACTCTTCCTGGTGGCTGAGTTTGGGTCCCAGCCCCCCACCTTGGACTCCCAGGTCGCCCTCTGGTCCCAGCCTGCCCTCAGATAGCTCTCTGCTGCCCCCATCTGGCCCAGGCAGCCCCTGACACAGTTGACTTGCCGGCCTTTCCTGAGGATCCAGCTCCCAGGCCAATATGACTATGAATAATACAACTGCGGCTATACTAGCCAAGACTCAGAACATGTGCGATGTGCCAGGCATTATTCATGTCCTTTACAGGTACTAAGCGCTTACCCCTCACAGGAATTCTACGAAGTGGCCACTGTCCTTACTTTTATTTCTGAGGGAAGGAGACTGAGGCGTAGATCTGCCCTATCTTAGAGTTTCCACAGGATACTGCCCGGAAGTCTGAAATTCCCGCATTAGAGTCCATTGTATCTAGATCCTTTGGGAGGACCTGGCCAGAGCCCCAGTGAGGGGAGCTGCCCATGGGGTGAAATGAGAGTGTGGCTATTTTAGGGACCTGACCTGGGCTGGAGAGGGCATGAGGAATTGGGGAAAGGGAGAGAGTAATCATGTCCAGGGTCCTAGTGCTGAGAACTGGGACCGAAGGGAGAGACAGAGCTTGAGCTTTCAGGGGCCATGGAGGCAGGAGACCTGGAAGACAGAAGCAGAGAATGCCAGAAAGAAGCATAAGGAATGCCAGAGCAAGGCTTCTGGGCCCTGGTTGTGACTAGCATGTGGGTGTTGGGCTGGCTTTGTGTGTTTGTTGGTTTCTTTAAACAGACAAGGTTCTCGCTGTCCTAAGTAATCTTTCTGACTTGACAATAATTTGGGGTTCAGACTCTGACCCGTTAAGGAAAACCCACTGGCATCTTTCAAGCTGAGAGGGGGACCCCTGAGGAGGCCAGAGACAGACAGGGCAGTTTTTAATGGGAGGATGCAGGGCATGGGCGCAGCTGGCAGTCAGCAGGAGGGAGCAGCCCAGAGAGGTGTGTGGGGAGCCAAATGCTAACTTCTCCCACTTCCCAGTTTTGCCTGGGGCCAGCCCTGGGCCAGATGATAGCATTGCTATAAAACAATTCTCAGGAAGGGTGGCTTGAGAAGGCAAAGCGTACCTTTCCTCAGTTAAGAACATCCTGCCAAATTAAAGACCTCTCTGGGATCCATTGAGGTTGTGATCAGGTTTCGAGTGCACACAAACTCTCAGACCATGGGTGGGAGTAAGAACTGGGCATGTGTGGATGTGCACATATTCTCAATGTCACATCTTCCTTGTGTCCAGTAGGACCTCTCACTTCCCCAAACACTCCGTGGCTTCCGGCTGCTGGCAAAATGCAGCAGCAGCTGAGCCCTTCCAAGACAGACTAATGAAAGGATGTGAATAAGAGTGGGAAGGAGACCATTCCGGGAGTGCTACTCAGGTTATTGTTGGCAAGAAACAGACCATCTTCAGACAAGAGAGGTTCATTGTTAGGATGTGTGTAGACCAGAGCTGGAACCTGCTTATGCTTCAGACCAAGACAGCCTATAAACCCACTTCTCTCCTGGTCTCACATGGGCTGTGAGGTCCTGAGTTCATAGCTTCATAGGCCCTGCTTCCGTCTGCTCTAATCAGATCCCAAGGTCAAGTGGACACATAATTGTGTCTGTATGCTGCAGCCCAAGTTGTGGAGGGAGACCACGTGATTGACTTAGCTAATTACTGTTGGTTCCACTGGAGAATGTCCTTTATGACAGCCTCAGGGGGGTACTGTCCAGCCAATGGTCAAGTCACCTTGAATGAGATGTCCACCTCTGAGCCAGTTGCTGGTCACATAACATGCAGAACAGCTTATACCTGCTTCCTTCAGCAGTGGTGCAGACAGGTTGGTTTTAGACAAGAGACAGTGTGGAAGTTGGGGGTCAAGCACCACAAAAACATGCTGAAGACAGGGATCCATCTGATTTTGGTCTCTACATAGGTCATCTTAGGAGTAGGAGACGGAATGGAGGAAAGAAGAAAACAAAAGGACATGCGCGGAAACAAAAAAGTATTTTCTGGAACCACAAATTCAGAGCTGAAACACAGCTTAAAGAGAACCTGGTCAAACATCCCTGTGTTACAAACGGGGAAACTGCATCAGAGAAGGAAACTGACATCAAGATCATAAATCAGTTCTTCCTTTATTTCTGGTTGTCTTCTCTCCTTCAAGCCACCCATAGGAGAAGTGATTTCTTAAAGCAGATGATTTAATGGGTCAGCCAACCTCTTCATATAGAAAGGACATGTCTGTGCTGTTATTGGAATTCACTGAGAAATGTTTAAGTAAAGACCTTGTCAAGGAAGGACACTTGAAGTACATAGGATTAGGAGTTAAGTGGAAAAAGATCAAACCAAAGAAATGAAAGAAAAACTAAAATTTTGATTAAATAACTGAATTAGAAATGGCTTTATAATCTTAAAACCAATACAAATACCAAAAGGAAAGATTGATAGATTTGACTACATAAAAATATAATACTTCTGTATGTGAAAATTAACATAAACAAATTAAAGTGGAAAATCTCGGAAAATTGGCACAAATGTCAAAGGATTAATATCTTTAGTATGGAGATTTCATAAAATTTGTAAGAAAAACATTAAGCTCTTAATGGATAAAGGGGAGAGGAGATGAACATGCATAAGAAAGAGGTAATATGTGATCGATAAACATTGAACGAAGTATCTGCTGTACTGTCGAGAGCAATGAAAGTTTAAATAGCAACCAGATGCCCCCCTTCTTCCTCCCCAGATTAGTAGCTCCTACAGACAGTACCTGGTGCAGGTATAAAGACAACAAAACTACCATCCTCCTACACTGTGGAGAGGAGTTGACAATAATATACTCATTTTGGACAGTAATTTGGGAATAGATATCTGGGAGTTTGTCATAAGGAAATAATCTAGAATTCAAAAATGTTCATTACAGTATTATTTCTCATCATGAATAATTAGGAAAGCCTGTTGTACCACCGCAGAGGAACATTTAAGCAACACGTGGTTCCTATAGGCAAGAATACACAGCTGTGAGAATATCTCCAACAACCTGTGGCAATGCTAACATCGTGATGTTAAATCAAGCCTGTGTGCATGCAGTGTGAATATAGTCCTGTACAAAACAAGGCACAGCAGAAAAGCATGCATGCCAGAATGTTTGTTTCCTCTGCTTAATGGACATTCTGGATCAGTCTATTTTTATTTTATTTTATTTTATTTTATTTTATTTTTTACTTTTCTCTGCAATCAAAATAAACATGTATTATTCTTATAACATAAACAAAATAAATCAGAAAATAATGGGTGTGGGAATTCATTTGAACTCGAGTGCAGCGAATAAAAGGAATTCAGAGAGTAAGGAAAGAAGCATGCAGGGCAGTGTGTGGAGTCTGCCGTGATGTGTCAGCCTTGCAGTTGAGGAGGGAATGATCCTACTCCCAACTCTGTGGGTGGGCCCTGACTGCTATATATCAATTAGTGTAACCCCTCCTCCCCACCTTGCTATAATTTGGTTTTGGTAACCCAGGCTCAAGACAAAGAGACTGTGGTTGTTGTTCCGGGGTCCCAGGAGAGTGAAGTGAAGCAACTTGAACTGATGTTTGTGGGATACCCTCTCTCTGAGGAAGCACATGGCCCCAACTGCTGCTGGTCGCCATCCTGCAAACTTGAGGGAAGCCAACCTGCAAGCAAAGCCAACACCAAGAGGAGGGCAGGACCTGGAGGGCTACAGAGGGACAGTGCTGCCACTCCCCTACCCAGAGCTTTTCTATTAAGTGGACTTACAGTGCATGACATTGGTTTGAACTTTTTGGTTTATGTTTAATACTAATATTTAGAACTCTAAGACTTTCTGATTCAGGGAGACATCAGAGATTACTTCGCATAGACAGATTATACCAGAAATAGAAAGGAATACAGGGAAAGGTGGGGGCATGTGTCTGATTTCACTACTGGGAAATAGGAGCCTGGGAAAGGGACCTGGAAACCAAGCTAAGTCCTGGAAACATGTGATGTAAGGAAGAATTAGAAGTGCCACCAGGGGAAGCTCTTTAAAATGAGGGTCAGCACAACCCCAACTCAGCCTTATCACTTCTCATCTTACTCCACCTTATTGTCCTGATGGTCCTGCCAAATCACACAGACTGGAGGAAGAAAGAATGATGTCTCCTGAGAGATCTCAGATGTTTTTGTTTTGTCTTGACATACTAGCCAGATCCTAGATGGTCTCTGGAGGTTGAAGCGTGCTTGGCTGGTTATCTGGATGAACTCCGATGCCACAAAACACACAGTACCTTCCCCCATGTGCCAGTGTCCATGCTCTGCTGGTGACCGATCCACCAAAGAGCGCCCAGTAAGGGATGAAGGCGGGGCAAGCTTTGTAAGATCTGTGTAGTCCCTGGCTTTGGATTTGAAACAGAAAATTCTCAGCTCTGGGTTTGAGGAGGAAAATCCTCAGCTCATCTAAGCAATTCTCACTTTGAAATTAAATACAAGTTGCTGCCCAGGTTTTGCTGAAGAGTTGAAAACATGCGTATGCACATGTGCGTGAAAAAATGAAAACAGTGATTTTCCTATTTGATATCAGGGTTTCCAGGGGATCTCTGTGTATCTGGTAGGTCTTCTCATTCTACCCAATCACCCAAATGAACTCAACCATTCATTTAATCATTTAGTCATTTACCAAAGGTTTATTGGGGACCTACTCTGAGCCATACATGGTGCTAGGGCTGTGGAAAATAAGAACAAAAATAAATAAATAAAACATATATATTCAACCCCTATTATGTGCCAACGTCATAGGAAGCACTTGCTTGTATTATTTGTTGTATTTCATTCACTGAAATAAGCCTATAGCTCAGTACTATTATTTATTCGAGTTTTACAGATAAGGAAATTAAAAATTCAATAGGTAACTTTCCCAAGGCCATATAGTGTCCAAAGGATGGAACCAGCATTCAAACCAAGAGCTTAAACACGCTTAACCTTTATGCCAAAGGGAAGACAGAAGGCTCCTAAAAATGAGTTAAATTCCTATGGGTTCATGTGTATATGGTGCTGGGGAAGCTGGGAAGGTAGCTCTTAATTCTGTTGGGGAAGGCTGGAAGAAAAAAAATTTTCAAGCTGGATCTTGCCAAATATGGAGAAAAATAGTAAGTATTGGAGAGGAAGTATATTGCAACAGAGAGCAGAGCTGAGCAAATGTGGAAATGAATGAGCATGGTGCGCGGGTGCCTGGGAACTCTCCAGGTTCAGTGTGACTGGAGAAACTAGTTCAGTGGGGCAGCAGCAGGAAAAAGGATGATGAGAAAGACTTTATTTGCCAAGCTAAGGAGTTTGAGCTTGACTTTGAAGGTAAGGGGAGCCAACAGAGGTTTAACTCCAGCCTGGGGGTAACATGATCAGATTTGTGTTTTAGAATATTCTTATAGGTAGCCAGTGTGTTGGGAGGGGGATTAAATAAGGAGAGACCAGGTGTACAGCAGCTTGCTGGAGAGACCTTTGTAAACTCGCAAAAGAAGACCTAAGCCAACCCAGGCCCTGCTTCACAATCATTAGAAGCTAGTCCTAATTTGGAGTTCTGTTTTTCTAGAGTTACAACTATAAATGGAAAGGCAGTGTCATATAATAAAAAGGGTTTTGATTGTCAGACATTCCTGCCTTCAAATCGTGACTCTGCCTCTTACCTAGTAGTGTGTGACCCTCAAACCTTACTTTTCTCATGTATACCCTGGTAATAAGACCTGACTCATAAGATATTGAGCAGATAGAGTGCAATAATTTATATAAAGTTCCTAGAGTAAAGAAATTCAACAAATTGTAGTTCTGTCTTCTACCCCTTCAGACTGGAAAATGACAGCATGGGTACCCAGTTTAGTTACAAGACCTGCCACATGCTGATAATTTCCAAGATAGAATAAAACATTTAGCTTCACCTTCTGATCTTTTTTTTTTCTACATTGATTTACTAAACTGATTAATTTTAGTACTTTGTCTACCACTCTAGTCAGGATAGACTAGGGTATACTGCAGTAACAAATCATCTCTGGAATCTCAATAGCTTAATAACATGAGTTTATTTTTCACTCACTTTAGATGATCAACACCAATCCCCAGGGGGCTTAACTCCAGGTAATCAATTTAGGGGCCAAAGCTGACAAAGGCCCCACAGTCTTAACTGTACAATCTGGAATGCAAAGTCTCTAAGGATCCTGCAGAGATGGAAGAGAGAGATGGAAGATGTACACATGTTTTTAACTGCCTTGAACCGGAAGTGACACATGTCACTTCCACTCATGGTCGTTTGTTCTGAACTAGCTGCGTGGCCCAAGCCTAACTGTAGGAGAAGCTGGGAAATAGAAGGGGGATGTGAATTTTCAGTGAACTCTAATTGCTCTGTTACACTAGTGATAGCCCTACAAAAACTGTTGGTGTTTTTTTTTTTAAAGATGCATTTTCTTCCAGTTAAAGTCTCAACTTCTCCTTGATGAATGAAGTCATTCTTCTTTGTGTTAGTTCTCATGGCAGTCATTGGCTTCAGAGTAACTCATCACAGAAAGGTCTCCCACACTCTGACTCTTCAAATAACAGAGCTGGAGGAATCTCAGAACTTCCAGGTCAAACTTTACATGGAAATCAGTGCTCTGAATTGGTAAGTGACCCACTAAAACATACATTTATTTTTCTTTTGACTCTTGCTGCTTTAACAAGATAATGACAAGAGCTTCTATCAGTGCTTGGCATGGAGTGGGCTAATGTGTAGAGTGTCTGTCTGTCCGTGGAAGATAGTCCCCCCTCCCCATGTAAACTATGAATTACTGTTCTCTCCTATTTGGGGACCCAAAACATGCTGTACCAGAATCATCTATGGTCCTACCCTAGTTGTACTGAGTCTGTGAAAAAAGGCTCAGGGATCTTTAACAATGCTTAGCCTTTGACATTAAGCCCAAGAAAACGTTATTCTTTTGTGTATTTTGGTCCATTCATGAGTACAGCATCTCTGGGGCTGGGCAGGATGAAGGCGGGATGACTGTGTGTGATTGTAAAGACTGGCCTTGAAGAGCCACCAACTGTAGGAGTCACTGAGGAGCAACCCCTTGGGTCAAGGTGGTCTTGCAAGAGTGGAGTCACCTAGGGTCCTCCCTTCCTTGAAGAATCACATTGGCCTGTGATAGAGATGAGACAAGCCATATATTATTTGGCTTGCACCAGTCATGCCAGGGACAATGAAGTAGGCCAATGTTTTATGGTGGTGCCGTGTGACAGGGAGAAGCTTTGCCAGCAAGTCTGGCAGCTGAAGAGCAGACATGAGAGCATTTGCTCCAAAGTGGGTGTCTTGTAGACCCCCTTTTAGACTGTGTGAGCCCTCAAAGCTCTTAGAAAATTGAAGGGTGGAGTGCTCAAGTGTATGATGCTGAATATCTCTTTATCTGGTGGCTAGAAGCTGTAGCCTGTCGGAAATTGAATTTGGAGAAATGAAAGAGATATGAAGGAACCTGGCCTAGGGAGTTGTGGAGAAATTCATACTGATGATAACCAGATGGGAAAGTTGAGATCCAGGCAGGCTTACCTGAGCGAAAACAGTGAAGAGTGGCAGAGCAAGCTTCATACCCAAATCTCCTTACTCCTAGTTCAGTGCTTTTGCTATAGAACCAAGCTGCTCACAGCACAATTTTAAAGATCTAGAAAGTCTCAAGGTGCAATTCTAGCCTCTTCTTTTCTGCTCTAGTACCCACTTCTTCTGTTTCTTTTCCTACCTTTCTCATCTTTCTTTTCTTGCATCTGATTCAAACAGGCTACTCTGGACCTGGGCAGGGATAGCCATGGGCAGGACAAGGGTAAAGAATATACCTTGGGTATTTAGGGACCTCTGTAGGACAAAATCGGAGCGATGATATCCAAGATGCCAAATTAGTACAGATAAACTCATTTAGTATATCTGATGCCATTGCTCAAATCTGGCCCCATGGGTTTCCTTAAATCACCAAGGTCAAGTCTTAGTTTAACAGCAACTTTATTCACACAGTTCATATTCCTTCTTATCAGACACGGAGAATCATGTACATGAAGTTACATATATGAGAATGATGTGTGAAAATCATTTAACCTCTCTGAGCCTAATTCCACTGTCTGTAAAATGAACATACTCATAGCTATCTCATGGGATGAAGTAAGACAATGTAATATTGGTCCTCTTAGAGGGCCTGGCATATGGTAGATACTTAAACAATCTTTGATTTCCTTCTTCTTTTTCAGGCTCACTCCTGTTCATGAGGAGTGCTGACACAGGAAGAATCTAGGAAAGAGAAACCCCAGGACTCTTGTTGCACTCTTGCCAGCCCACCTGGGTACTTGGCAAATGTCTTAACACTTGACATGGCTAATTCTGAAAGTCAGATACTATGATGAAACAGTGTGGGAGGAAAAACTGTTGACCTATTTCCTCGAGAAGAGAGAAAATTCTGCCAAAACAAAGATGTTTCCAGAGAATGGGTTGGTTTTGATAAATAATTAACTTGGTTTGGTTTCATTGTGTCTGGAGGAGTAATTACAAGAGCACGTTCATGCCCCTGGAGTTTTGTTGTCACATTTTCCACAATAAAATCTCCTTTGAACAAATGTGTTCAGAAACTTGGCTATAAAATGGTGCTCTTGTCTGAAGAATACCATGAAAACGTTCACAGTTTATGGGCAACATTTTTAATTGGATCAAAAGATGCTCTATTGTTTCCAACTGGCCTCAAATAAACCAAGGAAAATGAAATCGTATTCCCTTGGGAGACATTTCATGGCCACCAAAGTAGAATATCCCTTCCGTTGACCTATGGAGTATATTTCTCCACTCAACAGTTATTGAGTATCCTGTCACCTTGACATGTACCTTTCTCTGTGCCAGGTGCTGGGGCTGCTTGGGAAGTGGATATAGCAGCAGCTCTCATTTGATGTTGAGTTCATGATCTAACCAAAGAGATGGTGTTCCTGGTGTAAAAGAATGCTGAGATCAAGATACTGATTGAGATTTAAGCTCCTTCACTAACAAAATCTAAGGGTCTCAACTCCACTTTCTGTGAAATGAGATAATCAGATTATATGGCAAATAGATTTGAATTCTTAGGCCAACTCTGGTGGTAGTGACTGCTGTATTGAGTAGCATTCTGAGGTCATGTCCTTGCTTGGTGGGAAAGAACATTACAAAGGAACAAAAGAATGCTTAAACTATTCTTTAGGAGGTAATGAGAGGTACAGAGAGAAGGAGGAAGGAAAGAGAGAAGTATGAGGGAGGAACTAAAGAGATGATATGGCAGAAACTATGCAGTGTCTCCCTTCTGGGACCACTTACATCTACATTTCCCAGCTTCCTCTACAGTTGTGTGGAGCCACATGACTAAGTTCTGGCCAATGAAATGTGAGCAGAAATAATGTGTGCCATTTCTCTGCTTGGCGCCTGAAACATCCTGTGTGGTTCTGCATACTCAATTCTCCACGCTCGTTTCCTTGTCTCTTAATAGGATATAGAAGATCCAGAGGAGAACTCTGAGATGGGCCCACTAGAGAAAAGGAGATGCAGTTCTTGGGTCACTGCATAAGACTTCCCTCCACGTGCCCAGCTGGACTATGATGTAGGTAAAAACACCTTTTTTTTTAAGCCTCTGAGATATTGAGGTTATTTGTTACGGCACTGAGCCTACCCTAACACAGACTGTGGGAAACCACATAGGGGGTTGTTGGGTGTACCCCTAAGGTGGAATGGTAAAGGTGATCTTCAGAATAAGCATGCCTTATATCTAATTTGAAGTCATTAACCCAGTCATGATGGAAACCCTCCTTTGTCTCAGCCCCACTCCTAAATCACCAGTGCTTGGGAGAATCCATTTTTAGTGAACCTTCATAAAGAAGATGAATGTCACATCTGAGCTGATAGAGAAAAGAGAAGTAGAGCCCCAAGGCAAGTATGACCAAAGTACGTTAGTTCCCTGGGGATTTGCAAGAGACTCACACAAGATATGAAATGAGATTTTGACTCATTTTTGTCTAGACTGTAAGGAGGCAGGGAGGGGACTCCAGTTGACCTCAGGGTTACCAGGACGTCAGCCTCAAAACAAACCAGCAATCCAGCCAGCACCCAAGCACAGGTTTCCCTCCAGCCCTGCCCGACTTCCAGCCTGGCTCTCATTTTGCCACCTTCTCCTCTGCCTTTCTCTGCTTTTTTGTGACCACTTAGACCACAAGAATGCCATGCTCTAAGAAATCTTGTCTGTCAGGAAATCCAAAGGCCCTGCATCCTTCAGTGACAGGGTGAGAGTCTGGCTCCAAATTTTGGATAAGTGAAATAAGATGAGATCTTTGTGGAGTGGAGCAGCCTGTTTCTCATCCTTGGAGCTGCTTATATAACAGGATTGGGTTCTATAAAATTCTTGGGATAGATATTTGCCTATTTGCTTAAACTATATTTAGATAAGGTTGGATTGGCTGTGATTAACTCCCAATGAATCAGTGCCAGTGGACAGTGGAATGATTTTCGTTGGATCAAGTTTCTCCACAACTCTCAAATAATACATATTTTTGGATGTGAATTTCAGATTCAGAGTCTTCTCCTTTTGCTACTATTTCAGGAGTCTTGCCAGGTGGATGTGTTAACTTTCCAGGCCAGTAGCTGAAATCGGAACCATTGTTTTGTCATTTGGGATTGTTGGTCAGACTGCCGAAGTCTCAAGATGCACCCCCTGTGCTGTTCGCAGTTTGTGTGTCCTCAGATCCAGAATGACTTAGTTACAGGTTAGAATCCACACCTTCCTGCTCTTCCAGCCCCTCCCTGGGCAGTCCAGAAATCAAGGATGATGATAGTTCTCAGAAACCCAAGTTTAGTATTTATTATTTCATGGACTTCTGGCACTGTGAGAGCACCCGATGCAAACTAGTTACTTAGCCACTGGGCAGAATAATGCCCAGAGAGGTGAAGTGATATGAAGAAGCTTATACGGTGAGTCTGAGTCACAAACAGAAAGTGAAAAAATGATGGTATGTTTTTGAGTACAATCTGGCTTTATTTAAGTGCGATAAAAAACTATACAGGTTGAACTGAAGAAGAAAAAAAGAAAGGTTTTGGAATTAGAGTGTAAAAGACATCCATGAAAGATATCCCTAAAACCTCCTTCTTCCCAAATGAACAAGAATGCAAACAAACTGAAGCAAATCTAGCAAAGATTAAACTATTAACCCAAAACTAGAGAAGTATTCCAAGATCATATTCTGAATGTTATGAAAAGCGGTTTTCGGATGTAGAACAATCTGGACAGAATTGACAGACAATGCCTGGCACAAAGGAGAAATAACTATTTCAGATTTGGAGAGATTAGGGTTGAAATGCAGGTTGTTCAGGGGGAACACTGGGGACTACCCCCCGGGAAGAAGCTTTTTCCCATTGTTGATTTAAAAAAAAAAAAAAAAAAGCACTACAAAGCTGGGGCTGGAATTGCTGCCAGCTTTTCCCTTGACCTCTGGCAGGGCAAATGGTATGAGAGGCATGGAGGAATCGTTTCTTAGGATTCCTTGTTTGGGCTGTTCCAGCAACAGCAAACATAAACTCATTAGGGTGTAGAAATCAACGCATGGCAAACCCAAATCAAAAGCATCTGAGAAACAAGGACAGAAACAAGGACAATACTTTCTTATAGCCAGTCACCCTGAGAGAAGAGCCAGCCCAAGCCCAAAGCTCACCTCCCCCCATTCCTCCACAAGAGAGAGGAATTGAGTCACCAATATGGTGGTGCTATCCTCAGTTATTTCCAAAAATCATAGAAAAAAAGAGCAGAGACGAAATTCTCTAATTGTGGTTACACAAAGCCCCAGTTCCTTGTCCACACCCTTTGGGCACTTGTGTGGCTAGAGGAAAAAAAAACAAAAAACAAAAAACATCCAGTGTTCTAGCTCATATTCCAAAGAAGAGATTCATACAGTGCTCAGGGCAACAGGAAATCCACACTGACTTGGGAAAGGAGCAGCTTCAGATACAATGACTCTGTTCAAAGATGAGTGAAAAGAAACCCCTGCAATAGGAAACCACAATAAGAATTAGCAAAAATAAATCCATGAATAAATGGAACATAACATGAAAAATACAAATGGAGTACATTTTGAAAGAAGATATATTCAAGGAAGTAGAAGAACATTTTAATTGCAACCACTTCACACTCTCAAGTAAAACATATCTTTATGAGAGATATATTGATAATTGTGCAGCTCATTAAAACAAAAGGGAAGCCGATACAGATAAAGAAAGGAATTGAAGTGAAGAACAATATACCATAAACTTTAATATAAAGGTTTCACTTCCAAGGACCAAAACTAATGTCTAAAAATATTAGGTCGATGGTGTGGAGGCAGCACTGAGAAAATACTAGGATGAAGTTCAAATCAGAAAAGAGAAACGCATTCACCACTGTAATAACGTGATGCAGACTGCAGAACTTACAGAGCAAAACATGGTACTTGAAGAAAAGAAGCACTGTAAATGGAGTAGAAATGTGATTCCAAGACCTAAAAGAAGAAAACTTGAGATCTGAAGGAATAACTGACTTTCTAATTTGTTTTTTTTTTTCTTTTCTGACTTTCACCCTGTTGCAAGAAATTTAACAGAGAACAAAGATCCCTCAAATAGAGTCTAGTGAAGCTATTAGGTTTCAAAGAAAACTAGAAATATCTTTTTTAAACACTAAAATAAGTTATCAAAGGGGAAAAATAAATTAGGTTGAGTTCAGGATGCCAGAACATAATTGTACAAAAACCAAAAATCCTATAACTAGTTAGGTTGCCACCAATGTATAAAACCAACAGAAAAGTGTTCTCAAATACAAGAAGTTAGGGAAAATATTTTACCCGTGTACTCTTCCTGAAAAGTCTACTTAAAGATATAACTTAGACAGCCAGGAGATTTTTAAGAATAGTAAAAGAGCTCAAGAATGGGGAAATCTGAGTATAAAAAGGTTGAATTGAGCATTAAGTATGATAAACATATAATTATACCTGAAGAATTGTGGTGATTATAGTTGGAAATGGTTTGTAAATGTTATAATTTTTAAAGAAAAATAATGTTAAAATTAAAAACAAAATGATAATAACAGCGTATTAAAAATAACATTATAATAGATTGGGTAGAAAATCCCAGAGTAATTACATTTCATCTCTTATTTTATCATGGGTGGGGGGGTAAAATTGATGACTGTTAATATATTTGGTTATGAAAAATACAGTTTGATCTTATTTGTAAATATGGATGTAAAAATCCAAAACAAATTAAACATTACCAATTCAATTACATTAATTGATTAAAGACATATTGAGCTATCATGTTCATGTTCTAGGACTGTAACAGTGAATATTCAGATAAAATTCGTATCTCCCCTGGATCTTACATTCTATACCATGGTGAAAAATGAATGATTTGTCTCTTGCATACCTTAATCTAATTTTAGATTTTCCACAACAAAGGTGCACTTGCTATCTTTGTAAACAAACAAACAAACAAAAAAAATTCCATGAAATTTAAAACAGAATTGGTGGACATTAAAAAAAGAAAAAAAAAAAAAACTTCAGATGCCTCATTGCAAAGCAGTGATTCTGTTAAAATCATTTTGTGAACAGAACATTTCATTTACTTAGAACTATCTTAACAGGAAAAATGCTTAATTTTCTCCTCACAGAGTTCCTGTTATGCAAAGATTTTAAAGTAGAAACAATCGCTTCAAGTTATGAGTTGTACAAAGAATTGTGCTTTGTGCTGGTAAGACTATTATATGATTTAGAGTCATTTTTTCTCCCTGCGCCCCTGAATATTTCCACTGGTATCATGGTGGAGAGGCCACTTTCTGGTGGTCCAAATGTAATCACAAACATGGACTACTCGATTTAGTGATATAAGGAGTCAAAATAATACTGAGGTGAAGCAAAACATATTACATTAACTTCGTTTTATAGTTAAGGAAAATCGTGCTCAGAAGGGACTGACTTGAGCAGAGTCAGACAGCAAGTCAATGACAGCCCTGAGGCTTATTCTGAAGCCATGGTTTGCCAAGTGCTCTCTGATGTGTTTCTCCTAGAGTGTCTGTGGAGTTGCCTAAGAGGTCACATGGGTAGGGAGGGGTCCGTGTAGATGGGATTCAACCGGAGAAGCTCTGCCTTAGACTATTTTATATATCGGGCTTCCAGCCAAGTCTGAAAATCAATCTGCTAGGTCACACTATTCCTTCTCAACAGTTTCCCTTTGAATATAAACCAACCCACCAGTGATCCAGCCCAAGGCACTTGCAGACTGAGACTTATTGTTATCATATGTCCACAGCCCGATTTCCTCAGAATCCAACATACAGTCTTGAGCTGCTTGGCCAAGGCCTTCTGATTGAATATCCCTTTTTTCTTAGTCTTTTCAAATTATTGGGGTGGGGGTGGAGATTCTGCCCCTGGATATGCCATAGCTCACAGATCTTTAGGGAACATGTCTTGTGTGGGAACATGTCTTGTGTGTGTACATGGGTTTCATACATAGGTGAATGCTTCTATCCAAGGTAGCTGAGAGCAGAATGTGTGTAGGCAACCTACCCTGTCCAGGGTTACTGTTCAGCTGACATTTCAGTTGAAGTCACTGATGATGTTATAAATAATCGTATCCTTCCTACCTGCACCCTCCATGCAATCAGCATTTTTGAAAAGGATTGTGAGAGGTAGATAAAGTGCCTACTGTGTGCCAGGCAGGGTGTCATCAGAGTGTTAACTGGAGTGCCTGTCTCGTAATTCTCCATTCCTTTGTAGAACAGAAAATACCAGAGCCAACACCTTTCGGAAGAAGGTTGAAAAGAAGCAAAAGTAGGGAATGCACATACTCTCATTGGAAGTGCTGGAAAATCAGAGTCTTGGAGACAGCAGAGTCCTCAATGCATGGCAGCTCTTAAAGTTGCTTTTTAAGGTCATTGTTCAAAGGTAAAGCATACCATTTCTGTTTCCATTTAAGGTAGGGGTCTGCAAACTGTGGCCTGTGGGCCAAATCCAGCCCTTGGCCTGTTTTGGTAAATGAAACTTTATTGGAAGGAAGCCACAGCCATTCATTTGCATATTGTTTATGTCTGCCTTTGTGCTACTATGACGGAGTTTAATAATTGTGACAGAAATATATGGTCTGCAAGGCCTAAAATATTTACTATCTGTTATATTTACTATCTGTAAGACTACAGAAAAAGTTTGCTGACCCCTAGTTTATTGTATTTTTCAGCTCACTTCAGCACTTTTTAATTGAAATTTCCCACTTTCCCGAAGACCAGGAATGAATATTAATTCTATCGCTGTTTTTTTAAACTTTTGGCAAGTTGGTTATTTGTACACGTAAATATTCTGGCACAGTTTCTAGCACACGTGAGCCCCGATGTATATATACCATAGTGATGGAATGATTTCTTGGGTTTCACACCCTTTTTATAAGGTTTGCCTGTGGCTGTGGGGGAGGGGTGGTGTCAGGCTCGCTCCCTGCAAATTTCAATTCAGGGGAGAAAACAGGAGAGCTGTGTGGTCCAGGGGTCTGCTTCCTTTGCTGTTACCACTCGTGGACTCATTAAGGACTAGTTAGGGCTGGAGAGCAGGTGCCCAGACAAGAATGAATCTTTGACTTTATTGTGTAGAAGCTCTGAGGTCTGAACATATTAAGTTAAAGCAGAAGTCTTAGGTGTATTTCCTGTGTTGCAAAAAGTCCAACATGAGGCCCCCTTTCAATAGTGAAAACCAAAGAACTGATTTTGTTTCTATTTTTGCCCTGTGTTGCAAGATAGTCTTGGTGAAATAAGACGCCCTCTCATGGTACTTATGTTGATCCTAACGTTTGCATAATTACAGTTTTCTTTCTCTTGGTCATGATTTTCCATGTATTCTTACATTTCCCTATTTTTTCATTTCACTTTATGTTTATTTCAGTGTTTACATTTATGCTATAGAGTCGGTTAAAACACTTAGTGGTAAGAAATGGGGCACGAGTGCATACAAACAAATATTCAGGTAAGTAAATAAGCCTAGTGGAAAGTGTACACTTGCCCAAAGTAATGTCAAGCAGCCTACAAATATCTCCAGTTTCCACACTTCGGGATGAAATTTATTTGATTGTGTCTGGTAATTCTGGATATCTCATGTGAATCAGAAGTTCTGGTTATCTGTTGCTGCCATTGTAGGACTTCCTGAGGTCTTTAGGGGAAATCATGAAAAGTAGTTCTTAGCAATAAAAAGCTTGAGCACCACTATATTAAAACACATCTTTCAGCCCCTGACCATGGCCACATTGTGGACTTATTTTCCTTGGCACGGTCCATGAACAGCTACTTTGCAAATGCGTGCAGGCGAGTGATGGAATTCCTTGCAGCAGTGAGCCAAGGCTCATGGAGAACATTGGAGAGCTGAAAGGTACTATTTAAGATTTGGGGAAGAAGAGTGTGGATCTAAAACTTATACATGGAACTGGCTTTGGAAACGTGTGATGTTCACAAAGATTGTGCCCAAGTGCTCCTCGGCCTTCAGCCCTGTGCCCCCCTCCGTCTTCTGGGTTGTTGCTGTCACACCTCAACCTAAATTGATTCCTTGTACTTTTGGCTTGTCCCTTCTTCTGCCCCCTTGTGAAAACCTATCTGTACCTTAGAATCTCACTCTTTGTTTGGGCTAATCTGATGAGCACATCTGTGCAAGTCGTAAAGAAATGGGTCCTATTCATATTAAGCCAAGTCCTCTTACAGGGATCCACTCAGATGTAACTCTTTGGGACATTTAGTCATTCTGACAACCAAAATAAACTTGGGGTGGAGTGAAAGTAAGAGTGCAAAACCAGCCGTCACAAGACCTGGGTCTTGTTCCAGCTCAATCATTGATTATTTGAGTTAGTCATCAAAACTCTTCAAGTATCAAGTTGCAAATCCGTAATATGGGTTTAGGAATCCTAAATGGATGGAGCTGGCTGTAAGCAATAGATGGCTTGCTTATGCAGGCCAAAGCATCTTATTAACCCAGAAAACCTGCATAAATATAAGAGAGCATTATTAGTATAAGTAATTATATCTTTAATTTCATACATTGTGGTAGTTGATACAAGGCCAAAAAAAAGTGAAAGACAATTAAAAATGATGTTTCAAGGGGCGCCTGGGTGGCTCAGTCAGTAAGTGTTCGACTCTTGATTTCAACTCAGGTCATGATCTCAGGGTTGTGAGATCGAGCCCCACGTCAGGCTCAGCACTGGGCTGAGCCTGCTGAAGATCCTCTCTCTGCCCCTTCCTCCACCCCCTCTCTCTCTTAAAAAAAAAAAAAAAGATGTTTCAAGTGCAACTCTGAAGAGTGTCCTATATTTTGGGAGACTGAGTAGGACTATCATAGACAGCACAGAGATTACTTTCTGCAAGGCTTTTAGCTAAATATGGATCAGTTGTTGTATACTTGCAATGGTTCCCAGCTATTTGAATAATTTTCCCCAAGTAGGAAGTGGAGCTAATATTAAAGTGCACGGTTTATATGATATTTTTGAAGGCATTGTCTTAAAATTATTTAATTCTCACAACAATCCTGAAAAGAAGAAATTAAAGTCGTGACATGAGGAAATTAAGACTTGGATGTGCTAGTTAACATTTTCTCTCCAGAGCTCTTTCCAGCAAGTTCAGAATCACCTGGGTTAGCTTAGAGGCCAGTCCCCCCACATTGTGAGTCTTCTGGCCCATTTTAGGCTTGTCAGTTCATGAATATCACATTGACAAATGATGCAAAGGTCAGAGTAATCACTGAGGGCCAGATGGTAGGACCAGGAGTCAGAATAATATTAGAGGGCCAAATATTAGGTCCAAAGTACAGGATATACTGTGACAAGATAAATGCCATGTCTTTTATTGAGCTTTGAAAAGTCAATTGTTCAATCATAAGATTGAAAAAACTTGCTTACTTATGTGTGTGTTGGGGAAAAGCCTAAGAATTTAGGTGGACAAAGTCAATAGAAACTGAAGGTTGTTGTGAGTGCTAAAAAAGTTAAAAGGCTGTATTTATAGAAATAGATTGCTCAAATTAAAGGAGGCGAAACTGTGCTGTTCTCTGTATTGAGCAAACTCCTACTAGCTGTACTTTATTCAGATCTAAACTACTATTACGTACTGCTGGTAGGCTAGAGATCATCATCAAAGAATCAGAAATTATATGACGTGAGGGGCAGTTCAGGTGGTTCTATTTAGAAAGAACAGAAGTAAGAATGCACTTGTTACTTCACCGTATGACCGATTCTCACAAAGAAGAAGACTGACACTTATTGATCAAATGGTAGAACAAAAGCCCATGAGAGAAAATGTTACAGATGTAGAATTTAGAAATAATTTTCTTTTCCAATTTTTGAAATACCGAAGTTTACTTTTACTGAAATTAAATATGAAATTAAATAATATTTACTCATTACAGAATTTTTATAACCTACAAAAACAAAACTATAAAAAAGAATTTAAAAATCAGCTGTGACCCAGCATCTAGAGATAATTGCTGTTAACATCAGGATTGACTTGGTAAGAAGAACCATGAAGAGCTGAGGACATTTTGTTGGGGGTTATGGTAGTTTGAACAGATAGAATAGGAAATACGAGTGCCTGTTCTAAGTGTTGAGATCCCATTCTTTATGATTCTGTATAAAACAAGTTCAGGGTAATGCACACCTCCCAGAAAACTTATTTGCATCCTTTCCACAAGGACTTTCCATTGGTTGACCCAGGGTCAAGACAAGTGTGGAACATTCCAGACCCTACACTGTGACCAGTACTGGGGGAAGAGGGGAGGAGAGGGCAATTTTGTGTCTTTCAAATCACACATAGTGGTAGCTAGCATCTGTCAACCTAATTATATTACACAACACCCAATTTTAGACTCCTACAGTATCTTGGCTTAAGCAAAAATTGCTCCCCTCCATCTTAGCATTGAAAGACTGGGAATTCCATGATGTCCTAGCCTGACTGGAGTGAGTACAGCACAGCTGGGTGTGGGTCCTGAAGTCAGAGCAGGCAAATGTCATGAACACCCAGGAGGGCCTGGGTGGCATCGGGAGGAGAAGCTATAAGTGATGGACAACTTAACGGCCTGGACAGTGAATACCAGGGTTAGCATGTGAGTGAGAGAAAGGGTGGAAAGCTAGCAGGAACTAAAGCGGTAGCAAAAAACAATTACTCAAGGGAGAGATCGGGGCAGGCCAGTGAGATCCCGGAGAATGTGTTTTGCTAACATGGGACTGGTTTCCCCCTCTCCCTCTGAATAATAGAGCCTTCTAGCAGGATTCCAAATTCTAGTACTAATCTGTAAATAGCAGATATAAAATGGGGAAATGTGATTTAGAGCAAGGATTGAAGAAAGGAGTCCTTGTAAGTGGAATTGGTTTCATATGGCATTCTAATGACACAGGAAAGTATGTGCGCACCCCGTTGGCTTGTGTACCAAACAAGAGTCTGGCCTTTGATTACCTGAAGCTAACCCGGGTGCTGGGAGGTGGCAGGCACTGAGCAGTCCCCCCACCGCCACCCCAAGGCACTCCAGCATCAACATCAAAACAGCAACACAATCTCGCTCTTCCCAATGCAGAGTTTTCAAACAGTAGTTCAGCTGACCGAACTCTACAAGAAAAATAAAAGGAAAGAAATTAGGAGCAGGGAAAGATTTAGTCTACATTTGAATTTTTCTCTTCCAAGGCTTACATAGAAATGCCGACTCTGAAGGTTCTTAGAGTTTCCATGGCCTATTCATGGCTTTGCTGGTGGTGTTGTTGCTGCTTACTTATAAGCAACTTGGAGTCAGAAGTCCTAATACGTGCTTCTCATTTTACCTTTCATTTCCCCAGTCACGGGCAGGATCGGGCTCAATAACTGGATGCCTACTTAGAAGGGAAGGTGGTATTTACCCTGGTTCTCTGCGTCATCGTGATCCACGGCTCCTTTAGAAGGCTAGGCGTGCACCCAGTGGCCCGTGATGGTGTCAGAGACACAGACGGGCAGAGAATCCGAAAAGCTTAGAGTCGCTGATTCAGAGGAGCTTGTAGTTTTAGAATCGCGAGGTCCTGGCATCTCAGATTGGGAAGGGGCATTGAAGGTCATGCAGTATCCCCCCAGAGCTCCTCGCATGAAAAGGATTATGGTAGAGAAGAGAGGGACGATGAGTCTAGCCAAATTGCAGTAGCTCTACCAAGAGAGATTTAATCCATTTCACTTAAATTTAATTTATGACTACTTTGGATTGGTAACATTGTTGGTAATGAAAGCCTAAAATATGACTTAGTGTTTGATTCCAAATAATATCAGATTTCTTCATTCCGCCGAGTGGTGGGTTTATATTTTGTTGTTGTTGAGCTTTGTTTTAAGGGCTAAGTCAAAACATAGCCAATCTTTTTCTTTCTTGTTTTTTTTAATACATATCAGCTGAGGCTTCAGAACACTTCCAATAGACTGTAATAATGAAGAGAAGCATTTAGTAAGGTAGACTACTTAGCAAGGCACTGGAAGCCACATGCCATTATAAAGAAGCACGTCTGGTTTGGCCGAAATCCTGCCTTTGTCTCCAGAGCTATTTTGCTGTAAATTTAGAACAGAAATACCCTTTCTGGAATAAAAATGTAGCTTTGTTGGCTACAAGTGCATGTTTGCTGCCTCACAATTTTAGAATTAGACGATGGACTTATTTAGTAGACATCGGAGGGCAAAAAGCAAAAGCCCGTAATTTAAAACATTCCACTCCACCACAGTCCAAGAAAAACATGGACCGGTGAACAAAACCAGCAGTATTGTAATAAGAAAACAACTAGGTGCATTTTTTCCAAAACCTAAAAACCAGGAATCTAAATGTATGAGTTACTGGCTAAAAATTCCATTTTCATGTCTCAGTTTTGAGCTGGAAAAACAACCTAGACACCGTTTTAAAAAATGCACAAGTTCTTCTGCAGCCCGAGGTGTGGACAGCAACCTCGCATCCATCTTTATACACTCAAGGGCACTTTTTGTTGCCTGGAGGAATCCTGTGCTAAAAGGATCTTACTTTGCAAAGATTCATAGGCTTGTAGTCAGGCCTGCAGAGACTTCTGAGGCTCCCTCCCCACGAGTTACTTGGCAATGCCGTTAAGGTATTTTATTTTACCCCTAAACACTTTGAATATCGGTTCGAGGTCCGCGGAGTTTTCCAGGGCAAATGATGTGGTAACTTTTAGTAATGCAGGTGGGCTCACCCAGGCTGAAAGGCAGAAGGGATTGGTGTTTCTTCAGGAAGAGAGCTGAGGCTGACATATGGGCCTCTGTTTGGAGACAATTATAAGCGTGAGTCAACCAACCCCTGGCACCACTGGTGGTGTTAGTATTTAAGTATGTGTGTGTGTGTGTGTGTGTGACAGAGCAGGCACAAATTTCTGAAATTGGCTAAAAGTGACTCCGAAACTACCAACAACACATATACGTGGGGGTGCCTCAGGAGCGCCGTGCAGGTGACCAGCATGACGCCTGAGTGAGCGTGCCTATCTTGTGAGCATCTGTGATGTCAGACAAAGTACATGCGGTCTCTGAGGGAGTAGGCATGGGGGTTTGAGTCTACACATTTAAAAATCAGGATATCATAACAATCATAATTTACAGCATATTCACCAAAGAAAATCTCCCGCGTAAGCGTTTTGACAGAAGGCATGTGTGGGGACGATGAAAGTGACGGGACCCATTGATGGGCTCTATTTAAATATAGGCCGTCTCTTCTAATTCTTGCCTCACTTCTCAGGGAACGAGTCAGGGTTATTTTTCTTCCCTTTGAATCTTTTTCTTTTATACGTTTGTTGAAGGCAAAAGCGAACGGTGCTAGTCACTTGGCATTTCAGTAAGAGGGGTTTATTCCCTTTCACCAGTTGTTATGGCAAGAATGCTGTACATGTCAGTGGTGGCTAAGTTCCCAGGTGCCCGGCGGGCTTTTCTGGCCCCAGAGAATTCCTTTCCTGTCTGCCCTGCTTACATGTCTGCAGACTGGACCTCTGGAGCGCAGCCAGACAAGCAGCACAGGCTGAGGCGCCACGGGGAGAGGCAGGCCCGCGCCTCCTGCCTCTGGCCACCCCTGCCACTTTCTTCATCCCTCGGTGACGGCTTCGTCAGGATGGAGTGTGGCCTGCAGAATGACTCGTCTCCCTCTGTTATCCACTCTGTTATCCACTGGCTGGTTCTGGTGGAGGCTACACTCACTCCTTTGACTGTCTGCATGGCAGAAAAGGGGAGGAAGACCACTACGGGCTGGAATTGAGGCAACAAATACCGTCTTGGGCTCCGACCTGATGATATCCTATAAGCATCAGGGAGATGTAAGGGGGCGGTTGATATAACGTGTTCCCTCACCATTACCTCTTTGTCTGAAGACCAACCACAGCCATTTCTTTGATTGAGAGCCAACCTATCTGCATAATGTAGGGGACATTCCAACCCAGGCACTGAGAAAGTTGTGTGTCATATTTGAGGGTGAATTTGTGTGTGGTAAGGGCTTGAAACTGTCCTACTGGACTATGATACACAGTGACTTAATACTTCTCTGGAGGGCTATGAAAAGGCTTGACCGTTTCCAGACAGCTTTACTAAAGCTGGAGGCGAGAAAAGGGAAATGCACCCAGAGTATAAACTGGCTGGCAAGCCATGTTTTGCTCAGAGACCCTACACCATCCCACCTCCAGACGTGCCTTTTTGTGACCAAAGCCATTTCACCACCTAGCACCTAGCATGAGACCATCCACCATTCATCAGATCTAGATCCCCTAAAGAAAGCGGGGAGCCCTCTCCCACCTGCAAAAGGGTTCCTGTTTACTGTATGAGGACCTAGCTCTTTGGAGGAAAACTGATGACGGGTAGGCCATACTCATTGCCTGAGTTTTCAAGCTTCACTGTAATAGCTGTGATCACATTCATATCAAAGATATACCCAAAGAGCAGTGAAGACAGAACTGATCTTTGCTTGAGGCAAGCCACTTCTTTCTGAGTCTGAGCGAATTGGACAAAGAGCTGTGTGAGTACCTGTATTCTAGGGAGCTCATAACCTATTCTACAAAGATTATTTATCTGGATGCCTTAATAAACTGACATTTTTGCATGTCACTTGTATACCTTCACTATAAAGCATGAAACTGTAGGGCTGTCTCCATAGAAGCATTTTATATACTAATCCCGTTTATTCTTTTTCCCTATGAAGAAAAGCTGTTAATTCTTCTCATATGAAAGATTAGGGAATTGAGGCTCAAAGCGACAAAATGACTTGTTGCAATTTACGTAGCTATTGAGTATCTAAACCTGGGTCTGACGTTAAAAGGCATATTCATGTTCTACTCTATCATGCAAAAAATGGTTGAAAAGGTAGCAAGTGTACTATTCACTATGACTATGACAAGCCTCGGTTATCATTATCTTAATGTATCTGTAAATCTCATGAGGGCAAAGGTCAAGGTTCACTCTATCTTCAGTGCCCAGCACAGTACCTCATACAAAATAGGCAGATGAATATTTATTGAATTGATGAGTGAACAAATATTTTGTCCAGCATACTGAACAATGAATTGTATATTTTTGTAGTGTTTAAATAATTACGGCCATGCGTGTTTCTATAGTGCTTTAACTTTTCAAAGACCTTTCTTTTTCTTAATAAAGTTTGCCTTAGCACAAAGTGGAAGTTAAGGACCCAGACACTGGGAGTACACATTGGTTTCCTAACCCTGGAATGAGACGATTCATTGTGAAGGAGACAAGACTCACAAAATTGCTTCTGCAGCCTCTTTCTGGGCCATATGTTCCAGGTTCTCTGGAACATTCCTGGTTGCTATATCTATTCCATTGTCCCCATAAGGGTATTCATACTTGTCAACCATGTGTCCTGATTTTTCATTTAGGAAAAATGGTCACCATATGCATGTTATAAAACTTAAGTCCCTAGACTAACTTCACCCTCTGTGCAGGTATTGCCAAAGCTCATATCCTGCTAAATTTTCTGCATGTGTTTCAAGGAAGTGCTGATTCCAGCTCTTGCATTGATCATGAACCGATACATTAAGTCTATTTAGATTAATAACCTAGTTTTTCATAGGAAGATGATTTTAATGATTCATTAGAAAAATACATTTTTTAAAGTACATTTCAATGATTTCTCTAATGTAATCAACATATGCTTTTTATTCAATTTGAGCATTTTCTGGTTTTCCTAAAAATAAAAGGTTGTGATGATTCTAATAGGGATCCATGAAATAAAATACGCTTTGACATTATGTCAGATTTGTTATTTTATGCATTTCCCAAATAACACGGGCGAAGCCAAATGGATATATTTTGATAAATTTGATTATTTGATTCCATGGATATCCTGGGTGAGTGTTGGAGTCAGAGCAGAGCAATCTGTGTGTGTAAAGTCAGAGCAGGCATTGTTTCTGGCTTAGGCTCTAATACCAGTGAATTCTGGGAATAGGCAAACTTTGTCTACTCTTGAGGCTTGGTGTTCTCCCTTGTAAATTAACTGACTTGGTCTGGGTCAGTGGTCTTCTTCCTCTGCCCTGTGAGCCCAAGTCCTCGGAGATCTAAGGCTCTGCTTGGGAAAACTCCCTCCCCTGCCCATACTTCATCAGAACAGCTTGGTACATATGGGTTATTTACACATACTGGTCCACCATAGAAAATATTGTTTGGGAAAAAAAAGTCTATAACTAAAAAAGTTGTATCAGTCTTTTGGTGTCTGAATCTATATTTCTACCTCACTTCATTAAAATATCTCTGTGAGGTATATGGGGTCTACCTGGCTGGAGAAGAGGCTTAGGCATGTGTACAAGGGTTAAATAGAGTAAGAAAACTTTTATATAACCTGCTGGAGAAAGGGAGGCTGTGGTTAAGAATATTGTCAGACTGGAGTAGAGCAATGAGGTAATCACTGACTGCGTTATAGACCTTTGAGGGGAGGATCAATGTGGTCAAGGTAAAGTTTCAACCTAGGGAGGGGTCTCTGATTCTAAGCATTGGTGGGTGAGAGAAGCTGAGTCATTGGTCACAGCATGGAAATAGACTTTAAAGTGCACTGCATATAGAGATACGTGTTGAGAGCTGGTCTTCCAGAACATGAGCCAAACTCTGATGTGGTTATATGGATGCAGGGATTGAATGGGTCTAAGGGAAATTTCCAGAAAACTGGAGGAAACTGAGAGCTTAGATGATCACTGAGATGATCAGTCCTTGACGTCTCAAGTTGTAGGCACAAGTATTTCCCATCAGGTCCTTCCCCCTGAGGAAATTCTCACCCAAACTGGCAGAGTATTTGTAGGACCAGCTCCTCTATATGGTAGAGCCCAGAATTAATCTTGTTGCACTTGGCCCATTATTTAGTGGGCCTAGAGGTTGTTCATGGTCCCATAAGGCCTCTGAATTGCTGATTTACCATAATTCCTATACAGGGATCCACTCAAACTGGAGTTCTTGTTGTAATACTGACCCACTGAGTAGATTTTCTTTGACAGAAACTGCAACCTAATTCAAGCTTGGGCTCACCACACTCATTTGAACATCTATAAAAGTCCTTTGGGATTCCTCTCAGAGAAAGGTCAGTTCTTTTTTCTTCTCTATCCCTTCGGTCTGTACTGCTGAGGTCCCAATATGTCTTGATGTAAGTCTGTCCAACTTATAACCATTAACATCTCATGTTTAGATGCTCAGAAAGCAGCAAGATTTTGGCTGGAATCTTAAAGCTCTGCTTATTCTAGAATTCTGCAAGTCTAGAGAAGGTCTCTTTCATGGAACAGGACCAGGCATGTGGAAGGGTCACTAAGAATGTAGCTCAGTTTCAGCCTTGGCAGATTGTCCAGGACGCCCATTTTAGTGGTTCCAGAAGGCTGTGCAGCTTTCCTGACCCCTGAGGGCCACTGTGGCTACTAGAGCCTGGAGTAAATTAAACTTTCCCTAATTTATGTCCTTTTTAGTTCTTGGACCCATGCATCGAGTCCATGGTGCTCTCTGTCTCTATTAGTGTATATCTTCTCTTATCCCTGTTGTGGCTCTTTTCCAGGAAACTTTGATCTCTCTCTGAGGACTAGAAGCCATTTCCAGGAGCTGAAGGCTAATTCAGAGGATAACTGGCCTCAAAAAGTTCCCTGTGTCCCCTGGAGAAGGGTAGGCCAGAATTCTAGCACCTTGGGGATAATGCCACATTATCTTGTTCTCTTTCTTCCAAGATTCTGCTCCCTGAAATAAAGCTTCACCAGCGGAACCCATGACAAGTTAGTTGATTTTCCCAGAATGTGCCATAACAAATCTCTCTCCCCAAGGAGAGTTGGTGTGACAGCCTCATTATGTGTTCTGACCTTCAGAGGTACACACCACCCCCAGCCCCGTCCCCCACCCTGACCTTCTTTGCTTCCCTTCCATCTCTGTGGTTCCAACAAGAACTGAGTGGGACAACATCTGAGCGTACAGTGTCATCTCTGCACATAAGTGTTTTTTGTTCCCCGATGGCAGATCCTTCAGACTAGGGTTGACATCCCCTTCCCTGTTCTAACCACCACAGTCTGGCTGAACTCAATATTGAACACACACTTAAGAGTCGACTGAGTGTGTGATAGCACAAACCTGCGAGATTGTGCCTTTAAACAGCACCATTATTTCACCTGACCTTTCATGATAACCATGGAAATCAGAAAAGGCTGAATTCGGCTGGGAAGTTGAGTCTGGGTCTTTCTCTCTGTCTTCATGTATTCTGGGGCCTCTCTTCTCCAAGTGGCCTCTCCATTTGGTTTCCCCAAGTGTGCTTTCTAGCAGGTGGCAAGATATCTTACTTGGCAGCTTTAGGGCTCCTAAAAGTGCAAACGTGGTCATCGCATACTCTTAAAGCTTAGGCTCAGAAGTGGCATGGCATCGTACTGCATTCCAGCCATTAAAGGCAGTCACAGCCCAAGACAGCTTCATTGTGGGAAGAGACTACACCAGGACATGAATACTGGGAGGTGTGGTTCATTGGGGAGATCATCTTACCTTTGAAGACTAGCTACTATGAACTGTCATCAGTTTCTTTGATTCAAGGATCTTAGTGCTGTGCTACTATCATAATTTCTTGGCTAGTAAGAAGAATGGCCAGGTAATTTTAAATCAGCAGCATAAGGCTCTCCCTCCTGAGTTTAGAAGGAGGAACTAATACTTCTCAAGAGGATCCTCGTAAATCAGAGTGATGTTCTCCAGCCCTTCAGATGAAGATGAAGATGACCCTGGGCATATATCCAGGATAGCCTTAATGAATAAGTAGGCCATGTTACCCCTTGTGGATGGCATATTTGAATGCACAGCCAGAGATGAGATAATGGCGAATTGGGATCTATCTAGGCCTTTCCTGATAGTCCTCCAGTTAGCCCCAAAGCAATGACTGTTAGAGGTATATGGTATGTAAAAAGGGCAGGAGCATTCCAATGAGCCAGGCCTCATTGGGCCTTGTGTCCTCACTAAACAGCTATGGTGCTATAGTCCCTGTTTCGGAATGGCAACTTAATAAACACTGGATGTTCTTTTGATCAGGTACTTTTTTGCATTAACATAAACAACAGCAATTAGACTACACAATGAGTCAGGTAATGTTCTGGTTGCCAGGAATATTTTTACTTGCTGGCTGGAGGATGTAGGGGGTAAAGGAGAGGGAGAAGTAGAGGATTACTCATTTACCTATTTGTGGCTTCAGGAAGCCAGATAGATGGTGAAGTCATTCACTGTACTAAGGACTACAGCAGGAGGAGACCGTTTCCTCCTCTCATGGGATTTCCCAGCTATTATAACACCATCTTGGAACAGTGGCTCTTTTCCTTTGAAATCGCATTCTAGTCTAGAAGTGGATGTATCAGCCTTCACTGGGTAAGGCTCCCATTACACATACAAAAGAAACCTCTGTTTTGGGAAGTCACTGAGATTTTAGGTTGTTACCATGGTCTCACCCAGTGAAAACTGACTAATACAGAAACGAGTACCAGAAGTGAGGTGTTACCATAACAAAACAAAATGAAACAAAAACAACCAAATTAGGTGGCACTAGCTAGCTCATAGTGGAGCAGTGGGCAGGGAGGACACTATTATGGAAGCTGGCAACAAAGTGACTCATGTCAGCCAGTGCCTCAACCTTTGGTCAAACTATTTCCTGGGATAACTTAGAAGACAGATAATTCACCTAATGATGCTGTGGCTTTAGATGAAGAACTTGGCAGACAGAGTGAGACTCAGTGTGGCTTGCTTGTTCTTAGCTGCACACGGCAAGACACTGTAGGGCAGAAATGAGTTCAGAAGTTCTTGTCCAGTTTTCAAGCGGGAATCAAAGGGAAAAGAGAGACTCAAGAACTTTCAGGACTTATGGGATATAACTGATTCTCATCTACAACCTATAAAAGTTAAACTGAAAAATGTGCTGAGCAAAAAGGCTAATTGTGTTTTAGCTTTAAGACCAAGTTCAAATCCAGGATGTAAACTGCACACCTTTTTGTGAAAACTTTTAAATGAATTAAGGTGATGCCCAGCAAATTATTTAAATTGGACAAAATAGTTAATAGAAAGTATACTAAGGGTTTGCTCTCTCATGAAATCATGGTAAGTTTGAAGCACTTCTAATTAACTCTGGAAAGAGAGGCATGTCTTGAATTCTGAGTGTGACTATTGACATATAAATTTGGTTGGTAAAAAAGCCAGTAATGTTTCTGAGAGATTTTTATTTCCAGAAGAGGCACAGGCATGAATTAAGAGACTGTAAATATTAAAGATACACAATAATTTTAGGGCCTCCAAATTTCTGCCGCTCAGCTCCCAAAGACAGAATATTCTGTAATGTTCTTTTCAGATGTTTCCCAAGAGGATAATGGAAAAGAAAGGAATTATCAAAGTATGGAGCCAAGAGCCATGGAGAGCAATACTGGCACCTGGGGAGCCTTAGTTCCTAATCGAAGAATATTTCCTACTCCCAGGTATGGCTTTACAGTATTTGTCCAGCCATATTTCAGAATTGCTATGGACCAATGACCACTCAGCGCTGCATTTTCCTCTTCTTCTTTAGAAGTGGGAGAGCTCATTGCAGTTATCCTGGCCCTGTTCCACTGACACCTGTTGAGTTGGGGGAAAAAAAAGTTAACTGTCTTTTGTGTTTGTTTGGTTTTGGTTCATAGATCTCTAGATCAAGAAGGGCCGAGCCACATTTTGCTCATCTTTAGTGTAGAGACTATTATAAGAACCCAGGGTTTTGACTTACTGTCGTGGGTCTTTTGGCCTTCTCCTTTAAGAAGTGGGTGTATTTTATGTGCAGATATGAGGAAAGCAAATATTTTGTAAGTGGGATACTCATTGTGGGATACTGTTTCATTGTTCCCAACTTTTTCTTCCTCCCTTCCAACCATAGTATATATCTCTACCTCTTGCCATGTGATTTGCAGAACTTCCATATGGGACCAGTATAGTTCCTTACCCTATTTTCCACTTAGTCATGTAATTTCTGATTAATGAAATAGGAGTGAAATTGTCATGTGCCATGTGTGAACAGAAGTTTTAAGAATTAATGCATGTTTCCACTAGCTCTTTCTCTTTTTTTAATTTAAATTCAATTAGCCAACATATAGTACATCATTAGTCTCAGATGTAGCATTCAACAATTTATCCATGGCATATAACACCCAGTGCTTATCACATCATGTGCCCTCCTTAATCCCCATCACCCAATTACCCCACCCCCCACCTCTCCTAAGCAACCCTCAGTTTGTGTCTTATAGTTAAGAGTCTCTCATTGTTTTTCTCCCTCTTTGATGACTTTCCATTAAGTTTTCCCTCCCTTCCCCTATGATCCCCTGTGCTGTTTCCTATATTCCACATATGAGTGAAACCATATGATAACTGTCTTTCTCTGATTGACTTATTTTACTCAGCATAATACCTCTGCTAGCTCTCTTGCTCTTTTTTCTTTGGCATGATACCAATATAGAGGATGCTTTCCCAGTCTGGTTTCTTGGATAGGGAAGCTTCCCACCCACCCACCCAGAATGCAGCCAATCTACAGTCCACATGTAATGTAAAAAATAAATCTCTTTTGGAAGAAGCCTCTGAAATTTGGAGATTTTTGTTATTGTAAGCTGGCTATCATCACATAGCTGACTGATGCACCTGGATATTGGACTAGTAGACCTTTGGGTCCCAGGGTGGTCCTGTCCCAGGCCTCTGGGTTACAACTCTAGAATTTCACTAGTTTCTATCTGATTGCTTTATTAATCATAATTTACCTTCTGCCCTTCAGAAACTCAAGGAAGTGAGGGATGCCCTTTTTCTGAAGGATACAGTTGTAATTTGACTATATCCAATGTATTACAGTATGAGAGTACTTAAAATACAAGGGAAGTAATGTTAATGCAGTGACATAAAAACTTTATTTCACATGTGTGTATGCGTATATGCATCTATCAATCTATCTCTCTGTGCATCTATGTACTAATTATAGAACATTTTAGGAATGTAGGAAAGAAGAAAAAATATCCCAATGTGTAACACTACTATATTTTAAACTTTTTATTTTTAAATAGGTAAGTTTACCAAAAAAATTGCAACAATAGTATAAATAATTCTACATACCCTTCTCTCAGATCGCCTGAATGTTTACATTTTATCACATATATGTCATCGTTCTTGCAATATATATGTGCCTATCATTATTTTTTTTCTGAACCCATTTAGAATGAATTGGAGCCATGATGCCTTTTTATTTCAAAATACTTAAGGATGTATTTCCTTTAAAAAAAGGATAATGCCTTCCATAATGAAAGTTAATTTAGCAAAATTAGGAAATTAACCTAGTACAATGCTATTGTCTAATGGATAGTCCTTAATCAAATATCTCTAATTGTCTTAATAATGTCAAAAGAAAAAAAACCTGCCCCAGGAGCTAATCCATGATCATGCATTGCATTTACCCTTCATGCCTCTTTAGTCTCCTTGAAACTGGGACATTTAGTTCCTCCATGTTTTTATTTTCTTTCTTTCATTATCTTATCACTCCTGAAGAGTACTGGGCAGTTTTGTACACCATTTCTCAATTTGGGTATGACACTTCCCATCCCAACCACCCTGTGATTGGATTCAAATTATGCATTTTTGGCATGAACCTCAGAGTGGAAACACAGTGAGCTTCTCATTACATTATATCAGCCACAGGATATACATTCTTCCCATTACTAAAAATGTTAACTTAGATCCGTTGGCTAAGGTGGTATCTACAGGTGTAAAGTTACTCTTTTTCACTTTGAAATTAATAAGGATTTGGGGAGAAGATACTTTGAGACAAGGTAGATATTTTGTTCCTCATTAAAATTTAGCCTGCATTTTTAAGCAGATATTGATAATTCTTGCTTGAATCACTTATTATTATGGTTGTCAAATAGTGATTTTCTAATTTTATGATTCTTCATTTATTTGTTGGAATTCTACTGTAAGGAAGAACTTTCTATTCTCTTTAGTTTTTTAAATTAAATTGATTAATTAATACATTCCCCCCGTACATTATTTTCACAAACTTGAAATTGTACTATGCTGAAGTTAATTAATTAATTTCAGTATGAGCTCATTAATTCTTATTTTATAACCCATTACTATTATTTTTTCAGATTCTCAAACTGACCTAGATTTGGCCAGTGGGAATCACTTGAAGCTGGTTTCTGTGCCTATGTCATTTTTTTTTTTTTAGCACTTCTGTACAGTTGGGGACAAGATGATGTCTCAAGCACATCTTACATCTTCCCAGTTTCAGCACTAAAATCAGCCATTTCTCTAAGAATCCATGGTTCCTTCCAGTGGGGAATGGTATTTAGAAACCAAGATCTGGATGCTTGGTGTTCTTATTGCTGCCAAGGAAGATGTCATTTCAACATTTAATATTTAATTTAACATTTTGGTGTTTCTCTTTGTATTTCTTCCTGTATGTTGTTTTTACAAACTTGAAATTAAACCATGCTGACATTTTTATTCCTGATTTTTCATTTTAACAGTATAACATGAGTATTTTCTGGTTATTCCAAGCAACGTTTTAGATGATTAAATAATTTTTGTAAGTGGATAATGCCAAAAATTACTTCTGCACTTGGCATCATTGGAAAATTAAGTTATTTTCAATTTACTTTTGTAATCCACAATAAGTAATAATGATTACATTTGTTTTTAAGATGCTTTCACAAGCAGTCTCTATTTTAATTCTCAAAACAATCCTACAAGCTAGGCATTTTGATGCCCTTTTATAGGGGAAGATTTTGGGACTATGTGGATCAGAGATATTCCGTGATCATAAGCTCATCGGAGTCGGAAGGAAGCCCAGGTCCTCTGGTGAACTTACATTATTGGTCACCAGCTTATGTGTATATATTTGGCCTTCCTAACTTAAATCTAAGCTACTTGATGGCAGAGGCCATGTTTTAATGTCATTGTGTCCCCACAATTCCAGTAGAATTGGTGCTCAATAGAAATTTATCACTTAGTTCAGAAAAGTCTGAAAAGTCTTCAACCCAAGAAGATTCTTGGGAAGCTTTTTCACTGGGAGTTAGTTCTAAAAGCACATCTCCTTCCTTTGTGGACATTGGTGACCAGACATCTTAATTATTGCAATTCTTTGCAGGAGATGTCATCAGCAAGGGAGGGAGAGAAGAGCAATCTGTTTGGATAGGGAGGGGTACACCCAATAAATTTGCCAGCTGCATTTGCTATCTTCGCAGCAAAATAAGCCATCCCACACTGCCTTTAACTGAAACACAAGATAGAGGACACGATAATAAACTATCCCATGGTAGAGATCCTTATCTGCAGCAGATTATGGGCCCAGAGATCACATGGGGACAAATGTGTAATTAATGATATTGTTCCAATTAGGGCCTGGTTCAGCTGTAAATTAAAAGCACAAAATCAAAATCCCTCCATCCTTAGCCACTTCCTCACAGACTTCCGGACCAAGAGGCTTTTTGATGTTGATTGTCTCCTTGCAGCTTTCAGTTGAGGACAAGCCAAATTGTACCACTTGTGCTAATTATCCCTCTCCTGAGATTGCAGATTCCTAGTTAATAGGAAATCGGTCCACACTCCTTACTGAGTGTCCAAGGTGATTGCTCTGTGCTGGGGACCTGGGCCAGGATAGACCTCATCTGCCACTGGCAGGAAGATTTCCTCCTGAGTCCCATTTCCCAGGAAAGTGAAGGCCTTTAGGGCTTTGAAGAAAGAGTGGGAATAATAGGTGCTCCTGTAGGAAAAGACAAACCATCTCCTCCTCTGGATCCCCTAACTCAGTCTGTGGCTTTGCCATTTTTGTGGCTTCTTCCACCTTACCATTCCATACATGCCCCCATCATCTAAGCACTCGTCAAGACCTGTTGCTTGTGCTTTTTAAATGTTTCTCGTATATTACTTCACCTGTTCTCACTGCCGTCGTTTTACTTCATTCGGTCTGCTGCCATTCAGGTGATAAGAAGTAGAGCTGGTACTTGAACTCGGAATTGAGGTGCCAAGTCTCATACCTTTTGTAGTCTGGGCTTGTGTTTTATTTAGTTCACTAGTTTAATTGCAGCAGACTCTAGCAGGATTTAAAATGGAAAATACCGAGCTGAGAAGTTTTTCATGAGCCACGTTCTATCTTAAGGCTTAAGGAACAACTATCCCCCTAATTATGGTTAGAGCCATATTGCTCCCATTGGTAAATTTTCTATAGGATCTCATAGCGAAGTGATAAAGAGATTGTGCTGGATCTTTCCACTGGCTCCTCTGGACCTTCTACCAGTCTCTATCCAGCTCTGTGCCCAAGAGGCTAACTTCTCTGGATTGCTTTGCTCAGACTCTCTTGTCCTCTGGCTGTGGTTGGGTTTGGTCATTGGAAAGCACCAGCAGGAGAATGGAACATGGACCTGGCTCTATCTTTACCAGAGTACTGTGGATGGTTATATTCCTTTGTGAAGGCCACTGCTCCTATCAAGTGACCCTCTTTGACAGCTCTAGTGATCTCTTTTGGCTCCCCTAAATACTCCCTAACTTGTTCTTTTAGACCAAGAAGTGGCCATGGCTCCCACTGTTGCTAACCCTGGGGGGCTGCACCATCCTCGTTGGTTTCCTTTGATCCTTCCCACACCTCTATAGATAGTTGCTTCATCAGATTCTCCTTTATTACCTGTTTGAGTATGTCATCTCTTTCCTGCCTGGATCCTAATTGATTTAGGGCTTTGAGTAACTCAGAGCTAGCCACAAGGAGTAGAGATGCATGGACAAGGATATGGCATGCTTGATTCTAATCAAATACTGAGCCCTTCATATGGTCATCAAGAGCTTCTGCTGTGTAAAATAACTATATTAACTGATGATAATAATAGTATTAAGCTGTCATTATACTCTTAACCATGTGTCAGACACTGTTCTAACAATTTAATATGTATTAACTTATTCTATCCTCACATCTTGTAAGATAGGTACTATTTTTTTCACTATTTTCTAAATGAGGAAACAGATACAGAAAGGTTAAGAATCCTGCTTAAGGGCCTGCATTTTAGTGTGTTGATCAAAACCAAGCAGTCTGGTTCCAGAGTCCTTAACTTCTACACTAGGCTGCAAATGGACAGAAAGTGCCAGTGGACACATAATGTAATTGCCCAAATTATACAACCATCTGAATGTAACTTTTGAAGGTAAAATCCCTAATGTTTGAAAATTATTTTTAACTTCGGGATTTCTAACATAAATGCTAACACCCAGTAGTGCCATTTTTAGAAACCTGTAGTTCATTGAGGAAGATGGAAATGGATATTGTGCCTAGATTTGAATATTAAACACTATATAGGAAGCACACTACCATGAAAAAGACTCAGAAGACATGGGTCCCCCCGTTCGTTAGCTGGATGACCTTGAGTGAGTTACTTAATTCTTGGAAACTCGCTTTCTTGTCTCAGGCCGGCTAGATCTCTAGCCCACCCCTCCATCTGAAGGACGTGGTCATCATCAACATGACTGCCATGAATGCAACATCAACAAAGTAATGTTTGCTTACCGGTTTAATTTATAATGCCCAGGCATATATGTTATTTATCATATTTCAAACAAGAATACATTCTGTCTTGGGTTGAATACTTACAGGGATTAGGATCTTGTTACCTTCTCAGGGGGCCAATCTTGAAGGGTAGCCTGACCACTGGCAGGGCAGCTAAAGCACCTGCAGGAAGTCCAGGTAAATATGGTGTTAGAATCATAGTTGAGAAGGGGAACAAAGAGGCTTTAATTGCTGGTGAAGTTTTAGGAGGTGAGAAGTGACAGGTTGAAAGATACAAAGGATGCTTTAGGATAAAGTCTCCAGGAGACCCCTCTGAATTGAACACCTGTTACCTGCAAGAGGTTTCATGATTTCTTGGCTCACTGTTCCTTGACTTTCTTCTCCTTTACCCCTCCATACCTTTGTTCATACCATGCAATCTGTCTAAAAGGACCTGGCCTGTTCAGTGAAAGCCGTAAGGACAGATAAAACCTCTGAAGCTCCAGGAATCCAACCAGAGGTTTCTCTCTCCCTCCAGCATTCTGTGTTGTTCTGTTTGGACATTGTTCGTAGCACTCACGTTATGTGTGCTATTATTTGTGTACATACTGAATCTCCCCCACTCGGTGTAAGCTCTGTGCATCTGAGTGATGCAACTGGACTTCTAATCTTTGTCAGATAGAGGGGGTGGAGGTCTACAAAGTCAGTTTCTAATGGTTAGGGCACATGCGCACACGCACACACGCACAAACCAATTGGGAATTCACACATGCAAGTCTGGCATGAAAATACCCGGGATGGCATGTTCATAAGTAGACCTTTGTAATCCATAAATTAGTCTTTGTTCTCAACCCTAAGAGACACTGGGAGTTGTGTTGGCAAACAATAAAGAGCTGGGATGCCGTTTTACACATAACGTTGTGTATGATACTTAAATATTAGATCCATATTAGCTTCCAGGTCCACAGCTAATGCCAGTCAGTATAAAAGGTAGCAGCCGGTTCCAAAATGATGCTGTTGCCTAAAATCCTGATAATTGCTGGTTTTACACACCCAATCTTGCTTGCCAGCCACTGTTAAGGGTGCCTACCTCCCTGGTTAGACTTGCCAGTGTATAAAAGGCCAGATACGTTTCTTAATGGCAACTCTTCCCACTCTGTACAAGTAGTGAAATTATTGTAAGTAAAGAAAGCTCTGGAATTGTTGGGACTCTAGAAATGGGGAGTGGTGTTTCACCTCATCAGCCGACACCAGCCTCTGAAATATCTTTTTTGACTGCACGGTGGGCAACAGAAGCCAGCGTCTGACAATCTTGTAACTGTGAGAGAGGGAAAAAAAAAAGGTAGAATGATTGTGTGCATCTTGATGGGACACTCAGCCCACACCTGGAAACTTAGCTGTACTTGAGAAGCACAGAAGTTTTGGTTTAATGTGATCAACCTCCTCTTGTTTATGTGACTATTACCTTTTCTCTTGTGGAAAACCCACAAAGGGGAAAAGTTCATTTGCACGTCTTGGAGGAAGGGGCTCATTCAGAGACTAAGGCTGGGACCTACCCCCTGGTGGAGTTACGAGGGAAGGTTGGGCCCAGGACAGATGGACGGACATGCAGTGGAAAGAGTCCTGTGTCTGGTTGGGTAAGATCAGAAGCCCCAGGGAAGAGCGGTGGGGACCCATTTGGGGACCCCAAAGTTGTTCTAACTTTGACATTGTGCACTTGTCTGTGCAGTTACTGGGTTGGACTCAGGTTCTCCACTGGACCGTCAGTGCTTGGAGGGTGGGACTGTCTAATCTGGCTTATTTTTATATGTGAGAACCTAGCAAACGCCTGGGGTGTTGTAGGCCCACCATGACTACTCATGTACTGTCTGAACCTGCCTGCTCATCGAGTCCTTACCTCAGCCTTCGCTCAGCCCTCAACATGTCCTCGTGGCCTGTCCTTCTCAGCCGGATCCCAGCATCCTCTCCTTACGGATCCACAGGGATTGAAACCCACAGGGACCTAACTTGACCTTGCCCAGCCTGGTGTGGGAAGTGGGGAGGGGCACTGCTCATTGATTTGCTGATTGCAGGCTGGGAATCAGTGTCCTCTCTCTCTGGTAGGTGACTTACCAGCCCCTCCTCTTGAAACCCTTTCATCTGCACCAGGAGATTTTTTTCCTGGGGCCCTCAAATGCTCGAAGAGGGGCGGGTATGGTGCAGGACTGTGCTTGCCAAGCCAGCTCCTCGGGTCCTGTGAAAGGAGCACAGAGGGCCTCTCCCTTCCCTCCGGCCGTCAGGTGCAGGATCAGAGGACCTGACAGTCATCTGTTTATCAGGAGGCTTCGTGCCTTTCAAGGGGGAGCTGGGTGGCACGTATGTGGATCTCATGGACCTTGGAAAGGCAGGAACCTGCCAGCTGTGCACAGCTCCAGCTGAGTGGTCCTTTGGCACCGTCCTCCAGGGAGCTGTGAGCTAGTGGCTTCCTTCCCGCCCCCCACCAAGGCCACTGACTTGAAATGAGAAGTCCCAACCCCGAAGACTCGGCTGGCAAATGTGGCTCTTCCATAGCTTTACGCACAGCTTCAGCCTTCCCACGTAAGCCTTTGTGATCAGCAGAGAGGATCCTGGCCATTTGTGACTTCAAATTGAAATAATAATAATAATAAAGTAGTGATTATAGCTACCATTTATTGAAAGCTCACACTCTATGCCAAGCATTGAGTTAATGATTATTAACTCATTCCTTTCAACTCAGGAGGAGCACTGTTATTAAGCTTGTTTCCAGGTGAGGAAAAAAGGCTCAGATCACAACTTGCCCTCAGCCACCGCCCAGCCACTAATTAGTACAACCAGGACTTGAACTCCAAGTGTCAGGTCCAGGCTACTCTTTTCTGGTTAAAGCTACTCTGTTTTGCACCTTGCATGGATCTTTTTGGCCTGGACTTCATCTCTCTTTCTAGCTAAAGAAGCCAGATTTTGGAGCACGTTAGCATCTCCTGTGTGCCTCAACCCTCTTTGCAGTCCGGTCTCAGCATAAATACGAGCTCTTCAGATTCATTTGCTGTAACAAATGTGTTCTCTCGTGGTTCTGGAGGCCACACTCCCTGCCAAGGGTCTGGGGGAGAATCTGTTCCACACTCCTCTCCTGACTTCCGGTGGCTGTGGCTGTCCTTGTGTTCCTCGGCTTTTAGATAATCACTCCAGTCTTCACATGACTATCTCCTCAGTGAGTGTCTGTGTCTCCTCTTCTGTCTGATCAAATCTCCTGCCTTTCTGTGAGGACATACATCCTTGGATTTAAGGCTCACCTGGATCATCCAGAATGATCTCCTCATGCAAGATCCTTAATTTATCACATCTGCAAAAACCATTTTTCTGTATAAGGTCCCACTCACAGATTCTGGGCCTTAGGACACAGGTATACTTTTTGGAGCCACCATTAAGCCCACCACATCAGCCAATCCAGAGTAGATCCTCCTGTCCCCTCAATCTCATTCCTACATAGCATGTTTTCGTTCCTACATAGCATTTTCCACTGTCGAGAGTGAAGTGTGTGTTTTCATCTATCGCATTCTCAACCAGAGTGCTGCTGGCTTTTTGAGCAGGGCAAATCTTCACTCTGCAGAAATGGATCTTTGATTGCAGGACACTTAGCATTTCACGTTCCTGGTATAACCTGAACGCCAGAGTGTGCATAGGGTGTGGAGGGAAAATCTTTCTGACATCCACCCCCACCCCCACCATATCTCCCAGGGATACGCAGTGACCCCACTCGGAAGTCAGTACCAGCCCAAGGTCAGAACCACCAGGCTCTGTGTTTATCATTTATGTTCTTTCATAGGAACAAAGCTCCATAAGGCCAGGGACCTTATTGGTCTTACTCACTGTTGTCTCCAACAGTGGCTGGCCCTGAGCACGCACGCAAAATCTATTCTCTAAATGCACATAAAAGATAGGGATGCTCTTTCTGGAAAGGTGTGACAGATATTTCCCTTTAAGTTGCTCTTGCTTAGGAGGGAATAGTCATGTGATAGGTCTCAATAATAATGAAGAATGACCAGAGAAGTCTCGATCCTCATTCCAGCTTCCCTCACTCCCCAGCCCTCTGCTTCACTCCCCCTCCTCCTTAGCAGGGTTGTATGGGGACTCAGAGCCATTCTTTCCCACTTGTCCTGGTCTCTGCCATCTGGTTCCTTCGCTGTCCACCTTAAGTCACCTTGGGTCTCTTGTCATCCCCACAGGCCTCCTCCCAGGTCACTACCACAAAATTAGGGGTGAGCGACAGATCAGTGTCTCATGATCCTGCCATCTGGCTGAGCTGCTGCTTCTCCACCCCTGCTGGTCACCAAAGCAAGCTACCATTTTGTTTGCCACCTATGTGAACAGGGTAAGTCACTTTACGTCTGTGATCCTCAGAAACCTCATCTAAATCAGGAATGACCTGATGGGTATATCAGCAACTGTAGACCCTGACACATAGTAGCTACACAAAAATGCTAATTTTCTTCTCCTTGTCTTTAATAAAAGAGAGACTGGAAGGGGTATAGGGAGGCTCCCAACTCTATGGGGATTACAGAGACATCCTCAGGTTGCTTTGAAGGGAGTGGGGCAGGTGGGGTGGACAGATCTAGGCAAGGCCAACAGGTGCACATACCTGCATGGGATCAGACTGGATCAATGCAGAAATGAGGAAGGCAGTATTGCCCCATGGTTAAACAGAAGGGCTTCGGGGTCAGTAATCCTGAATGTGACCTTGGGCAAGGTATTCGTAAGACAGAGAAAATAAATAACTTGCCCCATGTCATGCAGCAGGACATGGCAGAGCCGGGAACTGGCCTTTATGATAGCAGATGTTTATGCTCTTCCTAGCACACCATTCCGCCTTTCTTACAGAGTCTCTCAGGAACCATTGCTGCTGCAGGCCCCACGGCTGAAAAGCAGCCAAGAATGGTTTTGCTCTGCCCAACATATGAGTGTTTGAAGGACTGCTTCTCGTTGCTAGATACAGTAGGAAGCGGAGGCGCAGATGAGAGGAACCCGCACGCACTCCCTAGGCTGTGTGGGAGTCTGGATGTGATAATCACGCGGATATCCAGGCGCGCGCGCGCACACACACACACACACACACACACACACACACACACCACCACCACCACCATGACCACCACCATGCAGACGCCATTCCAGCCTGGGCCAGCTTGGGAAGTCAGCGTGGGCCTGGGCAACCCCTTACAAATCAGCAAGGCCGAGGTGGAAAGCTACGTGCAGGTAATCGAGAGGCGATTGTGCAAGGATCATCGCCTCCATTTAGGTGTCAATTGTGTCATTTCCAGCTGTTCCTCAGCTCAACAGCTGGAGTGCAATATGCTCAGGGCTTATCTGGAGGCCCCCAGCCAAGGAACTCGATATTAAGCTGGCTTCCAGGATCTAGGAAAAGCAGCTACACTTGAAGCAAACCACAGAGGAAAGGCCCCCTTTTTTCCATCCATTTCAGCAATGGTGGCCGTTTGGGAGCGGGAGCGGTGCTGCCTATATAAGTGGCCAGCCCAAAGCAAGCTGGAGCCCGAGAGGGGATGGGATCTTCATACAAAGGTACAAAGTGCGCTAATCCCTTTGCAGGGGTTATTCCATTTCCTCCAGTCCTGTGATGCGGTAGCGTCATTATTATTTCCGTTTTACACAGAGGAGATGAACAGTTTGCCCTACATCAAACAAAGCACAGCTTGCAAAACCGATTGCTGAAGCCAGATCTATCTGACCTGAGCACCAAGGCTAGGCATCTCCTACTGACACAACCAGTCTCCAGGCTGTGCTCTCTTGCAATTTGGAAATGGGCTGCCAGGTTGATCAGATTCTGCCACTTAGGACGTGGGTCTAGAGTGGACCTACTCCAGGAGAGGAGGGATGAGTCCCCCGAAGCAGAGCTCATGGGGGATGGGGAAGAGCGCTTAGCTAGGCCTCAAGTGGCAGCCAGGTGTGGACAGGAGGGAAACACTAGTTCGGACGGCAAGAAGGCATCTTCTGTTATGGTGTCAGCACCAGAGTGATTTGGAGTGGAAACGGTGGCTTTATTTTTTCACCCCACCTTTGTTTTTGCTTCCCCACTCTGTCCCCTTCCACAAAACCAAAGTGCATCCTTTCCTTCTTCTCTCTTTCTCCCACCACCTAATTATGTTGTCGGGCCATGGCAAGCACCTGGGCCACACTATGTGCCCCTGAGCCCATGCCAGGCCTAACTGGGGAATTACAACATTCGCTTCCAGAAAGCCCAGGGACTGCCTTCGATTTCTCCTTAAAGCAGAACTTGAGGAATTTACCTGTAATTGTTGTTAGCTCATAAGCTGAAACCTCATTGAATAGCTGGTTACTCATCCCTTAAAGATTTGTGAAGGACCTATGCGCATTCTAGTGACGTGGACCAATCACCGCAAGTTAAAGATGGCGAGAAAGGCACCCAGAGAGCAAAGGGGTTTGCCCTTTGATTGCTGACGGGGCAAATGTTGCAGGATGTGGGAGGATGGGCAATGTCATGAGTGACAGAAGTAATGGGATTGGCCCTCCAGCATGTCATTCCTGACCATGAGACCTTCCGGTTCACGGCTCTGGAAAGGTGAATCTGCCTGGTGACCAGAACCAGAGATAAAGACAGCTGAGCTGGGGAGCGTGGATTCCACGGAGGGCTCTGCCACTGATGTGATGCACCCCGGGAGTTCTCCGGGCCTCGCCTCATGTGAGTTCATTGAACGGCCACTGCATTTCCACCACAGGCTAGGCGCCCGTCTGGGCGTTTAGGACACAAAGACCAAAGGGTGCACGCAGTGAGAAAGGGTGAAACACATGCTTGTCAGTCTTGTGTTTCCCTTCCGTAAAGGACCATTGGACCAGCTGGTCCCTATGGCCACGTTTCCCTCTGATATTTGGTAGCAGTTGGGGCAGCCATTTCAGGAACAAGACTCCTCACTCTGGCCAGGCACCTGGGTCATTCTGTATCCTGGCCTCTCACTGATGCTGCTGATGGGAAGGCCTGGGGGGTCAGGGACTGCTTGCCCGAGAGTGAATCCCATCCCCACGTCCCCATGTTCTACAACACGGCTTGGTATTGTAAGCACTGCAACCTGTGCTGAATTTTGGCTCAGGCCTGAAATCCCAGAAGCCCGTGCCTTCTAACTTATTATTAGATGAGAAAAAGCAGAGACTGTGTACCTTCCCCGTCCTTCGCCTGACTGCTGGTCATCTCTAGGTTAACTACAGAGTACCATTCCTTGCAAAGTCATTCCAGAAAGAGTGACTCGAGAAGAAATAAATTTCAGTGGTGGGATAAGGTGGCAAATATGTGTATACAGCCAGACTTCAAGCAGTCCTTCAAAGAAATAATTAAAAAGCCACCTGCTATGCCTATGATCAAGTTAGAAGGGCTCCATGCCAGTGGGGAGTTACTTGAAATTCTCTCTGCCTCTCCCTCTGCCACTCCCCCTGCTTGCACTCACTCTCTCTCTAGAATAAATAAATAAGTCTTAAAAAGAAAAAAGAAAGTGCGTTTAAAGTACATTGCAGAAGTTGAGTATCATAAATGCATGAGTATATAAATAAGGGAGTTTGGAACGGAAGAATGGAGAATGGAGAGCCTATGTATTGAACTAGTCTTAGACGGTGAAAAGAAGACACTGAAGATTTTCTACTGACCAAATCCAGTAGGTTGGATTTGCCAGGTTCTCTTGGAACTAAGTGATCCCTCCCAAGCAGCATGCCTGCAACTTGTCGAGCAACGTGCGTGCTGAGGCGGCAGGAGATCCCGAAATAAGAAAAGCTCTGTCTAGACCCACGGGCCAGTCCATTATTTTGTGTTAAAATAGATCTCTATACTAAAATGATAGCCGCATAAGAATATTTGTGGATATGATAGCTAAACCGTGGAAGGATCCGAGATGCCCTTCAACAGATGACTGGATTAAGAAGTTGTGGTCCATATATACAATGGAATATTACTCAGCTATCAGAAAGAACGAGTTCTCAACATTTGCTGCAACATGGACGGCACTGGAGGAGATAATGCTAAGTGAAATAAGTCAAGCAGAGAAAGATAACTATCATATGATTTCTCTCATCTATGGAACATAAGAACTAGAATGATCAGTAGGGGAAGAAAGGGATAAAGAAATGGGGGGTAATCAGAAGGGGGAATGAAACATGAGAGACTATGGACTATGAGAAACAAACTGAGGGCTACAGAGGGGAGGGGGGTGGGGGAATGGGATAGACCGGTGATGGGTAGTAAGGAGGGCACGTATTGCATGGTGCACTGGGTGTTATACACAACTAATGAATCATCGAGCCTTACATCGGAAACCGGGGATGTACTGTATGGTGACTAACATAATATAATAAAAAATCATTATAAAAAAAAAGAATATTTGTGGATATGGATGTATGTATGTAATAGATATGTCACGTTAACCACAGTCTGTATCTTTCTCGGTCCTGTCCCACGTCATAGCCCAGCACGGTTTGTGGCACTTAGCTGGCGCTCACTCCTCACTAAATGTTTCTTGAGTAAGTGGATCTGAAAGCAGTTCGGTTCTTTTCCTATCGGGCAATGATTCCTCCTGTTCGTAGGGTACAGCTCATCTGACGGTCGTACAAGTGATACATTTATAACTTTCTGTTCTGGCTCCAAGTGTTTTTATTTCACCTGTGACTCCCTTACCCAAAGCCCCTTTAATGCACACAGAATTCCAGGGTCCATGGCCATTTTTGTGTGACCTAATAAAACCAATAGCTGGCAATTACAAAACTCGGAAATTGTTTCCACCTGTGGCTTCGGGGGTGCAAAAACTTCTTTTTAACAGGATTTATTGCGCAACAGTAATAACAATAGTGATGTTATTAGTAATAAGAACAATGTCTGCTGTATCCTTAGAGGTTACCGTGAGGAGGTATGAACTACATTAGACATTTTTCATATATGAAAAGTGCTCCTCTTATTGTTAAAAGTATTATTAATATTATTGCACGGAGCACGGAGCCGCATACATCACTCATGTTATCCCATCTTGGCATCTCTGTGAAATAACTGTCATTATTTACCTCATGCAGGCGGTGGACTCGAGGCTGTGTGCGGGCTGAGGAGCTCACCTGGAGTTAAGAGAATTCACACCCAAGGCAAGGGGTCTCAGGGGCCTGAGCACTTTCTGGTGCGGGACACACAATCAGGGAAGTGGTAGAAAGCGTGGAGGGACACGCAGACTCTGGCGGTGTCATCGCTGTAGTGGTCACCGCCCAGGGTGGCGGCATGGAGAGGAGGAGGTCAGTGGAGCAGGTGTCCAGACGGGTGTGCAAGCGGGACACACCCGCACAACAATGGCCTCCCTCCCTCTCCCCGCAAAGCAACAGCTGTGACTAATGTAATAGTGTGAAATGTCTAGATTTTCTTTCTTTTTGAGTGACATGCAGATATTTCTAAACCAGTTTTGATGGGGATTCATTTCCAGTGGCTATAGAAATACTCATAGAAACACTCCCATTAGACTTATGCCTCTGTTAATCTCACGTGTCGATCCTCACGGCAGAGGTTACTATGATAGACCCCCGAATAATAAAGCTGATAATAGTCAAGTGGCAAAACCCCCAAACTTTTTAATACTGTAAGCTTTCTGTCTGAAAGATGTCATTTCTTTCAACGGCTTCAAGTTTCTTCAAGGCAGAAAACCATTGAAGCTGCATCGTGGCTGAACATCTGTCTTATCATGTGGGCAGATATTGGGATTAAATTAACTAGAAATGAATAGAATGATGTATGACAGGGTGCAGATGTCCCAGGCACAGTGTGATAATTTCATTGCAAAACTATGTAATGAATTCCATACATTATGGAAGTACAAATGTACCACTTTAGGTAATTGTGATGAAAAGGTATGATGTGCAGTGCATAAACACAGCGTGAGCCCAGGGGCATTTCTCCTCTGCTATTTCTCTTTAGTCATTTCAGAATGACTTTATTTGGTTTAATGCAAGCCTATTATTATTATTAGAGCCTTATTTTTTTGGTCGGCCCTTCAGCGTTTCTTGCCCGGTTGGTATAAGAAATATTTGGAGGAGAGGAATAGAATTTGGGCAGGTCAGAGCTTTGGCCACCTGGAGAGTGATGGCTGGAGACAGCATTTACAAAAATACTTTGTTGTCAGAATTTCAGAGCAGAAGCTTCCTCTCGTCTCTCTTCTGTCTCTCTTTGTCTCTCTTTCCCTCTCTTCCCTTTCTGGTGGGCTGGGGAAATGGTTTCAGCATCCCCTGCTATTCTGCACATGGGGATTCAGGGTGGCATAATGGAAAGAAATATGGTTTTAAAGCCAGAAGAGTGAGTTTCCAATTCTGACTCTGCTCTTGACTGCTGTGTGACCTTGGGCAAGTCGCTCCACCTCTCTGAGCTACTATCTCCTCTATTGTAAAATGCAGCTAGTAATACTATATCTTCATGTTGCCAGGTACAAATGAGGGAAGTAGAACATGAGCTCTGAGGAGACAGAGACTGTGTCTGCCTTGCCTATTGCTTTATCCCCGGTGCTTAACGAAGTGATCACACAGCACTGATAACCAATAATTTTTTTAAATAAATATGTCGATGATTTATGTGAAAGTACCTAGCACAATGCCCGGCATGTAAAAGACACTGAATTGCTATTTCTTGAATCTTAGCTGGTTTGAAGAAGTTTCTCTGCAGAGACCTTCACATTGGGTTTTGATAACCCATTCACTGAACAGCCCATGATACAACCAAAGTCACGGGCCAAGCACCTGTTACAGTTGAGGCCCAGAGAAAGGCTGAGGATTTCCTTTGGCACCCAGGGCAGTAGAGGCAGGGCCAGAACCCCCTTCCTAACCAGCAGCCTCACGTTTGCCAATGATGCCACGCTCACTGCCTCCCCTACCTGGGGGCTGAGGTCAGGGCTAGCATGAAGCAGAAGTCATCATGCTCCTGAGGGGCAGCGGAACTTTGCTAGCGCGATTGTGATCAAAAAACAAGAGGAAGGTTTCATTCTGCTGCAAAGGGCTGGCCTGTAGTCCTGCTTCTCGGTGAGGGTGCCATCCCCCTCGGTCACAGCTGGGACCAGTGCATGCCCTGCTTCTCTCACCAGCCCACGGCTCTGTTCACACAGCCTCCCCCAGGCCCACCCCCACCGCCCTGCTTCCACTTGAAGTCTCCTCTCTACCAATTATTTGCCTGGGGTGACATCAGTGGAAAATATGAGGAGATGGGAGCAGAGCCGAAACCCTAGCCTTCCCTGGGAGGCCAGAAAAGCCTGTTTTTAATGCTTCTTTGGTCCCTGATTTCCCTAGCTCATTTGTGCCATATAATGCCTTTGGCACATGGAAGCAGAGTGCCCGGGGTGATTCGAGGCCACCGGGGCCTGGGTCCCCTTGCCCACCAGACAGATGCTTTGCTGTCTGGCCTTCTTACTTAGCCAGGACACCCCAAAACCAGCCCCAAGGAGGGTTCCTCCGGCAGACAATTCACGTGGTAGGGCTTCCTTCTTCCCTGGAGTGATTATTTCAGCCTTAAAAACTGGATTTGGGGCTTGTCACTGCATATCTTCCTTCCCTGGCTCCCATCTTCCCACCCCTCTCCTCTCCCCACGAGCTTCAGGCCTGACTGCAGGCTCTGGATTTTCTGCCAAATTTGGATGCCTTGAAAGGAACATTGTTCGAAATGGAGACTCGAGGAAGGTGCTAATCTTCTGCTGCTTATCAAATTTGAGCAAAAAATGTCGACATCCCACTTTTCCAAGTGCTGGCTCAGCTCTTCTGTGTTCAACTGCGAGAGGGACCAGCTGTGTGTCTCGCTGGGGATAAAGACCCTCGTGGACTCCCCAGCCCTTCTCGGGGGCCCCACAGGACCCAGAGGCCAGCAGGGACCGTGGGCGGTCGGAGGTCTCTCTGTCCCCAGTAGCACAGCCCTGCTTGATTCCCGGAGAGGCGCCCCTACGTTTCTTCTGTCACTGTTACTGCTGAAACTCTCAAGGAAAAAAATATTGCCGCTGAGAAGTTACTGCTCTAAATGTGGAGAGAGCTCTTCATTTTCTCACGATGAAGGACATATTTGGGATCATCTGGTTTTCCAAGCAGATGCCCAGTTTATCTCACTTTAAATCAACTCTTTCTGACTGGACCCTTTCCTGGATGAATTAATTGAGCGTGGCTAAAACCGAAATGCTCTCGCGATTAAGGAGCTAGGCATAGGGGCGCTGTGTCAAGGACGTCAGCTTGCGAGGAGGGTGTCGGGTTGTTTACTTCTATTCTCATAACAGAAGGAACAGGCAGGCTCAGCCCACTGGAAATAATTTTGAATAATCTCACTCTATTACTCGAAGCGAAATTGAGTCTGCTCAAGCTACCCTAGTGATCCGACATTTCAGTGAAACGGGGAAACTAATATCCAATTCACGCGGCATAAAATAAGTGACATAAGGAAAAGCAGGATGAAATCTGGAAGTTTTTAGTTTTCGATTTGTATGGCTTGTCTTCTGTTAGTGGATCAGCTCGCTAATGCAGCTTACACGGGGGAGGGGGCTTCGTGAAGCGGCTGGTCATTCGTAGTGGTGGGCGTGTGTGTGCGTGTGTGTGTGTGTCTAGGTGCGTGTGGCCGCTCTTGATGCCTGATGCTGATATCTGCTATTCATTGCCCTGCATAAATCAAATCTAAAGAGAGAATTTGTCTACGAAATGGAAGTGGAGCCCTGACTTACCAACTGGAGCTTTTCTGGCAGAGGGGGCAGATGGCCTGGAATTTAGATTTGACCCTTTAGAAAAGGCTCCCAGTGTGAGGGGATCGGCTCATTAGCTTCACTCACCCACCAGCCCTGACACGGTCTGTACTCCCTCGTGCATGCTCTCTGCTAAGGGAACTGCCATCCTCCGAGCCCAGAGGAAAACCTTAACATCTCTCTTAACTCTCTCCATCTCGGCCCTCACACCTTACCAGTATCTAAGTAATCGGTTCTGGCTTCAAATTATCGATTGCTTCCCCTCTCCCCTCTCCAGGCCTGGTTAAGACTCTGATCCCATTTCTCTAGTAATCCTAATTGCTCTTTACCCTGCTGATACCCCCTACTTTAAACCATACCTTCTCTGATTGTGAAGTCATCCTAGGCACAGCCCTAATATGTCACTCCCTGCTCAAAAGCATTCCATGGCTTCCTATTGTCTAGTAACTCAATCCAAGCCTCCAGGCCTCTCCTTCAAAACTCTCTGAAGTTTGGCTCCAAGCTTCCTTTCTAACTCAATCTCAGGCACTCCTGGTCACTCATCCTGAGCTGAAACCAAGCGAAAGTCATCCCCATTCTCTTGCACACACCCAGTTCTCTGCCTCTGTTTTTGCTTGCAGTTTCCTTTGCATGGAGTGTCCTGCCCTGCCTGTCTTTCTCTGTGTGTTCAGATCCTACCCATCCTTGAAGATCTAGCTGAAGTGCTGCCTCTTCCAGGAAGACTTCCTTGATCCCCTGCTTGGAAATCATACTACCTCCTCCTTAGATCACTCAGTTATCCTCAGACACCTCATTATCTTCTTCCCCCATGGCCCATCCTAGCCCAGACATACTATATCCAGTCCTAAGTAAGTGCTAGGGCAATCAAGTCAAATGTCTGAGTGAGAATCCTAGTTGTGGGACCGCGTCCATGCCACTTACATTCCCAGTGCCTCAGTTTCTCTTCTGTGAAACCAGCCTAATAATAGTGTTTACCTCTCAGAGAATTCTGGGGAATGAAGTGGGGGATAAATGCAACGTGCTTAGCATGGTGCTGCTTACATGGCAAAGTTCAACAATTTTTTTTCCCTTAGAACTTTTCTCCTCTGCCATAGTGCAAGTTTTGTAAGAATTGTTTAAACCCATTGTTTAAATCGGCATTTACTGAACCCCTACTAGAGTCATAATCTTTTGTTAGGATTTGAGGATGAATAGAGAACACTCAGATACATTCTCTGCCCTCAAGGGGCTCATGGTCAAGGGCAGAGGTGATGAACTAGTAACCAGGGCATGTTTGGTTAAGGGCTCTGCTAGAAGTGGGCACAGGTGAGGCAATATGGTAAGGGGACTTAGCTCTCAGTACTGGAGCCAGGCTGCCTTGGCTCAAACCCCAGCTTGGTCACTTCCCAGCTGGTTGACCTTGGGCTGTGTAATCTGGGTTGAGTGCTCTGTGGTTTGGTTTCCTTGCCTGAAAAATGATCTCTCCCTCAGAGGGTGTTATAAGGAGTCCATGGCTTGAGAACCAAATCACACCTAGAACAGGGCCTGGCACGTTTTAAGAGCTCAGTAATGGCTAGTTATTATCTTGGAGCTCTTTGAGACCTAATTGATGCTATGGCTTTGGGCAATTTCTTTCTCTGCCAGAGTGGTGAGCTTTTATGAGGATAAAGATAACTCTGTTTGCAGAAGCCACCATCAGAGGGGGCCTAAGACTTTGATAATATACTTTGAAGCAGGTTTGGCCTCTCCCTCCCCCTCCCCCAAACACTTTCTTTGTTTTGGAACACACACTCCAGCCTGTGTCTTGGACACAGAGACCCCCTCCCTTTTGCTGGGTGTGGTTAGCACGTGTCTTTGGCCAGAGCCTATCGCTTAATCTCTTAATGTTTCCGAGAGCTGAGGAGTCTGCTTCTGCCCTCCTGGGCTTCTGTCCAGAAGGTTTCCATTCAAGGAACCCTGCCCCCACCCTTCATTATGCACGGACATAGAGATCTTATAAGACGGGGGAAAAGGGTGGGGCTTTAGCAGGCAGTTTTAACTGGCCTCCACTCTGGTACCCACTTTTGTGGCTTTAATCATCAGACCACGTGAAAAATAGCAAGTCCTCCACAGCCCACAGCTTCATCCGTGAGCCCAAATCCTCATCTCTTCAAGCACAAGGAGCAGGTCTACTTGAGTGAGGAGGGCTGGGTTCACAGCCCTGGGAGCCCTTAATCTGGGGGTGCTTTGGGTCCTTCCTGGTCTGAGATGACAGCTGAGGACATTCCCATACACCACAGTCCTGGGAGACCTACCTTCTGACCAAAGCAAGGCACATCCACGTCTGACATGAGTCTGTACCCTGCCAGTCACTGAGAGAAGCACCAGAAACAGCGGGAGCCCATAAAGGCCAGGAGAGAAGGTGCGGTAAGTGTTGGGGGTAATGTGGGGAACCCGGGTGATAAAATGGAGGATGATACAAATAACTCTTTTAAATAGCAACTCCAACAAGTAGAAGGAAGTGAAGGACTGTTTTTTATTCCTGAAAAGGCAGCCTTTGTAAGAACAAGACTGGGTCCAAGGCCTGTGTGTGTGTGTGTGTGTGTGTGTGTGTGTGTGTGTGATTTGTGGGAGGAGAGAGCAAAGTAACCCTGAAGTCAGTGAATAATTGCACTCGTTCCTCTAGCTCGCTGCACTCAGTAAGGAAGAACCAAGGATGCATGGCTATGAACATAGAAACCACCCTGACTCCCTCACTGGTCCCTTCACAGCTCTGAGCCAAGACCCACATGACTCCCTGGCACTCCTGGGTGGCATTTGGGTTCTGCAGCTCCTGTCTTGGATGCTGACCCCCTGTTTGAGTTTCTCTTGCTTTCACAAAATGGGGCCAACCCGTCATTTCAGTTGGAGTTGGACTGTCACTCAGATGCCACCCCAGCTGTGATAGGAAAGGACTTCCTTCCTCTGGGGTCTCAATTTATTTTGTAGGCTTCCTGAGGGAAGACTTTGCCCTACCCGTACATACTTTTTTGAGTTGAGGACCTTGGGGCTGAGTGATTGGAAGTCCCTCAAGGGATATCAGATAAAAGTGTCTCCTTTCAAACCCACTGGCCCCTGGATCTCTCTATATCCCAAAGCAATGTCTGTCTATCTGGGTAACTCTGGAGAGGCCAACATGGATTTGGACTTCCGCTGGCTGCCTGGGATCACTGGGGTGACCGATGGCAGTCCACCGGTCCAGGGCATCCCCATCCCACTGTGTCAACAGAACACACATCTATGTCACTGGACAGGACCCTCAACCCCTATGAGGCAGTGTGAGAGCCTTGGATGTGTCTCAACCCAGCTTCCAACCCCACCTTTGACCTGTCCTAAGCAAGTGACTTTGGCCAAGGAGTCGAATCTTTTCAAGTCCCATTTTTATTGAATACAAAATAGAAGTAATAAAATATCTTCCTAGAGGATTGCTGTGGCAATTAGAGGTGACCCATGCAGAATGAGTGCCCTGGTGTCTGACAGATCCTAGCTGTGATGATAGTAGCCTTCTTTTATTTAGTCGCTTACTAAGTGCCAGACGCTATAATGTGCTCGTTACATATTTTAGTAGAGGTAGTTTTCATAGGCCACGTACTCTAAGTCAAATAAACATCATTCTCTGTATTTTTCTACAACTTTATTTTTATTATTTTTATTTATTAATTACTCACTCGTTTATAAAACTTTATGTCAAGTCCCCATTCTGCATGATGACCGACACCCAATTCTAGTCATCACTGGGGCATCACAGTGACTTTAGTATTCTCTAAGTTGCGTGGAGTTCAGGAAATTCACAAGTTTCCCTTTTGCTCCTTTCGCTTAGTGTGGCATTTACATTCTAGAGTTGAGTAGTATCCTGGCATGAGTGTGGGTGGAGAAAACACTGAGGCTTCTGGCCCAAGGTCATTCTTTTCCAGGGATGGTGGTTGCCCAGATGTACCTCCTGGTGTTTGGTCATTGGTATCCTTGCCCCAGGCATGCAGACACTGCTCTGTCCCAGCCAGTCCCTGCCGCATGGTCTCTGCCATTCTCTGCTGTGGCATCTTTCTCTCCTGATTCTCAAACCATTCTGTGGGGTAGAGGAAAGCCTTGCTGTTTTCCAGTGCCATGCTGGGGCCACTGGAGACTCAAGGGTGCCCAGGGCCTCTGCCTCGGGAAGACTGTCCTGACCACTCTTTCCCTCTGGTAACTGCCTCCCAGGGCCGGAGAGGCTGGTGCAAAGCGAAGGAGCCTCTTCTCTGAGAGTCCTATTGCTTCCTCTCAGATGCTCTCTCCCTCTTCCCACCTTGGAAGATATTATGGGGGTGGTTGGTGGCGAGACAAGAAAAACTAAGTCCAGCTGATCACATATTCTCCGAAGTATTTTCTATCTTACTTCTGGACAGAGAGCATTGACCTTAATGGCCAAGAATGTGGTGTCTCTGTTCTCAGGCTCTACCAAGGCACCTTCTCTAAAGCGGTGGGGGCTTCAGTCTAACTGACCCAGTAGGTGAGGGCTAAGATGAAAGCAAAGAATGCAAGGTGGCTGGGTAAGGGGGCACTCACCTTCTTATGGCACAAACAAAATCTTACTTAGTTTTTCACACAATCTTATGATGTGGTTTCTATTATCAACTCCATTTTACAGACAGTGAGCTAAGTCTTAAAGAAATGACTTGGGTGTTGAACATAATTCATTCAGCCATGAGATATTTATAGGGTGTCCACTATGTGCCAGGCAGTCTTCTGGGTTTGGGGGAATATGGCAGTAATCAATACAGAAAAGACCCCAGCTCTCCTGGAGCTTACAATAAAGTGGGATGGTGGGGAGTAGGGAAGAAGCAACAAGGAAGATCAACAGGTAAACCATATAGTTTATGCCACTCTGGTAAGCACCAGGGAGAGACATAAATCATGGAAGGGGGCGAGAAAATGCCTAGGAGGATCTGCCTTTGAAAATACTTATTGTGATGATAAGATGAGTGAAGATGATAGAGTAGGCAGTTAATTAGTCATGAGCTTGAGGCAAGGACCATGATAAATAGGTGACATATTAGAAGCCCATGGGCCCAACATCCCGACTTTGTGGCATCCAAGACCTCTCAACATTCTGACCTTATGGCTTCCAAGACCCCTGAGGTTAACAGACCAAGAGCCACAGGTGCTGAACATGTGCTCTTCTCTTCCATCTCTGCCCCTAGACTCATTATCTTTGCGGTTTTAGCCCCACCCCCCATGGGGTAAGGCTGCCATGATGTTTCCAGTACAAACCTTGTAGGGTCAAAAACTCCACTTCCCAACCTGTGGGAGGAGTCCCCCAAATGATTGGAAGCAACCTCCATTAGAAACCACCCCGTCTATGACCCAAGACCCTGCTCACATAAAAACAAAAGACCCCTGTAGTCTCAGAGCAGTTGCCCGCTTAGGCCAGCCCATTCTCCTACCTTGATAGTGTACTGTCCTTAATAAACTGCTTTGTGGTTGCTGCTTTCCTTCTGGTTGTCTTTATTCAAGTGAGGATCCTCAAATCTTTCGTGGGGAATCTAAGAACTGAGACCTCCATCACACAATGCAGACTCTCCCACCAGTAACAAAGAATCCCATGTTGGAGGGAAACAAATCCCAGGGAGAGAGATCAGCAAGCACGAAGGCCTTTAAGTGAGAATCGGCTTGGCTGAATTGCTAAGAAAAGGAAGGGCCAGGGTCTGAATGCAAAGTCTATATGCTTCGCTACCACCTTATGGGGCTCAAATTATTATCATTGCTATTATAATGTCTTTGCCATTGGCCTGACATCAAACCCCTCTTCCACGTGAGCCGTCTTGGTGGGTAGTTGAAAATTCCAGATACTCCCTCCTAGCTCTCCCTGTAACTTGGGATGGTTATAACCCCACGTGCAGAAACACCACCTGGGTTTCAAATCAGGAGCTAGTGATGCAAGGAGGGGAGACTATACAGAAGAACCTCTCGTGACCTGGCGGTCGAGGACAGGGAGCATCATTCGTGGCTGAGTGGGAGCAGTGGTGGACACTGTCCAGGGCTGGTTGTGTCATCAGTGTGAGCTGCAAGGTCAGCGCTAGGTGAGGCAGGACTTGTGTCTGCGCTCGACTGGTTCTGTGCCGTGACCTTGGGTGTTGCTCCTGGCTACGTAGCTGTGAGCCAGGTTCCTGAGATTTCACGGCCATTCGTTGAATTAGCTATTATCCATCTGTTTTCTCCTTCAAAAGAGAAACACAGATTTTACTTTTAGTTCAATAATAATAATAATAAAAAGACTGATGGCAGAAACATTTTCATCCTGCCACCTTATCCCCCAGATTTGGGGTTTGCAATTTTTATAAGGTTTGCATGATGATAAATAAGAAATAGAAATGTTATTAAAGTTGAAGTGAATTTCCTTTCGGGATGTGGAAAATAATGAAAAAGCTATTTCATCTGTTTTCTTTCCTATTTCAAAACGTAGAATGGAAGATGAGGCTGCTTGCTGTTGTGACATTGTCAGGCTTGTCTCAAATGCCCCCTGTGTTCTCACGTTACTCCAGCAAGGCCTTGGAGCAACCGAAAGAAATGGCTCCTATTTCTCTCTCTGCTTTGTCCTCCCAGAGCAGTAAAAAAAAACAACATATCCTTGGAACATTTCACGTCACCTGAAGAACAGCCTTTTTCTCCTCCCTGAAATATATTGACTAAAATAAACTAAGTGTGAAAAAAAGTGAACACATCTGGGTACACATTGCCCCCAAAAGATTATGATACCTGAGGTAAAGTCATAACCCACCTCGCAGGCCTTTATCAGTACTGTATTTCCCTTTTAAGTTCTTTCCTTCGTTTTTATTTTTTTAATTAAAATTAATTATGGACAACATGTGGAGAATGAACTTTATAAAGTCAGTTACACCAAACCGAAGCACTCTGTCCTCATCTCTCCATTATCTCCTTCTCAGAGGCAACTGCTTTTCTGTGAAAAGCGGACAATTTTGTTACTTATTCCTTTACTGGAATTACTATCTGAGTGTTTATCGTAGGCATTATCTAAGTGTTTTCCATGATGGGAGACAGAATTTAGCTGTCTTTGCACTCCAGAGCCCACTTCACACTCTTCCCATACCCCACATCCTTCTCATTATAATACAGCAATATCACGGTTTTGAGAGAGAAAAATCCAGTGTTTATATTATTGTTCCATGTAATGATCTTTACGAGTGATTCACTTAGCAAACTGATTGTTTTTCCTTTCCCTCACAGCATTTGGTTTTTCCTAGCATTAATATTTGTCATATTTTTCATTTGCCTGGGATTGCATGTACAAATCAGTAATTAAATTCCAAATTCTCCTCCAGATGCCAACATCTCCCCTCAAGACGTCCATTCACATCAGGTGTTTCATCATTTTTTCTTCAGGCGCCTCCTGACCTCTTTCAATCACCCCTGCCTTGTGCTCAGCAACCCTCCAGGCATCTACCTTCCCGGCAGCTTAGGGGCTCTATGTCCCCCTCTCCCCGGAGTGGCCTTCTCATTAATCGTGCCCCATGTCACCATCTTATTCCTATTACTCATTCCTACTACTCCCTCATTTTGTTGGAGCACATCCTCTAGTGGCTTCCGGAACAAGTAGAATGGAAGGTGATTTTTTATTTTGGTGAATGTGCTGATCTATAAATGTTTTTATTTTACCCTCACACTTCATTTATTTATCTAGTATAGTTTGGGAATAGAATTCGAGATTGGAAATTATTTTCCCTCAGAGCCCCATTGTCTTCCATCTTCCAGTTTGATATTGGTCTGTAACACTCTGATTCCCAACCCCACATGATCTGTTTTTTATCACCCTCTTCTGGAAACTTATGAAATTTTGTCATGGACCCTATTGTTTGGAAATTTCACAATGGTATGCGATGGTGTAGGTCTTTTTGTTTTTATTTTTATTTTTTTAGTCCCTTGTTCTAGTGAATACTTTTAATCAGAAAGTATTGCTGCTTTTTAGTCCTTGGAAATTTTCTTGAAATATATTTTTGATGATTGCATGTATCTCATTTCCTCAGATTTCCTAGAAATTCTATTATTTAATTATGAAATTTCTTGGGCCTATATTTTTATCTTTATTTTACTTTGTGATTTTCCCTCTCTTCATCTACTTTCTTAGAGATCTTCCTTTTAAAACTTTCTGTTGCATTTTTCATTTTTATTACCATATTTTTAATTTCCAAGATCACCTTTTTGTTCCCTGGATATTTTGGTTCCATCTTCCTTTGCATGGTCACAATATTAATTTTCTGAAGCTATAAATGATGGGTATTCTTAAAAGTGTGCCTTTCCCCAGCCTCCATATTTTCCATGTTGCCCCATTTTTCTTGTATTATCTGTAATATCAGAACATTTCATTAAATGCCTGGATTTCTGATGGTCCTCAGTTGTCTGATCATATACCAGGATGAGAGACTTCAAAGCTGAATAGAGGCTATAAGTATGTATGGGCCTTGCCAACTGCGAGGTAGGGGATGTGGGTGGGCTTTAACTTGCAGAACCCTGCACATCAGCATCTTATGGTTTGTCCCTCTGTGTTTGTCAGATGCCCCAGTGATGACGCTGGTCTCTTTCCTGGAGTCTGGGTACTTTATCTGCCAGCATTCTGGAGTCAAGGAGGAAATAATGCTGAGGGTCAACAATCATTAAGTGAACTTTTACTTGTCCTTCTTATTTTTAGTATGCACATACATCTTACTTATACTTAATGTCCGGCAGTTCGAAAACCCTTTGTTTCAGAGCAGTGGTTCTCGCACTTCACCTGTTAAAAAATAAAACATATAAAGGGGTGCCTGGGTGGTTCAGTTGGTTCCCCAACCGACTCTTGGTTTCAGCTCAGGTCATGATCTCAGGGTCCTGGGGTCTAGCACCATGTCTGCTCCACACTCTGCAGGGAGCCTACTTAAGAATTCTCTCTCCCTCTCCCTCTGCCCCTCCCCCTGCTCACATGCACACTCTCTCTCAAATAAAATAAATCTTAAAAAAAAGAAAAAAAAAGACAACCAGACTTAAATTTTCTGTTGTAGGAAGTCCGAGGTGGGGCCCAATAATTTGCATGTATAACAAATTCTCAGGCGATACTGAAGCTGCCGGTCCTGGGACACTACCTTAAGCACCGCCATTTTAGATAACGAAATCTCTAGTCTGCTGCTGGGCGAGAAGGAGCAGCTGCCTGGCTGTGAAGAATGTGGGATCTCGCTGATTGTTTCAACCCAGCCCACCAGGTTTTAGCCCCATCTTCCACTGGTGTTAAGTTCTTAGCGACTGTGAGTCTCTGAGCCTTTGGAAAATGCTGGGATATAAATTGGGGTGCCTCTTGTCTTTTCCCACCACTGTTTAGGATTCAGCTTTCTCAAGTTTTCTGAGTCAGATTTGGATTTGGATTGGTAGCTTCCAAAATTGTGTTGCTATTACCTTCTCTCCTGTTCTTTTTTTTCTTTGCTGAATATGTGGCATTTAAAATCCCTTTACTAAAAATAAAATAATAAAATAAAATAAATAAAATAAAATAAAATAAAATAAAATAAAATAAATAAAATAAAATCCATTTACTGTCATTTTACTGAGACTTAGGGAAGGGTAAGAGCTTAATGAATGCATCTCGTCCTCTATGGTTAGCCAAAAGTCCTCGTATCTTTCTTTAGTCCTTCTCTTCTATCCAGTGTCACTTTTCCTTCATTTATTCTATTATCAAAAATTCCAATTAGATGTATGTTGGAGCCTCTCAATCTATTCTCTGGTTTTCTTAATAGTCCTTTTTATTAATTAAAAAAAAACCCAACAACCTTTTTCTCTTCCTGCTGACATGTGGATGGATTCTTTGTTAACTTCTTTCATATATATTTCTTTCATATATATTTCACATTCGTTTCCTGATTTTTTTTTGTTTCACCATTTCTTGCTCTTATTTAATGGAATTCATTTCTTACTTGTTCTCTTTGAGAATTTTAAATACTCACACTTTAGTATCTTTGGCAGACTGATTTAACAAAATCAATTTTATATGGAGAGAATACATGTTCTGATTTTTAATTTTGTTGGCTTCTTTATTAGCTTTGGGAGTTTTTGTTTTGTTTTAAGATTTTATTTATTCATTTGACAGAGAGAGAGACAGCCAGCAAGAGAGGGAACACAAGCAGGGGGAGTGGGAGAGGAAGAGGCAGGCTCATAGCAGAGGAGCCTGATGCGGGGCTCGATCCCAGAACGCCGGGATCATGTCCTGAGCCAAAGGCAGACGCTTAAGGACTGAGCCACCCAGGCGCCCCTAGCTCTGGGTTTTTAAAATGTATTTTATAGTTTTGGTCAATAGGGTCATTTTAGTAGAGGTTTTGTTTTAGGCTGTTTTCCCATCTCTTTCTTGGTGCTTTCTTCTCCCTACACACTGGTTCTCAAGGTCACTTTCACTGGGCACCAAATCCCCAGTGGAGAATCAGGTCTCCTGTCACATGGCAATACTCATCATCACATGGGGATATTGGGTTGATTGAGGAATGAATCACTAAGCCAGCAGCCTCCTTATTTGGGAGGCTATACCTGTCCTCTAACGTCTCTGGCTTCAGTGTCAGTTGGGGAATGTTTCCAGTTTCCAAGGCAAGCAGCCACACCCCAGCACAGGCCCTCATCTTGTGTTGAGCACTTTCAGCCCCTTTGCTCTGCTGGAACTGAACTGATCACAGCCCGAATTCTGGCCTGGGGCCCAACAGGCCCATGTGGCCTATCCACTAGGTGTTTGCCTTTCTGTTCTGTTTCTGGTACACAGCTATGGTTATTTGCTTTATAGCCTGGCTGTACTGTTTTGGAATCTTGATTTTTCTCTTTTGTCTAGTAAGACTCTCAGATGAGAATCTAGTGTCTCCAAGCTTCATGCTGCCCTGTGGCTGAAGCTCTGCTGGGGCGGAATGCTGTTGTTTTGTCCCACCCTCTATTCCCAAGACTGGTGATTTTGGGGCCTGAAGCTGAGCATGGCAAGCTCAGTCCCCTTCTCCCTCTCTCTCTCTCTCTTTTTTTTCTTCCTCCTTTTTGTATCTATTTGTTGTATCTGTCTCTTGCAGACAATATGGATTCTTCTCTTCTTCCTCATGTTGTAACTTTTATAGGGGGTGACTCTGTCCCTTAGTGGGAAAGTGTAAGGCTGTCTAATACTGTCTGTCCCTGGGTGAGCAAGTCAGTCTAACTACTGGGGCTCCACATAAGCAGGACTGTGCTGTCTGTCACATACCTGAGCATACAATGGAGCAGTTATCAGCAATAAGAGGGATACTTTGATTTCCATATATCTGGCTGCTATGCCTGTATCTCAGTTGGTATGGGAGAGGGGAGAGAAAATTACGTATTTGCCTCTAAAAGCCCTAATATTGCCAACATGTTTCGAGAAGAAAGATCTCATCAAAGCCTGAATTGACACATCCAACTTTGTTATGCTTTTATTTAGGGGGAAGATAGATAGATAATAAATAAATAAATAGATATATATATTAGATATAGATATATAATAAATATATATATAGTTACAATTCTATTTGTAGAATTATATATATATTATATTATATGTATATATAATTCTATTCCTGTTCTATTTTCTCATTTCTCTATTCTATTCCCTTATTTATTTCCTCTGATTTTCTACATTGCTGCCTTTTTTTTAAATTCCTGTCTTTTAATGAATTGACTGTGTTTTCTTTATTCTCTTACCCCATCACAGATTTGGAAGTTTTTCATTCTGTATCTTTTCTTGTAGTCATTACCCTTAAATTTTTCAACACGCTTGCCTTATGTCACCAGAGTGTAAATACAACAGCAGCAAACAAAGGGGTATTAGAGCACCAATCACCCTCCTCCCATTTCACATGGTCTTTTTGTCCTGTATTTTAGTTTCACTTTCTTCTTCCACCTTCAAGTTAGTCATAATTTGTAATCATTTAATGTTGATTTAGGTTTATTCACCTGGTTTCCAAGTTCACTGATCATCATTCATTTTTGCAATGTGGTCCTTTCTCTCATTACTTCTGAGATCTTTCCTTTGGAGTTCCAAAGTTTCAATGTAATGTATCTCTTTGTGGATATCTATCTAGCATCTGTGTATCCATCCACCTACCTAGCTATCATCTGTGTATCTAATCTCTTTCATATGGCTAATTGTGAATCTCAAATCTTATAATTTGTGCCTTTTATTAAATATAGAATATTCTCCACTGTTAGCTAGTCAAATATTGCATCTCTTCCATTCTCTGTATTATATCTTTTTGGAAATCTGAGTAGTTATGTGTTAGATAGTTTCATTCCAATCTTCACATCTTTCAAATTCCCTTATTTGTTTCCATTTCTTTCTTTCTTTGTGCTGCATTCTGGGTAATTTTCTCAGGTGTACCTTTGAGGTCACTAATTGTCTCTTTCTTTCCAGGTAATGGGGTTCTTTAACCCATGGAGGTTTTTGTTGGTTTGTTTCAATGACTTAATTGTTAAATCTATTAACGTTATTGATTCTTTTAAAAATCTGCCTGTTTTCCTTAATGTCTTGCCCTTTTCTCATATATTCCATTTTTTCTTTCATGCTTCTAATCACTTAGACAATTAATTAATCATTTTTCAACATTTATGTTATCTAATTTTTATTTGGCAACAGCCTTGCTGTTTATTTTACCCAGTGACTTAACTCATGGTATATTTTCCCTCATTGCATTAGTTAGGGTTTGCTTTTACTGTGAGTTACAGAAATATATAAAATAGAAGTTTCTTTTCTTCTCATATCAATGTCCTGATGTGATGTAAACAGTCCAGTGGTGACAAGTTGATGCCACAGTTGTCCTCATGGTCCAAGATGGAGCAATAGCCATCATTCCATGATCCAAAAAGCAGGGTGGGCAAAAAGAAGGAGCAAAGGGCACCTTTCAGCTGTCTTTTGGGGAAATTCACTGGAAGCTGCCATACAACACTTCTGTTCATAATCTACTATCTAGAACTTAGTCATACGGCCACCCCTAGCTGCTAGGGCATTTGGTAACTTTTAAGATCTAAGCAAGGGAATGTGGAAATTCTTGAGATAACTAACCAGGCATCTCTGCTACATTCAAATATTTCATAATATTGAATTATGTACACATCTTAAGTGGGATTGTATCTGTATGAGTCTATGACTCCTATACCACTAGGGTTGAAGGCTCACCCCCCCACCCCAGCCCAAGTTTTCTAGTCTTGTTTCTGCCAGATTCCCCAAAGTATACCTTGTTTGGGTCTAGTTTTTTAGTTAATGTCTTGTGTTGGGAGGGCAGGGTCACCAAACAACATGGATAACATAACGCTGATCTCTAAACCTGTGTGAGGCCTGTCCTTATGGTTATATATTCTTAGAGAAGATTTTATTTTTGCTCTCAGAACTCAATCAAGATAGACAAGCAAACTGATACAAAAAGAATGGATTGAGTGGATTTTTAAGTTTGTTCTATCACTCGGAGTGTCCTGACTTTAGGCCTTTGCTCAAGCATCAAATTGTGCAGGCCCAAGGCTGGGTCTCCTGTTCCAACGTAGACATAAAAATCCAAGCCTTTAGGTCGATGAGACGGACACCCTTGTACCCCTCCCCACCTACTTACCAGGGAAGTTGCAGGACCAACTCACAGGGGTGTAGTTTCCCCTTTATTATAATCCTCCCGGGATTTCTCTTACTTTCTTAAAACCCTTCTAAGCTCATATACATTTTATTATTTCTTTCTAGCATTTCTAGGTATTTTTTAGCAGAAGAATTTAAAATCTGAAATCTACCAGTCTATCCTTTCACACTTTTAATCTAGTTAAAATAGCCAGAATGTATTTCCGCTGCTCGCCACCAAGACTACTGACAGATGTAATTTGTGTTTTAGAATCTGCACCCTTGGGCCTGGGCCTGATTCTTGTTGACCCCTGAGGTTTAATGTTTTGCTGGCAGGTTCCCGCTAGAGAATGACAGACGGGCACTCCCGGGCTCCTGACATGATTCCCCACTAGAGCAGTTCAGAAAGAGTGTCCCATTCCAAGCCAACTTAGGCAGACCCCATGAACTCAGCACTCCCATGTACAAGCTTTGTGGAGCTCCAGCCCCCAGCACTCTCCTGTCTGAGACAGCAGCTTGGGGATTCAGAAAACCCTAGCAAGAAGCATATTTTCTACTTCAGAGGGACTGAAATCCAACCCATCGATGCCAATTGCACTGAGGAATCAGAATTTGGCAGCAAGGCTTTGGAGTATAGGGATGAAAATGAACTCATTCCATCAGGGTGGGGCGGGCCCCCAAATGCCTACGGCTGGGATAGAACAGGACCAGGTGCTTGCCTGGCAGGCCCTGAGCATCCCTGGGGTGGCAAGAGGCACTGGGGGTGAGAGGAGTGCCAAGGATGCATGGGCAGAGGAGTTAGGCTCATCTGCCCTTTGGTCTCGGATCTGCCACTCACCTGCTAAGTCACTCGGGGCTCACCCTGCCCTCTCTTAGCATCAGTTTATGTGGTTTTGGTTTGATTTTGAGTTTTGTTGTTTTGGTTTTAGTTTTGTTTTTTGCTACGGAACTGAAGATAAGCTTGCCAGCCATGTCTACCTTGTCCTGTCGTGAGGACCAGATCCCTCGCAGATGTTATCCATGTGTGGGAGAGAGGTCATGTTACCGTCTTCACGTTACAAGTTGAAGAAGCTGAGGCCCAGAGACATGAAGTGAGTTCTCCGATATCAGAGAGTCAGTGAGTAGCAGAGCTGGGGCTCAGATCCGAGGCTTCTGACCCCAGAACTCACTCCCTTTCCACAGTGCCCCCACTGTATAAATATAAGGTAAAAGCGGGGAGAAGGGGACTCCCAGCTGTTTATGTGCAGTGTATCATTCACTCTCCGTACAACAGTCGACGGTTCTAGGTTAGTTTTCTTACACCTGTTTTACAGATGAGAAAACTGGGTATCTGAGACTTCCCATGATTTACCCAAGGTAACAGCGATTTCAAGAGTAAGGATCTGAATCTGACATTGCCTGGTCGCAAAGCCTGGGCTCTGTCTCTCTCTCTCGGTTTCTTTTTACAATACTCTCCAGATATTGGCATGCTCCCCTAAAATCCATATGCATTTAGACAAGGTTCAAATCAATTAGTTCACACTTTGCTGCTGGGGCTCCTTTGTGCCAAAGGTGATCAAGGTGCTTCCAGTTTTATGCATTCAAACCCAAGGAGGCCTCTTTCCCTACTTCTTGCATGACAGCCCAGAATTGAGAACCACGGTGCATATGGTGTTTGCAAAATGCCAGTTGTGTATGGGTGTTTAAACTTTAGTTTTGCTGCTTTTAATTTATTTATGCAAGCAAGCCGCCTTTCATGAATTTTAATCTGCACTGCCTTAAAGAAGTGCTTTCCAAATGGGACAGCATTTGTGATCACCACTAAGCCATTCTAACTGCTCGCAGGCCTGGGGAGAGAGGCAGCGGAGAATATTAGCAAGCTCTGAGCCGTCCCTGTGTCATCCCGGGCATTGTGGCGTAAAATGTGCTTCGTGTCTAGAAGAAAAAAACCCGTGACTCGAGTCTTTGGTTATTTTTAATGCTGAGCGGCAGAACCACGGGGAATATTATGAGTTCCCAGATTTCTGACAGGAGGGACTCGCAGCGAAGTGCTTTCTTCAGGAGAGAGAGACACTGCTACAAGTCTTTATTCATTTATTTATCATGCTTCAGTTCCCTAAAAAAGAAAACACTTCTCCTGTGCAGGGGAAATTGCTTCAATGGATAGATTGCATTTAAATAATTTAAGTATAAAATTACTCGAACAGGCCGACTGATATTTCGAAAACGAAACAGTCACAATCACTTAAGAGCACCGGCGAAGTTCGTGATTCGGTGTATAGATGAGGTGTGGGGAGAAGCTTCTGTCCGCCTGGGCTGGGTGTCTGTCCTGCCTGTAGGCTGCCCTGGGGGAAGGGGCTTTCTGGTCGGGTCCTGCAAGGAGAGGACCAACAAGGAGACGCTGGGTCTTGCAGATGTGAAAGGTGAACTGCTTGCAACTTTTGCCCCACCTTTTTGGGTTTTCTTTTTCATCGAAGCGGTGAGGAGAAACAGAGGTGGCACCGGATTGGAGTCCAAGAGACTCTTATCTCGTCTGCGTGAGCCCACTGCCCAACCTCCCTGATCCCCGATTCCTCATCCGAGCAAGAGGAAGATAACGCCAAGCTCACAGAGCTCTGAGGGCAAAATCAGCATCCAAGAGAGGACCCAGCATGGTTCTTGGCACGTAATGGTCCATCGCGTCGTGTCTACAGCACATTCTGGGAGGCCGTTCCTGCCGATATGCCGTCTGGGCCTAGAGAGAGCCTTTGCCTTCTCGGGAAGTCTTCATCTATGCCAGCAATAGGCTGTCTTCCGCCCATCCACGCCCATGCAAATATTGTTAGACCAGCGTTCTCCCTGTGCTTCTGCAGAAAGCATTTCTTTAGGTGGGATTTATGGTCTGCTAAGACCCTGAAGATCCTGGCAGAGAAGCAGCTCTGTGGTCAAACGCATTTGCAAAATGCTATGCACGACTGCCCTTTCTGGAGATTCACTGGGCGCCTTGGCTCTGAGAAGTCCTGCTGACAAGAAGCCTTTTTACTTTAAGTTTAACTCCGCATTTATTAGTCTTATTTGGCGGTGAGGGCCTTCCCACCCCAGCATCCATGCCAAATGCCCCGTTAGTATCTCTTGGAATAGGACTTACTGAAATACACTGAGGGAAACTGCCCTAAGAGGGTTCTTCCTCCGCCCGTCCTGCTCTACTGCTTTCTGTCTTATTTTTCTATGAACCGGGTTTGGGGGCTCTAAAGGTCCTCTCCTGGTTACTATTGCCGACTTAATTAAGCAAATGCACTAAGTGCAGGGCTGAAGATCATCAATATCTTCTCCTGTAGAACGGGGACTGAATAGACGCACAATTGGGAAGGGTTAGTAGTATGTGTGAAGTAAGCGCGGGGTGAGGGGGATGAAGGCGGGGATAAAGGGAGCCGCCTGGGGCCTGACCTGGGAGCGTCAGGTGGGACGCCTGGAGGAGACGGAGGAGGCGTCACATCATCACTTTGCCTGGTCTGTTGTCTGCGGTGCTTGGAGGCGCGCTGCCTCGGAGGTATTCTAAATTCTAGGAAGCAGCATGTATGGGTAGGGGTGGCAGCTTCTCAGCAGCACCAATGTTTACTTTGAAGAGAAAATGTCTGCTTTGTAGGCAAATGTTTTCAGCATGGAAATGATCATTGCAATTGCTGTGGTTGTCACAAATGTTTCATCAGAGCCGATAAAGCAGCTGAGTGTTGGCAAAATCGATGAAAACATCTTGAGAAGTGTTCGCTGCCTACTTAGCCGTCTGCGGCTCATCTGGTGCGAGGGAGGAGGGGGCAGGCGGTGAGCTGAGGCCACACAGGAGGCTGGAGAGGCGGCGTGGCCCGCCGGACCGGCACGCGGCCTCTGCGGTCGGACTGCCTCGTTGGCCCCTGCAGGCTCTGTGACCTTGGCCAGATGGCCTGACCTCTCTGTGCCTTCATGTCGTCCTCATTTGGGAACTGTGGATAATAATAGTACTACCTTCATTGTTATTGTACCGATATAAATATTGAATCAATACATGCTTAGCATGTAATAAATATTAGTTAATACAATCATTCTTTGAGGCTCAAAATCCGCGCACCATTGTGTCATCCAGTAGAGAGGCTTTACACAGCACTACTTAATCAACAGGTATTCATTGAGCATCTTCGATGTGCCTAGGGGCTGGGGACCAGTGGGGACTGAAACAGGCCGGGTTACTGTTGTCTCAGAGCTCTCTCTGTACCAGGGCAGACAGAAAAATCAAATACATCAATAAGGTACCTTCAGAGACTGACGCACGTTCTAAAGAACCTCAGTCAGAGCGATGAAAAGGAGATGAAGTAGAGTCACAACTGCCCGCTGTCCTCAGACGGATACAGAGAAAATAGATTGTATTTAAACGTCTAAACTTCTCCGGCACTCTTCTTGTGCTGGAAAATAATTAGCTTTCTTCGTCCGATCTGTAATTTGGATCTCATGCAAGAAGCCGAAGAGCCGCGTCAAGACGACATCGAGGTGTATGGCGAAGGGGCTGTCTTACCTGGCATCTCAGGCTGTTCTTGGGGAGGGGGCCTCAGATCTGTGAGGCATTCCTGTGCTGTCCTCCAGGCTCTGGCATAATGACTTCTGTCTGATGGCATCCATCCCATTTGTGCCTGAGTCTGTGGCAAGTGTTTAGCTTTGTTTTCTGCCTCGCAGCTTAATCTGGACCCGGTAGCTTTCCCTGCCAAGTGATCTTCCTCTCAGCTCTCCTTGGCACTGGAGACCCATCTGAGGCTCTGCACCTGGCAAGACAGCACCAGCCCTGGCCTCCATTCTGTATCCTCTGCTGGGACTCACCCCTGTCATTTCTACAATGGACTCCATGACAGGTCTAACTGCTTCCAAATCAACAGCCTTCTGAGTCCCCTTTCAGAAACTTCTGAGTCTTTTACACACCCCATGGGAACCAAGAGAGGTTTAGGAGAGCTGTAAGCCAGTACCTCCTTCTACTAACTTTTCTGCACTGTCAAAGTGGCGGGGTAAGGGGTCAGCTGCCAGGAGAGCACACACACCCACCCTCTATCTGAAACAGGGCAGAAAACCCCCGTCCATGCTCCTTTCATGCCAGTCTGGATGTTTCTAAGCCACTCCCCTTAAGTTTCAGTTCTGAGATGAAGGGGAGGAGACATGAAAGCCTGGGGATCAGCACTTCCCTCCCCGCCCCCGCCCCGTCTCTATTCTTTTTTTTCAAAATCCCTTAGGTTAAAAAAAAGATAGAATTATCCATCTTCTATGTCATAAGCTTCCACTCTAAGGTGAAAAATGTCATGTAAAGAGCTTACAGATCACTGCTTCCATCTTTACAGCAAAAGAAATGAAAAAAAAAATGAGAAAATGAAACATGAATGACTTTTCTTAGTCCCATCAGAGAGCTGAGGTAACAAGGTAGACAAACATCCCAAGATCTGGAGAGACCAGTGAATCTAAAGAGATGCAGGTGAGATCTGCTTACTTGGAGCTGAAGCTGCTGGAGCCATAAATTCGTGGGAACGCTAAGGCGGTGAGCAATGTTGCTGAATTATCTGAAGCTAAGCGTGAGTCAGCATGGACGTGGAAGGCTCCTGGGGACTGCAGTCGTGGGGGAACCACCACACGTTCGTTCATGATCTTTCTTTTCCTCTAGGAAAAGCTGAAGACCCAACAAGAATTCCCTGGTGGTTCTGGCAGGGAAAAGGGAAGAATAATCATTGTGACATATGCCCAGGCCATTCTCCACAAGCAAGCCTTACTTTCCAGGAACGAAAAAAATCACCAGAGCCTTATCCTATCTGGGATAAGGGCCAGTTGCCAATTCCGGCTCCCTCTAGTTTTTTTTGTGCCGCCTAAGGCTGGGGGGAGCTATGCCAACATAGAAACACTTGTGAAGACCACCGCTCAGAGTCACAAGCCTGCTGAAAGACCAAGATTTAATCATAAGATTAGACAATGCTCCCCCTCCTACCCATCTTAGCACCACACCAACAGGCCTCCAGCGTAATAGTGGATTTTAGCTGAAAGAACTGTAAGACTCTCTTGAGGAAGAGTATGTGGGGAAGCCCAAAGACGACAGAGGAGACTATAACAAGGACATGGGGGAAATCTGAAGCAGCTAGCATGTACAGCAAACAGTAAACATAGCCTAAATTCTACCCAGATTAACCCAAATCCTCACATTCTTTTTATTTTAATTCCTACTACCCAATACAACATGTCTGGCTATCAAAACAAACAAAAACAAAAAACAACAACAACAAAAAAACAACTACAAGCCATGCTAAAAGTCAAGAAAAGATACAGCCCAAAAAGATAAGGCAAGCATGAGAATCAGACTCAAATATGACCCGGGTATTAGAATTATCAGACAGGGCATGTAAAATAACCATGATTACTATGTTAAAAGCCTAGTGGAAAAAGCAGACAGCATGCAAGAATGGATGGGTCGTGCAGACAGAGATATGGAAATGCTAAAAAAAGAATCGAAAGGACATGTTAGAGGTCAAAATGACTGTAATAAAAATTAAGATTGACCTTGATGAGTTTATTAGTAGACGGGACGCACCAACGAAATAACCAGCGAGTTTGCAAATAGATCAACAGAAACTTCTGAAAACGAGATAGAAAGAGGAAAATGAATGAATGAATAATAATAAAGAACAACAGAACATCTGGGAACCTTGGGACAGTTTCAAAAGGTATAACATGTGTATGGGAATATCAGGAGACGAGGAAAGAGAGAATGGAGCAGAAGAAATACTGCAAGTAATAATGGCTGGGTATTTTCCCAAATCAATGACACACACTAAATCACAGATCCAGAAAGCTCAGAGAATATCAATAAATATCAGAAATCTACACCCAGACTATCATAGTCAAGCCACACATAGACACACACACACACACACACACACCCCAAAAAAAACAAAGACAGAAAATTCTTGAATGAAGCCAGAGTGGGGGGTGGTCATGAGGAGAACTTTACCTGCCAAGGAACAAAATAAGAATACAGGACACTTCTCATCAGAAATCATAATGGAGTGAAGAATTTAAGTCTTAAAAGAAAAAAAAAACTACCTAGAATTCTATATTCCGTAAAATTATCCTTCAAAAATGAAGAAGAAATAAAGGCATTTTCTGATAAACAAAAACTGAGAGAATTCATTACTAACAAATCTTCATCCCAAGAAATGTTAAAAGAAGTTTTTTAGGCAGAAGAAAAATTTTATAAGTCAGAACTTGAATCTGCATTACAAAGGGAAAAGTATCAGAGAAGAAATAAGTGAAGATAAATAAAAATTGTTAATATTTCTTACTTTTAATTGGTAAAGGTTTAAAGTAATAATAGTAACAATGTATTGGGTGATTATACCATATGGATAAGTGAAATGAATGACAATTCATAAGGGAAACGATCTGGTGGTGATGCAGTGAAAGTTCCAGAATGGGGAAATCACAGAGTTGGATTTCTTCTTTTCAATCATCATGTTGAGGCACTGAATACATTATGGAGGGCAAGGCTGTTGTGTCCAAAGAATCACCTTTCAAAGCCCGCAGATAAAGCTTACCTTGGCCAAGGGTTTTTTTCTTTTTGTTTTTGTTTTTACTTTCCTCTCCTGATACTTGCTTCCTGGCTAGGATTCCTGGTGCTGTGGAATTCTGGGAAAGTCACCTTGCCTGACAACAATTTACCCCTAAGACCTGAAATGATGTTTGTTTGACTTTATTTTCTGGGTCGAAATGTATAAAAGAGAGACTCGTACTCATTAACTAAGAGACAATCATAGAATAAGTTCTTACAAGCCATTCCAAATAAGGTAAAAAATAAAGAATTTAATCAGACTATTGTCGTCACAGCAAGCCAAGATTAATTCTTCAACTTGGAGAGAAGAGGGGGAAAGGAGCATTTTTTTTTTAATAAGAAGGAAGAGTAAAGGAAAAAAAAGAGGTAACTTTTAAGCATAGCAAAACATTAAACATTTTTTCTGGAAGTTTCCTCATCTAAAAAAGTTCCTTCAGCTAAAAACAATAATACCAGCTTCCTGAGGTTTTTATAAGGATTAAATGAGATAATCAATGTAAAGAGCTTTATTATCGTCATCATTGTTCTTACTGCTATTATTACTGTGTATTTCTGTGTAACTTAAGCCTGACTTCCTATTGTAATTGTATCTCTATTTTCCTTCTACCTCCCATCTGTACATCCTCCTTTCATTATATTAATTTCTAAATGTAGTTCAAAATCGTAATTGGAGCAATGTTCTTTATAAGTAAATGCTGTAAATTGTAAACAAAACAAGAATTCTATTTGCCAGCCCTGTGTCAAACCCTATTGTGGAATCCTGGAACAGATCAATCTTATATGCAGGTACCATCTGGCTTAAGCGAAATGGTATTTGTGTTGAATGTGGTCGGAGAGACTGTGCTCCTGCACTTGGCCACAGCTCATCTCAGGGCAAGAACTCAGCTCAGAACGGGGAGCAGAGGTAGCCTCACACGGCGCAAGCCCCTGCCTAGTGCCCTCATTTAGGGCAGAGGGGAAAACAGTATCCAGCCAAGGGCCCTGCTTTCAAGCAGTGCTGGGCCAATGGCTGCTGCTGGAGAGGGTTTGGGAAGAAATAAGAAGAAAAGAGAAGCGAAGCCAAAAGAGTGGTGTGTGGAAAAGCATCATGACAACAGTAGGCATAGGACGGGAATGCGGGAATGCCCTACATCATGGCTCCCCCGTGTGGGCGAGACGCTTAGCTCTTTGTGCCCATCTTTCATCTGTGAAATGGGGATTGTGCTAAGGGAAGAGCGGTATTACATCTTGCAGGGCCTCCTTTATGGTTTGTTGTTGTTGTTGTTGCCATGGACCCTTTTGGTAATCTGTTGACCTATCTGTGGACGTTATCTTTGTCTAGGTTCTTCAGCAAGCCGATCTCGAATGCAAGTAATTTATTTGGGAGGTGAAGGAAATACCCATCGAGAAGTGGGAAGGAAAGGCAGCCAATTAAGTGGACAACTGGAACTTAGTCCCACAGGCTCTTCTGGGACAAGGAATGCAAGACCACTTCTCAGCACTTTCCCACCTGAAGGGGGAGGGAGCTGGGGTAATTATACACCTGCTCCCAGGTGCTCAGGCCTGGGCACTTCCAGCCTGCCACACATGGGCACCAGGCAATGCTTCTTTGCATAGCTGGTGGAAAGGAGAGATCTCAGGCGCAGCAGTTGGAAGCCAGCTCCAGCCCACGGAAAGGTCCAGGGGATATGCAGAAGGGCGCTTTCCAACATCTGCTACAGACCCCCTTCTCAGAATATTGTTTTGAAATGCATAAAATAAAATTCATAGGATTACAAAGAAAACCAATTATATTGAAATTCAGTTCTATCCACAGACCCCTGGGGGGACCCCAGGTTAAGAAGCCCTGCTAAGGTTTCTTTTCGATGTGAAATTATATGGTTTTATGACCTAAGAGCATGGATTGTGTTACTCTGCCAGGAGGTGGTTGAGTAAAGCTCTGCACAGTCTATGCAGAAACCATTTCAGAAGAAAAATGCGCTCACCCAACCTGACAATCCCCCACAGCTCAGGGACTATGAACGATGCTGCTGGCCTCTCTCACTCCCTTTCTATATTTTACACTGTTTGTTTTGCATTGTTTCTGTTTTTGCGTTTTTAATGTGTCCTTTGTTAGCCCCGAAAGCCCTCTGGGGCAGCAATTCACCCACATTGCCCTGGCAGCCACACTGCCCTCCTCCGCCGTCCCCCGGGGAGCTCCATCTTTCAAGTCATGGCTCTGAAGCACGAGGGCCCCAGAGCCCTTGTGCCACGTCGCCACGGTGGCCCAGGGTCCGTCCTGTGGCATGATGGTGCCAACAGGTGGCTGCGTGCGGGGTGCCCGAGCAGCCGCCCCCCTGGGAGCTGTGCGCCACGGAGACCCCACCCACCTCCTAATGTGCCTCCATGGCTCTGTTACTCACAGCTAAATTACAGTATTATGACTTCATTGTTGAGTCCCAATTCTCCTAATTATAGCCTAGAGATCTATTATTTGATTTGGTAACACCAAGTGCTTCTTTTCTAAATCATGTAATCTCTTGTAGCTTATTAATGTCAGGTTTGCGCACACGCAGGGACTTGGTTGTTTGCCAGGCAGAATCAAATTTTCAAATTTTCGCTGTGTTATGTTACAGGGCTTTGCTTGTTACAATCTAATTATATTGGCACTGAAATACCGAAAACCAATTTATATTAGAAAGCTCTTTAACTCTTTCTTTGGAGTGAATTTACATGCATAAGTGTCTACCACACCATTGGTCTTTTTGTTTCTCCACTGGGAAATCCCTTCTGGGAAAGAGGTAAAAGTAACAGTCCCTTTCTATTAAAAAGTCTGCTGTTAGCGGGCAAAAACGGTGAATGCGGCCATTCTCTTGGTTGAAGGCTGGGGAAGGAAGGGAGCACGCCTCTTCCAACCCCCTGTGTGCTCCCGCAGCCTCCCTGCCTGGGACACTGGGAAACCCCTCTGCCGGTGGGTGTCACCTGGCGGCGGTACCATCCCCAGCCTTGGACTATTTCACTTCCTCCGTGTCCCCTTCTCTCCTTCAGACGTATTTTCCCATGCTCCATTTGCTAAGAGGGGCCCAATGGATCCTTTGTCCTGAGACATTGCCCTTTGCAGACCAGGAGGGTCTTGCAGCCTCAGGAAGTTGGTCCAGCAAAGGGACCTCCTTCATTATCCCACGCTGTCTCCTCAGGGGGTGCTATGGCTGTTGTATCTGGCTGTCAGGCTATCTGCCTTGTCACTCTGTCCATCCTCCCAGTGATGGCCACGGCTTTCTGACCCCCGGATCACTGTTATGGCTGTACAGACAGTTATCACCAGGAAATACTATCTGTACCTAAATCATCCAGTATCCCACCTTTGAAAAGGAGCGCCAACTTCCTCCTAGCTTTTTTTTTTAAGACCTTATTTTTTAGAGCAGTTTAAGGTTCACAGAAAAGCGGAGAGGAAGGTACAATCGCACCCCCACCCATGCACAGCTTCCCCCATTATCAGCGCCCCCCTCCCCGCCGAGTGCTACCTAAGTGACCTGGCTCCAACCTCACTTCCCGGTCGTTCAGAGCTATGCTCTCGCTCACTCATTAACTCCAGCAACACTTTGTCCTGTTTCGTGTCTTCCCCCGTTTCCCTTTTCCACTCTATCGCCTCGGCACACATTCTTTCCTCGGTCTGCAAATGCTCTTGGCATTTACGGCTTCTACTCATTCTTCACATCTCAGAGAAAATGTCACTTCCTTAGAAAGAACTTTCTTTCCCTCTGTTTAACCAAGTGCCCCCACAAACACCCCATTTCGTTTATTCTACCTTGTATTTATTTGTTTTCTGCCTGATTACCCCTCCCCCACTCTTGACCGAAACTGTAAGATCCGTGAGGGCAGAGATTTTGTTTGGTTCCCCTGAACTTCCAGTGCCGAGCCCGGTGCCCGGCATCCAGATGAAGACCCATCAGTAGCTGTGGAGGAAAGGACCCCAGGACATTTATACTGTCTTATAATGGAGAAGAATCAGTATGTTTCGACTCTTTGGACTTGTCCGGCTCTCCTTCCTTCCTTGATCCAACAGTGTGGACAGCCTTCATTCTCCTTGAGGCTACAGGGTATGGCCCTATCCTCTGCTCCTGAGCAGGAAACCAAGGAGCCATCCCAGGCTGGCACAGCTGTGGCTTCGTGTCTCCATCCCAACGTCTGCTGGAGTCTGGTCCAATGACTCAGATCCTGTCTGAACCAAGTGCCTTGTCTTCCGCAGCGTCTTCCACGGCACCTTCCCCAGCTTTGCCTGGAGGCGGTTCTCATGTGGTGCCCGCATGGGTCACCGAACCAGTGACTAGTGGCAGCACAGGGCCCATCAGGGGCCACTCTTATTTATCTAAGTGAGGGATGAAGTGGTACAAGGTCAGGAACCCCCTTTCGTGGCAGTCACTGAGTCACAGAAGAGTTCAGATGGATGGGAAGTCAACAAGACCACCTCCGAAGCCAGGCGTGCACAGCTGCATGGAAGAGCCCCACAGGGAACAACGACAGTCAGCTATGCACCCACCATGGCTCTGCTAAGACAGCTGTGGAGCTGATCTGTGGACTCATGTACCTACTTAACTTCAATTGTAACAAATCATTGATCAAGTTGATGGAACTCCCTGACCCCTTTTTGCTCCTTCTTCTAGTACGTTCTCCGTAAGAGTGAGAGGTAAGGGGCTCCTGATCCACTATGAGTACAGGGGAAGACCCTCCTCCTGCGATGAAGAAAACCAAGGGTCTCTCTCCCCTACTGTGTGGGTCTCCTAAAATATCCATGATGCATTAACGATTTGAAAGGTGCCCTCTATTCAGAAACCCCCGCCAAAGAGCACAGAGCAAGGCGGATGGCCATGCCCACCGTCCTGGAAGGAAGGCCTTGAAACACAAGACTCTCTCACCATCTCTCATTTAGAGAGCTTGTTTCCTTCTCACTGCTATGTCTTTGCCCCCTCTGCTTGGAATGTTCTCCTGCCCCTATTTCATTTCTTCTTGTAGAAATTTAACCCCTCCTTCACAGCCTGATGGGAAAGGCGTCTGCTCAAAGCAGTAGTCTCAGATCGACACAGTCAGAAGCACACTGTGCCCCCACTGGCCCCACAGTCAGGTGCTGGTGCTATTTATAGACAGGTTGATCAGACATCCCAGTTTGCTTGGCACAGTTCTGGTTTATGCCTGTCATGCCAGCATTCACTAACATTAATAATTAATAATAATTCACCTTCAAAAATGTCCCGACTGAACAGCAGACTGTGTGGCATGGTGGGGACACTCTCTGGTGACCCCCATGGGGTCCTACCCTTTTCTAATCCTCTCCCTTGAATGCAGGCAGAACTGGTGCCTTGCTTCTGGCCAATAGAATGTAGCAAAGGTGACAGGATAGCCACTGCCTCGATTATGTCACTTTTTATAATACTCTGTCTTCATGAATAAAGAGAGCCATTCCCCCTCAGGCCTTGAAGAAACAAGCGTCTGTGGTGTGAGCTGCCTCCAGGAAGGGCCTCGGGAGCTGCCGGCAGGACCCGTGGGCAGCCTCAAGGTGCTGAAAGCCTTGGTCTTCTCAATGGAAGCAACTGAATTCTGCCCCAGTCCTGTGGGCCGAAGGAGGACCCTGAGCTCCAGAAAGGAAAGCTGCTGACTCCTCGGTTCAGGCCTCTGAGATGCTGAGCAAGGGCCCTTGGTGAGCTGTGCCTGGGCTCCTGACCCTGGGCCCTGGCAGGTAACGGAGGGTGGTTGGTTGAAGCCACTCGGTTTGTGGTCATCTATTTGCCACAGTCAACATCGATCCGGATGGCTGCCCTGTCGTATGGCGAACCGAGGGCTCAGACGGTCTCTCCTTGACACATTGGTATTTTCTTAAGGTCAGGGTGCACACCGTACTCGCCTCGGGTTTCCTACAGGCCACAGGCCGAGCAAGGACTTCCCACCCTGCAGCTGCCACACCACCGGAGTGTCGCAGAGCACTTACGGGGAGCACCGTTTCTGGTGTCCCGGGGCCTGTCACTCACTAGCTCTGCGACTTTAAACTAGTTATTTTCAACCTCCCGGGGCCTCAGTATTCTCATCAAAAGATGGGGTTATCAACACAGTGCTTTGCTCTGAACGGTCAGATTGTAGTGAGGATGAATCGATTCAGGGTACAAGTGTTGTACGACGCACGACTCACAGTGCTGGGTAAATTTACTCACTTGCCTGCTTTGTTCTGCTTCGTTCATGTCCGTCTGCTGTTATCATCCCCATTTACAGACGAGGAAACAGAGGCTCAGACACATGAAGTCACTTTCCCGAAATTGCACAACTCCTAAGTGGCAGAGAGACCCACACCAAATCCACACGTGCTCTTCCCCACACTCTCGACACCTGCATCGTTCTTGTGGACGCATGTTTTTGAAGGAAAAAAAACAAAGCAAAACGAAGAGAACTTTTTGCAGAATTCCACAGTGAATTTCCCAAGAAGCAGGCCCCAAACACGCAGATGTCAAGTTTGGCCAAGTCCCACGGTGCGGAGTCCCTCTTCGGGCGTGGCTGGGTTTCTGGAAGCACAGGCAGGCAATTCAGACAGCTTAGTGGAAGATGGTGACCCATAAAAGAGCTCTGGGCCCGTGAGGCTGACACACTACCTGATAAACGATGGGGGCTTTTAGACAATTCCAGTCTCCTAAAACCTGGATATTTACGTAAGTGCCGATTATCAGGATCCATAGATAATTTGCTACCTGCTCATTTTTACTGTGTTTGTGAACACTCATGAGAAGCTCATTAATTGTAAGTGTCTGTGAGCTTATTGGGTTGTAAACCAAGGTTGACAGCACAATAGGCCCGATAAAGAGAAGTGGCCCCTTCGCCAGCCGGGAGGAGCCGGCATACAAATCAGCCCGGGAGTAATTGACAGGATTGCTGGGTTGCACACAAGCCCCTTCTCAGAGCGGGTTTTATGTCCCTGTCCTGAGCTTCCCGGCAGAGACTCAAGCCGGCGGTGTGGGAGGGATGCCAACCGCATTCACCATGCTAGGGCGACAGGGTCAGGCACCCAGGTGCAGTAATGGGGGAAATCCGTGAAGGCCGTGGCCTGACAAGGCTGAAATCCATTTGTTGTTCTCTGCTTGGAACACCCTTGCTCTTTCTCTAGCCCTGCGGGTTCCCACTCATCTTTCAAGACGGCTCCTCCTCTAAGCTTTCTCTGACCTCGCCAGGGAAAACATCTCCTCTCTGGAGCTCTGAGAGCCCCTTGCACATCTTCTGGAATAGCTCTAACAATACGGGTATCTGGAATGCCGGCCCTTTGCTCCGCGCCCCAAAGAGCAGAACTCGGAACTTTGTATGATGCCCTCCAGGTACGCTCCTCAAACAAACGCCCTGGTGGGCAAAGCAGGCTTTGAGAGCACCCCGGGGGCCTGGGGAAGGGAAGCACATCAGCCGGCACCCCGGCTTTCACCAGTTAGCCTGCTTCTTTCCCCTTCTGGACCCTACTCTTCCTGTCTAGCAGGGAGGGACTGCAGAATTGAAAGCCCTGGGAGGCCACCTCATCCTACCAGGCTTTTCAAACATGTATTTATTCATTTATTTTTTTTTATTTATTTATTTTAGTATCACAATATATATACTTTATTTTTTTAATATTTTTTATTATATTATGTTAGTCACCATACAGTACATCCCTGGTTTCTGATGTAAAGTTCGATGATTCATTAGTTGCATGTAACACCCAGTGCACCATGCAGTACGTGCCCTCCTTACTACCCATCACCAGATTCATTTATTTTTAGGGTGAGTTTCTCTAATATTCCTTATGAGAGACTAAAATAATATATTTGCATTGGTCTTGTTGTATATATTCATATGTGTACTATAGCAGACATGGGATTCCAGAGAGGCAAACATCCATTGCACTTAATAGATACATGATCGAGGGGCGCCTGGGTGCTTAAGCATCCGACTCTTGATCTCAGCTCAGGTCTTGATCTCAGGGTTGTGAGTTCAAGCCCCACATTGGGCTCCACGCTGGGTGTGGAGCCTACTTAAAATAAATAAATAAATAAATAAATAAATAAATAAATAAATAAATAAATAAAATACATGATCGAATCCCTTCACAGGCGAAACTGCTACAACAAATAGAACCAGACAATGTAATGTCACTTCTCACTCACAAGGGACAGTCAGCTCTCTTCCATGCAGTGCTTCAGGGATCCAGCTTTCTTTCATATCGAGACTGCATTATCTTGTAGGGCACCATCTTCACGGAAATGGAAAGAGCATGGAGTGAGCCATGTGGGAGGTTTTATTTCTCAAGCCTCAAAATGGCCCCCACGGTCCTTCCACGTATATTCCCCTGGCTAGAACCTAGTCGCATAGTCATGCCCAACCACAAGCACAGCTGGGAGCTGCCACCTGCCGTGTGCCCAGGAAGGAAAGGAAATGGACTTTAGTGAAGAGCAAGCAGTCTGTGTCACATCCTTCTAAGTGAGTTCCCTCCTGTTTCTCCCTCTTCGTAGTCTGCATGGAGTACACAGGTCATAACTGCACTTGGTGGCACGTGGCCCCTCCCACAGGTAGCCCTTATATTGGAAGCATTCCTGAAGACTTCCATGTTTCCAAGTATTATTTACATTCAACTAGGTATTTCCCACTTGTTTCTATAATAATTTTGGAGCTAGGTCACCAAACACAGAATACAAGTGAATTCTTATATTTACACCCATCAGGTACCCCCATTTTGCCAATAGTTGATTCCTTTCACCTAAACCCTGCCAAATGGTAGCCAAATATACAATTGGTTTTTCTGATCTTGCAGAAAGATTGCGACAAATTAATGTGTGGAAACATCGTATACAGCAAATGGCCATTTTGCTAACTCTATGGGGTATGACTTATGTATCTGCCACAACCGCTTGGCCTCTGTTGTAGCACAGAGCAAGACTGTCTAACAGCAAAAACCTCTTAAAGGTGTTGTTTCAGATGCTTCCAGGTGATGCCTTTGACAAGTGACAAGCTTACTCTCTCTAAATGTGAGTTTCTGGGCAATGGGCCATTTGATGGTATCACTGTTTGGCCAAACATTTGCCCATCTCAGTAAGCAGGTCTTCTGTAATGGCTGCAGGAAATGACTCATATGATCTGCTCAAACTTGGTGTTCCTGGAACACGCTAGTGTCTGTTCTTAGTACACACAATTATGCATAATGTAAGACTAACCCATTTAAGGTCCATTCTCTGTCTCTCAACTATTGTCAAACCTGCTGGAGAAAGTTAATAACAGGGATGAGCTGAAGGGAAATATTAGCTCTTTGCTTTGTGTTTACTTAGGAATACTTTCAGCTGAATATTATAGGCCACCCCCTCCCCATCTAAAAAGTGGCTTTCAAGTATTTATTCAGCTCGCATAACAAGAAGTTGTGACACAAAGCTTTGGGTCAGCTTCTCTGCAATTTCTTGATTTTCTCCTCATGGTCACAAAGTGGCTGCTGCAGTGTGGTACATCACATCTTCACACAACAACTAAAACTAAGTAAAGAACAGATCTTTCCCTTGGGTGTTCTATTTCTTTTTATCAGAAAGGTTCTCTGCACACTCATTCAGCACACTGTTCCTTAAGTCTTATTATTTGTAGGCCAATTATTTCTACACCAGTCACTCCCTTATGAGAATGCAAGTAGCATGATTGATTAAGAATTAGAATGATTCATGTTCTGGAAATGAATATAGTATCTCAAATTTTATCTGTTACTTGGAAGAAAATTTTGGATGTTGCTAGAAAGAAGAAGCAGGGATCATTGGTAGGTAAGCAATCAATGGTATCTTTCACATTCCTCAAAGTGTTTCCAGCGTTTTTGTTGTACTAAAGCAGATTAAAAGAAAACACTGTTCCTTTGTTATCGCTGTGTCCACTCACTGACAAGCTTTCATGAAACCATGCTTTAATGTCAAAATCTCACCTTCCACAGAAACATTTCTTTTTATTGCGAAATAACAACTACAATTATTGAGTGCTTACTATGTGCTCAGTGCTACAGTAAGAGATTTATGTGCATAATCTGATTATAGTCACCAAATAAGCAAGTTAGGGTTGATACTGTGAAATCTTGATTTTGCAGATAAGGAACCTGAATCTTAACAGGGTTAAATGCCTAGCTCACACAATAGTAAGGGGTAGAAGCTAAATTTGAACCTAAGACCTCTGGCTTCAGAGTCTGATTTTTTAACCATTATACTCTACTGACTTTTTTTTTTCTTTATTTATATATTTGAGAGAGAGTGTGCGCGCACAAGCAGGGGGAGCGGCAGAGGGAGAGGCAGAAGTAGGCTCTCTGCTGGCCTGATGTGAGGCTTGATCCCAGGGTCCTGGGATCATGACCTGAACCTAAGGCAGATGCTTAACTGACTGAACCACCCAGGCGCCCCTACTGATGCATGGATGGAGGGATGGGTAAGTGAATAGTAAAGTACGTGATGAAGCAAATGTAAAATGTTGATTGTAGAGTCCAAGTTATGGACATATGGGTTTCACTGTATAATTCTTTCAACCCTTCTGTGTTGAAAATTTTCATCATAAAATGTTGGGAAATGTGTCGATAAGATTTTAGATCCATTTTTATAAAAGACTCTCACAAAAGGATAATTCTTTCTAAGTCACAACAGCTAAGCAGAGGTCAAATAATGGAGCGTCTTAGATACCAGGCTGAGAAACTGGGACCTCATCCTCAAGGTAGTCTAAAGACGCTGGAGGATTGAAGCAGAGGGCTGAAATGTAAGACAGACCTGGGGGCATGCAGGGGGGCGGGGGCAGGATGGAGCCAGAGAGGCCAGTCAGGGGCTACTGTCTTAGTACAGATGGGAGTGAATGACGGTATCTGAGCAAAGGTGGCCACAGAGGTAGATGTGAATTCACGGAAAAAGCTCGAGAGAAAAATAAGGAAGGCTTGACACCTAAAGACACGTGGGCTCATGGGGCTATCTAGCATGACTCGGTTTCCAGCTTGGGGCCAGGGGAGTGGGGAGACCACTCTTCATTTGCTGCTAAGCCGGCAGCACAGGGACACCCCCATCCCCTTGACACAGATCCCCTTCTCTCTCTGGGGAGCCCACCAGCCCTGCCGTGACCTGGGATGGGCTGAAGCTCTGGATTTCTCCCCCCGGGATAGTTTTCCTTCTCCTGCTTCCAAGTGAGGTGAATCCATGCTCTGCCTTCCTCCACGGTCAGAGCCCGCTGAGAAAGAGCTCTACAAATGGCTTCTGACATGCTTTCCAAGCCGTCTGGAGCCCAAGCTGCAGAGACGCTCCCCACCACAGGCCCAGCTCTGACTCCTGGATCCTGGGCTTCACCCCCCTGTCTGCTGCCTCTCAGAAGCAAAATTCCATTTTATGATGAAATTAAAATGGTTTCCAAGGACCTCAAAGAAGAAAAATGAAATTGTTTTCAGTTTTGAGTATAGTCATAATAAAATAGCTATTTAAGGGGGGGGGATTGTGTTATTCTTGGATAAATGAGGAGCGAAAATACTCTTTTACAGTTTGCCATAAAGACAGCAATAGAATTTTTCACAAGACAAACACAATCAATGATTAAGGGAAGATGAGGGCGTCTATATTTGTTCTTCCGTGGACATCATGCACAGTGGCATATTTGGTCTCTACCACGCTGGGAAAGTGGCAAGACAGGCTTCTAGTTTGTTTTCCCAGTGACACCGGCTTCCTCTAGAGCACGGAACCCTGGCAGCTGGCCGCGGAGGGCTCTGCAGGCTGGCGGGTCCTCCCCCCATTCCCTGTGCCCCGTGCCTCTTTCGTGTACCTTTCTACCAGCTTCCTGGTTGAAATCAGTGTCTGAGCCCCAGCCAGATTCAGCTTATTTGGGTGGAGTACCGACCACGTATGCTAAGCATGCCCAGAACGTTCTTATGGGCCCCCCCCCCCCCGCCTGATCATCACAGCAACCCTGTAAAGTAAGGAATGGCATTCTTGTTTTCCAAATGAGAAGACTGAGACTCAAGAGAGGCAAAAGGGCTTGCCCCCCGCCCTCCCAGCTGGTAAGTACAGTCCCCCAAACTTCTTTTCCCTATTCCAAGCTGCCCCTTCTCCCCTTGGGATCCAGCCCTCGTAGGACCCCGGTGACTGGCAGTGTCTAGTGGAAATCATGCAGCATTTAGTAACTGAGCCCTGTGACCTTGGGAAAGTCACTCTGAGACTTTTGGATCCTGGTATTCAAAGTGGTAAAAAGGGAAGAAATCACTTTGACCTTAGAGGGTTGGCTTTGGTAAGGAGTGATTGTTAGAACATACACAAAATGTCTGTTGAGGAGTAAGGGCTCAAAACGAATGTGTTCCTTAATGAGGCATTTGTTAGCTTGTCCTAAGATGACCTAATGCTTTAACTCTCATGAAGATAGGGGGAAATAAGATTTTTAAAATGGTACTTAAGAAAAGCAAGTCCCAGATGATATTCCGGCACAGGAAGTGGGAGTTTACTTTGGGCCCATGTCCTCAGAGTCACCTAATAAATCCACCAGGTTGTCACCTGGTCAGCAGCCACTTCCTTACTCCGTGTTCTACCTCTTACTCTATGTGATGTATCAGCACGCTCTCTCCTTCCCCATCCTGAGCCTCGGCCTGTGCCCAGAGGCAGAAACCAGTAGAGTCACTTCCTTCTCTCCCATCCTGAAAACAGGACAGCTTAGTCTGTTTCAAAGGGCACTGTGTGCTGTGAGAGCACTTCTGAAAGTCAGTCTCTAATGCAGAACAGAGTTTGCCCCTCAAGCAATCCAAGTGAGGAAGCCTTTTGACGCCATCAGTTTTAAAGAAAAGTTGGAGTTTCAGCAGCCTGAGTCTGCAAGACGTCATTTGTGACCAGGAATCTCCAATCTGCTCCCTTCTAGGAGCTGTATGAAGACCCACACTAGCTTCCCAAACCTGGCTCTGGGAGGAAAGGAGCAGCAGCAACGATGGCCGTTGTACACAGCTTGGCATTTTCCTCTGTCCCCACTTAGGCACCCTTCAGATGTTGACAAACAGCTCGCCTTGTCCCTCCACCACCCTCTCTCTCCTCTCCCTACTCAGCTGAATGACTCAGCTCTGAACCAGGCAGGGGACTGTGGGAGACACGCTGCCTCCTACTGCCCAGCGCTGCCCTTCCCAGGCCAGGCTGTGCACCTGCAAGCTTGAGTTGATGCCAAATTACATGCCTCTTCCTCTCTCTTTTAAGCCTAAACATTTAAAGGCCCAGCTTCTTGGACCGTTCATTGGCATAAAATATTTGGGATCTTTCACTTTCCAATAATAAATAAATCAGAGATTAGAGTAAGAGCAGCTAAATCTCAGAAATGAGGCCCCAGTTTATCGCAAATCTCCTTATGTATTCAGATGCTTTCGATATACATTAAAGTCTTTGGCCCATATTTGTGATTTTGAACATTGCATTAACTTTTTACAAATACATCGATAATTGACATAGGAATAGGGAGGGACCCACTTTAGCTGATGCCCCAACCACTGGCCTCTCTTGGCAATGACTGCTGATGCTTATGAGGAATTAAAAGCATTGTGGAAAAATCCACAGATTTTTCTCATGTCTCCTGGGAACTCAGACGCCCCTAGAGAAGTAAAATGATCCTTAGCCCCATCATCAGAAGACAAGCGAGATAATAAGGGTCCTCCCCTATGAAACAGGGTGAGGAGCATTGTGCTATGAGGATGAAAGGCAAGTTGCTCATGCCGGGTCTTATCAGGGACATCTGGAGGCCCATCCCCCTCCCAATATCTTCTCTTGTATTTGGATTCAATTCAACAATATGGCCTTTCCTCCTGGGAGCCGTCCGTGAGGAGCGCAGTCAGGGGCATATGAAGGCACAAAGAGTTTGGGATTGGGGCGGTGGAAGGGAAGACAGAGCTATGAAGAACTTCATCCCCTCCTTGGCTGGCCTTCTGATTGCAACAATGATGCTGTACAAGCATCATTGGCGAGGCAGGGTAAATGCAGACCAGGGAGATCAGGAGACAGAGGGAATGACTCGCCATGCTGTGAGGAAGAGCTGAAGAGCCCAGCGCCTAGGCTTTGTTTAGTGTGAAAGGAAAGATGGCGGAGGGGCAGTGAGAGCTGCGGGTCCACATCTGCAGTGTGAATACAAGGAAGACTCGTTCTCCGTGGTCAGAGAAACCAGAACTAGAAATATACGAAGGGAGATATTCCCACAACACTTTAAAGGTCCCACCAGTGAAGCGAGCGGAAACGGAATACGACCATTGACTGAACACCTACGATGAGCCAGGCTCTTTATGAGGCATTTTGTGTGTTTTGAGCATGAAGTCCTCACCTTGTTTCTGAAACTCTACGTGATGAGAGAACTGAAAGTCAAAGACATTACAGACCTAACCGGAGACCAAAAAGCTAGTGAGGAGCTTGGATTTGAACTTTCCACTTCACTCTGACCCTATTACAGTAAGGGATCAAGCAGAGGGTGTGTGGCCTCATGGAGGGGGCTTTCCAAGGGACTCCAACGGGGACCCAGGCTCACACTAGCTGCTCTCCAAGGTCCCTTCCAGCTCTGAGGTTCTGTGCATGGTCCTTGTGGCCCAAGGAAGTGTGGCGGGAGCTCTGAGGGCTGAGGAGAAGAAGGCAGGGGGGTGCTCTGTGGGCAAGTCATCTGCTCAGCAGAACGAAGTGAATGACAGATGGGCCTCCCCCGGGGCAGATTCCCTCTAATTGTGCCCGACAATAAAATGCTTCACAAAGAAACCTGACAATTTCGTTGTTAATTCAAAACATCCTTCTCCAAGCTGCCTGTAACTATAACCTAATTGTTGCAAGATGGTGATTTATAAAAAAAGAAAAGAAAGTAAAATCACATTAAATACAAATGTGCATTTCTTCTGTAATAACTCACTCTATTCTTACGTTCATTTTACCCTGTGCTCTTTCATGTTACCACCCGATTCTCAATCTGCACAATAAACACTTATTTCTATAAAAAGTCTAATGTAATTTCAAGAATTTAGAGGTTTCCCATTCTCTCTTCTGAGAGGCAACTCAGTGATGGATATAGCCTGGAGCCTGGAGCACAGGACCTGATTTTGGCCTGGCTATTTAACTTCTCTGAATTTTGGTTTCCTTATCTATAAAATCTGATTATAATGTCCACATTGTAAATGTGCTGGGAGGGTCAATAGATGAAGTCTATGAGAAAGTCTCTCAAGCTCTAATAAATAATACTAATGTTTGCCCCTCTTTTCTAGTCAAAGAGCTTGGCCCATGACACATTATGTTCCTGGGGAGATTACAGATTTATTGATTTATTATTCATCTGTCACCCATCCAAGCCTCCATCCATCCAACCACCCACCTACCCATCCATCTGTCCATTCACCTATCTAGCGTTCTGTCTATTTAACAAATGTTCATTGAGTTTCTCCATGTGCCAGATACACAATCAGGAGCTAGAAATTTAGGCATGAATTAGATACAGTGTGGTTCCTGACTCCAAAGTCTGTCTTTCCAGAGAGAGTGGAAGACAAATTTATATATGATTATGTAATAAAGTGACCAAGGTATAAGATTGCACCTCTTAGGCCATGGGGAAATGTAACCATCTCAGATTACTTTGTTTTTCTAATTGTCTATTAGAAGCAATGGAGAATATTGTGAGAATTTCAACTGTCGGTTGGTCCTGGTGTGGGAACTAGAATAGGCCTTAGATATAAAAGAGGAAGAGGCTTTCTCTGGACCTGGGGGACTGGATGAGGACTGATTCTGGTGGTGTGTGCTTCTGACTCACGGAGCAGGCCAGGTGAGCAACTCCCCTCCACTCCAGTTGGTTTCCTCTTCTGGAGCCATCCACACAAGTGCCAGGGACAGTACCTGTGGAGGGTGCATTGTTTCCAAATGCTCGTCTTGACAAGCAACAATTCAGAAAACCGAGACTAATCTAAGGAGTCATGGAGTGCAAGTACCACACCACAATCCCGGGGGAGAACTCATCCTTAGTACAGCGTGAGGCCCAGTCCCCGCCGCCCTGATACAGGGGGGAAAACGCTTGCATGTGAAACAGGAGCCCAGCTGGTTGCATGGATAAAACCACTGGAACGGGGTGATCTTGCTTATTTGGTGGGACCAGTTCCTCTCCTGCCCCTGGCGGAAAACTTGGGATATCTCTTGAATTTCCTGGACACTCTTAAAAAAACGAAAGTTTACCAGTCACTTCAAGTCTTACAAAATATTCTTAATTTTTAAATTAAATGGTCCAATCTCATGTAATAGTGGAATTTTCTCCCTAGATTTACAGTCATGATTTTTCTCCACCTCATACCCTAGGTCTGCTGCAGAGGGCAAGGCTGCAGAGAGACAACAGGCTCTGAGGGGCCACCCTTCCTTGGCCCACTCAGTGCTTTTACTCTTCTCTCCCCCTCCTGCTTTGTGTACCTCCAGGCCTGGAGCACGATGATCCAGAAGAAGGAAAAGAAGCTTGAGAGCTCTTCCGTGAGCGGCCCTGTTGAGTGATGGCGCACAGTTGGGTTTTCCAGAATCTCCATTGCTGGGGGTCTTCATCTCCAGTCCCGGTGATGGTGATACCCCCTTCCAGCTAGGTGTTTACTCCTTTTGCAGCCTCTTGACACTCGGTGCTGCCTCTAGTTTGTTTCTGTTACATTCTCTTCACCTATTCAGGTCCTCTTGGGTAAGACCTCAGAGGGCCCCATGCAGGCTCTCGCTCACGTGAGCCCAAGTATAGGCCAGCTTTCCTTGCCTCTTCAAATCTGAAGAGCTTATCCCAAATGTAGCTCTCCCTCCCCTTTGTTCCTCCATGTGAGCAGCTGCCTGGCCATAATATCTGCCCCAATAGGTTTATTAGACACGGCCACATCACTGAAGTCCCCCACCCCCTGCCCAGAGGACACAGATTCAGGTCTGTTAGTCATGTCTTTGACATTCTTCTCCTTTGACTTGCTGTAAAGGTAGAAGTACCTTCCAGTTCTCTCCCTTAGGGGGCTCAGGCTCAAAATACATAGCCTCCTTTACAAAATCCACTTCTAAACTCCAGCTCAACTCATTTTCACCTTTGTGGTGGGTGAAGTTAAGAGTGAAATAGTCTTGGGGCGCCTGGGTGGCTCAGTCGTTAAGCGTCTGCCTTCGGCTCAGGGCGTGATCCCAGCGTTCTGGGATCGAGCCCCACATCAGGCTCATCTGCTGGGAGCCTGCTTCTTCCTCTCCCACTCCCCCTGCTTGTGTTCCCTCTCTCACTGGCTGTCTCTCTCTTTGTCAAAATAAATAAATAAACTCTTAAAAAAAAAGAGTGAAATAGTCTGGCTTTTGCATACTTTTTGCAAGTCCTGCTCTATGGCTTCTCAACTCACTTTAGAATGTTGCATATATTGGCTTCCGCTAAATTGAGAAAGAAGAAACAGGGGCACCCAGCTGACGCAGTCAGTAGAGCATGTGACTCTTGATCTTGGGGTCACAAATTCAAGCCCCACCTTGGGTGTAGAGTTTACTTAAAAAAGAAAGGGAGGAAGGAAGGAAGGAAGGAAGGAAGGAAGGAAGGAAGGAAGGAAGGAAGGAAGGAAAGAAGGAAGGAAGGAAGGAAGGAAGAAAGGGACCTATTCTAACATAAGTTGCACATCCACGTCCTGGAGGCTAGATGACTCAGATGGAACATACAAAATTGTGTTCTCTTGAAGGCTTGGGTTCCTGATTTTTTGTTACCCCTCTAGAAGACAGTGAGGAAAGTATGACATGCCAACTGTTCTCCGCTACAAATCCCAGGCTGGAGAATCACATGATAACGTTCCCTCCCTCTCTCCCTGCCAAAATTATGCTTCAAAATCTAACAAGATATAAGATGATGCCTTGTGGCAAAACTGCTTGATAGGAATAAGTAAAGTAAGTGTTAAACAACACATGAAAAAAGTATGTTTCAAAAATAAGAGGGTGTTCTTTACTCCATGACTGATTCGTTCATCTTTATACCTTCTTAAGCCCCGGACACAGGGCCTGGCACATAATAAGGGTTTCCAGATGGATCTGGTTTTGTTCCAAATATCATCTCAGGCATTGACTTCTGAGTTATGGACAAGGTCAGTTAGCTCCGCAGTTTGCTCATGTGCCTGGTGGCTGTTTGTTGAATGAGGTCAAATAATCTCAAAGCATCCACTCTGAGGCTCATGTCGCCCACCTACAGTTGTCACCTACTGTCTTCCAGGCCCTTCTCTTCTGTTATTGAGGATTTGGAGAGTTGATCACAATCTTTCCATTCCGCAATCTCAGGAAATTTTAATATCTACATCGATCACCTATCAAGCAGAGTAGCCTCACCATTTCTGGGCCTCCCCAATTCCTTTTGCCATCCTCTCCACAACACTCCAGCCACATCTTATCACATGGGATTATCCATCAGGGATCGCACAGCTGATCATTGCAGTTATTTTCTCAAAGGCATCCTCAGTGTCCCTGCCCTTCCATCTTTCTGCCATATCTGCACTGACTCTCGATTTCCCTCATATTCTACTTATTCATCTTGTGCATCTGTGCAGCTGTGATGTCAGAGAAGAAGCAAATAACCATAAGCTTTGGTACTTTACAAGTTCATGGTCTTAACGTCGCCTTTGATCGATCTCTAGCATCTTCTTTAAAAGTATCCCAATCTTCCTCACTCTGCGAAGCCTCCAAGTCAGCCTCTACCTGCCCCACCTCCGCCCCCACTCAGCCAATAGCATTTTCTTGTACTTTATCAGGATTCGCCGTGTGCTTGGGGCCTGGACACGGGGATCTTGTCAAAGCTCTCTGGGTGACTCTGATGTGCAACCACCCTTGAGGACCACTGATCTAAAGACGCCCTGCCAACACCTGAAATCCTGCTTAGGGGATGGGTTTTGGGTCTCTGGCTCCATATCACCTCCACTTCTTGTAATCACCACCCACTCAGTATCCCGCGGTCCCAGCGGCTGGACTCATCTTGGCTCCTTTTATCTCATTTTGTTCCATTAGTATTTCATGACCTAACTTAAGACTATTGACCTGGGTACTGCAATGATGACACCATAAGATATTTGTGATAGTCTCTGCTATGCACACACAATGGCTGGCCTGGGACCCCATGTTGCTGTGTCTCTATCTAGGAAGGCGTACCGGGCTGGAGCGATTGGACAGCAAATGCCTTTTAAAATCAGGCTGCAGAATAGACCATCTCAGACTGGTGACTGTGCTCCTTGCAGCAGCACCCCCAAGCCCTTCTGAGGATAAGTCTCCTTCCCTGTAGAGTTTTGGGTTAGTTTGCCAATGCGAAGATGCATGGGATTCGCAAGGTGAAAACGAAGCAGTTGTTCTTCTTCAGGAGGTCAGGGCAGTCCGACACAGCAGACCTCCAGACCTCTTGTCAACCCCTGCATGGTTGCAGTGGTTGGAGAACTCGCCTGCCTCCATCCCTCAGGCTTCATGCTGGAGAGCGTATCTCTGATCCTGAGATGTAGCCTTCTAGATCTTCTTTCCTCCACCTCCTCCTGCATTGGCGTTGGCCCTATGTTCATCCTTTCATTCTCATAATGACACAGAAGCTCAATTTTTTTTTTTTTTGCCTGAACCTAGGCTGATACAGGGGCTTAATATCCTGGATGCTGGAGAACATCCAACAGTTCTAGGGCAGAAGGCCACACCATGAAAGGAATAGTTAAGGAAAATTGCATGTTGGGAAGCCAGAAACTGATCCAACAGTGATGACGATAAGTACCTCATTTGTTATGTGACCCTGCTTTGAAGATGTCAGCTGGGGAAGGTCTGACTACCTGAAGCAGAGGCCAACTCCTCGGTCATGCCCTTCTCGCCTTGCTCTGGTCAAGGGCGTGTCAGCACGGACGTTTGTGCGGCACAGGGGTGGGTGTGTGATGAGAATGCGGGCCAGCTCTCAGTTTGCACCAGTCCTGTTCTGCCACGAGCGGGGGACAGACAGCTGACATGAGTTCCAGAATCCTCGGCTCTGTCTCTTGTCAGCCATGTGTGCTCAAGCCTATCGCCGCCTCTGCCTGAGCTTCAGTGCGTAGGTTCCCCATCTGCTAATTGGTCAAACAAATCCTTACCCGGAGGTGCCTTTCAGCCCCAGCACTCTCCAAGCCCACGAATCCATTAGACAGCATTGGTTTCCTTGGCTCAGAATGTCTCACCACGCTGGGCCTGCGACAAGACCAGCAGGGGCAAGGCCAGACCTCGAGACTGAAAGCTTTCTTCTGGGCCTGTGGGGGCTAATTTATGGACATGACCTTGCTCTGGGACGGGATCTGAGGGCAGCCAGCGAGGTGACAACCCACAGGCACTAGACCGCAAACAACGGTGCCTGCACAGTCAGGGCTCAGGGCGGGCTTGGCCACACCAGCTGCTGACAGACAGACAAATGGACGGACACGCCTCATCTCGCCTCCTGCCCCTTCCCTTGCCAGGGCTACTGCCTCCTCTCACTGAGTGATGAGTAGGTTGAGGATAAGGCTCAGCAGGCATATATGGGGTCTCGAGGCCCCCCGTGGTTTCTCAGGGAAGATTCTTTCACCAAGCTTCACTTTCCCTCATCCCGAGGCCCCAGGCCTCAGTCACACACAAATCTTGTTTGCATCAGTGGACTGTTCCTTCAGCTGTTCCGGTTTTCCCTCTGAAGACACATGCCCTTGTCTACATGTTTTATTGTCCTCACTGCCTTGTTTTCTCACGATTTCCTTTCTTGGGAGCTGGGACTCAGCCAGCCTCTTCTTGTGGCAAATAGGCCCAGCACCCACAAGAAAGCCCCCTGTCCTCTTCAATGTGTCTCTTCTTGTCATTTAAAAAAAAAAAAGACAATAAAAATTTCTCTTCCTCCTGCTTCTCTTTATAGATTTTCTCATTAAGAGAATTAAGAGCAATCAAAGCCAAATCCATAGCTGCTTCTCTTTACACAAATCATCTTGAAACTCCTTGTTACTCAAGTCAAAGATGATGACTGTTGGCTGCCAATACTGAGCTCCCAGGGTCAGCCTCTCATCGCCTTTCTGCAGGGCAGCCGGGTGAGAAGGAAGTTGGTGGTGTTTGAGGCTGCATGTTTCTACCCAACAACCATTCTCCTCTGGCGTGGAAGGGAGCTCCGAGCTTGGTTTCCCACAAGGCTTCTGTATTGGGCCTGTATATTGCTCTTTCTGGATGCCATCCAGATCCAGGGAGCGTAGTGAGCTCCCTGTTCCTGGAAAGGTTCACGTAGAGGACAAATGATCCTCTATTGGCCCACGAATGACGCCGGATGGCTGCCGAAGTCCCCTTCTACCTGGAAGTCTCCTGAATCCAGGGCCCACGTGCCACCAGTGTTACAATGGCATCACAAAAGCAGGTCCAACAAAGAAGGCTCTGCTGGAGTATAGGGCCTCGCTGGAGCCATCAGGGATGGCTGGATCCTCAGGAAGGGGTGCCCAAGGCAGGCAAGGGGAAACTCCAGGTCAGGATATCTATAAAATTCTCTGCAGCCAAACCAGAACTACTCAGGGCAGCGGTGGGCATTCCACAGTATGGCATGCATAATGCAAGTGTACATTGTAGGTTCCAGCACATGAGGAAAAGTCCGTTACGGTGACATTAGCTTAGTGACTGTGAGACATGAAATTATATTGGAGCGTTGCAACAATCCGAGAGTCAAGAGAACTTGCTTATTGTCCTCTTTCTCTGTGTGCTTTTGGGGGAAATTATTGTCCCTTTCCGGGTCTGAATTTCCTCATTTGTAAAAATCCAGCACTGGTCTCTATCTCCTTTTCCCAAAGAAGGTTCTAGGGAACCTTAGTCCCACTAACTAACTCACGTAAAATGATTTCGTGGTAAAATGTGCCTGGAAAGCCCATGTGAAACCCCGCTTTGGGAATGACAATGCTGATGTGCCCCTGAATGGCTCCAAACATGCCACAACAAAAAAACCTGTTTCTCCCTGTTTAACCTGCATTTCCAGAATGTCTTTGAACATAAAAGTCTGTTTTCCCAGTACATGCCTTTATTGCCCGAAGAGCTGGTAGTGCTCAGCACACGCTAAGGGCAATAGCGATCTAGACCATCTCTACGGTTCCTTAGTCCTAGGCTAGTCTGGGCTTCTCTCATCAGCAGGAGGCTCGTCAATGAAAACTAGTTCATGAGGCGCATGGGCAGGACCCACGCTGCCTGCCTGTCTGGGTTCACGTGTCTGATTAGTGTCTGTGGTGGGCTTCTGCCGGCACTCTTTCCTCTGCCCGAAACACAAAACACGGGTGGGTGTGTGATGAGAACGCGGGCCAGCTCTGTCCGCACGCAGCCTCCTCACTGCAGCTTCCCTGGCTCTTCCGATGGGCTGCCTTCCCCATGCCTCAGCTCTGGCTCAGCTACCCAGTGCGTATGCCTCTTCCTTTCCAGATCCTGTCTACACTGGAATAAAAGCTCCATGAAGGCCAGAGCCTTGCCTGTTGTGTTCTCCGTCCCATCTCCAGGGCCCGCTACAGGGTTTGATGTAGTGGAGGCCCTGATAAATATTTATGGAACAATTAGATACAAATTAATTGACTTCTGGGATTGCTCCTTTAATTGGGAGAGGGAAACAGCGATTACAACCTATGGAAGGAGGAAGAGTCTTATTTTCTCGATACACTGGGGAAATTACACATAGAAAGACATCAGAGTCGTTCCAGATGGAATTGGCTGTCGCTCTTAAGAGAGAGCTCCCCATGACTGAACATGTTCACGTGAGCATAAAGGAGACCATCGCCAGTTGGAATTTTGAATGAAATGACTCTGACATTCCCTACGAATGCCAAGAATCTAGGGCTGAATTCTTCTTTAATCAGTATTCTGTGTAATTTACATATCCTTCCAAATTAAGAGCTTTTTTTTGTCATATATTTTTGGTTTTTGAGAACTATGACTAAATTTAAACAATAATTAGTTTACTAGCAATCTATTATATTAATAATAGCAATCTAATGCATTAATAAAAGTGCAGTTTAAATGCTGGAGTCAAGGAACAATTAAGCTGTATTATGCAGCTCTCAGTGATAAAGAGACTAATTTTTTTTAAGTTTATGATATAACGTTAATTGAAAATATGTAGACTTAAACAAACATTATATGAACACTGTGATTGCAACCTGGTTTCCTGCAGAAGAGAGAGAAAAAAAAAAAAGCCAGAAAAGAAACACATAGAAACGCAGAGCATTTGTGTAAGAAAGAGGGGGCTAGAGGTGAAGTTTGTCTGTTCTATAATTTGCTTCTGCAAAACTTTTCTTCAACTCTTGTTAATGTGCTTGTCTTCTTTGTGAATTTTTTGAAGATAAAAGCAAGATTGGAAACAACAGAAAATATGTTTGTTGGCTCTGCAAACAAAATTTTGATTTTTTTTTCCAGCTGAGGTTTTGGGGCCTTGTTCAAAGACGACTGGACCATAAGGGTCAGTCTGGCCTCACTCTCCTTTCCCAGCTGTCTTGAAATGCCCTCCAGAGCAAGACAGAACGACAGCCATCACCCCTGACTCAAATACTTCCTCGAGTCATTGACAACTGCCAAAGACATGTGGCTGCAAACCAACCTAGAGTGTAAAGTGAAGAGGTTTGGACTTCCCCTCCCCTCATTGCCATTTGTGACTTGTGAGTTATGCTGCTTTTTTGGAGGGGGGTGGGCAGTTGTCCCAGGTCAGTAAACTTTTTTCTTTGTCCCAAGATAAATCCCCAAAGCAATTACCAGGAAAAAGAAAAAACAAAGTTTCTGTTTGGCCTTTAGTTGCTCTGGCCCATAAACAGCAGTCTGGGATCAAGGGCGTTGTGGGTGCGCAGGATTTAATCTCCGCCAGGTTTTCGTCCCATAAACATCCTTTCAGCTGTCCTGGCCCCAGACATCTTCCCCTTTGTGAGGCTGATGCGCGGCTTTTGACGGAGCGGCCTGCTGCATTGCTCTCCATGGACCCAACTACCACCGATTCTGACCCTTCAAGCCTGGAAAATCTCAGCTCATTCATGCTTGAGATATTTGGACCCAAGACAATCCCTGACTTGGCAGTTAAATATAATTCAATGGAACAGAGAGGCCTGGCATAGTAGAAAGAGCACGGCTTTGGGGAGTCAGGACAATTTAAGTTTGAATCCCAATGTCTCTGCCTACAAACAATGTGACTTTGGTTAGACCAGTTACTTAACTTCCAGAAGCCCTCATTTCTCCTCTGATTCCTACTATGAGGGCTGTTTTGTGGACTGAATAAAGTATCAGCTGCAAAGTGACTAGTAGAGTAAAATCAAGTTCTTATCCCTTTTGGTGGCTAGTGTCACAGACTGTAGTGTTGAAACCGCATTTTCAGAAGGTTTCTGATCAGAGTCCTGAAGGAACTAACTAAGACGATGAGGGGTCCGGAAGCCAGGCCCTACGAAGGGGTGGGTAAAGAAACGGAGTGGCTCAGTGTGGAGAAGACGAGGGAGCTGTCCTGCCTTCACATCCACGATTCACTCAAATGTAAAAGCCAGAACTGACCTGGCCTATCCTTTTCTCTTCTGTTACCAAAGAAATATTGGTTGGATGTCTTCCCTGTGCCAGACTCCGTGCTGATCGTTGAGGGTTGACTGGGGAACAAGAGCTCTCCTGACCTCCTGGAGCTTATCATCTCCTTGGAAAGACAAACAGGGAAGGAGTAATTTTAGGCGAGATTGGTAATCGAAAGGGGAGAGACAGGGGCAGGGTGGGGTGTTAGGACTGGTCAGAATTAGGACCGAGGCATGCGAACTATAGCGTGATTGGTTCAACACAGCAGTCAAAAGAGAGGCGCGTCACTGCAACAGTGGGCCAGCTTGTGTACTGCACAAGTTCTTACCGAGGTGAGGAGGAGGATTGACACCTGTGCCTTCCTTTACTTTGCTCCTCAGACTGTACCTGAGGGGCTGTCTCTGTCTCACAGGAGTGCTTTTTCCAACTTGCACAGAGCCATCATGGAGTCTGGTAGTGGCCCCGGATGGAGATCACCAGAAGGTGGCCCATGGCGCTATCTGGGCTACAGATATTCTTTGTTGGCCTGCAAATTATTTTTACTTTTGTGTGTGCGTGTGTCTAGTTTGAATTAGCTCTCAGATTTTAAAATTTGGGAGATTTCACATTATCATCTAGATTCCTGGGACCTGTGGAAAAATTGAGAAATCTGGTAATAATGGTCCCCACATTCCACCAAGGAGAAAATTACCTGGCAGTGAGTGATTACTTCTCCCCACCCCCATCCTTTTACTCGAGTACTTTCCCACCCTGGATCTTGGGCACTTGAGCTTGCTACCCCTGCTCTTTACACATCCAGAACTGTGTGGAATGGGCTGCCCACTGAGGTGATGGACTCCATCCCCGCTCTTGTTCAAGCTACGACTGCAGGCTCTGGGTCTGAGATGCCATGCAGGAGCCTCACATACTGGGTACGCTTGGGCCAAGCTTTAGGTTTCTTAGGTGCCTGAACTCCTATGGATGAAAGTCTGTCATTGATCTCTTGACATGATGTATGTGACATCAAAATGTATGGACCAAACTAAGAGCTTTCCCTTCTGTGTTTTTGACGTGACCGAGCCAAACATCTCAATGTATTCAACACACCTAGAGTGAATTCCCAGCATGGACCCAACACTACGCTGTGTGATATGGAGGAATTACAAACTCAGTTTATTTTAGCTTTATTATTCAGTCTACTAAATGACAGAAGGACCAACTAAACAGCTTAACTAACTAAACCAACCAACTAATGTAGACTGAATTACTGCTCTCCTTCACCCTGAAAAAAATTCAGCTGTGATGGGTTCCATCCCTGGTGCTAGACACAAAATATGGATTATTACCCCTTTACCCGGAGCTCAGAATGTGCTTGTATTGGAAGATAAGGCCTTTAAAGGGGTAATTAAGTTAAAATGAGGTCATTAGCCTAGGCCCTAATCCAGAATGACTGGTGTCCTTATAAAAAGGGGAGATGAGGACACAGTGGGAAGGTGACCATCTGCAAGACAAGGAGAGAAATCTGAGAAGAAACCAAGTCTACTGACACCTTGATCTTGGGCTTCTCGCCTCGAGTTGTGAGGACATAAATTTCTATTGTTTAAGCCGCCCTGACTGTGGTATTTCGTTATGGCATCTGCTATAAACTGAATGTTTATAGCTCACCCAAATTCATATGTTGAAGCCTAATCCCTGTTGTGAGGGTATTAGGAATCAGGGCCTTGGGAGACGAGGACAGCATGAGGATGGAGCCATCATGAGTGCAATCGGTGCCCTTATGAAAGAGGCCCCAGAGAGTTCCCTCACCCCTTCCACCATGTGAGAGCACAGCGAGAAGACAGCCCTATCTATGAACTGGAAAACAGCCTCTCACCAGACAGTGAATCAGCTGGAGCCTTGATCTTGGACTTCTGACCTCCAGAACTATAAGAAATAAATTTTCATTGTTTATAAGCCACCCAGTCTATGGTATTTTAGTACAGGAGTCCAAAAGGAGTAAGACAGCATCCTTAGCAAACTAATAACACCAGTTAACTAGCTAAATAATACAAATCCAATCTCCTTCACTCAAAGAGCTGATATTACAGGAGGAAAGGTTTATTTGTAACCATTTCCACCAATAGCTGGAGTGATCCTATAGTGAGAACTGGATGGCATCATTCCCATGTTCTCAGCGGTCTGATGGCTTCTCCTTGTACTTGAGCAAAACCAAGCGCTGGCCTGCAAAGGTCTTAGTGTGGTCTAGCACCTGCCCAATGGCTCACTTCAGTTTGTTGTTGTCACCCTTCCTCTTGCTCACGACATTCAACATCCTCCCATGGCTGACACCAAGCTCTTTCCCCCTGAGGTCTTAGCATGCTTTCTTCTTCCTACCTGTAATGTTCTTCCACCTCTCCCATTTGAGCTCACTCTCATCGCTTCTCCAAGCCAGGGCCAGAGGAGGGGAATTCTAGAAAGAAAAGGGAAGACCAACAACTGAACATGGGCTCAGTGCTCTGTGTTCGTGATCTGAGTATATACAAAACATTAGGGCATAAGTAAAATGAACCTCATTGAACAAAGGAGGGAACTGGGGTGCAGAGAAGTCACAAAGCCTAAGTAAGAAGAGACAGGGGCTGTGAAGGGTTTGGGGACCTAAAAGGTGATCCAGTGCATAGTCCATAGGTATAGAAATTAAGCTTTATTCTAGCTGGGGTCACTGTCCAAGGAGATCCCAGCTGGTGAGCAGAGCCGTACTTTCTAAGCAGTGAGTGATGTCCAGAGGCCAACAGGTATCGGCATTCAGGTCGACAGTCCCATTGAGAGCATGACACCAGCCAAGGAGCTGGGACACATTGATTCTGTCCTGTTTCCTAAGGAGAGGGTTCAGGGAAGCAGACAGTTGTTGGATCATAGTCAAGTAAGCTAGGGTTGAAGGTGGGCTTGGGTAATGAGTACCCCAAGTGGGAAATCGACGCTGAAGGCCAGCTGGGTACAGAGTATACTGTGTGGATGCTTATTCGTGACATACGTCCACTTCTCTCTTCAGAGAAGAACTTGTTGCCTTAGCTCAGAGACCCCCTTGCACAAAGTAACACCCTTCGCCAAGGCCATGTTCAGTGATTAATCAGTGCAGGGCAGTAAAGACCTGTCATCTCAGCCCACCCAGGACTCCGGAGGACTATTCTCTAGCCACGGTTCCCAAGGGCTTGGCCAAGTTTGTCGTTGGACCTGCATGACAGCTAACTTCTCCCTCTGTCCACCCCTCCTTACTCCTCTTTTCTTCCCCAAGTGTTGAACCCAAGGGCACTTCTTAATACACATCCTATGTGCTAGACTCTGTCTCAGAGTCAACTTCCTTGGGAACTCAGTCTACAACATATGCTCTTCAAGGTTTAAATAAATGTATAGTGTGGTGGGAAAATAGATCCCATGGTTCCTCTCAGAAAGATAGGATGCCAGGTCTCTGATGGCACTACTCATTCCAAGTATGATAGGCTGGTCTCTTCTGTCGTTCTTAGGGCTAACTCAGGGATTGGACAACACAAAGGTAGGCAGATAGAATTGCCAGTAAATGTATATGAGCAGAGATCAGAAGACAGGCAGAAGGGGCAAATGCATATGGGTTCACCATCTCACACTGCTCAGGGTTTCATGCATAGAGGCCCCACACTCAGACCCAGAGACTCAATAGTGCTAGTTATCAAAGGCCAGGTCTTCCAGGCCCAGGCCATGTGTTGCAAATGTTCCTTCTGGACTGCCAGGATGCAGGCAGACAAAGCCCTGAGTTGATAGAACCAAGACTCCACCAGAAGCCATTCTGGCTCCTTCTGATCAAAACGAACAGCAGTAGACATTATAACGAACTGGACACTACACTGAGTGCACACCATAGATGGTCTCCTTTACTCCTCACGACAAAGTTCTGCGTAGATACTTCTTGTCTCCCCTGTACAGATGAAACTCCTGAAGTTCAGGGAAGGAAAAGAATAGAGTTGTATTCAAGTATTCTTTGGTTTGTGTGGGATTTGTCCCATGAGACCCTTCGACTTCAACTTCATAAGCTGGTATCCTGGTGAGAGATTTCTGTCCCCTGTGCCTTAGAAAGGGCCAATGGATTAGTGATCTGCAGGCATCGGGCTGCCCTGGGCTGCCTTGGCTTTTGGACACAAGTGCTGTCATCTTGCTTGTCTACAAAGAAGCTGCATTTGTTCCTTCCAAGTCATAGCAGCATAAGTCAAAGCTCTGATCAGAAGCAATGGTGTACCAGGGGCACCCAGGTGGCACAGCAGTTAAGTGTCTGCCTTCGGCTCAGGGCGTGATCCCGGCGTTACGGGATCGAGCCCCACATCAGGCTCCTCCACTATGAGCCTGCTTCTTCCTCTCCCACTCCCCCTGCTTGTGTTCCCTCTCTAGCTGGCTGTCTCTATTTCTGTCGAATAAATAAATTTAAAAAAAATCTTAAAAAAAAAAAAAGAAGCAATGGTGTACCAAAAGGAAACCAAGGCGGGATAAGATCAGTCACCAGAGTAGAGGGCTTGTCTATGAGGGGAAGGAAGTAAACATTTGTCAAATAAACAAAAGTATTGAGCAAAGAGAAAAATTTACTCAAGCTTATATGAGACAGAGGGGTTTACTGTATATGTATATGAATGTAAATTATTGGCCAAACCCTGGTTTTAGACAAGCTGCAAGAGAAATCAAGAGAAAAGGCTGACATCAAAGAGCATTTGGTTTGAGCTGTCCCTTTTATTGCATTTTTTCATTTATTTATCCATTTGATAGGTTTTTAATCTTAGTCTGCTCAGGCTGCTGTAGCAAAACATTATTTCTCCCAGTTCTAGAGATGGGAAAGTTCAAGATCAAAGTGCTGGCTAATTCAGCTCATGGTGAGGACTCTCTTCTTGGCTCTCAGATGGCCACCTTTTTGCTGTGTCCACCGTGGAGGACAGAGAGAGCGCATGAGCCCTTCCTGGTCTTTTCTTATAAGGGCACTAACTCTACCATAGGGACCCCACCCCACGACTTCATCTCCACCTAATTACCTCTCAAAAGCCCCATCTCCACATACCATCTCACCGGGAATTAAAGCTCAACATGAATTTGGGGGGAACACAATCCAGTCCACCACAAGTACCCATTCTGTGCCCAACACAGTTCTAGATCACTGAAATATGTCAGTGAATAAAACAGAGTGAAACCTCTGCACTCAGGAGCTCACGTGTGTGTGTGTGTGTGTGTGTGTGTGTGTGTGTGTGTGTGTAGTGGGGCAAGGGGCAACAATGCAACAGACATAATAAATAAAGTATTTTAGAAAAATGAAAACTGCCAAGGGAAAACAGAAATAGAGCCATGAATAAGGGAGATGGTGTGGGCTGTTCTGTATGTAAGAGCGTCATCAGGGAGGGCTCACTGCAAAGGTGACATTAGAGCTGAGACTTTACAGAGTGGAGCGGAGGGTAAGCACCACACAGGTCCCTGGGGGAAAAGTGTCCCAGGCAGAAGGCCCAGCCGTGACAGGGCACTACATATGGGGGGGAGGGGGAGGTACGCCTGGTGTGTGTCAGTAAGGACGCCAGCATGGCTGGAGTGTGGCAGGCAGCGGCCAGGATTAAGAGAAAATCCGAAAGGTAACAAGAGGCAGGACCACACTGTCTTCCTTGGTGCTTGCACTGAGTGAACCGGAACGCGTGAAGGGTTTTACAAGAGGAGTGACGTGATCAAATGTTTTAGAAGGATCCCTCTGGCTGCTGCACGGAGACAGATGGTAGGGAGCGTACGAGACGCAGGCACCACTGTTGGTGTTGCAGCTGCTCCCCAGTCGGAGAGGAAGGCCCGACTCATTGACGCTGCAAATGTTTGGACTCTCATGGGATTCTGGGCTCTCCTCCAGGCTCGGGGGCTCCAGGACTCTACTGCATCTGCGGGGATGGTCTGTCCTGCTTCCCTCCTTCTGGAGGAGACCAGATCGCACCCTGGTGAGGCGAGATTGCATGGTTTGCTCTCATTCTCTGTGGACTCAGACGCTGGCCTTGCCTCAGAAGCAAACAGATCCTTCTGCTGGGTTCTCACTGCCTTTCTCACAGTTGTCTTTATACTAAAGTATACTTTGTGCCAAAATTGCTGGATTTTGTCTGCTTTTCAAACTGACTCTGCAGAAATAAAAACTTCCTCATTTTTATTTTAATCTCAAGCACTAGCAGAATGTCTAATACAACTAGAGTTTCATTATGTGTTTGATAGGAAAAGAGTGAATGAACAGAGTCTGTCTTAGACTGCTCAGGCTGCTTTAGGAAAATACCAGAGACTGGGTGGCTTAAACAACAGAAATTTATATTTCAAAGTTCTGGAGGCTGAGAAGTCCAACATCAAGGTGCCAGGAAGGTCAGTTTCATTCGGATGCCTCGGCTGTTGCCTTGCAGGCGGCGCCATCAGGCTGTGTGCTCACGTGACCTCCCTCCCCTCCGTGCATGGAAAAAAGAGCAAGCTCTCTGGTGTCTCTTCCTACAAGGGCTCTAATCCCATTGTGAAGTTCTCATCCTCATGACATCACCAAACCCAAGTTATCTCCCCAAAGTCCCATTCCAAATATCATCGCATTGGAGGTTAAGCCTTCAACATACGAATTTTGGGAGGACACAGTTCAGTCCATAGCAGAGCCGATGGGTGGACATTGTAGGAAATGTCAGCCAATTAAAAAAAAAAAAGACTTAACAGTCAGAACTGCCCAACAATGTCCCATCACTGGGCGGTCAAGCAAGGCTAGATTAACAGCTTGGCGGGGCTATTAAAGACAATCGGTGAGGGACGCATTCGATCTGGAACACCATCCATTAATGATGATCTGTGTAAGCGCCATTTTAGGATGCAGTAAAAATATCTCATTTCATCTGTGTCTTCAGAGGAGAGCTTGAGGGATTTGGAATAGCCGATTTGGTAGTAAGAAATTGGGGGTAATACTAATCCCACCTGTCTTCACCTTGTAGGTCGGACTGTTTCAGAAAGCAGCTAGAATCAGAGAGATGGAGATACAAAAATTAGAATAAAGCTAATTGGAGAAAATTGCTTGGATCTTTATCCAAACTGACCCCTTAATTCCTCCTGCTCTGAACCCAACCTCGCCGCCCCCAGCCCCAGTTCTGGGTAGAGGCGAGGGAAGAATCACAGACCCTCCGGGTAGATGTCCAAGACAGACCTCAGAGACGGAGAGCTACACAGGCTAGTATCCTTCTTCCTCATTTCATCGGCTCCTTGGGGAGCAACTCAGAGCTGGAGAAGGGCTCGTACTTTTCCCTCCTTGGAGTAAAATGGGAATTTGTTCCCTTCAATGAAAAGCTGAGGATGAGGAATGAGAAATCAGTGTACCACCCCTCAGCTTTGCGAATGCACCTAGATAGCAAATCGGGGCCTACAAAGTGGGGGTTTTTGCCCTGAGGTGGCTGGATCCTGCAAAGGGTTAAAAGCAGGACCTGTGGTCCTGTTTGATGGGGGGGAAGAGTCTCCCACAATGGAGGCTTTTACTTGAAGACACGATAAAAGACAGTGGCATGCTGCGTAAGCATTGTTCCTGACTGCAGTTATTCCAATTATTTTTTATGTTTTCTCCATAAATGAGGAACATATCAGACACTAACTCAAACACAGAGATACCTATTTATGCTTCAGAACAAACAGTTTAAGGGCATTATATACAGATGTCTAAATATTTAGAAAGTGTCTGTTTATGGGAGCAAAATGAAAAGTACCTGTTTTCATTTGAAGGATTTTATGTGACATTTGCATGTAAGAAAAAAAAAAAAGCAGCCCCAGTGGCAAAGGGGTGTTAGAAGTGTGTGCACAGGCACGGAGCTGGGGGCAAGGGGGCGAGGGGGCGAGGGGGCGAGGGGGCGAGGCTGACGAGGAAGAACTGTGGGGCAGGGCTGCCCTCGAGTGCCTCAGGCCCTGCACTGACCCAGAGTCAGAGGGGACCAGCGCCAATGCTGGGGCGATGCTTCTCTTTGCGGGGTTGGGAGGGTGTGAATAAATGCCTTGAAGACATCAGGGTGTTTCAATGACCCAACACAACATTATCTTCTTATTAGACACTCTTTTTAGCCCCAAAGGAACATTTAAAGAAAAATAGGATTCTGATTGCTTTGGAAGAGTGTAGTAAACTGGGGGGTGGTTAGATTACTTTGGGGTGCTCTGGGTGCTCCCAAACCCAAGGTGTCAGGAGAGCACTCAGATGCAAAAGCTGAGAGAGAGTTTGACACTTGGTTTCTTTTGAAGGCAGGTTTCAGCCCAGTTTAAGGGAGAATATAATATGTGAAGACTGTGTGTATGACTGTTAGGTAGTGAGGTCGCTGTCTGCTAAGGTAGTCTAAAATACGATGACCTCTTAACAGAGGTATTTTAAGGGAATCGCTGGTTGGAGACCTATCTCTGACGCTTTCAGTCCTCAGGACTCTGAGCTTGTGTGCTCAGAGAAAGTCAGGAGGCACTGTCCTCCTGCAGGATTCTGTCTCTTGGAGGGAGCCTGTCTGCTTTGGGGGGACACCTGCCTGGATCTGGGCATGGCTGAGACAGTCACAGCTGTCCCTTGAGTCAATGAGGAGCGTGTGCCTTAGCGCCCCCCAGAGGCCCTCTATGGTCCCAGGTATAAAGGACTACACTCCCTGCAAAGGGGTCTTTCTCTTGCTTGACTGAGGGGCTGGTCTCAGACTTCTCCCCCCTTCTCCTGATGGGGTGGGATCTTGTATCCAGTGTGCTTAGCAGAACCAGAATTTGCTCAGGGTCCTGTGAGGATGGAGACCTGCAGCCCCGGGGCAGGGTGAGATTTTTGGGCCTTCTCTATTTGTCTGACTCCTCTGCGAGGCATAGCTGCTCACCCAGGCCTTAGGGAGCAATGGGAAAGTTCCACAAAAGCCTCACTCAGTCCTGTCCCCTCCACCATCACAGCACAGAGATTTAGGGAACGGCAAAGGGCACCATTGAATCAGATGTGGGGCCAAAGGCAGAGGTAAAATGCCCAGGGCTACTAGAAAGAACCCTTTGCAGGCATGGTTGAGAGTTACGCCCTGGAGACACAAAATGAGTAACTGGGGTAACTTCCCAGGGCCTCTGCCAGTGAGGGCAGGATCTGAGGATGAGGGTCCCAGGACTCACCAGGTGGGGATGCACCTCCCCGTCGGCAGACCCATGTGCACAAGCCTTGTGTGGGATGGAACTGACTGGCCAAAACAGGGGAGACAGGAAAAGAGCTGGAGGGTGGGCATCATGGATGGTGTGGTGGGGAAAGAGAGCTTAGGCCAAGATGGAAATTATTAGGATCAGCAAGAGGAGTTAATCAGAGAGAGTGGAGAGTAAGAAAGAGGCAGATTTCAGTCTCCAATCTCAAAGGCTGTGTTCCCTCTGGTTCCCTGATCCTACGGAAGGTGAGTTCTGAGGCTGGGCGTTCACCCTTTCATTTATGTATCCGACATATGTTCAATGGCATATACAAGACCAGCCCTATCTGTATTCTGGAATGAAGCCCCTGTCCTCAAAGAACCAAGTGTTCAGTGGTGCCTGCACTTGCCAAACCCTAGTGGGGATTTTATACTCAATTTGTCAAAGCCAGAGGTAGCTAGCATCTGGAGCAGGCCCCAGAGACCAGCTGGGGATCAGGAGTAGAACTGAGTGACTGGGGAGGATGCTGGCCAAAACAAAGCTGCTCCCTTCCCTAGAGGAACCTAGTGAGTGGAGAAGCCACCAGAACTTGGGACTAAACAGGCCAGTCTGGTATAACAACGCCTTGCAAAAAGATGCAGCTCAAAACCTGAGTTTCGTGGAGGTGCCTTAGTGGGTGGGAGGGAGGAGGGGGGCAGCCGAGAATCTGGGCGGTAACACAGGCCACCTCCCGGGTCAGCCCATGGAGAGGCAAGCCGGGAAAACAGTGGAATCCTGAACTCAGTGCCGGGGAAATGACTCACAGACGAGGTCAATAAACAGGGTGAATCAACACTAAGCCCCACTGGCCTTGGTTCTGGAGATGCTTAAGGACTTCCTGCCTTCCTGGTACGATTTGGTTTGGAGCTGGGACAGGGCCAGGCCTGCAGGTGGGGGCAGCATGAGCCCCAGCTGTGAGCCACTTTGGCCTTTTCCTCTCTCAGCCAGGGTAGCGGACACCTATGCTGTCAACCGCTGTTCGTAGGGAGGCTGACATTTCCTTGTGCTTGTCCTCACGCCTCACACACAGGGATGAAAGAGACAGCCTCGGCCCTGGGAGAGACACCGGCTCCTGGGGGTGCAGGACTCCCAAGCAGCCAATCGCAGTGCAATGGGACAAAGGCCCTAGATGGATGTGGATGGATTTGCTCCCACCGAGGGAGGACAGCATAACACTGCCATGGAGTAGGCACCCAACCAGTGCCCAAGGAAGGAATTAATCATTTATTACCCATGTCATCATTAACGCCTTTATTTAGTTATTTGTAGTCTGAGTTTTTGGTGGCAGGAAAAACGGATTCAGAAAGGTGTCCTAAAAAAAAGGTGAAATCTGATCCTGGCCTTGAATGATATGTAGCTGAAGTAGACTTGTCCACGCAGAGGGAACTACTCACACCACACAGGGGGCTTGGGAAGAGGGGAGTCGTTCAGTGCAGTGAGAGGGCAATCAGGCTAAAGACGGAAGGTGAGGACAGATGGAGCAAAATCTTGAAAACAGTGTTGTCGGCACCTGCCGTGTAACAAATAAGCACAGAAACACGAGCATTGATTTCTCGCACTTGCATCTTCAGTTCACTGGGATGGCCCTGCTTCAGGCTTGGAGGCAAGTTCAAGTCTGCTCCATGCATCTCCCTGTGGGTCCAGGCCAGAGGGAGGCAGCTCTTGAGAGCGTGTTCACGGGGGAGGTCAGAAGCTCTCAGAGGAGCAAGTAGAAACATGGGATGCTTCCCAACACCAAAGCGGGTCATGCGGCCATGCCCAAAGGGTGGGAGGAAAACAGGTGGTGGTCAGGAGACTGAGTTAACGGTTGTTCAACAATCCTCTAGCCTGCCATGATTCCATGCAACTTTGTTTTGAGTCGGGAGAAAAATGGGGGGCTGTTGCAGGTTCCCCTTTTCAGGTGGGATCATTTTAATAGGACTGTCCAGGAACACTCGTCACAATGCACAGGGACACTTTGTTCATACGTGGATGTAGTTAACACACTCTACTTTGTTTCCGTAGCGGAGTTTCTGAAGGGCAGGGACTGTGATTCGTTTCTGTCTCTAACCCCATACCCAGTGCTGTACCCGGCACTGAGGAAGTGCTCATAATATTTGCTGAATAGACAAATGGCCTCAAGCTGCCCTCAAGGGGTGGCTGACATTTAATAGGAAATGCACCTTGCTCTGCCCCCACTGACAGCTCAAGGTAAGTGTGGGGGGGTGAGTGAAGAGCAGGAGGTGGGAATAAAATCGCTAAGCAGGGAAACCAACAGGGGCAGGAAGAAGGTGGCCCCAAACCCAGTTGCCATAGTAAAAGGTCCATTTGACAATGACAGCCAAGAAGGACTTCTAAATAATGGACTTCTTCCAGGTAACTGTCAACTTGAAAGATACAGATTTCTAATGAGAATGGCTAACCTATATCGAATGCCTCCTATGTGCCTGACACAATCTTAATACATTTTATATATTGTTTCATTGGATTGAATCCTCCCTTGGACCACAGTTATTAATAGGAGCATCACTGAAGGTAACGATAGTTTGTTCCTATGGGGCTGGAGTTGCCTTTTTTGAGCATTGGTTCCAAGGCAAACAAGGACAAAACCGCCATGTAAATATAACTGAGGGCCTTAAGCACCGCTGCTAAAGTCAGCAAGTGATGAAGCCAGGTTGTGCAATTGCAGACAAGACAGAGAACGCACTGCAAACAGTTTCAGCTCTCATATGAAAATACGGCCAGGTCAGGGGACAGCAGATGATGAAGATAAAAGAATAAAGGGTTGGGAAGATTCTCTCTCAGTCACTTTTGGTTCATGATTCCATCCATGTTCTGGCCAGGAGAGACGGGGGTCCCACACCCCTTGGCCGCACTATATCTGCTCTTTAGACCCTGGAGGGCTGACACGGTTGTCTACTTCTGACACCCCAGAGCATAGTACGGTGATGGGGTACACGGTACACTCAGTGCTCGCCCAGGATCTGAACTCCAGCCTGTCATAGGACAGAGGCTTTAGAAAATCCACAAACCTCTGAACAAAGTTTCTGTAGACAATGCCTCCGCCTGCCCCCCTGGGTAGACTTCTCTGCGGCAGGAGCACTGCACCCCAAGGAGGCTCAGGGTAACTACTCTTCTGTTTTCTCTTTCAGTATCAGAACATAACCTTGAATCCAGCCCTGTCCTGCCCCTCCCTCCTGGCCCCAGGAAGTAGCCAGGTGGCAAGAAGCCATTGGGGAAAGGCCTCTTGTGCTCTGAATAGAGCTGGACTATGAGGATGTCCTCAGAGGTGTTGCAAGAATGATATGAGGAAACGAATACAAAGCCAGTTCTCTGCTCTACAATGGCTGAATGGCATCCGTGTTCAGCCCATCACCAGAAAGGGTGTGCATTTCTCCTACCCCACTGGGAATACAAAAGATGGTACCAAAAAAAAATTGAACTGTTCTCCTTAGGTTTTCTTCTCGTTCTTCTACCAAGTTCACCTTGAATGGAGTCCCCAGTTCTCCCCCACCACCTTTGTCTCTCTCTCTTCCTCCTTCTTTACCATCCTGCCTTAGAAGGGTCTGGACTTTATGTACGGTGTTCCAATATGCAAGTTCTGTTCCGAGTTGTTGCCTCTTTGGTCAAAATTGGCAAGTCCTACTTATTTTTAAATGAAAACACAGAAAGCATATCTTCGACTATACCAGGTAGCTCACATTTTGAATGAGGAGGATGGAGAGCAAGCAGGCTCGAGCAGGAAGCAAGAGAGGGCTGGCCTGGCCCATTACCTGCCCAAGTATGGTTGGCTTAAAACCATGCTGGGGCCATTGTCTCGGGACACTTCGGCACTTCCCGACATTTTCACCATGTGGCAGCCCTGGGACTCTTGCTGAGGCTGCTGGAAGGGCTCTCTGAAAACAAGCCCCTTCTCCTTTTTCATTTCATAGTTTTCAGAGAAATGTATATGAAGCTAGCAACCCTTTAGAATGGGGTCATCTGGTTAACAATACCTCGATGTATTAAAACAAACAAAAACACAACACACGCAAAATCCAACTCTCTCCTGGATGGAGATGTGGAAGGTGGTAGAGAGCAAGACTAAAGGGATGAAGGGAGTGGAGTACCTGGGTCTGTCACATAGCAGGGGACCAACAGATAAATCTTTCTTTCTTTGTGATGTTTGCTGAGTGACTTCTGGTGGGGAGGGGGGGGGACTTGCCCTGCGGGTTTTAAGATCCATGCTTGGCAGATGGGGCTGGCCATATTAAGCAAGCTGACGACAGCCTTGCATTTAAAATGTCTTTGCTCGTTGGAGCTGAATGTTAAGAAATACCGTCGAGGAGGAAATCAGGCTACACCAAAGAGAGCAAGATGGAAAACGCTCCATGACTGTCGTGATGTTGAAGTTGTAGCTGTAAAGCCCAGCACCCCAGTCCCAGCAGTGCCCCTATTCCTTGATCCGTTTGCTCACTACATCGTTTTTATATCTGCTATGAGCAAGATACCCTGAACCATCCAGGAAAGATAAATAAGATGTACGGCCCTCTAGTGGAAGAGTCAAGGGGACAAGTCATCCGTGACAGTGGGACGTGTTTCGGCAGAGGCAGCCCCAGCGCACCATGCATGTGCAAAGGAAAGGGTGTGGGATCTGGAACAGTCTTCAGAGAAGAGGTGTCATTGAGCCCAGTTTCAAATCAAATGCGCACCTTCAATAGTCTGACAGAAGAATGAACTGTTTTCTGGGTAGAAGGAAGGGCAGTTACAGGGGCATGGAGGAATGAAAATGTCATATTTGGGGAACTCGAGGTCTTTCTAGTTTGCTAGGGTGCATGGTCTCCACGTGGAGGCATGACAGAGGACGAGACTTGAAAGACAAATAGGCAGAGTCACTAGATAATGTGGGTACAGCAGGTGCCCCTGAGGACGTTCAGTAAGTTCATCGATATAATTGGACTAGAGGTCCTGCCCTCCCTAATCCGTAGGGCATAGCTTTAGAATTCTAAAGGAGAACAGGAGGGGGAGGTCAGGGTCATCTGCGCTAAGATTTTCCAGCTGACTTGGGCGAGCTTCCACTGGGATGGGGGACAGCCGCCTCAAGAGGGGACCTCAGGGCTGGCCCCATAGGAAGAGACCCTGTCTCCAGTGTCGGTCAGAGCAGCTGTGCTTTGCCTTGAGTGTTGGGCTTCCAGCTATGAATTGAGGGGGAAAAGGTAAGATTCTGCCCTGAACAGGTAAAGTCTGAAAAATCCCTGGGCTCGTCCAAGCCTCTTACTTTGTGGAGGAGGAAAAGCGAGAGGCAAGAAGTCCAAGAAAATGACTTGTGGGATCCAGTGAGACAGTCAGTGGACTTCCAGAACAGACGGCTTTCACAGCATCCAAAGCCGCATTCTCACACGGATTTTTTCAGGCAGCCTCCAGCCAACAAGATCTTCCACAACACTTAAAAGACAAAAGATCAAAGTGAAAAAACAAATGCTAATGCCCCCAACCTGCTGGCCACCTGCTGGGCCCAAGAGGTTCAAAGCTTGCAGACCAGGGAGGAAAGCCAGTCCCTCCTATCACCTGGGCTCCATGCAGCTTCTGTGACCACCACCCAGCCCCTCCTTCCACGTGGCTTCCCCCCCACCCCAGCCACTCAGATCTCCTGACACCCGGACCAGAGAGCCTCCCAGACCTCCCTGCCCCCTGTATGTCCCCTTACCCCCCAGAGACTAGGTGTGTGCCGGGGTTAACAGCGGTGGACAGACAAGGCTTCCATCTGTTCGAAACATGTTTACAAGGTGTAGGCAGAGCAAGGACTGAAAGTGCACACGCTTCCAACTGTGGAAGGATTTTGTTCAAGTGCTCTGTGTGTTTCCGGCAACCCACTGCAGTTTTCTGGGTCTCGGCTTTCCACTTTCGGAAATGAGCAGCTGGTCATGTTATTTCCAAGGTCCTTATCGGCTGACGAAGGCTGCTCAGCCTCGTTCTCTCTTCTCTTTGGAGCATTCTTCACAGCGAGTGTTCCCACAAGGAAAGTGCTTCAGAGGGGAAACTGTATCAGGTATGTGTTCCCTGTGGGTTACTTTAGGACAGTTTGGAGGACAGGAATTGTCAGAGACAGGAAAGGCGAAGAGGAAGGAAGAGTCACGCCAAGTCGGTAGTGGGAATCCCCTGCTCGCTCTGTTTGAAGCGTGGGAAGGACCCCGGTGTAAGGAGCTGGGCTCTGAGCCCCTTACAAAAGCCACGGGAGCCCAAGGATGGCTTGATCTGTTCGGGGTCTTCGTTTACCCAGCCCAGCCCCGGAACCGACTCCGCGGGACCACAGTAGAATTAGAGCTGGGAAGCATCCCAAGATTAAGTGGCAATGAGTGCAGAGTGAAAATGAGTGAGAGGCCATCATCTATGCACTGTGTCCTTTCCTAATTCCTGCTTTGAACGTTCTTTTAATGCTCATAGAAAATTCTGGTCAGGCGTTATTTTAAAAAGTCTCCCCCAGACAGGGCTGATGTGCAGCGGTCCACACAGATAACGCCGAATGGGTAGTTTACACCCGATTTCTGACCTGATTATCAGTGCCATTCTGTGCAATACTGGATTGTTACTTATTTTTAATATCACTCAAACCTCCAGGACTTTTTAGCAGAGAGACAAAACCCCCCAGGAAGCCTTCTCTAACTACACCCGAATCTACTAAGCACCTGCTAGGAGTCAGATCGCTCGACGGGACTGTAGTCCCTTCTACACCGCGGGGCTGTCAGGAAGGAACTATGATTCCTTGTATGATCGAATCCTGTAAAGGGCTCAGTACGGACAAAAGCTATAGAAAGAGCCCCGACCAAATCCTAGAGTTGCTTAGGCTGTACTCGTGCTCTCTCCCCACAGCCTTCTGGGTGGAGCTCACAGGGGCTCGATTCCACTAAATTGTTTGCAATTCCCCCCAAAGGGAAGGGAATGGCAACAGCAGAGAATCAAATCCTCCTAACCTCTGGTTATCCCACCTTTACTCATCTTTTGGAGGGAGGTTAGCTTCCCTTTGAAGTTTTGTTTTCAGATCTTTTTTTTAGAATTGACTCCAATCTCTTTTGTGCTTCTACCACTAGCCTGTCTACCGTCAGCCCTTACGGCGCCCATAACGCTTTTCCAAATTACTCTGTTCAGAATGTCTTCCCCAACCACACTGCATCTCCTCTAAGAAGGGACCAAATCTGATTTGTCTCTGCCTTCCCAGTGCCTAAGAGCACCTGCCACATAATGGGCTTTACAAATACTTGTTAAATGAAAAACAGAATGACGAAATAAAAATTTTTTAAAAAAATGACCAAATAAACAGATCCACCCTTAGTCTCCTGCTCCATGAAGGCATTACTAAGTTACGTTGCCTACCTGGCTCCTGGTGGCATTTGTCTTCTAGCCCCCTGTGTAGGTGATAATTCATTAGAATTGAGATGAGCTAGAGTGTCAGAAAACCCTGAAATATTGGTGCCTTAATCAGAATAAAAGCTTCTTTCTTTCTCATGTGACAGTTTGGAAGAGAAAGGCAGGGTTTGTAGAGTGACCCATGGTGTGTTTCTATCTTATCCTGCACGACACTTCATGGCCTAGGATGGTTACTCCAGCTCCAGCCATTGCATCTGTATTCCAACCTGCAGGAAGGAAGGAAGTATAATAAAGAGCCCACCATTTCCCTGATTTAAGGATAGTGCTAAATCACGCACTCCATCTCTAGGTAAATCTCATTGGTCAGACCCAAGTCACAGGGTCATGCCCTACTGCAAAGAAGGTTGGGAAACGTGGTCTTTATTCCATCAGCCTCCTAACATGTGGGGGTTGTACTCACAGAGAAGATCAGAGATTGAAGAACAACACATTATTTCTGTTGTAGGCACCACTCAAGGTTTTTTATTTGGTTTTTGTTTTTTAGTAAAGGAGGGACTGGATTAAACCAATAACTTGGAAAGATTACAATGATGCCTGGAAAGGAGAAGAGATTTGAGAAAGGAGACTGGAGGCAAGGAGACCAGTAGGAGGTGGTCGTACAAGTCCAAGCAGACATGAGGGGGACATGAACTTGGACTGTAGCAAGGGGATTGGAAAGAAGGACGTGGATTTGTGAAGCCGTTTGCTGTTAAAATAGGTGACGTCTGCTGACAGCGGCTGAGGAATGCGGGGAAAGGAGTCAAGAACCAGCCCCGGCTTCCAACCAGGGGGCCCTAGAAATCGGGCAGTCATGTGCTGATTCGTTCTGAGCACGGATTTTGCCTCGAGACCCTTGAAGAGCTGGGCACCTCCCCAGAAGGAACCTCTAGGGGTCCCCCAAGCAGTCAGCCGGGGATGGGCAGTCAAGCCAGCTGGAATGAGTACTGAGCACGAGGGAGCAGGAAGTCCCAACGGGGGCGGGCGGTCACATCCCTGTCCTCTCCCCGGTACTGTGGTCGTCACCCTGTCAGTGGGCCCCCACGGTCTGGGGGGCTGCCAACCAATTCTCCAGAGTTCCAAGACAGAAGTAATTTCAGATTCCCTCTAATTAAAAGGAGCGCGTCCGTGGGCGCCTGGAGGCCTGCTGGAGAGGGGAAGGGGCTTCCCAAGTCCACAGCCAAGTCTCGAGGCGGACTCCGGAGGGAGGAGCTGGGGTGGGGGGGAGCAGCCACGTGCCAGCCGGCTGTGCCAAGTGCAGAAGCAGCACGCCTGGGGTTCTGCCATGTGTTTGTTTATTTGGTTTGGCTGATGTAAAACATACACACAGACTCACAGCCTCGGGGCCCATGTACAGAGCCCACGTTCAGTTCTTCAAACATCAGGAACAGAGCAGGAGAAAAGGAAGCTAAAGTAGGAGAATAGGAACAGCTCGCACAGTTCTTTTCTTCATTCATTCATGTAGCCAACGAATGCCAGTGCCAAGCAAGGCACTGGGGCCATCAGAAAACTCAGTTCCTGGGAAACTCCAAGACGGGGAAGGGGAACAGAGACGAAGAAAGAGACCGTTTTCAGAGCAAAGTGACAGGCCCTGGATCTAGACCAAGCTTATATCTGATCTGGTCATTTCCTGGATTAGAACCTGACCACGGCTTCCTTGTATCTAATCCAACATTTTTAGGTCTAATAATCCCACCCCAACCCCTCCACCCCTGGTCCAGGCTCGGAATTCCAAGCAGCCCCGGGATCCCCTCTGCAAGCTCATCTCCCCTCTGCAAGCTCATCTCCCCTCTTTGCAGGGCTCTTCTCTCTGTTCTCTGCCACTTCTTACTTGGCCTTGAAAGTCCGACTGAATCATCTCCTGGGGCAGCTGTCGCGGACCATGCTCTGGGTCCTCTCTGCATTTCCTGACGGCTGGCGCTTCTCAACTGCTCCTTTCACAGTTCACCTGCCCATTTCCCCCGTGGCCTGTGAGCCACTTGAGCAGAGAAGAACCTTGTCCACATCTCTATTCTGGCAGTTAATCGATGCCTGGCACAGAAACACTCTTAATAAACGCCTGTCCAAATGAACGGACATAATTTAGTGCCACCGTGGATCGCCTTAAATGTGCCACAATTAAAATGCACTTGGACGCTAGAGTCAAACCCCAGTCTGTCACCTCTGACTAGCCAAGCCGCAGTTTGCTTATTCTTAAGCTGAAGCCGAGACTATTCCATGAGTGCAACTGACATGAAAAAGCTTTCTTTCATGAGTGCTCACCTTTGTTTCTCTAACGTATGTGGAAACTGTATTTACTACATTTCTTGTAGTCATCCTCAGAAGACGGAGCTCTAATGAGCGAGGGCTTCTGGGATGGGCACCTCTCAAGAATGTTCTCCTGAGCTCAAAATCTTGATGCCCCCATGGGCATCCCAGAGTGTCCATCTCCGGGGAACCACCTCTGTCCATGCCTTTCCTACAGGCCAGGCTGTCCTGACCATTCCCGCTCTGGACATCTCCTCTGACCACTGCTCTTGGGACGCAGCGGTGTAGAGTGGTTAAGAACATGGGCTTTGGAACCAGGCGGCATGGGTTCAAATCCCTCCTCCCCTTGACTGGCTCCTTATTTCTCTCCTGGTTGGAGCACCCTCCCATTTCTGGATTGGGGTGGAATGCCACACCACAAGCATGGAATCTGGTTTTCGGAAAGTCCTGCTCTCAGAACAGGGCAACAGGGCACCCTGCCCTGAGCCCCACACTTTAGAGGGCTTTATTCTGGTCCACCCAGGCCAGTCCCCTTAGAGAGGAATTTGAGGAACCAAGGGGGATATGTCACTCTAGAACCTTCACCCTCTCCTTGCAGACTATATTATGGGTATCTGGGACTCCTTAATTCTGGTCTAAATGACCCTGAGTCTACTTCAAGGCCTACAGTGGCCTATACTTCCTGGGGGTGGGGCACCTTCAGTGTGCATACCCTTAGGCCTACGGGGTGGCCAAGGGGTGGCTGTTTATAGAGACTGTGAGCAGAGCAGAGCTCCCACACATGGTGTAAGACCAAGACAGGGCATGAGGAGAATAGGGGTGCAGTCAAGGCTTGTGGGGGGAGCCAGAGGTGGGTTCTACCATATCTAAAGAGACGTGGCACAGAGTCCTGAGAATTCTAAATTCTAATGTAGCCTTTCAGGTCTTTGCAAGGGTCTATGTGATAAGATAAAAATTTGAGTCATCAGCTTGTTTTCTTGTTGTGTAGCTTTCAGATATTCAGGTATATGGATGTGAGCTTCCGTATTAGTCAGCTCAGGAAGCCATAACAAAATACCATAGACCGGGGCCTAAGCACAGACATTAATTTTCTCCCAGTCCTGGAGACTTAAATCCCAGAGTAAGATGTCGCAGGGCTGGTTTCCTCAGAGGCCAGTCTGCTTGGCTTGTAGATAGCCACCATTTCTCCGTCTTCACATCTGTACACGTGTCCCTGGTGTCTTTTTGTGCCCAAATTTCCTCTTCTTATAAGGCCTCCAATCCGATTGCATCAGGACTCACCTTGAGGGCATTTTAACTTGATCACCTCTTTAAAGGACTATCTCCAAGCAGGATCCCATTCTGAGGTTCTGGGAGTTAGGGCTTCCACATACAAATTTTGGAGGGACATCATTTAGCCCATAACAATCATTCTCTAGTTCTCTGTCTTTGTAGGGCCACCAACTCATCCAAGGTTGCTGCGATTTTCCTAGCTTTAGCCCTGAAATTCCCAAGTCCCAGGAATTGCCTCCGTCCCAAGCAAACTGGGAAGATTGGTGAGTAGCTTGTCCAGAAGCTTACCCGAATCTTTGTCAATATGTAAGGACTAGAAGGAACGAACCAACGCAGTATATATCCAGAAGCCATCCCAGTGAACTTGGACATCCCTCAGCTTCCTCAGTCCTCACTCTGGCCTCGTGAGGTAGGTGGGGCAGGAAATAATATTCCAGTTACACAGAGGAGGAAATCGGCTCAGAAAAGTTCATTTTTGCCCCGGGCCCTGTTTATCTTTCTCCTGGTTCTTTCATTACTGGGTGCTTCCTTAGCCAAGAGCCAGGCAATCAGAATATATGCTCCATTCACCTCTGCCCCAGGGCCTGGACGAGAGGTAAGTACCAGGATGTATCAGTGAGGGAGTACTGACATATTCCTAAACTCATTTGAACTAAAGAAATTAAGCAGACCATCACACCTGCACTACTTGTTGGTGGGGGGGTGGTGAGAAGTGGGCCACAGCCTGGGCCTTGTAGAGCAACTGCCTCGGACTGGAAAGCAGGGAGGGTGGGGGGAAGCAGGGAGAGAGGCAGGCTGTGTTTGATGAGCCGCTCTGAAAGGCAAGGAGGGAAGCCATTGATTAGTGAGCTTTGTTTGATGTGCTCAAGGATCAAAGGGACAAACACCATGTACAAAGATGAAAGTTGACCTGGAAACCCTACGTCCCTGCCCACTGGGATGCCAGGCTGCCCTGGGCCCATGGGTCACAAAGGACTCTCGCAGGAACCATGGGCAAGATTGTAAGCCCTCCTCTTCCTCAACTTGACCCCTGACCCTCTCCCCACCAGTGGCTTTCAGAAGGGCTTCTTCTTGCCCCTTGGGCCCTCTCTAGAGCAAGAGGAGCCCAGGGTTGTAAGGGGGCCCCGGGTTATCACTGCAGGGGTGGAGGATTAGATTACTTCTGAACAAGCAAGTAATAATATGTGATGAATGCTACGATTAGGCTGAGTTTGGGGAAATGAGGGTTTACCACCAAGAAATCCCTAGACCTACCCTGGGGGTGGGGGGTGAAAAAGAAGATAAGCCAGCTGATATCTCCAGGAATATAGTGATCGTCGGAACAGACTTTTGGTTTTCTTTTGGGAGGTGGGAGAGGAGAAGCACGTGTAAAAAGCAGGGGAGGTGAGAGACACCGTAGGACACTGGGGCCTAGCCAGTATTAACTGAACACGTCATCTGTGCCAGGACCTATATGATCTCAAGAATCCGAAAGACATCCAATGAGGTAGGCCCTAGGATTATTCTCTTTCATAAGGGAGGAAAATGAGACTCAGAAAATTGAGTAACATGCCTAAGGACAGTTGGCATCTAGCAGAGTCGAGATTTGAACCCAGATCTGCCAACTTGAAAAACCTGGCTTCTTACCAGTAGAGGCAAAGTCGTATCCATGTTTGCTGGTCCTGGTGGGGAGCGAAGGGGCAGGAAGTAGACACAGAGACACCAGGGAGGGCACGACTGTGGCAGTGTTCGGCAGCTGCTAAACATCTCCCAGGCCACAACATGAGGTGGGCAAAACACCCAGGTTTATTTTCTATAAACTTGAATCCAAATCCATTCTTGGCAGAAGTTTAATCTTAGTTCGACGTTTCTCCCTCTTATCCTTCTCTGCATGGTTGTATGAAGTTCTATGTGGGGTGGAGGGTTATATTGCATGAAGCTATGGGGTGAGGACAGGATGGGGATCGGGGGACAGTGGCAGTGGCTGTCATCTATTTGTGCCGGCCTCTGCTGGGACACCCAGGCTCTTACCTGGCACAAGCCCCATTCACACAGGTCACTGTGTGGCCTTTCCATCTTCTAGACAGCAGGTCCTTTTGGTCCACAGCATTCAGACCATTCTGGATGTTTTCTGGCCGCTGTGGGAAGTTCAATGCGTCTGAGATAGGCCTTATGTCTAGATCTCCTAAGCAGAAATAACAGATATTCTGTTGCCATTCCCGGGGGGTTGTGGGGGGAGTCACAGAACTCTGGATGCTGCCCTCTTGTCAGGCTGAAGATGGGAAGTGGGGCCAGGCCCTGCTTTTGCCCTCAGATCCCAGAACTGAAGCGGTGAACAGTTGCCTCCTCCCCACCCCTGGGCTCAACTGGGCGGCTAGGACACAGGGTCCCCTCTCAGACACTCACAGAGGCATCCACGTTGTTCACTTCCTCTCTGACCCTCCGCTTATTCTCCCAACTCAGTTAAACCTTCTCCTCGCAGTAAGCTTTCCACTCTCTTGTGGGGGCGAGGGTACGGCTGCTACAGAGTAACTGACTTACTGATTTCCCTCTGCATTTCTGCTGCGACTCCCTTAGTCCGAGTCAGTGGGTGTTCAGGCTTTATGTTCTGGTTATAATGAGGGGAAGGCCGAGGGATGTGCAGAAATAATAATGGGAACAAAAACGCTGGGGTTAAAATTTCAAATTATCATTCTGTTAATTCATACACGATATTTGAGGGTGTGAATTATGCCAGTGACGTTGGGGCAAAGCAGCGAGGGGCTGGATTAGAGAGAACTCCCAGTCAGGAGCCAGATGTTTCGGTGACTGATAAGGTGTAGGGCTGAGGGAGAGGGATGACTTCTGTGTCTCGTTCAGGTGTCACTTCATCCCCCGTGAGTCTTCTCAGGCTGTTTGGAATCAGCCACCAGGAGCCAGGCGAGGCTCTGCTGGGCTACAGTGTGCAGAGCCAAATGAGGGTTTGGTTTACTGAGGTCTTGCCCCAAATTTGGTTTCCTTTTGTTATTTACTTAGCCCCCTGGCTTTTTCTGAGATGAACGGACACTAAAAATGAACTTCAGGTGGCTCAGCTGAGAATCCATTCCAATCCCAGGACCCAGAGGACCCCAGTAACGGGAGGGGGTGGGCAGATAGTCTCCCACCTAAGCCGTTGCAAGTTCAATTCTGCAGTTGGGAATGAACCTGATGAAGATCCAGGAGAAGACAGAATGGATCTAAGCAATGTGAAGGAGGTGAGAGATTAGCGATACTGCCTTTGCTCAGAGGAATGTAGGTCCCCACATCTGGATCTCCACGGAAGTCCCAGAAGAGCAAGTGCCAGAGGGAGGGGCGGGGCTTGCCATGGAGGCCAAGGAGGCAAGCGTCAAGGCACATCGCAGATGATAAAGACATAGATAATGTGTTCAGGGGTGATAAGTGCAAGGAAGAAATGCCAGCCACAAAAGGGTGCGGAGTGTGGCAGGCCTGGGACTGTGACATTTACAGCAGGGGTTAGAAAAGGCCTCTTGGTTAAGATAGCATTTGGGAGAGAACCAAATGAAGGGAAGGAAAAAGTCCCAGGAGTCCTTGTTGCAGAAGGACCAGCAAGTGCAAAGATCCTGTGGCAGAAGCAGGGTTGACCTGCTCATGGTGCAGCAGGAGAGGCAGGGGGCCTGGATAGGAATGGACAGGGGGAGGAGGCAAGAGGTGAGCTCATAGAGGGAGCAGAGGGCCACACTGTGGACGTCCTGAGTGCATGGTAAGGACTTTGGATTTTTTATTATTATTTTTTAATAAGATGGGAGGCCACTAGAGATTTTTGATCAAATAAATGACACGATGGTATTATGTTTTGATAGATTATCCTCACAATTGTGTTGAGGTGGAGGTCAAGAACAGAAGTACGGTGACCAGCTTGGAGATAGGTCCAAGCTGCAAATGGGCCAGGAAGGAGATCAGATGCTTCACACCAGAGTGATAGCCATGAGGCGATGAGAGATGATGACATTTGGGCTGTATTTTTAATCACTTTGCTGAGGTTTGAGTAGAGGCTGTGAGAGAAAGAGGAATACACGAGAACTTTGGAGCACTGGTGAAAGACACTGCTATAGGTCAGGCTCACGGGGAGACGGATTCTGAGTCTCTGCGATTGGATGCGTGGCATCTACTGGGGAAGTGCTCTCAGGAGCAGTACCCGTGAGCGAGGGGAGAAAGCTGAGGCGAGGGAGAGGTTACACTGCAATGTGTGAAGCTGTTGCAACAGTGGCCTCGGCAGATCCCGTGGAAAGCTGTGGAACTGAGATAACCCGTTATTATTGTCCCATTTGGGGCAAAGGAGCTGGACATTTACACCCTCACACGAACCAGTGAGGAGCAAGGAGGCTCTTCCCAAATGTAACTGGAGGCAGGCTGCCCCCGGGAGCCATGGGCGAGGTGGTTTCCTTCTGCTGAGGGCACTTCCGGAGACAGATTCTGCTGTGAGCTGTCAGCAGCCAGTTCTCCCGGCAGCTGGGGAGTGAGCGCCTCGCTCCTCAGGAGAGACCTTGGTGACGAGCCCCACCGTCCTTAGAGATGCCCACTCCGGTCTGATGTGGGGAGGCTCAGGGAGGACTTCTAGAAGACATGATACTTGGACTGGTTTTAAAGGACCCTGGGCTACTTCTCCTAGTTGTGTGATTTTGACCATGAAAGAGAAGGCATTTGAACAAATCCCAAACTGGGGCACAAAACTGCTCTGTGTGCTCACATGTCAAATCTTCAATGAAATTCAAATCTGATACTAATTGCTTTTTAAACTAAAGTGTTTTTAGTTTCCAAAATTACAATAAACCCCTCTGATTTATCATCTATAGCTAGGCAAATAGAGATAGATAGATAGATGATAGATGATAGATAGATAGATAGATAGATAGATAGATAGATAGATAGATGATAGATGTGTGTGTATATATACACACATATATATGATCTATTAATTCAGAGCATATCCTTTTTTCTGAGGCAAAATTGATATTTTAACTGGTTCAAACTTCTGGCAACCAAGTATTCCTCATTGAACAGAATTCTAATGTGCTGATATTTTTAATAGCTCTTAGGGGCAAGGAGGGCTTTCCAAGAGCTGACATAAATCCTGTGTGCTACAATTTTGGACACTTCCTCTAGATTTTTCTACAGAGTTGGTGAATGGCTGGCATCAGGAACTGTGTCATAAGCTATTTCTGCACCTAAAGCCTGTTTATGAGGATGATTCTCACCTTTCGGGGAGTAAAACATTGGATTCGGGCTGTGGAAACTGGCAGAATATAGAGTGTGTGCCCCTGTATGAGTAAGCGTGCATCTGTGTGTTTACGTACTGGCCTTTTCAGGTCCGCGTTGGGCCGTGCGTGTGCGCGCACGTGAGTGTGTGCGCGGGCAAGTACGACGAGTGTAAGGGAGCATGTGTGTGTGAGTAGTTCGGCTTCTGTTAGTGTGCGTGAGAATCCGCACTGTGGGGGTGTGTTTATAACGCACGGATGTCCGGGGGGTGATGCAGGTGTGTGTATACATTGAGGTGTGTGTGTGTGCGTGTATGTATGAGTGAGAGTGAACACGTGTGGGCATGTCAGCAGCTCTCCCAGCTGCATGGGGTCATGGGATTCACGGTCACATGGCAGGAATATAAATGTCAGGGTCAGGTTTCTCGCCTGCAGCGACTTTCCTCTAGCGATGCTGCTCCAAACATTGTCCTTAGGGGCCTCTGCAGTTCTTCCCTCTCTTCCCACCAGGGGTTGACGTCCAGAGGGGCCTCAGGCAGCTTCCCGGCCTTTGGAGCTGCCTCTCTGATGTCCACCCCGGGAGACTTGGCTGCGGCAGTCCTGTCATGTTGGACCCTCTGCTATCACTGCCAAAGTGACAATTGATGATCAGAACTGGAGCTGCCCAGAAACCCAACTTCGGCAGGGCCCTTTGATCTGCCCAGCCTTGGAGAGGAGTAGGGACTGGCACAGGCGCCTTTGATGGGGCCCGGCCAATGAGGGGGCTGCAGGCTGGCCCAGCCTGTCCCCACAGCCTCTGCGGCAGAAGCAGGCAAGTTGGGGTGGGAGCCAGCTGTGCGACTCCCTGTGCCCTGGCCTCTGTGAAAAGTCACCGTCTGGGTGACTGGCCTGGTGACGCTTGAACCTCAGCATGCAGAAGCCAATTCTTAGCAACGTTGCTCTTTTAACCACCCATTTATGGATTTGGCTAGTATTTATGGAGCGCTCACAGAGTGGGCAGGGCGAAGTCATGACATGGACAATTCTTGCAGCCAGAAAGCTTGGATTAAACATGGCTAATTATTAGTTGTTCCAACTCGGCGAGTTATGTAACTTGCATGTGCCCCTCTGTGTCTCCATTTTCTCCTTTCTATGGGGTTGTTACAAGCACCAAACTAGACAGTGCAAGTTACGGCGCCTGACACCTGTTAAGCCTTCCGAGTGTGAGCTATTAGCATCGCAGGGAGGCTGCGCGCTCGAGTCGTGACGATGCATCAGCTCTGAAGCTGTATGACCCGGATTCAAATCCCATGGCCCCATCACGTTCTAGTTAACTTACCTCCTAGGATTATTATGAGGATGAAATTGGCACAAGGGCCCGCCTGCACGGGGCTGTGAAGGTCTTTGCTACTTCTGCAATACATCTTTGGTCTTCAATATGTGCCCCGCCCCCTCCCTGAGAAAGCATATCCAGTCCTATTGTTTTAACTGCACTCCCTGACTCCCAGGTCCCAAATTCAATCATCCACTTCTCTGCTTAAATTCCTTTAGTGGATTCCATTATCCAGAGAATAGTCTAAACCACTTGACATGGCATGCCAGGTGCCCTACCGCCTGTCCTCTGCCTATCTCCTCAGTATCCTAACTCATAACCCCCCTTCTTCCCTCCTCCCGTGCCCCCACCCTCCAGGCATACTGGGCTAATTGCAGGCCATGAGAATGCAGGCTCTTCTGCACCTTTACGTGCTTGACAGTGCTGTCCTTTCTGCCCGGAATACCCTTTCCAGCACTGATGGCTTGTGAACACCTTCCATTCCTTGAGACTCAAATCTCAGACCCTTCCTATAAAAAGCCTACTTTGATCATTGCCCACACAATACAGTTGGCCATTACTTCTTTCATGCTCCTCCCCAGACCCAGGACATGCATTAGCTCTTATGACGTGGTAGGATACCTACTGGTCCATTCCCCTTACAGACTGTGCAATCCTTGAGTGGGATCCTCAGCTCTCCCCTCTGGATCACCAGCTCTGAATACCGTGCTTCCCACGTGGTGGACACTCAATGAGCATCTGCCCAATGGATGGATTCAATCTCTCTCTCCTACCTCTCGGGTCCACTGACCTCCTGGACATCTTCCCCTTGGAGTTCCATGGTCCTCAACCCATGATACTCTATGCCACACTCCCTCCAGTTGCTCTTCCTTAATTCAGTAAATGCCACATCCATCCACCCAATCATCCAATATGGAATCTGGAGAGTCATCCTTGAAGCCTTTGCTCATAGTCATTATACATACATCCCAAACCTTCATGAGGACTTAATGATATGACCCATTAGATGTTTCTTCTGTTTGTCCCCTCCACTCCCTTTGTATCTCCACTTCCACTGTGTGGCTAATGCATAGGTAAATCTTACCACATTCAGCCAGAACTTAAAATATTTTGCATAATTTCCAGGATTACATCCAAACTCCTTGGAATTGCTTGGAAGGACCTCCAGGATCTGACCCTGGCCTCTCTTCTCTCTCACCTTTCTTCAATCTACCCAATGTTCTTGCCGTGGCTGACCATTCATCCCTCCAGAATATGCCAACCTCTACCTACCACTATCTCCCTGCTTAGACCACAAGCCCTTTGAATACAATCATGTGAACTTAAGTTTATAATTATTTCTGAGCTTTAGGTTCTTCACCTGTAAAATGAGGATAGCCATAGCCTTATCTTCTTCACAGGGTATTATAAGGGTGAAATGACACAATGTGTGACAAGGGTCTGGCTCCTAAGAGGCATACATAAATAAGACTATCTTTATGGTTCTTGCTGGCAAGAACGATGCCCAATGGGATAGGCTTCCAGAGATGGGAGCCACAGATCTTGTGAGTGGCCCAGTGGAGTTCTAAGAAGTTCTGTGTTGCTTTGAAGGAGACCTAGTAAAAATAGCTCCATCAGTGTCTCCAACTCTCTGCAACTAACTTTGCTTTGGTATCTTGCCCCTTTGTAGCTTGTTTCCTTATTTGCAATATAAAGATAATAGTAGTAATGTACTTATTTCATAAGGTTGTTGTGAGAATTTAATGATATGATGTATGTAGATACGTGTGTTAGCTATTGTATGATTGATGAGTAAATACCATGGAGTAGCTGCATCTATGTTTGGAAGATGCTTCATAAATGAATAATTAGGATCTTAGGGGCTACGTCAAGATAAAGGTCTTTGAAGAGGTAGAAATTTGGAGATTCAAAGCCAGTAAGAGCAATGATTGCAAATAGCGACAAGGTGAGCTATGAAATCCCAGCCCAGGATGACGACTCCTACGGTACATATGGATCAGTTCAAACCTACAGAAGACTAGGGAGACTTTTGTAGTGATGCCAAAAATGACGCTGTGATCCTCCATGATGGGCAGAGGACTCTGACGGAATTAGGGCTTTGCTCAAAAGCTCTTGCTGACTGCCAATCTTGCCTAGCCTTCACTCCACCCTGCCAGCACGGTGGGTAAGTGTTGGACACAGGAACCAAGCTGCCTCGGGCACATTAACAGCTTTGCCGCTTACTAGCTATACTTGGGGCAAGTTACTTAGCCTGTTTCTACCTGTCTTCTTGCCTGTAAAGTAGAGATAGTATCAGTACCAATCTCATGAGGTTGTTGGGAGGATTACATTGGATAATGCAATTAATTATCAGTATTTGGCATATAGTAAGTGCTCAATAAATGTTACTTAGCTCTTTTGATTAGTTGCCTGCCAGCTACCCCACTTGTTCTCTCCTGGAACCAATAAAAATCTAGTTGGCTTATATGTCAAGATACCTCTCCCTTCCTTGCTAAGTGGTAAGAGTGTGTCCTCAATGGTCTGTCAATGCCAGCACAGGTACTAGGTCATTTCTTGCAGAAAAACAAGCCCAGACTCCCCCTTCTGACATCCAAGGGTCCCCAACACATTCTACAGTGACCTTCGTCCACGTGCCTGACACCCCATCACATTTGGGCTCTTTCAAGTGATCCCACCCAGCCCTGCCTTTCCTTCTTCCTGGTCCTTTGCTCATCCTATTCCACCAACCTGGCAGAGCCTCCTCACCCCACTCTGCCCTTCTCAAATGCCACCTCTTCTATGAAGCCCCTTTTGATTTATCCAATGAGATGGAACCACTCCCTCCTTTGTCTCTTCCTACTTTATTTTTAGATGTTTATCTCAACCCCATTTGCCACCCGACACTTACTGAACTGCAAGCTGCCTTACGGATAAGGTTTTATCTTACTCGTTGCTATATCCTTGGTAGAGATCCTAGCACATAGGTTTTAACACATGGCATTTCCCCACTTATTATAGGGTCGTTTAGGAGAATTTGTGAGGCCCCAAATTTCCATGCTTTGAGAGGGATCAAGTTGGAAACAATGAAAAGAGCCACCAAGCTGACAATGGTGCTTAGAAGTTTGGTTTCTTCCCAAGCAGAGCCCGAGATAAGGATTTTGTTTCAGGAGTTGTCAGGAGATGATTCCAGTAAACAGGGATTGGGGAGGAAAGTCAATAGAATATATTATTGAGGTTGCCTCATCGGGCATCAAGCTTCTGAAGAGCATCCAGAGCGCCTCCCAGGATGATTCATCTGAAAGACAGGTGGCTGGGGAATTTATCTCCTGGCTCCCATATACCCTCAGTTAAGGTCTGCTCCCTTGAGGTCAGTAGCTCCTCTGCACTTCCACGCTCTGCATATACAAAGGCCAAGAGGCTTCTCATGCAGTTGGCAAGGGTCCCGGGCAGAGCGTAAGAAGATCCACAACACACAACTGAGGTGGACCTAGCTGGTTTGAGGAGAGTCTGAGTTTGTGCCAAGCATCCACTGAAGCTGTGGCTGGCTGAGGTGGGCTTCGAGGGTGTGTTGTGGGCACTGTCTCAGGTAGAGATTCCTAGAAGCACACTGTAGGTGGGGAAGCACTCTGGACCACAAGAGCAAGCTCGAAGGGAGTAAGGGAGGCAGGATGGGGCAGAAACGGAAGTGAATGCTAATCACTTGCACCAGGGGCTTCCGCCAGTGCCAGGAGGATCTCTGGAACTAGGATGGTCCTTTAGAAATGTTTTGCATCAAGTCAGGGCACCTCGACCTCGGTAGTGTCGCATCAAGCAGTTACTGAATGTGTGCTGCTCCGATGACAAGGCACAAACGGTTTCCCTCCAGCACATGGCAGTTGCCTTCAGCACGCCAGGCCCCCAGCAGCTGGGGAAGGAGCGCATGTGTCGTGGGGCAGACATCCAGGTGGTGCCCGCAGCAGCCCCTCCAGGCACCAGAGGCGTCTCCAAGGTCCGCCCTTGGCACAGCTCAGACCAACTTAGGTCTCCCGTTACCTCCACTGTCACCTGAGCCTTCAAAGTGCATTTTAGCTTCAAACTCTGAAAACACAATGCAGGAGGCTTGCCTGAACAAACCCCAGTCACCACCAGCAGCTTTAACTGATTTTTGTCATCTCGCTCTTCTCCCACCTCTTCTAGATTCCCTGCCCCCATGGTAAGCACGGTTGCTGCTCAGAGCTACTTGTCCCTCTCTGTGATCTAGACTGTCATCTTGAGGGGTCTGAAGCTTCAGGAGCCTTGTTCACAGGCTGTGCCACTGTGCATTCACCATGTCCCCTGGGTCTGAGAAAACCGGAAGACACTCCTATGACTCCGCTGGTTTCCAGCCACATCCTTTGCTGCTCCCATTTTGTAGCAGTAACCCTGTCCCTCCAAGGAGCTCCTTTCTCGACTGGCTGCTCCACAAGCATGAGGAGCCCGAAGAGATCCGGGGCACTCAGTCGTGTCCTCGGGGTTAGCAGTGCCCTTACCGTGCTCCCGGTTGGAAGTGCTCTTTCCCTTGGAACCAGGACCTCTGACCCAGAGAACTTGAGGTGTGGAGACAGGAAACACAGATTCGGCAGGTAGGTTGCCAGAAGTAAGTGGATCCAATTCTACTTCCGCCTCCCGGGACCCTTACTTTGTAGCTCTTGGAGACTCTGGCAGGCTCAATGATGGACGGCCCACAGAGATACCAAGTCCCCACCTCGGGAACCTGTACGTGTTCCCTGAGAAAGGGGAAGTCATGTACGATGAAATGAAGGGTCTTGAGAGGGGGCGATTACCCTGGCTTGGCCCGGTGGGTTCCAAGTGCCATCACGAGTGTTCTTCTAGGAGAAAGACAGAAGATGGAGGCAGAGACTGAAAGATGTGGACACAAGCCAAGGATTGTAGGCAGCCACAAGAAGCTGGGAGGAGCAAGAAGGAATACACCCCAGGGTCTCTGCAGGAAGCAGGACTCTGCCGACACGTGGATTTGGACCCATTGATACTGATTTCCGACTTCCGGCCTCGGGATCTGTGAGAGAATGGTATCTGTTGTTCTAAGTCACCAACTTTATGGCAATTTGTGACAACAGCCACAGGAAATGAATACAGGGACACAGCTCTGGCCACTCCTCTGGATTATTCTTAAACCACACACTAGAAACAAATGGCCTAACCCCTCCGGGTTTCTCCCCAGACGGTGCCTCTCTGGCTTTTTAACGTACCATTCTATTATTCCAGTAGACCTGCATTCTCTAATTCATCAACAGCATTTGTCAGAAAAGAGATCTTCACAGACGTTTTGACAGTCGCATCTCTGAGCTGAGCATATAGGAGGTGATGAGAACTGGTGCGAGTTTGCATCGAGGGCCTCTTCCCCCAGGTGCAGAGGGCCTGCCCTAGGCCACAGGGAGACAGAGGGCCACTGAGACATGTAGCCAGAATCTGTCTCCCACCCTTTCCACCTTCTCTGCAGAACGCTCGGATCAAGCGGATTTCTGATTTTTACCTGTAAAAACATGCCTGATGGCAGCGGCTTCAGTTATAGAAGGTTCCACTTTGCATATGTTCTATTTTCTACCCAGGTGTCATGCTGAATTAGGAAGTAAAAACATCTGAATCTCAGCAGGACCTTTTGTTTTCCCCTTCTCTCCTCCTTTCTTCCCCCTTCAATGTGGAAGGATCATTATAGCTTAAATCTTCCCCTGCAAAGCAAAACGAGTCAATTTCTTCTCCTCACCGACAGAGCCTGGGCCTGCCTCCCTCTCTGTAGCTCTGAGCGCATGTCCTCCTTGGCAAGGAGAGAAAGAAAGGCTATTGAGTACTTTTTTTCCTGTCTGTTTGATAAAAAAGCATGTTTGTTTTTGTTCATGGATTTAAAGCCCAAAATGGGCCAGTACTGTAAATAAAACATGCGCTCTCATTTGAAAAATTTATTACAAGGAATTTTGTTTATGATTTCATCTTCTCCAGTAATAATTAATTGGAGGTCTTCTGTGGTCCCCACAGACCAACAATCATTCAAACTATGGAAGGATGATCTTCTGTCTCTCATCCGTAGCCAAAGGAGCCATTTCTGGAAGTGCTATCACGTTAGCCTGCTCCAGGGTTCCGTTGATGACATGACTGGCCTGTTCCAGGGTTTGGGGCATATTTACAAGTCTGTATGTGATCCTGAAGTCAGAGCCCTTCCTCAGAGAAGGAAACTCTACCTTTAAATTATCCTGATTGTGTCTAGAAGCACACCCCACTTCACGTCTCAAGGGCTGAGAATGAAGTTTACTCAACTGTTTGGTTTAACAAAGGGCACACACATATATGCGCCCATACAGGTCCACACAATCATATAAATGATAATACCTGGTATTTGGTGAGTATATTCCGTGTACTGGATGCCATGCTAAGAGATTTTTATATGAATGATCTCGGTCCATAAAACAACTATTTCAGTCAGGACAGGCTGGGTTATGACATAGTAACAAACATCCCCAAGATTTCTGTGGTTTACAATGAAAAGGCTAATTTCTCTCTCTTGCTACATGTCCATGTGTGTTTGTGGGAGCCCTGTTGCATGGTGCCCTCACTCTGGGATCCCAGCATCCAAGCAGCCAATATCTGGAACACGGCCTTTGTGGCAGAGGAGAAGAAACTTCCAGAGGATCATGCATCAGCAATTAAGTGACACACATCACTGGCCAACAAGACTAATCTCATGACGCTTCCCACTAAGGAGTGAGGAAGTACAATCATACTATGTATCTCACAGGTGGGGGACATGGCAACTGAAATATTTCCTGAAAATAGCAATTACTTTTTTCTATTTATACACAACAACTTTATAAGGGAGGTACCTAACGATTTTCTTTTCCATTTGATAGATATGCAGATTACAGATTAGGAAACTGAGGAACAGGAAGGATATATAACTTGTTCTAGCTCATGCATCTAATAAATGGGGGAGCCAAGATTCAGACTCAGGCAATTTGACAGCATACTTCTCCTACCCCCAACACGTGCACTCATACGTGAGCAGGCACACACTTACACACATATCCCAAGGTGCTCATAGTTAAGTGAGCCAGGGGCTATTAGGTCACTGTATCCTGAAAATACATCCAGTGGTGGAAAGAGTGGTGAGTGTGGGCCAAAGTCCTTAGAAAGAATCAAAGGCCAAAGCTGGGAAACTATGTTTAGTCACTGAGTCCAAAAGGCAGGATCAAGGCCAAGAAGGAAAAATAAAGAAACTAAAAGCCAAGGGTCAAGAACAGGACACACTGAAAGGGGATTATGGCTGGCAGCAGAGAGGGGATGGTCCAGTGCTGGAGTCCAACCACACAGAGGTCTTTGTGTTTCTGTAGCGTGGGTGGGCTTGGCTGGGTTCAAGTTCTAGGGAGGAAGCAGAGCATGACAAATAGTGCCTCAAGGCTGATCCTCTCATCCAATCCCCACTCTCACTAAGGGAGCATGTCCTCCCCAGATTGAGTGGGAAAAAATCCAGAGATGGTGGATGGAATCTTCTTTGCAAGCCAGACTTGGCCATATTGCTGCTTTAGGAGGTTGTCTTAGGGATTAACCTTTTACCTAGGACTAGTCTGACCCATTTTCATAGGGATTTATAGGCAGAAACTCAGCTCTTCCCTGATTCCCTTTCTCTCTGACTCTACCTCCTTGCCTCCTTCGACCTCTCACTCTTGCTGCAAGTCAAGGGTTGTTTTTTTTTTTTTGAGATGTATTTGGCAGGGTCCCTCCTGAAAAGGATGACTGAAAGAGTTTAATGAAGGGACTATTTACAAAGGACCAGACAAGGTTAAGGCAACTAAACCAGGATGATAAGGTGTCCTGAGGCTAGCAACTGTGGGACGTGTTACCTAGTGGAGGGAGCAGTTATCAGATCTGGGGAGAGCTATGGCTGTACAAGAGACCTCCTGATAGCGGTGAGACTTTAAGTAGAAAAACATGGCAAGAAGGGAGCTGGGGAAATAAGTTCCCCAATTTTCTCCTTCATCTACATTCTGATCTACTGATAAACCTGAACTCAACCAGAAGCCAAAGGGCAAAGGAATCTAGGTAATGAGTTTGTAAAGCTCATCTTCCCAGGGTACAGAGCAGGGTAAGAAGGGCAGAGAGGGCAAAAGTATCCAGATCATATGCTGTTCTGGTTTCTGGTCTTGATGCTTCCGATGAGCTTCTTCCCATCAGCTCACACAACCACCGTCATCCTCTGTGGTTACTCCAGTGACAGCAGCTATGGTCCTTTGGCTGCTACTCTCAATTCTGTTGCTTGCTCATTCATTGAGTTAGCCATTTAAAAAAAAAATCTTGAGGGGCGCCTGGGTGGCACAGCGGTTAAAGCGTCTGCCTTCGGCTCAGGGCGTGATCCCGGCGTTCCAGGATCGAGCCCCACGTCAGGCTCCTCCTCTGTGAGCCTGCTTCTTCCTCTCCCACTCCCCCTGCTCTCGCTGGCTGTCTCTATCTCTGTCAAATAAATAAATAAAATCTTAAAAAAAAAAAATCTTGAACAGCTATTGTGAACTAGGTCCTCAGAATCCAATAGTGAACAGAACCCAGTGCCTGCCCTCATGGAACTTACACTCTAGTGAGAAACACTGATGATAAAAAAAAAATTGACACAGGGCTATGTTAGAGAACACCAGGGCAAGAGAGCAAAGAATGATGCGAGCCATTGTTTTAGACAAGGTTATCAGGAAAGTGCCCTCAAATGAAAGCATCACCACGTATCAATGGAGTGTGCTACGTACACCATCTTTATCACTTAGGAACTTTTAACGCCTTTGGGGGACAAGGCATTACATTAAAAAATTGAAAGGACAAGGTTAACTAACAATTCAAAAAGGATATTTCACAAATTAGGAGAATGAAACACTCTATGAGAACTTAGAGCTCATAGGAAGAAGTCCCTGCCCTACAGTAATCAAGGGAGACTTCCTAAAGGAGGCAGCAGCTTTAAGTTCCATGATGGATTGAGACATTGACTAGGCAGAAAGGAGCAGGGAGGAATTTGTGGGTGGGGGAGGGCAAGCCATGTGAGTAAAGTTGCAGAGGTGACAATGAGTTATTGACAATGGGAGAGCGTGTGTGAGTGCTAATGAGTTTTGCAGGCTGTAGGCAAGGATTCTACATATGCTTTGAATTACCCTCCAGCCAATTGACATTAGAACGTGTTAGGGTAGTGGCTGGATTAGTAGCAGAGTCAGGGCTAGGTTGAAATTTTCTCTCTGCCCGTAATGAGCTGTGTAACTCCATGCAAGGTTCTCAGCTTCCTTGAACTTCAGTTTGCTTATCGCTGAAGTGGAGAGAAAGACCTAATTGGGATGTTCATGGCTCTGCTTGGATGTGAAACATCTGGCACAGTGTCCGGCACACAGTAGGCACTAAAGGACTATTCTTCTTCTTGGCCTAAGAAATGAACAATAAAATGTTCTACTTGTCTGGACAAAAAAGAGCAATTAAGCATCAGGTAGGAAGCCAACTTTTATGGTAGCGAAAAGCACAGGCTCCGGAGTCAGACTGACGGGATTCTAAACTGGGCTTCTCCATTTTCCAGGGAATGGACTGGGGTAAAATGGTAAGGAACCTCTTTGGACCTTGGGTTTTTTTGTTCTGTAAAATAGGATGCTTATAGTGACTATTATGCCTTGTGAGGAATCAACAGAATGCTGAAGAGCTTGGCATGGTTCCTGGCACAGAGAAAACACAGCTCTAGTGTCTTTATTGTGATAACTGTCATTATTGACTCGGGATGATCCTGCCCTGCTCTGACTCCCATCTGCATGGAAGACAGCTTCCACCTGAGGCTGGGAGATGGTGGCTACCGTGGCCATGGCACGTGTACAGCTCTCGTTGGGGAGATGTGGAAGGACCCGCTTCCAAGCAGGAGAGAAGGGAGTGTGTGTGAGAGTGTGGGACAAGCCCGTGTCCCAGCCAGTGCACAAACAGCCCCCCTCCTGCCTTAGCTCTTACCAAGCCAGTGAGTTATAGAGTTGGATGCGCTCTGGGAAACCCCTTATTCGCAAGATATTACCCCCCTATTTAGAGATGGGACAGCTAAGGTCCAAAGATGGGTAGTGGCAGATGACCTCTGATTCCACCCAGCCCTTTCTCTCTGCTGGGATGCTAAGTGCATGGCAGAGTCAGGATCCAGTCCAGACCCACTGAAACTCTGGGCTGTTATTGTTTCCCATCAGCATCTTCCCTTTGCTCCTTCAAAGACTCCAGGCACTTTCAGAAGCATCCTTCCTGAAAGCACGGCCTCAAACACTATACTGCCTTCAGGTTCTGTGCCTCTCCATTCCAGTGGAGAGACCTTGAAGTACTGGGTGGAGCAGGGCAGGAGATGGGGCAAGGAATGCCAGCAAGAGGGGCTGCAGCGCACCCTCCGACTTGTGGCTCTGCCGTCCAAGGATCAGGCTGGGGAAAGCGCCCTGTTCACCGTCACTCTGCCAAACTCAGGTATTCATTCTAGAGTACCAGGAGATCTTTTCTGGTATATTCTCATGGATTTTTAACATAGATGATAATGTCACCTGTGAATAAGGGCAGCTTTATTTTTTTTTCCTTTCCAAACTCTATGCCTTTTATTTACTTGCATTGCCTTATTTCACTGGCTAGGACTTGCAACATGTTGGACAGGGGTTATGAGAGTGGACATCCTTCCTTTGTTCCTGATCTTCAGGTAAAATATTCAGGATTTCACTATTAAGCATGATGGTAGTGACAGGGTTGTGGTTTTTGGGTTTGTTTTCTTTTTTTTTTTTTTTTAATAAATCCCTTTTATGAGGTTGAGAGAGTTTCCTTCTTTTCCCAGTTTGCTGAGAGTTATTTTCTTTTTGAAGTTATTTTTTTTAATTATGACTGGATGAGAAATTTTGTCAAATTGATGAAATCATATAGTTTTTCTTCTTTAGAATTTTAATAAGGTGCTTACGTTGGTTGATTTTTGAATATGGAACCAGTCCTATATTACCAGGATAAGCCCCACTGGTCATGGCTTTAATATTTAATTTGGATTGAATTTGCTAATTATATGTTGAAGATCTTTGCATCTATGTTCATGAGGGCTGTTGGTTTCGAATTTCTTTTCTTATAACATCTTTGTCTGGTTTTGGTGTCAGGATAATGTGGGCCTCATAAAATGAATTGAAAGTCTTTCCCTCTATACTACTTTCTGGAAGAAAGCATGCAGAATTGGTGCTATTTCTTCTTTAAATATTTGCTGGATCTGCCAGTAAAATCATGTGTGCCTAAAGATTTCTTTTTCCAAAAGTTCTGAAGGGTACAAACTCAAACTTTCTCATAGTTATAAAACTACTTAAGTGGTGTATTTCATCTTGGCTGAATTTATGGTATTCGGGGAATTGGTCCATTTCCCTTAATGTGTCAAATTTTTATGTGTAAGGTTGTTTCACAAATACTTATTAGCCTTCCCATGTCTATGAGGGTTGTCGGGATACCCTCCCTTTCACTGTTGATATTGGAAATTTCTAGTTTCTTACCTTCCTTTCTTTGTTAGTGTTGCGTGAGGTGTATTAACTTTATTGATACTTTCAAAGAACGAAATTTTAGTTTTGTTGAAATTCTCTATTTTTTCCTCGTTTTAATTCTATCGATTTCCGCTCTTATCTTTATGTTTTGTCCTTCTTCTTGCCTTGTGCTAATTTTGCTCTTTTTCTAGTTACTTAGTGTGGAAGTTCAGCTTATCGATTTGAGATATTTCATCTTTGCTTCTGTAAGCATCTAGAGCTATAAATATCCCTCTAAGAAATGACTTAGCTACATCTCACAAAATTTCAATTTGTTGTATTTTCATTTTCAGTCAGTTCGAAGTATTTTCTAATTTTTCGTGAGACTTCCTATTTGATCCATAGGTAATTTAGAAGTATGTGGTTTAATTTCCAAGTATTTAGACACTTTCCTGTTATCTTTCCAGTATTGATTTCAAGTTTAATTCCATTTTAATCAAGAAGCACACTTTGTATGATTCAACCCTTTTAAATTTGTGGCGGTTAGCTTTACGACCCAGGATATGGTCTGTCTTGGTAACTGATTCTTATGAACTTTTTAAAATGTGGCTTATGCTGTTGGTTGGAGTGAGTATTCTCTAAGTGCCAATTAAATCCAGGCAGTCAGTGGTGTTTTCAGTTCTTTTATACCTCTGCTGATTTTCTGTCTACCTGTCCTGTCAATTACTGAAAGAGAAGTGTCAGAATCTCTAACTATAATTGTGGATTTGCCTATATTTTCAGTTTGGTTCATTTTTGCTTCATATATTTTGAAGCTCTGTTGGGAGGTGTATACACGTTTAAGATCATTAAATCTTCTTGGTGAATTGACCTTTTTTTAAGATTTATTTACTTTAGAGAGAGGGAGAGAGAGCACACGCATGCAGCAGGGAGAGGCAGAGAGAGAGGGACAGAGAGACTTAGGCAGACTCCGCGCTGAGTGCAGAGCCCGACTCGGGGCTTGATCTCATGACCCTTGAGATCATGACCTGAGCTGAAACCAAGAGTCAGGCACTTAACTGACTGCAACACTCAGGTGCCCCTGAAGTGACTCTGTCATAATATCCTTCTTTTTTTTTAATGTTTTTTTATTATATTATGTTAGTCACCATACAGTACGTCCCCGGTTTCCGATGTAAGGCTTGATGATTCATTAGTTGCGTATAACACCCAGTGCACCATGCAATACCTGCCCTCCTTACTACCCATCACCGGTGTTGTAATATCATTCTATATCGCTTATCATTTTCTTTGCACTGAAATCTACTTTATCTGATGTTTTATAGCTACTACAGCTTTTTTTTGGTGAATATTGGCATAGCATATATTTTTCCCATGCTTTCACTCCTAACCTTTCTATACCACTATATATAAAGTGAGTTCCTTGTAGACAGCTTTAAAGTGGGTCTTTAAAAAAAAAAATCATTCTGAGACTCTCTGACTTTTAATTGGTACATTTAGCCCATTTGCATTTAAATGTAATTATTGATATGTTTGGATTTAGGCCTACCATATTATTATTTGTTTTCTATTTATTCCTTCGGATTTATTTCCCTTGTTTCTCCTTTTCTTTTTTTGGATTGTTCAAAAGTTAAAAAAAAATTATTCCAATTTAATTGATCTATTGTGTTTTGACTATGCATTTTTGTATCTTTATAGTTAATGGTTACTAAGATATTAAAATATACAGACTTATATTCTCACAGTCTATTTGGAATCAATGTTTTCCATTTCAAGTGTAATGTAGAAATCTTATCACTGTATGGGTTCCTTTCTCTGACCACTTTATGTCATAGTCTTCTTAGGTATTATATCTACATGTATTGAAAACTCCATCACACAATGTTAAAATCTTTGCCTTCAGGGGCGCCTGGTTAACGCAGTCGTTGGGCGTCTGCCTTCAGCTCAGGGCGTGATCCCGGCGTTCCGGGATCGAGCCCCACATCGGGCTCCTCCGCTGGGAGCCTGCTTCTTCCTCTCCCACTCCCCCTGCTGTGTTCCGTCTCTCGCTGGCTGTCTCTCTGTCACATAAATAAATAAAATCTTAAAAAAAAAAAGATCTTTGCTTTCAACCATCATATATATTTTAAATAATTCAAGAGGAGATCAATAGTTTATCATATTTAGCCAGATGTTTACCATTACTATTGTTCTTCCCTTATTTGTGATATTCCAAGTTTTCCCATAGTGTCACTTCCCTTTTGCCTAAAGAATTTTCTGCATAAATTATTTTAAGGCGAGTCTACTGGCAGCAAATTTCTTTATTTCACCTTTATTCCTAAAGGATATTTTTATTTCTAAGATGACAGTTCCTTTCTTTCAGTAATTTAAAAATCCTGCTCTACTTCCTTCTCCAATGACCCAAATGTTAAAACTTTTGGTATTATTTCACATATCCCCGAGGCTCTCCTCACTTTTATTTATGTACTCTTTTTTTTTCTTTTTATTCTCTGTTTTTCACCTTAGGTAATTCTTGTTGATCTATACTCAAGTTCACGAACTTTTCCTTTGTGATATTAAGCCCATCAAATGAGGTTTTTATTTTGGCTATTGTATTTTTCAGTTCTAAAATTTCCATTTGGTTCTTATTTATGTCTTCTACTTCTTTCCCAAGAGTTTATATCTTTCCATTTGTTTCAAGAGTGTTCACCCCTTGGGGCACCTGGGTGGCACAGCGGTTAAGCGTCTGCCTTCGGCTCAGGGCGTGATCCCGGCGTTCTGGGATCGAGCCCCACATCAGGCTCCTCCGCTATGAGCCTGCTTCTTCCTCTCCCACGCCCCCTACTTGTGTTCCCTCTCTCGTTGGCTGTCTCTCTCTCTGTCGAATAAATAAATAAAATCTTTAAAAAAAAAAGTGTTCACCCTTACTTCTTGGAATATTATATAATGGGTCTGATAATTTCAACATCTGTGTCATTCCTTCATCCATTTTGCCCATACCCCAACCCCCCTCCTCTCTGGCAACCATGAGTTTGTTCTCTGCATTTATAGGTCTGATTCTGCTTTTTTCTTTGTTCATTCATTTATTTTGTTCTTTAGAGACCACATATAAGTAATATCATATGGTCTTTGTCTTTCTCAGGCTGACTCATTTCACTTAGTTTAATACCCCCTAGGTTTAACTATGTTATAGCAAATGGCAAGATCTCATCCTTTTTATGGCTGCATAATATTCCATTGTGTGTATATACCAATCTTCTTTATCCATTCATCTATCAGTGAACACTTAGATTGTTTCCATAGCTTGGCTGTTGTAAATAACACTACAATAAATGTTTTGAATTAATGTTTTCATTTTCCTTGGGTAAATACCCAGTAGTGGAATTATTGGATTATATGGTATTTCTATTTTTAATTTTTTGGGGAATCTCCATTCTGTTTCCATAGCAGCTACACCAATTTACATTCCCACTAACAGTGCACAAGTGTTCCTTTTTCTCCACATCTCTGCCAATACTTGACATTTCTTGTTTTTTTTATTTTAGCCATTCTGACAGGTATAAGATGATATCTCATTGTGGCTTCAATTTGTATTTCCCTGATGATTAGTGATGTTGAGCACCTCGTTTACTCTTGAGAACCCATTTAACCTAGTGGAGGAGGGCTGATATGTCAGCAGGTGGAATTTAAGTCCTAGGTCTGTCTGAACTGGATTTTTGGTTGTTGTTGCCTTTTTCTATGGGTATTGTTAGAAGAATAAGCGGTCCCAGTCTTTCTGCTATCCCCTTCTCCCCTCAGTCTGAATCATAACCACAAGCCTAGAGGCTTCAAATGTGGTTCAGGGACCAGGCTCATCGTCAGGTCCAGGAGGCAAACATTGCTTCACAGAGTTGCAGTGGGAACTATTCTGTACAAATTGTATACCAGACGGCCCTCTACCTCTCCTGGCAACCACAAGATGGGCCCTTTATATACAACTTTGGGGAGTCTTTGGAGACATCTTTCCATTTAAATACAGAGACGATGAATTCAGCCACTGCGGTGAAGTCTCAATGGAAGCCATTCAGGTCACAAAACCAAAAAAATGTATTAGTGACTCAGAGGTTTTCTAAGGCTGAAGAACAGCTAGAGGGATAGGATTGGGAGAAGAAAGAGGTGCATGTGTGGTCCGTCTTGACTAATCAGTTGACAGTGCCATAGAGAAGTGACCTGATGCAGACCGAACACTGCTCCTCTAGTTCCTGAGTCATAACCGTACTATAGACTGACAGTGTTAGAAATAGAAGGGTCAGAAACAGCCGTATTCTACGCTAATCACACATGGCACTCCTCCTTGTTGAGCCTGTTCATAGCCTCAGAATACTCAACCCAGCTACCAGAGATGGGACTGAGAAGAAATTTGTCATCCTGGATCTAAACCTACACTCCAGCAAGAGAGAGGCCAAACTAGAACTAGAACGTAAATCTTCTGACGTCCAGTCCATTGCCTTTTTACTCATGTCATCTTTCCGCTCCAAAAATTGTAAATTTTTGTGGTGGTAAGGTGGTAACCCAATATTTTGGTAGGACTTTATATCTTCTAAAGGAATTGAGAAATTTCTAGCTGTTTTTCTCAGAGACCTGTAGGAAAGACAAAAAACAAAAAACAAAAACAAACAGACAAAAACCCTAACCCAACTGGTGAAAAAATTCTGTGCTAGATTTTGGTCTCAGGAGGACTTTCTGGAGCATTGAAGGGGATACAGACCCTGGTGAGAGATGAATCTTATATGCTGGAGTTACTTATGTGACTGTCGCAGCCCAGACATTAGCCAGACGTCATTGTTAATGTGTCGGTGAATGCTTCGAAACATAAGGTGTGTGAGCGCCCGCGAGCATGCCCAGCTCCATGTGCGGATTGCGCTCGTGACCCCTGACAGTGTGATACGCACCCGGGCTGTGTCGACACGCATGCTTGACATGCTGACCGATGTGCACGCTCCCAGGAAAGGATGAGGGCCCGTAGGTTGGTGGTATGCATGGATGCGTGTGAACGTATGTGGACTTGACCTATCTGTCATGTTTGCCTCAAAAGCTGCAGGTACAAGAAGCAGTGTGGTGGCAGATGCCACCTCTCTGCTTCTTGGCTGATGCCCCAGCCCTCATTAACACCCACAATTGCTCCACAGTCTTCCTATCCCTGCGCTGTCCCAGCAGCCTGGCTGCCTGCCAACTAGAAGCGGGGACCCCTGACATTATCCGGGGGAGGCACAAGTCTGTCCCTGTCAGTCTTGGCTTCACCCCAGAACCGAGAAGCCTCCCTAGAGTCAGCAAGAGGGAATTCACGAAGTTCAGTCACTCCCACACCTGAAACGTCTCTCCTGCCAGGCCCGTTATTCGAGCCCCTGCCCGCTCTCAGACTCCAGTGCCTGCTACCTCAGCCCTCTGCTGAGCCTGCGTGAAGGCCAGGCCGGGCCATGGATCAGCCCAGAGGGCGCCAGACATGAGCCCAATGGTGGACGGAGACCCCGCTGAGAGGTAGTCCTCGCTTTGGGGAGCAGCTGAGAAGAATTTCATCATCTAAGAGGAGCTTTCCTTCCACTATCATTTCCAGTGCCTAACACACAATTAGTTCTCAATATATGTTGATGAAATGACGAACTGCCTTACTGACTGAGTATGGATAATGCAAGCTGAGATCAAAGAGGGGGCACTGTGCAGGGACAGGGCTGTGCCCTCTTTGGTTTGCATGTTCTCCTTGAGGCTGGTCTAGTTGGAGTTAAAAATGAATGGGCCGTTCCACTCAGGTTAGCATTTCCTGAGCACCTACTGTGTGTCGAGCACCGGGCCAGACCCTCCGGAAGAGCTCCTTCCTTGAAGAATGTCATGATGTTTTGGGGTGGTTGCTGTATTTGTTTGCTCGGGCTGCCAGAGCCGAGCACCTCAGGCTGGGTGGCTTACACAGCAGAAGCTATCAGCAGGGTCCCTTCTGAGGGCCATGAAGGAAAGATCTCTGCTAGGCCTTGTTCCTCGGGTGGTAGATGGCCATCTTCTCCCTCTGTCCTCACATCATCTTCTCTCTGTATGTGTCTGTGTCTATATTTCTTCTTCTTAGGAAGACACGTGTCTTCCTAATTGGATAAGGACCCATCGTAATGACCTCATTTAATTTAATTACTTCTTTAAAGATCACATCTCCAAATCCAGTTACAAATACTGGAGATTGAGATTTCAACATATAAATTTTGGAGGGTACACAATTTAGCCCACAACATAGATGCACATATTTTAAGTATCACTTCGCCCATGAAGATTTCTTGGACTTTCTTCACTTGAATGTGATCCCCCCTAATAACAGCTGTCTGACTTTCTCATGGTCCTTATGTGTTTAGACCCCTATCTTCTTTCTAGTCTGAGGACTCAGGAGCTGGGCTTCAGGGGTTCATCCTCTGTTTCTAACATCTGGCATAACAAGGGTTGCCTAGGAGTGAAGTAAATCCTTGTTCTGTGGACGGATGGATGGAACTGATAAAAATGGAACAAAAGGAGGAAATCACTCGGAGGCACTTCGGGCAGATCTGTGGTCCTGGTAATGTGCCTAAGGGAGCAGAGGGGAGTTGAATGGGTTCTGTCCACAGCAGTCAATCCTGCTTTGCAAAGAGGGCAATAGGAAGAAAGTATTCCCACACCAGGGATCTCTCCACCCGTGGAGACTGCGTTGCTCCTGGCTTCCCGAGCTGCAGCTGCGAGATGAATCTGATGGACCCGTGACTCCTGAGGTCTCCCTGGCAGAACAATGAGACTCTGTGCCATGTCTTGTCCTCGTCCAGTCCCAGCCTTTGTCCCACCTACCCATCCCAACCCTGGTTGTCACATTCCTTTCCTGGAATCAATATGGGGGCAGCCAGGCAGGGGTTTTCAAATTAAAAAAACCCAGAATGGAGGCTGAAAACAGTCAGTGATGCTTCTCCCCACACGACCGAAGTCCTACATGTATCAGGGTCTTTACTGGGCGGTAGCCCCTGTTCCCACATTGCTCGCTGGTCCTGAACACTTGGCAGAGCCAGGCTACCCCCTGCCCCACTACCCAGCCCCCTGTGTTTCTGGGGTTGCTCCTTTCACTCTGTCCCCTCTTCCAAGAAGGCCCCAGAGTTGAGGGCAGGAAAGGTCCTCCTTCCCCACCCCTGAGGCCCATTCTGGAACTACTTCCCTTGACTCTTGCCAGCCTCAGAACCCGGGGCCTAGCCTTCGTTTGTGCCTGTTGTCTTACCTCTGGCTGGGATTCCCAGAAAGACCAGGGTCAGTACACGAGGCCATTCTGTGCCCCCTGCCCTACCCTCCCGAAGCTGCCCCTTCCTCCTCCCCGCTGCTCTCCTCCTGGAAGGCCTCGCTCTGCCGCGCCCGGCCCAGAGTGGAATTGGAGCTGCCCCTTTCTGCATGGGCAGTCTCATTCCCGATGGCTTATCCTCTCTCGTTCTGACTTCCCCTTGACCTGGGGCTTTGGGTCCTGCTGGAGCCTGGGCTCAGGGGGAAGGACAGGACTGGCCTCCGTGGAGGGTGACTTCAGGTGGCCCTTCAGCGTGACGGCAGCAGACACACCCTGGCCCTTCTCTCAGCCCCGCCCAGGGACTGCACTCTAGCAAACAGAGCCCCGGCCCAGACAAAAGCCATTAGACATCACGAGGGCATGCGCACGGCGCCCTGTTCCCGGCATAAAGGGCCCGGCTAAATACCTTTGCAAAGCTCTCATTGTGCTGCGTCCTGCCCGCCCTCCCGGCCTTCCCCGCGCTATCACATCTTTCTGGGGCCCTTTGTTGTCAGACCAAATATAGCGCTACATTGTCTGGCCTCCCACCCATTCTGGCTGGATAAAGGGGCTTGGTCCCCAGACTGGGGGCGCGCGGCCCCGGCAGGCTCCTCAATGCTATCTCCCCGCCGCAGCCCAGGCCGGGGGCCCGCAGCCGCCCCTCCCGGCCGCCCGGCTCCCGGGCCTGCCGCCTCCGCGCCGCTGATACGCTGGCCATTCTTCTCCCCAGGTTCCCACGAGCATGTCACTAACCGGTTCCTGGGCCTTATCACCGGGAGGAAGAAAAGGAGCGCCTTTGAAGAGTGGAAACAAAACATCAGGCCCCATTGTTGTGTGACTTCCCCAGCCACAATCTAGGCTCGCCATCGCGCCACACGCGGGGACTAGAGACGCGGCCTAACACAGATACTCCGATGGGCAATTTGACCAGGGCACTCATTGTTCTGTATCTGCCATCTCTGCGCCGCGTGTTTGTGGCTTTTAAATCATCCTTTTCATTGCTCTCTCTCGGCTCCCAGCAAGTCAAAAGCCGCTGCCGGTGGGCGTCAGGGCGACAAGCCACGGAGCCCGTCTGCGCACTCACGAGCGCCTGGCCGGTGGCCGCCCTGCCTGCTTTCGCTCGACCCTTCTTCTCCTCCCTCTCCTCCTCTGCTTCCACCTCCTGCCTCTCCTCCTCACTTTTCTTCTCCCCCTTTCGCTTTCTTCCTCTCCACCAGACCTCTGCCTCTCCGATCCATTTGGGAGCTCAGCCCTGCCCCTAAGTGACCGGCGGGGAGCCCGGGCCCCCGGTGGATTTCTTGCGGATGAATGGGGGGTAGTGGGGCCATGATTTCACATTGCTGGGCAGAGCCGCGCACCATTTTGGAGTTCTTGACTTCAGAGAATTCCCCAGGCGAACGAGTCCGTCCCTTCTTCTGCACAGGAAGAAGCCGCAGAGGCTGGGAGACTGTAATGACCTGCCTGACCTCACTCGGTGAGTGGGTGATGGCCAGGACTAGAAACCAGGTCTACACGGCTCCCTGATCATTGCCGGCCAACGCGGAGTCCTAGCGGTGTCTCACCATTGCCTCTGAGAAGCACCGGGGCCCATCCCTGTGTTAGGTGCCTGACTGAGAGGCAGGCGGGTCCAAAACTCATCTGTCAGTCATCTTCCATTTTATTGAGTACCAGGAGCTCTTTCCCAGCACGGCACAAGGTGGCTAAGTGCAGACCACGGTACACAAAACCCTGGGGAGAACACTGGCTTTGCTGTGTGACCATGAGTAAGTCACTAAACCCTTCTGTGTCTGATTCCTCATTTTAAAAATGGGAACAAAAGCAGAACCGACCTCCTAGGCCTTTTGTGAGGATTTATATAGAGTCCCAGACACATAAGAAGTCCCAGACACTAAATATTAGCTATTAATGATTACTGGGAAGAAGCCTGTACCAAACTCCACTTTTATATCAATCACTCTCTCATTGTGACATCTTGCACATGGGGCCATCCCAGAGCTTGTCTTACTGTAGGGTCCTTGCATGTGGACGCCTTAGTTGGTCCCTGAAGCTAGGGCCCTTGCTCACCACTGCAGTGGCCTCATCACTCAAGAAACATGCCTTCCCACTTCCAACGGCAAGTACTGGGCACATACTATGTGCCAGACACTGTGGGTAACCTTTGCCCCATAGAGCTCACGGTCAAGTCAAAGAGACGACACAAAGCCCATAAACACACACATAACTATTCAACTCCAAACTATAAAATGAAGGAGCAGTACAGGGTGTGATGAAAAGTTGTATTGGCGGAACAAATCTAGAGTTTGGGGGCGGCATCCCAAAGAGAAGGACATTTTAGCTAAGTTTTAAAAGAATGATAGAAGGTGGCCAGGCCAGGAATGAGTGAGCATGCCAGGTAGAGGCTCGATGGGGCCCACCTGAGGGCTTGATCAGGGACTGAAGGTCTGGCACGCCTAGCACAGAGAGCTGGAGAGGAGGGCATGAAGTCAGCAGAAGGTTCACAAGTCACTCAGAGTTGCATGTGAATTTGGGATTTTTTAGCTCCCTTGGCTGCTGGACAGAGAATGGATAGAGTGGGGCAATTGCATGCACAGCGAAGAGTCTATTTATGTACCCAGGGGAGAGCGGATGGGAAGCCTGGGCCAGCACGGTGGATGTGGAAATGCAGACGGGAACTCACGGGGGATCTGCAATAGAATCTCCAGAACTTGGCGATGGTTGGATGATAGAGCAAGAAGGGAGAGCAACGACTGAAGAAAGCTTCTGACCTGAGACTCCATTGACTGAGAAGGGGAGCCTGGAGGAAACTCTGGACATCAAGGGCTCTAGTTGGGTCTGAGGTGCCAAACGACAGAAGGATACTTGGATCTGGCGTTTAGAGTAGCAGCCCAAGCTGGAGCTGCACGTCTGGGCATTAACAGCACGCTTTGTGGGGATGAATGCATGCGTGAGTGAATGAAGTGTTGCTCAAATTTGAACTCGGATTTGTCTAACTGAAAAGTTAATATTTTATACACTATTCAGTCATCTTCCAATAAACTGAATTCAGTAAAATGGTGACTCTTCCAGCATCCAGAGACCAAGTCCAGAGCAAAAGGTAGTACCTCCCAGATCAAGACAGCAGCCTGGGTTCTCAGGAGAACTCTTCAGAACAGGCAGGACCCAAGAGTCTCCACTGTCAGGGGTTCTGGCATAAGACCTGGAGGTACATAGGAAGAAGAAGAATCTTGGGGGGCAGGTGTTTCTAGGCTGAAACTCTCCAGAGTAGACAGACATTCACAAGCATATAAAAGGTGCGCAGGCCGGGCTAAACTAGACGGCAAGCATGAGCAATCGCCTCACCCCAATGACATAACTCCCCCAAGTGCCCCATGGGTCAGGCAGCATTGGAGACAGTTTTCCAAGAGCAACTCTTGGATCAGGGCTACTTCCATCCCTTATCACTAATATCCTGATGGTCCTCGCTTTCCACACTGTGGAAGCACAAGAAAGCGTGGAAAATTCACAGCTGTTCCTGACGACTTTGAACTGGAAGCACCATCAATGACCGCCATGCCCAGCCTATGGCGCTGGCATATGGCCCCAGCCCAGTGGCAGAGGAGACCAGGGGATAGAGAGGAACACGTGGAGGCTTAGTGAGGATTGCTTGTCCCTGCCTCCTTGGCAGGTGCACACGCTCTTTCCTTCTTCCCCATGGAGAACTGATGCAGGAGACAGGATTGGAAGATCCAAGTGGGAGGTGATTGGAGAGGGTCAAGGCCAGGGATGATGGAGTTCAATCAATCTTTGACTAAGAGTGAGGATCAGAAATCTGTGCCTGGAAATGTGTCTGTTTCTATGCACGTGGATCCATTTTCTCTTATTCCCTACCTGGGCTACTCATTGAAAATGCTGCTATTTCTGTGACCTTAGGAGAGTTTAAAGTGATGTACTCTGTCACATCAGGAGGTCTGTGCCCTCTCGTGCCTGCTACCACCCAGGACCCATGTGGAGGGCATAGCTGGGAGGGTGGGACAAGACTGCCCTCACTGCAAGGATCCTAAGGGGCCACGTGCAGGGAACTCCCCACCGGCCCCACTTGCAGGAGCAAAACCTCCCAAGCCAGGATCATGGTCTCGGGCTTGAGCTGGGCCTGCCAATGAGTTTCTGTATCCTTCCAGCATCCTGATCTTATCAGAGCAGATTAAAAATGAGAATGGGCTCATAAAACATACATTATGGTCTCTCGAAGCCTCATAAAGGTAGATAAATGCCTTGCTACAGAGGTCCCTACGTTGAGTTTACACCTCTCTCCCTCCCCATAATGGAATCATCAACAACAGATAATTGAAGCTTAAAAAAAAAAAAAGGCAGTAACTTATAAAGTTCAACTCAGTGGGCTGATTTTTTGGCCTCATGGATTGCCTAGTAAAGAGATCATGCCAGAAGCTGCCTGCCTTGCCTTGGCCTCAAATAGCTCCTCCACATTTTCCATGAGACTTGGAGCAAAGGCACGGAAATAAATCTTAGGGACTGCTTTCCCTTTCTGGGTGGTTTCATCTTCTTTTCCCATTTTCCCACTGGTACCTGAGTCTCCATCCCCAAACCAAAATGTTTCAATTCAGGCAGATAGCGGGCTTCATAGGATTCTATTCCCAGGATTTTAGACACTCTTCTGAGAATCAGCCTTGAGTGGAAGAAGGGGGTGCTGCTGGGCGTTGAGCATATTGTCTGTTCCTGTATCTCGACCACTCCAGGCCGAGGGTAAGTTATGCACACATTTCAGCTCAGCCTTGCTTTTCTGCTCTCAGGCAGGGAGTCCTGAAGGTGCTGGAGTCGGCCTACTCGGGCTTTGGCCAAGCTGCCACCTCACGCTCAGGCTTGGCAATTGGCTCTGTTCCTGGCTCCCCTGCACCCCAGTTCTTGACTTGCTACTGTGTCCTCTGAGAGTAGAGATTATTCTGGGATGGGAATCCTGTCTGGGCTTAACAACCAACCTAGCCATTCGACTTCCTTCCTGTCCAGCCTTCCCCAGAAGCTCACTTTCTGGGAGACTGAACTTCTTCCTCCTGTTTGGATCAATCCTTCTCTCAACTCCCGTCTTTGGGCTGATCCTGGGTCCCGACCCAACCTGCCCCTCAGCCTCCAGAGCTCTGAGGCCCCATTGTGATGGGGAACAGTTAGAGAAGGAAGCCATGGCCTGGAAGGCATTTGGGTCCAGGTTCACGGCTCTCCTTTGAGCCGGGTATGATAGTCAGCCAGCATGGAGATCAGCTCAAGTCTTCCTTCCCAGACCAGGCTAGAAGAAGGCATGTTCTCTTGAACTTAGTATTCAGGCCTTCTTTATTACACCTCCAATAGCCAGACTCTGGAGATGAGCTGGCATTACTCCTCTTAGAGTCTTTGTTCTCTTCCAGACCTAAAGCTTAGACAGCATCTTTGCAGAGTATCCTTCACGCCTAGCCATCCAACCACAACCACAGTCTCCAGATTGGTCCTCAGCCTTATAACACCTCATGCTGACCATCGATTTAGCCCCAATTCCTCTGTATTGTAATTGTTTCCATGTGTATCTGCGTCCTAACTAGACTCTGGGGGAATGTGGCAGGCAAGGACCAGCCAGCTCTGACTTACGTTTGTATCTCCAGAGCCATACACAATGCCTGGCACATAGTACGTGCTCAATAAATATTTGCAAAATGAGTAAATGGATTTAATTGTGTCTTCTCGGTCTGATTCTAAGCAGGCGAGAACTACTGCAATGTGTTGAGACTGTTTGCCCATCAACTTCCTAGGGAAGCTCACTGATTCTGTGACCTCCTGGGATGGGCTCTAAAACACAACTGAGACAGAAGAAACGTCTGGCTGTTCTGTTTTGACTGGTGACAAGAGTTGCAAGCTGATTAATACATTTAAAGTGGTGATCAATTTGTCTTATTCGCATCCTCTTATCTTGATTGTAATGAGTAGATCTTTTAACATAATGAAAACTGCATATTTCACTCAAATTCACAGTTTTGCATTCCAGAGGAGATGAAATGCTGTTTTTATTTAACGTTAAAATGAGGTGTACGCTCTTGTCTTGGGAGGCCAGGGAAGGTGACAGGCAGTCTCTCTCCTTGAATTCCAGAGGTGTGGCGCCTCCGAAGACCTCGAATTTGACTGTAAAGATTGTTTCCCAAACAGTGGAATGGGACTGCACCTCTTCGGTCACCTTGTCCCCACTGATGACTGACTATAAATCAGTCCTGGCTGGAGGTCATGTAGCTTTGGCTTGAATACTCTCCAGTGATGGAAAATTCACCACTGTCCATTTTATTTTTCAAAGCCTCAAGCATAAGAATAATTCTTATCCTGGTCCAAAAGAGACCCCTCTATCATTTCTATTTCCATGGACTTTCCTTTTCTCTATCCTTCTCTCCCTTCTTCCTTTTCTTCCTTCCCTACCTTCTTATCAGTTTTCCCTAAAAATGTCTAGTATCATAATAACCTCTTCCAATTTTGCAAAGGCTTAGAGCTTTCATTGTGCTTTCCAAACAGCCTTGCAAAGCTCGATGAGTGAGTGGTTTGCTTTTGATTCTCTGCCAATGTTGCTTCTCCTGAAATGACCTGTCCTCACAGACAAGGGTGGCCTCTCTGATCCACAGCCCCTTCTGCCTCACTCACTTCCATATCTCCAGTACCCAGAAAGCACCCAGCACACCATGGGTTCAGTCAACGGTTGTTAAATGAATCAATGAATGAATGCATGCATGAATGAATAAAAGGTGCCAGGAGGGTGTGACCTCCCACGTGACCCTGTCCATGGTTGGTTGTGTGACAGGCACCTCTCCACCAAGCAGCTAGGACCACACAGGGGCAAAGTGGAAATGGGGACAAAAAGATATATTCACATATTCTTCTGTGGCCACACTCATGTAGGGAATGCTCATGAGCTGTGAGAAGGCTGTGCTTTTGCTGCGGAGACCAAAGAACGGACGAGAACAGCAGGTGCCCAGAGCAGAGCAGAGGTGAGAAGCAGAGAGTGAGCAGAGAGCTTACCAGCCCTGGCTCCCAACCGCACCTGGGGCTCAGCGCTATCCCGGTGCGGAGCTTCTGGAGATGATCCAAGTCCTTATCCAAATCTCCCTTTATTGTTCAAGCCAACTCAAAATAATTTCCTTTACAACCAAGCACGTCCATCTAAATAAAGGTGGACATAGAGACGTCGGAATCTTAGACTTGGAAGGGAGGCCGGGGAGGGTAGGAAGCTCTCCCAAGGCCACAAGAAACAGGAATGGCCGAGTCCGGGCTGGCGGCTCCCCTGGTGCCCTCTGACTGAGCTTTGCTCTGTGCCATCACGGAAGCGCGTCCCTGTCCCCTGCTGGAGCTCTTCCCCAGCATCGCCTCTCGCTTTTAACAAAAGAAAGAGTCACTCCTGGAGCAGCCAGATGTAGCCGAGCAGTGGGAACCCAAACCAAGAGGAATTCACTCTCCATAAATTATGCTTTAATAGATGTCAATTATTAATTCCTAAATAAATATTTGTTAATATTCAAAAGAGTTTGCCTACTAAGAAAAACTCAGGCTACACAGAATAATTAGGGCTTCTCACTGTGCGATGGCTGTGGCCCATAATGATTTTTTTCCCCGTTCTGCATCTTTATTTTTTCTGAAGTGTGAATGCCTCGCTGTGTCAGGCTTCCCGGGGAGTGTTCATCTGGCCATGCGTGCACGGTAGGAGGCAAAGAGCCAATGCTTCCCGGAAAGCTTCCATACAGACCAGCCGAGACTTCTCTCCCTCTTCGTAGAACAGGAGTCTGTGAAAAACTGAAGTTGTCCCATGTGTAAGAAGAGGAATTGGAGCTCCAACCAACACTAGGAAAATTGAGCAATCAGTTTGGCAATGGCCTCTTGACGGCAGCGCAGAAATCGAGCGCTGTGCTAGGCGAGGGTGGGGGTGGATAAAGAAGAGAATAGATGAGTCTCCAGGGTTTAAAGAGTGTGCAGACCAGGAAAGGAGCGCTTCCTGATAAATTCTAAGCCCAGGAGAGAGGGATATCAGTCCATGAGAGAGGGACCAACAAAATGCCAGGGGAGCGGGGAGAAGCCAGAAATATATCAAATTGGGGGCAAGGGAGGGAATAGATTCATGAAGGAAGTAGAACTTGAGACAGATGCCCCAAAATGCATAGGCTTTTGATGGGCAAAGATGGCCTCGGCATTTGAGTTTGAAAGGGCATTCAGTCCTTTTCTCCCCTATTTAAGATACATTTATTTGGAGCAACTGGCAGGAGCCAAGTCCTGATCTAGGTACTAGAGATACAAAAAAATATCAAACTGGGTCTGTGAACATAGAGTTTACAGCCCAGTGACATGTGATAATTACACATATAATTCCACCTAATACTTTCACATATAACATAAAAATAGTTGTAATACAGTGAATTACGGATCCAACAGAATGACCACCTCCACGGCGGGGGCGGGGGTAAGAGAAGGATTCAAAAGGTGAGAACTCTTGATCTAGATCCCAAGGGATACATTCATTCCATCATTCATTGACAGAAAATATTTGCTGAATGCCTCCATGTGTCAGGCACTCACTGTGTGTTGGGATAGTGCAGTGAACAAACCAAATGAAGCCTTTTTACATCGCAAGAGTTCAACAAATTCAAGAGGAAGGGCATTCATACCAGAGGCTCAAGGAAGGGGATGGTCAGGAGGTGAGACTGGAGAAGAAGTCAAAACCCCATTTGGAAGGACTTGCAAGCTGGGCTAGACACTTAGGACTTCATCTGGAGCCAATGTAAAGCCAAGGAAGGCTGGTAAAGCAGTTTGACGAAGGTGACCTTGGGGGCTCTGTGAAAGCCAGACTGGGCAGAGAGGAAGCTGAAGGCAAAGCGACCCTTTAGGAGGTCATCACAATAGCCCACGATACCCATGATGAGGGCGTGAACCCGGGCACAGGTGGTGGGGACGAGAAGGGACGCATTTGAATTGGAAGAGTGGTTCTTCACCTTTTGTGTAGGTTTGTGCGTGCCTGAGTTCTCATCGAAGCTTCTTGCCCCAGAACAATTCTCATACTCGCCAACACATATTATTTTACAAACAACTTCAAAGGCCATGATGTCCACATCAAAAACTGCTGAGTTATTATGGAGACAGCTGGGGTGAGTGTGTCGCTCCTTCCTACCTGTCACTCAGACACCCACCTGAGCCACGGGCCGAGGGGGCAAGTTCCTTCCAGCCTTTTCCATTCTGAGAGAGAGTTAGAGTAATTCCCCAGGGGTACCAATACCTCAGGGTCCAGACCCAGGGATGGTCACGGATGCCACAGGCCTAGACTGGGGTGGCCAGCAGACCACGGCAAACCTCATTCCCTCAATGCACAGGTGGGAAAGTTCGGGACCAGGGGGAGAGAAGTTTTACCAAAACCACATGCAGTAAGCGGCCAGGCTGGACCTAGAACCACCGCCTGCCAATGTCTCTCATCCTCTGCCCTCATCGGAGACCATGGTTCCCTTCTTTGTGTTTCCAGTAGGATAGCGCGTCTTGCTAACGGCCGATCGTGTCCAGCCCATGTACCAAAGTCACCGGACACGAGCTCTGTGAGCGATGCAGGGACTCCAAGAGTGTTGCGTATAGACCAGGAGAGAGGAGGGGTTTTGCTTGGCCCCTGAAGGCTCAGCAGGGGCCTTGTTCCGGGAAAACAGCAGCCCTTAGAGTTAACCCCTGTGAGCCCTGAGATTCCTCAGCAGCACGATGAGGGTAATGATAACCAACTCCCAGGGGCGCCCTGTGTACTAAAGGGAAACCGTGTGTAAAGGGACTCGCGCGGTGCACTCAGGAAGTGCTCCTTCCTGCCTTTCTTCTTGGCACTTCTTCCCACACTCATGCTGACCAGTGCTGTGGGAAGAGCTGGGGATGGGGCAGGCTGGGTTTCTGGGCAGAGAAGAAGGCGGAGTTTTGCCTTCGTTGTGGCCCAGAGCCGCATAATTGTCCATATGTTATATTTCTACATACACTGACACAGATCCTTTAAAAGCACACTCAGAACCGAAGTCAGAAAGAGCAGGAAACAGGAGAAGATGGAGCTGAGATGCATCCTTGGCATAAACTGCAGGGATGCTGAGGGCCCGCTGGGACCCCTCAGACAACAGGGACAAGCCCACATCTCTGCTGGACGGGTAAGTGGCCTGCAGGTGCAGGAGCCCAGCCCCTTCCAAGGGATCTCTTGGGTCCGTGGGTGGCCATGCTGGTGGGAAGGGACAAGAACAGGGACCAGTGAGAAAGGGCGGGGCCCGGGGAGGAAGGATCTGGGCCCAAATCAAAGGGAGTTGGTTGTAACTTTCAGTTGTCCCTGGGGATTCCAAGTCCTCTGATCCTGGAGCCCGGACATGGAGAATGAGGCTTGGACACGCTTGTTCTTGGGGGCAGATTTTGGCTTATCCCCTCCCTAGCTGTGTGCATTTGGGAGAGTTACTTAGCGTCGTGAAGCATCCGTTCCCCAGTGTCTCCTCCATCGGACAGGATACTAACAGGAGCCACCTCAATGCCAAGGCTCAGACTGAGTGAGATAAAGGCTGGGAAGCAGCTGGCACAGAGCCCTATTACCTAATGGTCAAAAAATCTACCAAGGCACAAACAAGAACGGGGGGAAGGGCTGCCCTCCTGGAACCAGCTGCTGTTGTCTCTGCCCCAACAGCTGCCTGAATCCTTCTGCGGCCCTCGGGGGGTTTGGGGGTCTTGTTTTTGTTTTTGTTTTTAGCTGAACTTCTTAAGAAAGGAAAATACATATACAGAAAAACATGCAACTCATAAATGGCAGCTTAATCAATTTTCTCCAAGTGCCCACACACCCTTGAAACTGGTCCCCAGATCATGAAAGAGCCCCTCGTGTGCCTTCTCCGTCCATGGTTAGTCCCCTTTGAGGAGGTAACTCCTTTCCGACTCCTAACACCATGGATGTGTTTGTGCTTGAACTTTATGTAAATGGAATCGTACGATACAGATACATACCTTTTTGTGTTTGGTTTCTCTGGATCGGCAACGCGTTGGGTAGAGTTGTAATTTAACTCCATTGCATGCCCTATTCTGTATATGAACAAACCATAACGTATGGGTCCGTGCTGCCGTCGGTGGGCTTTTGCACGTGTCCAGCGTCAGATTATTATGAGTAGTGCCGCGAGCCCATCCTTCGACATGACTTTTGATGAGCAGAGGTACGCATTTCTGTTAGTTACCTATGAGGCTGAACCAAATGGAGTTGCCGTTTTTGTAGATGAGAAACAATCAAATATCGGCAATGTCATGTGGTTCCATCTACTACTTTTGAGTAGAAATGTTGGGTCATAAGACATCACATTTGACTTTAGTAGACACTGCCAGATAGTTTTCTCAAGCGGTTACGCCAGCTTACCCTCCCACCACGGCTGCGTCGGTTTCTGATTTCCACAGCCTAGGCTACCCAGATCTACTGACATCTTCCTTTCCCACGGGCCCTTTTGTATCGTGAATTTACAGTATGCCATGTGTTTACTTTCCCCCTGGGAAGGTCTTTCTGGCTGTTTTAGCCCTAACTGTGCCATGTTTTGGTATGTGAAGAATGTGGCTTAGTGTGATGTTGGCAGAAGAAATCAAACCAAGAACAAGGAACAAAGGTCATTCCCCTCCCAACAATGAACTTGAAGAGTCTGAGTCTGAGTGGTATTGAGGGCATGTTTTTACACCAATAATTTTTAATCTGTCGCCAGATAAGAAATGGGAAGAAAGAGGACAGGAGATCAAGCTCTTCCTTCTTGTCCAGATCCAAAAAAGCTAGATATTTTCAAAGTTTGGGGTTGATGGTTGGGGCCCATCCACCAGCCGGAGGCAGAGTGGGAGGTTCTCTTCTCCTTGGGCTTCATGTCCTTAGGCCTGGCAGGACCCATGTGCCCACTGGCCATTGTAGGCTCAGTGCCCAGGGCCCACAGTACATTCACGGGCTCATGAAAACATTTTAATTTCTTTTAAAATCAGGGGGAAAAAATGAACTTTTAGGTAGAAGAAAATGTTTTCTTTTATAATATTAATATATTCTTCTTTACATCGATGGAGTGATAAAATACAATTTTGTTTTCTGTTTTTTTCTTTCTTTTTCAATTTTTTCATGGAGGAAGGAGCCCTTGAAGGCAAAAGCGCCTAGGGCTTATGGAAGTCAGAATGAGGCCCTGCAGCTTGAATCAGGGAGCAGCTAAACTGTGCAAGACGGATCTCTAGATCGTGGCCCTCTGTTTTTCCTTCCCCTTGGGAATGACTGAGAGCTTCCACCCTGTCTCAGTCACACCTCGGGTTTAAGGAAAAGAAAAGCATGTCCACATTTGAGCCGAACACTAAAAGGGGCACACTGGGAAGTTCTTCATTTCCTTTTACGGCCAAGATCAGGGTAGGGTCTACAGGTCCCTTAGACCTGCCTTCTGAGTTGATGTGAAACCTGAATCTTTAGACATCATGGACACGGTTCCCCAGGGGAGCATGGGGTGGGGGCTCTGGCAAGGACAGAATCGTGTTCTCTGGCTCCAAAGAGGATCCCAGTATGGGCACCCGGCCCATCGTGATGACAAGCCCCCAGGTCTGCTTTTTTCTTCCTCCCTACAGCATACACATACCTAGAGACTAATTTAGGGGCAAGAGTCTGAGACATCCAGATCTTATTTCTTCCAAACATGTCTTTGTTGGGCTGGCCTTCAAGGAAATAGCAAATGATGAATAGCTGTTTGCTAACTGGAGGAATTTGGAAAGAACAAGCTATTTAAGGCTCGGTGAAGAGCAACCAGGTTGGGGATATATCTTGTATTATACGGGGAGGTTAAAAAAAATAGTCATTTTGCAAAATATTAATTACTTCGCATATGTCCAGCATGGACCTGATCTATTCTATTTCTATATTTCTATTTGAGTCAAATAGAAAGGAGATGGACAGAGAAACCAATTCAGTAGAGTGAAGAGAGCAGAAGGGCAGATGCAGAGTCAGGAAACCAGGGTTCTCCTGCAGGCTCATCAGCTTTGCTACAAATTTGCTGTGTGATCCAGGAAAAATCACCCAGCCTCTCAGAACTTTGGTTCCTGCATCTGCAAAAAAAGAAGTGACTAGATAATCCTGAAGGTCTCCAGCTTTCAAATATTGGACCATAGTAGGCTCTCCCTCAGTAATTATGAAGGGGTGAGAGAGCCAGTGGCTATGGACCAATGTCACACACGTGTGAAAGCCAGCGATGGAGGTGGTAAGTACATCAACAATAGCGACGATGCTGGAAAGCTGAGCCCATCCGTAGACAGCATTTGTATTGCCATAAAAATAGCATAACAAGATTATATTGAAATACCCCACTATTTAACTTAATAATTTAAATGTTTGCCTAATGAGGTGGACTTGATTGGATTAGGGCATTCACAATTAATTTTGATAGATCATTTTACACATTGGAGGTGCATTCTTCTGAACCAGGAGGTGGAACGGAAGTGCAAACTGTTTACGTTCAAACGAGCATGTGATTTTGCAGGAAACATTAATCCCAGATCATGCACACTAAGTCAATTTCAGAAATGGCTTCTAGATATATTATTAGAAATTGCTCTTCAAATATAAAAAGCTTGTAATAGAGTTCTGTCCATTTTTCCTTTGGCTGATGGAAGTTGTTTTATAAATATGCCTATGATATGATATTTTCTTCATCCAAGCCTCTTGGTACTAATTGCAACTTTTTAAACAGTGTAAGTAGTGGCTGTCATGAACACTTTGAATCCTATTACAAATACTTTCTGAACAATTTCACATTTAAGGGTGCATTCTTTCTTCAAATACCTTTAACTATGTTTTTCCCCCATTTTTTTTTTCTGAAAAGCGTCCGAACTTGCATTGGTAGACCCCTCCCCACCTTTTCGGTTAAGGGAATGATTTTATTATGTTATAGGAAAATATCTCCACTCCCCAGCTCTACCCCCTTCAAAAAATTAAAGAGCCAGGATTGGTCACATAGACTTTTGAAGTCAGGAATGAGCAAAGGTGAATGGCTTCGGGACAAACACACTGGCATCAGGCCATCAAGGCTGTCCCAGAATTCCAGGAAAACACGTTCCTCAGCTCCCTGGCTGTCAGGTCTGAGCTGTGTCTCTGTTTTCTATCAGGAAGTTATCTGATGTAAGGTGTCCATGGGCAAGATGCTTCTTGGAGAATTCTCTGTGTCTCGGGACCCTCCACCGAACAATAGAGATAAATCGCTGGTACCTCAAGCCAGTGCAGGTTGGAGGTCCGAGGTGTAAGGACGTTTGGTGAGGGGACATGTGGTGGGGGAAGCACTGCGGTGGGGCCGGGGGACCGCAGATCGAATCCTGATGCTGCTCATAGTAGCTGGAAACCGTGGAGAAGCCACTGTTCCTTTCTGAGACTCAAATGCATCATTTGGTAAAAGGGGACCATGACACCTACTTGAGAGTGTTATCAGAATTAAATGCCACATCTCTGATGCATGATAGCAGCTCAGCGGGTGTAGGCCCCCTCTCCGAGCCTCCTTCTCTGGGAGAAAAGCAGTTCCAAACTCAAGGCAGCATCACCTTGCTGCCGTTCCCCGGAAGACCGTGGCACTTAGCACGTGGGGGCCCTGGGCTTCCCGGGCTTCGTGGACAGCTGACGTTCAGGCTGCAGACTTTGAGCCACTTTGTTGGAGGACGCACTTGCACCCGCCTTTCTTCTCCGCGGTTCATGCTCCGTAGTGGTATTTCATTAAACTCATCCTTAACGAGGTTTCAATGACCTTCTTAATAAAGTCCAAACACTTTGCATGACTTTCAGGGACCTTAAAGACCTGCCCTCTGCTTGCGCCTCCAGCCGGCTTTCCCTCTCTCATTATGGCATTCCCTTTATTCACCCACGAACTGCTTCTCTCTGCTCACTATATTCTGAACACACCTACTTTCTCCAACCCCAAGCCCTTAGCTTCTCCTGCGGGCTCCCTCATCTCGGGATGCTCTTTCCTTTATTCTTCAGCTGAAGAAGTCTCCTATTCCAGGTCTAGCTCGAATGCCACCTCCTCCCTGTGTCTTCTAGGATATAGTCTGTGGGGCTGGATCAGGTCCTCTTCGGATTTGTCATTTGACTTGGTGTAGATACTATTCCGTAGACATTACAGGATCCCTCAGAAAACTGCCGTGTCTCTTCATCGCTGTGCCCCGGGTTCCCCAGAAACGAAGCTGAATATAGAACTCCTAAAATCTTCCCACCAGGTTTCTTGAAGTAGACACGATTATTGATTCCTTATCAAGTCTCAGAGATGCTGAGTAACTTGTCTAGAGTCACACAGCTAGTGGGTCATAGAACCGAGATTTGAGACTTTCACTTCAACACCTGTGCTCTTTCCACTACTCTCTTCTGTAAGCTTCTCTACGACCTCCTTTCGTCTTTCAAACAACTCAGTGAGGTGGGCAGGGAAGGCATCAGCACGGCTTCTTCACAGATGAGGAAACCGAGGCTTGAACAGGACAGTCACTTCCCCAGCCCACAGGACGAGACACTGGTGGAGCTGAGAAGAGTTCCCAGCTTCGGGCTCCGGATGCGGGCCTCTGCACCCCCGCAGGCTGCCTGCCCGGGTTAGAGACCCATGCCTCACCGGCTGGAGGGGCAGCCCAAGCAGAGGGGGTGCAGCCCCTGGGCTGTTGCAACACCGGAGGAATTCCTGAGCCTCTCAGGGCCCCTCGGAGCCCCCTCGCCACAGAGGTGAGGAGTGACAAGGGACATCTCCGCTCCCAAGAGATTCCAGTCACGCGAACTCCTCCAATTAAGGCTGGAACGATGTCATCTCCTGAAATAGCATTTTAATGAGTGATGGCTCTGGGATAAATTGTCATCTCGTGATCTCTCGTTAGAGAGCTTAATTAGACCCATCATAAAACATATTGATCGATGGCACTGAGCAGGTCCACAGGACATTCACCACCCGCTGGAACATTCCTGCCCGCTGCTTGGTGGAGCTGGGGTGGCACCTGTCCCAGGCCCTGACAGCTGCTGGGGCACGGGTTCTTTTGGAGCACCTGGGCACCATTTGCTGGGTTCTTGCCCCCCCCTTCTTTCCTTTCACAAATATTTATTTAGCGCCAACAGTATGCCAGGCATTACGCTGACCTCTTATGCTTTACCTCATATTGTCTTCACAAAAAAGCTGTTATTTCCCTATTTTGCAAATGATAAAACCAAGGCTTGGAACCTGAGCTGCCACTGGGTGCAGCCCCAGCCTACTGAGTTCTCTTTCCAGCGATTTCTGGTAGAGTGACTTGCATAAGAGCAAAGGGAACATTGAAGGGGAAAATGAACTTTATTAAACTCCTAATGCATGCTTGGCACTCTACTGGGCACATTATTTATAATAATGTCCCTTTAACCTTTGTATCAATCCCATAAGGTGAGAATTTTAATCATTTTATAGTTGAGGAAACTGAATCTCAGATATGTTTCTTGCTCTAAGTCACTCAGCCAGTGACTGTCAGGGCTGGGACGAGAACATAGTTTTGAGGAATTGTTAATCCAGACAAATGATGGTTCAAATCCAAGCCCTATCATGTATCAGCTGTATGATTGGAGGCAATTACCCAAACGTTCTGAAGATCATACTGGCTACCATAACTGGACCCATCTCAGAGTTATTGTGAGGATTAAATGAAATAATGTCTAAAAAACATTTAGATAGTCTCTGACGCATGGTAAGTTTTCAATAAATATTATTTTTCAATGAATACCCCAACTGTTTTCTCTTGGAAAGAAATTACCTGTTTCCTCATCTATAAATTGGGTATAGAACCCCTGCCCTGAAGCAATTCATAGGGAACGCTTTATAAAAGGTAAAGTAATCCAACTGCATTTATTAATCACTTTCTGTATACTTGTGTGTCAGCAAAAAGCATGAAGTGGCCATCTACTTATGGGCTTCCAGAGATGGTAGGAAATGCCCTCAGGCAAATCTCATCTAAAGTCTTTTTCTTATTATTATTATTAAAATAATGCATTAGCACAAAATGGTGGTGGGAGTTGGGGGTGCATCAGAGGAAAAGGTGGGGAGAGGTTTAATAAGACCCGAGTATTGAAACTTCAAGGGAAGGCTGGCTCAGAGCATCTCGGCAACATGGCGCGTGTAACTCAATATAATGACCAGGGCTCAGCAGGGTGTGTGTGACTTTGTGGTAGTCACTGTGCCTGCCCTGAGTGTGTGTGTGTGTGTGTGTGTGCCCACGCGTGTGCATGTAGGGCCTAGTGCACATAGAGTCATAGAACTTTTCATCAGAAAGGACTCTGTGTGTGTGTGTGTGTGTGTGTGTGTAGGTGTGTACATCCCTGCGTGTGCATTGAGGCCAGTCTCCGTGACAGGGTGACTTCCTTCACCTGTGCGCACTTGGACATTTTTTCCTTTTTTATTACGGTAAATGTAGCTTGAAAGCTGAGGCTAGCACAGCTTTTCCCCAAACACAGATCACATCACAATTTGTCTTTCAGAGAAAAATGCTGCAAAATGACCTGCAGGTGGTGAGTCTCCTCTTTTTTCTTTCTCTTTCCGTCTTGCTCTTTTTCTCTCTGCATCTCTCTGTCTCTGTCTCAGTATCTCGGCCTCTCCCTCCGAGGCCCTATTTATAGCTTAAAACGCTTTCCTATTTTCACACTTAGCATATGAAACGTCCTGTGTTACATAAAATAACACACATTCGAGTTTGTCGTTAGATCAGTGTTCATCCCAAGTTCGGCCCATGAGAGCCCTGCACATCGTTCCTCACCCCGACCCCTGCCCACAAACATCGCCAGACCTGAGGACCCTGCCCGAACCCTTCTCTGGGTTCCGGTTTCCCAACTCCAGGTGACAACCGTCCCGTTTGCCTCCTCCCTTCCTGACCTCTTGCTGCCTCTGACAGAGGTTCCATGTGCCCCCCCCCCCAAGCTCCCAGCAGCCGGACCTCCTCTCCCCAGAGCCACCTGCATCCCTGAGCACAGTGACAAAATTCACGTCCCCAAACTGCTCCAACACAAACACTGTCCAGAGGGAAGGGAAAGCTGCATCTCTTTTCTCTAAAATAAGGAGAAACATTTTTTTTTTTAAGGAGGAAGAAATCGCGATTCATCTCTAACCAATCTGGACACGTGTTGGAGAATACTGTTGAGAACAATTAGAGATGTATGAGTGAGGGGTTTATTTCTCACTTGCTTGTCAGGTCAGAAGACAATCTGTTTATTTTCCTGCTACAATTTTATTCAATAAACTGAGAGGATGAGCGCCGGGGAAGAGGGTATGAACAGGACGTGTGCTATCAATTTGTCAAATAAATAATCGAGCTTGGAAACAACAGATTTTATTAATTAGACAGGATGGTGTATTATTACCATTAAAGTGTTATATTGCATTGATTTTTATATTTTACTCGGCTACTAATTACTGTAAAAGATTTCGGGAATGAAGCAAAATAAAATCATGCAGCATTATACATAATGTAAAGATAGCGTGAATTAATTTGTCCACGGCTCCCTGCCTGCCGTGGGAGTGTTGGAGGCCTGGAGGCCGCCCCCCCTGCCCGGCCTTGTCTAGGGGGGCAGCTGGGAAGCCGGGGGTTTGAACACCCAGCTCAGCCACGCCCTAGCTTTGCACCCTTGGGCGGATCACCTCTTAGAAGGAGTTTTCCCTCTTGTAAATGTAAACAGCTCTTCTCTGCCCCCCTCACGGGGTGGTTGTAAAGCTCAATGAATTCCCCAGAGTCAAAGCGCTTTGGAGGCCAGTCGGACAGCAGACCAGGCGGCTCCGGCCAGGGCCCCCCAGCTCAGGGGACTGTCCCGGCCGCTGGGCCTGGGGAGGCCTCGCAGTCAGGGCTTGGGAGCGAAGCAGAGGCCGTCGCGGCCACTCCCCTCCCGGGACACTGCCCCAGAGCCCAGGCAAAGCCAGTCCGGGGCCACAGCACCACCGAGCGGAGCCCCTGCAAACGCAGCAGAGGCGGCGCACGGGAGAGCCGGGGCTCCTAGCTCGGGAGGCCGGTGGGCGCGGCTCAGCGGGCGGAAGCGCGGGCTCTGGGAGCGCGGGCCTGGGTTCGAATTCTGCGCGACCACGGGCGCGCGGAGGCCCCCGCCAAACCCCTTGACCTCTCCGCACGGCGGCTTCTCCTTCGGTTAAAAGAAAAAAAAAAAAAAGGCTATTCGCTCAGGAAGTAAATTCCCACGCCGGGCACTCGTCCTGGCTGAGGAGGCAGTGAGCAGGGCCCTCCCCAGGGTGCGCAGGGGCCCCAAGGGCGCCCCATGACCGCGCAGCCACATGGGGGCCAAGAGCCCGAGGGAGCCCTTCAGGTCCTGCTCCGGCGCTGCCTCCCAAGTCCTCGCTGACCTCGACTCGGGCCGAAGCCGCCGGCCCGGGGCGGCCCCGCGCCCCACCCCGGGCGCGTTTCTCTCGGCGCCGCGGCCGAAGCCCAGCCACGTTTTTCTCCAGGCTGGGTCTCCGCGCGGGGCCCGGCGACGACCGAGATTTCTCACGACCCACTGCCACCTACTGTCCGGAGCGGGGAACTGCAGGGCCGGGCCCGGCCCGACTCCGAAGCTGCGGAGGGGAGGGACGACCCCAGGATGGGCTCAAGTCCCTCTGCCTGGAACCCCCATCCCCCTTTGTTCTCAGTACCGCGTGGCACTTGTTGGGGAGCAAACCACCCAGGCCACCCGAAGCCCTGGTCCTCTGGCGCCCACTCACATGGGGGTGACTGTGCCTGGGGCCCTGCCTTTCCCAGGACAGGAGTACCAGGGCAAGCCCCTTGCTCCCTACCCTGGATTTGACTACAGCTCCCTTCAGAGCCCTGAAAATCCTGCTTATGGACTTAAGGGCCGTCTCTGGCCACTCAAACTGGACCGGACGTGGCTCTTCCGGAGAATGACTGCTGTCCCTGTTCTAGCTTCTGAAGGGTTAGCGCTTTGTGTGTCCTGGAAGTCTGACCTCATTCTGAGCCAGACATGCCCTCAACCTTCTCCATACTCTCTGGGTCCCTTATGTCACCCTCACTTAGGGCACGAATTCTGAGCTCTAGTGCGGCCTTACTGGCTGTGTCATCTTAGACAAGTCACTGTATTGTCATGAATATCTTTTTAAATTGCAAAGTGGGACTAATAATGATATGCTGGAAGTCCACCAAAGAGGGAGTCAAGACCTACTGTGAACGCAGCCTGACACTTGGAGATATGTGTACAGATTTTTCTTGGGCATTCGAAAGATTGCTCGCTGCCCTGGGCTGATGTGTGTGTGCCCGCCCCCCCAAGGTTTGTATGTTGAAATTCTAAGGCACCTGCAGGAGGTGATTAGGTCACGGGGGTGGAGCCCTCGTGAATGGGATTAGTGTCCTTATAAAAGACAGTCCTTGCCCCTTTGGCCATTCAAGGTGACAGTGCAGAGACTGCCATCAATGAGGAAGTGGGTCCCCACAGACACTGAATCCACCGGCAGCACTACGATCTCAGATTTGCCAGCCTCCAGAAATGGCAGAATTAAATGTTTGTTGTCTGTAAGCCACCCAGTTTGGGTACTTTGTCATAGCAGCCTGAATGAAGTAAGATACTCACTGCATCAAGCTAATACAACCCTGAACAGAGCAGAGGCCTCGGATGTTTTGAATAGCAGTTGGTGGGTAGCAAGAGATGGCTGGTCTGGGAGGGTGGGAGTTGGGGGGGGTGGAGACAGGGAAAATAGAGCATTGAGTCCTCCAGCCTGTCCCTACCTACCCAAGGCTGTTTTTCCTCTCTGATAGAAAAATTCTTCTTTTCCTTGGCCCCCTAGCACATGTCACAGTTGATAATACTGCATTTGAATGATATATGCATTTGTCCCCTGTCTGGCTCTCCATAGACCGTAAGTTTCATGGGGATCTGGGCTATGTCTGTTCCATAAACCACTGCAGCCCAGTGTCTAGCACTGTGCATGGCACATGGGAGACACTCAATAAATATTTCTTGAAAGAATTAATGACTACAATCATCCATTTAACCAGAGACAATTAACCATCCCCTGGGCCCTTTCTAGTTCTTCCAAAATGATCCACCCCCTTATCCTTACCCCCCGACAGTTCATCTGCTGAGCTTTTCTTCCTTTTCGCGTTCTTTATCCTAAACTCAGGCCCCGCCACAGTTTCTTGCTTCCTTTTTAAAGAAACAGCTATACGGAACAGGCAGAGGAAGGTTGGCGGCTGTTTGATTTCTCTCTGGGTTCGCCTTTTCATGATATAAACTACTTTCGGCTCAGTTTAATCCTCTGAAGTACGATAGGGTAGAACTGACTATTGTTCCCATCTTCCAGATGAAGAAAATTGGGGTGAATGGACTCATCCCATGTCACAGCTAGTGAGTGGCAGAGACACAGCTAAATCCCAGCTGTCAGGGCTCTCAGTCACATGACACTCCCCCTCTCCTGGGCTGCTCTGTGGGGAGCCCCCTGTGCATGCAGCCCTTCACGCCCTGGGGCTGAGGGTCCCTGGCAAACCTTGTGAAGATTTTCCTCCAGAAAACAACTAAGGAGAAAAATGTAAAAGTCTCGCAGGATCATTTTTGTTCCTCTTGTTGGCATCCACTTCCCTTCCGGCGGCCATCGAGCAACTGGGGGACATTTCAACACGGATACCTCCGTAGGTCCTCGCCACCTTCCAGCTCTCTGACTTTGGACAACTTCCTTAAGGTCTCTGCACCACGAGTGTCTCATCTGTAAAATGGGGTAATAATAGTGTCTCCTTCATGAGGTTTCTGTGTGGTCCAAGTGAACGAGTACACGTCAAACGCTTACACAGGTGCCTTAATCAATATTTGCTGACCCAATAGAGAGATGAATAAAGTAAAAGAAAAGAGAAGGGGACAGCTGGTGCAGGGAGAACGATGTGAAAAAGTGAGGGCAGAGTGAAAAAGATAACTTGTTTTTTTTAATGCTTTTTATCTTAATGCAAGAGCCTTATTAGAAGAGCCAAAAATCTAACATGGAGCCCAACCATTCCACTCTTGTGCTGTGTTACCTTGAGCAAGTCAAGCAACCTCTCTGGACCTTCATTGCAGCATCTGTAAGATAGCAGCATGGATTTAGATCATCCTTAAGGTTTTCTCCATGTTTTCTCTGACACTGTGAATGTACACATTCCATCCGTGTGAAACGTGATGTTGACTCTCCCTAACATTTGAGAACGGTGGGGTGGGGGTGTGGAGAAACCAAATGTGCATCTCCGGGCGGACGCTGTTCTACGTGCGACAAAGCGGCTTGCCGTGGAGCGCCCTTAGATCTCGCACTGGTGCTCAGTTCTCTCTCCTCAGTGCTCAGCTTCGATCTCGCACTGGTGCTCAGCTCTGCCTCTTCGTCGCGGCGGGACTCCAAGCAGGATGCCCAGCATCTCTGAGTCCCCCCTTCATCATCTGCACCAGAGGACTAAAGGAAATGAGGTGGCTAAAATGCTCCCCGCAGCCACAGACACATGGTAAATGCTCACCCGATTGTTACTGGCGTGGGTGATCCAAGTGTGTGCATAGTGTCACAGCCCCTAACAAAACCCACTCTGAGGCCAAAGGACAATGAGTTTCCCGTGAGCTGGTATCTGGGCCATTTTCTCCAACCAGCATTCATAGAAAATCCACTATGTATTCAAATTTGAACCAGGTAGAAAAATCATGAATCAAGAGCTCTGATGCCAAGGTTCAAAGGACTGCATGCAGCTGTTCAGGTCCTAATGCGTTCCTGGTCCTGTGCCATATTATCCTCTTTAACCTTCCCAGCAACCCTGCTGGAGGTTCCATTGGGGCCACGGAAGAAGCGAACTAGACGGAGCTGCAGGGGTGGAGACTGGAGAGTGATGGGGAATTCACAGGGCTCCGCCAGGACCACGCCAGCTCCCTCCCGTCTTCAAACCTCCACCAGCCAGTAGTCATGGAGTTCCCAGTGCGGGAGCCATATGGAGACTCTCAGGGTGGAAACAAATAGGAGGGCCTCCAGGAATTTCTCTCAGCCCTCTCTTCGGAGCCCTCCTGCCCTTTCCCTTCCAGTACTTCTTTCAGGAAAGGCTGGGGCATAAATGAGCTGTACCCAAGCGTGCATGAGAATCGGTGGCCTCTGTTCTCTCCCAGGGAAAGTTTTGTTTTTGCAGCTTGATTGCTCATATCTTTTGGAACAAAACTCCAAGCCTCCTCGTTCCTACCTGTAAGAACCCAAAGGCCTTAACCCAGCACACAAGGGCCTTCACAGCCCGCCTGCCTCTCTCATTCTCACCCCAGCCAGCTTACCTGCAGCTGCTCTTGTCTGATTCCAGCCAAAAGGCCCTGGACTACTTGTCCACACCCCCATCCTTCCCATCTCTGAGAGTCTACTGCTCCCTCTGCTGGAATATACACACACCCGAACCCTGCCCTCTTAGGCCCAGCTAAGAGATCACCTCCTCCAAGAAGGCCTCCTTGATCTCATGGCTAGAAATTCTTTTTCTCTCAGAGACACTCAGAGGGCCACACTTCACAACCTTTATTTTGGATATAATTTTTTTTCATATGAATCAGCCCAGAGATTTTGTGAAAATGCAAACTCAGGTATAATAAGTCTGAGGGGGATCCTGAGATTCTGAATTTCTAAGACACACGCCCATGATACTGATGCTTTTGGTCTGTAAGTTGCATAGAGTGGCAAGTGATCTCCACCCCTATCTGTGTATCGGAATCACTTGGCAAGCTTACTAAGACTCCAGATCCTGGGCCCAGAGATGCTCTGGGGTGTGTGGGGCCTGAGCTCATTCCATATGGAGGACCCTTTTAAAAATATGTATAAAATTATCAATAAGAAATGCTGGAGCCCCTCTCCGGGTGCTGGGATAGGGCGTACACGGGAAGGATCCTGAAGTATAAGCTTCATCAGCTGCAAGGTAATTCCATCTTTGCCTGGTCCGCACACTGACAATCTCAGGAGGGTGGAAATATATATGTGCTTTATTTTGTTTTATTTTCAGAATTTCTCCGGGTGAGTCTTCGTAGCCCTTCCCTGGACTCACCCCCACTTTGGGGGACCACTGTCCAGAATTTCTTGATCTCTCCCTGACTGTGGGCTTCCCTCTCTCTACCCCTTCCATCCCCGAAGGCTCCCATGGCAGGCATTGGGCTCGATCCTTCCGATACTAGGATCCAGGAAGGGTAGGCTCCTAACTCAAGAAGCTTGGGGTCTACTGGAAAACCGGTCACAAAATGAACTTTCCATCAACTGCCCAAATGCTGCGGGGACAAGAGGAGGGAACAAAATTTCACCCGATCAGGTGGACGAGGACAGGAGGTCTCCCAGAAGGGCTGCCATTCAGCTGAGTCTTGCTGAATTACTAGGGCTTTTCCAAGTAGAGGGAGCACCCCGGACAGAGGTGTGGATGCCTGAAAGAGCACAGTCTCTTCAAGAACCAACCAAGGTGGGGCACCGGGGTGGCTCAGTCGATTAAGTGTCTGCCTTCAGCTCAGGTCATGATCTCAGGGTCCCAGGGTCCAACCCCATGTCAGGCTCCCTGCTCAGCGGGGAGCCTGCTTCTCCCTCTCCCTCTTCTGCTCCCCCTGCTTGTGCTCTGTGCTTGCTCTCTCTCTCAAATGAATAAATAAAATCTTTAAATAAATCATCATAATAATAAAAAGAACCAACCAAACAAACCCACATTTGGCAGAAGAGGAGGCCACGGGGCGGGAGGGTGGGGGTGGTGACGGTCAGGGATGTGACAGGTGGTCCTGGACCTCAGGAGTTTGGGCTCATTTGGAGCAGTATGGTGGGCACGGAAGGTGTTTGAGAAGGGAGTAGCATAATCTGGACTGTGTTTTGCATAAGTACTTACTTCCACTTCTAACTATAATTAGTTCTTTCTGTGGCTTATCCCACTATTAGATCCAGAGACCTCCCTTCTTTCCTCTTTCTATTTTTCTGTCTTTTTCTTTTTCTTTCTTTCTTTCTTTCTTTCTTTCTTTCTTTCTTTCTTTCTTTCTTTCCTTCCTTCCTTCCTTCCTTCCTTCCTTCCTTCCTTCCTTCCTTCCTTCTTTCCTTGGCTTTAATTCTTTAGCTGCTATTTCTTTTAAAGGAATCACTATACGCCACATAGTCTGCTAAGTGTTTTAGTCTAATTCAATTGTCCTACTGACTCTGGAAGGTATATAAAATGACGTCAGTTTTACAGATGAACTGAGGCTCAGAACATTTAAGGGACTTGCCCGAGGTAACAGATAGAAAATAGGAGAAGCCTGGAGACCCAAGTGTTAGCACAGTGCCAGGCACACAGCAGGGATGAAAAATCCTACATGAATTGATAGCTGAATGCTGAGATGAAGACCTTCACTTTTTAGGCCAACTTTGGAAAGCATGTTTGGAGTTGGAGGGATATGGGGCCTTCCTGGTTCCTGGAAGTCCCAGGTTCCTTCCTCCAGGGTGTTCAATCCCATGTTCCTCTGCAGTCCTTTCTGGCAGCCAGGCTCTTCCCTCACATTCTCTGCCTCAGTTAAGGAAAAGGTGTAGTGGTGGACAGACCACAGAACTTTATGAAGACAGTTGATTTAGTGATTTTATTTTATTTGTGTGTTTGGGGGTGGGTGGGTTTTAATTCTGTTTCTAACCTATTCCCTTTAACTCAATCCAATTCTTTCATTGCATGTAAGACAAATGAATTAAATTTTAAAAATATTTAGTGAGTGTCTGATATTGCCACTGGAGGCAAGTGATTGAGCGAGAAGCCCTGCGGAGGCTCTAGGCTTCTGGAAACAGAGAATTTGAATCTGATAGAGATCTTGATTTTAGTTCTTCTCCTGGAATCTATTCCAATCCACCACGAAATGTGGCTCCTCCTTCACGGTTCAAACACTAATCATTTCCACCAGGGAGTTCAACCTCATTTGCCTGTTCTCACTGTCAAGAATGGTGATGGTCGTGACCTTTCCTACAGCATGTGACCGTGCTTTCTGTATCTCAGGGGATTCCCCACAACCATCCAAAGAGAAAAGCAGAGTGAAATCAGTATGGCTCCTCCCCGACAGAAGCTCAGAGAGGTTCAAAAACTTGCTTGGGCCACACAGCTAGGATACTGGGGCACCCGGTCCAGAAACCAATGTCTAGGGGCAAGGGACAGTTCCAATATGACATTATTGATGAGTCACCTGGTAGGTAATCCATATTCATTCTCTTAACAGCATGTTCATGGAGTGGGCCTCTCCTCTGCTCACGCGAATTGGTCTTCTCTTCCCAGATATGCTGCAGACAATTCAGAGGAAGGACGCTTCTCTTATTTTCCACTTCCCATGCATCAGTGACGATTATGGGGCCAACACGCTAAAAGCTACTATATGGAAGGGACCAGGGACGCAACCAAGGATAAAAGAGATATCTTCCTGCTCTCTGAGAGTGTACGGTCTAATGGAATAATCATCTTTTATGACTTTGTAACTTCTTACTATGTCCTAAGGCTTGTGTTCTCCATTATTCAGATGAGCATACTGAGATGAGAGAGGAACAAGGAACTATTTGGGCTGGGGAAGCTAGATTCCCATGGATTCCCCCCAAAGAAGCTGGCCCAGGACCAAGCCAACATAGCCTGACAGAGCAGAGAAGAACATGGCTCTGGAAGACAGAGTCCGTCTCAGCTCAGCCAGTGACCTGTGTGATCTTAGGAAGGCTCTTGGCCCCTGCACCTCAGCTTCTCCAGCTGTAAAGTAGGGTACTCAACAGCCAGCTCCCAGTTTTGCTCTATGGCTCAGCAGACAAAATGAACGTGAGGCCCTCAACTAAACAGCTGACCCGGAGCAAGGGCTTAATACATCATAGCTGTTGCCACTGCGACTGTGACTCCGTGGCAGACGGGGCCCCATCGCGCATCACGTAGGCACCTGCTACTTCAGCAGTGCCTTCTGCCGGAGCACTTCTGCGAAATGCTCTAAGTTCTCCACCCACCGCTGTGCACCTGGCCAGGGACTGAGACCACTCACCACAGGGCCGATTGCCGCGACCGGCGGATGCCGGTGTCCCCTCGATGGCAAGGATGACGGGCGCAGCTCAGGACACGCCAGCCGCCAACAGGCTTCCGAACCCCGCCAAGCCCTCCTGCCCACTTGAGCACCAGGCGGAGGGGGGACTGTGCCATAAACACACGTTTGCTTTCATTTGGCTTAGCTGACTGTGTGTTTTGTTAAACAAATTTAGGTTTGGAAAAGATTATTTTTGGTACACTGCTGCATAATTAGATGAATTTTCATGAGTTTATTCTTGAAATAAACTTTGAAATTGTCCATGTTTTACTGTTTTTTAATCATCTGCAGATACTGTTTTTTGAGACTTAGCATGAAAAAAAAAACCTTGTTACATATCAGTTTAATTTAGATTCAAATAAAATAATTTTTTGAATTTGCAACAACAACAAGTCTGCGAAAGTGGTTGGAACTGGCGCTGAGTTGTTTGAGGATCAAGATAATTACAGTATAAAGGATAAGAGAGAATATAATATCCTGGCATCCAGCGCCTATTCAGCTAATCCCCAGCCCTTGACAGATGTTCAAACACAGTATTTTTAAAAGCTGACTTTTAAAAAAACAGGGCGAGTCACTTATTAGATATAAACAACATGATAAGAAATTCAAAGTCTGACATCCATTACGAACTGTCCGTGCTGAGAAGCCTGAGAGACAAGGTAGAGAGTCCCATGCGCTGCGCTCATTGCTGTAATGCGCACCCCAGGCAGGGCTGGGGTTGCGGCCGCGCGTCCCCCACTTTGCCGGGAGCTCGGGTTCCACCGGCACCGGCCCGCTGGGAGGCAGAGTCCCAAAGGCAGCTTCCACGCTGCTGTCCGCTTGCGCCGCGACAGCGACTCCTCTTTGGCAGCTGGGTGAAGGCGAGGATGCCGGCAGCCCACCCCGGGACGGTTTGGCCGGCTTTGAACCACAGCGACAATAGCCCAAATAGACGGCCAGGCAGATGGAGGGGCAAGGAGCAGTGTGTTTGTTGGCTCAAGGCTCACTCTTGTCTTTGGTCCCTGCCACTCCTGTCCTCACACATCCCACAGATGTTCTACTGAGTCTGACTATCTGTGGGTATCAAGGCCAGCTACTGACCTCTAGGGTCCAGAGACAGTAGGACCTCCTTCCTGCCCTGCCTCCGAAATCTCCCAGGACAGTAAAGGAGAGAAGTGACATCCATCAATAACAATTAGTATTATTATTATTAATTATTGAGCTTTATCTATATACTAAGCTTCATTTCAAGTGTCCTTAGAACCCCCACAACAACTTTATGGAGCAGGCACTGTTCTTATGCCCATTTTACAGATGAGGAAACTACAACACAGAATGAATGGGAATACGATGAAGGGATTCTGACTGGGCGGCGATAGATGGAGTTTGCTAATGTGGAAATGCTGGAGAAGGACATTCAGGGCAGAGAGAACTATGCAGGGAGAACAGGAAAAAAATTAAATTAAGACACCAAGCTGCACCAAGGATGACACAAGATTACTTTTTGTTGTTCGTCTATGTAAGTGGAATTCTGTACAAAAAGCCCTTAGCACTTGCGGAAGCACAAACCAGACTGAGAATGGTGGTGCTTTCCTCGCTCATGCCAGATCTTTTATCTGAGGTCCTTGAAACTGCTTCTGGATCAGCGATGGCTCCCAAGTGGCAAAGTGTTCTGGAAAGAAAGGCTTCCTTCAGGGCCTGAGCCTGGAGCCATAGGTCTGGGCCGCAGAGTCAGGCTTCAACATCAGAAGAGGCTAGCGGATCTCGAGCCAGGGCGGGGTGGGTGCTGGGGATTGTTGAGCGCAAGCGAGTTCAAAGGTGAGCCACCCGCTCTCCCTGTCTCTGTCTCCATCTTACGCTCCATTACGTATGTCGCTACCTCTAATCTCTTTTCAACACTGCCAAGAATGGCCTTATCGGCCTATTACTTTAAAACAACTGCAGACAAACATCTTCTTTTAAAGAATATTCCTATTCTTCCCCCAGCCCTCACCCCGGCTCAGAGAGCACACCCTTCCACACAGATCTGCATCCAGAGCAAGGGAGAGCGCTTCCAGGAGACCACACGAAGAGCCTGACACAAGTCCCCTGCTGTGTGGTGGCCTGGCTGTGACATGCTTTTGCCCTGTAACAGAGCCAGGCTCGACCTGGCTAGCTGTCCCATCCTTGCAGTGAAGGAGAAGGTGGCGGGCTGCTGGCTGTGACTGGCACTCCCACAGTTTGCCAAGGCAAGAATTTCTTGAGTAGTTTCTGGGGACTAGATGCTGGCCCCTGTGGGAAAAAGCCTGTATGGGGAGGTCTGAGGTCTTGCACAAGAAGGTACCGGGAGGTGATGGGGGAACACAGAGCAGGGAGACTAACTCCTCCATCTCAGGCTTCCCCTGGGCACCACTGCGAGAGAGCAGACGTCCCCAGTGTGGTCACAGTGGCGTGCTCTCTTGGGCAGCTCTAGAGAGGCACAATGCTTGCAAAGAGCAGCCCTTTCAAGAACATCTCAGTCCTGGCTTGCACTGGGGAGGGGGGTGAGCCTGGGTGCGGGCCCACAAGGGGCTGCGTTCCTGCTCTGTCAGTTCCCCTGGAGGTGTCCGCGGTTCAGCGTCCTTCACCCTCCTCAGGATTCCTGCGACCACCATGGGATTCAAGGGACCCGGGGCTCTGGTCATCGTCTTCTGTTTCCTTATGAACAACCATATCAGATTCTCTGAGCTCACACTGGGTTTCAAAAGTTTCCTGTCATTTCCCCCAGAATAATAGCAGCCAGCCTTCAGGGAGTGTTTTCTAGGTCTCGGGGACCGCTGGAGTTTACATGGACTATCTAATGTCATTCACAGACTGCTCTGAGAATAATGAGTGCCTCTCCTTCCTAACTCGTAGCAGAAATCTCACTAAGGATGGGCTTCCAGGGGGCGCCTGGGTGGCTCAGTCGTTAAGCGTCTGCCTTCGGCGCAGGGCGTGATCCCGGGGTCCTGGGATCGAGCCTTGCATCGGGCTCCTCCGCTGGGAGCCTGCTTCTTCCTCTCCCACTCTCCCTGCTTGTGTTCCCTCTCTTGCTGGCTGTCTCTCTCTGTGTGTGTCAAATAAATAAATAAAATCTTAAAAAAAAAATGATGGGCTTCCAGTGGTGACAGACTGAACAGATGACTGAATGGTGGAAGGAAAGGAGGAAAGAAAGCAGATCAGCTAGAACATAGGGAAGGAACCACTCAGACACTTACTGGTTGGGGATGACTTTGAGCAGATTTTCTTACCTCTCCGAATTTTTCTTCTTCCCTTTGTAAAAAAAAAAGTTATTGGTGCTCAAAGAGTAGAAAGGTGCAAGATGTAAAAGCATTTTGGTTTGTTCATAGCAAGTGCTCATTTGTTCTTACTGTAGAGTAAATCTGACCTCACTTTTTCACTTGATACAAGGACAGATCCCTCCTTTCCGTGTGGTCGGCCATGGGGCCAGCATCAGCATCCCTGGGAGCAACAGGAAAATTCTGCCGTGCCCTCCTGCACCCCCCAGAAAAACCACAGCTTCACATCATTCAAACAACACAAAACAAATAAACAAACAAAAAACCAGCTGTCTGGTCTGTGCTCAGTCACCTCCAATAACAGAGAGGTCAACTACTTCTTGAGGCATTTTAACCACGGTCACTCAATCCGAATAGTGGACCAGTTGCTTCTTGGGTTGAAATTCCTGTCTGCCTCATCGGATGAGGAAGCAGAGCTTTCTTGGGCTGAGCCTCTGCTTTTCTCTAATTTTCTCTAATGGGTAAAGTATAGATTCACCGAGTGTCAGAGTTTAAAGAGAATTTAGAAATCTGTTCTAGGGCCCTAAGCTACAGATTAAGGAAGTCTATATGGGAGATCTAACCTTTTCATTGGTTGGGAAAAGAATTTTATCATTCGAACTCCTTGTCCACACTGCTGCACTGAATGATTTCTCCTTGGGATTCATTAAGAGGAAAGTCACTTTGGCCTCATGTGTACAAAGTGCCTATTTCGGAACCACCTCTCCAAGAATAGGTTCTGTGATGCTTCTGGTACATTGTTACAGTGATGGTGCCCAAAGGGGCTCACACCACCCTGCACCTCTGCCTTTGGGGAGTTTCACCATATACTTACTCTGGGTTTGGCTGTGTGATTTGCTTTGGCCATTGTGGCACAATTTGAAAAGTGCTTGTGTATTGGGACCTAACCCTCTCTTGCTTCCCTTGCAACCCCACCACTACCCCCATGTAATGAAGCCTGGGCAGGCGTGCTGGATAATGGGAGACATGCAGCCCTATTGCCTCCATCACCCCAATCAACAGCCAGCTAACTTCCAGAAGCAGAGTCACCTAGCTGGCTGGCAGTTAACTGCGGGCAGGTGATCGAACCCATTTGCAACCAGCAGAAGAACCGTCCAGCTGAGCCTGAACCAAATTGGCAACCCTCGGAGTCATGAGCTAAGCAAATGGTTGTTGTTTTAAGCCACTAAGGTTTGGGATCGTTTATTATGCTGCGGTCCTCCAAATTAAATTCCATGGGCCATTCCTCTAACTTATACATCCATCAGTTCAGGACAGTCTTGGCAGTGAGCAGTTCACTAGTTGCAAAGTTTAAGACTCACAACAGGAAGAGTTATTTTACTGACACTTTTTAATTAGAAAATTTCACAGGCACGCATAGATAGACAAGTGCATTCTGAGGTCCTGAGATCCTGCTTAAGGTCACAGAGCCAGCCAGGATTTAAACCCCTATTGACCTGGCTCCAAATTTTAAGCTCCGATATTTTAATAGAAGCCTACCAGACCTTTTATTAGGGCCTCCCTTGGTTGCATCTCTCTGCTGGGCTCCTAATTTTCCTATGAAGCCTGATCTGCTACTACCATACAGGAGTGGGAGCAAGCATTATGCGGCTGTCATGGAAGGAAGGGGAGGAAGAAACTCATGGCAGACCATGCACTGATCATTCCAATCACTAAATTGACCATAAGAGGCCAAGAGCAAGGATTCAAACCCAGGACAACATAGGCTGTGCTGCCTCTTGATATTTGCTCAGGTGGGCTTCCAAAAACCAGGTAGCCAGAAAGCCTGCAAAATTATTTGCAGCTACTGGGGCCAATGATTTCTGGTCTGTGCCTGAGTTGTTAAGGGCATCAGTCTTAGGTTGAGGACTGGTCGCTTTTTCTCTGCTCCTTATTTTTAAAACACCTCTGTGTCATCTATAGATTGCTTCTCAGAGGCTGAAAGAGGGGACATAGTGGCCAGCCCTAGGTCCTAGAACTCCACGAAAGAAGAAAAGTGTTTCTCATTGTATTTTTACCTCTGTGGTAGTCACTGCGCGAAGTTACCCCTACACGGTGCACCTCGAGTATTCCGTGCCACCACCTGGAACATCAGTGTGATTATCCTCGTATTACAGATGCCAATTAATAGCAAGTCCCAGTCAATAGGACCCTGGGAAAACCATATTTCACTGTAATCGGGTACCTTCCTGGTGCCACAAACTGATTGGTTCTCTTTAGCTTGCTGATCATTTCTCCTCTGACTTTGTTTCCTGCATTTGCTTAGCAAACTCTTTTCCACGAAGGTAGAATCCTGTGAAGAGAACACTCCAGGAACATTCCAAATTGTTTCATTCAAAGAAATTCTGGGATAACGCATATGGGATTGCAGTGCTCATTCCCAAGCTGTGGGTTCCGGGAATGCAAACAGGTTCAATGTCCTGGACAGAGTCCCAACTCCAGTGGAGTGAACGGGCCCTCTGACACTTGTGATTGACTGTACGGATTCTCGAACCCCATGCACACAGCGTCTTCCTCATTTTCTTGTTGCCCTTCAAGTTCTGTTGGTTTTGTTCAGATGTTTTTAATGAGTTTGTCCTGCGGCAGCCAGGGAATGGCTAACAAGTCTTCCGGGCCCTTAAAAACCCATTAGAATGTTATTTCTTACAAAGTGAAAAACTAACCTCATGCCAGATGCAAATAGGGCTCAAGCCATCAGAAATAAAGTTTGATTCTGAAGGAAAATTCCACTGAGACATGAAAGTTCTTCAGCTTGGAAAAATGGTCTTTGATGTCTAGTCCAACTAGGCCATCTGATATAATTATTAAGAGTATAAGTCGGCTTGGGTTCAAATCCACTCTCTGTTACTTCCTAGCTCAGTGACCTAGAGCCAGTTGCTTTACCTCTCTGACTTTCTATTATATCACCTGAAAAACTAAAATGATAGCTACCTCATTGAACTGTTGGAAGATTAAACACTGTATTACAGGTATATAAGTTAGGATTCTGTTTAGCTGTAACAACGAAAAAGAAAGTGACTTAAATTAGTAGAGGTGCATTTCCCTCTCATTAAAAGGAAATTCAAAACTTAACAGTCCAGTATTGGCATGGCACCTCCAGAGCTGTCAGGGGCCCAGGCTTCCTCTGCTTTGCCACTTTTTCACCTTTGGCACTATCCTCCATTCTCGAGATCACCTCCACCTCATGAACCTCATGGTTCAAAATGGCTGCCAGGCACCAACTCTCAGCCTATATTCTAGATGGGAAGGGGAAGGAAAGGTAGAGGGAACCGAGGACATAAAATCATGTGTCTTGAGTGGGGTGTTGTCTGTTTAGGAAATTTCCTAAAGTTCCAAACAATAATTTCTTGGATGTTTTGGGCTTCCTTAGCTGCAAAGGAAACTGGGACATGACCTGTGGTTGAACATAGTGCTATTTAGAATAAAAACTTGGGATTTTGTGAGTAAAGAAGGGGAGAATGCAATTGGATAGTTAACTAGTAGTCTGGTGGCAACATTTAAAGTACTCAAAAATGGTGCCTGTTACTTAGTTGGCTATAAAGTTGGAGGAGGTGGCCTGCGTGGTGAATGGAACATAACAGCCCTTGGAGTCCGGTGGCCTCGAGTTAAACCACAGCTCCATCCCTTCCTGGAATGACATGGTGAGCATTACTGAATTTACCCAGGAGCCTTAGCATTCTGGGTTGTTAAAGCAGTTACAAGTATTGACCTTTTGGGATTTCTGGGCAAATAAAGTGAGAATGAGCATTTAAAGGACCCGACACATAGTAGATGTTCAGTAAATGTGCAGTCCCCGCTCTACCCCACTCCAGGAAGCGCCCAGCAACTCAGTGCCAAACAAGAATTAGAGGAATCATCACCTCTCAGCAGGGCCCTGAGAAGTGGTCAGAAAGCTCCCAGAAAACAAAGCTGCTTTGCCCCCAGGCTGCCTGCTTTCTGCCCACAAAGTGCGGAAGTGAGTGAAGCCAACCCTGTAATCAAACAATACCAGATACTTTAATTATAGTTTTTTGCCATGATCTGAATCACTGTTTTCATGTGCATTGCCGTGAATTAATCTCCTAACAGTGGTGTTAATTTCTTGATGGATAAAGGAGGGTTTCGGCTACCGAGGTATTCCACAGAGAAGGGAATGGAGTTCACATTTAATTAGCTCCTACTCTCTGCCAGGCACTGTGCTGAGTGCTTGATAAACCTTGTCTCATTTTTCTCTCACAATAACTCTGTTGGTGGCTATTACCACCTCGTTTCATGAGTGAGGGCACAGACTCAGAGATGTTAAGTGACGTGCTCCATGTTACCGTTTGTACGAATCCCAGAAGTTGAACCGCATTGGTCTGATTCCAGAGCTCACACTCTTGCCACTGTATCCTGCTACCTCCCTGCTCTCCCAGCCCCTAGAACCCAGAAGTTTTTGGAACAGGCCTGGTGAGGCATCTGGGAGGAGAGAGAAAGGAAGACCGGGCTGGAGGTCGGCTCACGGTCTCTTGAGTCCTGGTTCCGATTTCCCAGCTCCGGGAGCTCTGTAAGACCTTGTCCCGCTAAAGCCCCATTTCCTTTCTGGAAGGGAGGAAAGAGGGGCGGTTAATAGGATGACCTGAGATCTCCCTTGCAGCACTGAGAATCTACAACTAGAGAGGGACATTTCACACCCTTGCTTCTGTATGTTCCAATATTCAGTGCACCTACCGTGAACTGAACTTCACTGTGGGGTAAAATAAAGCACGAACGAGATGCAGCGACTATCTGAGGAAAGTTCAACTGAAATCTGGAGAAAGGGTCGCAGAGTTTATCTACATATCTGGAGATACTTGGAGGAACTTTCAAGAAATTGCATTGATCCAAAAAGATAATGTCAGAGGGTAGTGGGCTTCCTGTCACTGGAAGGGGGTCTTCCACACACACGGATGGGCCAGCCCACGGTAACGGCACAACTATAATATTGAGTGATTGGACAAAAGGGTATCTGAGACCAAATGCTGACCTAATACATGGTCATTAGGAAAGGATTAAAGATATAATCATAGCCAAACTGAAAGTCCCATCCTCACTCCCCCGCCCCAATTCTAATCCTTAGGAACAACAAATAGTGGTTTTCCTTCCAAATCTCTTTTCGAGATATTATCTTACCAATCATGCGTCCTGAAGTTCCTGTTCATCATGAGCACCCTTATGTGACGGCTCACAAATGATTGCCCTCATTCCTTTTCTCGGCTGTGCAATGTTCCGCAGACGACGGGGCTCAGACTCATCGCTGCACAAGTATTTCCCATGTTCTGTCCCCCTTTGCATATCCCTCTGTCTCACCCCCAACTCTGCTAAAGAAAATATCTTCCTTATTTGTTCAGATTGATTTTGCAAGCTTATTTATGGCACTGTCTTATTAAAAATCCATACGTAGCTTTAGGAAGGTACACGGTTGCATCTGTCCATATTTTCTCTTTTGACATCTGCGTTTCCTATCTCGCTTCAGAAAATCTTTATTATTCTGTCGTATTCAGCTATAGTCACAGTAAAACTGCATTACAAACCACCCCAAGATGTAGTGGCTTAAAATGTAATCATTCATGCATCAGGGGATTAAGTATTAGCTGATCTAAATGAAGCTTGGCTTTAAGCTATAACTTGGCTTCAGTTCTGCTCCACGTGTCTCTCAGCCTCCTTGGATCAGTGGGCTGGCCGGGCATGTTCTTTCCACAGTGATGGCAGACACACAAACTAGTTCATGCCTTTGCTTAGGCCACATCCACGAACATCCTATTGGGAGGCAAGGAGTATGGCCAAGACCAATGTTGAGCGGGGAGAAGTAGGTTTAGATCACACCAGGAGGAGAGGAGAATGAATATTACACCCCTAAAATTTAAAAAGGATAATCTCATTTTTTTAGCTGTTTTACAGGCTTTGGGTGTTTTGTTTGGTTCTTTCTCTATTTGCATTGAACGATGTGTGTGTGTGTGTGTGTGTGTGTGTGCGCGTTAAGCAAGGCAGCGATCCTAGGCCGTGGTGGCAGGAGGCGGGTGAGGGTGCCGTCAAGGGGTATGTAATTAGGAAGGATGAGGGAGCTGCCAGACCTCCACTTTCCAACCTGGGAGCTGGTGCTCCGTTCGGAGAGGTTTATGTAGAATTTCATCCCAGTTAGAGAGTCGATCACAGAATATAGGACGGGGTCTAGGTCCCAGAGAGCTTGTCAAATGGAGGGATTTATATGCGACTGGTTTCAGGGCTTTGGGGGATGGTGGAGAATTCTACTCAGGCTTTAGCCCCATCAAAATACAATCATTTCCACAGAAAGCCCACAAGAGGCTGTGCTAACGGACCGGGGGTAATTTGAGGTTCAAAAACTGGAAACATAAAAGCAATCAAGAGACATCCTGTAGGCTGTGGTGCAGTTTCCTTCACTGTGTTTGTCCTGGGAAGGGTGACCCCCCACCCTGCTGTCCCGCCCATGCCAACCCCAGGAAGGGAGGGGCTGCCCCGAGCAGGACAGAACGGTAATGAGCAGCAACTCAGGCAGGTAAGCATTTGGCTCTCCTTCAAACACGCAGGCTTGAAGTGTTTGTTCAACAGCTATTTACTGGAGAAGCTGAGCCCTGCCAGGGTGAAGGGTGTGGAAGTGAAGACCAAGGGGCTGGGCTGGCTTCTCCTCTACAGAAGGAACCATTCTGCTTGGCCCCGAACTTGCCTACTTCCCTTAGCGAAACAAAAGCCCCTCCGTTAATCAGATTCATCATCTGCACAACACGGTTTAGCACGGGTTTGGGGGCTCGTATCCTGTACTGAGAGCTTGATGAAATATGCCTTGTGTCCTAAGGTTGATGGCTGTTTGGGGGATGCCATTGCAGGTTGCACCAATTTAATAGCTCTCTATAGCTCACTGCAACCCTGGCCATCCCCGGGGAGAGAGGGCAGCCTGGGGACTGTGAGACGGCAGCGCAGTGGCCTCGCGACTTGGGCTACTCTATTCATACAACACAGTGGCTGTCTGCGGCAGGAGCCTAACAGAATGTTAGCCAGATAGCCTGGCTCTTACCTCCCGCTTAGAGACCTGGTTTACATACTTTCTCTGTGCGTTTCTAGCTGCCCCATCCCTGATCAGTGCCTGTATGTGGAAGTCAGCCCCAGCAGAAAATCTCCCTGTGATGCCATCACCTATTTCATCTTATAGCTCATCTTCGGGGGAATGATAGAAGGGCTCAGGAATAAGGTTTACTGGGATTTTGTGACGTGGGGCTCGTCAGCCCAAAGCTTAAAGAGTTCAGGCACTTACTTCCCAAAGTGTGTGCCAGGCCTCATCTCTGCTCAGAACACCCCAGTGCCTTTCAAACTTATACAGTATTCTCTTCGAGAGGAGTGCCCTTAAATACAATCTTTCCATCTTCTTCCATTTCTTTAAACCTGTTGGTGTCCCTGGGACATTGGCATCTCGCACGCCCTCCTACAGAGCTACCCCGCCCCTGCCTGAGCTGGGGCCATGCGGGCTCATCGGGGCATCCTTCCGAAGGAGCCGTGCCATCAGGATTGCGGAGGGCAAGGAAATCAGAGAGGGCTTGGCACTGAGCCGCGTTCTCTCCATGGGGCACTCTGGGAGAGGGGCCCCTGAGGACAGAAAGCTGGACAATGCAGGGCCCTGGGCTGAATATACAGTGCAGCCCAGTGCCAGTCTGTCCCCTTTATTAAGAACAGTGACGGATCTAATGCTTTTCATTTGGCTGTGGGAGTGCTTCACTGTGACACTTGGTAAACACACGAACATCAGCTGAAACAAGAGAAGCAAAGGATTATTTCTAGTCTCGTAAGAGACTATCTTTGGAATTGTGGATTTATCGACAGAGGCATTGCCTTAATGTTCTGTCTTCTGGATTCCATTTACATTGTCTTTCTCTGGCCCACAATCATTCACTTTGGTAGAGTACTGGCTAGGATTCTTTTAGTTGCAAGCGACGGACACCTAGCCCCCATGAGCTTGAGCAGAAAAAACAATTTCAGTGAGGTTTCCACAACCTCACCAGAGTGTTTTCTGACTTCTCCTTGCCACGCCCACCCTCCCCCTTGAAATGGCTCAACTTCTCTGAGAGTGGGTCCTTTTCTTTCCTCCCACAACGTGGTTTTTCCTCCGCGTAGCCAGGGATGCTGGCAGAGGGCTGGCTGATGTGGCTGCAGACAGTTCTAGGCTTACATCACCTCCACTTAACACCAGAAACAAAGAGAAAGGTTCTCTCTGTCTCGAGTCTGGGTACAACATCCCAGGGAAAGTTCCTAAATTGCCTTGCTTGAGATGGGCACTTATCTTTCAAATGGTTGGCTTACAACTCCAGATGCACATTTGTCTGGGATGCTTTTTCAAGGCCCAGTACCTGAGCCCTACGTCTGGAGATTCTGATTCGTTTGGTCTGGTGGGTACTGGATGTCAGTATTTTTAACAGCTTTCTGCAAGTGATGAGAATAGCCAAGCTTGACGCTGCTTTAGACTCATTCATTTATTCTTCAAAAATCAATTTGAGGACCCACCCTGTGCCAGGCAGTATGCTAGGCACTGATAGAGCAGCGAACAAGCCAGATAAAATCATCCTCATGAAGCTCACACTCTATGGTGGAAGGCAGGCAATAAACCCATTAATAAATGAATAAATAAATAGTGCTAATAAATAAATAAGTACTATCCAGAGAATAAAAACAAGGCCAAAGCATGGGTAATGAGAAGAAGCAAGCCATAAGCAGCTTGGAAAGAAGAATATTTGAGGCAGAGGGGACAGCTAAGGCAAAGGCTGGGAGGGAGGAACAGATGGACCCTATTGCAGAAACGAGAAAGCAATATGGTGGCTGAAAGACAGTGAATGGTGACGCGAGCAACATGGAAGGGGGTCAGAGAGACAGGCCGCAGGGGGGCTGCCACAGAGCTTTGCAAACAAAGCCACAGGGTATGGATTTTATTCTGTGAGCCATGGGATGTCAGCAGACACAGAGGAATAACTGGGCTCGGATTTATATGTTCGAATGCTTACTCTGGCTGCTGGATGGAGAAAGAACTAGATGGGGCAAGAGTCGGAAGGGGTAGGCCAAATAGAAGACAAAAGCAACTGCCTAGCTGACCAGTGATGTTGGCTTCATCTAAGTTGGTTTCGGGAAGAAGTGAACGGACATAAGTTGAGTTGTGGAGGTTGAGTCAACGGGACACCACAGTGTAGCCCCATAATCGTTCCTTGCACATCCTCCGTGTCTGGCGAGTGGAGTGGGGGGGGCCACATACTCCCGCTAGGAGGTGCTCAAGACATCTTTGTTGCTTTAACGAAACCAGAGTCCAGAGGCATGAAGATGTACAAGAAGGGATGGAAATACAGCTCTGAACTTACAGAGCCACAGAGCAGGCCTCCCTAATGAAGCCCAGGTCCTGGCAAAGTGCTTCACCCATGAAGAAGGGAAGCGGATGGGGACCGAGTGTTGCCGGAAGACAGTCAATTTAGTGACCCTGAAACCTGTGTAGGAAACAACAATTCACATGGGAGATATGCAGAGAGGGCTCTCAGCTCCGCCCTTGGGCAAGAGGCTTGACACGGGGAGACCCTGCACCACCATCATGGTAAAGACACGTTGAGCCTGTCCTGGTGCCTGTCTCGCTAGGACGGCCCCAAGAGAGTCAAAGCAGGTGACATTAAGTAGGTATATATACCCTGGGACCCAGCAATCCTAGCTTCGGTGTGTTTTCCAGAGAAATGCTTGCGTGGGTCCACAGTGACTTGTCATGACATAGTGCGGAGTGGGGTAACGTCAGGCTAGGAGTCACCCAGGCAGGAGTAGATGGGTAAATCAAGGCAGATGCAGACATTGCACCAGCATGGGGTCATCAGCAGCGGCAAACTCAGTGTGTCCAGAATGACGTGGGAGACCTTAAAACCGTGGTGTCCAGTGAAAAATGGAAGAACAATACCACAGATAGAACGTAGGACAATACCGTGCATGTCAATTAAAAACACATACCCTGTGGCATGCTTACAAGGAACCGTGCATACTTCTGGGGATATATTAAATACATGCGTACATTAGTGTGGATGTCGACAAGGGCAAGGAATAGGAGTAGGATTGGGGACTGTGGACGGCAGAGTAACGCCCCACCCCTACCCCCATGTCCACATGATAATCTCCAGAACATGTGGGTCTGTTTTGTTATGTGACAATGGGGAATTCAGGTTGCAGATGGAATTAGCATTGCTAATCAGCACGTGGGGGGATTAGCCTGGATTATCCAGGTGGGCCCAGTGCATCACCAAGTTCCTTAGGAGTGGAAGAGGGAGGCAGGAGTGTGGGCCAGAGGGAGATGTGACTATTTAGGAGTGGTAGTAACATAAGAAGGACTGGGCTCACAGTTGCCAGCTTTGAAGGTAGAGAAAGGGGACCATGAGCTAAGGGAAGTGGGAGGCCTCTAGAAGCTGGCCTTTAGAAGGAGGAAACAGATTCTCTTCTAGGGAATTCCAGAAGGAAAGGCGCACTGCCAACATCTTCATCGTATCCAGAGAGATCCAAGTCCGACCTCCGGTCTACAGAACTATAAGACAATACATCTGTGTTGCTGTAAGGCATGGAGTTTGTGGCGATTTTTTCCGGGAACCCTAGAAACAAACCCAGGGATAAAGGGGCTCGCGTGGGCTTGTGATGATCAACAATGTGGACTGAACTGCGGAGTCTGAATAAGTCTGCCCCCCTCTTCCAAGATCCAAAACAATATTGTCAAAATCAAAGGAAAAGAAGAAGAAAAAACCCCTCAGTATATAACACGAGATGTGACGGAAACAGCAGATCCAGGAATGAGTTCTCACCGTGTTCCAGAGACTGAACTAGAACTTCCTCGGCATGAACCCAACTTTGGTTCCTAGAGGGTAAGGTACTGGGGCTGGCCAGTCAGGCCCACTGGTGCCGGGAGCTATTAATGTCCCATGAAGCCTGTCCATCCCTTTCCCTGCAGGGAACATCATCGTCCACTTCTTTAAACCTTCCCACTCTCTTCTCCTCAACCCCCGCCCCCTGCAGCCCCTGTCCCCTGGACCACAGTCAGCATCAAACACGGTGCCTAGGCCACAGCAAACCTGGCGCTTATGGAGCTGATCCTGTCGATGCTAAGGAAAGGTCCTGACTACCCCGTTGCCCACACCATCCCAGAGTTTCACATTAGCAGGACCATTCATAAAACAGCCCTGGGACCTCCATGAGCTATTTATTCTCAACAACTTAGAGCAACCCTCAGGGCCCCAGTGTGATGTTTGCGTGTCTAATTTCCGTGAGCTATTGATAAGAGCCCACTCCAACCAGCTAGTTGTCAGCCTTGACTCCAAGGGCCTGGAAAATGTACTATTTGCAATTACTTGAAAAGAAACTAATTAGCTTTAAGGAGGAAACCATAGGTAGAAATGACTGAAATCAGCTGTTCAACTGTGCTTGGCAAAAAATTAAAAGGAGTAGGCAAGCATACCTCTCATTGGTTTCATCTGAAGAAAGAGTAGGAAGAAGGGTGAGCCTCGCAGAGGGGGCGTCCGTGGCGTTTTCTCTGCAGGGAGAGGCCTCTGAGCAGAAACAGTATCAGTGAAGCTTTTGGGTGGCTGAGAGATTATAAAGTGACCTTGAAAGCCACAGGTGGACTTGGTTCAGTGGCGGCAATGAAAGGTATTTAAAAGAGCCTTTAGAAATGGGTGCCAATCTTCAATGTAAGTGCGAGATTTCTGCATTTGGTATATAAATTTCATGTCCTCCTTCGGATGTGGTCATTTGGAATCACTTCTCAAAACAGATTTAGAAACACTATGTTGCATGGACGGCACTGGAGGAGATAATGCTAAGTGAAATAAGTCAAGCAGAGAAAGACAACTACCATATGATTTCTCTCATCTATGGAACATAAGAACTAGAATGATCAGTAGGGGAAGAAAGGGATAAAGAAAGGGGGGGTAATCAGAAGGGGGAATGAAACATGAGAGACTATGGACTATGAGAAACAAACTGAGGGCTACAGAGGGGAGGGGGGTGGGGGAATGGGATAGGCCGGTGATTGGTAGTAAGGAGGGCACATATTGCATGGTGCACTGGGTGTTATACACAACTAATGAATCATCGAGCCTTGCATCGAAAACCGGGGATGTACTGTATGGTGACTAACATAATATAATAAAAAATCATTATAAAAAAAAAAAAAGAAACACTATGTTGCAATTTCTCAGAGCCTAGCACTCTGTCTGGTAGACAGCAGGTAGTGCTAAGAAAGGGCCAGGTGCTCTAGAGATCTCCTTGAACGTGACAGGGGTGGATGTCCCTGCAGGAGAGTGTTACCAACAATCCAGAGGAGAAGCAGGAGGCAACAGCAGCCCCGGAAGAAAAGATGCTTCCAGATGTGAATCCGAGCCATGACCAGTATTCTGTTTACAGTAGCAATGAGAGAACTGTACGTTTATCGCTGTTGAGTGCTTGCTAGGTCCTATGTTTACGTGTGTCAACAATTGTTATTTCAGTTTATTCTTGAGGAACCTGAAATACAGGGACCTGACATGGTGACTGTTTCAGAAGAAGACTCTGGGGCAAAGATCTGGGGACAAGTTGTTCATCTGGCAGGTGAGTCCAGGAAATTACCCGCAAAGATGTGAAACATAAAGTAGCGAAGGGAGAGAAGACAACACAAGCTGAGTTATACTTGATTTATTACAGTGGACAGCCAGGGCTCGGCCCTGCTGGGGAACTCGGGAGGACGGAGTAGGACATTTTTAGTGATTATTCCAGCAAAGAAGGCAAGGACGCTGGGGCATTTAGCCACAGACTCCGTCACTATCATTGGTTGATGCTGCTTTGGGGACACCAAGTCTGCCCTTCCTGCTTGTCCCGTGCTCAGGCCGGCCGTGCTTGCTGGAGCAGCCCTCAGCACTGGAGGTGAGACCAGGGGGAGGGAGGTTAGGGCACCGACAGTGCCCGCCGCAGTGCCCCATGCCCAATTTGCCTGGGACAGTCCCAGTTTGCACTTGTTGTCTGGACATAATTATAAATATTCCCCCTTTTGCTCTTACAGATGTCCTGCCCCGGATGATTTCTATGACCGGTCTTGTATGGGAAGAAGCAGTTGCAAACCTGAGAGCCTAAGCTTTCTGCCTCCGTCTTGTCCTCTCTCGGTGCAGTTGTGGCTTTCCTCATCAGCCTCGAGATGCAGGCCCTGGCCAGGTACATCGCTGCTCACCAGACCTTCTCCAGGAAGGTTCCAGACCACTGCAGTACCATGGCACACAGTGATTCGTAGCACCCAGGCTCCTGATTTTCCTCCTTAACTTACTGAATTAGAACCTCTGGGGCTCGGGGCGGATGATCAGCATTCTGAATGTTTTCTCAGGCTAATCCACACAATCGAGTTTGGAAACTACAGGCGTAGCAAAGGGAGACAATGAGTGTTAACATTTTCTGAGAAGCAGCAAAGTGGGGTAGTTAATAGCAGGACTCCTGAGCTGGCCAGATTCAAATCCCAGCTCTGTCACTATGGCTCAGTGATTTCCAGCACATTACTGAACTTCTGTGTTACTCGCTGGAAAAAAAATGTGGGGATAATAATAGCATTTACTTTATCAGAGCCGTTATGAGGATTAGACAACTTAATCCATATAAAGCCCTTAGAACAGTGCTGGGCACGTAGCAAACACTCGAAATGTTAGTTAGTGTTATTACTGACTTTCAGCATTATGCCAGGGATCTTACCTAGGCTGTGATATTAATCCTTAGAACAACCACACAAGGACGGTATTATTGAGGATTTGGGGCAAATAACTTATCTGAGGCTCAGAGGTTAACAAAGTAGGGGGTGGGGGGGTGGGGTGGAATTCTAGCCCAGATCTGTTATACCTGCCTCCCTGTCCGCGTCAGGCTCATTCCCAGCCTCCACTGGGGCGTTCTGGTTTTCACTTGGATCCCTGGGCCCATCAGGGACTTCTGGGAACGGAGAGGAGGGAGGCTGGAGTGTTGGTAGCGCTTACCTGCTGCAGCCCGTCTGCCTTGGCCGGCCAGGCTGGAGCTGCTCTCTGGGATCTGGTTGGCAGCTAATGATCAGTGGGCTCCGGCTATAATGATCGGATTAGCTGTGCTTTAATCACTGTCTATTGTTTCAGCAGGGAGAGAATTTCACAGCTCATTGACTGCTCTGACTCCTAATCTACACGGAGGAAACAATGTTGCAGCTCATCAAATGCAATCAGCCACTAATTGAAAGGAAATGGAATTTTACAATTACAGGCCACCTTGCAGCGCTCAGGATTTCTAAGCACTTCTCCCCACCCTCCTTTGCCAGCTCAGCACTGGCAGGAGCACTTGACAACCTGCTAGAGACTTCCCTGAGAGCTGCGTTTAGGACCTGGCCCATTTCTCCCCAGCCCCAGAGCAGCAGAAAAGGGAAGCAGCGTCCTCGCCAATTCCTAGGCTGCCCTTCAAGGCTCAGTGCAAAGGAAAAAGCCCTGGGCTGGGTGTGGGCAGAACTGAGTGTGCGTCCTGGCTCACCTTTCCCCTCCCGCGCCTTATGACTGGCTATGTGACCTTGGGCATGTCCTCATTTCTCTCTGAGCCCCACTCTCTTTCCAAAATCCAGATTTGCTGATCTCTGAGGTTCTTATCAGTTCTGATGACTCCGTTTGCTCCATTCTTGCTATTATCCCCATCCAGTGGAGAACTTCTAAATTGACACCCTCTTTCTTGCCCAGATATCTGCTTTTCCAAATGCTTCCAGGGTGACTGTCTCAGGTCTCCCAAAGGATTCGTCCTGATGAGATTTTAATGGGACAGAAAGCAAATTTGGGAAGTATCCTACTCAGGCTCACGATCAGACCTCTCTGTCCCTGTCCTGGATCCGTTCACCCTCTTGGATGAGTATCAATCACGATTAATTCTAAAGACAGTCACAAAGATTTCTCTGGGCTCTGTCTTTTTCCCAGTGAAATTCTGCGGAGACAAGGCTTGGATGAGGGCTACCAGCCAGAAAGAGCATTGCTGCTTTTGACCCTGTCTCGGAGCTCCATTTCCAGCCGGCGTTTTCTCTGAGAACAGGACAAACCAGCATCTGCTTTGAGCTCTGGTCTGTGTCATCCCACAGTAACACTTGTTCTGTCCGGGAATGCATCCGAGGCCCATGTAACCCCGCAGTGCCATTTTCTCTTGGTTCCCATGGTCCGTGCGCTTGTCTGATGGGCTTGTCAAGTAGACACTGGAACAGCACCACTTTCCTTCAGGCAGACGACTTATGGTGGTGTGTCTCAAAAAAAAAAAAGGCACAATCACAACTATTTTTTGTTTGGCCAGGGTTCATTCTCAGCCCCATTTCCCTCTCAGTGTTGGAGCAATGCTGTACGAGGGTCTTAGGGTCTTGGTCTGGCCTGTTGCCTAGCGCGATGGGCTGGAAACAAGGAGAAGGCAGGCAGACCTGGCTGGCTGCACCTCCCTTCTGACATGGCAGTGGCCTGGAAGGAGGTCTGCAGCAGGTAACACCGGACGTCTTTCCAGAACTCGGGCTCTGGGGCAGGCAGGGAGGAAGAGAACAAAGGCTGGGGTCTGAGTTAGGATTGGAGGGAGGCAGTGTGGACGACGCTCTGGAGCCCCGGAGTCTGCTCTGCAGTGTGACTAGGAAAGAAGGTGCAAGTGAGCTGAGGTTGGGGACAGACCCAAGATCACTCAGCACAAATCCGGCTAGAGGTCTACCAGCCGAAGGCTCAGAGTTCAGAACCCCACCGTGGAGAGCAGAGAGAAGGCCAAAGGCAAGAGTAAAATGGCCTAAAAGGGCAATGAAGAGCATAAGAGATGCCTGGGGGCTGGGCAGCACTGCCCATGTTGACCCCGGCCAGCACGCAGACGCCTGCCCACGCTACTAAAAAAAAACACTGGCTGGTCCGAGGCCTGGCCGTGGCTGCCCGTGGGCTGTCGTGTGGGCACTAGGAACAATTTCATTCAGTGCGCAGAATGTGGCAACCAGCGAGGATGAAAATAGGCAGGCACCCTACGGGATTTTAGAGATGCCATTGGCATTAGAGTCCTAACCTAGATCTCCATGATGTTTTGACCTGTAGATGGGACAAAATGATGGAGGTTCAGAAGGAGAACTTACCTGGGAGAGGCAACCCTGGGATGTCTAAAGATGTCTTAACAAAAGCTTTTATTTTTTTCAAAAGTAACCACGGAATCTTATCTTTGATAGGGCTTTTAATCTTTTCATGTCTTGGTCAAAGTTCTGTTAAAAGTAAAACTTAGCACTAAAACCTTGGTATTGTGACCAAGATTGGGATGCATCGAATTTTGAACCATATTTGTTTAATCATTTTTTAAAAATGTAACTGGAGTATTTTGTGAGGCTGCCACATTCTTTGAGATGTAATAGATTAGGCCCATGGAAACAGTTTCATGTCTGCTTTCAGATTTCTTTCCCTTTTTTTTTAAGATCTTTATTATTTATTTATTTATTTATTTATTTATTTATTTATTTATCAGAGAGAGAGCACAAGCAGGGAGAGCAAGAGGCAGAGGGACAAGCAGACCCCCCACTGAGTAGGGAGGCCAGTGTGGGGCTGGATCCCAGGCCCCTGAGATCATGACGTGAGCTGAAGGCAGACACGTAACTGACTGAGCCACCCAGGCATCCCTCAGATTTATTTTCTATTAAGAAATAAATGAATTACACATATGATATAAAAAAGAATAAATATATGATGTAAAATTTTAGATGTCAATCTATAAAGTCAAGTAGGTACATAGTTATCAAAATCAATAAAAAAAAAAAACACCTTGAAATCACCTGTGGTAGTCCACCCGCCACAGCAGAAATTGTGTCTGTAACGTGCACCTGCCAATTTGTGGCCTAACTTCTGCTCCATGTCTCTTGATACTGAAGCACCACATTCTATTCCACAGAGCTCTGAACAGGTAGAAGGTTCCTGAGCTAGAACTCATGTCTTTTCACCTCTTCCACTGGGCTCCCGTTCTTTCCCTCTGGGATCACATAGGGCCTTGCTATGCACAATGAGGTCCTCAGCCCAGCAGCTCTTTATCTCTTAAAGAGTAGCTTTTCATCTATTCAAATAGCTACTCTGCTCTTTGAAGTCAGTCTTTTTTCCTCCAGGCATTTGATGATGAGGTGAACCTCCAGGTGGAAATCAACACCTACACATCTAAGTGGTTCTGCACAAGTGAGGCTCCAACCAGGACTGGGCACCAGGTCCTCCTCAACCCGTGGGCTTCGTCCCTGACCATCACTGTTCAGCTCTGAGGTCAGCTAGTGAGTATATAGGGCTCTGGTCTTCGAATCCCACCTGAACTACGTATGGTATCGTGTATGGTTTGCATTTTAAGTTAGACTGTCCCAAGTAGACCTTCTTGATTTAGCAGAAACACATTCAGGATTTTGTTGTTGTTGTTGTTTATTTTTTAATATTTTGTGGGGTTTTTATTGGTACAATTGACAAGGCAGCCAGAACGTAATGTGGAAACCAAAAAAATTGTTCAGGAATCAAGACGATTCTAGAGATCATCTCTCAGAGACCAGAGTTGATTGCTTCTACCCTCTTGTTGTTACCAACCAATTACCTTATTTTCTACTCCATGTAAATGTCATCTTTGTCTTGCTTATAATTCCTGTTTACTCATACCTTCTGCTTGTGGTGACCAAAGTGACCCTCTCCCTGTATCTTTTATCTTCTACTCCTGCTGACTATCCCTATCTCAAGTTCAGATGTTTGCGAGACAAGACAAGGTTTGTTAGTTCGTGACCATTTCCCCCTGCTTATCAGAGATCTCCTGATAGAGCAGTCCCTGAGGCCCCACCCAGCTTACAGAATGGCGGTCTTAGGTCTCTACCCCCCCAGATCCAATTGGACGGCGACTTATGAAGAAGAAGCCCCCTAAAAAGGACTATATGTAAGTCTGGCCAATTTAGTATGTTCTCCATCTCATTTATTTGTTCTGCAAATATTTACTGAGCATGCGTCTTACCCAGACACAGTGCAGGATAAATACAAAGATATGTATGTGAGGCATGGTCTCCTGTTTTATGAAGTTAATGGCTTAGTGATGGAGGTAAACAAGCAAAGAAATATTTTTTACACAACAAAAATGCTATAGTAGATATCTATCTAGGGTGATGCGGAGATAAAAAAGATGAGGTTGGGGGCCCCTGGGTGGCACAGCGGTTGGGCATCTGCCTTCGGCTCAGGGCGTGATCCCGGCGTTATGGGATCGAGCCCCACATCAGGCTCCCCCGCTAGAAGCCTGCTTCTTCCTCTCCCACTCCCCCTGCTTGTGTTCCCTCTCTCGCTGGCTGTTTCTATCTCTGTCAAATAAATAAATAAAATCTTTAAAAAAAAAAAAAGATGCGGTTGATTCTACTTGCAGGCGGTGAGCAAAGGCTTCCCAGAGGTGGTAACAAATGTATGAGGGGCTAAGAATGAGTAGAGTGTAAGGCAGGGGGTTGGGCAGGGTGTGCTTGGGGAGGAAGCTGGCTGTGCTCTCTTGGTGCCGCAGGAGGTCAGGCTGAGGGTGCTGAGCCACAGAGACTTAGCCAAGTACGGAGCAGGTCACTGCAGGCTTTTAAGCCTTGCTAAGGAGTCAGGCTACAACCTGCGGAACAAGAAGAAAATCCTCAAACGAGTATAATAGGGGAATGTCACAGTTCGATTTGTGTTTTGGGAAGAGACTGCTTTGGTGGCAGAGGGAGAAACAGTTGGGACTTGAATGACAACAGAAGATAAGAGCAATTAGGAAGTTATTGAGAAAATAGGCATCTGGGCAGAAGTGGCACAATCAATGCCAGACACGCTGCTCCTGTCCAGCCCAGGGCCGCGGCAGACATCACTAACCGATCAGACACTCCTCTGTTGAGTCCCGACGAAACTTCATCAGCCGACTCCACGGAGCACACAGGGCGGACAAGGGACCGGCAGCTGAAACCTCTTTGCAAATGGGGCCTAGTCCACGTCACTGACGGCGAGTGAGGAGGGGAAGAGGCTGTAAATGTGGATGAACCCCCAAGCCCTCGAGAGCCTTTTCTTTGGGTCGTCCCGGTTACTGCTGCAGCTTCACTGCAATCACTTACGACTGGGCGTGCTTTACAGCCATGCTGTGATTTTCAAATTTTAATTTCTCGCTCTCAGCACACAAGAAAGACAGGGAAAGGAAGTCCCACTTTCCCTTCTTTACAGCCCAGAAACCTGAGGCTTGGAGCACCTGGACTCCTTTAGCGCTCTGTGCTCTTAGGGCACTTTATCCCTTCAACAAGCAGTGACTGGGTAGCTATTATCCCCAGCTTCTTGCCACACACTGAGGCTAGAGCTCAGTAGGACTTGGTCTTCGTATTTCTTTTTATTGCCCCATATCGGATTTATCCGAGCGTATTTCTTTTATACCTTCTTCCAGATTATCAGTTCCCTGAGGGCAAAGTCTCTGGAAAATATTACTGTTCCTAATCCCAGCCTGGATGCCGCACACGAGAACACCCCTAAAGAGACAGGCGTGCGGCCTGGATTTGCCTAACCTTGGCTGCAGCTTCAGAGCTCAGGGATCCAGTTGCAGATCGGCCCAGAGGTCTGTTTCTGATCAGCTCGGCAGCCATCTGTAATGCCTGCCAGTCATTTAACCTGGCACAGAGCAAGGGCCTGTCCCCCAAATAGAGTGTAAAACCACAACCACAGCCCACAAGACCTTGAGACGTGCAAATCCAGCGATTACCCAATGGCAAGGACGGGTGTGCTGGAGGCAGTCTTTTCCAAATCCTCTAAGTCCAGAACCACTTGGATTACATCACACCGGCCCTAGAGGGACTTGTGACCTTCCCGCCTCCCCACCCCTGACCATTTCAGAGTCTGAGGATGACTTGGAATCTGAACGCTTCTAAGGCCTCAAATGATCAGGCCACTTGGAGAGCCTGCAGGACGAAGGGGTCGTGGGATTGGCTGGCAGTGATGTCACAGCCACGCCAGCGCGGTCTCCTCCTGAGTGGCTGTCTGCCTCTTTGACGAGCTCCTACCCCATCTTGATTTATATGCGATATTTTATAATAGCCTAAGCGACACTCAGAGAAATTTCCTCGGCCTCAGCCTCCTAGCACCACCCCGGGCATGTAATAATGTCCCGGAAATGCACAGCCTGTCGTGTCTTATTACGTAAATACAGGCCTGAGAAGCTTCTCGATGTGACAGCAGGATGAGAGTGCCACCCAGGAATGGCCCCGGGGAAGAGGGAGACGGAACACTCTTATCTCAGAGTTCTTAAGTGGAATTATTATCTGCCGGCATCGTTCCAATTAAAGCTGGAAAATATGGGGGCGCCTGGGTGGCACAGCGGTTAAGCATCTGCCTTCGGCTCAGGGCGTGATCCCGGCGTTGTGGGATCAAGCCCCACATCAGGCTCCTCCACTATGAGCCTGCTTCTTCCTCTCCCACTCCCCCTGCTTGTGTTCCCTCTCTCGCTGGCTGTCTCTCTCTCTGTCAAATAAATAAATAAAATCTTAAAAAAAAAAAAACAGCTGGAAAATATGGAGCCCACCTCTCCTTTCCAGAACGTCGGGGCAGGAGTGCAGAAAGAAAAGGATATGCGCCCAGAAGTCCTGCTTGGTGGCCCCGGCTCGGCCGCTCACCACCTCGGTGTTGAGAAGGTCACTGCTTTCCGCGTTGCGGTCTCTTCCTCTCTAGGACGAGGGGCAATGGTACAACTCTCCAGGTAAGTCTTTGACAGGAAGAAAGGATGCTCTAGGTCGAAAAATGTGAGAATATTTTACAAACTACAGCTACACAAATTTCATTTCATCATCATTAGAATAATACTGATAACAATACATTTCCCTGCCTCTCGGCCTCGGTGAAGCCCCTATTTTATACGGAATGGTCAGACCCACATTAAGTATATGTAATATCGTACCATTTGACAGAGGGTGTGGATATCCCCTCTCGCCTGTTTTGTGAATCCTCATTTATGACAGAGGCCAGTGTTTGTCCCACAGCTGCATGAGGGGCCCGAGTCACACAGGCAGTGCAGGGCAGGGTAGGGCCGAGCTCTTCTCCGCTTCTCCCCCCAGCCCAAACCCCATGCTCTCCCTCACGTGCGCTCCACAAGCCCGAGTGGGAGCGCGGGGGTCGTCGGTGTGTGGAGGCACAGGCCGAGGGAGCTGGCCCTGGGGCTCTGGGTCCACCACGCGGAGGAAACTCGAGGCCTTGACTCATTTACGTGGAGGCAACTCCTTTCCTTGAAGCTTCTGTCAAAAGAAACTGGGTTCACTGGTCTCTCTCTGCTCACACCTCTCACCCCCTGTGCCATTTATGGAACTGCCACATCTGAGCTAATCTCACCGCTGGCTCTTTGGTGCTAAAAAAAAAAAAAAAAAAAAAAAAAGCGTGTCACGCAGCCCCTCTGGGCTGCGGTAGCTCTGCTCCCTGGTCGTTCTGTGCTCAGGCAACTGGGTCAGCTTGTCCTCTGCGCTCGGGTGTCTCTGGCTCCGTTCCTTCGGTTCTCAGGAATCCATATGCTCTGGTTCGTCCACGTCCATTTGGGAGAGGCTGGGATTTTTCCAAGCCTAATGCTCCTGGCTGCGGTAATTCGTGAGCTCACCTGGAAACAGCATCGAAGGCAGGGGCTGTTGTGTGCAGGCAGTTATGTGGGCAGGGAAGGCTCTGGAGAGGGGCCCAAGGGAGCACGACAGCATGGGAGAGGAAGGCAGCATGAGGACGTGCTGAGCAACGGGCCGCGGTGACAAGCCACTGATGCTCTTCCCACGGGGCCTTCGGAGGAGCCTCAGAAAACTTGTCTTGGACGTAAGAACTCAGAGCATGAAGGAAAAACATAGGTATCCATTGGCTTCTCTCCTCCGCTGGTCTGGGGGGTCCTTTGGTCATTGACTTGCCTGTGCCTCCAGGTGCACCTGTCCATGGCTAGCAGGTGGCACGGTTGCTCTCACCTTCACGTCAGAGAAGTCCCAGCACAGGGAGGGGGCGGGTATGTGATGTGTGCCTGGGCAGAGAGAGCCGGTGACCCCCGGGAGAACCTGCCACCGTCCACACAGACCCGAGGAGGCGGGCATGACGGTGGTGGACCTTCTGGGGATGGGATCGCAAGGCAGAGAAGCTCGGCCGGATCCCCTGGGTGCGAAGCCATCAGAGGGCACCGTCCCCTCGGCCGCACAGCCCCAGAGCGCTGGCTTGGGCAGAGTGTGCTGAATTGATGCAGACATAGAGTGAGCTTGGGAGTGCAGGGTGACCAGTTCTCCCCGTGACTCGAGTCGGATACGAGGAGCAACACAAACCATTAAGCATTTAATACCGTGATTATGACAACGAGACACAGCGTGGGGAACAGAGAGGCACTTGGCAGCTTAACAGCACGCTCCAGGCCTCAGCGAGGGCCACTCCTTCAAATGAAGGGGGGTGTTGAAAATGCAGAGCAGAAAGATTGATAATTATTTGAAACAAGCTTAAACATTTGGATTGCTCCAACCGCCTTAAATCACTCTGCCATATTTATACTTGACTAGTGTGCTACATAACAACTTCCAAATCAAAGACTTTTGAAAAATTTCAATCACTGTGTTTTGAAGTGATTGAGAGCTCAGGGCGTGAGCGGTGTAGAAATAAGGCAGATTAACATTATTAGCGCGACAAATTTCCTGAAGTAGTTACATTAAGAAATGATCAAGGCCTTAGCCTCTATAAAAGGAGAGGGAGCGGCATGTGGCTCAGGCGTTTGGTTTTGAAAGGATCTTAACTCTTTTGATGCTGAGAGGAGATCAGGGATGTGAAAACGGAGAACTGCAAATGGACTGTGTCCTCAGAAGGAGATCTTCTGTCCTATCAGGACAGCGGGAAAGAGGAAGATGGACAGGACGGAAGGAGGAAGAAAAGGAACCATAAACACAATTAACTCTTATACAGACGTTATAATACGTCAGGTGGTGCCTTAAATAGCCTTACATGTATAAATAATCTACACTTACTCACCCCATGATTGATCGATCCCATAAAGTAAATACTAGTGTCCCATTTCACAAGGTGGAGAGGCAGTTAAAGTCCAGTATTTGGAGAGTGAAGAAACCGTGACATAAGCCAGACTCACTCCAGAGTGCCTGCTTTTGAAAGAGGGAAGGGAAAAAACCATATTTCTAGCCCCACAGTGTGCCAGACACATTATCCATTTAAACCTTTAAAGAATCTCCTGAGATTTCGCCTCTCGTTGGATAGATAAGGAAGCTGAAGCTCAGGCAGACTGACCAAAGTCACAGGGTTCGTGAGCAGCACACACTGGATTTCCATACAGGTCACTTTCTGGCCCTTTCCTTTCCACTTGGGATGTTTATTAAGAAATGGGTGGCCTGGTACATAGTGGGTGCTCAGGAAACACCAGATGCCAGATTGCCATGAAAATAGGCACCCTGCCAGCAACAGTTGTGCTGAGTTCAGGCTACTGTGCAAAGAACATCCCACCAGTAGTTATGGCTCCATAGCTCTGGAGAAAGTTCCAGTGAAATGTAAACTGTTGACAGAGCTCCAATCCTCTGTCTGAACCCAGAGCCTGCAAACTTGTCTCTTCTTTAAAGCCAGATGGGCCCTCCAGCAGTGCCTGTCCTGCAAGATCATATGCTTCAGAGATGGTATCTACTGTACTCTTCCACGAACCCCTGCAGCTCTACTGGGTCTTGGATACTGAGAGCCCTCATTGGGCTAAGCAGTCTCCGCATGGAAGGATAAAATCTTGATCTTTGCCAGAGACAGTCATGTGTTATGAACATGGCCATTACGTGGTCAGTTTCTATAGAATGAGTGCCGAGGACACTCCCCTATCAGTAGATGATGTTAGCTGCCTCTCATGGGAAGAGTGCCCCCTGAAGTTGTTCAGTGTGGTCCGGTACCTGCAACCTCCTCCAAACGACTTGGGAAATCTCCGTTACAACCACCATCCCCTAGGACTGAAACTACATGTTTAATGTCTGTCTTCCTTGATGGACTCTAAGCCTCCTGAAGAAGAGGACTGTGTTTTATCACCTGTAAGCATTCGTTGTATCAACTCACCTAATGATGGGTGACCTGGCGAGCCCCCCACCCTTCATAGCTCCAGAGCTCACTAGGTTTTGTTAGCTGCTCTCTTTTTACTGGGTGGCTCTGCCACGGACCATGCCAGGGTGTGGGTTTCTGGAGCTCTTCTCAGAATGTTTTTTTGCCCCCCAAAGATTGATATATTCATCCTTTGGGGCACCGTGTCCTTTAGGCTAGGTTGAATTAGAAGAGAATGATCTGAACTAAGCTTGGGGTGAGGGAGTAGTAGGTTGTAGTTGACACTGACAAGAGGTCAGGGTTGTAAAGCGCCTCTCGGTGAGGGACCAGGGAGGATTTGGGGGGAGGAAAGAAAGGAAGAGCAGTATCGTAGCAGGTGGCCAGAACATTTAAGAGCTAGGTGAGCTGAAGAGCATAGTTCAGGACCGAGCCTATGAGTAAAGATTATATCCCGAGGTACAGCTTTTCCTTAGTATCCATGCCATGCGATGGGTGTACCAAGTAAGGTGGTAATAGTCTGGATGCTCCAACAGTGATGAGAGGTGCTATTCTGCCTATCTGCCATATCTTTCTGCTAAATATCAGAGTGGTTGGATGCATGCCAGTGACTGTAATGAGATTTTGTTTTTGTGGCAGCTGTAAGTGACCACATTTGCAGGATTTGCTGGACTTTGATCATGTTGTCCTATGTATCACTTATGACCAGGACTCTTGGGGTGAAAATGGGCAGCTGGCGATCAATCCTGAGCCCCTGGAACACAGAGACACTACCCCACCCTCCCTACCATAGGGCAAATGAGATAATGAGTGTGAAAATGCTTTGTAAACTACAAGGTGCTTTACAGATGGGAGGGGCTTTATATGAATATCACGTGTGATCTGGACAGAAGTGTTGGTACGACCCTGTGGTCCACAGTGCTACTTGGACAGTAAATTGATTCCCCAGGCAGAGCTTGTGTGAATCCTTAGCAGAGAAAAACCAAGACCAGGCCCTTGAACTTCTATCTGAGTCTAGAAATGCAGATGATTATTCAACTTCATGTCTGTTGCCTTTTGAGTTTTGTGCGAAAGGCTGGCTGCATAAGGGAGGAAATGCACAGGAGGAGTATTCCAGTGAAGACAGCCCAAGGACGTTTGCAACCCTCTCCTCCTCTCCCTCATTTGTCATGGCTTCAGTCCTCTGCTTTCTTAAGCCTTTTCCTTGGTGAGCTTCCTGGGTTGACTTCTGTCGAAGCCGGATGATTATTGGAGTATTGGATTCCTATAGCCCTGGACAGAGCCCAAAGCCTGCACTGCTGTTCACGTTTGATCTCCCATTCAAGTTTCCGGAAGAAGTTGGCTGAAGTGAGGATCAAAGATTTCTCCGCTTGCTGCTGCTTCTCCCCTCTGACAGCCTCACGGCTCGCCGTTTAGCACAGCAACAAATTAACTCCACCACTCATCGTCGGCTCAGAATTTCTCCCGTCCTTGCAGAAAGGGCAGTTTAGATGGACCCAAGGTCTCCGAGAAGGGGGTCTTTATTTCAGTTTGAATGTGCCTGCAGGTAAAGACATAGTTCAGTGTTCTTCCATTCCAAGGGGCCTCTCGGGGGAGCCTGCTTACTCTCGCCAAATGATTTTGTTTGCTGGAGAGAACTCCTTATAGGGAGTTTTCCCATAAACACAAAGAACTTGGATGCTTCCATTGGAACATCTTGGTTTCTGAAATGCTCAGACTGGAGACTTCACAGTTTTCAACAGTAACTTGGGCTCTCCGGGGAGGAGTCGTATTCCTGCACAAAGAACATGAAGTCAGAGAATCTTATTTTCTGGTGCCAACAGTCTACTAGTTAATAGTGTCAACCTTCCCCCTCTCGGCCTCAGTTTCTTAAGTGAGGCCATCACTTAAAGGAAAGTCAATTCTCAACCACCTACTATGTGTCTGACTCTGTGCTGGTCCCTGCCCTCAAAAAGCTTGACCTATAGAGCTTCCCTCCTTAGTCTTCAAGGTGCTTACAGGTCACCTAGGGATCAAGCTAAAATGCAAATTCTGATTCAGTCGTTCTGGAATGGGGCCTGACCATCTGCATTTCTCATAAGTGCCTGTGCGGTGTTGCCAGTGCTGGTCCTTAGCAGCCCCTTTGCGTAGAGAAGGTCTGGAGGAGCTGGGATGCTGGCGTAGACTGAGAAGATTTCTAATAAATTTTAGCATCAGTTTCAATGGAAGTCTAATACATAATGAATAAAAGTGGAATTATTCTGGTTGGGGGAGGGCAGCATGGTGGAATCCTTGAATATGCCCAGCTCAGGCTTTCTCCTCGGCCTTGGCCTCTGGCCTCATCCACTGATGAGGAAATCCACAACGCACCTGCACGGTACCACAGAGTCCACACAGGGCAGAGCTCGAAGGCCAGAGCAATGGATGACTTCTGGGCATGTACTGGGTTGATGAGGATAATGTGGAAAGATGGCATTGGCATTTTAAGGGCAGGAAGGAACATGGCACCTATGATGGTTAATTTTAGGTGTCAACTTAGCTTGGCCCCAGGACCCAGATGTTTGCTCAAACACCAGTACCGATGTCCCTGTAAAGGTTTTTTTTTTTCTTTTTTTAGATGAGATTAACATTTAAATCAGCAGGCTGAGTAAAGCAGTTACCTCTCTTACTTTGGGTGGGCCTCATCTAATCAGTTGAAGGACTTAGTGAACCCAGACTGAAGTCCCCAAGGAAAAGGAAAAGGAAAAGGGAATTCTGTCTCTTACACTCAAGCTGCAACATCAACTCATGCTGGGGTCTCCAGCCTCCTGACCTACCCTAAAGATTTTGGACTTGCCAGACCCCACAATTACATGTGCCAATTACTTAAAATCTCTCCAACTGGTTCTGGTTCTATTTCTCTAGAGAATTCTAAATAATAAAGCCTCTTCAAGAACCAATGAGTACTTCTCTTCTATCTTAAAATCTGTGACCATTTGAGTCTGCAAATGTGTGATTTGTGGTCTATGATGAGATGGGGGGGTGCTTCTGGCTTGGCACACTGGGGGCCCCCCACAACTGATCCTCATGCTATAGCTCTCTTTGTTGTAGTGGAATCTGGAGTGTGGCCTAGGCCTAGACTCAGGACATCTACGTTGCTGTCTTGACCTTACTGTTAACACACTGTGACCTGGGGCAAATTATTTCCCCTGACCGACCCTTGGTTTCTTCCTCTATAAAATGATATGATGATCTATACCAACATTTTCTAAATGATTTTCTGGAGAACGTTAGAATTCCAAATAAGTTTGGAAAATGATGCATGTACCTTCCCCTTTATTCATTTCAAAGGCCCTGAGAAGTCCTGCAGCAAAGAAGTCTACTTAATTTTTTTCTCCAGCTTATTAAATCTAGTGCAGACATATTTTGAGACATGTAATACTGGATGGCTATTCTCTTCATAGGATTCAAAGATTTAAAGACAGAGGCGAAGAAAAAATTGGTCCAAATCTTTTCCATAATACTTGAAGGGTGTGCTGCTTTTTGCATACTTAAAATAAGAATATTAATAGAACTTACCACATTGGGTTGTTATAAGGATTATGTTAAATAACGCATGCAAAGCACTTAGCACAGAGCCTAGCACCTAGTAGGCAGCCAATATATATATATATATATATATATTTTTTTTCTACCTTGAGCCAAAAATAGTCATTTTTGAAGAGTTCAGTTTTAAGAAGAATCAGGCATTCAATCCTCCAAACCAAACCCAAACCATTTTATGCTTGGATTATTTCACCAGGGGAGAAGGGCGACTCCAGGCATTTGAAATCACTGCCGTCCCTCTGGCAATCCAAGAACATTCTGGAGCCAAGATACTAATGATTTAAGCATTAATAAATCCAGAGATAGGTCATTGAATTTTCTTTTAAATGCAGATCATAAAAGAGGGAAGACTATTCTGGTCAAGACGTACTGAGAGTTTTACTGAATCTGAAGGCTTTGGAACATGCTTGGAGCAACTCACCGGGTCTAGGATCGCACTGCGTTTCCTCGATCCCAGGGCTGGGAGGGGGTTATTTGAACCTTGGGCCATAACTTTTCTCTCTGACCCTGAAAATACTCAAAAGCTATGTTATGCCTGCGGCGCACTTTCAGCCTATCCAGGGACATCCGCGTCTGTTCTGTCTCTTCAGCCTCTCAAAACCCGCCGATTTAAGAAGGGCAGGTTGAACTTGACTATTTAACAGCTGTGGAAGCTGAGGTCCAGAAAGTTAGACGATTTACTCAAAGTCCTAAAGTGCGTTGGCCAAAGAGCCTGGACGAGAAATTGCACCTCTGGACCCTCCGCAGGGGGCTCTGCCTAGCGGACCTCACACCTGCACAGGTGAGCCACGGCAGCAGGGACGCAGCCCCGGGAGCCAGCAACCGCCTGTGGGATGAAGCAGATTGGTATGCAAGCTTGGAGGGCTCTGCCTAATCTTGCTGAGGGAACCCTTCAATCTGAATAACAATCAACAAGATTTTAAAGAAATTTGGGCCAATTTCCTGGAAGTCTATGATTAATCTAATTGCTGGGTTTTCCTCTGTTTTTGTCTCCCACTGTTAATTTCATTTATTTTTCTCTTTCTTCCCCGACAGAGACTGCCTTGTCTCTGTGCGTGGTTTTGTCACTGTTGTTATTTGTCCATACATAGTTTATCATTGGCAATGCATTCAAGGGGATTGTTGTACTCTGTGTTTGGGGAAGGAGAATTTTTCAACAGAGACAACATCGTGCAGCAGGAAGAAAAGCACTGGGCTGAATTTCAAAGCCCCCTTTCCAAAGCCTCGCTCCGCGGATACCTGCTATCCCACCCTGGCTCCTCACATAGCCCATGGTTGAAAAGACCGTCTGCTTCTCCTGGCTCCTCTCTCCACTACAGAGTACCTGAGATTGCATGAGAAACTTTAGGGGCTCTGCCATGCCAGCTGTTGGCAATAAAGTAAGTAGTTAAAAAAAAAAAGATTTTGGTCAAATAGAACAGAAAACGCGTCTTTTCAGTAGGGAGGTTTGGTTTTCTGGACAACACATCCAAGAGACAGAGGATGGTAATAATATTCTCAAACCAAATGGACAGAGGCATTCCAGCACTTGTGGTTCAGACAGAAGTCAGGGAATGTGTTGGAGAGAGGTCAGAAGGATAATGGAGAAAGTCACCACTGGCCATGGCTGCATGTGTTAGGAGAACCAGAGGCGATCAGAGAGGACTGGAGAGAGATGGGGACATTCTACTCTATCGACCAGGTGAAACAAGAGTGATGCCAACTTTTCTCCCACCTGTTTCTATTAACTGGGATGTGCCTGGCTGGGAAGAGCACCCAGTCACATACCCCAGACTCGGAAGAGCAGAGATGAATGATTGGTCAGGCAAAACAGCATCCAAAATGGTCAACTTGGTGGCTTTGCTACCAAGGGTGAGGCAACAAGGAGCGGAGAGTGTGACCTTGGTTTTCGGGTAGCCTGTCACCCACGTGACTCCTGGCCTGCTCTCCACAGCCTGCCACCTGTCGGCCCTACTTTATGCCCCATGGGGTTCCTGGGAGAATGGGTCGTGACATAAGCCAAGGTTTTTATTCAGTCTGAATTCTATTAGGAGATTAAAGACTGTCCTTGCTTGTCTCTGAAGCCCAGAGATGTCCTTTCTCACCAAGTACCTGCCAGAAAGCTGGAGAGGTACGAAGTACTCGGTAGACAGGCAGGAGGCAATAGTCATAGGGCCCTTCACACCGGGGCCTTAATGTATGCCGGCTACGGGGCCGCCTTATCTCACTGTTCTTCACCCTCATTCTTACAATAAATATTTAGTTTATAATATGTATTTATTTGCAAAGTCTGACCCAATTCAGAATGAAAACATGGGCCTTTTGTTTAAAAAAAATTATTAAGAATTTCAAGATGGCAAGAGCAGAGCATTAAACCAAGTACAGGGCCCTGGGGGCACGGGCGCTGTGTGGGTGCATGAATCAATGCTGATGGAGCCAGCCTTATGACTTAAAGCTTATGCCTATTACTGAGACACAGAGATGCAAAGTAATTTCCCCAAGATGATGAAGCTAAAAAGCTGAGGTTCTAGGAGCAGAATCTGAACGCTTACCCGCCCCGCTAACTTGTCTCCAGCAGGAGAGATGGTGAACCCTCCAGCTTGGACAACACTCCGTCTGCCCTAGGCAATTGCAGGGGAAGCTGGCTGAGCCCATTCCAGAGGCCACAGCCTGGTCACACTCGAGCATGCGCGGGAGGCTCAGCGCATAGGCAGGGCTCCTGCCACCGGTTCTCACGCCCCGGGCCTGCACCCTCAGACTCTAGAGACACCACCTTCTCCTGGACCACAGTGCTTCTTCTAGAAGCAACAACAGCAGCCAAATCAATGGCAACAGCAGTGAGCAAAGCTGTGCACCTGAGAGTGGCTTGTTCCGTGAAACCACAGCCCTCTCCCAGACCCAGTGCAAAGGAGGCTCCTGGGAGGAAAAAGTCTACACCCACACCCCAGGCTATGCTCCTGGGGTCCCATCTCCCCTCTGTCCAGAGAGACAGTGACAGAGATCACGTGGAGGTCTTCTATCACTTCTCTGGGGCTTCTTGTCCCCAGGGGTCCTGATTTCTCTTCTACATTTTCTCCCAGGAGCCTAAAGCTCTCCGTGCTCCACATTTCAGAGTGGTTGAGACACAGAAGGAGGCCGGGCCACAGGCTATCTTCCTGTACTACCCGCCATGTGGGAGTTCAGACCTTCCCCCTCAGGAGCTCACAGGTGAAGGCTGTCACGAGTCTCCCCTCACGGCGCTCCGTGACACTACATAGGGGACCCAGGGCACAGTCACGAACTGGACCAGGTGTAAAGCCAGGAGGCCATCCGGGAGGGCATCTTTTGTCTGGAAAAGGAGGAAGATGTGGTGGTGGTTGTATGAGGTCTGGGAGAGGACTAACCCAGCAACAGGTTGGGCATGGAAAATGCATAAGTAATTCCTAAGACAAATGGGGCTCCTCCCCCAGAGCTCACGGTCTAGCAGGCGACACAGACTGCAGATGAATTATTCTATAGATACATAATCGTGACTGTGAGAGATGCTAGGAAAACACAAGATGACATGGAAATGCACGCAGACGGCCTGATCCAGTCGGGGCGTCAGGAAAGGTCTGAAGAAATGACAAGCAAGCAGAAACTTCCACAGGGAATAGAAGTCAGCCAGTAAATGAAGATGACAGAGGTGGCTGGAGGCAGCTTCGGCCGAGGAGACCGTGACCCTAAGCCAGGAATGTGCCTGGCCCTTGTCCCAGGGGTGCCGGAGAGGGTCCCCAGGAGAAAAGCAGCCACAGAGAGCCCCGCTTCGGTTGGGAAGGGAGCAAGAGAATGCGGGAGAGCGGGAAGAACCAGGAAGGGGAGCGCAGAGTGAAGGAGCCGGGCCAGAGACCCACGGGAGCATAGGGTCCTGATGCCCCAGGTCCTGAGCCAAACCTCAGGGGCCGACCCTCAGCTCGGGGAGAGGGGTACGGTAGAGTTTCTGGACTCCCAAAGGCAACCTTCTCCATGGTGAATTATGACTCTAAGGGGCGGAGGCCACTCACTTTGACCCGTGCCCGCCTTCCAGGGCTCCTCGCCTTGCATGAGGGTAACGGTGATTCTGCAGGACCAGCTGAGGGTTAAGCGAGAGAGTGCCTTGCGGGTGCTTAGCACAGAGGAACCCCTCCGGGCGCCCGCTGCTTCTAATGTGGAGTGGAAGAAGGAAGCTTCAGACCTTGCATGGCCAAAGTTTGAGACCCGCTTGTCTCCCTTGTTCCGTGACCTGGGCCGATGGCCTGGCCTTCAGTGGTCCCACTTTCATCATCTGTGAAATGGGGCTAATAAGACTTCCTAAGGCAAAGGCCTAGGCACACGGTTAATAATCTTCCCTTCCTCTTTATTTCCTCTGAGTTTTTTATTCGTCGTAAATTCGGCCAGTCTCGACATCTGAGAGACGAGGGTCTTTGTGCCGTTTGCCAGCCTCTCCGCAGGCCTCCTCGCGGATGACGGGTTTGGCCTTGAGAAGAGGCATGCCCGTGCCCACTGCCTGCAGCTTACAAAGCCGATCCAACGCTTTGCAAACTGCGAGTCTCAGAATGCTCTGGTAAAGGGGCCGGAAGGTCAGTTATCATCTGCCTTTCATAGAGAAGAAAACAGAAGCTCTGAGAGGTCTATTTCCTTCCCCAAAGCGCCAAAACTCAGTGGCAAACTCCATACCCAACCCCACATAGGAGAGCACACCCCTTTACCAGTTACAAACAAACAAAACAAAAAAGGAAAAAAGAAAAATCAGAAAAAGATCTTCCAGGAGGCTTGGGTATATAGTTGGCAAAAAGTTAAGTGAGGTTCCTTCAAATGATCTTGCAATAAATAAGCAGCAGTTTGGAGCAGACGGGGATCGCTGGGGGCGGCGGGGTTCGGGTCGGAGAAGGGGGAAGGGATGTGCTAGATTGTAACAAATTCATTGTTATGTAGTCTTTGACCTTCAGGAAAAACCAGGCTCCAGGGAAGGCTAGAGGGGCCAGGAGTGTCCGTGGGGGCAGGCGGACTCTGGAGTTTCCTGCTGTAAGAAGCAAAAGCGGGCCCCAGACGCTCCTCCTGGCTCCTCCCTCCCCAACAAGAGCTGTCTTTCCAGCTAATCCCTGGGGGCCGCTGCTCACTCTCCCACCTGGGCTCCATCCAGTCCTTCTCTGCTCTTGCCAGGGGCTGGAGTGCTGGTGGCCGGCTCCTCCAGCTCGCCTCCATTGGCCTGAGTGCGTCCTAGCCCACTCTGGATATTAGAGCCTTCTCGCGTTTGAAAGGCTCCTTTATTTTTAGTGCTAAATCAACAAAGCTGTTACTGTCATTTTCCATCAGACCGTCATCTTCCACGGATTCAAAATTACACTCAGCTGCAAACTATTGACACTCCTCTTAACAAAAAAATGGTTTTAATAAATCTTTACATTAGCCTATGAGATAAAAAAAAATCTTTACCATGAAATATACAAGTGTATAAGTGTTTTATGAAAGTTTTATTAACTTTACAAAAGAAAAATTGGCAGTGGACCATGAACATCCTGTACTCCTAACACGTGGTTATAAATTACATGTTCTTTCCAATAACATCTGAAAAAGAGACTGTAATTTAAATTTCAAAACCACTTGGCATACCTACTATATAGTGCTGACATGAAGTAAAAGGAGGAACTAGAGAGGCCCAGACAAAGAAGGGAAAATATAAAGACGTCCTTAGCTAAAAAGCTGCTGATGGGTACAATCCCCCTCCAGCTGGACAGGGATCAAGTACTTGCTTGTCATATCATTCAATGCACTGTTCAATCTGGGATTCTTCCTTTCAACAAAAAGAGAACTTAAGTGCTAGTAATCATCGCTTGCAGAACTTTATCTCCCAGATACCTTCTTTATGTCAGGATTTCTCAATGACCGTTGCTGCTGGCAGAGGGATCAAAGTTGTTATTAAACACAAATGCAATCCCCAGCCCGAGCAGGAGGTGTGAGCCGTGATGTGCCCTCCCTGGGACGTAAGCCTGCTACTGCCTTAATGATTTCTCATTTTCCCTCTCCGCTTCTTAGACTTTTAAATAAAGTTCCTATAGGGTCTGTCCGATATTGGGATTGGGGTCCAGCTTTTCTCTGTGAGTGAGTGCTTGAGTGTCAGGAACATTTTGGGACATCAGCCCAGGGGGACGCCTGGTGTTTGGAGAAGCCGTCCGGAGGTGAGCAGATGGCAGGGGATCTGACTGCAACTGGCAAAGTTTACAGCTTTGGGGAAAGTGGGCATCCACCAGGATCTTGGCCGCACTGAGACCACCATCCAAGTAGAAACAGAGCAGAGGACGTCATTTGAAGTCATATAAACTGGGATTCAAAATCCAGTTTCGAAAGTTGCAAGCTGTGTGACCCTCAGCAAGTTACTTACCCTCTCTCTTCTCTTTGAGTCCCACTGAGGAGGCCTGAGGCAGCTTCCTTTGCTGTGCAAGCTTGTCATTTACATGGCCTGAAGACAGGGCCTGGAGGACATCCCTTCCAGATTCAAGAACCGAACATCTGTTGAAAATGGTTCAGGAGAGGTGGAAGGGGTGGGATCGCTCCACACCGGTCCCTGCAGGCATAACCTCCCAGGGCCTGAGACTCTGCGGCTTCTGTCAAGGTCTTGAATCTTCCAGTCCGTCACTGACAAACTCTTAGCCTCGAAGAGGTGTCTCCAAGTTGGGGGCTCCAGGCTAGAAGGCCCAGCAATTGTGGCTAGAAAAGTACTGACCAGCCCTTTTAGCTGGGTGACGCGTGGCCCTGGGAACTCCAGCCAAGTTTCTGAGCCGAGAGGCAGGGCCCCGGTCTTGAAAGGAGCCCTCCAAATCATTTCTTTCCATAGTAGAAAGAAAGAATTAGAATTGATTTCCAGTCAGATGAGGGACATTATTATGGTTCTTTCGGAAACATCAGACAGGGAAGAATCCCACTAACCCACCCGCCTCTCTGCCTTTTCCCTCCATTCGTGGGGTCATTTGTGAACTCACTTTGTCGGATTAGTTCACTGAAATCAAGAGACTGGATTTCAATGGGGATTGCAGTGGGGAGAAAGCCCCACACTGGAATGGCTTTGGAGAACAGGGGGTAATCTGGGCGACCCATTTCCCATCGCAAAAGGGAAATATGTGCCCTTGATGGAAAAACACAACTTTGACCAAATAAATTATTTTCTTCCAGTTCAAAATAAGTGACGGTCCTTACAAAGTAGAACTTGCCCTCCTTCCAAATGTGTTGAAGGAAAATGACATGTGTCTTGGATGCAGAATTACAAGGACATCATGTTAATCTTCCAGGGTCGCGTGGTCCCCCAATGAGAAGGCAGACAGACGCCGGGGGGCCTCACAGCGCAGTGCCTGGGAACAGCTGTGACTGTGTGGAGGTCACACCCGGGGACCAGGCAGGAGCTGGCCGTGGGCAGCCAGCGCCGCCCAAACTTCATTATGTGGGGAAAATGCACCCAGTGGCAAGATGCAGAAGATCTGAGAATCGGTGAGAAAAGTTCATTTGGACTGACGGGGACTTGATTAGTTTTAAGCCTGGTGTACGGCTACTGCCTCTCTGGCTTAGCCTTCAGAATATGAATGAGCAGTTTGAGGAAAAGCAGCAGCACGGCACGGGAGGCGTACCCGGGCAGGCCGTGCACCCTTCGTCAACACGACAGCAGCAACAGGGACAACAAGACACAGTGACGTGGGAAAGGCTCACGGTCATGAAGCTCTCCCCCTGCACCAGGCACTGAGGTGAATAGGCATTATGTAATGTGTTCCCGAAAACTCTTCGCAGAGTACTTTTTATGCGTTCTTGTCTTCAGTTTGCAGATGAAACACCCTTTGACACAGAGATCAAAGGCACACGCCTCAGGTTGTACCACACATCACCTTTATGGTCTCCATGGCCAGCTCAAGCCTGAACACCGGCTACATGTGCCCACCCCCAGGCCTTCACCGGAGGAGCTCCCCGGCCCATCTCCAGATTTGACTAGGCATGGCCTGCTTGTCACTGGCAGGCACGAAGGGCTGGGCACTGGTCTGGGGATGCCCCGTAGGCTGGGCATGTGAGGGGCATCTGACCCGGGAGTCAGGGGCTCCTGATGGGGGCGAAAGCCTGGCATATAAGGCTGTAGCCCTCTCCCAGCCATAATGGGAATGAAGGGAGGCTGACCTAGCAGACAGGGAGACACAGAGATGGGGAAACCAGGCTGATGTTCATAATCTGGGAGACCTGCCCATAAGCAGCAAGTAGGCCCTGCCACCAGCCAGCCAGCCAGCCAGGGCAGCAGGTTGGAGGCAGAGGTCAGGAGGTGAGGAGGGATGTGATGCTATGAACTTGGGGCACTGATCCCACGAGGGATCAGCAATGGAAGAACTGTAAGAATAACCTGTCCCTAAGTCATGGAACCTAACAAAACCCTGAACTCATTCACGGATGCTCTCCTTCCCTCCCTCCCTTGTTCTCTTTCTGCATTTATTCATGAATGTGTTCATTCCGTAAGCTTTATCTGAGCAAGTATTCTGTGATGGACACTGGTATAAAGATAAATGGGACACATGAGAGCTCCCAGTCTGCTCAGAGAGAGTCCTACAATCTAATGGATACACCAGGACAAGGGTCATAGCCGTGGCGTAGATGCAGGACTACGGAAGCGCAGAGGAGGGGGCACTTGACTCCACCTGGAGTCATCCAGGATGGCTTTCTGGAGGAGGTGAGACGATTGTGCAAAATCATAGAGCTTAATTCACCAGGTGGACACAGGGCGATGAGGGAGGTGGTCGAAGTACAGGGAAAAGCTTGGGGAAAGGTACAGAGAACAGAGAGTTTATGGCCCATTCGGATTGGCCCAGACAGCGGGGTGCAGGCATATGGGTTAAGGACAGAAGGGACTCTTGTCATTTTCAGGGGAGGAAACAGGCTGGAGCGCAGCCAGCCGATGGGGAGCTGGGGCTGGGATCCAGGCCTCTCTACCCAGTGCCCGCCCCGCCCATTTCAGGGAGCCGGGGGACGTTGCAGAAGATTCTTTGGGTACAGACAGTCCCCTCAAACCTCAGCTTCGCCCCCACCAGGCTGAGGGACCTTAGGCAACTGCTCATTTCTCTGAGCCGCAACATCTTTGTTATAAGGGGGAAGGCAAGGCCCTTAACACCAATCTCATGGACTGGTATGAAACTAATGTGTAGAATTAAGTCAGATAATGCTCTGTGTGGTGAGTAGGACCTCAGAACTTGCTGGTGGAGTTTTGACATCTGTCTTGTTTTGCTCGTTTGTTTGGGGGAAGGTTTAGGTGACTCCATAAGCCAGAAATAGGAACAGGGGTCTGGGACAGATGTCTGTCGGAGATGGAGTCAGGAGCCTGGCCAGGACATGCTATATAGAAGGAGGGGAGGGTGCAGGAACGCGTACTGGGCGCCAGGAGATGCACAGGGGCATTGATTTACATCATTTCACTCCACTCTTTCACAAGCCAACTCAGTGCATGGTCTGGAATATACAAATACGTAGCTGGTTAGGGAAAGGAGCCTATGTTCTGCACCCACTGTTTTTCATGCAATATCTTCTGCATTCTTTAAACTATATATATTGATGCATTACTATACATGTACTATATTTAATGTATACGCTCATACTTGATTCTGTGACACACTATTTTCATCTTGTAGATGCGGACTGAAGACTGGACGGAGTTGATTTGCTCGAGCCATTCGGCTGATCAGCAGCAGACTCGGGATTTGAACTCAGCTCTTCTTGGCTCCGAAAAAAGCGTATCGTCTTCCACCCCACCGGGTGTCAGGCAGGAAGAGGAGCAGCCTGGAAGGCGTGTGTTCCTCCCACACTCACTGGCTCATTTCAATACTCTTCTCTGCCCTTACCTTGCTGTCCTGGGCCCCCTATTCCCCCGCCTCTAAACTGCTTCAGCCAACAATCCCCCACAGCCTGCGTTAGGACAGAAAAGCCCATTCCAGGACTGAAAGCCCAGACTGCAGCTTGGAGCTCAGAGCTCGGGGCCTCTGTTAGCACCGACCTGAGCTCATCTTTCACCTTGTGACTGGTCTCTGCGGTGGTGGTGGGGGTGGGGGGGGTTGAAGGTGGGAAGGAGGCAGCACAGGTGTTTCCTACTTTCCTACTAAGGAGGGTGGGACAGAGGGAAGATGAGAAGAAAAGAAACCCATTTTGAGATGCTATGATAATGTTAAACTGTGATTCTCCAAACACAGGTTTTCCACTTTCTGTCCTCAATACTTGCTCTCAAGAAAATGAAATTCTACCCAGAAGCCCGATATATAAAACACATCAAAGAGATGTTGCTTTTGTTGACTTGGGGGGCTGGGGGGTGGCCTGAAGTCCTGACTACTGAGCCCACCGTCCTTGTCCTTGAATCACCCCCCAGGACCTCTGGACCTCTTGGAACGCAGTTTGAAAACCATGAGTCTGTTCCGTGATCTGATTCAGACTGTCCATCAGCTAGAGAATCACTGTGCCAGGCAATACAAGCCCTAATTTCGTGGGGGCGCCTAGGTGCCTGTGGGTGTGAGCTTAACCTTGTCTACCCTGGACACAGGTCATGCCTCTTCAAAGGCGAAAGGAAAAAGAAAAGTGAACTCACACTTACTGAGCACCTAGGAAGTACCAAGTATTTTGTACACATGGAAACGTTGCCCCAGTGAATGGGCTTTACCCTCATGCCCTCTTTCTCAGATGACAAACTGTGAGGTTGAGTAGGATGGCCCAACGTCACACAAGTAAGATGTGGTCAGCACGGAAATTCAAACCCACAATGCTTCATACAAAGGCATCTCCTCAGCGCCAGTCTTATGTTACATGGCATTTCACCTTGCACGAGGATGCAGAAAGCACCCAGCATCTGCCAGGCCTCAGGGTCCTTCTTCACGGTGCCAGAGACACGAAAGGGAAGAGATAAGGACAAACCTGCGTCATGCAGAGAGCACTGGAATGGGAGTCAAGAGACTAAGATACTATTCCTGGCTCTGCCCCTGATGTACCAGACGAAGGGCCTCCCCACCCAGGGTGTAGGGCTGGGCTGACGGCAGGGAAGGTAGGACAGCACTTTGGAGACTTGAAACTTCCGTGAACGGATTAGAAGATCTGTGTAGGGTTAATTCAGATTAAGACCATTTGCTAAATCAGTTTCTAATTATTTAGCATCATTCTATCTCGAAAAGTGTATAGTTTGCCACCGATAAACCCCATTAATGCACACGCCTCCTGTCAGCTACAGAAGCCAGCAGCTGGGAGAGAGCCAGGCTGTCAGAGCCAAAAGCACTGGGATGGGTTTCTGGTGCCAGCATTTGCTAGATTTGTGACCTTGGGTAAATGACTCAACCTACCCTTCTTGATCCTAAGTTTCCTTCTTGTGAAAATCCCATCTCAGGTAGCGATTGTAAGAATTAATAATGTGCAAATGTGTAAAAAAGTCCCCAGCGCAGCCTGGCAGGTCACATGTATACTGTACATATAAAGCTTCTTCCTCTGCTTCCTTCTCTCCACTCTTCAGACAGAAAAATAAATGACAGTTCCTCAAAAAACTCCTATTCACCCTTCAAAACCTGAACTCGTTGATACTTTTTTCAGCCCATCTTCCTTGAGTCTCCAGAACAGGGCTAGTGCCACTTCCGAGCTATTTGGGGACTTTGTACTTGCTTCTACTATTCCATGTTGTAATTTTACTAACCTGTTGTAATTTCCTGTTTTTATGGTTTTGTTTTTCCCCAGCAGACCGTGAACTCCCGAGTTCTCCTGGCACACGAGCGTCCGCTCTCCACCCTGGGAGCTGCATGTATGATCAGCAGCCCCCACTAGGCCAGCCAGTGCTCCAGTGACTGAGAAAATTCCCCACCCCAAATCTGACAAGCCATTTGACCTGTTGTCCAGAAAAGCCCTGCACCATTAGCTCTCTTTGGCGAAAAACAATTTTTCAGGGCCCTCAGGAAAAAACTGAGTGTGTGTGTGTCCGTGTGCGTGTGTGTGTGTGTGTTCAAATGGAAAAACGCTGGAGCCATTGCTTTTGGCACAGAAGTTCTTGGGCTTTTAACAAGGAAGACCTTGCTCCTCTCCGTGACTGCAATCAATATGACGGAAACATAATAAAATACCAAGTAAAGCTTACAGACCAGAATTATTTTTATTCCAGCCCTGCTAGAGTGAAAGCATCGGTCCTGTGTCAGGAATAGTCTGGAGTAATGATATGGCCGGGGTCAGGACTAATCAGTAGAGCATTCTGGAAGAGCGAGGATCTCTGCCATCACCCAGCCTGTGTGAGTTCGGGCCCGGGCCCTGGAGCGAGCGTGCCCCTCTGTAAAATGGGACGGTGGGTGCTGCCGTGCCGGCTTGTGCGGGTGCCCACTGCTCCTGTTCCTGTCCCCAGGCTGGCCCCCACGCTGCCGCAGGGAATTCCCTCAACAGGTGACGTGGAAGTGCCGACCCCGGAGGTCGGCAGCACAGCGGGGATCGCAAGTCAGGGCTGCTGGACTCCGAAGCCCGCGTGGAATGCGTCGCCCGTCATTTGGGAGGTCTGAAATTTCTCATCGTGATTTCTGTCTTCAGCTGTGTCATGGGTTTGCCGAATTCCTCCAGCTCAGGGCCCTACGCGGGCCGCCCTGCTCCCGACGGGGGACCACGGAGGACCCCTCAGATGGAACAGGCCCAAGGCGCAGTTTTGTCACGAGAATCTCATTTGCTCACCACACAGGAATGGTCTCCCAGACCCCCCTTTTCCTCATCACGGCCCCCGGGGAGACCGGGCAAGTTGGAGCACACGTCAGACACCGTTCTGTTGAGCGAAAACTGCAGGAGCAGAGAAGGCAGCAGGGGGCTGAGGGGGACAAGCGCTCCCGCCCTGCCGCGGGGGACGGCCTCCTTTCCCGGGGCTTCATTCCAGTAACTTCTGTGGAGCGGGCAAACAAGGTCCGGGTGCCAGCCGCTGCTCAGGGACACCAGGCCACAGGGCGCGGTGGTCCCTGTGGTGCTGCCTGCGTCCCCTTCAGGACGGAGATGCTCGCCCCCTCCGCGGACGTGGCCGCCGGGCTCACAGCTGGCTCCCTGTCTGGGACCGCGCGCCCTCGGGGCACCTCTTCACCTAACACTGCATCCCATCTGGAGGCACACACCTCGGCCTCCTTGTCCGAATCTGGGACAGCTCTGAAGGGCCTCAGCTCCGGAGCCCCCACGGGACCAGCAGAGCCCCTGCCCCATTCCAGCTCTTCCCCTCAGTGAGGACTTGCCCACGAATCTGATGGTCTTGACCTGCTTTACAGGAACCGGACCTAGAACCAGCAGAACTTCTGGTCTGGGGCACTGGAAAACTGACTGCAACTACCTGCTTTCTTACCTTCGTGAGTGTGACCTCAGGCAGGTCCCAGATCCTCTCTGGGGCTCAACTGCCAAACGAGAAGCTGCGATCTTCAAGGTCCCTTCAACTTGGACCAGCCTTGCGTTGGGCTAAAACACTGTGAGATGCGGTCTCCCGAGTAGGAGGCTCATCTCTCGCTCTTTCCTGGGACCACTTCAGGTGACTCTGCTGTTTCGGGTAACGGTCCATAACGTCCCCTTCCCCCTCAGCTCTGTCCTGGTTTGGATGATGTTTTCAGGTTGTCCCATGCAGCAAAGTCAGAGTGTCCAAAGTGCCGGCGCGGCGGTCTCCTGCCCTCCCTCCTGGCCCTGCCTCTCCAGGAAGTCCCGGGTCTGCAGACAAAGCGGCACCAGCTGTCTCTTCTGTGGCCCCTTGGCCCCCGGGGGCCTGCAGACGGAGGACACTGGGGAGAGCCGACCTTGATGGGCGCCGCAAAGACTTAATGCAAGTCCCGGGGCCAGGTCATCGCCCCATCAGCAGGCCATGGCTCTGACCGTGCAGCTGTGCGCACAGAGACACGGGGGTGCGTGTGTGAAGGAGGGTGAAAGCACGTGCGGGAAGGTGTATTTGTAATAAACAGGCCTGCAAATACATGCATGCGGGTGTGAATGGTGCACGCGGCACGCGGCGCCTCTGTCTACATGCACAGGAGCTCCGAGTGAAACTACGTCTTTGAACAGTAGCCAACATGTGTGTGGCAGGACGGCAGGTGCAAGTGTGTGTAGGTGCCAATGAGTGTATGGTCCCTGTGAGGGCACAGCAAAATTTTGGAAATTACAAAGCATTTAAAAATAATAGCCGTGGTTACAATGTGCAGTGTGGACACAAGTGGCTGGTTGTGCATACATGCATGTGGATGGGAAGAGCTGGACGGGCACGTAGGGAGCACCCAGGGCAACTCCCCCATTCTCCGGAGGGGAAAACAGGTTCAGAGAGGTGACCCGTCCAAAGTCACAAGATTACCTGTGAGGCAGACTGGATTATTCTCTAGTCCTCACTCTCTCCTTCCCTGTGCCTCACAGAGCAGAAGACTGGGCGGGATCCATCTCCCGGCTCCACTGATGTTGGTCTCGCCCATGTCACCTGCTTTGAGCAACGGGACGTGAGTGGAAGTAAAACGGTACCAGACAAAAGCCAACGATCTCAAGGGCCACTTGCACTCTGGCGCGGTCTTGAAAATTCGTCCCGGTAAGCCGCTGCTCCCAGAAAGATGAGGGCCTGTGGGACCACCTGAATGCCCAGGGCAGCTGGGAGTGGCACTCCCCTGGCCTGAGGCCTGGAGCAGAGCACCACCTGCATTCCAGCCACATCCCATTCAATCTGCATGTGTGAGCAGGAGCATAAACGTTTGTCTTACGCTACTGAGGCGGTGAAGCAGCCTGAGATGGAACCAGCCAGGTGACCCACTGCTGGGACTGGAGCTGCGGGTGGAGGCCCTGCTTCCAGCTCCCCAGGATTGTCTGGGGCCGCCTGAGGAGCTGGGTCCCTTCCGAGAGAGGGTGATTCAGCCCATCTGGGGTGTGGTCTGGGCTTTGGAAGTTCTTAAAATTCCCCAGGTGATTTGAATGTGCAGACAGGTTCAGAAACACTGCCGTTCGCATCGGGGGAAGGGAGCCATCGGGCAGGACGAGAGAAGTAAGTTGGGGCTTCACCAGGCAATCCCGGCCAAGCCAAGGAGCTTGGCTTTACTCTGCATGCGACGTGGGACTAATGAAGGGTTTTATGGAGGGTGAGGACATGGTGACATTTGTGCTTTAGAAGGATCGCCCATGCAGTTGCAGGGCATTTTGGAAGCCAGCCACTTACCTGGCCGGGCTCCTGCATTTGCTGGTAACCTCTGCCTGGACAGATGTGCAGTACAGACTTACACCTGGGCACTCTCTCTGCCTTAGAACCCGTTTCCGGGGTGTTCAGGACACACTCAAGTGGCCCTGTAGCTACTAATGACTGTCTTAGAAGAGGGAAAAGAAAAAATCAACTTTCCCAGCAACGGGACCCCGGCCTCACTGTCTCCTACTTGGGATCTATCCCAGCCCCACTGCCTGTCTGCTCCCTTCCCATGCCCGGCTCATCCCGTGAGCCAGTCCCAGCTCCAGCTGCCTCTAACATAGGGTCCAAACTCTTTCCAGGGGGGCAAGGCCCCTCCTGTTTCTACCCAGATCTGCCTTTCCAGCTTTTCCTCAACAGCGCTTCGGGGCCTCACAGGAACTTGCATCTGCGTTCGCCCTCCCCGCGCCTTCAAGCCCAGCCGTCTCTCTGCCCAGGAACGCTCCCCCGCCTTCCCCTCCTGTCAGAATCACACCATACCTTCACAGCCCCACTTAGGGGCTTTGTCCTCTTGGAAATATTCCTGGACTCCCACAGCCCCAGACAGAATGACTGCCTCCCTTGTCAGAGTCCTAAAGTCTGTCCTTTGTCCCCCTCTTGTTTTCCACGGAAGGTTATTGACCCCCAAGTCTTGTTCAGCCTTTGCGAGCCTCTGGAGATCAAGGATCTCAGCCTTTACATCTCCAGCCCCTCTGCCCCTAGCAGGGCCAGACAGGCAGGGGTGGGGGGCGAGGTTAGTGTTTGTTGAACTTGACTGAATTCTTTGCCCCGTGTCTGGGCTCCAGAGAGAGAAAGCACAGTGGGGCTGGCTCTGTGCCCTGGAGAGAATCTCCCAGAGGCATCCTCTTCTGCCTCCCCCACCCCCAGCTTCTCAAGGATGCTCAGCCTTTGCCCTGCCTTGGGCTCAGAGACAAATACATCTCCTGGAATGTTTTTGCCCTCCATTATCAGGACAAGGGCTGGGCCATTGACAGTTCTCTGGTCCACAGGCCCAAGTGCCCTGGAAGGTCACGGGCTTTATCTTGTTTATGTCTGTGACTTTCCTGAGGCTCCTCGCTTCTTGACAGTGTCACAGAGCAGGCCTGTTGCCTGGGATGTGTCTGGAAAGTGGCCCAGTTCCCTCCTTCAGGGGCAGGGGAGAGAAGCCAGGCATTGATGCTGGTGGGAATGTCAGGCCAGCCCGCCAGCCCATGGTCAGTCTGTTTTCTAATTTGAAGGCTAGACATGAATCTGAATGTGGGCACAAGGCACAGAACTGAAGTTAAGATGGAGCAGGATTAAGCCATCACCTACCCTATTTCTCTTTGATCACCTGTAATGACTAGCTCCTAAAAATTGAGATACTTGGTGGGGGTAAAAAAAGAAGGGAAGAAAAGAAAAAGGAAGGAGAGCAAGAACTAAGAGTCCCTGCTATGCACCTTACACCAGAGAAAGTAGTAAGTGCAAAGGCCCTGAGGTAGAAACATGCTCAGTATGTTCTAGGAGTGCAAAGGAGCCTATGAGGCTAAGTGGATTGGGCAAGAGGCAGAGTGTTAGGAACTGAGGTTAGGAAGGTAGAAGAAAAGAAGATTATTTAAGCCATTGTAAAGATTGTGGTTTTTACTTTGAGTGGACCAATGCATGATCTGATTGACTTTCCTAAAGGATCATCCTGGCTACTTTGGGGATCACAGATATCCCTTTCCTCCAAAGTGGGGCCCTTTCTGTCTTGTTTTCACTAGTCTCCAGCACCTAGCATGGTGCCTCTCGCAGAGTAAGCACTCAATAAGCAGCTCTTGAATGTGCTGGCCAGAATTCCTTCCCCAGCTTTTACTTCCGCTCCTAGTGAGATTTGAGGACATTGCAACAGTCGCCGAGAGAGATACTTTGTCTTAGTGGCATGTTAGGAGTTTCATCTCCTGTGGGGCCTGTTCTCCAGATGTGTTACGGGTAGGAATTGGCATATGGTAACTTCTACAGCTGGCAAAAGCACAGCTGGATGCAATGCTGTGCACATCTGGTACCCACGTGTCTAACTGTGGACTTGAGAGTCAGCCAGATATCTAAGAATGGGTTATAGGCAACCAGGAAAAATGGGAGGTCCGAAGTGCTAGTGACAGGTGACAAGTGCAAGGGGCTTTCTGGACAGCCTGTGGCCATATTGCATGAGTCATCTAGCTCCCTCTGCCATGGCCAAGAGGGCTTCAAGTGCAGGAGCTCCTGAGGTCCCCCAAGCACAAAGTCAAGTTTAACAGGTGGTAGGATCCCGGGCGCCCACTTTACTCAGCCTCAACTTCCTCATCTGTAAAATGGGATATACCTGAGCTGGAAGAAGCCCTGTAAAATCTTTTGGCTGAAGGGCCTCATTGCACAATTGGAGATATGTATTGGATGGATCTTTCCTTTCTCTGGGCCTCCGTTCTCTGCAACAGAAGGATGCTTGCCAGAGGACTTCTTCCTATGAACCCCCAGGCAGACGGAGGCGGGTAGGCCTCCCCCTGAAACTCCAGCCAGCCCCTCCTCTGCCTGGGAATCAACTGTGCCTTGCACTTCAGTTGGTTTGGGAAAAAATGTTTTATTTTCTCTTCTGCATCCTTCCCACTTTACTGGTGAGGAGGCCACGTTCTTGAATGAAAGTGGAGACTCTTAAGCACAATTAATACTACAATTTTAAAATACTACATTATCGAAGCTATCTTCCCCCAAACTGCTCTTCAATTATAGGCACTGGAGAATTTGCAGGGGCCTATTTTAAGCACTAGACTCTCCTGTGCATTTTAGAGCCATTCTTGAAAAGACACGGGCAACGTGTGAAAATTCCAGATCTTTCCTCAGTGCTCTCAGCGTTTCTGAGCAGAGCGGGGAAAGAAAGCGTCAGCCCGCCCCCTCTGGGAAAGCAAAATCTGGATTGAAACTCCTCAAGCTGCTCTGTTATGAACAATCCCAGAAAAAAAAGGTGTTTCCTCCTGGAAAGGAGTCTGGAAATCCTAGGATTCCTGAGGAGGAAACCTTCTGGGGAGTAGGAGAGAGGGACGGAAGGCTGGAAGGAAGCTGGCCTTTGACCTCAAGCCTACGGCGACTGGGTTTCCCTTAGCCGTGTCCTTCAACCCTCACACAAACCGTGGAGTGTGTCACTCTTGCTCTGCACATGCAGAAGCTCACACTCAGAGAGGTCATCGCCCTGGAGAGTGATGAAGCCAGGATCTGGACCCAGGATTACGGCCTTTTCACTTCCCTGGCCTGCCTGGGCGGCATGCAGAGTGCTTACGCCACGAACTCTGCAGCCAGACTGCCACGTATTGAGCTTATGGGCAAGCTCCTTAACCTGTTTGTGCCTCAGTTTCCTCATCTGAAGTGGGCTTCAGAACTGTGGACTCCTCAACGGGCTGTGGTAAGGATTAACAGTTAACAAGTAGAAAAACTCAGAAGTGGGTACATGCATGCTTGGCACGTGGTAAGAGCTCTTATTCTGATCACCCTGACAGGAGGGAGCTGGAGTTGTTCACCTGGGAATACACAGAAGTGGCAAAACTGTCCTCACCACCTCTCCTGCGCTCCACTGCCGGAGCTCTCCTCAGGTGGGACCGCCCCGAGGACCCCCGTGTGCTGTGTCTTCCTGGACTCCACTCCCCTCCTTCATGACCTGTGGCCTGGCTTCCCTGCTCTGCGCTTGTCCCCTGTAGCTTTCAACCCCGAGCCTGAGTGCCGGAAACGACAGGGGATTCAATCACCCAACTTGCTGCTGAACATCTGTGTTGACTGTGAGCAAGACTCTTGAGATTTCAAAGTCTTGATCTTCCCATCTGTACAATGGAAACAATACCACTGCATCTCTCCTAGGACTCTCGTGGTAATTAAATGCCATTAACATTTGCAAACATCTCCCGTGATTAATGATGCTTGCTCAGTTTTGGCAATTATTATTATTTATCAGCGCTTAAAATGCTCAGTTTTTGTTTCCTTTTCTAAACTCTAGTCATTATTTTAAGAGCCAGTTAAAATTCTACATTCTATTCCATCCACCATGCAGCTTTCCCAGAACTTACCTTCTCTCTCCCCTAAGTTCCCCGGGGCAACGCCCATCAGAGACCATGGGCCTACAGACTAGATTCTATCCCATCTTTCTGCCTCCAGGGGAGGACCTGCTCTTGTCCATCTGTGAGCAAGGGCTCAGCTTTCCCTGTGGTGCCTGAATCCACCAAGAGGTGGGTGTCTTATTTTTTTGTGGGTACAGTGGTCCTGGATCCGTACAGTGGTCCTGGATCCTCAGTCCTAAAGAAATATAACTTTGGAGGGGAGAGAATCAAAGATGATTGAACTAATCTCTCTATTGTACTGGGGAGGCATGGGAGTCTAGAAACAAAAATGATTTTCCCAAAGTCAAAACCATAGGGGATCAGCACGGCAGATGAGAAAGAGCACAAGATATGGAATCAGAGAACAATCCTCAAGTCTGAGCTCCTCTATTAACCTCTATGACTGTTCACCATTCTGGACCTTGGCTTTGACCTCTGTTGAATGGGTACAAGAACACTTCTCTCATCGATTGTTATATTTAAGGAGCTGAGGTTTATAGCACATTGTGGCATAACTATTCTATTCCGCTGACGGAGGTCTGGTCCACTCCAACCCCAGGTCTGGCTACCCTGTCAGGAAGAGATGAACCGGCCCGGAAGCTACAGGTCCTCCCACTGGCCCCCACCCTTAGCTGGACTTTGGGGTACCTTGTCCTTCTTTCCACAAAGCTGCTCCCCCTCTCACCTTGTCCCCAGGCCAGGATGAGGCCTGCTGGGGTATAGGGGGAGGCGAGGAGGGGAAGGCAGACCCTGTGTCCCACCTCTTCCCTGAGCTCCCAGCCTCAGCACAGACCTGTTGGCAGCAATCTTGGGTTTGGGCCTGTCCAGATGGGCTCAGAGGACCCTCGCCCCAGCTCTGGGCATCACTGCACCATGTGCCTCTGGACAAATTCCTCCCCTCTGGCTCCCTCTCTCCATCCAAGAGCTGAGAGCGGAGACCCATGACCACTATGCACCGTCCATCTCTTGAATTCCTTTGACCTTGCCTTCTCCTCTCTCTCATGCTGTCCTGGGCTGAGTCTTCATCTCTGATACCCCCGTGCTCTCCACTGCTGTGGGGGGCCAAGCCAGGCCTCCCCTGACATCCACTGAACTCACTCCTCATGCTGAGAGACTCAGTATCAGCATCGCCCCATGTGGCCTGGGCTTCCCTCCAGTGAAGGGCTTCCAGTGAAGGAGCAGAGGCAGGCACTGGCACCCTACCCTCTTCTCACCCCACAGAAATGTGTCTTATCACCACTGGCAGCAAAACCTTTAGAAAACTTCACAAGAGGCAGCTTCAAGGACAGGTAAGAAGCAAAGCAAGTCAGAGCGGAGGCCTGCAGAATCTGGACCTCATCCTCTGCTCCCTGGCTCTGCGGAGACCCCTCTGAGCATTTGGCCCTGCTGGGGATGTTTGAAAGAACTCGGCTTGGCCCCACCTTGGCAGAAACCCTCCCCTTTCCATGCTCTCTTCCTCTGTTGTGACAGATTCTGCTCTGATAACTTTGGTACCCAGCTCCCAAAGAAGAAAACAGATCACCCATCACTGGGTAATTATAGAGCAACTGAAAGGCCATTTAGCTACTGTGTGATAAGCAATAGACTATTTTAATAATAACCAATTACCATACATTATAGTACATCATTTGGCATTTGATGATCTACTGAGGTCTCACCTGTTCCTTCCCTTACTGAGCATTTCACGGCTGTTCACACCTTCCCCAACAGAAGTTGTGTCAGTTTCTAATTGAAGCACTATTTTTAGGAAATAGTTAGGAAAAGTTTGTAGAGGTGGTGCAAATTATATCATGCCAAGTGGAAGGATGCATTCTGCCAAGTGTCTTTCCTGACAGCTCTGCCATTACATCATACTCGGCAGGATGGAGAGAGATTTGTTTCGTGATCTGTATTAGCCTTTTGACATTAAAGGACTGTAAATAGAGGCCCCCCCGTCCCTGCAGACATGGGGGCAACCTGCCAAGATGTCCACTCTCTGCTGCTGACCACTCCTTCCCCGGCTGAGACGCATTCTCACTGCCGGTTGAGCTGGACGTCGTGGAACTGAGCAGTCTGCTACTAGGTTTGCTGGGGATGCCAGGGCACAGCCTGTCCAGGACACAGTGGCTCTACAAGGGGTCAGAGGTGATGGTCCCCCACCCCCTAAGATCTGCTCAGCTCAGTCTGAGCCCACCCTGGCCTGGGCTCCCCCAACCTTTATGTTTGCTCATAAAGCCATTTCCTGAGGGCACAAGCCTGACAGGTCGCTCATGAAGCCTGGGATGGCCAGGCCATTTCTGGGTCCAGTGTCAGCCCCACAGCCAGGTCGCCACTGATTGCTTTTCATGATCTATCCCATGCAGAGGCTTAGCTCGTAATCCTTTCTTCCCAAGAAGGGACCTGGAGTCTTCGTAAAAATTTTCAACGCTTTCACATACACACATACTTCCGTTCAGTCATCAGTAGAGCCCTTGTTGCCCACTTCGAGGTTTATAAAGTTGTAGTCGTTTCTGTTTGGGACAGGCCTATGGGATCTCACACATCACCCTTCTGCCCACACAAAGCAGATATGGTCCAATCCATGAGACACTATCATCACCGTCACATCCTATCACTTTGATCCCGTCCACTGCCCGTCCCTTACCCAGATGATTCCAATAGTCCCGTAACTAGTTTCCCTGCCCCACCTCTCCCCCCTACAGTCTGTTCTCAACAGACCAGCTAGAGAGATTTGTGGAGACTTTACTCCGATCAAGCCACTCCTCTGCCCAAGTCTTCCCATGGCTTTCCATATCCTTCAAAAGAAATATTAAATAAGTATTTAAAATTTTCAGAATAAAACATTAAGTCAAAAGTTTTCCTAACGATAAAGCCCTGCAGAATCTGTTACCCACCCCGCCCCCCCAGTTATCTTGTTACTCCTCTCCGTTTATCTTGGATTGGTTCACTTTTTATTCTGTTCCAGCCACACTGACCTATTTGCAATATCCTTAGACTCAATGTGACAGCTTTATTTCTGAAAAAAAATCCTTCAATCATCTGTGATAACTGTAATAAAGCAAATAAAATGAGGTTTATTCTAACCATAAAGCAATTTTTTAAGTGACCTTTAAAATCAAGTGGAATTTAGACAAACCTTCTGAGTCTCTGAGGTGTTTTAGGCAGGAATCTCATAGAGGCAGTAACAGAAACCCACTCAAACTGGGATCTGGCAGAAAAGAAGGACCTTAGAATAAGAAGGCGGAGCCACCTCATACAACATGAGGACACGAAGTGCTTCCAACCTGAACAGTGGGCTGAACTCAGGAGCCAGAGAGACATCTGGACCCAAGCAGCTGAGAGTTGGTGCTGGGGATAGACAGGGAAAGTGCAAGTTAAATATTTCTGGCCCCAATTAGGATGACTCAGGAACAGGCAAAAAGATGGAGATTAAAGATAGGACAAGAGTGGGCCTAGAAAGAGAGGTGGAGACCCTGGAAGAAAATGACCAGGGAGGTAGAGCTGGAAACACGAGCAAATGACTGCAGGGTGGAGACTGTGGGGACAGTGGCTTCTCATTCTCCCAGGCAAAGGACCTACTCCAGCTGAAAACCAAAGACAGACTGCACAGTGACTGGAAAAAGTAATGCAGCCTTCACATCAGCTCAAAGGTCCCTTGGTCCTTCATCCTACCCATACTTTATTTTTTGAAATATGTTATTAATTTATTTGAGAGAGAGACAGAGAAAGAGAGCGTGCACACACGAGCAGGGGGACGAGCAGAGGGAGAGGGAGAAAATCTCCAGCCGACTCCCTGCTGAACGCAGAGCCCAAGGCAGGGCTTGACCACGACCCTGAGATCATGACCTGAGCTGAAACCAAGTCAGATGCTCAACTGACTGAGCCACCAGGTGCCCCCATCATACTCATACTTAAAAAAAAAAAAAAGATCACAACCAGATATATCTTCATTTTACGAAGTGTTAGCTACCATGCTAAGCTCAGTGAAAGATCCAGAGAAGTATAAATCCCTCCCTTTTAGCAGCTTACAACCCAATGAGAAAGGGAAAACACACATGGATGAATTATTTAAATATTATCAGTGAAGGAGATAGCTGGATAAACTGGCTAGAACACGTGTTTGGAGTCAAACAGATCTAGATTTGGATCCTGGCTCTCCCACTAACAAAATACACCCTCCTTAAGTTTCTTAAACCCTTTAGACCCCAGTTTCTTTATCTTCAAACAGGAATAATAATGGCTACCCCTGGGGCTGGCACAGAGTAAGCATTCAGTAAACGCTGCTCCTTCTTTTATAACACAAGCTCATGCGTGACTGATTGCCAAGACAAATAAAACAACCGAAAAGATCTTCTAGAAGTTCAGAGAACGGAGAATTCAAGATCCCAGGGCAACGAAAGACTTAGAAACGCCTCTTAGGAGGCAGGAAGGCCTTGAACCACTTGTGATGATTAATTTTATATAAAGACTCAACTGGGCCACAGGGTGCCCAGGTATTTGCTCAAATATTATTCTGGGTGTTTCTGTGAGTGCGTTTTTGCATGAGCTTAACATTGAAATCAGGAGACTGACCTTAAGCAAATTTTTCTCCCTACGTGAGTGGGCATCACCTAATCAGGTGAAGGCCTGAATAGAACAAAAAGTCTGACCCTCCCTTGAGTAAGAGAATTTCTCCTGCCTGACTGCCTTCCCATGGGACATCAGCTTCCTCTTGCCTTCACACAAAAACTCTCCAGCTCTCCCGGGTCTCCAGCTTGTCAGCTCGCCCTGCAGATATCGGAACTTGCTGGCCTCCGTAGCCACGTGAGCCCAGTTCTTATAACGTCTCTTTCTATATGTGTGTGTTTATGTATATTAAATATATACACATGCACATCCTATCGGTCCCATTTCTCTGGAGAACTCTGACCAGCACACACCCTTCCAGGATGGGTTAGGCTTGAAGAGAGGTGGAAGGAGGGTGAGGGTGAAGCCAAGGCAAGAGAAAAAAAAATGCAAATCGACTGTGTGTTTTTATGAAAACTAAAGAACTCTGACCGAGTAATATTAGCCAATATTTACTGAGCACATTAACATACACCAGTTTCTGCAATTCTTGCGGGGGCTTATGGAACCCTCTTAACAGCCTGATGAGGTTGGTACCAACACTATCCCCATGTTACAGATGGAGAAGGCTTGTCACAGAAGTCCCACACCTAGCAAGCAGCAAGATGGGAGTTCAGACCCTGGTAACTTGACTCCAGGGCCTATGCCCCTTATCTCTATACAGATTAGTGTTTGATAAGGTTGAGTGGTTAAAACTGGATAAAGTTAGTACAAACACAGGTGAGTCTTAGGTGCCAGACTAAGTAGGTTTAGGTAACTGCAGACTATAGGTCCAACTCCCTCACTCAGTTGAGAAGGAAACTAAGTTCAAAAATGGGAGGTAGCCTGTCTGGCTCGCCGGACCTGACCAGAACCCAACCACGGATCTCCTTTCAGCTGTACCAGCTCTCGACTCGCCTCAGGCAGGGTCCCTGCTCCTTTTGGAGCCTCATGTGACTCGTACCTCCACCAAGACTGGGCCTCTCTAGGGACCTCTCCTCTGAGGGTCTCTCCAGTGAAGCCTTTCTGTTGGGAAGCCAAGAGGAAAGTTGTGCCTCTCGGTCACACACTATCAGTCTGTGACTGGATGACACAGCTCCCTCTCCTTCCCCTTGTTGTCTTCTCTCATTCATGGATCTTTCTCTCTTTGGGACCCACTGCCCACTCTGCCTCAGTTCCAACCCCCATGGTCCCAATCTTTCCCCCAAAGGGGTCACATGATACCAATCACAGCTCCTTAGAAGACTCAGGGGCCAGACTCAGCTGGAGGTACTTTTAAGTAGCTACTGCTGGGGACATGAGGTGACTTAGCATGGCCTCCCTGACTGTAGCCTGACACTGACCTCGGGGCCCAGCACAAACTGGTTCCAGTGGCCATGACCTGTGCCTGACTCACTGACCATTTCACTCCAGGACCGGAGCAGACAATCAGTCCCAGTGCTCCATTTCCTGTGTGGTCTTCAGTCAAATCAAAGTATACTCCCGCCTGCTCTGGACCCACCCTATGGGAGGCTCTTCATTCCTGACAAGGACTCCGACACAGTCTCTGAGTCACTCTGGCAAAGCAACAGTCCAATAAGCAAAATCATGGTGGCCACTCACTCAGCAATACTGCTCGCCCATTTACCGTGTGTCACACACTGGTGACACAGAGTGCCTGCCCTCATGCAGCTGAGTGTGAGGCCCGTCACAGACAAATAAGCAATCCTATTCCAGAGGACAAGTGCCACACCTGGGGACACAGCAGTTGCAGAGAGTAAACACAGCAAGGACATTTAAACTTAACCTGGCCAGCAGGACTGGGGCAGGGTCACCTGAGACTGGCTCTCCACAGCAGCAGTCTCTGAGCTGGAGAATCAGTAGGAGCTCGCTGGGCAATAGGGAGTCGGGGTGAACGGGAGGCAACATGGAGGCGTGTGGCTCTGGGTGGAGGAGTGCAGATGATGGCCAAGTGAGGCTCCGTAGACAGCCGGCATGACGACAGGAGGAAGGCTGTTGTGATGTGGATTTACGGTGCTGGGCGGTGGAACAAAACTTCCCAGGGGTGGAGCCTGGGGAGGCTGCAGGTGCAACCCAAGGCTGGATTATGGGGAACCTTGTAAATCATTTTAGGGAGTTTGGCATTTATCGTGTAGCCTTGGGGAGCCACTGAAAAGGTCCTACTCTGCGGAATGACACGGACAGCTTTGCAACTTGGACAGAGAAGCCAGTATGATAACGGGGATGTGGGTGGTGTGCTGAGGAGAGAGAGGAAGGGTGATTTACTCTGCCTGGCTTGGGAGCCAGACCAGACATTCATCCTTGGGACCCAAGGCCTTCCTCGGGATGCATTTCTGATTCAGGGTCCAGAATTCAGCCCAGGCTGCCAGGCCTCCGCTGAGCCTGACCACCAGCCCTGCTGACTGCACTCCCAGCAGCTTGCAAAACCTATGGCAGAACCTCCTGCCTGCCCTGCTCCCTCCTGCCTCTGGCGGTGGGCACTCGGCTCCACCTGCCCAGACAGATGCCCGCTCCCCACTGTTGCCAGGTCAGGCCCCAGGCTGCAGCCCCACCGCAAGGCGTGTCCAGGGTCCCGGCCCTTCGAAATCTGCCTCATTGCACAGCGTCTGATCTCTGACTCCTGACACTCCAGCTGCAATGATAGCTGGTTGAAGAAGTTCGGACTGTGGACGAGGCACAGGAAAGATAGCCTGAGGGAGACATCCCTCGCACCTTGCCCTCTGAGGGTTCTAGCTTAGTAGCTTTGACCTTGAACGTGTTATCTAGCCTCTGGGTCTTTAATTCCCTCATCTGTAAATGGTATAATAACAAGACCTAGTTCCTAGGGTTGTTTGAAGATCCAATGACTCAACACACACAAAGTGCTTTAAAACAAGCGCCTGGGGCGTCTGGGTGGCGGAGTCCTTACGCGTCTGCCTTCAGCTCAGGGCGTGAATCCAGTGTTCTGGGATCGAGCCCCACATCAGGCTCCTCCGCTGGGAGCCTGCTTCTTCCTCTCCCACTCCCCCTGCGTGTGTTCCCTCTCTCGCTGGCTGTCTCTCTCTGTCAAATAAATAAATAAAATCTTAAAATAAATAAATAAATAAAAATAAAACAAGCTCCTGACACATAGATCTGTGCATCTTTACAGTAAGTAAGAGCAGCCCCCTCCTCGGAGGTAAGGCAGAAAGCAGATGGGGGCAGGAGTCGGCACGTAGGAAAGGGAAGATAAGCAGAATTTCCCTCAAATAAACAAAACCACAAAATGTCTCCAGAACTGAGCAAAGAGTCTTAAGAGAAAATGCTTCCATACACAGGGCAGCTGTGGTCCATTACCATCAGCTTCTGAATTTTCCAGAATCCCCAGGGCTCCCTCACTTTGAACAGTTGGGGGCAGAGGAAAAAAGCACGGCCTTTGGATTCAGACCAAACTGAGTCTCAACACCGATTCTGACTTTGGGAACCTCACTCAAACTTTGTAAACCTCGGGATCCTCATCTGTAAAATGGGCACAATCCCGCCAACCTGGTGGTGCAGGGATGAGGAGGAGAGTGTTTCTAACTGACCTGGTGTGATGGGGTGCTCCAGTCAGGGGGGCTTCCTCTCTCTTGGAGTCACACTTCCCAGCACACTTCAGAGACGTATCCTGCAAGCGAGAGGAAGACGGAGCTACCCCATGGCACGGGCAGAGAAGATTCCCAGGAGGGGAGATTTTACAGGGAGGGCACTGAGGATGCCGTCTGCCACCTCTCAGGCTTTTCTTCTCTAAGGTTCTCGGCTTGTTCCTGGGAGGATTTGGGGCGTCGTCACTTTCAGGGCTGAGCCCTTCCGAGGACTGGGAGGGTCAGAGGGACTCACAAGGAGAAAGACAGACCTCCTTCAGTGTTCCACATCCTGCTGCCCCCAAGCTGGGCTGTCTGCCCAGGAGTCATTAGCAGGTGGCAGGGCCGAGCGTGGGGCCATCCGTCAGAGGAGAATGTCTGCCGCAGTTCCTGAGATGCAACGGTGCCCTGAGGAGCCGTTGGCAGTAATGATGATGGGTATTTAAGCAAATGAACTGTTAATGACCAGGCAGAGGTGAGCCGCCTCCCAGACCAGCTGGAGCCCAGAGCTGGCGAAGGAGGGCAAGGCAGGAACGAGAAGAGTGGAGAGGAAAGAGACTTCATTTTCTTCTCAGAAACTGGTTTCCCCAGGGAGTCTTGGTTGGCCATGAAGTAAGCCCTTCTTTATCTGCTGCCCCAACCCCAGATCTCACCATCACTTCCATGAGTGACTGCCAGGAAACTCCTGCCCTCCCCTCATTCCCTAGCTCCGTCCTTCCTGCCCCGTTGCAACAGGGACTCTTGTAGGCAGCCCACATCAGCGGGGAAAGGACAGGAGGGACGCCGGCCAGCTGGTTGTTCAGGCTCGGCGGATGCTGGGGGCAAGTGGGCTAGATGAAAATACTAATATTAGCAACCACATCATCCACAGATGATATTTTGGGGAGGTCACCTGTGCGCCCAGTGCCAAATATGTGCCAGACATTGTTCTTAACCCTTCATTAACATGGTTTTGTTTCATCCTCATGCAATTCTGGAAATAGAGATTGACAAGCCTATTTTAGGGAGGAGGAAGTTGAGGCTCAGAGAGATTAACTGACTTGCCCAGAGGTTAGGGAGCTAGAGAGTTGGTATGAAACTCTGTGCAAGATCAGAAGGGAGAGTGAATTTGTTAATTCCAATTTTTCATCACCCATGGCACAATGTAAGGAAAGCAAAGGATACCTGGATGTAGCCTGAGAAGAGAAGCTATTGGCTGAGAACGGGAAGTGGAACCAAGATCGAGGCTTTGCCCCCTTCAGGTCCACAGATTCTGATGGACAAGAGGGAAGATGCCAGAGCATCCTGCAGGGGGTGCTCTTGTGCCAGCCTCTATTCTATACACTCTCACTTTGCCCACACCCAATGAACCCATCCAAACCCACATTGGTGAAAGAATGTGTTCAAAAATCAAAATAAAACAAAACAAACATCAGCTCTGTCCTTAAGACAGAGTCTGCCACATCTTTGCTGTGTGTCCTTGGGCAAATTACTTCACCAGTCTGAACCTGTTTTCTCATATGGATTAACAGACAGACCAAACCAAACCAAACCAAACCCCCTGGGAAGCAACGTGGTAAAGGAAGCGGATCACTTTTGATTTCCTGGCTCTGACTCTCACCAGCAGGGTGGATTTGGTCAGGTGTTTAACCTCTGTGACCCTCTGTTTTCTCATCTGCAAAACTGGAATAATTATGCCTACCCAGAAGGATCATTTCAAAGATTAGAGGTGTAATAAAAACACCTGGCACATAATTGTTCCACAAAAATAGTAACTATAATTCATCTTTCTCTCCATTAGTTGTGTATGGTGCCTGACCCGATGCCTGGGTCCCACGGTGAGGAGGTCCCTTTCTCTGCTTCTTCTCTTCTACTCTCATCCGTAGGAAGCTTCCCTCACACATTCTCCAGGAAGGCGTTAGCTGTCCCTCACAGCATTCTGTCTCCTCTGAACTCAAGAGTTTCTTCTAGTCAATTAGTGATCAACTATAGTTCATCTTGTATTGTTTCCTGTGTTGGTTAACTACTGCTCTGGAACTTATCAAAAGCTTTTAATCGGGTGTATGGATTCGGACATGTAACTTTCCTTCTCTGAACCTGCCTTCTCATGGGCAGATGGAGGCTTGGACTGAAGCCTGGTCTTTGGTCTCCAAACCACAGGATCTCCCAGGACCCCGAGCCTAGCCCATACCCTCCCACCTCCCAGCCTCTGTCCACAGGATCCCCTCTTCCTCAAATGCCCTGACCCCACCTCCACATCCCAGGACCCATTTTTAAGGCCACTTCTGCTGTATAGTTTCCTTCATTCCCTCCAGGCAGAGGTAATCTCCTCTGTAAAATCCCAGAATCCTTGGTTTTAGCCACTGCCCCACACAGATCTTCCTGGACTCTACTCAGAACTATCACCCCTCCTATGGGATCAGAAGTGTGGGGAGTGTCTCCATGTCTCCTACAGCACCAACACTCTAAGTCTTGCTCAGTAAGTGCCCCTGAATCTTAGGGTCCTGTTCAGGGCACTGCGGAGGAAACCAAAGATGTACTATGCAACCCTTAAAAAGGAGCCTAAACATCCAAGTCTGCTAAAAGGGGGACAAATCCAGACATGGGGGTCCCTAGGTATCACTTTCACGTGGACAGAAACCTGCACCCCATCTTTCTTTGTTCCCTGATGTTCTTCCTCTTGCAAGATTATCTTCACTTCGTCCCGTTTCTTTTGACACCTGTGCCGAGAGCTCTAGACCAGAGCAAATTCCCTGACTCCGGGAGCTGTATTTTTCTTCTGCTGTAACTGGCATCTGTTCAGGCAGATGAGTGAATATTTATTAGATCTCAGCAGGCTTCAGTCACTTTAATTGTTTTCTAGTGAAATGTGCCCATTGCTGAAACCAGACCTTGCTGGCCATTTATCAGGTCAGCTAAGTGAAAGGGGAGCCGCGTGGAGATGGGAGTTCAGGCAGGTCCAGGAAGTTTTGGCCACAGAAAGAAGTCACACCAAAGAAAAATGAGTCCCTGGATGGTCATTTGAAACTGATGGATTAAGAGATAAGCACCGGAGTTGTGATCTCAACACACAGAGTCACTGGACCAACCATCCTCATAATTAGATGCAAGTGGCAAGCATTTAGTGTATTTTTTTTTAACTTTTAAAAGTGCATGAAGCAAAAGCCATTGGAAATGGTAACTGCCATTCTTTGAAAAAGAGGTTGGAGAGAAAAGCAATTATTTATTAAGTGTCTAATCCATACTAAGCCCTTGACATAAACTGGTGGTTTCCAATTTGATTTTTTTTACAGGGAACCTTTTTTTCCCCCCACATGGATAATTCCCCCAAATCACAACATCCAAAAGAGACAGAAGAGGAGCTGCTTTCGTTGAAGCTTGAGTGACACAGCTGAAGCCCACCTACTCCTTTGGTCTCTTCTTACCCAAACCTCCACCAAAGTAGCCCTTGAAGTCTCTTCCAGAAATATTGATTATCTCAATCCTGAGCAACTCGTCGATGATGGCATTATTTTCCCATTTTATAGATCAGTTAAGTGAGACTGAAAGAGGTATGGTCACATGGCTGGGAAGTGACGATGAGTCAGGCTCGGAACTCTGCACTCCTGATTCCAGCCAGCCCAGTGCTCCTTCCACACCATCAGGATGCCACCTGGGTGGAAGAGGAGAGACTGTGATCACGGAGCCCAGGGGGAGGCTGTCCTTGAATCCTCGTGCGAGGGGTAAGGGACGACACAAAGAGGAGCTGAGAAGCATGGAGAGGACCACGCGATAGATCTTTGGCATGATCAGGAGGAGGAGGGGAGAGGACAGGCAGCAAAGATAGGAACCCACCATGCTTCTGTCCAGTTGATACTCCCCACTTCAGACTCTGCATTTCTGTGCCCCCCCCCCACATGAGAATGCACCCCTCCAGCTCACCGCCCTCCTCTTTGCCTGACTGCCACTCTGACATCAGCACATCCCTGTCTCCAGGTGACACAAGTCAATCGCCTGCTAGGAACCTGTCCTCTCAGTCAAAGAGGGGAGCTCTGAACAGAGAGCTTCGGCAAGGACAAGCTGATGCAGCCCCTGGTGGACAGTCACCAATGGTGAAGATGATTCTGTGTCCTGAAATGCCAATGTGTTTGTGGACATGTGGGCTGTGGTAAGACAGAGGTCCAGTTGGAACTGTCCAGCAGCCCAGCCAGCGGGGGCGGGGTAGGGTCGGGTGGGTATCTGTCCCTTGCTAGTCCTCGGTGGCATGCAGGTTCACCTCACTCACCAGGTGGCCCTGACTTCCGTACCGATGAAGTCTCCCATGGGAGCAAGACTGGCAACAGTCACCCAGTTCCCCAGTACATAACCAGCAGCTCAGCCCACTTTTTGTCATCTCGCCAACCTCCCCATTTTCCTTCTATTGCAGGGCTTCTGGCACATTCATAGGACCTTCAGAAAGAAAAAAAAATGAGAATACTCATTCGCCACCAATATAGATGTGTCCTAGTACAGAGGCTTTATGCCAGAAGGCATAGTCGGTTGAACATTCTCAACTCCTTCTTTGCCACCTTCCAGCCTGAGGTGATCAAATGACACAACTCTAGGTGTGATACGTAAGTGGCAGCCTCTTGTGAGATTCCTCTGACAGCTTTCGATTTCCTGACAGGGACACTCCTCCTTCTCCTTACTATTTTACTATTTCGTGCCACATGACAGACGTGGTGGAAGGAGCTTCAACAGCCATTCTGCCACCATGAAGGAAAGGAGACGAGAACTGCAGAGACACCATCCCACGCAGAGCTGAACGGCTAACCAGCAGTTGCTTGCCTCTAGATATCTTTTTGTGTGAGAAAATTAAGTTCGTCTCTGTTTAAGTCACTAGAGCTGAATATTTCTGTCACTCAAAGCCAAAAGCATTCCTGATATAGCATGTGAGCTGACAAGATCCTCACCACTACCCTACGAGGTAGGTGTCATTAACCCTCTTCTACACATGAGAAAACTAAAGTCACTCATCTTGTAAGCAGTAAATCAAGATTTGAATTCAAGCCTCTCACATCGCACTCGCAAACCTATACCTAATGAATGAGAAGTTAAGATACTTTATCTATTAGACATCATATATAATATCTATATTATGCATAACTTCTTATACATCTACTTACACGTTACATACTTTCATATATATACATTTACATATATTTAATTCTACACACACATACACACACACTCTTTCATCCTATTGCCTAATTTCCTTTGAGCCCATGGTGATAATCCTCTTTATCTTGGGCCTGTGATGATATATCTCACAGGTTAACATTACTCTCAGCCCACTGTATACGAGTAAAAATTATCCTGGAGAAAATACAGATGATACGGAAATGCCATGCTTTCTAAATATGAAGGAAAAAAAAAAAAGAGCCGAAGGGTGGGAGGCAGCATTTAAAGCTGAGAGAGCAGTGATCTGGAGCGGGAAGGTGTAAGTCACGGTCCGGCTCCATCCGACGCTAACGTGTGCACGCTCCGACAAGGCACCTCCCCTCCATGCAACTCGGTTTCCCACCTATAAAATGGAATGAGTGCCTGGCATGTGTGTGCTGGAGGGGGGAGTGATTGTGTGTAAGTGTGTGTGTGTGTGGGTATGTGTGTGTGGGTGTGGGTGTGGGTGGAGATATGCGATATTTAAAATGATTTTAAAGTTGAAAATGGTATGACTAGGACTTTAATATATACACACGCTTGCTTATATATGTAAGCTATATACTATTATAAATATAGTAGTGCATGTGTACATATATATTATACAGTAGTATACGTATATATAAATATATGGGACTAGATGAAGGGAATATATGGCCATTGCCAGTAACCCCACCTTGACCAGAATTACAGATTCTCTGACGAAGAGGTGGGGATGCACCCAGCTCTCGGGGTAGAGGGTGGGGATGCCCACCCATGGGGAGAGCCCCCAAACAGCAGAGAGCCGGCTCCTCATGAGTCTCTTCTCAGAGCTGCCGGGGTCCACCTCCAGCTGCCACACTGAAGCCTTTGGGATGTGACACAGAGACTTGAGTTTGTTCCTAGTATAGATAGCCCACTCTCAGAAGCTGGATCTTCATGACCCCACCCTGCCAGGACCTACCAGAGCAAGGTCCCCATGAGCAAATATTAGTGTGGGAACCTTTGCTACTTTCTTAGAAGCTGCGTCATCTTCTGAATCTTTTCTTTCTTACCTTTTTTTTTTTTTTTTGCAATGTGTTCCAATGCCCATGCTCTGAGATTTAGAGAAACACAGCAGTGACCTCAGTCATTGGCAGGTCAGGGGACCCATCCTCTCCTAACATCATGATCTGGGGGGTGGGATGAGCTTTGGGCCTGATCAAGCCTACACGGACAACCTGCGTCTTCCCCAGACCTCACGTACAGCCTTCTGTATCACTGAGCCACACCAAGAACAAGCTGCTCACAGAAGCTGCTTGATCTTGGATTACCCTTTCCCGAGATCCAAATGTGTGCTGGGATTACCCAGAATAGATTGAGATTAACATGTGGTTTCACTGAACAGCCTCAGGCTCTTGGCTCCCTTCCCCACACGAGCTGCCAAAACAAATCCCCACCCACACGTGTCCTGGGTCTGTCTGGCTTAATGCTTAAAGTGAAAACATAGAGGCAGAGGAGTTGTTCTGTAGCGGATTTTCTCCATTTTCACAAAAGGCCCCCCAAGAGTTCCTTTCCTTTCTGTCCTAACCAAAGGCTAAGAGCCAAACGGTTATCCCCTTCCTCTGTTAGACCCTTCTAGGATCTCCCCAGTCTCTCCCCTAGGCAGCCAGCCCATTCACTCAGCCTGCCTTCAGCAGACATTCATGAAGCCAATGTATCACTTAACTGAAACATCAGCGATGCTACGCACAGTGCTAGGCCCTGGGGCCCCAACGGCCAAAGGGACACCACCGCCGCCCTTGGCTCAGACTGTACCACGTACACTAAAGCAGTCCCGCTTCCATCCTCCGCAAGGCCATTGCTTTGTCTGCAAAGAAAGAGTCATGGAGGAAGGCCCTGGTCACTGAACCCACAAGGGTGTCTCACATTTCAGCTTATCTAACATGTGGTGAAATTCCCTGCGGTGGACTCTGGGCTAGAAGGCGATTGCACACATGGTCAGAATGCTCGGTAAGTGTCTGTGAGACTGGGGTCTTTGTTAACATCGTCACAGCTGGGAGAGACAGCACTTGCCCAGTTTTCAGTTAAGATGAAGTGTAGACACTTTTCTAGGTGATTAGCACTGCTGACTTGACTCCCATTACCGTTAGCCCCATTACTACAGGACCGCCATGACCACGACTATGACTACCGGCACCACGATTACCTCCCCACTACTATTACCATTTCTCCATCACTATCAGCAGCTCACAATTCCTGGGCTCTGAATTGCCAAGACTGTGTTAATATTTTAAATGCATTAATTCCTTTAGACAGCATAAGAACCTATCATTTAGAGATTGTCTCCCTTGTAGATGAGATAATTAAGGGGCAGTTACATAGCTGGAAGTGACAAAATCAGGCTCCAGACCCAGGCAGCCTGACCTCAAAGTCCATGCTCTTAAACATCTTCTACTTCCTCTCTAGATCTGTTCTGGGGCCCGAAGCTGTATGATTGCAAAGTCAAGCTCCTAACCATGGGATGTGTAACCACTCTGGCACCCAGGGGGTAAGTCCACGAGATATGCAGGTGTTCGGAGCTGAGCCTGAGCCTGGTGTGGCTTCGGGGATCACCCTACACCTTGTGGCCAGGAACACTCCAGAACAAGGATGAGGTGAGCATGAAGGTCAGACTGAGGAAATGACACGGAGGGTGAAGGATCCCTGAGAGAGCAGAAACCCACCATGAGCCTCAGATTGCTGAGCTCAAGGGACGGCCCACGGTTTCCCCAACAGCGGCAGCATCTGAGCTGAAGCACTTACTCCAGCCACACTCAGGACAAGCTAGCAAGTCCTCTACCTCTCAGGCCAGGAGGGACTGACAACAGAAATTGGGGTCAGATCTCTGTTCTACACCTCCATCCTCTTCTTCAGGTCACACACACCAAACATACACCCTGGGGTGGCCAGCCCTGAACATGATGCCCTAATGGGGCCTCGCTGAGTTAGTTTACTCCCCAAGCCCTTAACCTTCATTCCCTATCAACAAATGGCCCACGACAGGGTAAGAGCAGTGAATGATGCCAGGTCTGGAACGCCTGTCCCCTTTGCTCCACTTATAAGACTTTTGCACATCTTTCATCATCTACAGGGTCACCTCCCCTGTGAAACCTTCCCCTACTTGGGACCCCATCACTTTGTACATCTTGCTCTTAGGGCAACAGTCAAGCTGTTTGGCTATCTTGTAGGGCTTCCTCTGCTTCTGGACCAGGCTTGCAGAACTCATCTTGTTTATCTTTGTACCCCCCACAGTGCCTGGACCGGTGCCTGCCTCAGAGTAGGGGCTCGGTAAGTGTAGAAGGAGAGAGCGAAGGGAGGAGGGAAAGAAGAAAGTCAAGAGGCAGGGAAGGAAGGGAGGGGGGAAGGAAAGAAAGAGGGAAGAAAGGGAGAAGGATGGGAAGGAAGGAAGGAAGGAAGGAAGGAAGGAAGGAAGGAAGGAAGGAAGGAAGGAAAGGAGAGAGGCTCAGGCATTTAGTACACCACTCTGACCTTTCCTGAGCCCAGCCCTGAATCACACAAACATCAGTTTCCAATAGAGCCCAGAGGAATATGGACTTGACCTTGTGTTCATTACTAGAGACTTATAAGCAGAAGCAAGCCGATCTCTCAGGACTTCTAACCAAGCAGGGAGCTGAAGGAAGTCACTGGAACAAAAAGGAAAGGAGGCAGCTGGTGGAGGAAAAGGACATGGAATTTTAAGTTCCGAGACTTACATTCCAGTCCTCCTAGCTTTTACTTTGGATTTGCCTTGCGACCTCCCTGCACCTCAGCTTCCCTCTCTATAAAATGGGACTACGGTCATCTCCTTCCAGGGAGCGTTGTGAAGACATAAGTAAAAACCCCAACACCTGCAAGGGTTCTGTGGCTGGGAGCATGCCCTGAGGACATCATTTCTTACTCCGATCAGAGTGTCTACACTGATTCGTGCTGCTCGGGCTTTCTTCCTGCCCACCGCAAGTATGGGTCACCACGCCCCAAAAGGCAGTACGGTCCCGGGCACCACCTGCCTTCTCCAGTGCAGCCTCCCACCGCCTCCCCACCACAGCCTCGAGCAAGGAAGCCCACCCAGGATGTGCTTCGCGTGGCGTCTGGCGCACATCTCAGCTGACCGAGCCGGAGAAAGAAGGAAGGAAGGAGGAGGAAGAGACCCTGCCGCCGAGGCACAAGCCTCCCGTAGGGCAAGCCACTCTAGAATAGCTCTTCCCGAGCTCTGCAGAGGCCTCGCCATGGAGGAAAATGCCGGAAAAATGCCGGCTAATTTCAGACGCTCCACGTTGGTGGGCCAACAGCCCAGGGAGAATGAGCAATTATGATTTTCATCTAAGCAACATATGCTGTTTGCTGGCCTCTTTCGAACAGCTGTAGGTTAGATGCTGTTAAGATTAGTCTCCTTCTCTCCTCCATATTTCAGAATTCCAATTAAACTAAAATAACAGCACCTGCTGAACAAAAACCCCATTGGAAATGTGTCCTCATACACAATTACTGCAGGGAGGCTGGTCACCATTGTTACCCGCCTATTCTTCCTGAATGGGAACGGCAGCGAAGTTCCCCAGCAGCTGCAGCGATTCAATTGTATAACTGGAGCTGGCCTCGCGCCAACCCTCAAGAACTCAAGTGGCACCAAAAGATACTATATTGATTTGCAATCGAACATAATAGGCCATCAGCTTAATTATTACTGAAGTGACAAGGTTCTGGGTATTTCATATTTATATTTCAGGGCCTGTGAAGGATGAATGTAAATCTTTTAAATGCACGGATTTGCATATCTTCAGAAGGGTTGAGTGCTCTTATTACATTCATAGCCTTTGAAAGACCAAAAGGACTGGCTATTGAACTCAGGTTGCCAGATCCCACCGGCATTTGCTTGGATGAAGAGACAAAAGGCATAAAATGGAAATTGCTTTTAGTCCAAAAAAAAAAAAAAAAAAGGCCAAAAAAAAAAAAAAAGAGCCCACAACTCAACTGCTTCAAGCTCAGACCTCTGTGGGGGCCTTTCAAGGGAGACTGGTTATATAGGTCTTATTGGGACAGAGGCATTCGGACATTGAGAAATGAAGCCAGTGACACCTTGGATCTATGAGACCCCCCTCTGTTCTCTGCTTCCAGGCTGTTCCTGGCTCCTACAGGTCAGTAGACTGGCGGAGTACTGAGACGTAGGCAAGGGAGGGGTGGGAAGACACAGAAGTTCACTTTCTAAGTGTCCAGCCACATCGGCGTCATCTGAGACCAAAGACGAGAAGAGAGATGGTTTCGTCAACTCGTCATCATCATCAACCCTCCTTTCCACGTCCTTTCTAATGGGAAGAAATTCTAGAGCCATTCCAAATTTCTCCCTATCCCTCACTCTCTCCATCCAATGTCATTGAATTTTTTGCCTTCTAAGTCCCCCTTGATTTTTGCTCTCTGTCCTCTTTCAGTCCTAATAACTCTGCCTTCTGTTCGGTCTCAAGAGAAAGCATGGACCATGAGGTTTTCCAATTGCTTCATGATGCCACGGTCTTACTGAATCTCACATGGTCCATTCTCCATCCAGCCATCAGAGGGCCCTTCTGAGCAGGCTGGGACCCTGTGGAGCTCCTGCCTATGGCCCACACTGGTACCCACAGGATCCAGTTCACCTCCTTGTAGTCAGGCTTCATCCTTCTACCAGCCAAGGATTCCCTAGGCACACCCTTTTACCCTTTACACATGGAGTTTCAGTGCTCTGTGCCTGGATGCCTCCTTGTCCTTGTCAGTGGAGCTAAGAGAAAAGAATCATCTTCCGAGAGTCACTTGAAATCATCCTACTATATCTGGGCCCCCTCGTCAGCAAACCCACTTCACTTTGTTCATCTCCATGTTTATAAAACTGATCACATTATTATGCTTTACATACCTGCTTACATGTCTGCTGCCTCCACTTAAAGGACCTCACAGCCAGAAAATGTGCCTTTAAATCTCTTCATCCCCAGGAGTAGGTCAGGACCTGGAATATAGGACGTGCTCAGCAATGGCTGGAGTTTTCATCCCTAGGGAACATCAGGCATTCATTGACCATCTTTTACATGTGACCCTTGTTCCAGGCACTGAACCAAGAATAATCCTTGCCATATGAGAATCCAAGGCCTAAGACCAGGACAATGCTGTCAACATAGCTGTCTGTCTATGCAGATGACCAAAGGAATGGGTTAGGCATCAAGTGTTCCTAAAACACAGAGAAACAGATTTGTGGCCTAGAGTGTTCATGAGAAAACAGAACTAGAACTGAATCTGAAATCCTGTCATTTAAGAGGTAGCAGGGCTATTTGAATTTACCTACTCTGCTCTCCACATTTTATTCATGAGCATGCTGAGAAGCAAAAAGCTGAGGTTTACCAGTTTGTAAGAGCAGTAGGAATTCTGACTCCTAAATCCATGTTCCTTTCCATTATACATTATGGGATGAGTAGAACTTGATTAGACATGGAGTAGGGAGAATATTCCAGAAGATGGCTATAGTCACCCCCACCATGCTCAGTAATGTCAGTGTCCCTACCATTGCCATCACCCCCACTCCTAATGCCACTTCTATCACCACCATTGTCAGCGTCTCCCCGACAGTGTGCCAGCCCCACTCCTGCCATCATTCCACCACCACCATCTATACTGGAGAGGCCTCTGGGTTGAGGACAAAGTGGAAAGAGAAGGAGTTTTGTTCTCATTTCCACCATCTTTGCTGCCTTTAGTCTTGCTTCTTCTCTACTCCATATTCCTGCACCATCTAGACACCATCCTATACCATCTAGATGTCCTTTCACACCTTGGGCTCTGGCATGGCCAAGGGTGATAACTGCCCCACTCCACAAAGCGTTTTCATTCTCTTGAACTGAGAAGCTGTTTCCAAGGAGCTAGATCAAAGAGTATGCACAAAAGAAAAAAAAAAGTTTAGAAAAGAAGAGGGAGAGCATTACAAAATTTGGGAAACAGGATTCTCTCTACAAAGGTAATGGGGCAATAAGAATTAAGATCTAATAATTCGTGAAGGCACAGGGACTTTGAAGAGAGAGGTGACTATATTTACCCAATCAGGAAACCTTGAGATGTTCTTCAGGACAGAGCGGAGTCCCGCTCTGACTTTTGAGGTCCTGAATCACAGTATGGCCCCCCATTGTTACTTCCAACCTCTGCCTTTTGGGGGATTCTATTTAGACTTGCTTCCTTGGCTTATGGCTTTCGGGAAGCGCCTAGCTCCTCCGTCAGAATCACCCAGGAGAGCATCCCCAGGCTGGCAAAGACTAAGTCCTAGAGTCCCAGGCAGCTTCCCGCCTGTGACGGCCACCCCTGCTGGCTGGCACAAAGGCAGGCATTATCCTATGAGGAGGAGAGGAGCCGCGGAGGACACCTGCTCAGGCAATTCTGTGATAAAAGGAAGTGAGGATGGAAATTGGACAATTGTTACTAAGTAGCTGAGGACCCAGCTGAGTGGGGTTTTCTTTAATAAGGATGATAGAAGCCAGCTTTAAAGACAGATGAAGATTTTCCAGAATCTAGGGTTTCACTGAGAAGAGCAGGAGAGGAAGGTAAACTCAGGGAAAAACATCTCTTCACATCCCTGTGAAGAGGAAGAGGTGGGATGAGGTTCTTTCTTACAGACTTCAGAAGTATTTCCCATGGGTCAGTGTTTATTCCCTGTCCTCCTAGTAAAGGCACAGCCTCTGTGAGCACCTGCAAGGGAGGCAGCGATCCCTATGACTGAGCGAGGGCTCCCTAAGAACCGACTGCGAAGGGCAAGACTCACTTCCTTCTTTCACTGCTTCCCAGGCTGACAGATTACAGAAACATAGGAGAACAAGCAGATCTGGATTACAGCGAAACATTTCACAAAGTCTTTCTATCTCCTTAGAAAAGCTGGAGGTAATTAGGTGGATTTAGCACTAGCTCGTACCTACAGCTGACTGAGTGCTTACCATACGCCAAGTACCATAGTGGAATTTCCATCCATCGTACTGTTGCATCACTTCATTGCCCATTTACAGATGAGGAACGTGAGGCTCGGAGAGGTTCAGTAAACACAAGGCAGCCGGTGCCACCTCGTTCTACGGTGTCATCATCTGCAGGCTAGAACGGTGGCCTACCCTCCCACACCGTGCACACCCTTCCACTGGTGCGTGGAGGAACACCAACAGAAACTCTCCTAGTCACAGTCACAGACTGTTGCAAGTCTGCACACTCCTGTGGGCATGCATATGTGCACACATACCCTATAAGTTACAAAGAGGCTTGCACACCACGATCCCCTATAGATAGTCTTGCCTATGTTATCTCCTGTCTCCAACTGACAGAGCTCTTCTCACTCTACCTCTGAAGTCAGGGCAATTCATTAACTCATATCACAGAAAACGGTGTTGATCATCTGGGATAGCACTCGGAAATCCAGTGGGCTAAGCAATGTCCCAAGGGTATGGCCGTGATGGACGTGGGGACCTGCCACCACCAGCTCTGCGGCCCAGAAAGCACTCAAGGCCAGCCCCTCCCCAGGCTGCTGTCACAGGGCGCTGGGGAAGAGAAGTGGGAAGACCGTGAGGGATCTGCAGGCCAGGTCTGTTCAGATGCCCAGCCCAGCCGTGCCTTAGCAGTGTGACCTCAGCAGTCCCTGAACTTCTCCAAACCCCTGTGCACCTTCTGATGAGGCTAGAAATTCCCTTCGCATACCATTGCTCCACTGATCAGAAAGCCCAGAGCACAGAGCTGGCACTAAGCGCCCGTGCTGACCAAGAGCCAGCTCCAACCCCTTCTGCCACGTTCCCATGCTGCCACCTTCTGATGCCAGAGCCATCTCCATGGCAAGCTGCACTGCACCCTGTCAACAGCCCCCAGGGAAAAGGAGATGGCAGAGAGTCAGGGGGGGTTGAGACCCTCAGCTGCTCCTGGAGAAGCCGGGCTGACAAGGCGAGGATTGTTTTTCTCCCCTGGTGTGAAGCATGTTGACTTGCTGTTGATAGATGGTGGGATGATATTAATTAAAATGCAGGCAGGTGTGAGGGCGCCTCTTAGAGCTGCACTCTCTTTGGGGGGGGGCAGGGAGGGGAACATATCAGGTCTCTGTTTTATAGCCATAGTGGGAAGTGTCCTCTTACCCTCTCCTTCCCCTTCTGAGATCAGGTGCGACTTGGGTCACTGGAAGAGGCAGGAGCACGGGGCTCCAGCTGGAACACAGCCACATCCTCCCATCCCAATGGGTGTGGGGAGGGAAGGGGCACAGCCTCTTACCAACTTTCCTTTTTGTCAAAAGGTCTGAAAAGGTTCTGCCTTTGGAGAAACTGCTTGAGGGAACACTTGCCTTCTGTGCTCTCCGCCAGCTCTACCTCTGGCTCCAGTGGGCAGGGCCGGGGTGCAGAGCGCTCCCTGAGAGGGAAGAGTCTGATGATCTACGGCAGAGCCACGGGGGACAGCTGAGGTGCCGGGGCCACAGACCGCAGCACAGGGGCTAGGTCCAGCGAGGCAGGGGCTGGATCTCAGAGCTGGGAGACCACGCGAGCCATCAGAGCAAGGGCAGAGCAGGAACAAGAACGTGGGGAGCAGAGTGGTGGCCGCATACAGCCACAGGGTGCACCCAGCTCAGCGCCAGGGTCGCTCAGTGCCTCCCTCCCTGGGTCCCTCGTGCCTTGGCCAAGCTGGACTGCAGGAGGACACAGAGGCCAATTCCTCTTCTTGCCTCTTCTCGCAAGAGTGAGAAATGGGTCCTAGGACTCCTAGTCCTGAGGTGCTAATGTTGGAGATGGTAGAAATTATTGAGGATCTCAGCGGTCACCTGATTGAAATGATAAAATTCAGGTTCCCACACTTACTTTGTTTCTGCAAGCTGGAGGCCTGAGCCACTCCATTTCCTTATATTTTATTTGGATAGGAGCCAATGAAACTTCCCAAGAATAAGTCCCCCCCTCCCCTCCACTGCCCCAGGTCTGCCAAGCACTCAGAAAAAAAAAGAGGAAACTCTACCTGCAGAGGAGAGTCGAGCAGATAAGGAGGCAAGCTGGAAACTCAGTACTTGTTAGTACCTGAGTTTAGAACTCTAACCACAGAGTTTAATCTTCAACTTCCCCAGGGCATTGTTGACTTATCTGTAGAAAGGAAGGAATGAGATTAGGAAATATCCCTCCTGTCTGCCTGCCTGCCTTCCCAATTTTTTTCTTTCCCTCCGCCAGCTCCAGGGAGAATAGAACAATCTGCATTTTGGGTTCTTAAAGACACGTCATCATTTCTCCACCATCTGACCTGTAAATAACAACTTTAATGAGGCTTGTTGGGACACATTCCCCAGGGAAGGCAATGAATTATAATATAAACTGAACAAAGCTATCCTATAAGCCTAAGAGCTAGAACTGTTAAGAAAGAGGATTATTTGGGAAGCGTTGAAGACAAGGCAAGATGCAGCCCTAAGGAGATCTCTATAGACTCAAAAGTCCCCTCCTGCCTGTCCAATCTCACCTAGCAACAAACATCTTCATCTAGAGGGATCAGAGTTCCCAGTCACTCACCAGGGGGTCCTATATCCATGGACTACAATCAAGAATATTATCCCAAACTATGTTTCTGGAAAGAAACAGTCAATGCAAACAAGCAGAAAGCTGTTTCCAAACTGGATTTTAATCCTGATCTTTCGTTGGGAGGCCCTGTTACCTCTTTTGTTCATTTCCACCTCCCAGATCAGATTTTATCACTGTATTCTAACTAACAGAACAGAACCGGACAAAACAAGGAAAGGCCCATAATCTCTTGACCCTAAAAGCTCTGAAAACAGAAAGTTTTTGTTTTGTTTTGCGTTGTTGTTGTTTTTTATAGCTCCTTTGGTAGCAAAACCTAACCTGGTCTGGGACAAGCTAGTCATCTTTATTTATCCCATTTAGAGCTAGCCTCCATACATTCGTATGTGTTTAATCACGCTGTGCTGCCCAGTCCCTGCGGGAAGTGTTACATAACACAAGGTATATGCCCTTTATTAACTTTCTAAAATATTTTTTTTAAGGGATTCTGAGTATATTTGGTCCTAAGGTTTGAGAAAAGGGACTGTGGTTTTAGACTATGTTATCTTCAGAGGCAGATAAACAGTGAGTTTCTGAGCAACAGCGAACAACAAAGCGAAGTATCACTCTCACTAAAGAACGTCAGACCAATATGGCTTTTGGTAGATTGCAAAAGGCTTTCACTCTTGTGTTTTCAACAATTCATTTAATAAGAAAATCAGTAACCATCCATTTCAGATGACAAGATATTCTCTCTTCCTAGAATTAAATGAGGAGAAGTGAACTGCCCTATGCATATGCTAATTAAAATTTCCTAGTGGCTGTTGGAACCAATAAAAATACAAATATCAGTAATGAAATTGGAGACATGGCCTTGCTTTGAGTTGTCTTGGAAAACTAACAGGAAAACTGAAAATTTGCATTCATCCTTGGCATGAACTTTTAGAGAAAGAATCCAAGCACAGACAAGGCCAGCTGCTGAACCATGAAGGAGAGGAGAGGTTCGGGTAAGTACACCACATGGGTCGGACATGTGCAGAAGCAGTCAGGTTTGGGGCTCGTCTAGAGTGGTTTTCTGCCGAGACTAGAGGCATGATTTGAGCCCACTTCAGTTCTCCAATACAGTACTCCAGGATTTTGTGCATTTACTCATTCTCCATGGCCTCCCAAGACTGTACCGCATTCTTCCCATGTATACTTCACTACTCTAAAAATTAATAAATGAAAGAAATATCATAGGCATATAAAAAGATTCACTGGTTCACATATAAGGGGATCATTTTTACAAATCAGAGCTAATACTCCCCCTTTGAAAGAAATACATTCTATTAATTAAGAAGGAACTTTAAAATATCTATAATCGGGCTGCCTGGGTGGCTCAGTCGGTTAAGCGTCTGACTCTTGATTTCAGCCCAGGTCATGATCTCAAGGTTGTGAGATGGAGCCCCACGTTGGGCTCTGCACTGGACATGGAGCCTGCTTGAGATTCTCTCTCTTCCTCTCCCTTTGCCCCTCCCCCTCCCCCACTCCTCACCCCTACTCATGCATGTGCATATGTGCAGGCTGCTCTCTCTCTCTCTTAAAAATAAAATAAAATAAAATATCTATAATCCATGCTCTTATTGAGATTTAAGAGGACAATTTATCTATCCAAAAAGGATTATCTGAGATCAGAAAAGAGTTTCAGGTTGAAAAAATATGGCTTTTGAACATAACAACAGCAACAACAACAAAATACAGCAAATCAATGCATAGTTGTTTAAATATTGCAGGAAATTAAGTTGTCATTGAATAGAGAAATTATCCCAGAATTCAGAAGTTAAAACAGATGGAAATATTAAGAAAAAGATGATAGAAGCAAAAGACAGAAGCAAACATTGTTGAAACCAAATCCCCAGTGTGATGGTATAAGTATTTGTTTATATGCCAGGCCTTGTGGAAGAGCTAGTCCTGTCCTCATGGCTAGTGAAGTTTATGGCTGTGAGGGGTAGGGGAAAATCAATAGATAATTCTTATGTGTTTCACTGTGATAGAGAAATAAAAATTCAATATGCTTTTTTTTTTAAGATTTTATTTATTTATTCAACAGAGATAGAGACAGCCAGTGAGAGAGGGAACACAAGCAGGGGAAGTGGGAGAGGAAGAAGCAGGCTCATAGTAGAGGAGCCTGATGTGGGGCTCGATCCCATAATGCCGGGATCACGCCCTGAGCTGAAGGCAGACGCTTAACTGCTGTGCCACCCAGGCGCCCCAAAAATTCAATATGCTTTAAGAGAAAAAAAAAACAGGTAATCATTACTAGAATAAAACAGAGTAGGTAGTTTCCTAATCAACAGAAAATTTAGAAAGAAACATAATAATATGTAAAAACAGCTGTCTACCTTCTGTTTATAGGTAATGTTCTAAAACTAAGTTGCTCTAGGGGTGCCTGGGTGGCTCAGTCGGTTAAGCATCTGCCTTTGACTCAGGTCATCGTCCTGGGGTCCTGGGATCGAGTCCCACATCAAGTTCCCTGCCCAGCGGGGAGTCTGCTTCTCCCTCTCCCTCTGCCTCTCACCCTGCTCACACACTCTATCTGTCAAATAAATAAATAAATCTTAAAAAAAAAAAAGACAAATGGGGTTCCTGGGTGGCACAGTGGTTAAGCGTCTGCCTTCAGCTCAGGGTGTGATCCCGGCATTATGGGCTCGAGCCCCACATCAGGCTCCTCCGCTATGAGCCTGCTTCTTCCTCTCCCACTCCCCCTGCTTGTGTTCCCTCTCGTACTGGCTGTCTCTTTCCTGTCGAATAAACAAATAAAATCTTTAAAAAAAAAAAAAGACAAGTGAAGGCAGAAAAAGGGGAAAAAAACAAAGAAGTATAATGAACAGAAACAATTACAAACATAGGAGACATTATTAATCCAACCATATCAATAATCGCTTCAAATGTGAATGGTCATAAATTAAAAGATAGAGATTGTTAGAGTAAATTTAAAAACAGGACCTAACCGTATGTTGTTTATAAAAAAAAAACCAATTTAAATGTAAAAACTCAGGTAGGTTGCGATTAAAAGGATGAAGAAAGGTATGCCATGCTAACAACTGATCAAACAAAGCTAGAGTAGCTCTATTATTTTTTTTAAAAATTTTTATTTATTTATTTGACAGAGAGAGAGCACAAGCAGGGGTAGCAGCAGGCAGAGGAAGAAGAAGCAGGCTCCCCACCAAGCAGGGAGCCTGATGCGGGGCTCAATCCCAGGACCCTGAGCCGAAGCCAGACACTTAACCGACTGAGCCACCCAGGCACCCCTAGAGGAGCTCTATTAATTAGAGGCAAAGCAGATTTCAAAACAAGGAAACTTATCAGGGATAGGAAGAAGCATTACATAATAATAAAGGGGCCAACTCTTCAACAGATACAACAATCTTTAACATGTATGCACCAAACAACAGAGCAACAAAATGAGGGTCTGATTATTGTGTAAACAAATGATGGAACAGCAAAAAGAAATACATTGATCTACCATTATCGTCGAAGACTTCAACACCCACCTTCTGGAAACTGCTAATCAAGCAGGCAGAAAATCAGTAAGGATGTAGTTGACCTCAAAGTGCTGTCGATCAACTTAATATAGTTGACACTTAGAGAATATGCCATTCAGCAACAAACACATTCTTCTCAAGCTATCTATAACATTCACCAAGATAGGTCATATTTATATGTTCTCAGATTACAATAGAATTAAACTAGAAATCAATGACAGATCGATAGCTGGAAAACCTCCTGATGTTTAGGGATCAAAATAACATACTTCTGAGTAATGTATGGGGAGTCAGAGAAGAAGTCTCAGGAGAAATGTAAAAAATATTCTGAAGTAAATGAAAACGAAATTTCAACTGAACAAAATGTGTGTCATGTAGTGAAAACAGTGCTTGGAGGGTGATTTGTAGAATTAAATCCATGTATTAGAAAATAAGAACGATCTAAAATCAATTTTCTAAGCTTCCGCTTTAGGAAACAAGATAAAAAGAGCAATTTCAGCCTAAAGCAAGGAGAAGAATAGGAATAATAACAACCAGAGGAGAATGCAATAAAATTGAAAACAGCAAAACTATAGAGAAAATCAACAAACCCAAAGATCAACAAAACTGAAAAACCTCTAGCTAGAAGAATAATGAAGTTAAAAAGAGAGAGAGAGAGAGAGAAGACACAATTACTAATATCAAAAGTGGAAGAGAATTTATCACTACTGATACCATGGACAATAAAAAGATAATGAAGGAATACTATGAACGACTCTACGCCCATAAATTTGATAACTTATGTGAAATGAAATAATTCCTTGGAAAATGCAAACTACAAAAATTCACACAAAGAGAAACAGATCACCTGAATAAGCCTCCATCTACTAAGAAGTTGAACGAATAAGTAATAAACTTCCAAAAGTGAAGGCACCAAACTCAGACTGTTTCACAGGTGAATTCTGCTAATTATTTAAGGAAGAAATGATACCAATTCTTCATAATCTCTTTGAGAAAGTAGAAGCAGAGTATTTTACAACTCATTCCATGAGGCCAGCATTATCTTAATACTAAAACCACTGGAAGACATTATAAGAAAGAAAACAACAGACCAGTATCTCTCATAAACACAGATGCAAAACGCAACAAAATATGAGCAAATCAAATCCAACATTGTATACAAAGACTTACACACCATGACTAAGTGGGATTTATTCCAGGTGCAAGGCTGGGGCAACATTTGGCAATCAATCAACATAATATGCCACATCAACAGGCTCGAAAAGAAAATCATATAATCATATCAATTGATGCAGAAAAATAATTTGACAAATTCTAGTTCCTAGCCATAATTAAAAGAAAAAAAAAAAACCTCTCAGCAAACTAGGACTAGAAGGGAAGAAAATTCCTCAACTTGGTAAGAACCATCCAGTGACATCAAGCGACAAAACCTTACAGATGACATCATACTTAGTGGTGAGGATCTGGAAGGTTTTCCCCTAAGATCAGGAACAAGGCAAGTTCCTGCACACAAGAATTTATAGTAGTTTTATTCATAATCACCAAAAACTAGATGTAACCAAGTTGTCCTTCAATCAGTAAATGCATAGAAAGCTATGGTACATACATATGCTAGATTATGACTCAGCAATAAAAGGAAATGAGTTTTTAATCCATGAAAAGACGTGGATGAAATCTAAAGTTATATTGATAAGCAAAGGAAGCCAGTCTGAGAAAACTACATACTATATTACTCCAGCTATGCGAATGGAAGAAACAAAAAAACTATAGCACTGGTTAAAAGGACAGTGTTCGCCAGGGAGAGGGGGAAAGAGGTAAGATTGGATAAGAGAAGCACAGGATATATTTTAGGGCAGTGAAATTATTGCGTATGATACTATAATCGTACATATCTGAACCTATGCATTTGTCAAAACCCACAGAACCTTATAGCACAAAGAGTGAATCTTAATGTATGCAAACTAAAAAATCACTTAGGAGGTTGGGGAATCCCAGGAGCAATGCAGAATGTAACAGAACAATTTGTTTTACAAATCTATGAAACACCTCAGTGAAGGGGATAGGGAGAAAAGATCCTGACCCACGTAACTCTGGAAACAGAGTGAAGGCTAAAGGCAAAAGAAACCGTACCCAGCATCCTACTCTGGTCAATAAAATTCTTCTCCATGGTGTACGGGTCAACCATTCTGGTACTGTTATACATATATAGTAAGTGAACAATTACGTAATGGATGGCAGGGGGTGGACCCAAGTTTCTCAAAGTCGTAGTTCACAGATAAGCAAGGGAAGGAAGCTAGAATCACTCGAGTGATAACGGATTAGGGCTGGAGACATCAGGATGAATGCATATTTACACACGGAAGTGTTATCGATACATGCACATACAGAGGTTATTATACACATATGTATTGCCTTGTGGTGTCAGCTGAGAGGGCCTAGAAGCAATGATATTCAGTAGCAACAAGCGTATCTATTACCCAAATCTTAGCATCTAATACCATTAGTAATGAAAGGAATCAGGGCTCTAGGACTGAGGCAGGAAATGATAGGAGATGAGCTTGGAGCATTTTGTTGTACCAGGAAAGCCTGAGAAACTATCAGAGCCAAGAAGAGCTGAAGGAGATGCGATGATTAGACGTAATGTGGTATTCTGGATGGGATCCTAAAACAGAAAAAGGGGGCACCTGGGTGGCTCAGTTGGTTAAGCAGCCGGCTCTTGACTTCAGCTTAGGTCACAATCTCAGTCCTAGGATCGACTGCCGGGTCAGGCTCCTCACTCAGTGTGGAGTCTGCTGGAGATTGTCTCTCCTCTCCCTCTGCCCCTCCCCCACTTCTCTAATATAAATAAATAAATAAAATTTAATTTTTTAAAAAAGATTTTATTTATTTATTTGTCAGAGATAGAGAGAAATTGCACAAGCAGGAGGAGCAGCAGGCAGAGGGAGAAGCAGACTCCCCGCTGAGCGGGGAGCCCGATGCAGGACTCAATCCCAGGACCCTGGGATCATGACCCAAGCTCAATGCAGATGCTTAACCAACTGAGCCACCCGGGCGCTCCTAAAATAAGTAAATAAAATAAAATAAAATAAAATAAAATAAAATAAAATAAAATAAAATAAAATAAAAACAGAAAAAGGACATGAGGTAAAAACTAAGGAAATGTGAATGAAGTTTGAACTTTAGTTAATAATAATGCATTAGTATTGGTTCATTAATCGTAACAAATATATCACACAAACGTAAGGTGTTAATAAAAGGGAAACTGAGTGTGGGGTAAATGAGAACTCTCTGCGCTATCTTAGCAATTCTTCCTAAATCTAAAAGTGTTATTAAAAATAAAGCTTATTAAAATAAAGCAGATAAATCATTGTGGTAGGAATTGAGACTTCTGAAGCCAGTAGTTTCTCAGGCAAGGTCTATCAAACTTTAAAGACCCAAGTACTTCTGTGTTTTAAACATTATATTTTCATAATGAAAGTAGACTATTGCAAATATATTACTTTTCTCCAAAGCTGAAAAATACTGAAAACCTCTCAATTCATTTTATGAAGCTAGCATGACCTTAATGACAGGTATTTGACAAAAATGTTACATACACCACAAATATATAACCATAAAATCCTACAGGACAACCGTATGTGTGACTACAGACAAAAAAAAAAATCCTATGAAACATTAAGAAAATGAATGCATTGGGATTTAGAAAATAGTAAATCACAACCATTCAACATAGATTTGAGTAAGTTTAAGGAATGATCAAGTAAATTCTAATTGGGAATTCAAAAATATTTGGAATAATGAAGTCAATCAATATTGACATATTAATAAATCAACAATTCAAAGCCATATAATCATATCAACAGTCATTAAAAAGCACATGATTAAATTCAACAACCATTTCTGCTTTTAAAAATTTTGCCCTAGTAAGAAAACTAAAGGTCCTTCATATGAAAGAAACATCCTATCTGAAACCAAGAGCTGGCATCTAGCATGATGGTAGGAAAACACTAGAGTCATTCCAGTCAAGGATGTGACACCTATACTTACCATCATCTCTATAATTAAACATCATGCTGTAACTGAATAATCCAATCAGAAAATATAGGAAAATACAAAGCTATATTGATACCCTCCTTATATACATGATTTTTTAATGTGATCCAAAAATCAAACCATTAATCTTTCAGCTTAGGGACGGGTTGGTGGCTGGGCACTACTCGAATGAGAATCATAGATCACCACTATTCTTGTTCATCTCCGAAAGGAAAATCGGTAATTTCGAACAGTCTTCTCATTTTCTGCTAATTCACATAAATGATCAACATTTCACATCATTGGCTAGAATCATATTTTCTGTGTCCAGGTACATAAATTCAGTGCATAAATATACTGGATTGGTTAATAGTGGAGCCTATCATTTCCCACTTGAAATGTAGAAAATGATTTCCTCTGTATTTGTAGGCATTTGAAGAGTTAACCTTATTTAATTGGCCATATATTAAATGTCAAGGGAGGGAGGGAGAGGGCAGAAGATGAGGGCTAGGAAATGAAAGGGTTATAGTAGGGTTTCAGCTTCAGATGGTCTCAGTGCATTTTCTACGACAAAACCTAAATACCCGTTTTGGAGGCAGCAAAGAGAGGTTTGGAGCCAGGGAGATGGACAATGAGAAAAATCGCAGCTACAGAACTCTGGAAAAGCGGGGAAATTTAAGGGTATTTCAGGAATGTTTTATCGCTTTGTTTCTCCATTAGATTGCAATGAAAATATACAATAGTTACCAATGATTCTGGAGTTGGATTTGTCTTTACTCAGATTTGCTGATGTGAAGACATGCTGAGCTTGCCCTCCCGATGGGCAGCAAGTAGCAAGATTTGGGAAATAAACAAATAAAAAAACATAGTAAATATTTATCGAGAGCTTACTATTTAATGGGCATTGTTATACTGTGTGTGTGTGTGAGAGAGAGAGAGATCCCTTACAACAACTGAATTAGGTGAGTACTGTTATTTCCCCCATTTTACTGATTTGGAAACCACACCCAGGTACTGAAATAATTAGCCCAAAATAATGATGACTAATAAGTAACAGAGGCAGTATTTGAACCTAGACTGTCTGGCTTGAGAGTCCACAACTTCAGCCACTTCAATCTCAATTTATTGCTCTTTCTCTCTCCCATTGTTAAAATTTGAAAATAATTTAATGAAATACATTGTGAAGTAAATACCCCAGCATTAGAATGGAAGTTAGGGAACGTTTAATGATCAGCTGAGTCTGTTAAAGACAATACTTACTTTAAAAAAGAGAATGATGATTTTATATTTTATGAGAATGATATTTTTTCCAAAAATTCCCCTGTTCCAAAAGGGTCCCCATATTAGGATATGTGTCAAAACAATGATTCAACCAAAACAAGTCCCATAAATATTATGGAGGAAACAAAATTAATGTTACTAAAGATTAAGGCTGTCTACCTAGGAAAAAAAATGGGAATCACTTGAAAAACAGAATTGATAAAAGCACTCCATAGTTTGCAGTTACCAAAGTAACTTAAGAATCATTAGCTTCTCTCTATAGTAGAAATAGCTATTTGGAAATACATTTTCAAATCAGATTAACAAAGGCAACAAAATTGTAAAACAACAAGGACTAATCTTAATAAGAAATACGACAGATTTCTCTGAGAAATATTACAAACTTAACTTAGGGACATAAAAGATGTTAATAAATCAAGAGGCATTCCCTGCTTCTCATTAGAAGCTTCAATATTTTAAAGATGTCATTTCTCCTCAAATTAATTTATAAATTTAATGCAATCCCAATTAAAATTTGATGAGATTTTTGTTTGGAACTTGACCAAATGATTCTAAAGTTCATTTAGAAGAATAATTGTGTTAGAATAGTCATGAAAAGACCAAGAAAAATGAGTAATGAGATTGACTCGCCCTACTGGAAATTAAATTATCACTGTGGTATGGTACCAAAGTAGTCAGACAGACCCATAAAACTAAAAAGAAAATCCAGAAGCTGAGTTAAGTATGTATAATAATTTGGTATATATTAATGATGTCAGTTTAAAATATTAGGGAAAGAATCAACTATTTATTAAATGGATTATTCAATAAAATATGATTGGGGGCAAGTAGAAAAGCTTTGAAAAAACAGGTTTGAGCCTTACAGCTTAATTTATACCAAAATAAATCCTGGATGTTTCAAAGTTTTGACTGGAAGAAAGAAACCATTAAAATACCAAATATACAAATAAGTATTTATGCAATCTTGTGGTGCTGTAGGACTTAAAATGTGTGGAATTATTGACTGAAAGAACCTAATAATGCATTTGACCACAAAAAATCTTGTAACTTGTGAAGAGCATTTAAGCCCTGATCCACTCACCCACCTAAACACCATAAAACAACATTAAAAGACAAACAATGAAAATTATTTGCAAGAGGTATTACAAACAAAGATTTAGGTTCCTTCATCTTTCCAGGACTCGTTCAAATCAGTAGAAAATGGCCTAAGGACAGGTCAGGAAATTGTAGCATGGATACATATGTTTTTAGGATGAAAAAAGTGCCGAACCTCACCAGCTATCAAAGAAGCACAAATTAAAATATCAGTGAGATGTCATTTCTTGCCTAATAGGGTAAAAGTGATGAAAAATATTGACAGTATCCAATGCTGGCTAGGGCAGGAGTAAACAGCATTATCATATGCTCTGGTGTAAATTCAAATTGATACAACAAACTTTCTCGAGAGCAGTTGGGCAATATATTATCAAAATTGAAAATATGCATCCCCTTCAATGAGGGAAGGCAATTTCTAGAAGTAATCTTAGGGAAATAACAGGACAAGTGTCTAAAGATACAGGTCCAAAGAGATTCATTTAAGCAACAACAGAACAGAAAAATTAGAAAACCTATTCATGTGCAAAGTAAAGTATTCGTTAAATACATGATGGTATATTCACACAATGGAATACCATGCAGCAGTTTAAAAAGATAGCGGGAGATTTATATTCATTATGTATTATCTCGCCAAAAAATAGGAAGTGAGAAAACTGCATTAAAAGCATTTTGTATAGTATGATACCATTTCTTTATGTATCATGTGTGCAAATGCGTGTGATATTCTGAGGATATCTTTCTCTTCCTCTATGTGTGCGTTAAGAAAACCAGCTATTTCACTAAAATTCTGTAAAATACCATGTCACAAGCAGTCTTAGGCGAGTTACCTTCCCTGTTCCTCAGTCTTCCCATCGGTAAAATGGCATCTAGCTTATAGGGTTGTTATGGAGATCAAATGAATTAACATGCAAAGCATTTAGAATAGCAGCTGGCACATAGTAACCAGTGTTTGATAATTCTTGGCCGTCATTATTGCAATTATCATAATCGCGAAGTCTATGGAGACCCTGCACGGAGTCCAAGAGAGAAGAGGGGAAGAACATTCTCCATGACAAAACAACACACTGAGCAGCTCTGGCATCTCACCCTTCAGAGCACCTAGACTGCCCTGGGTGATGGTGGGCTCTGCAGGGCACAGAAGAGCCCTGTGGGCGCTGGGAGGGGCATGCAAAGCCTGGGCCACACCCAGTGAGAGCCAGCTCCCTTGTGAGTGTTGCTTAAGGGCCTCCCAGAATTCCTGGCCCCGCCACGTGAGAGGCAGAGGGGCTGGAGGCAGGGGGCCACCGGTTGCGGCCAGAATCCCTGCAATGTCTGACACTGTTTCCATGCCTCCAGGCAGGACTATGGGCTGTATCAGACCCTAAAGTTACTATATAGCTAGATGATATACCGTCTAAGAAACCTGTCCATGCAGGTAAATTAAAAGCAAATAAATATTGTGTATGTTTAAGTGCTCTATGGAGGGAACTATAGGGTCTTGAATGCACACTCTGTTCATCTCAACTAATTCTGCTCTTGGAAAGTGTGAATAAAGATGCACTACAGATACTCTACAGGGTCTCCTACCAGAGCTGGTTAAAACTACGCAGACCTGGCATAATTCATCCCATTTCAGAACGGTCAGTTTGTGTTTTGCACAGTTGCCCCTAAGCATTGCTTGCACCGAAGCCCCGTCAGGAAGCAGCGCCTTCTTAACATTCTAGTCCCTTAGAGAAGAGGAGCGACACGCAGGATACCCACCGGCCGCAGATCATCAGCGGGACCTTTCTACCATGGAGAGATGTTGAGTTCATGTTTGTCTGTATGCGTGAGATGAATGCTGGGCATGATTTACTGACTCCAGAAAGTGTTGCCTGTAACGTGGAGACACAGGACAGTTTAAAAGGAAGAGGAATCACGGCACACAGCTATTCATCTTCAGCTGCCTCGGGGAACCGAGAGCTGATTAACTCTTGCAGCAGCTGGCTGCTGGAAGCTGTCAGCTCCCACCTCCATGTGGCTCTCTCTCCAGCTCCTTACTGGCATGAGGCTCCCCGAGTCCTCACTCCCCAGCCTCAAACCCTGGACCCCTTTGGGCATGGTCGAGAAGTCATCGTTCTCTGGGTCAAGACTGATGAGGCTCTGCATCGCTCACCTTCACCAGATCCCTGCCACTTGCCGTCAGATTTGGACACCTGTACGTTCAGGGTTGACTGCTGCTGGTTCCTTGTCTTGCCTAGGATAAACCGTCCTTTTCCTCCTAAGTAGGCTCGTTTGTTCCAGGATTCAACCTTGTTTCTTTCTCTTAGTTCCACTTGATTCCCTTGCTTGATTCAAGCTTTCCTGTTGGCTGAGACCACCATAACCCCTAACTCAGAGTGGGGTCCTATTGTCCTTTCTGGTCCATTCAAGACCCCAATCCTAGTCCAGGTGGCTATAATCTTATTATCTTCAGATAATCTTTGCCTGTCTAATCCCCTACTTGATATCTTTGCAGCTCTTCTGGTGGTTTGATTTGTCCTTTCAGTGTCAGCCAGCTTCTAATGTAGCCAGATGTGCTTCTAGAGAACAGTGTGAATTGTCCATCCAGATTCTGGTTTTGGAGACTCTTCTATGTGCCTGTCACTGTTCTAGGAACTGAGACCACAAGACTGAACAAGTCTCAGCCTTCATTGTGAAGCCCTTCTAGCAGAGGCGACATATGCAATAAGAACACAGCTGTAAATAAGATCATTTCCGAAGGGTAAGTGCTATGATGAGAATAAATCAGGGTAATGGTTTAGGAAGAGACTAGGCAGGTGCAGAGCATTTAACAGAGTGGTCAGGAAAATTCTTTTTGAAGAGGCATGACATCTGAATGGACACTTCAGTAACAGGAAAGCCTGCCACTGAGAGAGGGTAGGGAAAGTGCATTTCAGAAAAAACAGGCAAAAAGGGAAAGCTCTGAGCTGTAAGGGAAAAAGAGGTGGCTAGGAGACAGGAAGAAGGGTGGCATGACCAAAGCCAAGTGAGAGAAGAGAGCAAGTGGCAGATGGGTTTGGAGGCGGCAGCAGGGACAGATCATGCAGGGCCTTGCAGGCCATGGGATGGAGCTCAAATTTCCTGCTAAGTGCCATGGGAAATCTTCGGACGGTTCTACATGGAGGAGTGTCTTCCTGGATTCGTTAGCTCCATGCTGGTTTCCTCTATCCTTTCACCCTGGTAATTATCACCACGTTCAGTGCTTTTCCCTCAACCTATGACGGCCACCCATTTTCACATATAGACCTAAGGAAACAGAGACATCCCCCAGAGGGTGGGTGACCCATTCCACCCCATCAACCCCAGTGCTGTCACATGGCCCACCCAACCATGGGGAGGGAACATGGTCTTTAGCTGGGGCTTAGTTGGAGCTCAGAAAACTATCAGAGAGGGATATGGTCAGACAGGGAGTCAAGAGTGAGGAAGACTGCTGGGGGAATGCAGGCAAGAGCTGGGCTACTGAGGAAGGCCATGGGTCTGCAGGCAGTACTAACATGTGGAGGTCAAGTTGAAACAGCCCAGGAGGTTCAGTCTCATGCTGGTGGCTGAGATCTGGACCAGGGAAGGGTTGAAGTGAGCCCGCTTCTCCCACAGTAGAGAAGATCCCATCCTCTTCCTGGGGGCAGCACATTGCCCAGAACTGCGCCCCAACCCACAGTCCATGAGGACTAGATGGCACTTAGATTCCTGGCTCAGTTTTAAGGTCACATGTACTTCTTCTTGGCCTGAACTCGGCTGAAGGTGTACAAATAGTGAGTGTGAAGTGGGGATGGGTAGAAGTTTGGTTCTACTGAGAGCTGGGTGGGGGGTGCGTTTTTAAAATCAGGATTTTCCATCTCAGGACTATAAGGAGTTACAGGATTTCTGGTAGCTGGACTCTGCTCTGTTATTTCTCAGGGTTTTCATTCTGCATAAAATCCCTGTGGTCCTAAAGCTTTGAAGACAACATATGGGTAGATGGAAGAAAGCTAATAACATTTTTGGAATATGTATTATGTTACGTACTTTACACTAGGGACCTCACATATGTTATTTTAGCTATCCTCAATAATCTTATGATAATATCCATAGGGTAATAATCCTATGTGTAATATAAATTCATTTGGTATCTAAAGAAGCAGGCTCATAAATATTAATAAAGAGCCCTGGAACAGGCAACTAGCTAGCAGCCAATAAGTGATGGGATGGGGCCAAATTTGGACTTGAAGACAGATCTCCTGAAGAATGTGTGCCATCTTGATGATTCCATTACTCTGACTGGTGGGAAAGGCTGAGTGCTCTATCTACCCCATTCTGGCATTCTTTGTCCTAGTCTTTCAAACTTCCTCTGATTATTTTTTTCATATTAATTTTCCAGATGACTATGCCTTATCTCCTTAAATTGACTGTGATCTTGAACATGGTGTCATCCTCTTGACATCTTTTTCCACCCCTTGCAATGCTTTGCCTTAAGTAAGGCCTCAACGTTGTCTCTTTTGATGGGTCAGCAATTCCCAAATGGGATGAGTTACGTCGAATTTGATGGCATATCTGGGGCAACAGGGGAAGGACTCTCAGATGTGTAGAACACAGGGAGCTTGGAGTGTGTCTAACTCACCAGAGGCATTGAGGCTGTGGAGCTATTCTATACATAACACACTGAATTCAGTTATACTCCCTGCACATGAAGGAAAATCAAGAGAAAAGCAGAAGGAAATGGGAAATTTATTTTCCTTTTCTTTCTCAATAGCCATCTTAGTTTATGTTTTTCTGGCCTTTTCCTGTGTCCAAAAGGGTCATCTTAGAACCCCTTTGAGGCCTTTTCACTTTCCAACAGTCCTACTGGATTCTGGGTGCCAGGAAGCTCTCCAACTACGTGCTTCTCTGTAGCGAGTGCCTGCAGAATAGTAGAGTTACACTCCTATCTATCTACACTGCATCTCACCATGAATTATTTGTTCGAGAGGTTTGCTCCATACAAACATACAACTACACATTTATTAGAACATAAAGGCCTTTTGGAAACCAAACGCTAGCAATATTAGGATATGCTACGTAATTCTTTGAAATGGAAGGAAAACAAACTCTTTATGCTTTTTGTGTATGATAACCAAGTGATTTCAAACAGTATCAGAATTTGTTTTTAAAACCAGTTGGAATGTTGTTATTCTGATAGCTAATTTGATGACCTAGTGTTGTGAACCCTATATACCCTGGGAATCTTTTGTTTGGTTGATTTTTTGTTTTTGCAGGAAAATTTTATAGTTGTAAATAAATTATTACATGCCGTTCCATTTTTTAGAAGGGTTAGTTAACAAATACCATTCTAGATATTATACTCTGGCTTTTTCCATGTTCCAAGCATGGAAATCTTATCAAAACCATTTAATTTTTAGTCTACACATAAATTTAGTGTCCTAGGAAAGACGAAGGGCAGAGAGGAGTCAAGGACACAATATAAATGACTCCTGTGTTCCAGCCATGACCTCACAGTTGCTGAGGCCGTGAACTCACAGATCACTCTCTGTGAATTCAAGCACAGGGAGGTCTGGGACCTCAGTCTCCCAGGTGGATGAGTCTACACCAAGACAAGATTCATTTCCAAGGAAACTGAAAGCAAGACAAGAAAATGACTTGGAATGGCCCACATTTGGAGTTGGCATTCAACATGCATAAACTCATGGTTTCATCTACATTTTAGTAAGGAAGTGGACTTCTAGACAAGAACTGGAAACAGTCACCCAAAGTTACTCGGCAAATTAGAGTTAAAAGAAAGTGAACACGTGAGAGAGAACAGACACGAGAAAGCTGGGGAAAGTTTCTAAGCAGACGCAGCTCTTGGAAAGCCATTTGACTCACTTAAGAATTCTCTGTTTCTGCACCATCCCCCCAAGGCTGGAGTCTCAGGCCTGCTCTGTCACACATGCAAAACCAATCTGCTCCCGTGACATGGAGCATGAAAGTTCATCTCCTAAAACTTTACACCCTATTGAAAGAATATAATAGTGTTAAAGAAAAGCTAATTCTGTGATCCTCTCGCATCGGGCTACAGACGGGATGCCATTTTCGAGGGACATTTTTTTGCCCCAGTTCCCGTCAAATAGCTCCTGAAATAGGCATGATACAGCCCCCTTGAATAAAATAAAATACCTTATTTAATTGCCTGAATGACACTCGGGATTGTGCTGCCAAAGCAAGCCCAAACAGGCCCAACCAGAAGCAATATCGAGGGGGTAACTTGACTATGAGGCAGCTCCAGCCCTAGCCCCCACCGGCTGCCAGCCCGGGCTGATGGAAATGAAAACAGGTCTGGGGAAATGCAAATGAAATCTGCAAAGGAGCCGAAGGGAGGAGAAACGATTTCCCAGGGTAATGAGCTCATTGATTGCAAGGATGGCACCTCAGGCCGACCTCAGGGGGCTCAGAACTCCATTACACAAGGACAGGGTCAGCCACCAACTCTACTCGTCAGCGGCTGCCAGACTGTGCTCCTCTGGCCCCAGGATTCTGGCCCCTTCTTGCTTCCTTTGTGTATTTTTGCCATTTGTGTGGACTTGCCCGGGATTCCACTGGATTCTTAACTAATTGGGAAAACAGCAAGTCTTGGATCTTCCAGGAGAGACCCAACTTGATTTATTTATTGAGTCCAACCCAATTTTAAAAATATTATTCAAGTACAGAGACACTGACTACCTGTTCTGTCTGTGTCATCCACAGCTGGTCTCCAAAGAGCTTAGCGGAAGAAGTTCTGAATTTTCCTGCTTTGCTGAAGATCTATTTTTTACCGGAAATATATATTACACTAAAGTAGGTGGTGATCTTTCCTCCACACGTATCTTGGAAGAGCTACTGCAGTAGAATTATATCAGGAAGATTTATAACCAACATGCACATTATTTAACACAGTTTCAGTGTACAAAGATGGTAAATTCTCCACTCATCCCAGCTTGCTTTAGGATAACAGAGGGTATGGGTCACTGCCAACACGGGCTTCCTTCCTGAGCCCTGCCTATCCCAGCAAGGTGCGTGGACCCCTGCCCACTCTCCTCTAACCCAAACGCTCTTCCATAGTCACTGATTCAGAGCAACTATTTCATCTGCTGTCATGTTTTGGGAAAAGGATTCAGGAACAGGCATCTTATTAGTGTGGCTATTATGGATTGAGCTGTGTTCCTCCAAATTCCTAACTTTAAGCCCTAACCCCCAGCACCTCAAAATACCTCTGTAATTCAATCCAACTGGTGTCCTTATAAAAGGAGGAGATTAGGACATGCGAAGAGGCACCAGGGATGCTCACACACAGAGGAAAGACCATGTGAGGGCACTGCGAGAAGGCGGCCATCTACAAACCAAGGAGAGAGGTGTCAGCAGAAACCAACCCTGCCAGCAGCATGACCTTGGACTTCCAGCCTCTAGAACTATGAGAAAATAAATTTCTGTTGCTTAAGCCACTGAACCCTGGCCTGAGGAGCCAGCCAGTAGTCATGGTAGCTTTGACCCCAGGTCTCGTCTTGTCACTCATTGGTTAAGGGCTACTGGGAGAGGGGCATTAATTTTCCAGCCCTCTGGTCCAGGGTGCACAAGCACATGCGGGGCTTGCATCACTGAGAAAAACCCTGTGGCCAGGAGATGTAGATGCTGTCAGTCGAAGGCCCCCAAGGTAAGGACTAAGCATGGCTATACGTGCCTGCCTAACCCCAGCAGAATCCTGATGCAGAAACAGAAGAAAGCGGGGTGCCTGGGTGGCACAGTGGTTAAGCGTCTGCCTTCGGCTCAGGGCGTGATCCCGGCGTTATGGGATCGAGCCCCACATCAGGCTCCTCCGCTATGAGCCTGCTTCTTCCTCTCCCACTCCCCCTGCTTGTGTTCCCTCTCTCGCTGGCTGTCTCTATCTCTGTCGAATAAATAAATAAAATCTTTTTTAAAAAAAAAAGAAACAGAAGAAAGGACCTTCTCTCTCTCACCTTTGCCATTTTATGTCCTTCCTCTGTATCTGGTTGTCCTTTGCTGCCCAGAGACGTCATCTCAAGAGCATACTGCCAGTCACCCGTGTCATTAAGACTGTCAAAAGGAGGTTCTTAAATAGAAGGTTAAGCCAGGAAAGGTCCCTGGCTAAAAGGATGATACCAGGGGTCCCACCTACTTGTGCATGTTGCCCTGATCTTGATGTGCCCACCTGAGAGGCAAGTGAGGGCTACAGCCCCCCAAAGGAAGGTGCACAGGATTTTTTTCACAAAGATGCAGCCCACTCATCAAGCACGTGTCTAGACAGAGGAGTACATAAAGTTAGTACAGAACCAGATACGTGACTGTGCCACCGTATGTTCCAGAAATGAAAGAACAAGTTCTTATGGTGATTGTATCCGATTGGAACGAGGTCTTTCCAATGGGGTCAGTGGAAACCAGGAAATAAAGGCTCCAGAATATTTTCACAGCAGTTAAAAAATCTCAATCCTTGCCCAGACTGCAAGGTTTCCTTCAGGATTTTACCTGAAAAAATAAGCAGAAAAATGGCAGAATCCCATGAAGGTATTAACCCAAAAGGCAGGTACAGTCCAGGTGCCAAATAATAGTTTGGACCCTTGGGTTTTCCAGATCAGGACAAGAGGGTCTCAAAAGGCACACTAGGGGGATTCTGAAGAGACTTACCTACAGTGTCAGTGGCTTTAACTATGTGCTTCTGAAGGTATTGTGCCAGTCTGGGAAAAAGACCCTCCCCCTCTTTTTTTTTCATGTGGATTTTTACAAAAAAGCATAATAGTGTGTTGAGGTGGAAAAATCCCTGAAATAGAAGTCAAGAGACCAGAGTATTCCTAGTTTGGCCTTAAAATATTCATAATTTATGAACCAGTGATTTCACATCTAGGTATCAGTTCTAGGGAAAGAATCTAAAATGCAGACATGGATTCATGCACAAAAATGTTTACTGCAGTATTACCTGTAATAAAAATCCTGGAAGTCACTGAAATAGCTGGTGGTTAAGGTATGGTTAATTAATGCAATTAATGTTTTAAAAGAATTTTTAATAACACAGAAGAGTAATGGTAATGAATAAAGAAGAATGTAAGTACAATATATAAAACTGGGGGTCAGAGTCATGGAAAAGAGACAAAGGGAAATGTGCCAAAACATTAGTATTTTTTGCCTTTAGGTAGTTTGGGATTATGAGTGATTTCTTTTTTTCTGTTTCTTGAGTGATTTCTTGGGATTATGAGTGATTTCTTTTTCTGTTTCTTGCCATTTTTTATACTTCTAATTTTTCTACAATTAAGCATCCCGTGTACTATGAAAAAATTAGCAAAAGAAAAACAGTATTATTCTGGCTGTGAAAAGCGAATCCTTTCTTTTTTTTTTTTTTAAGATTTATTTACTTATTTAAGAGAGAGAGAGAGTGGGGCGGGAGGGAGGGCAGGGGGAGAAGGAGAGAGAAACTTAAGTAGACTCCTCACTGAGCACGGAGCCCTGCACCATGGGGCTCCCTCTCACCATCCTGACTGAGATCATGACCTGAGCCAAAACCGGACTGTTAAGGCGCCCCCTGGCTGTGAAATGCCAATTCTAAGCGCTGATACATGCACAAGCTCCAAGCGTTTGCAGAGGTGGCCGGGGCGTACGTGAGCCCATGCTGTGATACGCAGTGTAGGGCCTCTGAGGAGAGACTGCTGTTTCACCCGTATAAGGGCAGAGCCAGAGGCACTGAGAAAGAAAGAGCCTTAGCGATAACTTATATTGATGAACCACAATATCGAGCTCCTGTGAGGCATTCCTTCCAAACACAATCAACTCTGAGAGAGGTACAACAATTAAATTTTGGCATCTCTACGTGGGAAGACCTCTCACTGGATCACGAGGAACCTCCCTCTCTGGGAGACCACCTTGTGTCCATCTATGGCATCTCTATTTTTACCTCACTGCTGTTGCAATGCTGACATCTGAGTTGGGTTTTGCAGGATGAATAGAAGTTTCCCTATTCACTAAAGCACGGAAAAACATTTCAGGCAGACAACCACATATGCAGAGACAAGAGGGTATATGGAAATGACCTTGGGGGAGCTGTAAGGAGTTTCACATGGCTGTATAACAGTTTGGAGAATGGAACATGAGTGGCAAAAACTGAGGTTGAACTGATAGTTAGGGATCACATGAGACAGATTTTCATTCAGGAACTTGGCTCTCACCCTCAGGGTGACAGGTGCCTCATACATCTTTCAGCCGAAGAATGACTCCTGCGGTTGTTTCCCACACCAGTTATTCACATTCTCTCACCCCAAATTTTTATGATATTTGCATCCCATGTTTCTTCTAAAGTCCTTTTGCTTTTTTAACAAACAAAAAAAAAAACCTGTTTACGTTAGCCTCATCCTAGATAATATCTATAATACTATGATGTCCTAGTTATATTTTTAATATATATACTATGATGATAAATTTATTAAAATAAAAATAATCCACTTATGTACCACCTTAAATCACACTGCATACACATACCACATTTGGCAAATGCTGTTCCTGTTCATTCATTCAACAATAATTTTGAGTACCTACTACATGCCAAGAGATGCAAGGAGATAGCATTAGGGACAATGAGGACAGTGCTGATGGCATCATGAAAGTACGATAATTAGATAAGCATACTGACACTATGGACTCTGGGAAACAAACTGAGGGCTTCAGAGGGGAGGGGGGTGGGGGAATGGGATAGGCTGGTGATGGGTAGTAAGGAGGGCACGTATCGCATGGTGCACTGGGTGTTATACACAACTAATGAATCATCGAACTTTACATCAAAAACTAGGGATGTACTGTATGGTGACTAACATAATATAATAAAAAATTATTTTAAAAAAACCTACTGACAAAGGAACTATGTTTTTAAAAAATTCCTATAGCAATAGTGTGCAAGATGGTTTATACTAATAAAACCATAAACAGAAAGTTTTGTTGGAAGGCTCTCAGTGGCCCAGGTCAAAATCAGAAGAAGGTTTGATCTAAGGCACTGGCAGAATATTAAAAGAGGAGACACATATGAAATATTATCAGGTGGGGAGCCTGGGTGGCTCTTGATTTCAGCTCAGGTCATGACCTCAGGGTCATAAGATCAAGCCTCACATTAGACTCCATGCTGGACATGGAGCCTGCTTAAGATACTCTGTCACCCTCCCTCTGCCCCTTCCACCCCAACCCCACTCGTGCACTCTCTCTCTCAAATAAATAAATAAAAACTTTGTTTACAGGAAGGAAGGAAGGAAGGAAGGAAGGAAGGAAGGAAGGAAGGAAGGAAGCAAGCAAGCTTGATTCTCAGGCAGTAGAAATCAAAAGGTCCTCGTGGCCAGTTAGATGCCTGTTCTCTCCCGAGGGGTGCACAAGGGGCAGGCTGCAAGGGTTTGGTTCACATGTTCTCTTCAGTCGCTGACTCCCCATCTCCCCTCAGGGACACTGGCCCAACCTCCTCCTCCCAGGGCACCTTCCTATCCTGTGGAGGCCTGGAAAACCAACAACTGTGTGCCCCAGACTGCCTGGCAGTGAACATTTCACTTGTAATTTAGGTTCCAACAATAAAATTAACTCTTGCAAGACTAGAAATTTGGAAGTGAGTTAACTTGGGGAAAAAGTATGGCAGGGAAGTGTCCTTTTTTTTTTCTGGAGTGGACCTGAACCCTCAGCATGGCTTTGGAGCCCACACTTCTGGCCAAGGGTCATGACACAAATCGCCGCTGTGTGTGATCTTGGGGCCAGCACTTGGCCCAGTAATCTTCTTATTTCCCCTCTTGCCAGACAATGCAGCAGAGTTAGCAGTTCTTTCCATGGATCCATTTGGCACTGTCACTCTAGAATCATCTCTGGGGTCCTAGGCTGGAGCCTGCTCCTTTAGACCTTCCAGTAATTTTGCAGACACCCAATTCCCTTCATTAAATCCTTCTTTTCTTAAATAGCCAGAATGGTCTCTGCTTTCTATACTTTCCCCTTGACTAATACCACCACTCAAACTCATATTTAATCAAAGGCTGTTTTACACAACCCAATGTGTGTGTGCATGCATGGGTGTGCACGTGTGCATTCATGTGCATGTGAATGCTTCATACCGTAAATTCTTTGGGATTAGACTGTAAGGTCTTTGGGATTTGTCTTACACTTATCTTCTTCTATATCAAAATACAGTGCTCCATATATGGCAATCATCATTAAATGAATTTTGAAGAAAGCACTACTCATCTTCCCCATTCTGATACCAAAAATAAATCACGATCACACAGGAGAGAACAGAAAACGCACTGTTGACTCAGTGGAAGAGTGCCAGGACCACGGGCTGGAAAATGGTGCCCACTTCTGCCGGTGTGATCTTAGTCACAGAAGAGAGAAGCCTATGTTGTTGAACCATCATGGGGACATTAGATGTAACCATAGTGGTGATAGCGGGAGGGGACATATGACAGATTTTAAGGTTATGTGAGGTCCGCTCCTCATATCTTGGTGGAGGGAGAAAAGGGGGACCCTTCCAGGACTGTATGTCAGAGGCTAACACCTCAGCACGAAGGAGCTCCTCTAATGAGCCTGAACTGCTTGGGGCCATGGCTCTGGACCCTGGCTGCCCGTTAGAAGTCCCTGCTGGAGCTGATGGCTTGTCCGGCCCTCAGAGATTCTCATTTATTTCATCTGGAGGGGTCCAGGAATCACTATCTTTGAAAAGACCCCAAGAAGTCTAATGTAGCAGGGTTGGGCAGCACCGACCTTGTGTTCAAATGTTTTGCCATGCAGCAGTCATTGTGTTTCTCCTGATTTCTGACATCCCTATGGTACTTCCTGTTAGGTGTGCTTTCTCATTAATGGCATCTTTCATTTATGCCTTCTCTTCCTTATTTTTTTCCCTGTTAGAAAAGTTTTCAATTTAGTATTTTTTTTTGGTTTTGTTTATCCTATAATTTATAATTTATTATTATTTTTTTGAAGCGGGGGAAGAGGGAGACAGAGAGAATCCTACGCAGGCTCCATGCCCAGAGAGGAGCCTGACGCAGGGCTCTATCCCACAACCCTGAGATCATGACCTGAGCCAAAATCAGGAGTTGGACGCTCAACCAACTGAGCCACCCAGGTGCCCCAATTTATAATTTACTTTTGGCAGATAACTTAGTTTGCAACATTCAGTTCTAAATATTTTCTAATTCTTATTATGATTTATTTTATGACCTATGGGTTTTTTTTTTAATGTATGTGTTTATTTAATGCTGTTCTCGTAGGTGGTTCAGGTTATCTTTTGTAAATTAATTTGTAACAGAATTACATTGAGCCCAGAGTACACGATATGTAGGACACTGACGTCTCAGAATTTGCTTTGAGATTTGTTTTATGACCAACACATGTTCAACCTTTGTAAATATTTCAAGTGTGCCTGAAAGGAATGCATTCCTTACTGCAGTGGTTCCCAAAATGTGGTCCCTAGACCAGCAGCATTACCTGGAGCTTGTTAAAAATGCAAACTCTCAGGCCCCACTCTGGACCTCTTGAACCAGAAGCTCGAGGGGTGGGGCCCAGCACTCCGTTTTCACAAGCTCTCCAGGGGACTTCGATGCCACCCAAGTTTGCAAACCACTGCTCTCATAGTTCAGTTCAGGGTTCTGCATAAGAATTAAATATAGTCTATTCATTGTGTTGTTCAAATCCTTAGAATGTTTGGCTGCTTGATCTATCAATTCCCAAAAGAGATGAATTAAAATTTCTAACTACATTTGTGGATCATTGATTTATTTGGAGGCTACAATTCTTAAGACTGAATTTAAAATATTTACGTTTTACCAGAATTGTTTTTCTTTTATCGTTACACACTTACCCTCTTTCTCTCTGATGCCAGTTTTTGCATTAAGGCCATTTTGTCTATTAGTAACACAACTGTAAAGGTTTCATTTGTTGATATTTGCCAAATATATTTCCTTTTCCCTTTATTTTCAGCTTCTATGTTTTTCATTTTATCTATTATTTCTTATAAATAGCATATATCTGAATTTTGTTGTGTTCTTTGATATCTACCATCTTTCATAGAATAAAATTTGTGTACCTTCATTATAATTATTGATATATTTTAATTTGGTTCATTCTATTATGGTATCGTTTTTATTTATCAATAGATTTTTTTGGTTTGTTTCAGTTTTTCCATTCTTGCTTTCTATTGAAATTACCATTTTCTTTACTTCCTTTGGGGTATAAACTATACATTCCATTTTGAAGTTTAGTAGTTACCTGTAAAGTGTTACCATATACACTTACAGTTTAAAATTAAGCAGTTATCTCTGCAGAATACATATCATTTTCAAGTGCCTGTAAAAGGTTCATCAAGATAGCTCAGATGCTTTCATTAAAAGGTTGAAATCATAGAGTACATTCTCTGACCGCAAGTATTTTCAATTAGAAAACCACAGCAATAAGGTACGTTTAAAAAAAAAACACGAATATTTGAAATTTAAATACTACATTTCTAAATGATCCATTGGTCAAGAAGAAATTAAAAGGGAATAAAAGCTATTTTACATTAAAAAATGCTTATATTAGAAAAGATACAAAATCAGTTCACCAAGTTTTAAAATTAAGAACCAAGGAACAACAACAAAGAAAATAAGCAAATTAGATCTGATGATTAAAAACCACAGATAAGAACAGGAATCAATGAGATAGGGAAAAAAATGAGACCATTACCAAAGTCCAAATGTATTTCTTAGAAAATATTAATATTAACCAATTCCTTCAACACTGAATAAGAAAAAATGGAGAAACCACAAATTAAGAACATCAGTGACTCGAGTGGATATTCTTACAGATATGTTAGAAATTAAAAGGATAGTAAGAGAATACTATAAGCAATCTCATGTGAACACATTCGACGACACAGAAGAAAAGGACTCATTTTTTGAAAAGCCCAATTTGCCAAAATTGCCTCAAGAAATAAAAATTTTTTAAAAAAACTGAGCAGCCTATATTTATTAAAAAACTTAACTTTAGGGGCGCCTGGGTGGTACAGCGGTTAAGCGTCTGCCTTCGGCTCAGGGCATGATCCCGGCGTTATAGGATCGAGCCCCACATCAGGCTCCTCCGCTATGAGCCTGCTTCTTCCTCTCCCACTCCCCCTGCTTGTGTTCCCTCTCTCGCTGGCTGTCTCTATCTCTGTCGAATAAATAAATAAAATCTTAAAAAAAAAAAAACTTAACTTTATGATCAAAAGCTTTCAGAGGCAGACCCAGGTGGTTTCGCAGGTGAATTCTATCAAAACACTTAAATGAGAAATAAGAGCGATCCAACTGAACTCGATCAGAAAATAAAAGAGAAAGGAGTGTTTATCGAGTCAATTTATGAGGTTGACGTAAACGCTGGTAACAAGCCTGACCAAGATATTGCAAGGAAAGAAGATTAGAGGCCAATAAATCTTACAAATATTGATGCAAAAATACACTACAAAATATTAGCAAACTTAGTCCAGCAACATACAAAAATATTTACAAAAGGGGGTTTATCCCAGAAATGTGATGTTGACTCATAACAAAATCAAAATAAAACAAACAAAAAACCCCGAAAACCCTCAGAAAACTACAGCACAGGAAGCTTCCTCAATCTTCTAAGGAACATCACAAATCTCTTACCCTCACAGTAAATGGGAACATAGTAAAAACTTTTCCCCAAGTTTGGGAAGAAGGCAATGCTGGCTTTTCTCATTATTTCTGTTACACATTGGAGTGGAGGTCTTTTTTTTTTTTTTTTTTTTTTAGATTTTATTTATTTATTCTACAGAGATAGAGACAGCCAGCGAGAGAGGGAACACAAGCAGGGGGAGTGGGAGAGGAAGAAGCAGGCTCATAGCGGAGGAGCCTGATGTGGGGCTCGATCCTATAACGCCGGGATCATGCCCTGAGCCGAAGGCAGACACTTAACCGCTGTGCCACCCAGGCGCCCCTGGAGTGGAGGTCTTATTAAAGGCAAAGGACAAGAAAAAATCAATGATACAAAAATTGCGTTGGGAGAAGTAAAACTGTCTTTTTTCATGGCTGACATGATTGCCCTCAAAAGTACTTCTCAAAGTGTTGTCCAGAGACTCCTGTTGGGTCCCCGAGTCTCTTTCAAGGAGTCCCAGAGGTAAAAGCGATGTTCATAATAATACTATGATATTATTTGCATTTTCATCCGCATGGTCTCAGAAGTGTACGGTGGACTCTGGGAAACAAACTGAGGGCCTCAGAGGGGAGGGGGTTGGGGGGATGGGCTAGCCCAGTGATGGGTATTAAGGAGGGCACATATTGCAAGGAGCACTGGGTGTTATACGAAAACAATGAATCATGGAACACTACATCAAAAACTAAGGATGTACTGTATGGTGACTAACATAATAAAAAATTTTTAAAAATAAAAAATAAATAAATAAATAAATAAATAAAATAAGGGAAAAAAAAGAAGCGTACAGTGTAGTCTTGCAGAGGCATGATGTGTGATATTGTAACAGACAGAACGCAGAAACCGATACGAGAACCCAGCCATCTCTATTAAGCTAGACATGGAAGAAATTTACAAAAACATGTAAATTTACAATTCTGGTTTTCATGTTGTTTTAGAAAATAGAATTATTTTTCATAAAAATGTGTTATTTACGTCAATGTAGAATGAGTTTATGATTGTAGCGGTGGTAGTTACACATATATGTGTATATCATAGCTCATCGAGTGGTATACCTCAAACCCGTGCGTTGTATCATATAAATTTTTAAAAGTTGATTTTGAGAAAATTACCAAAACCATTTTTTTTTTGAGAGAGAGAATGTGTGCATGCGTGGGGGGGGGGCAGAAAGAGAGGAACCTTAAGCAGGTTCCACACTCAGCATAGAGCTTGAGATGGGGCTTGATCCCAAGACCCTGAGATCATGACCCGAGCTGAAATCAAGTCAGACGCTTAACCGACTGAGCCACCCAGGTGCCCACCCCAAGACCACTTTAACAAAAAGGAATTTGTAACAAAAGGGATCTCAGTTTACCAGATATTAAAATTAATAACAAAGTTGTGGAAAACTAGTTGACCCATGTAACAGATTAGAGAGCCCAGAAACCAACGTCCTCCCTCTTCACATCTCCTCACCAGTTCACTCATATGTCTTGAATGATGTAATTTACCCAAAAGGTGATGTTTCCCCAATTCTATGGCCATGGGGGAAATCCTTCATTTTTCATTAGTAATTTAAAAAGCCTCCTGATTCACCCAGAGATTAAGGTGATCTTTCAGTGACAAAGGTGGAAGGTTCCTTTCTCTACTATTCTTATCCTGACAAGACTCTACATCTGTTGTCTGGTATCTGGCCTGACCGCTCCCAATTTTCCTTCAGAACAAACCTTTCTGCCAACGACCAACATCTTGGAGAGGGGTTACAAATAGAAATAGAAAAGTCCAAAGTGAATTAAAATACCAGGTTGTTGACAGGAGAGAAAAAAAATAGCCCCTGCTAATAACCTGATTTGACATCTGATTTATGTGGTCCTAAAAGGACAGTCATAAAAAATGTGTAAGTGAAGGAATAACACCAAATGATTTACAAAGGCCCTGGGAGTGTGGGTGACAGGAGGCTCTGAAAGGGAAAGCAATAAATCCAGCCAGAGAAGCCACGCTTGGTCCCTTCATCCTCCAAGACCCGAGCACCCGGAAAGTCTCTGGTTGTAGCAATTTCTATTCAACCTTTCATTCGGCAAATATTTCCTGAGTCTCCTGGCCATGGGCAGCATTAGGCAAGGCAGAGTGTCTTTGTGGGTCTATGGTAGGAACAGGTTCCCAGAGAGAAGACATGAGGTGTGACCCAAAGTGTTGCTGAAATGATCCTGTGATTAACCAAACAGCTAAGCCAGAGGCAAGAGACACTGGCGTATGGTAAGTGGAAGCAACTAAAGAAATCAATTTTAAGAAGAGAAAATTCCAGGGAGAAGTGATTGCTGCTTCCAAATATCTCAAAAGCTTCTCTGAGAAGGGGAAAAAATCTAGGACTCCAAAGGATATTGAGACCGACGAGCTGAAGAAAAGCAAACTCCACCCACCAATATTCATTGAGCACTTCCTTTGTGCCAAACACCATTCTATTAGCTAAGCATCTAGCAGTGATGCAAAAGACTAAGTTCCTGAAGCCACTGGAAGTTACATCTTACCAGAAGGAAGAACTATAATATGCCAAATAAGCAATTAAACAAACAGATGTTATTTCAGATAGTAGTAGGTCTTACAAATGCACAGGGCAATGCAACAGAGCACAGGATGGTCAGGGAAGATGTCTCTTAAATTGAGACATGTGAGCAGAGCTCGGAATAATATAAGGGAGCAAGCCATGCAAAGATTTAGGGGAAGTGTTCCTCACAAAAGAGAACAGAAAGTGCAAAGGCCCTGGGCAAGGTGCAGGAATGACAAGGAGGCCGGTGTAGCTGAATTAAAATAAGCAAAGCAGAGAGCGACAAGAGATATCAGAAACATAAGGCCAGATCATGTTTTGTTTTGTAGGCCACTGTTAGAACTTCGGCTTTCACTCAGTCTGAGTGAAAGGGAAATTGTTGGGAGAGTTTTGAGACAAATGGCCTAATGTGATTTATGCTTTAATGGGATCAGACTGAGAAGGAGAGCAAAGGTAAACACAGAAAGTGTAGCTAGGGGGCTACTACAATCATCCAGATAGGAGATGACAGGGACTTGGACTCCAGGGAAAGCAGAGGGAGTGGTAAGAAGTGACTGTATCAGATACATCTCAAAGGTATAGCAGACAGACTTTGCTAATGGATCTGACACTGATGGCAATAGGGGCTAGGGTTGAGGGGGGTGAGGAGTAGAAGAGTTAAAGATATCTCCAACACTGTCTTAGATATACACACCTCTTACGGTTCCACTGCCATCAGTCCAATCCGAGCAACCACCAATATATAATTGACTGTTTAAAGCAAAAATATTATATATTGTGGAACCTTGGCAAAAGCAAACAGCCTCCTGGTTGGTCCATCTTTATCGTCTTGCTCCTTTCTGAGTCATTCTACATGACACAATCAGTGTAATTTTTAAAAAAATTTTTATATCAGGAGTGATCAAGCCAAAGCTCTGCTCAAACTCCCTTGGTGATTTTGCCTGAAAAACTCCAACCTTGAATGAGGCCTTTAAAGCTCTGTGTCATCTTCCTTTGCCCATTGCACCAGCCATGTGGCACATGCCACAGCATCACCCTCCTACCCCTCACGCCCACTACACTGCCTTTCTTTCACATTCCATCCAGTCTCAAGTTCTTGCACATACTGTTCCCTCTGTCTAGAGCTTATCGCCCCTTCCCAGTATCAGCCTAGGCCACTCATTCATTTGTTGGCTTTTCATTTAATTGTTACCCTTTCAGAGAAACCTCTCCTGCATCCCCTTGCTCCTCTCCTGCTAGAAATCTCCTACTCTCCTTTGTCACCATGGTCAACAGCAATTAATTGTGGAATCAGCTGTTCATGTCTGTTTTCCCCACTAGAGTGTAAAATCTATAAAAGTGTCAACCGTGTACATTTTGCATACTGCTGTATTCCCAGCATCTAGCACAGTACTTTGCTCAGGTTAAGTGTTTTCTTTTTTTTTTTTTAGGTAAATGATTGAATACTTGAAAACTGGTTCATATATGAAGTCAACAGACCAATAATCTCAGTTATGCAAGGATTGACAAAGTAGTTGACTCATACATTCTTCCTGAAAAATTACTCCAAGATCTACTTCAGCCAGCTGAAGAAAAAGAGAATCAAAATTTAAAACTCATAAATAGTAAAGTCATGGTGTGGAAGAACTGGTAATGAGCAACTGAAAGCATTTAAGCACATAATTTATTCTAAATAACTGTGGTAAATATGGTTACAAAACAGAATGAAAGTGTCATAAATAATTCTGAAAAGAGAAGATCCTTAGTTCATAAAATTAACAACAATTAACTGGGTTAAATTATCATCTTCACATCAATTAAAACTGGTGGTGGCAGGTAAACTAAGGATGACAAAAGATGTATTGTCCATCTTCACTGAAGGAGGTAAATAAATTATAGACACATTCATCGTAAAAGCCAAGCATATTTTTTGACAAAAAATGGAAGTGGTGACTTCTGCTTCTGGCTATGACAGAATACGTTGTGTCAGACCAATTCTGTCACAAAAACTAACTATTAAAACTGGGTAAGTGCCAAAAATAAATCCAGCCAATTGAAGACATAAGAGAACCACCAAAGCAGGCAGGACCTGAGAGTGTAAGATTTCAGAGAGTAGAGAAACACACTGAGGCCCCATATTCATCATTGCTTTTTTCCTCTTGGGGCATTTTCTAGCTGAGAGTGCGGGGCAGAGACAATGAGCAGAAAGTGACAGCCTAAAGTTTATGGCAGTATCATTGTGCTGGAAAACAAAAATTAGAGTCAGACTATCAAGACAGCTAGGATTGAGGGCTCAAGATACCAGAAGTAGAAAGGACGCCAGAGGATTGAGCCCGAATTCCCCCTCAAAGCATTTACTGGATCTTAAGCTGCACATTCTCCCAGAAAGAGGCCAAAAACAGGGAAACAAGGGAAAGTGACTGTTAAAGACTAAAATGATAAGCAGAGTTTCAACAGTTTCATGCCCCTGGAAATACAAAATCTGGAGTTCAGACCTAGCAGTGATACCCTAGGATTTCAGTTGAGAGATCCCTGAAGACCTACACTTAAGACAGCCAGGAAATAATCTAGCCCTTGCAATTCCTGAAACCTACCTTCAAATAATTTCAGTCTGTGGTCAGATAAAAGTAATTTGTTTGTAGCTTTCCAAAAAAAAAAAAAAATCAATGAAGGGAGATAATGAGTCAAAAGCTTTTTTATTTTATTTTAAACCATTTTTATTTTCAAAACATGTCTAATGTCAATTAGAGATTAAACTGCATTTCAGAAAACAGGACTAAATGGCTAAAAATCAAGAAAAATAGACAATAGAGATATTTATCAAGGATCTAGTTATATGGAGTTAGCAAATATGGACTTTTAAAAAATCATTTATATTTTCAAGAATATAGATTAAAAGGTAGGGAAAGTGATCTGGAATTTATTTAAAATCATTAAATTGAAATTCTAGAGCTGAAAAATGTAGGAACTGAAATTAAGAACTCGATAGAGGGATCTGCAATGTATTAACTACTAACTAAAAACAAAAAAAAGTCATGAAATAGAAGATAGAGCTGTAGAATATGTGGAATGAAGCAGAGATAGAAAAAGAAGATGGAAACGGAAACTAATAACACAGTGTAGGAGATGTATGGGCAATTTGAAAAGATGCAGTGTGAAAGAATTTTTAGCTTCAAAAGGAGAGGAAAGAGACAATTTGGAAGAAGCAATATTTGAAGTGATGCCAGATGAAAATTTTCCAAAGCTGAAGAAAGCTATCAACTCACAGATCCAAGAGGCTTTATGACCCACAACTAGAAAACATTTCACACACACACACACACACACACACACACACACACACTGAGGCACTCAGAATAAACATGCACACTGACTTCTCACCAGAAAGAATGCAAGGTAGAAGACAGAGAAACACCTTTAAAGTACTAAAAGAAAAAGCTGTCAATGTACAATTCTATATCCAGACAAAATATCTTTCAAAAATAAGTACATAATGGAAACATTCTCCAATAAACAAATTCTGAGAGAATTCATCACTAACAGACCTGCACTATCAAGGATATTAAAGTTCCTGAGAATGGAGGAAAATAACACCAGATGGAAAATCAAATCTATATGAAAGATTGAATACTGGAAATGGTAAATAGGTAGGTAAATATAAGACCTTTTTTTTTTTTCATTTAATTCCTTTAAGATATAATTGACTGTTTAAAGCAAAAATAATTATATATTGTGGGATAATAACATATGTAGAAATAAAATGTATGACAACAACAACACAAAAGATGGGGATAAAATGAAGGGTATTCTTGAAAGTTTAGCACATTATATGAGAAGTAACATATTAACTTATGGCAAATTATAATTAATTAAGAAAACACATTGTAATCCCTAATGCAACCACTAAAAAACTTACGATAAAACAAAGAGTTATAGCCACAAAAACAAAAGAGAAAATGGAATGTTTTTAAAAAGAATTTTTTATTTATTTAACACAGAGACAGAAAGCACAGCAGGGGGAGTGTCAGAGGGAGAGAGAGAAGCAGATTCCTGCTGAGCAGGGAGCCCAATGATGATGCAGAGCTCAATCCCAGGACCCTGAGATTATGACCTAAACCAAAGGCAGCTGCTTAACCTACTAAGCCACCCAGGTGCCCAATAAAGTGGAATTTAAAAACAATCCTCAATTAATCCAGAAAACATGGCAAAAATGGGAAAAAGTGGTCAAAAAAACAGATGTGATAAAGAGAAAAAAATTGTAAGATAGATTTAAATGCAATATTAATGATTATATTAAATATAAGTGGCATTAACAACCTAATTAAAAGGCAGAGATTGGCAGACTGAATGTGAAAAAAAATCCAACAATATACACATTTTAATATAAAAACAGGAAGTTTAAATATAAAAGACGGAAAATGATATGCCATTCAAACACTAATCATAAGAAGCTGAAGTGGCTATATTAATATCAGACAAAGCTGACATTAAAACAAAGGGTTATTTATTACCAGAGATAGGAAGGACATTTCATAATGATAAAAGTGCCAATTCATCAAGAAAGCATAACAATCCTAAATGACTATGCATGTAATAACAGAATTTCAAAATGCACAAAACACAATCTGTGAGAATTAAAAGGAAAAATAGAAAAATCTACAATGACAGCTAGAAATTTTAACATTCCTCCAAAAATCACTAATTGAATAAGTAGACAAAAATAGTAAGAATATAAAAGATTTGAAAAGCAATTTCAATCAAAAAAGCTGAACTAACATTTATATGCCACTATAATCATCAGTTACAGAAGACATTTTTTTTCCAAGTGCATCTGGAACAATCACCAAGATATATCAAATTCTGGACCATGAATAAAGTCTATGAAAATTTCAAAGGATTGAAATTCTGTACAATATGTTATTGGATTTCAACAAAACTGAACCATAAAGAGAAGATATTTTTAAAATCTTCAAATATTTGGAAATCAAGCAACACATATCTAAATAACACAAAAGTCAAAGAAGAAATCACAAGGAAAATAAAGTATTTTGAACTGAATAATAATGAAAATAAAACAACAAAATTTGTGTATTCAAGTAATTTAAGCAGTGCTTAGGAAGAAAATTCCAGTTTTGTTTATTTTAGAAAAGAAAAAAAAAATTGAAATCAATGATTTCGCTTTCACCTCAAAAAGGCCGAAAGAACAAATTAAGCTCAAAGTAAGTAAAGGAAGGCTATGCTAATAATAAGAATGAAAATTAATATAATAGAAAATGAACAAAAAATAGAGAAAAACCAATGAAACCAAAACAATAACCAAAATAAATCAGACAACAAAGAATAAAGTTGAAAAATTTTACCATCTAATTTCAAGACCTACTAGAAATGCTCAATAATTAAGACCTAACAGTATTTTCATAAAGAGAGATAAATAAATGAATGAAACAGATTAGAGCCCCCCAGACATATAGTTGTTGAATTTTTACAAAAACACCAGGGTAATTAAATGGAAAAAGAATAGTCTTTTCAACAAGTGGAAATGGAACAGCTGGGTAACCATGTGGGAAAAAACAAAAACAAAAAACAAAACCCAAAAACCAACAACAACCTCAACTCATTGATGCTGCACACAAAAATTAATTCAAATGGATCACAGACCTAACCATAAAGCTAAAACCATAAAACTTTTAGAATAAAATTATAATCTTTGTGGTTTTATGGCAGACAAAGACAACTTAGGACACAAAGAATGGATAAACCAGATCCTACTAAAATTAGAAACTTCTACTCTTTAATAGAACCATTAAGAAAATGAGAAAACACATCACAGACTGGGAGAAAATATTCATAAAACATATATCTGATGAAAGACTGGTACCCAGGATATATAAAGAAATCTTACAAGTCAATCACAATAATATAAATAACCCACTGACAAATGAGCATAAGATATGTAAATGGCCAATAAACACAATATGATCAGCAGCATCAGTCATCAGGAAAATCCAAATTAAATGCAGACACTCACAATAATGGCTAAAACTTAAAAACCTGTGAGTATCAAGTGTTGGCAAAGATGCTGAACAGCTAAAACTTCCATACAGGGCTGGCTGGCAGGACTGCAGAGTAGTACAATAACTTCAGAAAAATTTTTCATTTTCTTATGAAGTTATACATACACTTATACACAGTATAATATTTACCTAAGATAAATAAAACCATATATTCATAAAGTGTTTTTTTGTTTTGTTTTGTTGACATGGTAGGTCAAATCAGCTTCATTCAAAGGTGGAGGCATCATGCTCCCTGATTTCAAACTGTATTACAAAGTTACAGCAATTAAAACCATATGATATTGGCATTAAAAATAAACATAGATCAATGAAACAGAATAGAAAGCCCAGAAATAAATCCATGCATACATGGTTAATTAATTTATGACAATGGAGCCAAGAATACACGATGGAGAAAGAACAGTCTCCTCAGTGGTGCTGGGAAAACTGGACAGCCTTGTGCAAAAGAATGAAATGGACCATGGTCTTACACCACACACAAAAATTAACTCAAAATGGATTAAAGATTTGTACATAAGACCTGAAACCATAAAACTCCTAGAAGAAAACACAGGCAGTAAGCTCCTTGATACTGGTCTTGGTGATGATTCTTCAATCTGATACCAAAAACAAATGCAACAAAAGCAAAAATGAACAAGTGGGACTCCCTCAAACTAAACTAGTTTAATTTGAACAAAGACACAAAATTTCTTAGTAAAATATTAGCAAATCAAATCCAATAATATATAAAATTGGTAATATATCATGACCATGTGAGATTTGTTCTAGGAATATAAGGTTGGTTAACATTAAAATATTCATTGACAGACTAAAGGAGATTCCTGCACAAATTAAAGAAAAAAAGTAATATAGTAACTCCAGTAGCTACAGAAAAAGCATTTGAAATAATACATACTTATGATAAAATCTTTTTTTTAAAGATTTTATTTATTTGTCAGAGACAGCAAGAGAGTGTACACAAGCAGGGGGAGTGGCAGACAGAGGGAGAAGCAGGCTTCCCGCTGAGCAAGGAGCCCAATGAGGGACTCGATCCCAGGACCCCAGGATCTTGACCTGAGCTGAAGGCAGATGCTTAACTGAATGAGCCACCCAGGTGTCCCTTTGATAAAATCTTTTAGCGAACTGGAAATAGAAGGGAACTTCTTCAATTTGAGAATGTTAAACAACCAGAACTCTCGTGTATTTCTCATAGGAGTGTAAAATGGTACAGAAAAATAGTTTGGAAATTTCTCATAAAGTTAAAAATACGCATGCCCTATGACTTAGAAATTCCTTTTCTAGGCATTTGCTCAAAAGAAATGGAAGTTTAGGTTCATACAAATGCTTGTATAAGAATGTTCCTAGAAGCTTTAGTCATGATATTCTTAAACTGGAAACAGCACAAATGTCTATCAACTGGTGAGTGCAGAAATAAATTGTGATATTTACATAATGGAATACTACTCAGAAACAAAAAGAAACAAATCCAGTATCTGCAACCACATGGATGAATCCACAGACCTCACCCTAAGTGAAATATGCCGGACACAAAAGACTATGTAGTGTATACTATACACACTGTTAAACAAGCAGAAGGTACACGAGTATGTAACTCATCTCTTTTTATTACAGTAAAAGATTTAGAAAAATTGACTTGGAAGTAGCATTGGTAAACTCTCTGGAGTGATGGAAATATTTTATATATTGATAAGGATATGGTCTACATACGTATATGAGTTTGTTAAAACTCACTGAAGCGCATTTCACCCTATATCATTTATACTTCAAAAAAGAGGGGAAAAAAGCTGTTGCAGCCATGGTAGTATCAGACAAAGAAATTTTTAAGGCAAATATACTTGGAATACACATATATAATTCATAATAACAAATGACAAATTCTCCCATGAAGATTTATCTTGGGGCCCAAGGGTGGCTCAGTCAGTTAAGCATCCAACTCTTGATTTTGGCTTGGGTCATCATCTCAGGGTCCTGAGATTGAGCCCCATGTCAGGCTCCATGCTCAGTGGGGAGTCTATTTCTCTCCCTTTGCCCACCCCCCAACCACATGCACATGCATATAAATAAATAAATCTTTTTAAAAAAAATCTCAAATCTTGGGCCACCTGGGTGGCTCAGTGGGTTAAGCGTCTGCCTTTGGCTCGGGTCATGATCCCGGGGTCCTGGGATCCAGTCGCATCAGGTTCCCTAGTCAGTGGGGAGCCTGCTTCTCCCTCTGCTGCTCCCCCTGCTTGTGCTCTCTCTCCCTCTATCAAATTAATTAATTTTAAAAATCCTAAATCTCTAATGTACCTAATATCATATTTTCAAAACTTATAAAGAAAAAAATGGTACAATTCTTTTAATCAAATAAAGACTATCTAGTAAAATCTACAACAATCCACCTAAAAAGGATTCCAGAGAAATGGAACCTATGCAAAAAGATAAAACTTAAACTAAAGGAATCAGGAACAATGTAATAATAATAATGCAATGATTAAAATTAAGAACTCAGTAAATAGGTTTAACAGTAGGGTTTGCTAGTCATCATTGTACTGAATAAATAAGATTAGAAACTTTAGAAGAAAACTTTGAATAGGTTACCATTAAGTATTAAGTTCAAAAGGAAACATTTAGTAGAGTTAAAAATAGCGTACACCTTTAAAAATAGCATAGGGAAAAAAATCATGAGAGTATGGCCAAAAAAAAAAAAAAAAAGAGAGAGAGAGAGAGAAAGGATAGTCCAAAGAAAACAGCAAGGAAGGATCAAATGTAATAAACATAACAGCGTAAGAACAAATGAGCATACCAGTTATGACAAGAAATATAAATAATTTTAACTTTCCAAATAAAAACAGATGTTTTCTACAGCAGTATTTATACTGCAAAATATTGGAACTATACATGTCAAATCACAGGGAATGGTTATATGGGTGATGCTTTCAATGCCTCACTAGCATATTGTACCATAATTAAAATTAGTATTAACAAAAACTTTTTATTAATATGGGAGATGTACATGTTATTTAAAAAAAGAAGGGACTCCCAAGTCTTCTACATTATCATGACACCAAAATATAGTTTAATAAAAAACAAAGTAGAATAAAAATACCAAACATAAATATATAGGTAAGTTATCTATGGGCAATAGAGTTATTTTGTTCTATTGATGACTTCTCCTTCCTATAAGTATACAGGATTCCTCCAATGGGAATGTGTTGCTTTTATTTATTGTTTTGATTACACAAGCTATATGCAAATATAATAGTGATGTAGAAGTTATAAGTGCTGATAAAATACAAGTCTCCCCTGACATTCTGACTGCTCTATCTCTGTTCCCATACTAGTCCCTTCTAATAGGAGTAACCACTACTATGTTTTCTAATTCTTTCCAGATCATTTTTATGGATTACTTTTATAATGAGGCAGTGAATGATAAAAATGGAAACAATAAACTTTCAACAAGCTATAAAACGAGGCTCACTACAGATGTGCGATGTCACAGTGGGAATGTCGGCATCACTGAGAGCTGGATCTTCTTCTAGGCTAAGTTCTGTTGTACAAATCTAAGACTCTGAGAGGAAGAGCAATGAGAGTATGACTTAGTCAAGGCTGTATGAATGAAATTAGAATCGGTCTACTTCGAGAAGTTCAGCACATGCTGGACCCATGGAGGACAGGCTGAGATCCTTCTCAGTTGGCGGTGAGCAGAATTAGGACATTTGGGGACACATGATGCAGGGCAATTCAGCTAGAGAGAGAAGATGAAGTAAGGACTAGGGAGATGGAAGTCTACATGAAAACATCAAAATTCACCTTCAGAGGGCCCTGGATGTCTGGCTGGGGTGATGGAATGTGTCCTGTTGCTTCTCCAGAAATTCTCTGGTCTTACCAAATCAGCCAGAGTGAGTCCTGTCTGAGGTTGAGTTTTCCGGTTTATTAAATGGGAGTGTGGGTACGGTGAGAATCACATGAGTTAAAGCATGTGAGAACACTTGGCAGGCAATGTGCGTTGATAAGTAGAAGGCTGAACAGGAGACGCAGCATTGGAGCCTGGGCTCCGACCCCAAGAAGCTGCCTTGATGGCTTCCCTGTTGATATTCTGGATATCATGCGAAGCACAAACCAGCATCCTGTGACCAGAAAGATCCTCGCCTATGTTGGCGAGGGATAGGGAGTAGCAAACTTAATTTTCTAATGCCAGACATTGTCCCTACATCCCTAGAGAACTGCACATATGTTTTGGTGTAGTTTCTTTGAAAACACAATTGCTGTACACTTAATCATTTCTTTTGCAAGGAAAACATAACATTAGCTACTGTACATGGGTATGTAACTCATCTCTTTTAATTAGATGCTAATTAATGACTCACTAGATTTAATCATATCAATCTGGTAATACTATTTATGCCCCACAGAATAATGAACTACTTTATAAGAAATGAGCGTGGCACATGTTGACATAGGAATGTATCCAGCCATAATTCGCTCTGGGTAAATATCCCACCCAGACTTGGATTCTGAACAATTTACAAGGCAATGCTCACATGACACGTGGGGGAGAGGGGAGGGGACTTCCACATGGGGAGAGAGACTGAAAAGAGGCAGAGAAATGCCCCTAAGGGAGATTTTCCCTGGGACAGGGCCATGGTACTGGTCCATTTTGTCCTGGAGGTGAATGGGAGGCCACATCTGTAAGAGGGAATCCAAGGAAGAGTTTTCCAACTTATGTAGCCCCTGAAGAAACTGCTTTCTGGATGGGGAAGAACATGGCAGGCAGGTGGCATGATTCTGCTGAGGCTTGGCTGCAAGTCCTGCTGGGTCCAGCCAAGCTTGCAGAAGGGAATGGGGATGAGATAGGATGGAACCAATATGGGCATAAATAAGACAGCTCTAAAATTGTTCCTCAGTGAAGAGGAGTGGCCAGCAGCCAAACATTCCATGTCCAAATATATATATGGTGACATTAGGCATATCTCTGACAGGCTTTAAAGCCAATACAGTCCAAGTCAGCTCTGGGGGAGGAATGGAACAAGGGTAATAAAAGACAGCCAAACCCAGGTGATCAATGACACTGGAAGTACAAGTATGCAGGAACTTCATGGTTCTGAAACAACAGGTCCCAGCCAAAGCCTGGAAGGACAAAGAACTCTCTTTCTAACCCAGGTAAAGAGGATTTGCAAAAAATATACAGGGTAGTAATAGTGATTATATAGTGAGGGATTATTCTATGTCATGCAGTTTACATGAACTCTCACAGGGTGCATTAAGAAACAGATACTCTCGCTCCCATTTCACAGATGAGAAAATGAGGCTTAGAAAAAAAAATAAGTACCCAGTGCTACACAGACAGCAAGTGGCAGAGCCATGGTCCAAACGTGGCACTCTGACTTACAGCCCCTGCTCTAGAAAATTAAACTCTACGCACCCCTCTACCACCCTTCCTCCACATCCCCTACCACCACCTGTACCCCACATCTCCCCCATCACCACCTAGAAGCCACAGGCTCTGTCAAAGATGTCAGGGTTTTAGCAAAGCTAGCTGATCAATAAGAATCATTAATAGGGAAACTGAGGCAGTTCCCACCCTGGGTGGTAAATTTGGTGAGAACCCAGGATCAAGTCTAATCCTAGCCCCATTTTCTCCACAGGCTGAATAGGCATTTTTGTCCAGATCAGGATTGCTTCAGGACTTGGGTGGTGAGCTGAAGAGTAAAGGCTAGAGTCCTTACGATGGCCTGCCAGGGCCTCCATGATCTGGCCCTGGTAGCTTTCTGATGTCACCTCCTTCTGGGCCACCTCCCTCTCAGCCACACTAATCATTTTGCTGATCTGTTAATAAGTCAAACACACTCCTGCCCCAGGGCCTTTGCACTGGCTATTTCTTTGGCCTGCATCTCTCTCCTCCAGATTCCCTCCACAAAGACAGGTACCTCTGCGTGTTTATCTCACTAATCTATCAGGCACCTACACAGTCTCTGGCACATAGTACATACTCAATAAATATGTGTTGAGTGGTCTTGGGCTGCCAGTAGCTTCCTAGAAAAGCCAGTCATTCTGCCACCTTTTTCTGCTAATTTCTTTATTCCCCTGCCAACCCTTCCACTGCCCTCTTCCCTAACTTGAGCTCATGTTTCCCTCCCAGCATGCCATGCCATAAGCACAAAGGGCCTGGTATTCCAACTCCTTAGTGGAAGTGTTACAGTGCTTTGTACTTTCATAGGTGTTGAGTGAGTATTTGTTGGAGAGATGGGATGAATATTACTCAGAGAGTAAAGAAGTCAGATAGGGATTTCAGGGGGCTTGGTGAAGGTTTTTTTTAACTTGATCTTGAAGGATAAGTAAGGATTCACCACGGTGACAAGGAAAAGAGTCTTTCAGGCAGCAGGAGCTGCTTGCATAAACACGTTATAACATGTCTCTCCCCACCCCCTTCCACTGCATATTTGCCCTTCTTTTAATAACAGGAACATAATTTTTCTTGACATGATTACCCCTTCCTCATTCCCATTCCATCCTCCATGGGTTGAGTCGACTTCACCTTCAATGTGACCTCAGCCTAGTGAATCAGAGTGTCGCATGCCTCTGCCTGCAGGGACTGGTTCAGGGGTGGGCACCGACCTGTCGTGGGGCAGGGAGAGCCAGGAACATTGCTTGAAGACACATTCGTGGTTTTAGTGCTGCTGAGTCTGAAGTAGTAAGGATGCGGACAAAGAGGGCAGCTGTCTGAGAAGGGCCAACCGAGGGAGTTTGCAAATGGACTCAACACCAATGGAGAAGCCAAGAGTCAGAGAGCAACCCAGAACTGATGAGAGTGTCCATTGTTGGGTTTGCCCCTGGATTTTCTGGGGGGCAGGGAGAGGGATGTTGGAAAAGAATTGAATTCTCATTTTTTCCCAAGCCATTTTGTGTTGAATTTTCTACTGTTTGTGATCCAAAGGTCCCGACTGACATAGGGAAGAATGTAATGTGTTCCAATAATAACAAACATTTAACTGTGAAGGACATGGAGACTATCCACTTTGATTTGCAGAAGAGGAAGCTGAAACCCAGAGAGAAGTGGCCCTTTGAGTGTCACATCTAGAGCAAGAAGGAGCAGGATGGAGTAGCAGAGCAGAAAAGGGGCAGGTCTTCGGGGAATGGAAGCAAGAGGTCACAGGCGTTTTACAGTCCTCACCTGGCTTGTAAGCGCAGGGGTTTGCAACCATGGAGCCAAGCTGAGTAGTATGTCCCTGACATCACCCACTTCCTTGTAAGAAGACTCCGTGACCACTCAGTGCATGACCAATAATGGCCTGGTGGCCAAAGCTAGTGTGACACAACTTGCCAGGTCTCTCGAAGCTTTCAAACTTGCTTTGTGTGATGAAGATGTGAAATTACAGACCTTTGCTTTATGAAACTGTTCTTTTAAATTAGAAAGGCCCTCACACAAATCCTGTACCAGTGCTTTCAATCATATATATTTTTAAAACTGCAAATGGAGGCCCACGATAGCTTTTGGAGCTCCATGCTTTTTTTTCTTCGATAGATGGATAGACAAGTGACTTATGCAGATGCGGTATATACATTCCGCACAATTTGACCATGGTTAAAGGGTATTTATATTCTGATGCAGATAAAATTGAACGTGTCAACACTAATGCATTTTTCGAGGAGAATCACTACTTTCACCATAATTTCCATGGAAAATTTGTGTGCACACGCAGTAATAGACACATTTATAACATCAAAAGGATTCAATTTTCTTTTCAATCATACCACAGTATGAATCGCTTTTCCTATTGAATTTAACAATGAAGCACATTACCAGAGTCTAAAGGATGGGACACTTCGTCTTGCTCTTATGAAAGTACGTCAAACAATGGGTAATACATCACACAATGTCTCGGGTTAACTGAGCCTTTACACAGGCTGGCTGCTAATTTGCTTGGGCCAGCAGAATGTCACTTTTATTTAATTTTGCCAATAAGATCAGCAGGGATCCAAACTCTGTTTAACTCCCAGTTATTAAAAGAGGTTTTTCTTGTTACACGGAGAACTCATTAATTCATGTCTCTCCTAATTCAGAATTTGAGGTCTTTGGAACAGGAGGTGGGAGGTGCTTTATCTCTGCTATGAAGGAAGCAATTTCATCCTGTACACCAGCTTCTGTGCAGACTACTTACGCTGCAGAAGAGACAAAGTCTTTCAAGGCCTTTAGAAGAATTTGATGTGTTAATTACAAATTGTTCCTACGTAGTTACCAGAGCAGATCATCTAAAGAACTCCAGTAGGGAAATCTTTGTTATCCCACCATCATTCATTCAATCATTAGGTTATTCATTTAGTCACTTAATCATCCATCCATTCACCGTCCCTACATCCATTCATTTACTCCGAATTTATTAAGTCCTTTCTATTTGTAGGGGCTGGAGTTTGGAGCTTGGGCTACAAAATGAAAAACACATCTCCCATTGAAAAGGCTTTCATAGTCTGGTGAGGGAGGCAAGCGGTTTGTGCTGAATGTTCCATTCACCCATGCTCTACCCCCACATCCTGAGATTCATTTTCTTCTCTTCTTGACCCAACTGAGTGCTCTGAAAGGCTACTGAACTTCAATGTGTTCTTCCCTTGCCTGCCGGCTTCTGGTTGGGTTTGGTCAACAGAAGGCACTGGGAGATCAGAGGCTGGAAGGACAATGAGATCAAGATCAGAGGTCAAACTCCTATCTGGTTACTCCCCTTCCTTGCCCTTTCAGCCCCGTGTGATAAGAGCTCCCCATCATCGCCAGGGCTGGGATTATTGTACTAGCTCTTGTTGGTTTCCCTAAGCCCTGACCACATCTTTGTAAATGCTTGCTTTTTACGAAACTTCCTTCAAATGAGGCTGGGGGGGCCCAGGGGAAAAAGAAGCAGAGGTGACAGAATTAGTTTTTCAGGTGTCATTCCCATTCTGGTCTGCAATCTGAGTAAGCAAATGGCATTTGCTTAAAAGAACAGATCTGTAATTTGGACTTTTCATAAATTTCAACTACTCTCTCCTAGCCAGTCCAAGAAGTTGAGGTCTCTTGTATAAAGGTTATCAGTTCTTAACGTTAAAAATGAGGACCTTCGAATGGGCGCTGAGATTTGGCATGATGGCTGAAGAGTAAATATAGATCGGGCTTTGCTCTATCTGAGGTTATCTTCTATAATCACTGACTTGTATCAAAGACCTCCTTTTGCCTTACTGGGAGGAAAAGAGCTGCCTGGGAGTTTGGAGCCTAAGGAGATGACCAGGTTCTGGGTGGCTAGATGTTCCATTGCCTCTCATGACTGTCAGTCCCTGCAGAGTTCGCATGAGGAAGGTCAGCGGGCCTAACTCTGTCACATTCAAAGAACCCATGGATTTCTGTAAAGCAGCTAATCCCTGAACATGTGTTTCTACTTTTCAGGCTTGTCTTCCGTCATTGTTATCATACAAATAATGTAAATTTGGAGGATTATTTTTCACACGTACAAGTAGCTAAAACCTTCATTAACAAATGTTTTTAGTTTGTTAAATGTTGTTAAATAAATCAGGCTAAAGATTTCTATGCCAATTAGATCAACTTGACCACAGATAAAGCTATTTAAAATGCCTCACAGCTGTACTGATATAACTGGGGTTAAACGTACACACTAACCTGTGAAATAAAAGGTTCGGCTTCTTGGTGCCTCTGTCCTGTGGTGGACTGTCTGAGATCAAGATAAGCCATTTAAGAAGGTCACCTCAAACAGAGAACTACAGAACTATCTTTCATGAATACAGATGCAAAAATTCTCAACTAAATATTAGCAAACCTAATCCAACAATACATTAAAAAAATCATACGCTACAATCAAGTGGGATTTATTGCCGGGATACAGCAAGGGTGGTTCAATATTCACGAAAAAATTAACGTGACATGTCACATCAATAAGAGAAAGAATAAAAACCATATAATCATTTTAATAGACACAGAAAAAGCATTTGACAAAGTACAATATCCATTCTCACTAAAAACCCTCTACAAAGTAGTTCTAAAGGGAACATACCTCAACATAATCAAGGCCTTCTATGAAGAACCCACAGTTAACATCCTACTCAATGTGAAAAACAGAGCTTTCCCCCTAAGGTCAGAAGATGTCCACTCTCACCATTTTTATTCAACATATTACTGGAAGCCCCACCCACAGCTATTAGACAACATAAAGAAATAAAAGGCATCCAGACTGTGAGGAAGAAGTACAGCTCTCACTACTTGCAGACGACAGGATACTATATATAGAAAACCCCAAAGACCCCATGAAAAAACTACTGGAACTGATAAATGAATTCCGTAAAGTCAATATACAGAAATCTGCTGCATTCCAATACAGTAATAATGAAGCAGCAGACAGTGAAATTGAGAAAATAATCCCATTTATAATTACCTCAAAAATAATAAAATATCTAGGAATAAACTTAACCAAAGACGTGAAAGGCCTGTACTTCGTAAACTATAAAACACTGATGAAAGAAATTGAAGATGATGCAAAGAAATGGAAAGATATTCCAAGCTCATTGATTGGAAGAACAAATACAGTTAAAATGTCCATATTGCCCAATCAATCTATAGATTTAATGCAATCCCTATCAAAATACCAACAGCCATTTTCACAGAACTAGAACAAACAATTCTAAAGTTTATTTGGAACCACAAAAGACCTTGAACGGCCAAAGCAAATCTTGAAAAAGAAAACTGGCGGTATCACAATTCCAGAATTCAAGTTATATTACAAGCAGTAGTAATCAAAATAGTATGGTACTGGCATATAAACAGACACATAGATCAACAGAATAGGACAGAAACCCAGAAATACACCCACAATTATATGATGAATTAATCTTCAACAAAGAAGAAATGAATATCCAATGGGAAAAAGGCAGTCTCTCCAACAAATCATTTGTGTTGGGAAAACTGGACAACAACATGCAAAAGAATGAAACTGAACCATTGTCTCACACCACAGATGGAAACAAACTCAAAATGGATTAGAGACCTAAATGTGAGACCTGAAACCATAACAATCCTTGAAGAGAGCACAGGTAGTAATCTCTGACATTAGCCATAGTAACATTTTTCTAGATATGTCTCCTAACACAAGGGAAATAAAAGCAAAAATAAACTAGTGGGACATCAAAATAAAAAAGTTTCTGCACAGCAAAGGAAACAATCAAAAAAACTGAAAGGCATCCTATTGAATGGAAGAAGGTATTTGCAAATGTCATATCCAATAAAGGGTCAGTATCCAAAATATATAAAGAACTGATACAACTCAATGCCCCCCCCCAAAATAATCTAATTAAAAGTGGGCAGAAGACATTAACAGACATTTCTTCAAAGAGGACATCCCGATGGCCAACAGATGCATGAAAAGATGCTCAACATCACTCATCATCAGGAAAATGCAAATCGAAACCACAATGAGCTATCACCTCACACCTGTCAGAGTGGCTGAAGTCAAAAACACAAGAAATAACAAGTGTTGGCAAGGATGTGGGGAAAAAGGAATGCTAGTGCACTGCTGGTGGGAATGCAAACTGGTGCAGCCACTGTGGGAACCAGTATGGAGGTTCTCAAACAATTAAGAATAGAGCTACCCTACAATCCCGTAATCTCACTACTGGGTATTTACCAAAAAATACAAAAACACTAATTCAAAGAGATACATGTACCCCCATGTTTATTACAGCATTATTTACAATAGCCAAATTATGGAAACAGCCCAAGTGTCCATCGATAGATGAATGGATAAAGGAGAGGTGGTATATATATATATATATATATATATATATATATATATATATACACACACACACACACACACTGGTGTATGTGTGTGTGTGTGTGTGTGTGTGTGTGTGTATATATATATATATATATATATATATATATATATATATATACCAGAATATTATTCAGCCATAAACAGGAATGAAATCTTCCCATTTGCAACAATGTGAATAGAGCTAGAGAGTATAACGCTAAGCAAAATAAATCAGTCAAAGACAAATATACAATCTTACTCATATGTGGAAGTTAAGAAACAAAATAAATAAACAAAGGAAAAAAAGAAAGAATGAAACCAAAATACAGACTCTTAACTACAGAGAACAAACTGATGGTTACCAGAGGAGAGGTGGAGGTGATGGGGGAAATGCGAGATGGGGCTGAAAAAGTACATTTACCATGATGAAAAAAAATCAAATTTAAAAGAAAGAAGGTCATTTCAACAGCTAGGCAGGGAGGCTGGTAGGTGATATACTCATGTGGCTCTTTGACACAGGGAAAGATTTGAAGTAGTCATTTGAAAACAGCCATTCAGAGGGGAAATAATTTTACACAAGCCCAACAGCCAATGTGAAAATATTTATCTTTTTTATCCCGACGGACCTTCGCATCCAAGCAGTGGTCATTTGCTCTGTGGGTGTCTGGGTCTCATTTCACCACTGGACATGGCTGCAGCACCAGGAAGAGGCAGGATAAACCAGGAGGGTGTCAGAGTGCCCTGTGAAGGCTTTTCGAGTCAGGGGCCACTGCTGTCCCGTTCTGCCTCGCACTACTCTGCCCTGCTCACCATGTCCAAACCACTTCGATTCTGTCTCCTCCATGGATGAGCCAGACTCCTAGTGAATTAGGGTCTTTGCAGGGGCTATTTTCTCTTTCTGGAATGTTCTCCTCTCTTCCTCCACTGGCCAACTTCTGTTTATCCTTCAAGTCTTGGTATAAAATGTCACTGCCTCAAGTAACATCCCTCCCTCCCCATGACGACTCTCACTTGGCCAAGACTCCCCAGTTCACACTCCCACAGACCCCACTTTTGCCCTTCTTAGCATTGATCGCAGTTGCACTTGAAAACTTTGTAGTGTGCTGCTGTGTTTAAAGCCCTATCCCTCATTTGATTATAAGTATTAGCTGGAGTTGTGTCTCTTTTTCACCCAAGTTCGATACCCAGCGTGTGGTCTGCTTGCAGGTGCTAAATACATATTTGCTGAATTACTGAATACATCAAGGCATCTTTCTTGTCCTCTGATTCCCACAGCTAACCTTCACCCTATAGCTTAGAACTGGAACTCCACTCAGATGCTCTTTGGATTGTTGTAAGAATTGCATTCTATGTTACGTAGGAACAGGTGTGTCACCAAAGTCCTGCCTTTCACCACATGAACTTGAAGGAATGGGGCAAAAGGACATAGAAAGAGAGAGCAGATAAATATAAAACAGTACATGAAAGCCTATGGGTATGCCTCTGAAGGCAAATGCATGCATTTCCGTCCATGCTTGGGTATCACTTAGGGTGGACTTCTGAGGGATATCCATTCTGCAAGGTTCAGAGGTGAGGAGGGTAGCTTCCCACCTTCAGGTACAAATATTCCAGACAAGCCCAGAGGCATGGTGTGGATGAAGGGACATGTCGAGAGGAGCCACCGAGTGAACCGGGGACAAATCCCTCAGAGCACAGAGTTCGATCTTAGAGTTCACAGGAGGGAAAGAGATATCCCCCAGGTGGCATCCCCAAGTCAAAGCTTGAAAGACAGGAGTAAAATTTCCCAGTCCCAATAAATTCAGAACCCTAGACTTCTTGTGATAGAGGGGTCTTCTGTGGAATGTCTCCCTGCAGGGCTGGGGGGGAGGGGTGTGCAGTGGAGAAAGATAATGAACAATGGGGGTAAGATGAAATCAGTATGAACAACCGAGAGATGGAAAGCCAAAAACAAACAAGAAAAAGGATTTTCAAGTGACTATTGCCCCAGTGTTCTTCGTATTTAGAATTTTGGGGAGGACTACGGAGCCCAAAAGCCCAACGTCACCATGCAGTGTATGTGCCTGTGGATACGTGTGTGTACACCTGGGAAGAAGTTTACACTGGTCGTGCAGGTTCACGGGCATATATATCCATGTGTAGTGAAGACACACGCATGCATTGACACACAAGTAGCTGGGGGTGTTTTCTACACACGCATGTGCACGCAGGTGCTAAAGGAATAACACCAAAGCTCAGGATACTGCAGGATTTCTTATTCTTCAGAGATCCTGGCCATCACACGCTGTTTTCCGTGTTGTGGTAAGATTTTATATCCTGATCTCAACTGATCCATAATGTCCCATGAAGTTCAAATCAGATAAATCCTCTGAGGTTCCCTGAGGTGATGTGACTCATCCATGTCACAGAGCTACCAAGTGACAGGGCTAGGCCTTGAACCTAGGTCTCTCCACCATGGCAAGTAAGGCTGATAAGGACCTGGACACCAGGTAGCACGTGGCCCAGCGCACTAAATCCTGCAGCCTGGCCGGGCCTGGACACTGACCTTCCTTCAGTGTGGTTTCTGAGATGTCCCCACTTTGCTTCTGAAATTATAGCAGTCTACACCACCTTGGTCCAAACAGAACAGAGTCTCCCTTGCCAGAACAGCAGTTCCTGAGGGCAGGGGGCTCCTCCTCTCTTTCATCCCCTACTGCCCGCCCCCTCTTACCCCACCCTGCACAGCCCCTGTCACGGAGTAAGAGTTCAGTAAATACTGATTGAATAATGGATGAAGGAGTAAATAGATGGTAACGCTTCCCTAAATTCTAACATATTTTTAAAGAAATCCCATCTAATATGTTTCAAGTATGCCTCGCAACTAGCTAACATATAAATTCCTGAGGGGACCTGCTTTAACACAAAAAGATGAGCATAATTTGTAATTAGCATATCAAGCACATTAGAGGCAATAGAGTCCCCCTCCAGTTCTTGTTTATATTTCTTGTTAGCTTCGTAAACACTTTCTTCAGTCAGAACAAACAGACTTCCATCCAGCCCAAGTCAAATGATGATTCTTTCTTTTAAGTAAGCTCCCAACACAGGGCCCGAACCCATGACCCAGAGATCAAGCCCTGAGCCAAGATCAAGGGTCAGACGCTTAATCAACTGAGCCACCCAGACACCCCGTAGCCAAATGATTATAAGTGCTCCCTTACCAGGGCCCTGGCAGGGGTCATTTTTCACGGTGGACCAGGGATGCCTTCTCCAGCTCCCCAAGGTCAAGGTCAAGCATTACCCTGTCGTCAGCTGTCCCTCCCCCAAGCCAGATACATGGGCACTATTCCAGCACTTCTGCACACTCCTGAGTAGGAGGAATCCAAAGTAGGGCTTCTGTGATTTTTCACAGGATAAAACACCTCCGTTTCCTGCCATGGGAATTCCCCACACCTCCCCGCATCTGGAGAAAATAAGCGGATTGGCCCTGCAGGGACCCAGGCTGGCAGAGGCTGGCAGCATGCTCGGAGCCCTGAGCCAGGTTGGCATCCCATGTCCTGTCATGGACGGGTGGGCTCGTGAGGAGAAGAGGGTCGGCCTTTACCGGGGGGCGGGGGTGGCCTGAACACCACTCCCCCAGGTCAGAGGTTTCAGACACCAGGGGAAAGGCAGAGGGAGGAAGGCAAAGAGGCTAGGGGTGAGGGGCTCAGGACCCGGACGGTGTGGCCATGGAAAAGTGTTCCAAATGCTATGCGCATGTCATCATCCACCTACAAAATGAGGCTGACCGATAATATTTAACTCACGGGGAGGATGAAGTGGGATCGAGTAACCATTAACCTTGTATCTGGTCACTTCTGGCTTTTGATTTGAAAACTATGCCTTTAGCAGCCCCAGCTTTTCCTCCTAACCCAGTTTGTAAGAATATGTTCTAAGTACTGTTTCCAGTTTTTTAACCTTGTCTCATGGGAACTTCTCAACTTCACCTTCTCGTGTAACTGCAATCTGATGCAGCCCCATGCCTCCCGGTCACCTCCATGTCACTGCCCTGGGTGAGACAGCGTGGAGTGCGCCACGGCAGCTCTGAGGCTGGTCAGGCTGGGCTTGGATCCTGGCTCACTCACTGCCTGGATGACCACGAGCCATGGGATTTCACCTCTCTGAGCCTTCATTTCCTCAGTGGTGAAACGACAAAAATAATCCCCACCTATCCATTCATCCATCCATTCTTGTAACATCTATGGAGCATTTGCTAGATGCTAAGTGCTGTTCTAAGTGCCAGCACAGAATTCTGATCTGCCTCCAAGGGGCTTAGGCTCTAGTGGAGGACAACAAATTATAAAAAAAAATAATAATAAAGAAACAAAAATATATATATTATATAGAGAGTTTACACACACACACACATATATAAAATATAGTACACTGTGTGTATATATGTATATAATATAGTACACTGTGTGTGTGTGTGTGTGTGTGTGTGTGTGTGTGTGTACACATATACATAGCCGTAACTACAAAGGAGGAAAGAAGAAAAACAGAGAAGGGGACATGGAGTGTTATAGAGAGCTGCAGTTTGCGCCCCTCTCAGAAGATGGCCTATGTGAGTACAGACCTGAAGGATGAAAAGGGCCAGCCATGCAGGCATCTAGGGTAAAAACATTCCAGGCAGAGGAACAGCAAGTGCAAAGGCCCTGAGGTGGGAGTGAGATTGAGACTGGTGTGTGTGACCACAGAATGGAGGCCAGCGTGGTGGTGCAGAGCAGAGTGCAGGAGTGAGGACAGAGCCCCCTGAAGTGAGGCTACCTCACAACATTTTTATTGAGGAGTACGTGAAAGAACATGTATATGAAATGTGCCAAGCACACAGCAGGCATTCAATGAAGAATTCCCTTTTCCCACTCATGGAGCAAAATAATTAAAAAACCTAGCTGGAATTGCAAGTTGCGGTTCCAAGAAAGTTGAAGCGAGGGCCCTCTCTCCCTTCCCCTGGGGTCTCAGCCACTCCGCGTGCTCTGCTCGACGGTGGCCGTCCCTTACCTGCCTTCCTCTGTGGCAGCCACTGCGTTGACTCCAGCTGGCTTTTTGGCTCTCATCCTGTGCTGCCCCATCCCAGAGCTGCTCGGTCCCCACTCAGCCTTCACGGCAGCCCCTTTCGGTCTCAGCACGGCCTTTCTTGGCATGTGTGATACTGTGATTTATAAAGCCACAAGTTATGGGGATTTGCCTTCCCCATGTAGGCTCCCCAGTGTAGCAGTCGGTTCCTCTCCCCACTCCAAGCCTCCCTCCTTCCAGAGACCAAGGTTTGGATCCCCGCCATGTCTCCACCGTCCCTACCTTCTTCCATGTGGCCTCTTCTCTACATTGAGTTGTGGAGTTTGTTCTGCCACTCTTTGGGTCATTTTCTGGGTTATTTATACTGATATGAGAGTTATCTAGATGTATCCACGGGACAAGGAGAGCTTTCAGGCCTCCTACTCCTACTCTGCAGTCTTCCCGAGAGATCCACCCAACTGATGATGCCATGATTTATAAGAAATACATATATTTGATCATTTAAATGACCCAGTGATCTAAATGACTATATATATATATATATTTTCCCCCCTTGCCTATATTTGGTCTTCACAGCTCCAGGCTCACAGCTCCTAAAGCCCTTAGAACTTCCTGAGTAGTAAGAGCAATGGGGGCAGCTTTTGTGATAATATTTGGTCTCTTGTCCTCAGTTCCTTAAAAAAAAAAAAAAAATCAGAGCCATAAAGGTGAAATGGGTGTCTTGCTACTCATAGCAAGCCCCCTTGCACCATAAGTGGGTTTATGTTAATGAGGTGACTTTTGGAAGACACCTAAGGATGGGGGCTGGTTGCCAGGAGAACCAGCCATGATTAGAGGGTCAGAACTTTCAGTCCCAATCCGATTTCCAGGGAAGGGAGAAACGCTGGAGGTTGAAACAATCGCCGATGCCAATGATTTACTCAACCATGCCTGTGTAATAAAACCCCCCAAAAAAGGGCTTGGAGAGTTTCCACATTGGGGAACCAGAATACTTCCTCATGCCACCCTGCCAAAACCCCAAACTCCAAGAGGACAGAAGCTGATTTGTTCAGAAGCTTGCCCTTCCCTTTAACGTCCTTTGTGATAAACTGGTCATCTAGTGCGTAAACACATTTCCTGAGTTCTGTGAGCCATTCTAGCAAATTAATTGAACCCAAAGAGAGGTTTGTGGGAACCTGTGATTTATAGCCTGTTGGTCAGAAATGCAGGTGGCAACCTGGACTTGTGAATGGTGTCTGAACTGGGGGGCAGTCTTGTGGGACTGAGCCTTTGCCCTGTGGAAGCTAATGCTATCTCTGGGCAGATAGTGTCAAAACTGACTTGAACTATAGGACACTCAGCTGATGTCAGAGAATGACTTGGTGGTGGTGGGGGGGCCCATTCCCACCCCACCCATGGTGGAATTCAGCGCTCAGAACACCTTTAAGCCTGAAAGTGGAGATGCTGGTAATGCCATTTTGATGCAGGCTGTGCTCAGGGTGGGGTAGGAACCAATGTGCAATGATGATATCTGTTCTACCCATAACTTGATAAAGGAAAATGAGGAGAAGGGGGCCACGTCAAAATGTCCCTAGCACTAGACAGCAGCAAGGCTGCCTCTAAATGGCTGAATTAAAAGGTCGCTGCCCTTTTGAATACACCTTTGTCCGCTTGAGCCACCCGTACTTACAGACTCCTCAACTCTCCCATCCACCTGACAGACCACAGTCTGTACTCTGAGCAAGGGAATCATGACAGATGGACCATGTGGAAACAAGTAGACAGTGGAGCTAAAAAGAATGTATTGCTAATTTTTAGAACTGAATAACTATTATCTCTTTTAATCTCACAACAACCTTGTGAAATAGAACCTCTTGATATTCCCACTTTACAGAGAAAAGCACTGAGGAGCAAAGAAGTTAAGTAATAAGCCTGAGACCCTGGGATCACATAGCTAGGAAGTAGCAGAGTTGAGGCTCAAGCCAGTTCTGTCTGATCCCATAAGGCTTTCTTGCACAGAGCCACCTCTCTGCAGAAAAACACTGAGGGGTGTTGACACAGCTCTCGAGCCTTCAGGCTTCTACGCCCCTAGTCCTAGAACTAAGCTAGAGCTCTGGAGAGCTGGGGGAAATCAATAAATCAAGTATTGATTGAGTGTCAGCTGTGTGCTCAGAGCTAGAGAATTTAAAAGGAAAATGTTCTGTTGCTTGCACTCAACAGACTCTAGAAAAGCCTTCACCACGGGCATAGAGTAGAGACGCGGATGTGCACGAGACACCAGGGAGGGCTTCCCGTCGAGCTCACACAGGAGCTGGCTTCTGATGGTGACAAATGAGCGGGAGGGAGGTGAGCTAGGGCACAAATGCAAGGGTCAAAATGCTGTGTGGGGCATGACGGAAGCGAGGGGAGCAGCTGTGCCTATCCCGGGAAACAGGGCACTGGTAAGAGGGTCACCTGCAGAAGCAGCAAGTGTTGCAGGCACCGTGGTCTGAAGACACACTGTAGCTGAGCCAGGCGCTGTGACATCTATCTTGTCATCCTCACCTCAGTGCGGCCAAGCAGTTTGAGTTATCCCTACTAGAAGAGGAGACAGCAAAGGCTCTCAGTGCTGAGGGGACTTGCTCGAGTTCTCATGGACTCTAAGAAAATCCTGGTGCAAACACAGGTGTCCTCACTTCAGATCCTCAGGACTCAGGTGGCACAGCACTGTAGCAAAAGACCAGACAATGTGTGGGGGGTTGGGGAGGTGAGGCACAGAAGAAAAAGGGGGCTGCTGATTTCCTGTTATAACCTGGGAGAGGCTAGGGACCAATGAAAGTCAGAATAAAAAAATGCTGTCCTGCAGGGAACTAAGAGGAAAAGAAAATGTTTAAAAGGGGGGCAACAAAGAAAAAAAGAGAGGAACATGGAGAAGAGGAGAAAGATGAAAACAAAGATGGAAGAAGATGGAAGAGAAGAGGCAGAAGGTAAAAGGGGGGGGGGGGGCGATGAGGATGACACAGGTACTCCTGCCCTTGAGTTGAGGCCCAAGGAAACCCTTTGCCCCAACCTGTGGCACACCCACCACCAGGTGGCACCAGTGAGCCTGTCCTCTTCACCAGTGCAGCTTCTAGAGCTGGAGTTGATTCCAGTTCACGCACTGGCCGGATAAAAAATGGTGGGCCTCTGCCACATTACTGAATAAAAAGCTTCTGCACAGCCAAGGAAACAGTCAAAAAAACTAAGAGGCAGCCCACGGAATGAGAGAAGATATTTGCAAATGACACTACAGATAAAAGACTGGTATCCAAGATCTACAAGGAACTTCTCAAACTCAATACACGAGAAACAAATAATCAAATCAAAAAATGGGCAGAAGATATGAACAGACACTTTTCCAATGAAGACAAACAAATGGCCAACAGACACATGAAAAGACGTTCAAAATCATTAGCCATCAGGGAAATTCAAATCAAAACCACATTGAGATACCACCTTATGCCAGTTAGAATGACAAAAACTGACAAGACAAGAAACTTGTTACAAATGTTGGAGAGGATGTGGAGAAAGGGGAACCCTCTTACACTGTTGGTGGGAATGCAAGTTGGTACAGCCACTTCGGAAAATGGTGCGGAGGTCCCTTAAAAAGTCAAAAATAGAGCTACCCTATGATCCAGCAATTGCACTACTGGGTATTTACCCCAAAGATACAGACATAGGGAAGAGAAGGGCCATATGCACCCCCAATGTTCATAGCAGCATTGTCCACAATAGCTAAATTGTGGAAGGAGCCAAGTGGATTAAGAAGATGTGGTCCAGGGGCGCCCGGGTGGCTCAGTCGTTAAGCATCTGCCTTCAGCTCAGGGCATGATCCCAGCATTCTGGGATCGAGACCTGCATCAGGCTCCTCCGCTGGGAGCCTGCTTCTTCCTCTCCCACTCCCCCTGCTTGTGTTCCCTCTCTCGCTGGCTGTCTCTCTCTGTCAAATAAATAAATAAAATCTTAAAAAAAAAAAAGAAGAAGAAGATGTGGTCCACATATACAATGGAATATTTCTCAGCCATCAGAAAAAATGATTACCCAACATTTGCAGCAAGATGGACGGAACTGGAGGAGATTATGCTAAGTGAAATAACTCAAGCAGAGAAAAACAATTATCATATGGTTTCACTCATTTATGGAACATAAGAAATAGCAGGAAGATCGGTAGGAGAAGGAAGGGAAGAATGAATGGGGGGTAAACAGAAGGGGGAATGAACCATGAGAGACTATGGACTCTGGGAAACAAACTGAGGGCTTCAGAAGGAAGGGGGCGTGGGGGATTGGGACAGGCCAGTGATGGGTATTAGGAGGGCACATATTGCATGGAGCACTGGGTGTTATACGCAAATAATGACTCGTGGAACATTACATCAAAAACTAAGGATGTACTGTATGGTGACTAACATAATAAAAATTATTATTTAAAAAAAAGAAAAGAGAAATAAAAAATAAATGGTTGGCCCCAACAAGCAATTGGGGAGAGCTTTATTATATTGGGTGAGAGCCTGGTTATTTAAATTTCTCTGCCCTGCACACTTATATGATCCTTTAAGACTTCAAAGGGAAAAACCAGGCTGCCCGACTATAGTCTGGCTTCCTCCTAATAATCCTGTGACCTTAGGTAAATTACCTCACCTCTGGTAGTCTTGGTTTCCTCATCTATAAACCTGTCTTATATGTGAAAAAGCCTACATGCAAGAGATAGTGTGTTCTAAGTACTGGACACAGATTTCAAGGAAACCATGGGCAGAGATAAGACAAAGAAGAGACCAAAGAGATAGGGAGGGAACAGACCATGAAAAAAAAAGAAAGCCATTTTTAAGGAGTCTGTACATTAATGGGGATGGCTGGAAATTGAAGGCTTTTGATTGGGGATGGGGAAGAAAGTATGGGACAGTCCTAAGGGCTTAAAGGAAGAGAATGGGAGGGGGGTTTGGAAAGCACGCGCGCGCACACACACACACACACACGCACGCACACAAACTCGATTATTTAAGTAACCCTGCAGGAGTAGGAAGAAAAGAGTCTAATCAGGAAAGAATGCTCATCAGTCAAGAACTTCAGAGTAAGTAAGGACTATCCCTGGATTGGGTCCCATCCCAGGACCTTTCCTACAATAGGCTTGTCTCTCAAAGTAAAGTAAGACTTGGTCCTAATGTGGTGCCCAATATGGAGGCAGAAGGAAGATGCCTTCATTCTGAGGCAGGCCTGGAATGAGGATGAGGAAGGCTGCCAAGACCCAGGGATACAGAAGCTCAGAACAGCTTCCTATGCGACCAGCAGGTACAGGGGGACCCCAATAAGGAGCTGGGCATACTTTGCTTGGGAAAGCTGGCCTGTCTCCTGTCGTGACCAGAAAGATCACCTATGTTTCCAGCACCAGGAGTTCTATGATAGGATGTGGTGGCAAGTTCATGGAACCAGAAGTCAGGACTCTCCGAGTTTCAATTCCTTTGTCTCAGAACAGCTGTATTGATTTTAGGCAAAACCTCCTTCTCAGAAGGCTCTGGCATTGCCATGTTTAGAATGAAAGATTAGTCTGATTCAGAAAATTCTGATTTCTTTTTTTAATCGCCGAGGATCTCTTATTCTCACCAACCCCCACAAAATCGCACGTCTAAAATTTTTAGTTTGCAAGTGCATCAATTATATAATAATGTATTTTTAGTTTTATAAATCAAAAGTAGCTAAAACTGGGTTTAATTTGGATATTGGTATGGCATCACTGTCATGTAAGTCAACACCCGAGAGGTCTATGTGACCCAACAGTCAATCAAATGTTTGATCAGTATGAGATAACCAAGGTGACCATATTCATCTGATGTCTGTCCAGTTCAGAGTCAAGACCGTCCACAATGACTATGGATTGAATGGATAAGGGGATGGATGAATAAATGAATGAGCAAAGGAACAAATGAAGTAACAGCTTGTGTGATTTGCAACCAAAACGAGCTAGAGGTCCCATCTCTGTCTCTGTGTTTTTGTCTGGATGGGCCCAGGAAAAGCTATGCTGGGAAACAAGAGCGCATGACTCTGTGGCTCCATGAGGTAGCTTTTTTGCTTCTGGAAGGTTGCCCCATACCACAATCAGTCTTGTTCTCAACTCTACTTCTTAGCCCTAGGATCACAATCACTGAAATTCCGTGCCTTCACGTTTCTCCCCAACATCTTGCAAGAAGGGCTGCTGAGGCTTCTCTTCCACTGTCCGGGTCTCCCGCACCGATCTCACCCAGTCTTGCCCCTCATCCCTCCTGTGACTGCGTATCTTGCAAAGCCAAGCACTGTGGGCTCCTTTGAAGAATGAGCGTGTGGCTGCAGTTGTGTCCCAGGTGATGCCAGCTCATTATTCTCCCTCACGTTATTAGTGCTTGGGCTCAGGCTGATGTGTTTCTGATGAATGAGGCATTTGTTCTGCACCACAAAACAACTGAAGAATACCCTTCTCATTCCAATGAATTGTGTCACAAAGTTAATTATGAGATGACCTTCCCTGGTTCCAGGCAGAGGAGACCAGGTGTCCAAGCCTCACCTGACAATTGACTTCCAGAAATCTTGGCAGAAGAAAACAAAGCCTTAGAGGCATCGCGAAGGGGCACCTAAGACCTGAGTCTGACATTCAGAGCCTCAGATCTCATGCTGCTGCATGCTCTCCGCCCTGGAATCAGAAGCTAGTGTCCCTTTCTTCTCTGTCCCTTCGCTTCCCTGTCATCCCTCCTCATGTGGGGCAGCATGGCAGAAGAGAAAGCACAGCCTTACCTTCTGACAGATCTACACTCAAAACCCATTCGATCTTTAGCTCGTCACTTAAGGTCTCTTACAGGGGAAATGATACCCACCACACAGCCCTGTGGTCAGAGCTCTGGGGTATAATGTAGGGTGTGGGGAGTGCAGAACCTGGAGCCTAGCAGGACCCTCCTCCTGACTGTCCTTCCTCTTGTTGGACCCGGCTGAGAGCTCTCACGGTTTCTCTATGCAGAGTCTCCCACCTATTCTGAGCCAACAAGCCAGGGGACTGCAGTCTGTGCAGATCATGAAAGAGAGCCAGGGCAAGAGCTGGCGGACATCCCTGAGGCCAGAACCTGGCCGCCGCCACAGCACTAACCGAACATCTAGGAAGTGCCTTCCTTCTGAGGGCCACGGGATGTGACTTTCGAGTGCTCACAGAAAGAAGGCTCCATGTTCCTTGAACAAAGGTTTGGCCAAAGATCACTAAGCCCCATGCCGTTGGCACACCTGAGGCTCAGAGGAAGGGTAGGAGGGGTTCACTTCAGGGTTGAGATCTGGGGCAGCAGGTTGGTCTAGCAGAGAAGACCCAACCTTGTGTTTACTGAGATGACTCCTCAGTGAGGAGTTCTCTAGAAACGATCCCTTTCACAACATGGGTTCAAAGGAACTAATGCTGGGGAGTCCTCCAGGCACCGGGCAATGAGCCATGCACCCCACACGCTTCATCCTTACCGTAACCTGTGTTCTGTCTTGGAGGAGCGATTTTCCTCATTTTGCAGATGTGGCGTCACAGTACCAGTACCAAAGAAGTTAACTCATTTTCCCAGGCCATCCTGCAGTCAGGTCAGATTCGAACTCTGCAACTTTCTTGGAATTCTCCTTTGAGCTGCACATTTCTCAGAGACCCCATTGCAGACTCACTTCTAGTGATGCTGGAACTCTCCCTGTGTCCTGATGCAGAACATCAAAGGGTTCTCTGCCTCCCCTTTGCTTTTCAATTATGCAGAAATACTAAGAGCTGCATGACAAACTCTAACTATTGAACCACATGGCCAGAAGCCTAAGACAGCCTACAGTTGTTAAGGGAAATCACAGGTGTAAACAAAGTACGAAGTACGATGCTTGGGCAGACCTGCAGAGCAAAGACTCCAAGACTAACTGAGAAGAGTCATTTGAGTGTTCATGTTGAGGTCATAGGGGCTGGCAATTGGGATGAGGAGGTGAAAGGCCAAATCTGAAGGGCTGGGGGTGGGGATGGGGTGTTCCCGCAGTTATGCAAGTTCAGAGAATGGCAATGCATGGTGAGCAGGGGCTCAGGTTCTACGGAAGACAGAATCTCTGCTCCCCGTCTTGCCAGCTGAATAGCCCAGAGAGGTATTTGTTAAACATTTGCCTCTCCATTTGTGAAACACAGGTGGTTCTAGTTCCTCCCTAATCACGAGGATTCAAAGGTATCCTGCCTTAAAATGCTCCGCACAGAACCCGGTGCATGGGAAGACCCAATATGTAGGCTGTGATGATGATTTCCGGAAGCTGCTGTGGCTGCAAGGCACCAGCCAGGCGTGGGAAAATCTGCATGCCTGAGTTGGGGTAAAATGAATTCAGGTACACTGCAGCACACTTCTGATCCTAAGAGGCCTGGGGATGGGAATAAGATCATTGACAGCACAGAATTCTGTCCTCCGGGATAGTGGTTCCTTTAGTAACCTGGTGGCCGCCATGGGGGGAGTTTGCTAGCCTTGCTCTATACCATCCACCCCCCCCCCGCAGCTGTATTTTTCCCTGTAATGCTGGGGCTCACCCTGACACTAGTGGTATGAACACTCTGTGCAAGTGGAACACCTGAGCACTAGATCTAGTGACAGACCATGGCAGTGGGCCTCGGTGGAGTGGCTGGAAGGGAGGACAGATGTTGGCGATGCTGATGGATGCAGCCTGCTGCCTTCCCCACCTCCAGGCCCATTCACTCGGGATCCATAGGGCATCACGGATAGATTTCTCATGTCCTCTCTTCCAACTGCCTCCAAGCCCCCAGCTTCAGAGGGAGGCAGGGATTTGTTGAGGCACATTCATCAAACCAGTGGAATCACTTCTGTTCATTTCTGATTGGATTCATAAATTTGTTTTGCCACAGTCGTCTCATGCCGAGAGTTGACAAGCTCTTCCTGAATTCATGAATTTGGGAGGAAATGAACCAAAGGGACTGAAAAGCCCAATTTTGAACTGAGCTGTGGTATGTGTGTCTGCAACTTTCATTAACAATTTCAGGAGAAGGATTACAGAGCTGTGAAAAGGACCAGCACATCGTTGAATTGGGACATCTGCACTAGGCATTAACCCATTTCAAAAATCTTACACAGAAATAAGCAAGCATACAACCAGAGACTTATACCTATCTTTCTAGTCTGTCTGCATATCCATCTACTTAACCAAGTAAACTAATGAATTTCATTCATCCACTTAGCAAATATTTATTGTGATCTGTCCTACATTAGACACTGTTTTTGGTGCTTGGCGTACATGAGCAAAAAACACAAAAATCCCTCCCCTTCGGTTGGATTGTAATGTACGTGGAGCTTACATTTTTGAGCAGGGAAAGGAAAATATGTCTGTCTGTATATCTGCCTGTCTGATTTCTCAGATGTCCTTACCAATTTTTTACCCTTGCCACAAATTACCACCACTTTCGATCCTTTCTTATATGGCATATTAGTGTCATTAGAATCTTCTGCAGTGTCAGGTGGGGCTAAACCTGAGTGCCCTTCAAATTACCTGGGATGTTTGTGAAGCACAGAGATTTAAAGGACTCAACCCAGTACTAGCAAGCCAGAATTTCCAAGTGTAGATCCCGGGAGCCTTTCTTTTGGCCCTGCCCCAAGGGTCTTCTGAGGTAGACACGTAGAAACCAGTACAAAATGGGCATTTGGGAAACAATGGGGTGGTGAAAAGTCCAGAGACTTTAGAAACATAGTCATAGATATGAATCCTAGTTCTATGTTCTGTTGACAGTGTAACTAGAAGCAAGTCACACGTTTCTGAGTCTCAATTTCTTCATCTGTAAAATGGGGGCAACAATGTCTACCTAATGGTAGAGTTGAAGAAAGTAAATGATGCAACATGTTTCATGCAGTCAACCCATCACTGGCACATGGTAGGAACTTGGTAAGTTCCTTCCCAACCCTAACTAGGGGGGAAAAAAAAGTTTTTCTATTATATCTTAATTGGGTAATACTTTGTCATCTGCACGCACGCGCGTGCGTGTGCGTGTGCGTGTGTGTGTGTGTGTGCGTGACAGAGAGAGAGAGTATGTGTGATTGTAGGTAAGTGGGCTTACATATTTACCTGGCTGATAAGGAAACAGCACAAAGGGTGCACATCCTGATTTCATATTTCTTGAATATCTACCGAGTTGTTTCTGCTAAAATCTGAATACTGGCTCAGTATCAGCCAGTGTACCCAAAATATTTTCACAAAGTCAGAACTTTAGGGATTAGCTGGTAGTGTTAACATCTGACCACTAATTAAAATGGTTCATTTCTCTGTATCGTTTTAGTTCTTAGCCAATTACTTTGATGGGCATTAAATTTAATAATATGAACATCATGCATTTGTATGTTACTTTATAATTTTTTGAAATATATTCACATATCTTTGGATCTTCACAATTACCCTGGGAATTAATCAAGACAGATATAATTATTCTAATGCTACAGATGAAAATACTGAAATCTGTGGAGGTGAAATAATATGCCCAAGTTCCACTGAGTTAGAGGCAAAGCTTAGACTAGAACCCAGACTAGCCTCGGGCCACTGTTAATACCAGATATGGCCTGCCAGAGACCTAGACCCTCTAAGGAAGACAGGCCCTACCTGCTAAATGGGCTTCCGGTTTTACTGAGAGTACTGAGAGCCTGCAGGCCATCAGAGCCCACAGGCTTACTTTCTGAGGAGAAAAGGGAACGATGGGGCGTGCATCATAGCAATATAAACGCCACGCAGAATTAAAAGATAAAAATTATAAGGAAACACAAGAAAGGGGCAGTCTAAATGGAAAGCACTCCCTATATAACTGGGTCACCAGTGGTGAAACATCAAGCCAGGGGAAACTGGGCCACCATAGCGCAGATGCCTCTTTTCCATGATTACTGTGAATGTAGCTAGTGAGCCGTGGGGCAGCCTCCAAGGTGGAGTTCTGATAGTCTGAATAAAGCCCCTCATAACCCACGGGTTTACCCAAGAAGGAGAGCTAAGCTATGAGTCAAGTAGATATTTCAGTTATTGGGCACTGAATCCAAAACTTTAAACCAAAGAAGTATGCATCATTTGGGAAATCAAGGAGTTGGGAGTATCCCTAAGCAAGTAACAGGTCACTCTCATGAAGACACTGCACTTCAAAGACTGAAGAGGCAGGTTATAGGTTGAAAAGACTTGACTCCTTTGCTGCTTTTTTCAAAAGAACTGTTTTAGGAGTCAGTGAAGTTATAGCTGTGAGATTATAACTAGGATACAAAGTATATTAGTATATTATACATTCAAACATATATATTAGTACACATGAAGTATCAGCTGGAGAGATGGTCCAGTCAACCTTGTTGGTCTCTGAGCTCTTTTCTTTGCTCAAAAGTCATTCCTTGGTGGGCAGCCTGGACAGCTGTGCACCTGTCCAGACCTCAGGAGGGTCATGTGTGTGCTGGAAATGGGCATCAGGCGGAAGGGCACAGTGACCAGAGGCTCATCCATAGCCAACAAAATGGGAGCACGTAGAGACTGGGCCCAGAGCAGAAAGCACTGACAGCAGATTGTCTACCTTCCTAGGAAAATACCACTGGGCTGGAAAAAGTCAAAGAGAATTGAAGAGAAAGGAAGGGGAAGTGAAAATAGAAACTGGGATGAGAGATGGAATGCAGGCTAAGGAAACATTCAGTAGAGAGAAAGATTAGGAAAGAAAGAGAAGAGAAGGAAAAAACTGAGAAAGAGAAAAAGAGGAGGATCACTGATGCAAAGTCTAGAAGGAAGAGAGACTCTAAAAAGAAGAGAGAATCTGGGAGCAAGGGAGAAGAAAAGAATCCAGGAGAACACCAAGGCAGGAAATTCAGGACTCCAGGGTTCTCGAACAAGGTTTGCCACCCACCCACTCTGCAACAGTTAGCAAGTCATCCCTTACTACCCCCCCCCCCCACACACACACACAGCCTCTCTGTTTGGGACCGTGTTAACTTACCACCTCATGGGCTTGGGGCAAATTCAATGAGAACGTGAACCTCAAGCATTAAATACCATGCCTACCAGGACGGATGTTCTATAATGAAATCCTCATTTTGCCACTTGATCTTGATTTCCCAAATAAATCCTTTGCTTTCTAGCAGTCAAAAATAACGCTAGCAAGATGAGAAGCAGGGATGGGAATAAAGATGAATGAAATGCAGTTTTTACCCCCTGAACATTCAAAATCAAACAGAGAAGAAACACCCACATGCTAGGATGTGCTGAGTGCTCGTACCAAGGGCTGTGGGGCAGAGAGGAGGGAGCTTTTGCACCTGCAGAAGTCACAGAGAGCTCCCAGAGGAGATGGAGAGAAAAAGAAATTTTCCAAATGGAAAATTCACCCACTGTAAATGACGTGAGCAAAGGACAACAGGCAGGGTGTGTGCAGTGAGAAAAGAGTCACACAGAAGGAGGGTGGGGGCAGAAGGATCAGCAGCAATCAGATCTGAAGGGTGTTGTGTGCAAGATGGTGAAGCCATCCGGACCCACCGAGGAATTTTAAATAGGAGTGATACACTTGGGCTTGACATGATCGTGGAGCTCTGTGGATTAGAAGCAGCCGAGCCTGCACGCAGAGAGACAGGCCATTCTGCTCATCCAGGAAAGACCTGATACGGCTCTGAGAAAAAGCAGCCATATGCAGTGGGACTGGAGAAGACAGGAAAGATCTGAGTGAGGTAAAACCATCAAGTACATTCACAAAATCCCATGGTGGGAAACTAGAAGACCCTCATGGTCCCTAAGAAGCTTCTGAATGGTAGGTAGTCCTCTATCCCAATCTTTTCATCACCACTACTCCCTCCAGATGATTCCTCCTTTCTTGAGATAAGACCAAAAATGAGTCCTTTATTTATCAACATTTGGCTAATACTGTATTTATTAAACCATTTAAAGAAGTCACTGTATATCTTAGTTGTTTGTTTTTAGGTATGTTGCATAATTCATTAGCAGCAAATGCTTGGAGGATGAAGCTGTTACAGACTCAAGAGAAATGCACTAGGATAAAGAATCAGATCCTTCTTGCAACTAGAAGCTTCTACCCAACCTCCTTGACTGGGCCTCTGAAGCCAGACATGTCTATAGCATATATCTTCGTAGCCTGCCCCACCAATCCATTCCCATTATATGTGCACAGTGAACTTTTAAATATGGTTTTCTGGCCGGTTTCTGGTGATATCTAAAACAATCTGCATTATCCAGTGTGCTCATTCAAATACCACTGGGGATGCTCAGTGAGATGAGAAGGGTCAAAGGAACATGATGTTTGTCTGACAATTTTCATCATACGGAAGAAGCAAGAGCACAGCCTTGCTCTAGGTGGTCCCCAAAGATAGAACCACCACGAGTGGGTAGAGGTGACCTGAGGGGCAGCTTTCAGTGCATCCTCAGACTGATGGAGGAATAAGGAATTGGTCAGGTAGGGAATGGATGATGCCATGTGCAGAAGAGACTGTACCTTTACTGAGGACTTACTGCATTCCAGGTACTGTGCTAGGACTCTCCTAGCCCTTTCTTCTTTGCAATCTCACAACTCCGCTACGGCTAAGGGAGGTTATCCCCTCCTCACAGATGAGGCATCCAACCCTCGCAGGAGGTAAATGACTTGCCCACGGTCACACAGCAGATAACTGACAGACTTAGGGGTCAAGTTCAACCCGAGACCCCAAACTGGGGCTGTCCCTGATACTCATCAGCCTGATGCTTCCCTGGTAAGTGTATGAGTGGCCTGACCCTAGAATTCTGCAACTGGAGACAGAGTGACCAAATGTCTGGGAAGCTCTAGAAGGAAGTTAGCTTTGGATAGGACAATCAGCCCAGATGAACCCACACCTTTCTGCTTGTATTTCTGTTCCTTAAACAGCAAAATGAAACTGAAATGAACACAGCATGCAAGTACCAGACACAAGGTAGTGGAGAGGGATGTCACCTGCAACATAAGTGACTTCTTCCCTTAGAAACGAAAGAAAGAAAGAAAGAAAGAAAGAAAGAAAGAAAGAAAGAAAGAAAGAAAGAAAGAAAGAAAGAGAAAGACAAGAGGAAGCAAACACATATTTTATAAAACATTTTTCATACCAAAAGTTCTGTTTTAGGTATTCTTCTTGCATGTTTTCATGCTGAAACCTATTTGCAAATTATTTTCTCACTTTTTTTTTTCACATGAAATGTACCCTCGATATGACAAGAAATTACATGGTGCTAATAATTTATTTAAACCCAGATCCATGTCTCACATTCATCCTGTGTTGTGAAATCAAGTAGATGCAGAAGGGGATTTTTTCCCCTGAACTTTCTGACCACCTCTATTGTGGCAGAGAGACTAATAGCAGGTGTTGAGAGTGCCAATTATGTGGTGATGTACAAACCCGCTGCAGAAAAATCTATATGATATTTTAATGCTAGTCAAACAGAACGATGAAGTTTAAATTAGCTTGAAGCTACTAAAAATTCTAACTATGGCTCTGCCTTTATTGTATGGGAGGGTGAAAAATAGCTTTACAGAAAAACATATGCCTATCTTCTCTGTGGATGGGCTGCCTGGTGCCTCTTTCTCTTGCTGACGCGCCAGGCTCCATTTTTTTTGTTTGTTCCATTTTTCTTTCCATCTCTCCTTTCCCTTCGTTTTCTCTCCCGCTCATTTTTCTTACTGACCACCTGCCCTTTCCTCCTTCCATCATCTTTTCCTCTACTTCCTTGTATATTAATTCATCTCTCAGGTTTATAAGCTCATAGAATCCGAGAACGTTAGAACTCAGAGCTTTGGTTTTAAAAGGTGGGGGGCACTTTGGGGAGAAGTTCAAATCCAACCACCTCATGGTAGAGATGGTGGGGAGAGGGTAGAGAGGACCCAGCTTGTTCAAGGTCACCCAACAACTTGGAAAGGGACTCGTCTGAGCAGGGAGTGAGTCACAGAAGCAGAGTTTGGATTAGAATGGGAAATCGGAATTCTCACCTCCATAGACTCTGTCCATTATCAAAAAACCCTGATGTAGGAGCACCTGAGTAGCTCAGATGGTTAAGCGTCCGTCTTCGGCTCAGGTCATGATCCCAGGGTCTTGGGATTGAGCCCCATGTCAGGCTCCCAGCTCAGCGGGGAGTCTGCTTCTCCTGCTGCTGCTGCTGCTCCCCCTGCTTGTGCTCTCTCTCTCTTTCAAATGGATAAATAAAATATTTTTTTTAAAAAAGGGGAAAAGTAAAAAAAAAAGAAGAAGAAAAAAAAAGAAAACCCTGGTGTAATAGTGTAATAATCTCATTTCCAAAAGACATTTTTTCTTTAAAAAAAAAAAATGTCATAGGTCTCATCTAAACCCCCTGCAGCCCTGTCAGAAGGTGTGGTAGGTAGGAACATCTCTATTACATGAGCGACAAAACAGAGCAGGGCAGGGGAATCATGTTTAATAAATACTTCCTGTGGGTCAGGCACTTTCACATGATATTTCTCAGTCAGCCCCACCATTAAGTATTTATAACACTGTTCTATAGACAGGAGCCTGAGGTTCAGACAAATTAACTGGTCACACAACTAGATTGTGAACTGCAATCAGGCCTTGTCAAAAGCCCGCGTCGTCCGGGAGAGGAGGCTTGGCCCTTCAGGTGTTGCAACATGCCAGCGGGTGAATCGGGGCTAGAGATCCAGTCTTCCAGCCTCGAAAACGTTCCAGAGTTTCTCGGGAAATAAGCCCAGCGGCTTGGCATGGCCTCACCAAGGGACGACAGAGTTAGCATTGATTCCTTATTGATAACTGGAGCTCGTGGCCTGCAGGCCAGAGCCGAGGGGCAGGGGCAGAGGGTCAACTTGAACTTGGGGTTTATATAGTGCTCACTTTGAAAAATCGGCTGCATGCATAAAGAGAAGGAATAAGAATTTGGGTTTACAGGGGCGCCTGGGTGGCACAGCGGTTAAGCGTCTGCCTTCGGCTCAGGGCGTGATCCTGGCGTTATGGGATCGAGTCACACATCAGGCTCCTCCGCTATGAGCCTGCTTCTTCCTCTCCCACTCCCCCTGCTTGTGTTCCCTCTCTCGCTGGCTGTCTCTATCTCTGTCGAATAAATAAATAAAATCTTAAAAAAAAAATAAAACAACAAAGTGTTTTACCCAAATTCTTTTTTTTTTTTTTAAAGATTTTATTTATTTATTTAACACAGATAGAGACAGCCAGCGAGAGAGGGAACACAAGCAGGGGGAGTGGGAGAGGAAGAAGCAGGCTCATAGCGGAGGAGCCTGATGTGTGACTCGATCCCATAACGCCAGGATCACGCCCTGAGCCGAAGGCAGACGCTTAACCGCTGTGCCACCCAGGCACCCCAGCTTTGTTGTTTTCTGGTTGGTAGGGTTGTAGATGATTTCTTTTTTTTTTTTTTTCATGGAAAATAGCTGCATTGTTCCTAAAACACTAGAAATATAGAGAGGTCCAAATAAATGGTGAAAATCACCCAGAACGCCACCACCAAGTGGTGACCCTTAATAATGGTTGCATGTCCACATTTCCAGACCTTTTCTTGGCCAAGAAACACTCATATTATCTTCTTTGTATTTTCCTATCCTTTCCAAATTTTTCATACATTTTATGTATTCATTTTTTAATATATTAAACATTTTTCATCAGAAGAGTCATCTGGGGCTAGAACATGAAGAACTTTGGCATGGCGGGATCACGGATTCGGTTATAGGTCTTGCATGTCTGTCTATTTTCAAACTCTGCCTCTTTCCAAAAATGATTAGAGATGAAAAGATAAAACATGCAGACTTTTACTCCATTAATAACTAGAACATACCGAAGACCTTCCAGCAGACGTTACAAAGATTCCTCTAGACAGTGTGCTCAAAATTTAGTGCTCGGACCACCAGCATCAGGGACTTGTTAGATATGCAAATTCCCAGGCCTCACCCAGACTTAGCCCAAGACTCTGAGAGCTGGGGACCCAGAAATCTCATCTCTTGCACAACCTCCAGTGATTCTGTCGCATACTTGAGCTTGAGAGCTTCTACTCTACCCTCTTGCAGCACGTAGAGAACGTATTTGGCAGGAGGACTCAGCGGTAAAAGGAGAAGCCCCAGCAGTCACCAAGGTGAGGTCTGAAGAAGGGCTGAGAGTACGTGGGAATCCCAGCTCCCAGGAAGTTTTAAGTGGAAGAATGGCTGTCAGAAGCCCAGCTTGGCACGCCCAACGTCTGGGTTTGGATCAGCTGGTAGTCCCGATTCCCCGAATTATCTCCTGCAATCTGCATTTATGGACAACCCCAACAGGACTTACGAATCAATTATTTTTCACATCGATGTAAATCTTCCTCCTAACGAGGCAGGTTAGGTTTTCGGTAAATTCATTTTAAAAATCGGGTTTGCCAATTACTTTCTAAGTAGAAGCATTTGTTTTCTTGTTCACCTTAACATAAAAAAAATTACGTAAAACCCTTCCCAGCTTGTCATTCAATAGCCACGTGTTCTAGAAAGAGAATGTTTTTATGAGGGCAGCCACTTTCTTCCTTTCATTTTTTTTCTTCAGTCCTCTAAACATGGAAGTGTCTGCACATCCATTTTGAGTCCTTCATCAGCTCTGATTTTGTGTTGAAGTTCACTTCCCAGGCCCCCTCCCCCAATGTGAAAGATGACATTGTTCACCACGACGATTCCCTCAGGATGCTCCCACGTCATGCCTGCCAAGCCCCAATGACAAGATATAGGAGGCACTTAGACTATTACATACTCTCCCTGCCACTTTCAATCAAGCCTAATGCAATCAGAAACACATGACTACATCAACACATCTCCTTTTAATCAAATGTGATTAAGTCAGTCATTAGTTTTTCAAGACAAATAAAGGATACAAGTGCTGGCGTTACAAACGTAACCGCCCCCCTTCTTAAGTGACTTGTTAGAAAGGAAGCCCCCCGAGCACAGAACTTGGGACCTCCCGAGGTCTTTGTACTTCTCCTGCGGGTGTGTATTATCATAAAGCAGCCTGGGTTTGTACGCACAGCTCCTTCTTCCCTGTCCCCTCTCACAAACCGCCCCCCCATGTTGTCAAGCAGAATTTGGCTTCAGCTTGATCAGGATGATTTCATTATCCCATTGTTACCATTATGACTTGGGCAATTAGTAGTTTATAAGTATAAATTTATGGCAATCTGTGATCCAGGCGCATTGGCAGTAGTCAGGGCATAATAAAAACCCAATCAATTTCTTTCATTTAATATGTAGGCTGTGACCCTAGTTTTGATTAGAACTCTTAGCTATTTCATCTTTAAATAAAAAAGAATGTCTGCAAGCAATTATATGGTGTGTTAATTGGATATTCCTTTTTATCTCTTATACTACTGAATGCATTGCTAACGAAATCCTTGTTTTCTCTTTCTGTCTCATTCTAAATGATATCTCTGTGTATCCCTCTCTCTGAAGGTTACAGTCTTTGTCTCCCTGCATCTTCGTCTCTTCCCCATTCTGTCCTTCTCCCTCTCCCTTGTGTATTCTCACTGGCCATCCACAGCTTGGCTAAAAACAGCAGGGGCTTCCCACCACTCACACTGTGTTCTATGTACCCCATTTGCCATCAAGATATTGGGGGCATTATGGAGGTGAGGTCACCAGATTGTCTAAAAGGTCTAGCACACAACAGGTGCCCAATAATTGGTAAGTGAATGAATGAGGCCACTGGCTTCCTGTGTAGCACTTTCTGTCCCAGGATACTTTGCAGAGGCATGCTCTGGTTTTTTTCAGTCACATTTCCCTGATGGATCTACACCCTTGGGTCTACACTCTGAAAGGTGGGAGTGTTGCAGGGTGGCCATGGGGGTGGAGAGGACTCTGGTCCTACAGATGGGGACCACAGGTCCGCCAGAGAAGAGACAGGGCTTCTTAACTCTATCACATGCAATATGCCCTTCATGGGATGATTTTGTAAGCTGGGATGAGCCAGTCCCTGGAAAGTGGGCTCCATAGTGCGTGTGTGTTTAATTTCTTAAATGAATACTTCTGTGGTGCTTAATATCCTTCAGTCACCCACAAATGGAATTCCAATCCTCTTCTCGGTGTAAACACATCAGGGAAAGTGTTGTTCTGGTTCTCTCTCCTAAGCATTCTTCCCAGAGCCTTCCAGCTTCCCTTCCAAGCTGTGGCCAACATCCTACAGTTTCCTTTATAAGTCCTTATTTCCGGGATCCTAGGTTTTCCTTTTCTTCTGTTTTGCTCCTTCGCTTCCACAAAGTACATTCTCTGGTTGCACCCTGAGAAAGGACATAAGGGAGGAAAAAAATGTTTGAAACCTGCTTTGTCTGAAAACCCCTTTGTTCTTTCCTCATATACAATGATCATTTGGCTTGGTCAGGATTTGGAAGTAGGTTTTCCTCAGAATTTTCAAGGTATCCCTGCCAGTCTTCCAGCTCCCCAGGCTGCTGTGGAAGATGCCTGTGGCCCCCGCCTCCCTCCAGTCTTCAGGACAGGACTTCCTTCCCCTTCTCTCAGGACCCCTGAAGCTTCTAGTATCTTCTCCATCCTTGGGTCCTGAGACTTCACAATAATGTGCCCTCTGGCAGGACCTTTGTTCATGCAATCTCTGAACCCTGGAAATACATTCTTCAATTCTACAAACTCTGCCTGTCCTATTTCTCTGGTAATTTCCTCCCCTCTTTCTTTTCTCTGTCTGGAACTCCTCCTATCAGCCAAGTGCAAGACACCTATTTTCAGTCTCTGATTTTCTTATCTTTTCTCTCCTAATTTTCATCTTTTTGTCTTTTCGTCTTCTCACTTTTATCTTCCGATACTTTTGTTGAATTTTTATTCTTCCTATACTTTGAATTTCCAGTGTCCTTCTTTTTGACTCCTCTTATTCATGGCATCCTATTCCTGTTCCAGAGGTAATCATTTCTCTCTTCTATCCAAGAGGGTCGATGCCGACCTGCCTGACCCCAAAGATCATGTGCTGATTATTCTGCCTAAGCAACCATCTTTTCCTGGTGTTCATACTCTATTCCTTTGAGAAGCTGGAATTGACTGAAACAGCTTCCTGAAACTACAGCATGTGCCACCAGGGGCAGGGCCTGTTCCACTGATCAGTGTAGACACTTGACCTGAGTCCTCACATGAGTAGGTGTTCTATAATTTTTTGGCAAATGAATGAATGAATGGATAAATGGCACAAGGACAGAAGTTCCCTGATTTTATCTTATTTTATTTTTAAAGATGGATGTATTTATTTGAGAGAGGGGGAGAGCGCATGAACAAGGAGGGGCAGAGGAAGAGAGAGAATCTCAAGCAGACTCCCTGCGGAGCGAGGACCTGAGATCACGACCTGAGCCGAAACCAAGAGTCGGATGTGTAACCGACTGAGCCACCCAGGTGCCCCGGGGGTTCCCTGATTTTAATACAACAGCCACATAAGAGCAAACAGATGCTTTCTAATTCCTGTGCTGTCACAGCCGTTCAGCAGTTCTTGAAGTGACAGAACAATTTCCAAGTGAGTGTGGCCCTGTCCCCACGTCTGCCTGATGGAAATAGAATCCTCTAGGAAACTGCAAAAGCAGGAGGTGTGAGGTATTTAACAGAGCTGCCCAATGAGTTCATTTATAATCTTAACAGACCCAATTCCTGAACAAGCTCAGAGCCTCCTATTGGACCTGTCAGCCAAGAGAGACAGCTGTCGGCCAGGATTCATGGTGGGCACCTGCCTGCCCTAAGGCCAGCCTGGCAAGGGGGGCCGGCGGGGAGGGAGTGGGAAGATAACAGAGATAAATCTAAATTCATTCGGGAAGCAGTCACACTCAATGACATATTCACTGACTTCTTCAACAGCTCATTGGATAATGTTCTCTCCGCACTATTCATTTTTCTGAAAGATGAAAGCCGGCTGAGGATCTCATCTGCTCACTGATGCAGGGAAAGGATTTGAAATTAGCACACACACACTCACACAACAACTGAAAGGGGGAGCAGGTGGGGGAAGCAGAAAACGTTCTGATGACCAGTTTTGTAGTTGGTCCTGACACAGGAGACCCAGCAGCCTGGTGTGAGGTCACCTCTGATTAGTTATGCATTATAATTCAACAATATGCCAATGGGCACAGAAGAGGCTCGGTAGGGAGGGGGGCATCTATCATGATAATTAATTGCTTGAAGAATGCCTGGTGAGGGGCAGGTCAGGACTTGCGTGTGATTAGAGGGGAGAGAGGTCAGAAGCTGGGAGTCAGGGGCTACGTTCTTACTCAGTCTGTCCTGAGTCTCACTGAGCCGATGGCACGCATTAACCAGTATATGTTGACTCAGTGCCTCGCTACGCAGAGTTCAGGGGAATAAGAGAAAATGAGACATGGGTCGGGGCTTTCTGGTACCACTTCCAGGGAGGAAGACAAACCCAGAAACATTAAACTCCAATGCATACATTTGTGGTTCTACAGAGTTCTACGATGCAGGCTCTGCTCTGACAGCACCTCCTGCCAGGGAGGACCAACAAAGCTTTGTTTTGATGCTCTCACATGGCTTCTTAAATAAATGAATGTTTTATGGTAGAGTATGAAGAGTACAGGCTTTTGAATCCGGCAAATCTGGGTTTGAATCCCGACTCTTCGATTTTATAGCAGTGCGGCCATGAGCAATTGACTCTGTGTGTCTAGGTCACATTTCCCTTCTTGGTAAAATGGGGAAAATAAAACCTAACTTTGGGGATTAAGTGTTATGAGGACTGACATCTAAGTTGCTTAACCTAGCATCTGGCAGATGTCAGGGGCCAGTCCCCTTGTCCTGGCAACCAGGGGCCTTGCTGGGGATAGGGGGGCAACCCGAGGTGGGGGCAAGATAGGGAACAGGAGTCCTTCTGCCTCATTTACAGGATGGTGTTTGACACTCTAGGACTCTGCCGAAAAAATAACGCAACAAGGGTTCATGGCACATAATAGTTTCTTATTCATATTCTTCAGCAAATTCTGGGTTAAGTGTTCTTAAAAAGGATCGTCAATCCAAATAAAGCCAGGGAGAGAAAGAGACACAGAGACAGAGAGAAATCAGGTACAAAAGCAAATGAGACAGAAATGGAGAGAATACCAATTTAAGAGGCTTGAAGAAAACAGATAAGAAACAATCCCTTAACAATCCTGTCAAAGTTTAGATAATTGCCAACTTTTTATCAGATTCCCTGAACTGTGGAGGTGAGACAGTTACTCTACCGAAAAGACCAGCCAAGAAGCGTATTCTTAGAAGGCACTCTGTAAGGGGCACCTTAGCGGCCAGGTCAGTTAAGCATCTGCCTTGGGCTCAGGTTGTGATCAGGGTCCTGGGATCGAGCCCCAAGTGAGGCTCCCTGCTTGGTGGGAAGTCTGCTTCTCCCCGTCCCTCCCCCTGCTTGTTCTCTCTCTCCCTCATGAATAAATACACTCTTAAAAAAAAGAGAGAAAGAAAGCGGCACTCTGTAAGATAGTATGTCCTTATCCAAGTTCGCTTGCAACCCGTGAGCTGACTCAGGGGATGCTTTTCAAACCCACGTAGAAAAGTCATCAACTGTGTTTCCAGGATAAAATATACCCACAAATGACCCAGGTTTTTCCTTCTTGCTCTTCACAATGATTGTCCATTGCCTTACACCAAAGATTCTGTTCGCTAGAAATCACAGATTCATTGAGGCTGGGGGCGGGAAGAAGGAAGCGTACCAGGGAAATGTTTATTGTTTTCAAAATAAGAGCACCAGCCCTAACAGTAACAAAAGGGGGCAGGAAGGCAGAGAGACAGGGACATGTGGGGACCGGCTACCCCAGAGTATAGGAGCCATTTAATTTCAAAAGTCACTTCTTTGTTAATAATTAGATGGTTCTTTACCTCCTAAAGGAGTTAGGGGAGAATCTGATCATGGTTACTTATATTTTTTTTCAATTAGAATTTTAACTCATTTATATCTGATGTCAGGACTATTAAGTTCTACATCACCAATGTTATAATATCTGTTGCTTTTGTTTCCTCCTTTTTCTTTCACTACGGGTGATGTTTTTATCTAAAGGATCTTATGTAGAAAGAACAGAAGCCTCAATACTTTCTCAGCGGTGAAGCGGTTTTCTTTTATGGCTATAGAAAGATGACGTCTGTGGCCACAGAGGCACTCGTCTCCGACTTCTGTGTGCCTTCTCCATTCTCCCGCCTCTCTCGGCAAACCACCTTTCCCATTTACCTACAGTCTTCTTCCAGCTCACTTGACGCTTAGCTGACCCACAGAGCTATCACTTCAGCGGGAGTGCTTGACCAGGGTCTCCATGTTTTATTGTTCAAATTCCCAAGCAGAACGCCGGTGCTCTGGGCCAGCGTCTGACCTGTCCCCCACCCATCCCATGTTCAGCATCACTGTGGTGCGTGGATCAGGTGGCACATTCCTGCTGCTGGGGCTCCAGGCAGGGGACTGGCTCTCATTGAGTGAACGTGTACAGGGAAGCTATGATTGATGACTGCTATTTGTACTAATGTCTTTTTTTCTTTTAACTCATTTGTAAGGAATATATTACTTTTTATTCCACTAGAAATTATCTTCAAGTTACATTTTCTTTAAAATGTTTCATCAGCATTGACAAAGGACACATGCTCGTGGTGCCTGCCTATATGAGAAGAAGAACTGAATATATTTTATGTATGTGTATATATGTATTTTAAGGACTGAGTACATTTTAAATTTCCCTACCCATTTCCCTTTGCTGATATGGTCTTGGATTTCAGATCTGGATTATTATTGGTAGTACGTATCACCTTAAAATGATCCCTTCTAATATATGTATGTATATATTCTACATACAACACATATCTACATTTCATTGATTTTCTTTGTTCACTGTTTTATACTGTGACATTCTAGTTCATGAGTTCTTTATATCATGATTTATACCTTGGCTTAAAATCTTCGAACTATAAATGCCACCCCACCCACCCACCATACGCATTTTTTTTCCTCAGAGAGGGTTCCAGAGTGGTTTACCTGGTCAGCTCTTTCAAATAAGACTAATTTTTTTCTTGCATCCCTACATGGAAGACTTCTAGTATTATATATTCTCCAGCCATAATCCTTCTTTTTTTCTTATTATGCTGTAGAAGTAATTTTTTTTTAACTATTGGAATGTAGTGGGGTTTTGTTTTTGTTTTATCAGCAGTGTCAGACTAGCTGGTTTTGTTTTCTTCCTCCTCAGATAACTGTTTTTCTGTCTATATGCCTCCTGTGCTTTGTTTACTTGTTTTTTTCTTCTCCTTAAAGTCACCAGAATAAATCCAGATGTTTGTTTTTACTAAATTTGCCTCATGCACAGTGGGTCCCTTTAATCTCAAGATAAATTTCTTTACATTGTAAATTTTTTTTTCCTCTCTCTTCTTCCTCTGTTTTCTCAATTTTCTCCTCCTGGCATTACCCCAGATATTTTGGGCCACCAAAATCTGCTTGTGATGCCCTTCCCCCCAATTATTTTTTTTCTCAGACAATTTTCTTAAATATATCTACTTTGTTATTTAGAACAGGGTTTTCTTTTCTTTTTTTTTTTTTTTAATTCAAGTTGAAGGACAAGATATTCCAACAGTTCAGAGTAATCCAAGTTCATGAAAAAGATCATGACGGCATCCCATTTCTGACCGGAGGGGTTCATAATGAAGTTGATGATCTATGTTCATCTCTGAGGATCTGGCTCGCAGAAAGGTCGGCACGTGGAGGGAGAAGCAAGAGGGTTTTTACTACATGTTGGTACAGACACCATAATAATGAAACATGATCCAGGGTCCAAGTTCTTCCTGCTCTTCCTGCTGTAAGGGGTGCATATGCCCTACTAAAACGTGAACCCTACAATGAGAAGCAGTTCCTGAAACCAGACTGAAATGAATTCTGGTAAGAAAAGAGAAACACTAATACATTTTAAATGCTCCACTTTCTGTATAAACGGAAACAGTGTAGAGATGTTTTCATCTTTTCTAAATAAATGATTCATCAGTTAAAAAACAAACAACAGAAACCCTTTTTGTCTTTAGCACTTTGTACGTCTGTCACCTTTCCCTAATTTCTAGCATATGAATGCTTGCCTTTCCCTATTTTTGTTTATCCTATTGCTCATTTTAATAGGAGGCCGGGGAGAATTTGACTCATGATCGAGGCATCATCTGATCTTACAATTTCTTCTAATTTCCAGCTGCTGTTTCTAGGTATTTGCTGTCAAAACTCATGGCCGAGGAGTGGGACATAATTCCACAAGGATATTAATGCTGACAAAGAAATAACAAAGCCCAGAACTGGCTTAGATTAAAGCCCCATTCCAGGGAGGCAAAAGTAAGGGATACATACTTAAAGCAGAGACAGAAGGCCAGGTCAGAGTCAAGTGAGCTCGTAAATAAGAACTGGACCATCTGAGAGAGGACGTGAGGTCAGGGTCCGTGGCAGCTACAGCACTATCAAGGTGAGAGGAGCCAAGAAGAATGCACAGTGCCCAGCCCCGCATGGTGCCTTCCAGCTCCACGGCTGACACCCAGACCACTTACAAAGCGGACAACGCAGGAGTCCCCGACTCCTCCTGCTTGCTCTCCTAGGCCTCACATTCAATTAATCACTTGCTCTTGTTGATGTCTTGTCCTAAATAACAATAAAGCCTGCCTTCATCTCCATACTCTCCTGCTACCATGCTAGTCCAGGCTACCTCGCCCACAGAGTTCCCAACTGGTCTTCTTACCTCCATGGCTCCTTCTTATATCTGAAATGCGTATTATATCTCTTCTCAGATTAAAGTTTTCTGTGACTTCCTCTTATCCTCAGGAATATGTCCAAATTCCATGTGGCCTGCTAGGCCCTGCCTCACGTGGCTCCTCAGTTACCACAGCCCCCCACCCCTGGCTCTCTGTCCCCTTCTCTCTTCCTCCTTCTCCTAGATGGCTACCATCTGTCACCCTTCCTACCAGGCCTAGTCATGACCTGTCTTCTCTGCCAGAAACACTCCCTCAGCTATCTTTCTGAATGCAACCTTCGCTCTTCCTTGACCTCCGACTTTTCATAAAGTATACCGCTTGGTTCATCTTTGTGTCGTAGACTGTGATCCTAAAGGACTTGCACAAGGTGCGCTGAAGGCATAAAGCATTGTAGTGGGTTGAATGGTGGCCCCTAAAAAGATGTACCTGCGTCCTAATCCCCAGGACTCACGAATGTTCCCGCATTTGGGGAAAGAGCCTTTGCCAATAGGATTAAGTTAGGATTGAGGTCATCCTGGATTATCTGAGTGGGTCCTAAAGCCAATGACAAGTATCCTTATAAAACACACAAAAGGGAGGACACAGACACACACAGGGAAGGTGGAGGCAAAGACTGAGGTGACGCAGCCACATCCAAGGACGCTGGTGGCCGCCAAAGGCTGGAAGAGCAACAGGTTCTCCCCAGAGCCTCTGGAGGGAGTGTGGCCCTGACAACATCTTGACGTTTAGACCTCCATCCTCCAACACCGAAAGAACAGACTTCCACTTTTTAAGTCACAATATTTGGCATACATTGTTACGGCAATACCAGAAAAGGAATACACGGGTGTTGGGGTCATGGCTATGCATGGACTCAACTTCCCTGCGATGGACATTCTTTCTGAGTGTCACTTCACGCTGGAGCCCAATGTCTGACATGTTCTCCTCTCCTCACCCCTTTTTGAAGGCAATGTGGGCCTTCTGTGTTGGCATTCACCTTGGGTACCTATGCAGTTTTATTGGGCTAACAAGGTCCTTTAGACAATTACCTTCTCTCTGTCCAAACCAACAGTTCACTCTCGTCCACTGGCTGGTATCTCATGTTTCTTTAACTTCTCTCTCCACCCCCCTCCCGTTTGTCTCCTCCCGCCTCACACTTCAGCAGTTTCCCTGAAATTAAAGTATACAGCCAGTGTGCCCTGTCTCAAGTAGAGAGCCAAATTTCATTACCACTTGAGCACTTTAAATCAATATTTGGGCATTTAATGATTTTGCTCATTTTATCTGAATACATTAGAGAAGTCTGATAGGCCTATTAGGGTCCCTGTGATTAACATCTTCGAATCAGCAAAAGGTGCCAATTTTAAAAAATTGGCTTGTTTCAAGCCCACCATAAAAATCTGCATAATTTAGCAATTATTTTATCATTTTGAATATATATTAAAAAGTAGTTTTCAGTGTTTAATTAGAAGATATAGTCAACATATTTTAAAGTGAGCTACCTCCTCTACGTACTTAAGAGTTGAAAGGAAAAAATATTTGGGGCTGGCTCCAATTTGTAAACTAACTTCACATCATATTTCTACCCAAGGCATACATGACCTTCAATCATCCTGTGTGCCCCTCATTAGGAGCAGATTTACAACTAATCAGATGAACTAGACTCTCCCCTAGAGGCTCCGGATAGTGACACCACAATTAACAAAGAGGCTGTGTCCTCAAAACTTAGTAACTTCATTAACCTTAACCTCAGAGACAGAAATCCAAGAGGCTGTACGGGATGTATTTTAGGGGACCCAGGCTTAGCCATGGTTCTACAACCTTCCTGCGAGAATTAAGTTTGGGAAGATGGATGTAACCTACCCATTTCACCCTTCCTAGCTGCACCCACTCAGGACCCCTAATGGAGTCCTATCTGTCAAGTTGGAAGCTCATCACTAAGTAGCAAAAAAACAAAAAAACAAGCAAGCAAACAAACAAACAAAAAAAAACACCAACCATACTGAAAAATTATCATTGTAGCTGTCTGGACTTTTGTTCAAAGAGGCGTGGATGGGTCTGGAGAGGGCATCCACAGAGCCAGTTGTGCACTGGAGTGCAGAGGTTTGGATCCAGCCTCGAAGCTAGAACAGGGCACTGACCTGGTGTGAGACATGCTGAGAACCAGAAAATACTGTCAAGAAATGCAAAGGGGATACCAAATCACTGAATGCTAGGAAGAAAAAATACAGAGCTGGAAACAGGAAACAAACACTGGGCAGAAGTGGAACCGAACATCGACTGCACTGCGAGGGGTGGCTGCAGAGCCCGAGCCATGCCATCTGATGGCCAGTGGGCACAAGAGCAAGACGGTTGGGTTGGTTATGCTTACTTAATGATCTGGGAGGATAACAAAAGCATGGAAACCTCACTCGGCTGACTTTAACTTGGATGGTGGTCCTTCATCATCTCCATCCTTCCCTTAAGTTTGTCCTATCCTCCGTAATTCACTCACCTACCTGGCCCTCCTTTCTTTGCCTACCATTCTGGCTTGTCGGGGCAGCTTCTCTTTCCTAGTTTGGACCCTGTTTCTTCTGTTATGTGATTTCTGCTCCAGAGTTTCCTGGGACCTTTGCCCCTTCCTCTAAGGTCCAGAACTCATCAGCCATGACAGTACAGAAGGATGATGTTTTCATATAACCACTCAGGGACACCGGAAAACAGCCAGTACTGGAAGGTGCCAAGAGATCCTTCTAAAAGGATGAGGTAAGAACCAGGAGGCAGAGGTGCTTCAAGTGAGCAGGTGAAGCCATGTCCAAAAGGTTTCATGTGTGGCAGAGGTATTGGTGTCAATGTGCTAGTACACAGTGGGCTAGACAGGTAAAATACTCTGCAAATACCACCTTCGAAGATTATAAGCATTAACAGAGCAGCAAGGTAGTGAGGACAACAGGCAAGTAGCCAAGATGTCCTCTGGGAAAGATAGAAATGAGAGATAGGATTGAGAAGGAGAAGTCATAGAACTCCCCACAGTACAGAGAGAGATCTTCTAGAGTTGGGATACCCCCAACCTCCCCCCGCCCCGTGGTTTGCTCACTGGCTGACTGCCCGTGCCCATCTCTGGGCAGAGGACATGTCAGCCAGTGCTTACTCACCTACATCAGGAAGACCACTTTAAAGAAAGGAACAAGACAGACAACTGTAAGCCTTGCTAGCATCACAGACTCTGGATGCTATGAAGACCTGTCCATCTTTTCCAAAATCTTTTATAAAAACCCTGTTTCCTCATCTGAATTACATTTTCTAAATGTCTCTGAATTGCAGACACCGACCTGGGAAAGTATCTAGCTGAATCCTGTCATCACTTGAATCCACTGATCCAATCTGGACCTCTGGATATTGAATCCTAGACACACACTCTGACCACATCTCTACCTCCACCTTCTGCCTCAAGCACGGGCAGAGTAAACATTCTCCTCTGTGTTTCCACTGCATTTTTGTAAGCAACAAATATCCACTTGAGTGCCTAGCGAGCACCAGGCCACAGCCTTGGCACTGGCACCAAGAGATAAACAAAAAATAGCCCTTCTCTTTCAGTCTTTGTGCAATCTTTATCTTTTAGCAGCATCTGGCTTTACCATTAGAATATGGCCACCTCAAAGTCAGAGACAGTGTCATCCTCCACAGATAGGACAGACTTGCACTTCCTCCAGCGAAAGACTGACCACCATGAGAACTGCGCTCCCACTATCAACAACTAGAAAACTAGACAAAATACATGCAATAGTGATTTTCAAACATTAGACAACAGACAGTATGAGGCTGTGACCCCTGAAAGAAGAGGAAGATAGATTAGCTCTATGAGTACACCATCCTCCTCCCTGTGTGTTCCCATGCCAGAATGCAAAGAGAGAAATCCAAAGCAAAGCTCAGCTCTGAACTGCAGAGACGGAGATCAGAGTTGTAGCTGGGACTTCAACACCCCTCATTCAGTAATAGGAAGAACTGGTAGGCAGAAAACCTATGAGGAGATAGGAAAACCGAACACTATCCACCAATTTGTTTCAACTGACATTTATATATGGAACATTCCACAGAACAGCAGCAGGATACACATTCCTTTCAAGTACGCATGAACATTCACCAGGAACGACCATGTTCTGGTGAGAACAAGCATTGTTCTGGCCTAGAACAAGCACTGACACATTCCAAAGAATTAAAATCATACTAAGCATGCTTTCTAACAAAAATGAAATTAAGTTTGATATAAATAACAGAAAGAAATCTGCATAACTTCTGAATACGTGGAAATCAGACAACTGATTCCTAAACAACAGATGGGTCAAAAAGGAAGTCTGAAGAATATTTAGAAAATATGTTAAATTGAATGAAAATACAGCACATTTGTGTTATGTAGTTAAAGCAGTGCTTACTGCAAAGGTCAACAAGTTTTTTTTGTTTGTTTTTTGTTTTTTTCGTTTTCAATTGTTTGAGAAAACAGGAGGAAGAAGAAGAAAAGGGGGGGGAAAAAGAAGAAAAGAGGGAAGGGGCAGGAAGGAGACAAGGACTAGTCAACAAGGGCCATATACAGCCTACAAAGTCTAAAGTATTTACTATCTGGCTTTTTACAGAAAACATTTGCCAACCCCTTGCTCAGAGGGAAACGAATAGCATCAAATACTTTAATTAGAAATCAAGAAAGTTCTCAAATCAATAATTTAAGTTTTAATCTCAAGAAGCCAGTAAAAAAAAGAGCAAGACTGAAAGGGGGATATCATAAAGATAAGAGTAGAAATCATCAGGATTGAAAGCAGAAAAGTTATCATAAAGTCAATAAAACTAAAGGCTGGTTCTATGAAAAGATCATTAAATCAATAAACTTCCTGGCAGACTAATCAAGAAAAAAAAAAAGAGAAGACATAAATGACCAATGTTAAGAAAGAGTGGACACACAGGCAAAGAAAGACAAATACCATATGATTTCACTCATGTGGAGTTCAAGAAACAAAACAGATGAACACAGAGGAAGGGAGGGAAAAATAAAATAAGATAAAAACAGAGAGGGAGACAAACCATAAGAAACTCTTAACCATAAGCAACCAACTGAGGATTCCTGGAGGGGAGGTGGGTACAGGGATGGGGTAACTGGGTGATGGGCATTAAGGAGGGCACTCTTGTTATGAGCATTGGGTGTTATATGCAAGTGATGAATCACTAAATTTTACCCCTGAAACTAATAATACACTATATGTTAACTAACTTGGATTTAAATAAAATCTTTAAAAAAAGAGGACATAACTACAGATATTAAAAACATAAGGATATGTTTTTAAACACTTTATATCAATAAATTTGGTAATTTAAATTAAATGGACATGTTCCTTGGAAGACATAAATTACTAAAGCTCACTCAAGAAGAAACAGATAGTTTCTAATGATTGTTTCTATTTCGTTGGTGTTGGTCATGATCTCTCCCCTTTCGTTAATAGTTTTATTAATTTGGGTCCTTTCTCTATTCTTTTGAATAAGTCTGGCCAGTGGCTTATCAATCTTATTTATTCTTTCAAAGAACCAGCTTCTAGTTTTGTTGATCTTCTCTACTGTGCTCCTGGTTTCTAATTCATTGATCTCTGCTCTAATCTTGATCAACTGCCTTCTCGTGCGTGGGTTAGGCCTGTTCTTCTGTTCCAGCTCCAGCTTCTTTTTTTTTTTTTTTTTTAAAGATTTTATTTTTATTTATTTGACAGAGATAGAGACAGCCAGCGAGAGAGGGAACACAAGCAGGGGGAGTGGGAGAGGAAGAAGCAGGCTCATAGTGGAGGAGCCCGATGTGGGGCTCGATCCCAGAACGCCAGGATCATGCCCTGAGCCGAAGGCAGACGCTTTAACCACTGTGCCACCCAGGCGCCCCCCAGCTCCAGCTTCTTAAGGTGAGAATATAAAGACTGCATTTTAGATCTTTCTATTCCTTTCAGTGAGGCTTGGGTGGCTATGTATTTTCCCCTTAGGACCGCCTTTGCAGTGTCCCATAGGTTTTGGACCGATGTGTTTTCGTTCTCATTGGTTTCCACAAATTGCTCAAGTTCTTCTTTAATTCTCTGGTTTACCCAATCATTCTTAAGCAGGATGGTTCTTAGTTTCCAAGTGTTTGAGTTTCTTCCAAATTTTTCCTTGTGATTGAGTTCTAGTTTCAAAGCATTGTGGTCTGAGAATATGCAGGGAATAATCCCAGTCTCTTGGTATCGGTCGAGACCTGTTTTGTGACCCAGTATATGGTCTATTCTGGAGAAAGTTCCATGTGCATTCGAAAAGAATGAGAAAAGACCCCGAATTGCCAAGGAAATGTTGAAAATGAGAAACAAAGCTGGGGGCATCACCCTGCCTGATTTCAAGCTATACTACAAAGCTGTGACCACCAAGACAGCATGGTACTGGCACAAAAACAGACACATAAACCAATGGAACAGAATAGAGAACCCAGAAATGAACCCTCGGCTCTATGATCAACTAATCTTTGACAAAGAAGGAAAAAACATCCAGTGGAAAAAAGACAGTCTCTTCAATAAATGGTGCTGGGAAAATTGGACAGCTATATACAAAAGAATGAAACTTGACCACTCTCTCACACCATATACAAAGATAAACTCCAAACGGATGAAAGACCTCAATGTGAGACAGGAATCCACCAAAATCATAGAGGAGAAGATAGGCTCTAACCTCTTCGACATCGGCCACAATGACTTCTTTCATGACACATCTCCAAAGGCAAGAGAAACAAAAGAAAAAATGAACTTTTGGGACTTCATCAAGATTAAAAGTTTCTGCACAGCCAAGGAAACAGTCATCAAAACAAAGAGGCAACCCACAGAATGGGAGAATATATTTGCAAATGAAACTACAGATAAAAGGCTGGTATCCAAGATCTATAAAGAACTTCTCAAACTCAATACACGGAAACAAATTATCAAATCAAAAAATGGGCAGAAGATATGAACAGACACTTTTCCAATGAAGACATACAAATGGCTAACAGACACATGAAAAAAATGTTCAAAATCATTAGCCACCAGGGAAATTCAAATCAAAACCACACTGAGATACTACCTTATGCCAGTTAGAATGGCAAAAACTGACAAGGCAAGAAACAACAAATGTTGGAGAGGATGTGGAAAAAGGGGAACCCTCTTACACTGTTGGTGGGAATGCAAGTTGGTACAGCCACTTTGGAAAACAGTGTGGAGGTCCCTCAAAAATTTAAAAATAGAGCCACCCTATGATCCAGCAATTGCACTACTGGGTATTTACCCCAAAGATACAGATGTAGTGAAGAGAAGGGCCATATGCACCCCAATGTTCATAGCAGCATTGTCCATAATAGCTAAACTCTGGAAGGAGCCGAGATGCCCTTCAACAGACGAATGGATAAAGAAGATGTGGTCCATATATACAATGGAATATTACTCAGCCATCAGAAAAAATGATTACCCAACATTTGCAGCAAAATGGACGGGACTGGAGGAGATTATGCGAAGTGAAATAAGTCAAGCAGAGAAAGACAATTATCATATGGTTTCACTCATTTATGGAACATAAGGAATAGCAGGGAGATCGGTAGGAGAAGGAAGCGAAGAATGAAGGGGGGGGTAAACAGAAGGGGGAATGAACCACAAGAGAGTATGGACTCTGGGAAACAAACTGAGGGTTTCAGTGGGGAGGCCGTGGGGGATTGGGATAGGCTGCTGATGGGTATTAAGCAGGGCACATATTGCATGGAGCACTGGATGTTATATGCAAACAATGAATCATGGAACACTACATCAAAAACTAAGGATGTACTATACAGTGACTAACATAACATAATAAAAAATTTAAAAAAGAAGAAACAGATAATCTTAATAGTTCTATATTCACCTGCAGTTAAATCTTTACCCCCTTCCATCATTAAAAAAAAAAAAAAATTACCTCTGGGTTCAGATGGCTTCCCTGGCAAGTTCCAGCATCCAGCAAGTTTTCAAGGAAGAAATTATTCCAAGTTTATACAAACTCTTCCAGAAAGTGGAAAAGGAAGGAACACCTCCCACCTTCTTTTATGAGGTCAGAATTACTCGAATACAAAAATATGACAGAGACTGCAAGAAAAGGAAACTGCAGAAAAATAATCCTTATAGGCAAGGAAGAAAAATTCTTAACAAAGCATTAACAAATCAAATCCTGGAAAAAGGACAATATACCCTTGCTCAGTGGGGTTTATCTCAAGAATGCAAGGTTGGTTCAGCATCCACAAATTAATTAATATAATTTACAATATCAACAAATCTAAATGAAACATTGTAAGATGACCTCAATAGATACATAAAGGCATCTGACAAAATTCCACATTTAGTTACGATAAAAAGTCAGAGTAAACCAGAAACAGAATGAGGCTTCCTCAAACTGAGCAACAGCATCTATAGAAGATCTTCGGCTACTTGGATATTTAATGGTGAAAAATACTCTATTCCTAAGATAGAGTATCCGCTTCCGTCCCTTCTATTCAATGCTGTACTGAAGAAGGCAAGAAAAAGAAATACAAATCATGTAGATTTGGAAAAGAAAAATGTCCGTATTTGAAAGTGACAGCATTATGTAGAAAATCCCTAGGAATCTTCAAAAATTATTTTTAAAGTACCTTAGTAAGGTCACAAGATATCAAATATAAAAATCAGTGACATTTCTATAATCTAGCAACAAACAATTTAAAAGTTGAAATAAGGGGTGCCTGGGTGGCTCAGTCAGTTGAGCAACCGACTCTTAGTTTCAAGCTCAGGTCAGAATCTCAGGGTCCTGAGATCCAGCCCTGTCTTGGGCTCCCTGCTCATCGGGAAGTCTGCTTCCCCTCTCCCTTTCCCTCTGCCCATGCCTCATTCTCTCTATAAAATAAATAAGTGAATCTTAAAAAAAAAAAAAAGTTGACATAAAAAGCAACAATGCTGTTTATAATGATTATCAAAAACCATAATTTAAGGTTAAATTTCATAAAAGACGTGCAGAATCTAGACACAGAAATCCACAAAACATCACTGAGAAAACTAAAGAAGAGCTAAATAAGTGGAAAAATAAATATGCCATTTAACATTGCTCAAATGTCAGTACTTCTCAAACTAATCTATAGATTCAGTGCAGTCCCAGTTAAAAACCTAGCAGGGTCTTCAGAGAAATAGACACGCTAAGTCTGCAATTTACATAGAAATGCAGACTTTGGAGTCAAACTGCCTGCTTTTTGAATATTGGCTCCACCACTTGCAAACTTCAGCACACCTTGAAAGTTGTCTACCCAAAACTCCATCCTCCCTATCCTGCCTTTTCTTGTTGGCAGGACATCACTTGTTTACAAGTACCTGCCCTTCTCTTTGGGGGCTCTATCCCTAGTTCCCATGTGTAGCTTGAGATGCAATCTCATTCTGCTAACCACTGATTGGCTTAGAGGTGAGCACGTGAAGCAGTATGGCCAACGCGCTACGAGTGGGGTTTACTGCAGGAGTTCCATCCCAGATGACTTCCTTGGAGACAGAGACACCCCTCTTCTCTTCATCTACTGGATGTTTTCTGAGTGAGTGTGAGGCCCGGAGCTATGGCTCTGATAAGATGAGTCAGACTGAGGATGGGTCTGAGAAATGGGAAGGCAGAACGAAGACCTGCAAAGGGCCTGGATCCTAGACGAAGTTGTTAACCTGCTAATTCCCGCTCGTGTGGGACCGTCATTTGTGGAAACTTGATGTTCTATGAGGAAGTAAACCATCCTTATTACAGAAATCATTTTACTTTTGGGTTACTGATACTTGCAGTCAGATGACTCTAACTGATAAAACTATGTGCCCCTCACCACTAAATTAGAGATAATAGTAATTCCTACCTCATAGAGTTTTTCAGTGATTAAATGAGATAATGCAAGTACAGCATATAGTAAAACGTCCAGTAAGTATTCAATACATGTTGGCTGCTATTTATTATTATTATTGTTATTATCATCATCATCAACTAATATATTGGCTCTCTCCCCTGAAAATTAGGGCAACTCATGACTGAAACAAAGAGACTTATTTCAATCAACAAATATCTATCAGCTGCCTACTATACATCACCGTGGCTGTGAATGAGTCCCTGTCTCCCAAAGCTCACAGATTAGAGGGGAACAGAGTCAAGAAGAAAGGCAATGATGGCACAGCACTTCAGCAATTTACAGCTGCTCTGACGGCTTCAACACAGGGTGTCAAGTTTACACAGAGAAAGGGCGTTCAACCATGGCTCAGTCGATTGTTAAGTCAGTAAGACTTGTTGGAGAAGGAAACATACAAACGAGGGCCTTGAGAACATGAATGAAAAATCCAGGTGAGGAGGACACTCGGGAGCATTTGGAAGGTATTGAAGACAGAGGAAAAGGCATAAATGAAATCTCAGAGGCAAGGAAGAGCACGAGGCATTCAGGGAACTTCAAACAGTTCAGTGTGACTAAACCGACTGTCAGGTGAACAGAGGAACAGGCACGGAGACAGAGTCTAAGTCATGCAGAGGAGGAACCCGCAGGCTCCCTGGAAGGGCTTCTAATGTAGAAACCGGCATAAAGTAGGTCTTCGTAATGCAAACTGTGCTGCTCCTGGTTCATGTCTCTAAATATGAATTTTACCTGTTATTTATTTAAGATGCGAAGTTCTTGCCTATACATCAAAGACCTCAGTTTAAAAAAAACATAAAATCTGGCTCAAGTTAAGATTGGAACTTTTAAAGTGGGGCAAGCTATAAATTAACAGGTTTCCCGCTGTATGCATGAATTGGAGGCTTATACTGAACTAGGTCACAGGCCTGGACTAGACTAATTGGCCTTGATTTTTTGGGTCCCCACACTGTGACAGATATTCTGGGAAAGGAAGTAAGGGAGGTTGGGGTAATGGACTAGTAAGGTCCAGAATTATGAGAGTAATCAAATTTAGAGACAGTTCAGAAAAGCTCTTTGATATTCTCTAGTCAGAGTTCTCAAACTTTTAAAAATATGACACCCTGTCTTCAAATGTTCAAGTTAATCTTGGCAGATTGCAAAAAATGGCCAAAATTTCCTCCAGTCAATCCCAGTATACATGCCTTCTGTATCATGACTTTACAGCTTTTCTTACCAAGAAATAGTCTGTGTTTCCACTCCTTAAATTTCAGTTTGATCTTGTGACTTTTTTGACCAACAGGGTGTTGGCAAATATGACGCAGACAGACACTTGAAAAGCACTGGCTCATTGCATTTTGTCCTGGTTTTTGGTTTTTTTGGAACCCTAAGATCACCATGCTAAGATCACTAACCTCAATACCATGCTAAGATCATTAATCCCAGGCTGACCTTGAGGAAAACAGACCACGTAAAGAGGAGTCCAATCACGCCTGGCATCCCAGTCAACCCTATCATAAACTGACCAACCAGTTGCCCTCAGTCTCATCAGTGAGTCCTGCTAAGAAAAGCAAAAGTGCCAGCCCAGCTCAAACCGCTGACCTTTGAATCACAAACTAAACAAATTGTTACTGTTTTCAGTCACTACACTTTGGCATATTTTGTTATGCAGCAAAAGCTAACTGATACATTCACTAGAAAATTCAACATCAAAACAGGTGAAATGAGACCTGATGATTAAAACAATGTGAAGGAAAGGGAGCCTTGGCCACTCTTTTCCTAAGAGCCAGGAACACATCCCTCTCCCCCTATAGTCCCTAAAGGGACAGAATCACTAGATCCCTGAATTCTAGCTTAACCTATGTTCCAGTGTCTATTTTATAGATTAGGACACTAAGGGGCAGAGGTGATCCTGATAGGCCTAAGTCCATCAGTGCACTGTGAATGTCTGGCTGTGGTTCATAGATGGGTACACAAAAACAAATTAGATCCAAAGAGACACTTCTGCTGAGAGGACACAACGCCAGGAGCAACTGAAACCATCCGTGAGAGGAGCCTACCTGAGATGGAGACATCACAGCATACGGCAAAGAGGGAAGATGCAGAGAAGTCAAATCCCAGTGACATCATACGGACCCAACTGACACAGAGCAAGATCTATATTCTGACTTTCCAGGTATATGATGAAAAAATTCCTCTGTTTCTTAAACCGGGATGAGCAGTCTTTTCTGTCCCTTACAGCCAAGATTCTTAACTGACTCACTTATTCTGAGATCCTGATTCAAGTTCACTTGGTCAGTGCCAAAGCTGAGACTCTACCCACTTGATTCCCAATCTTTCCCATTGTCTTTCCAATAGGACAGGATAAAATGTTACACTTTCATTCCTTGTGTGTCTTCCTGAAGAGAGCAGGGATCTGGAAACTTCTCCAGATGAAGGAGGTAGAGTGGAGATGAAGTAGGAAGAATCTTACAGTGGTTCACACAGAATCAGAAATCCCTGGAAATCCATGGGGGTGGCTTGCAGTGTAAGGAGATATGGCAGCATGCAGAGAGAGTAACTTGATGCGGAGTCCATGCACTTAGCCAGAGTCATTAAATCAGGGGTCTTTAAACATCTCTCATTTGGGATCAGAATTGATCTCGGGTGGTGGGGAGGCGGATGGGGAGTTTGCTCCTAGTGGGGTTGAAGCGATCTTTAGTTTGGAGGTAGTGCTACATGGGACAGGAAGCCAGACTGACTAATGGCACAAAGTAGACGTGAACCAGGACATGCTAAATAATGTCATCAGGCTGAGATGTCAAGATTCAGAGCTGAACCCTATCTTTTTTATGGGAACCCACACCACAGTTGGGCAAATGTATGCTCTATCTAATCATCGGAAAGTAAAAATAGGCGCTTCCTTCTTCTACTTGTTTGCAAATTGAAAGTCTAACAACTTTACCACTCAACTGCTTGATGATTAGTAGGCGGTAATTTAAACTATACACATTATGCTAAGTATCCTTATATTAATTCAGTCTGAGTGAGTTTTTATAAAATGCTTTGTTCTGCTCAATAAAGTTAATTATATGTTCTATGTTTCATAACTGAGTGTCTTGATTTTTTTAAACATAATGGCAGCTTCAATTGCATTTCCTTATAAACTCGGGTGTGCTACAAAAAGCGATCCATATAAGGAAGCAGAGCTGTCCCCTCCCCACCACGCTGCCCCTTTCTTCCCCACAGCCTTACAGAGGTGGGGAATGTCCCCTAAGTTTACAAGGGGCTGGCTGTACCCAAGAGATCCAAAAGCGAAAGCCCTGAGCAAATATGCCCCTGGGAAACCTCTCTAATGTGGAAGGGGAAGGTGAGGGTCTAGGAGCTATAAGCATAAATAGCCATGGTTGGTTCTAGTGGGCTTTGATAACAAGAGGTTAAGAGGTGGCACTTAACCAGTGTGTGGGCAATTCCACAACACGCAGGCCCACTCTGGAAAGTGTAGTACTACTGATGGCACTCACGGATCCTGTGCAGAGTCCCTCCCAGATAAGCAGGGTGAGTGCTGTACCCAGCCTGGGTCTAAGAGCCCAGGAAGGCACAAAGGAGAAAGATCACTTATATGAAGTTTATAATAGAAAGATGAATGGCTACCATTTCCTGGGCACTTATTTTAAGCATTTTACATGTGTCAACGCATTTAATCCTCCTTAGAATCCTATGAGATAGGTGTTATTACCCCCAATACAGAGATGAGGAAAACTGAGATCTGGAGAGGTTGGATCACTCGTACACAGAGTCAAGAGGGGCAATCAGGAGTCAGCATCTTGAGGAGATAGTGAAATCAAAGCCAGGCCATCACTACAAAGGGCCTGGACAGCAACAGCACAGTTAACCAGCTACCAGGGGAATCGCAGGGAAGTAGGAGGGTTAGAGGCAGAGGTGGGGGAAGCAGAACCTGAATGGGTTTTCAGAGTGGATGCTCCCTTTTTGCACTAAGGTAAGTGGCCTCAAGCACATACCAGAAGGAAGCCATTAAGGAGCCAATAGATACTACTAAAGAACAAGGAAACACAGGATCGGGAAATGAAAGGGGAGAATTAGTAGTTATTTATCTCATTTTTATAATAACATAGTTATGCATTATTTATTTAACCAACACCATTTTTATGTGTATTTCAAGTGTACTGGCTTCTTTAATTAATGATTTCATCACATTCCACCCAGCACAGGGTGTGGCTCATGGTAAGAATGAAATAAATCACTGTTTTGGCGGTTATTGCTAAAAATAACATACATGTACGCTGCTGGACGCAGTTTAGTTTAGTGGAAAGATGACACAATTGATAGAACAGTATTCAGATGGAGATTCCAATGTTTTTGTCCGTGTGCTCTTGGACAAGTCATTTCACCGCTCTGAGTCTCATTTCCTCCAAGAGTAAATGGGAATAAAGAGGACAGTAAACTTGCCCTCAGACCTATTTCTAAGATCAGATGAGATAATGCATATGAAAGCATTTTAGAAACCATAAGATACTATCTCTGAGTGGGGTTCCATTAACCTAATTAACCTCCCTGTTTACAAATACACTGGCCACTTATGCAAATACACCTGACAAATACATTTGACGGTTTATATTTCCCTTGATTTGTCCATGGGCAATGGCATTCAGAGGAGAGCTACAGCCAGAGGTGGCCTCACGCAAGCTTCTGTGTCCTGATCCATTTGTGGTGGCCGCACCAGGGATGCGGGAACTCACGTTTTAGCCCCTGGCTCCCCACTTAACTACTGTATGACCAAGAACAGCTAATAAAATTTCTAAATCTCAAGTTTCACCCCTGAATCACCAGGATGAGAAGTATATCTGCCCTACTCACCTCCCGGGGTTGTGGTGAGGAAACCAGGACTGTAGAAAACCCACGCATTCAAAGATAGCTTTCACCTCCTCTGACTCAGGCAGTCTGTGCTGCCTGTGACCACACAGTAGCCTGCCACACCTAAGGTCAGCTGTGAGCACTGCCAGAAACGGGCTTAATCAGCAGACTCAAACAACCGATCAATGTTCTGAGCACCTGTGAATTCTCCAAATCTAATAAGGAAAACCAAGCTGCATTTCACAGACGAGAGAGGTGCCATAAGTAATCCAACATAGTAGATAAACCCCCTTGCCACCACCAAAAAAGAAAGGCACACTTTATCTAGATTCAACACACATCTGCTATCACCCTGTGAAGAGCTGGTGTCAGATTCTCGCTGGCACGTTTCCGTTTGTTTTCAGTAAGCCTCCCAAAAACCCAGGGAGATCAATGTTCTAACATATTCACAGGGAGGGAAACAGCTTCACAAAATGTTAGTGGCGCGTGTCAGTTTCACGTCTCTGGGGTGATGGAGCCGGTTTAGTGCCGTGCTGAGATTCCGAGCCTGGGAATGGAGAAAGCCACCCAGCCCGGAGGGGCCCTTCCTCTCTGAGCCTCAGTCTACCCATCTGTCACACCAGGGGTGAGAGGCTTTTGCTCGTGGCTCTGGTGGCTTATGATTCTGAGAAAGTGGCAGCCTTGTTTCTATGCTGCTTGTGTGAAAAATCCTATGAATGATTTATGGCCGAATCCTTTACTTCTCTGTACCCCTCCTTTGAACTTACCTTTAGATATTTGTCCATTCAGTTATGGGTTTTATTGAGAGCTGACTTCATGAGTCACATCTTGCAAACCCAGGGAAAAAAGATACAAATGTTCCACTCAATTTTCTTCTCCAAGGAGAAACTCCTTTTTCCTTCACCTTCTAAGGAAAAAAAATAGTTTTAACCACTAATCACAACTAATAGAAGATGCACTTTGCTATTCTTGACTACAATGACTTCAGGCAGACCCTGGGGAAGTCAGTATTAGATCAGCTGGCCGGCAGAAGCTAGGGAAGGTGTAAAAAGCTCCCACCGTGGGTCCATTGTAGAGCCCTATGAGGCCTGCACTTGACTGGGAAACATTTAAATCTATTTTCTTTTGACCTCTGAGGGCTCTTAAGTGAAGGGGAAAAAAGCCCTTTGCAACAAGTCTGGTGTTTTGACATTCATTTCCCAGGGCACGGGATCTTTCTGAAGGAGGAGAGGGCAAACGCTGGCAGTTAATGGAAGCCATGCTGGGCAATTGGTGTCATCAGAATCCCAGACTGAGCTCAAAGGCAAGGCCAGAAAATTCGAGGAGACACTGAGGGGTGGTATAAAGCTGCACCCCATGATGAGCTGGGGGCAGGAGGGAATGGGAGGTGTGGACAACCTCAACCGAAGATAGCGCCCAGAGACTGGAAAGAGCCCCTGGTAACAGATGAGGACACTTGGCTTCTAATTGCAGCTAGCATTTAATAAGCACTTAGTATGTGCCCTGCACTAAGGGGAAGACTCTGGTTCACCTCACTGCCTTCCCAATAACCCCATGTGGTAGATATTCTTGCTACCCCCCATGTTAAAGATAAGGAAACTAAGCCCTAGGGCACTGAGGTATCTTGCCAGTTTACACAGCCAGAGAATAACAGAAATGAGACTCAAAAATGTTTCTAAACTTGACAGCCATGCTCTTAATCATTACATTATCCCATACCTACCTATGTATTCTACATAGATAGATACAGATATATAGATGATATCCATACCCTCTGTTCTGTTTCTCTGGAAAACCTGACTTGCCACAGCCATCTGCCTATGAATGCTGGAATCCTACCCAGGACCCTCTGGGCTGGGGCTTCTCTCCTGCTAGAAGATAGAAATACTGGGATATAAATGAAGATAGACACTGGGGACTTGTTTAATTACCCTGAGTCTACCTCTGGTCAACTGTTTCTCCCTCCTTTGGTTGTCTATTAGGTCTCCAAGGTTCTGGCTCAAGGAGATTTAACCTACTCGCCTAAATACCCTTGAAACCTGGTGAGAAGACAATGTTAGAACTCAGCAGAAAAAGGGTGTTTGTTTAGTTTCCTAGGTTCCTTCAGGGACTAAGAAATGGGAAGGAACTACATAGGATCCAGATGAGTATCTTGTAGGTAGTTGCTTTGGTGAATGGAAACAAGAAGAAGCAATATGGTATAGTGGTTAAGTACTCAGCACTATGGACTCTGTCAGACCTGGTTTCAAATCCCTGTTCTGTCACTTATCAAATGGTGACTATAGGCAAACTAGTAACTCTAGCTAAGCTTCAATTTCTTCATCCCTTAATACGGGTGTCTGAGAAGGAGACCACTTAGAGATTTGTGAAGATGATAAGACATATTATACATACATGCATGCTTAGTTTACTATACAAGAAACATGAGTCATTATTGCCACCTCCATAAGAGAGCAGGGACAGTGTCTGGGGAGGAGAAAAGAGCATGTGAATGCGTGAGAGCACTGGCAACGAAGTGGTGGCCAACTTGGCAGAGCTCGACTAGACATGTGGGGTAACTCTGTGTGGACAGAGCCATCCTGTGGGGAAGAAAGGCTCACTGACTCCAGCCATGTTTGCCTTCTTTCGGCAAGCCCTTCCCGGCACTTGGGACAGAGCAGCCTGAAATAACAGAAGGCCCAGAGAAGAAAAGGGCAAAACTTGGAAGGGATGGGACTGGGGTGGAGTGAACGTGGATAAACTGAACCCCAACTAGGATTGCAGAGGGAAAGATCTTTGGAACACAGTCCGCTCCATGGTGGTGAGAAAAGGCAGCACAGGGCCAATTTGGAAGACTGTCAGTCACCAGAAACATCAGAAAAGGAATGATTCTAATGGGCTGTACAGTATAGAGGAGAGATCTTCTCTACTCTATCCACTCTCCCTGTTCTCCAGCAGCTTTACGGTTTGGATAGGATTGACTCTACCCCAGCTCCAGGAGTGGGGTCTGATTAATCTAAGCCAGGGATCAGCAGACATTTCTGTAAAGTGCCAGATAGTAAATATTTTAGGCTTTGTGAGCCAGATGGTTGTAACTACTTAACTCTGCTGCTGTCTCACGAACATGGCTACAGGCAATAAGTAAACAAAAGGGTCTAGCTATGCCCCAATAAAACTTTATTTACAAAAACAGGCAGCAGGATAAATTTGGCCTGAGACAATAGTTTTCTGGTCTAAGCCAATCAAGGTAACCCCCCCCACACCCTTTTTCAAAATGATGCCTAAACCAAATGGTTAATGACACTCCAGTGGCTACAGTGATTGGCTCTGGGATGGTCTAATCAGAGTGGATATCAAGAATCCATTTGGCTGCTGGCACAGGGGGCAAGGGAGGGTGGGTAGAGGGGCAATGCACTGTTTTTCCCTCTACGTAAGTAAGAAAATGATCATAAGGAAAGCCAGGCTGAGAAAGAAGTCAGTAAATGAAGAAGAAAAAAGGTGACAGTATATCAGAGAAACCAAACTGAAGGCCTGACTGAATAATGCCTGAAGACTGCCCACATCTTGGCTTCATAATCATGAAAGCAAATAAACTCCCATTTTATAAGACATTTTATTTAGATTTACTAGCACTATCAATTTAAAGCATCCTATCTGATACCAATTGGAGATCATATTAACTAATGGAAGCAAAAAAACACTGTGCTCTTCCACGATTAAAACAATAAAACACTAAATATACGTCATGGTTAATTTTATGTGTTAACTTGACTGTGCCACAGGATGCTCAGATATTTGGTTAAAAGTTACTTCGGGGTGTGTCTGTGATGGTGGTTTTGGAGGAGATTAACATTTGAATGGCAGACTGAGTAAAGCAGATGGCCTTCCCCAGTGTAGGCGGGCATCCAACCTGTGGAAGGTCTGAAGAGAATAAAAGGCTAAGAATTCTTTTTTTTTTTTTAAAGGTTTTATTTATTTATTTGACAGAGAGACAGCCAGCAAAAGAGGGAACACAGCAGGGGAGTGGGAGAAGATGAAGCAGGCTCCCAGCGGAGGAGCCCAACGCGGGGCTCGATTCCAGGACCCCAGGATCATGCCCTGAGCTGAAGGCAGATGCTTAACAACGGGGGTGCGATCCCAGGACCCCAGGATCACACCCTGAGCTGAAGGTAGATGCTTAACGACCGAGCCACCCAGGCGCCCCAAAGGCTAAGAATTCTTTCTGCACAACTGGCTTTGGGGCCTTGGTCTTCTCCTGCCTTTGGCCTCAGACTCAGACTGGAACTTACACCATTGGCTCTGCTGGTTCTTAGGCCTTCGGATGTGCACTGAAAGGTGACGTCATCAACTCTCCTGCTTCTGGGGCTTTGGACTCAGACTGGGACCATATCATCAGTTCTCCTGGGTCTGGACTCCTCAGCCTCCATAATCGCGTAAGCCAATTCCTTATAATAAATCTCTCTTATGTGTATATAGAGCCTACTGGTTTGGTTTCTCTGGAGAATGCTGACTAATATAAAATGGAACTGCTTTTGAAGGAACTCGCCTTAGGGAATCAAAGTGGGCCAGGCTCCACCTCCCCCACCCTTCCACCTGCCCACCCACACAGTTCCTGAGGCAACTCCCCTGACACCTCAAGTTCTAAAAGCATACTTTGAAAACCACAAGCTGAAATGATCTCTGTCAGGCCTTTTGTATTTTAAAGGTTCTGGGATGCTTTTCTTCCGTATGTTCTGGGAGTCCCTCTGTGGACCTCTATCTCCTCATTTGTAAAGTAAGCATCTTGGACGAAATGAGTGTCAGGGAGGCTCTCCTCCCACCCTACACGATATCAGAGGAAGAACAGGTTGATCTTCCATCTGACAGAACGACGATTATTTCTTTTTCTTACACAAAAGTGGTTCAAATTCCTTGGGAATATTTAGAAATAAACATACAGGAAAAAAAAAACAAAAAATAAAAATCCCTCATAATTCCTCTTTTGAAAATAACTACAGTGAACATTTTGGTGTGCTTTCTCCCCCCCTTCTCTCTCTCTCTCTCATGAGCACGTGCACACACACACACACACACACTCATATAAATATAAGAAATCATACAGTACATGCTATTTATAACCTGTTGAATTATCTTAAAAATATAATAGTCTTTCCGTCTCAATAAATATTCTTCCATATTATAATGTTTTAATAGCTGTAAAGAATTTCAATTGCATAGATATACCAAAATTTATTCAACTAATGTCTATCTGTTGGAAATTTAGGTTTATCCAATTTTCTGCTATTTTAATAGTATGATGAACATTATTGTAGCTAAATCTCTACACATTTGCATTATTATGTCCTTAGGATTTATTTTTAGAACTGGAATTACTAATTCAAAGAGTATAAACATTTTAAAATTGTTTGATGCATTTTACCAAATTATCCAGAAGGTTTATGCAAATTTAAACACCCTTTCCCTGTATATGGGGAAGCCTGTTCACTCACACTCTCAGCACTATCAAGCAGTTATTTTTTAAAACCTTAATAAGTCAGAGGAAGCTAGAAAAATAAGACTCTGGATTTTTTATGAGAAGATACCTTGGACGTTAGTGTGTGTGTGTGTGTGTGTGTGTGTTGGGGATGGGGCAGGGAGGAGTTAATCTCCTCCCAGGTTTGATTTGTAATTGTTCCCTGGAGCTATGTTAAGATCTAACTCTAGTTACATGGCCTATAATAAAGAGTGGTGGCACAGAAGGACAGTTTCCTCTTTCAAAATCTAAAAGTAGAGCAGAAAGAGCCTCCTAGAACAAGAGGGAAAGGGCTCGATGAGCCAGGAGAGGACAGTAGCTGATAGATAGTAAGGGCAATTCCAAGTTTTCTGAATCCTCCCACATATCCCCTTCTAACAGTCAGAGCATCAATCTTCACTGATCAGTGCCTTCACTGTGACATAACAGCTGATCCATATTCAATTCACAGAGCCATCTTGAATATGGTTTTCTGCCCTGTGACTCTTCCACATAATTTTTTAAAGCACAGTCATAAGTTCCCAGGTAAATCTGAGAGCACTGTATAAGTATGCTTAAAAAAAAAAAAAGATCTGAACCAAAAATTTAGAATTTAACAAGTCATTCTCTTTCATTAGCAATGCGGTGCTTTCAGAAGTGATCATTCCATTCCAAAATCATGAACTGCCCTTGGTACTACTGTGCAACAGTGGCAAGGATGGTCGTCAAAGCCTTGCCTTCAGTGGCCACATCACTGCAAATGACTACAGGTGAGAGCTGCTTCACCTCCATGTGAGGTGAGCCTCCAGGTTTTCCATACTTGAACACTAACAGAGTTTTCAATGTCTTCAATCTTAGACAAGCCCGAGAGCCAAAAGCATCTTCCCTACTGTTACAGATCCTAAGGTGATGCCCCAATGACCACTTAGTGTTCACATCTTTATGTTATCTTGACGGTGGGCAAGAATTACGACTTACTTCTAACCAACAGACAGACCACAGCAAAGATGATGAGATGCCACTCCCACAATAAGTCTACCTTATAGAACAAAGATGATGGACTGTCACTTCATGATTATACTGTTAAGTAAACTATATATAATATACATATATATATATATATATGCATATATGCATACGACTTGGAACTAACTCACTTTATCTTCCTCTTCCCCTTCCTCCCTCCCCTCCCCTCCCCCATCTTTCTTCCCTCATCTCCCAACACCCCCCACCCCCGCACCCCTCTTGAAGATGCAATCTTCCAAGAGTTTCACAGCTGCAACGAAGTCAATTCCGTCAACAATCCGAGTATGAGTCTGGAAGCAGATTCTTCTCCAGTTGAGCCTCCGATGAGACCTCGGCCCTGGCCAACACCTGGATTACATACTAATGAGACCCTGAAGCAAAGAACCCAAATGAGCTTTGCTCAGATTTTTAACCTACAGAGACTGGGAGATAATAAACATGTGTTATTTGAAGCTGCTAAGTCTGTAGGAATTTGTTGTGCAGCAACAGAAAACAAATACACCCACATATGCCTCTTTCTGTTACCAATTTCTATAACAAGGTTCTCAACTGCAAACCAAGTCTATCTAATTTAGACACAAAGCAATTCACTGACCGATAAACCAGGGAGGCCACAGAATCAACAGAAAGGCTATAAAACTGGTCTTGTTCCACGGGCAGGAAGTAAAGAAGACCAGCTGCAGAAACCACAGCCACGCTACTTCAGCATCAGACTCGTCAAGACACCGCCAATGGCAGAGCTGCCGGTCACCACCCCTGCTAGACAACACTGCCACCAGACCCTGTTGCTGCTACTAGATCCTGGGTGTGGTGGCCACGTGATACCACCACTGCCTTCTCCACTGCCTTGCATCTTTGCATCACTTTGTTGAGATCCGAAGTCTTAGGTGAGAGTGCACAATTAGCCAAGTTTAAGTCACACGTCATATCCTAGTTGCCAGGAAGCAGTTGGGTGGAATATCTGCTCCGGACTACAGAATTGCTCAAACCTAGAGTACACGTTCATGTTTTATGTTGATGGTACTTTAGTTTGTCTGGGTGGCTATAACAAAAATAATATAGACTTGTTGACTTATAAACAGCAGAATTTTTTTTCCTCCCAATTCTGGAGTCCGGGAAGTCCAAAATCAAGGTACAAGCAGATCTGGTGTCTACTGAGGGCCTGCTTCCTGGCTCATAGATGACTATATTCTTGTATTTTCATATGGTAGAAGAGAGCTGTCTGGGGTCCCTTTTATAAAGGCACTAATCCTATTCATGAGGGCTCCATTTTCATGACCTAATCACCCCCCAAAGGCCCAACATCCAAGTATCATAACAATGGGGATTAAATTTCAACATATGGGGGCGCCTGGGTGGCACAGCGGTTAAGCATCTGCCTTCGGCTCAGGGCGTGATCCCAGAGTTATGGGATCAAGCCCCACATCAGGCTCTTCCGCTATGAGCCTTCTTCTTCCTCTCCCACTCCCCCTGCTTGTGTTCCCTCTCTCGCTGGCTGTCTCTATCTCTGTCGAATAAATAAATAAAATCTTTTAAAAAATAAATAAATAAATAAATTTCAACATATGAAATTTGGAGGGACATGTTCAGTCTTTAGCAAATGAAATGTCCTGGAGCTTTACAGAATTCAGCTGCTTATAGGCCACAGGGTAACTAGGGCTCGCTAGAATTATGCAGTGCATAACTGTTCAGTGACTTTACAAAAGGAATGAGAACCCCTTGGAGTTGCACAGTGGAGAATCCTATCCTGCTTCCATCCAGCTTCTACTGTAGAAGCGTAACGTCCCACCCTATCAAGACTTAGACTATGGAATTTTCCCTCCAAAAGGAAGGTGTTAGGATTCAGGGCAATCATAATTTTTTCAAAAAGATAAATAGTTCTCCCATCAGTAAAAAGATGATCATTGAAGCCACATGTGTAAATAAGAGTGCTTAGTCCAAGAGTAGGTATAGAAGAGGATAGAGGATAGAAGAGAACCTTGAAAAAAAAGCACCTGAGTGGTTCAGTTGGTGGAGCGGCCGACTCTTGGATTCGGCTTAGCTCATGATCTCAGGGTCATGAGATGGAGCCCCACATTGAGCCCCGTGCCAAGCCCCACATTGGCTCTGTTCTCAGTGGGAGTCTGCTTGTGGATTCTCTCTCTCTGCCTCTGCACCCACCTCTGCTTGTGTTCTCTCTCTCTCTAATAAATAAATAAATTTTAAAAAAAGAAAAGAAAAAAGGAAAAGCCCTAAAGAACTCCATCACTGACAGGCCAGGAGGGAAAAGAAGTGTGCAGAGAGAAAGTCGTGATACATGCATCTCCCAGGGGTGACCCTGAAAATAGAATTTTCCAGGACGGCTTCAATTTCATGTAACAATGAATTAGTTTGCATAAAGAAATATCTGTTTAACGAAATATAATTTTTATTTTAATAAAAATAACTATAAAAACCAGGACAAGCAATGTCTCTTCCTTCAGACTCCATGCCCTGATTGGGAATTCAGAAGTTATGGTTACTACAGAGGCAATGTTCAAACCTCCACTTCTAGTCTGTAGTTCGAATGAAGGACCGGAATCCAAGATTTGTGTCGCAAACATCTTAGTGGGGCCAAAATCATTTTCGTCATATTGCAGCCTATCCAGCCCCCCAAGTCCTAACTTACTGAAAAATGCAATATATTTGGAGAGTTAAGTGAAATCTTCCCTAAAATAACAAAAATGAATTTTTTTTAATCATTGAGAACATGATGTCATCATGACATAAACCTGAAAACTTAATCAAGAAAAGTTACAGAACTTAACAAATTGGGTATGGCAGGCAATCATATTACTCTACAGAGAAGCAAGGATAATATCAAATTTTAATCAACATGTCTGACTCCTCTGGTTCATAGAGAGAGTGAGAAAAAAAATCTATCTGTACAAGTTCAGGATGGAGAAGAGGATGCAAGTGAAATAAATACCCATGCACATGAAGGGAGATCATTCTTGCTAGAGAATGGATTAAAAAATAGTGAAGAAGTTCCAGAGGTGAGCCCACATATTGTCCTGTGAGTCACACTGCCTCTGCAGATACGGTCAGGCTGCAATGGAAGCTGATGCTAAGCTGGGCTCAGAGGAGGGGCTGGGAGTAGGGTTTAATTAAAGGGAAAATTGTGGTCTGGATCTCAGGCTGTTGGTAGCACAACTAATTCCTTCCCCTGCGTGCTGGAGGGGCTGGGCCTTCGCTCATATTGCCTGCCCGGTGGGGACTGGATCAGAAACTGAGCATGGCTGAGCCTGCAGTTAACAGCGGCTGGGGTAGACAGGGCTGGCATAGTCCACTCATCTTCCCAGCTGGAGACTGAGCCCATTGATGAAAGGGACGGGGGCTTGGGTGTCTTCTATACCCATTCCAAGAGCTGGCCCTCGGTAGGTCCCCAGCATGCACTCGCTGATGGACTGATTCACAGACCAACTGACTGAATAAAACGGCATTAAGGAAACCAACAACAGGTTGAGTTCTTCCATTATCCATTATCCCTTTATGCTTCCTCAGACCGGCCTCACAGAGATGTGACTTACTGCTTCCCCTCCTTCTCAGAGAACATGACGTGACCTTTCTCGTTCCATAGAATTTATTTACTTTCCCCCTGGGCACTTTCGATTTGCATTCAGTGAAACAATGCTTACTTTGCTTTCTCCTCTTATCTTAATAAATGAGAGTCATGACTATCTTCGATGTCCAGACAAACAAATGGCCCCGATTCACATGAGCTGTGAGCAGATCTGATGGCCCAGCTCAGCAGGAACGATGGCTGTGCACACATCCCATCCCCCATCTCTCATCACCACTTTCCACCCCCACCCCTACTGCAATGCTCTGGCTAACTGTTTTGAGACATGAGGGACGGTACGTTGCGCTGGGTGTCTGGAGCATGACACCTGCCAGCCTGTGATACCAGCCAGTGGAATCATCAGACACCAGGGTACAGGAAGCCAGAGGTCTAATGGGGCAGACCTTCATCATAAGGGTCTGTCACCAGTGGTACTCATATCAGACAAGGTCGAGTCCTTGTTTTGGTTAAATGCCACACAAAGCCTGACCACTCACCCTGATCCCTCATTAGGATGCTGGAAGTCCTCCTTCAGAATATTTATTTGTAATACCTTCTTATTAATATTAGCAGGGTTACCATTAACTTATTTTTCAAGTTGAGAAAACTTTGAGTGAAACTGGTCATTATTAATAGTATACAGGAATAAGAGGCATAAATTGGGACTGTTCTAGGCAAACCTGGATGTGTGGTAACCCTGCTGCTGGCTTCACACAGTGTGAGCACCCTGTGGGTAGGGTGTGTGTGGTCCTTCCTCCTCTGCCCCTCCCTCCTCCCTTAAGCTCCAGTCCGTATTTAGGGTGGAGTTACAGAGCTGTCCATGCTCGGTGTCCAGGGGCCCCTGTTAATCTTCGGGTTTGGGTATAGGGGAGTATTATCTTCAAGCTCAGAACCACTTATTCCTGACCAAAGCAGTAACATGAATGTCCCAAAGAATCTCAAGCACAGTTGTTTCTCCTTTTTCTAAGCTCTTGACCAAGTGGGATGAGTTTCTTTCTTACCCTAGAAGCAATCTGACCCTGACTCAGGAGGCCTGACAGCCCATGAGTACCACAGCAGGCAGGAGAACCGGGACAGGGGATAGCTGGGGTGCCCTTGCTGAAGTATCGGTCTTTGGCAGCAAATGCCAAAGTCAGCCAAGGCTCAGGCCTGCAGGTAAATGCCCAAGACACCCTCTCCTGCCAGAGCTGGTGCAGGCAATCCTTGGAGTGGTGCAGGCATCGTTCCATTCCCTGCCAATTCTCAGGACCAGCCCTTTGAGTGTGCTGTCACACCGTAGCCCTTCTCTGCTTCCCACTCACGGCCCCATCTCCAGCCCTGGCTCCTAGGGCACTCGCACGGCAGCGGGAGCAGGGTCATCAGCCAGTTTTGCCCTGGCTTCTTGGCCTCGGCAGTGCCAGTCCTGGCCAGTCGTGCACTGTGAGCCATCCCTGGATGCTGTTGGTGCTGGATCTGGAGGGGCTGGTCCCCCATCCACCTTCTCAGGCCCCACTCTAGCCCTCTGTCACTCCACCTTCAACACGAAGAGAGCTGTTGTTTGGGAGAAGATACCCATTATCTCTAATCCCCTGAATCTCTGGGGATCTTTGTACCTGGGACTCCCTGCCAGGGAACCAGGAGTAAATCCTGAAGGTTCTCTCAGTAGCACATGCGGACATCGTTGTAGGCACACCACCTGCATTATCTTACTGACTCATCGTGCCAGTCTCATAAGTGTTATTATCCCCTTTGTTTATACCTGGGGAAACTGAGGCAAAACCTGTTTAAGTCATTTGCCCAGAGTCACAGGGTTTCTGCTACCCTGCAGGGAAAGGGAGGGGCCTGCTGTGAGAACGTTCTTGCTGAGACACACACATATGAAATAGAAGAGCAGCATGAGATAAGTTACTGAAGAAATCCAGGAAAGAGGAGTGTGAAAAAGAGTCCATGTTTGGAGATCCCTGACAGAAAGACACATGCCCGGACTGTCCAGCTGTCAGGGCATCATTCTCTATCCTGGAGTCAGTACTTAGCAATACTCTCCAGGCTCTGCTAGGACTCTGGAGGCAGAGTTTCCAGGAACAGAGTTTCCCTAACTAATCGCCTTGCATTCAATAAACAAGGCAAAACGTTTAATTCTGAGAACTCCAGCAAATCTAGTTCTAAGTAAATATTTAAGCACTTGCAGTATATTGTTTCAAACTGTACAATTACAAAACTGTATCCAAAAATATGCAAATGAAAATAAACAGTAAGAAAATACATCAAAGAGCTAAGAGTGGCAACAATTGCTTTTCTTTTAAAAAAAGAAAACTCTAAGTGTTTACAAAATTATTCTCATCTAATTTTTTTTTTTTTTTGAAAGTTGGTGGAGAGAAAAGAACGCTAGACTCGAACAAAAGCTCCACTCTCTGTGGGGTTTGTTTTTATTTTCCTGAGCCTTCATTTCCTCATTTTACAAATAGAACACATAGTGGCTATTAATCCTGGACATAAATTGTCTCACCCACTGTCTGATGCCCCACGTCAACTCTCTTTCCCTTCCCAACACTAAGTGAAAATGTCCCACCAGCAGGCACCAGGTCAGTCACCTCCCAGTCTTTTCCTACAGAAAAGTGTCCCCGAAGTGAGGAGGCTAGCGTTAGGACCCAGCTCCACCCTCATAGATCCATCTCCTTCCACCACATGCAAAGCATCAAAAGAACAGCCCTGTCCACGAAAATCATAGCACCGGGAGGGGGGAAACCAAACCCCAAATTAATCAAACAGGATGTAATTCCCAGAGCAAACATGCATCAATTAGGGGAAATGTTACAGTCAGGTCCGGCGTTTGGAATTGCACTAGGGAACGTAAGGTGAATACGCTAAGCTCTGGCATTGATTATGGAAAGCAGTGGCTGTATGATGGCAGGGCTGCTGTGATCAGTCTAGCCAGAAATTCACTTTTCAGTGCCTTGATTCCTGGGATTACCTTTGTGCTGACTGACAGCCAAAAGAAAAACTGCACTGCTTCATAGAAAACTTGCTCTGGTCTAACAGTCAATGGACAGCCTGATGCTGATTTTCCTTGCCTGTGTGTGAGCAACACAGTCTTCAAATTGGAGCAGGTCAAAGCAAGAGATTCTTCACTGCCCCTTCTGTGGGCCCGGCCCTGGATTGACACCATGAGGGGTACAGAGGTGAGAAAAAGCCTCACAGGGACCAAAGGGAAGAAAACCTGATTGCTACAGGGGCCTGGCTCTCTGCCAGGCACTATTCCCCAGGTTTTAGGTCTATTATTATGTAATTCTTTCTCCCAACAATCATCTGAGGCAGGTTTACCCTTCCCACTGATTTGAGCCCTGGCTTGCTGAACTCTGAAGTCTCCATACCTCATGACTTTATAATCTATCCCCAGATCAACGTCCAAAAAAATCATCCTTTCTCTGTAGAGACCACAGAATGGGAAAGATAGGAAGCATCAGGCACCAGATTAATTTGTACCTCCCAGACACCCCGCATCTGTGTCCACAGAGGCTAAACAAAGAGTCAGAAAGTTTCTCTACTCACCTAAGTTAATACAACCTGTCCCATTTTCTGAGAAAGTGCCCTCATCTCTCCAGTGGGAATCAATCACTCCTTGCTTTGAGCTCCCACGGCATTTTGTGTGAACTTCTCTAAGGAAAGTTATTGTTTTGCGAAAGGAAGGAAGGAAGGAAGGAAGGAAGGAAGGAAGGAAGGAAGGAAGGGAGAGAGAGAAAGAAAGAAAGAAAGAAAGAAAGAAAGAAAGAAAGAAAGAAAGAAAGAAAGAAAGAAAGAAAGAAAGAAAGAAAGGGCTCTGGTTGATTACATGTCTATTCTTTCTCCAACCTTTGTTTTGGAATCCTATTTATCCTCTAATGTTCACCCAAATCACAGATTTAGCAACTAATTTCTCTCTACTCTGAGCACACACACTCCTCTTTTCCTGCTTTTTTTTTTTTAAGATTTTATTTATTTATTTGACAAAGCGAGAAAGAGCAGCAGAGGGAGAAGGAGAAGCAGACTCCCTACTGAGCAGGAAGCCCTATGCAGGACTCCATCTCAGGACTGTGGGGTCATGACCTGAGCTGAAGGCAGACACTTCACCAACTGAGCCACCCAGGCGCCCCCTTTTCCTGCTTTTAAAGTTAGATGTGAATTTCAACCCATCAAATCATCCATGCAATGTAACTTTTTTCCCCCTTATAATTCAACCATCCATTGAAATACTCGTCTCTTCTCATCTTCAGTGATCTCTTCCTGCCAGTCACTGCCAAGCTGCCCCCCATCCCCATCTACACAATCTCCTTCATCACAAGTCCCCCCTTTAATTCCACATCACGCTGGGGCTCTGGAGTCTCTTGGATACCCTCCTTGTCCTTACCTCTCTAGGTAAATCAAGCAGCCACTTCACCTCTGGGGAGTGAGGTGCTTCGCAGTAGCTCTGTCAGAGGAATGGGGACCCTCTGCTCTCAGATCCCCAAACCCACCTGGAATCTGAAGTCTTGAGGGTTTCTTCTGCCTGGGAGTCAGAGTCCAGAAACTCCTTTCCCAGACCCTATCAGTCTGTGTTCATGTAGTTTTTTTCCTCCATTTTTCAACACTTCTAAAATAAAGAGAATGCTTTCTATTTTGAGTCAGGAACATCTAACATTTTGGCCTATCCTTATCCATTTTTTTCTAAGAGTATCAGCATTTGGAAAATAAGAACAGTCATGTTTCTTTCTTAAGGAAATGAACACAGAAGGAAGGGCCAGTGTGACTGAATAGAGCAGAAGAAGGCCAGGAGAGGAAGTGAACTGGCAGCAAAAACCAAAAAGCCATTGCTTAAAATCTCAATTAATATCATGCTAGCCTCTTTTATTGGCACTTAGCTCAGGGCACTTCAGCTCTCGGCTCTGCCTCCCGCGTGAGGGGCAAGCACTGTCTTATTCACTGTTGCTGAAGTTGAATGACACAGCGTGGGTTGGTAGACGGGGCTACGGATTGGGTGTTGGCAAACATGGGTTGTAGTTCCTGTTCTGATACTAATGGGATGTGTGACTTTGGGAAAGGTAATTTCCTCTTTCTTTATCTCTCCCATGCAGGAACCATAAAATCAGAGAATTGTACCAGATTAATGTTCCTAATCATTGGTCATCCTTATACCACTTCCATAATTGCTCTATGTAGAATTATCATCCATATTATTTTTACTTCATCACTTTCCTTAAATCGACGCACTTTAAAAAAAAAAAAAGCTTAAACTTACTGTAAAAGCAAACCTTATAATGACTGGAGTGAAAATTAATAAAGGGAAACCTACTAAAGTGGGAGTCCAGAGGCTAAAAGGGGGAATCCCAGGCCACCCAATGTCAACTGTAGGAAGAATTGTCAATTACAGACCTAAGGAAAGAAACTTCAAAGCGAAAGAACAATCAGTTATAAGCCCCAATAGGAAAAGATAAACATTGAATCTTCTACAAGAAATTTACTACTCCTGAACTCTTACTTTTCTCAAATGCAACTTCATTCAAAACAGCCCTTCTCAATTCCCTCCTTCTTCTCCATAAAATAATGTTCCTCTCCTGTGTTTGTTGAACCCACGTACGGTTTTGCCACAGCTCGCATGTCCAGCACTGCAACTCTCTGCCATTCCCAAATAAACCCATGTCTGCTGGTAAAATAACTGATGGTTTATTTTTAAGGTTAATACTGATGCCTCACTAAAAGTATCCAAGAACTAAATAAATATATTCACTGAAAATGAAACAATGTCATTAAATTCTGGCTGGGTACTTTTGCCTGCCAAACGTTGTTCTGTTAAAAAGTTGAAAATAGCACCTGTCAGAAAGGTGTTAAAGACACAATAACAACAACCTAGAGCTTTCTTCCTGGTAAATAAGAGAACTGAAATAGATCTGAACATGAAGCATCTTTCCGGTTACTCATTCAGTGTTACTTAAAAGCACACCCTCCTGCTGGACAAAAGCTTCTCCTGCCACTGAAGGTAGGGTCCTGGGTTGAAAGCACTGGACTCGATGATACTCAGGTCTCTTTACAGCTCCAGCATTTCTGCCTGATCCTGTTTTCCTTGTGTTCTTTGATTATTCAGATACAATCAATTTCTTGTCCAGATCTTTGTATTTCACTTTTGTTCTCAGCCAAGCTGCCAAGCTGCCATGCCTTAATTTCCTCTAGTTTTAGCATCCCCTTGAGTATGTGGAGTGTTAGGGGGGTCCTGCTTCTCCTCCTCAGTCTGATAGCTTCCTCATTTCACCATGGCAGGACCTGTACTCTCCCTCTGTGCCCACTCCACTTGGTTTCCAGCAGGAAGAGGCCAGCCCCCTGGAGTTCAGTGGCCAGATGAACTCCTGACACACCTGGTCATGCCACTGGAGTCCGTGTTTTTCAAATCTCACACTTGTCTGCCCGTGTCACTCACACCTGCGGTCATTGCTGTCTTGCAAACACACGTGCTCCAGAGCCAAGCCTGCAGAGAAGGGTTGTCAAGCATGACTAATGTCCCAGCAGGCTCTAGGCCACGGTTTGCAGGATCCTTCAGGACAATTGGGTTTGGTCCTTTTGTCTCCCAAGCCAGCTGAACTCACATCACCTCTCCCTCCGCCCCCAAGAAAGCAGGGAAAATAGTCCAGCACATTCCTAGTAGCAAATATGAGAACACAAGCACAGCCTTTAAGTCCAAATCTAGAAGTGAGAATTAATGGAGGATTCATGAAGATATAGGTGAAATAATTACCCAGAGGACAGCTATAGTCTACCATCTCTTGGAGGTCCTCTTTGGCCACTATAATTCTCATCCTTTCCAGTTTTGAAGTAGCTTCTAAGGGTATGACAGTCAGAAGCCCAGGAGTGCTCTCCCACCTCACACCAACTATGTGCTAGATAAAAAATACTTCTGAGTGGGGGCGCCTAGGTGGCACAGCGGTTAAGCGTCTGCCTTCGGCTCAGGGCGTGATCCCAGAGTTATGGGATCGAGCCCCACATCAGGCTCCTCTGCTATGAGCCTGCTTCTTCCTCTCCCACTCCCCCTGCTTGTGTTCCCTCTCTCGCTGGCTGTCTCTATCTGTGTCAAATAAATAAAATCTTTAAAAAAAAAATACTTATGAGTGTATTGCAGGGCTCTCAGAAAGTAAGAGAAATCTCCAAGCACCCACCCTCCTCCTCAAAAGGAAAAAAAAATCAAAAACATGACTGTGACCTGTAAGCAAATACAGTAGGCAAGGTTTTTCTGAAGTAAATACCAATATTAGCACTGTTTCCTGGTCAGCACGCCTTGGGTCAGCTGAATAATGGAGTCATTTACCTTTAGACATTCATGCTAACCTGGAAATTTAGGAAGAAGTTCAAAGAGGTCCCAGGTAGATAGCAACCCTCAGGCTCCTGGAAGAAGCAAATAAATGGGTTTTGGGGGGGTTTTTTTGTTTGTTTGTTTGTTTCCTGGACTGAAAGCATCCTTGCTTTAGGCTACACAGGATTCCCAAAATTTAAAATCAAGCCACTAAGAGCTTGTAATAAGAGACCATCACACATACAAGGCAACAAACCATCATGAGTAAGAATCAGCAGAAGCAGTGCATGCCAGATTTCGACCCTATACCAGACCTCTCTGAGGTAGCAATTCTGATGCACTTGACCTTGCCTCTCTTACACTCCCGTCACGGCTCTCATAACCAGCTGTGTGAGCTCTGACCAACCTCATGGAGGTGCACCCTGAAAGCATCCCACCTCATGCCTATACTGTGTGCTTCTCCCCTCCTGACCCACGGCCGGCTCCACTGTGGCTGCAAAGGTGAAAGACCCTTCTCAGTATCTACACACAGAGAAACCCCACATGTGGGGAAATCAATGCCCCATCGGGCAAAACTTTGGCAAATGGGAGAAAGAGCCAGTGGACAAATTATTTCTCACAACTCCTTCTGCATAGGTAATCCTGGAAAACAATATATACGGCTTCCTGAGAGGCTACCGCCCTGAGGCTAGTCCTACGCCCGTCCTATAGAATAATCGGCCGCATTAGTGGCACCTAGCTAGCAACTCGTCCTTACTTAAGCTGTTTCTCCTTCCTGCCTCACTCCCCCTCACCCTCACTCATGCCCCATGGGACTGTACTCCAAAAAACAGTCACATAAAACCTCTGATTTCTGGACGACCTTGGCTAAGTTAGTCCAGAGCTTTAGCTATTATAGTCATCAGATAAAATATATGACAACTACATTTGAAAGATTTCTAATACAAACAAAACAAAACAAAACAAAAAACCCAAGCAACTAAACAGTATAAAATAGCCAGGCAGAATAGAAAAGTTATCAAATAGAAGTGAAAAATATAACTGTTGAAAATGAATTTTTTAAAACCGTATTGGATATGATAAACAGCACATACAATAAAGCTAAAGAGAGAATTAGTGAAGTGAGAATTAATGGAGAATTCATGAAGATATAGGTGAAATAATTACCCAGAGGACAGCACAAAGAGCAAGAAAATTAAAAATACAGGAAGTTAGCCTTCTCTTCATCCCCTCGGGAAGGTAGGAGTCTACCTCTGGTGGGTGCTTTCCTCCACATCGCAAACTACCTCCTGAGGAAGAGCTATGAGAAGTTTGTTTCTTTTCTGGATAAAGGGAGTTTTTTAGCCCAGATGGCCACCCCTATTACCAGAGACCATCCTGAACATCCACGGAATCAGCCTGAGACGCAGGAAGATAATCTGGATCTCTACAAACGAACATCTCCAGCGCTGAGTATTGAGGTACAAAGCGGGGAGCCGTGAAACCGCGCACAGATATCGGAAGATAAACGGAAGGGGGAGGGAGCCACCACGTTTGGGCGCCAGGAAGCAGCAGCCACCTGCACGGGGGAGCGGGCGGACTCCCGGTCGGCACCCGCAAAACAGCAGACTGAGACCGTGAGCCGGGTGCGCGCGCCACCAGGCATCTCGCGGAACACCGGAATCCCGGTGCGCTCACTGGATCCAGACTGAGACCGGGAGATCCGGGAGCGCGCGCGGGGCGGCCGGTGGCTGGCGGCATTAGAAACACAAAGGACAGAGACGCGCTGGCCCTGGAACTGAGGGCTGGGACGCCGGGTGTGGGGCGCACATCCCGGGACGCTGCAGGGTTGAGCAGCACCAACAGAAACGGAGTTAAAGTGGCCAGAACATTAGTAGAGAACGGGCCGCAATCCCTCTGTTCTGTGACAGAGGCTGAAATTCGGCCGCTGCTGCTCTGACTCTCAGAAGAGGCACAGCAAACCGCCAGGGAAAGCCGCCAGAGAACAAAAGCCTGGAAATACCGGCTCACAGCGTGCCCATCGCCATCCCCCCTCGCAGGGGACACGGAGACTCTACCCAAACAGGGCTGCCTGAGTATCAGCGCGGAAGGCCCCTCCCCCAGAAGGCAGGCTGAAAAATCAAGAAGCCCACAACCCGGGCGCCGGGGTGGCGCAGTCATTGAGCGCCTGTCTTCGGCTTAGGGCGTGATCCCGGCGTTCGGGAAAGGAGTCCCTCATCGGGCTCCTCCGCTGGGAGCCTGCTTCCTCCTCTCCCACCCCCCTGCTTCTGTTCCCTCTCTCGCTGGTTGGCTGCCACATAAATAAATAAATAAAATCTTTAAAGAAGAAGCCCACATCCCTAAGATCCCTATAAAACAAGGGGCACGGCCTGGGACCCAGTCAATAATTTGGGCTCTGGACAACCCCGCAACCTCTCCTCATCAGAATGACAAGAAGGAGAAGCCCCCCCCAACAAAGAAAAGACAGTGAGTCTGTGGCCTCTGCCACAGAAATAATGGATATGGATGTAACCAAATTATCAGAAATGGAATTCAGAGTAACGATGGTCAAAATGATGAGTAGAATTGAAAAAACTATTAACGAAAAGGTTACTGAGAATATAGAATCCCTAAGGACAGAAATGAGAGCGAATCTGACAGAAATTAAAAATTCTATGAGCCAAATGCAGGCAAAACTAGAACCTCTGACGGCCAGGGTCACCGAAGCAGAACAACGTGTTAGTGAATTGGAGGATGGGTTAATAGAGGAAAAAACGAAAATAGAAGCTGCTCTTAAAAAAATCCACGCCCACGAATGTAGGTTACGGGAGATTACTGACTCAATGAAACGATCCAATGTTAGAATCATCGGCATCCCCGAGGGGGTGGAGAAAAACAGAGGTCTAGAAGAGATATTTGAACAAATTGTAGCTGAAAACTTCCCTAATCTAGCAAGGGAAACAAACATTCGTGTCCAAGAGGCAGAGAGGACCCCTCCCAAGCTCAACCACGACAAACTATGCCACGTCATGTCATAGTGCATTTCGCAAATATTAGATTCAAGGATACAGTATTGAAAGCGGCCAGGGCAAAGAAATTTCTCACGTACCAAGGCAAAGGCATCAGAATTACGTCAGACCTGTCTACACAGACCTGGAATGAGAGAAAGGGTTGGGGGAGCATATTTAAAGCTCTTTCAGAGAAAAACATGCAGCCAAGGATCCTTTATCCAGCAAGGCTGTCATTCAGAATTGATGGAGAAATAAAGACATTTCAGAATCGCCAGTCATTGACCAATTTCGTAACCACGAAACCAGCCCTACAGGATATATTAAGGGGGGTTCTATAAAGGTAAAAAGGCCCCAAGAGTGATACACAAAAGAAAGTCACAACCAATACAAACAAAGACTTTACTGGCAACGTGGCATCATTAAAATCATATCTCTCAGTTCTTAGTGCTAATGTGAATGGTTTGAACCTTCCCATAAAACACCACAGGGTTGCAGATTGGATAAAAAGAAATGACCCATCCATTTGCTGTCTACAAGAGACTCATTTCGAACCCAAAGATGCATTCAGACTGAGAGTAAGGGGATGGAGTACCATCTTTCACGCAAATGGACCTCAAAAGAAAGCTGGGGTAGCAATTCTCATATCAGATAAATTGGATTTTAAACTAGAGACTATAGTTAGAGATGCAGAAGGACACTATATTATTCTTAAAGGAAGTATTCAACAAGTGGATATGACAATTATAAATATATATGCCCCCAACAGGGGAGCAGCAAGATACACAAGCCAACTCTTAACCAGAATAAAGAGACATATAGATAAAAATACATTAATAGTAGGGGACCTCAACACTCCACTCTCAGAAACAGACAGAACACCCTGGCAAAAACTAAGCAAAGAATCAAAAGCTTTGAATGCCATACTCGACGAGCTGGACCTCATATATATATATATATATATATATATATATATATATATATATATATATATATATATATATATATATATATATAGAACACTATACCCCAGAACCAAAGAATACTCATTCTATTCTAATGCCCATGGAACATTCTCAAGAATAGACCATGTTCTGGGTCACAAAACAGGTCTCAACCGATACCAAAAGACTGAAATTATCCCCTGCATATTCTCAGACCACAACGCTCTGAAATTGGAACTCAACCACAAGGAAAAATTTGGAAGAAACTCAAACACTTGGAGACTAAGAACCATCCTGCTCAGGAATGACTCGATAAACCAGGAAATCAAAAATCAAATTAAACAATTTATGGAGACCAATGAGAATGAAAATACAACAGTCCAAAACCTATGGGATACTGCAAAGGCAGTCCTAAGGGGGAAATACATAGCCATCCAAGCCTCACTCAAAAGAATAGAAAAATCTAAAATGCAGTTTTTATATTCTCACCTCAAGAAGCTGGAACAGCAACAGAGGGACAGGCCTAATCCACGCACGAGGAAGCAGTTGACCAAAATTAGAGCAGAAATCAATCAATCAGAAACCAGAAGTACAATAGAGCAGATCAACAGGACTAGAAGCTGGTTCTTTGAGAGAATCAATAAAATTGACAGACCACTTATCCAAAAGAAAAGAGAAAGGACCCAGATTATTAAAATTATGAATGAAAAAGGAGAGGTCATGATGAACACCATTGAAATTGGAAGGATTATTAGAAATTTTTATCAACAGCTATATGCCAATAAACTAAGCAATCTGGAAGAGATGGAATCCTTCCTGGAAACCTATAAACTACCAAGATTGAAACAGGAAGAAATTGATTTCTTAAACAGGCCAATTAATTATGAAGAAACTGAGTCAGTGATAAACAACCTTCCAAATAACAAAACTCCAGGCCTGGACGGTTGTCCTGGGGAATTCTACCAAACATTCAAAGAAGAAATAATACCTATTCTCCTAAAGCTATTTCAAAAAATAGAAACAGAAGGAAAGCTTCCAAACTCATTCTATGATGCCAATATTACCTTGATCCCCAAACCAGGCAAAGACCCCCTCAGAAAGGAGAATTACAGACCGATTTCCCTAATGAATATGGACGCCAAAATCCTCAACAAGATACTTGCTAATAGAATCCAACAGTACATTAAAAGGATTATCTGCCATGATCAAGTGGGATTCATACCTGGGATGCAAGCGTGGTTCAATATTCACAAATCAATCAGCGTGATACATCATATCAACAAGAAAAGACTCAGGAACCATATGATCCTCTCAATTGATGCCGAAAAAGCATTTGACAAAATACGGCATCCTTTCCTGATTAAAACCCTTCAGAGTGTAGGAATAGAGGGTACATTTCTCAATCTCATAAAAGCCATCTATGAAAAGCCTACTGCAAATATTATTCTCAATGCGGAAAAGCTAGAAGCCTTTCCCTTAAGATCAGGAACTCGACAAGGATGCCCACTCTCGCCACTATTATTCAACATAGTACTAGAAGTCCTTGCAACAGCAATCAGACGACAAAAAGGGATCAAAGGTATTCAAATCGGCAAAGAAGAAGTCAAAATGTCTCTCTTCGCAGATGACATGATACTCTATATGGAAAACCCAAAAGAAGCCACTCCCAAACTATTAGAAGTTATAGAGCAATTCTGTAACGTGGCGGGATACAAAATCAATGCTCAGAAATCAGTTGCATTTCTATACACGAATAACGAGACCGAAGAAAGAGAAATTAGGGAATCCATCCCATTTACAATAGCAGCAAAAACCATATGTTACCTTGGAATTAACTTAAGCAGAGACATAAAGGACCTATATTCTAGAAACTATAAATCACTCCTGAAAGACATTGAGGAAGACACAGAAAGATGGAAAGATATTCCATGCTCATGGATCGGAAGAATTAACATAGTTAAAATGTCCATGCTACCCAGAGCAATCTACACTTTCAATGCTATCCCGATCAAAATACCGAGGACATTTTTCAAAGAACTGGAACAAATAGTCCTTAAATTTGTACGGAAACAGAAAAGGCCCCGAATCTCCAAGGAACTGTTGAAGAGGAAAAACAAAGCTGGGGGCATCACAATGCCGGATTTCGAGCTATATTACAAAGCTGTGATCACAAAGACAGCATGGTACTGGCACAAAAACAGACACATAGACCAATGGAACAGAATAGAGAACCCAGAAATGGACCCTCGGCTCTTTGGGCAACTAATATTTGATAAAGCAGGAAAAAACATCGGTGGGAAAAAGACAGTCTCTTCAATAAATGGTGCTGGGAAAATTGGACAGCTACATGCAAAAGAATGAAACTTGACCACTATCTCCCACCATACACAAAAATAAACTCCAAATGGATGAAAGACCTCGATGTGAGACAGGAATCCATCAAAATTCTAGAGGAGAACATAGGCAGCAACCTCTACGACATCGGCCAAAGCAACCTTTTTCAGGATATTTCCCCAAAGGCAAGAGAAACAAAAGATAAAATGAATTTATGGGACTTCATCAAGATTAAAAGTTTCTGCACAGCCAAGGAAACAGTCAGAAAAACTAAGAGGCAGCCCACGGAATGGGAGAATATATTTGCAAATGACACTACAGATAAAGGACTGGTATCCAAGATCTACAAAGAACTTCTCAAACTCAATACACGAGAAACAAATAAACAAATCAAAAAATGGGCAGAAGATATGAACAGACACTTTTCCAATGAAGACATACAAATGGCTAACAGACACATGAAAAAATGTTCAAAATCATTAGCCATCAAGGAAATTCAAATCAAAACCACACTGAGATACCACCTTACACCAGTTAAAATGGCAAAAATAGACAAGGCAAGAAACAACAATTGTTGAAGAGGATGTGGAGAAAGGGGATCCCTCCTACATTGTTGGTGGGAATGCAAGTTGGTACAGCCACTCTGGAAAACAGTGTGGAGGTCCCTTAAAAAGTTAAAAATTGAGCTACCCTATGATCCAGCCATTGCACTACTGGGTGTTTACCCCAAAGATACAGATGTAGTAAAGAGAAGGGCCATATGCACACCAATGTTCATAGCAGCAATGTCCACAATAGCTAAATCGTGGAAGGAGCCGAGTTGCCCTTCAACAGATGACTGGATTAAGAAGTTGTGGTCCATATATACAATGGAATATTACTCAGCTATCAGAAAGAACGAGTTCTCAACATTTGCTGCAACATGGACGGCACAGGAGGAGATAATGCTAAGTGAAATAAGTCAAGCAGAGAAAGACAACTATCATATGATTTCTCTCATCTGTGGAACATAAGAACTAGGATGATCGGTAGGGGAAGAAAGGGATAAAGAAGGGGGGTGGTAATCAGAAGGGGGAATGAAACATGAGAGACTATGGACTATGAGAAACAAACTGAGGGCCTCAGAGGGGAGGGGGCGTAGGGGAATGGGATAGACTGGTGATGGGTAGTAAGGAGGGCACGTATTGCACGGTGCACTGGGTGTTATACGCAACTAATGAATCATCAAGCCTTACATCGGAAACCGGGAATGTACTGTATGGTGACTAACATAATATAATACAAAATCATTAAAAAAATAAATAAAATAAAATAAAATAAAATAAAAATAAAAATACAGGAAGTTAAAAGATATAGTGGACAGAATGGAAGCTGTAACATGCTCAATTAGATCCCCAGAAAGAAAAAATAGAGAAAATGGTGGAAAAGAAATTATTTCATTTTATTTTATTTCATTTTATTTTTGGAAAATAATTTAAAACTGGGTGGGAGTTAGGCATAATTAATGAAAGAAATGAATCCACACATGCCAGAAGCACATTTACCAACTAAGACAAAGAAAAATAAGTTAGGTTTGTGGAAGCAGCAATACTTTCTTTTGAAAACGTAAATAAAACAAAGGTTCTTATATTAAAATTTGTCACCGATATTTGCTTAAAAATTTTTCTAGGGCACCCGGGGGGGCTCATTCAGTTAAGCATCTGCCTTCGGCTCAGGTCATGATCCCAGGGTCCTGGGATCCAGCTCCCCATTGGGCTCCCTGCTTGACAGGGAGCCTACTTCTCCCTCTGCCTCTCTGTCTCTCATGAATAAATAATTATATTAAAGCATAAAGATTTTATAATCCTTAGAAAAAGAAAAATTTTTCTAAAAAATATTCATATAACCTAAATAAAAATAAGGAAAACTATCTCAGAATAAAGAGGAAAACGATCCCAGAAGGATGTTCTAAAAATCAAGAAGTTAACAGTGAGATAAGAAATGTTGATTAGGTTAATATAAGTAAATCTCTTCTGTTTAAAATAATAATAGTAATAATAATATCTAGTTTCTGTATAAAAAGGAGAACTAAAATATTTGATAATAATGCCATATAAGTAGGAAAGTGTTTTAACTAAGTGTTACTGGGCTCTTATAATGTTCAGAAAGAGAATGATGATATTAATTCTAGATTTCACTGTGTGTGAATGGTAAATATCTCAGATAATCATCAAAAATAGGAAAAGAATTTATAATTTCTATATTATTAGAAGGAAAAAATCAAAACAGAAAAACAAAAAATTTTTCAATCATGTATGAATGGATAAAGAAGATGTGATATACATGCTATATGTAAGATGGTGTGTATATATACGATGTGTATATGATATATAGTGTATACAATATATATGTGATAGAATATTACATAGCCATGAAAAAGGATGAGCCATTCTGATATTGCCATTTGTGACAACATGGATGGACCTAGAAGGCATTATGCTAAGTGAAATAAGCCACATGATTTCACTCACCTATAGAACCTAAAAATAAATAAATAAGCAAACAAACAAAAGGTAGAGCCAAACCTATAAATACAGGAAATTAACTGATGGTTGCCAGAGGGGAGGGGGTGGGAGGATGGGCAGAATGAGTGAAGGAGAGTGGGAGATACAGGCTTCCAGTTATGGAATGAATAAGTTACAGGAATAAATAGCACAGAATAGAGAATATAGTTAACGATATTGTAATAGTGCTGTTTGGTGACAGATGGCTATGCTTGTGGTGAGCACAGCATAATGTTGAATCACTATGCTGTACACCTGAAACTAATGTAATATTGTGTGTCAACTATACTCAAAAAAAAAGTTTTAAGGGGCGCCTGGGTGGCACAGCGGTTAAGCGTCTGCCTTCGGCTCAGGGCGTGATCCCGGCATTATGGGATCGAGCCCCACATCAGGCTCTTCCACTATGAGCCTGCTTCTTCCTCTCCCACTCCCCCTGCTTGTGTTCCCTCTCTCGCTGGCTGTCTCTATCTCTGTCAAATAAATAAATAAAAAATCTTTAAAAAAAAAAAAAAAAGTTTTAAAAAATTCTTCAATCAAAAAAATAAATAAAGCAAAGTGGAGAAAAATGAAATACAGAAATACAAGTCAAAGAAAATAAAAAAATAAATACAAGCCCAAATATATTGATAATCCTGAGAAGCATAAAGAGATTAAACTCATCAGTTAAGGATAGAAATTCTCAGTTTGGATAACAAAACAAAATCTAGTTATGCGCTCTTTGCAAGACATATTCCTAAAACATGAGAACTGCAAAGCTTAAAGTAAAAGACTAGAAGAGATATCAAATGCATATTAACCAAAAGAAAAGAAGGATGGATGTATTAGCATCAGACAAACTAGATGTGGTTAGAGTCCTTGAAGATGGCCCCCACCACCTGGTACTCCCAACCTTGTGTCCTCTCTCCCTGAGTAATTTGCTTCTAACAATAGTATAAATAAGTTGAGGCAATGTCCATGACTCTGTTACAAAAGATTGTAACTTCTGCTTTGCTGTGTAGACTCTCTCTATTGCTTCCCTAGATCCCACACCGTGAGGAAGCAAACTTCCACTTGGAGATGTCCACGTGGCCAAGGAACTGAGAGCAATCTCTGGCCACCACCAAAGAGTAACCAAGACCCTCGGTCCAACTGAATGCTGCAGACAGCCGCAAGAGGACCTCCTCTTCAGACAAGCCTGCAGATCCCGGACAAACACCGTGATAGCAGCCAGGTGAGAGACTGTGAAGTATGGACCCAGCAAAGCCATAGATTCTGGCCCAGAGAAACTGAGATAATAAATAGGTGTGTTTTAAGCTTGGGGTTATTTGTTATTTATCAAAGATAACAAATACGTTAGAAGCGCAATTAGATATGGAAGCATTATTATTGATCACTACTTAAAATAAAGGTTCAATTCACCAGGAAGATACAGAAATTCTAAACATATGAATCCAATGCAATAGACTCCTGCTACATAATAAGATTGTAATTTTGGGGAAATGCACGTGCTGTGCAAAGAGAACTGGGCCAAGTATGACAAACCAGACCCTAAGCCTGACTCTGCTGCTAACATTCTGTATAATCTTATGCAAACTATGTTGTTTCCCTGAGCTTGAAATTCCTTACATTTCTGTAACTGTGTGTCTAATATACTTTGATTCCTTTACTTTTTTAAAAGATTTTATTTATTTATTTATTTATTTATTTATTTATTTATTTATTTATTTTGAGAGAGAGCAGGGGGAAGACCAGAGGGAGAGGGACAAGCAGCCTGACAAGCACACTGAGCGCGGAGCCTGACACAGGGCTCGATCTCACCACCCTGAGATCACGACCTGAGCTGAAATCAAGAGTGGATGCTTAACCAACTGAGCCACCCAGGTGCCCCAAGTTTCCTTTACTTAAGTGTTTTTTAAGTCTATAAGCATTTACCAAATAAAATAACATTTGAATGTTATTAGAAAAGCATATGCTTTATTTCATTAACTAAAGGCTGGTGTGGAATTTCTTAGGGGTTCCTGGACCAGTCCAAGCAAACACTCCGTCGCACTAAGCTATGATACACTGAATAGCAGGCCAAGTATGATTACAGAAAGTCAGGACAGTTGAGTTCAAAATGATTCAAACAAGCCCCTTTGGGACGTGTCCCACTCCTCCACCTCAAGCATCATGGAAGAGCTTTGTGCAGTTTGCTTCCCCCCTTTTGAATCAATAGGTAAAGTCATCATGATTGAAGAACCCCCGCCAGACGAGCAGCAGGTAGAAGAGCCACATTCATCATAGGGCAACATATCCCAGAGAATTTGCTTTCAGCCGCAAAGTAAAAGATTCCTCTGCAGGAACTTAAAGACCATGGAAATACGATCACATTGAGGCTGATGGTACCTTGTCCCTCCCCATAGGTAAGGACACTAAATAATGCAAAAGTCAGTCAGCCAGGTATTGATTTGGCATAAAAAGTCTCACTGGTGAAACTATATATTTATGTATAAAATATATATAAAAAGCTGCAACACAAAAAAGAAGTATACATTCAGAAAAAAAAAAAATATATATATATATATATATTGCTTTTTTCCTTTTGCTTTTTAAATGTAAGCCCTGATTCTTTGTCTTCAGGCAGAAATTTAGCCATATTCTCCTGCAGGTAAGTTGTCTACAAATTCTAGCCTGAGGGTAGACTTTTTTACTTTGTATTTAATGCTGTTTGAAGATGCCTGAGTGGAACTTACGAAATTCCCAGCATCACAGAAGAGGTTTGTATTTTCCATTTAACCCCTGAGTTCTGCCTCCTTTTCACAAATTGTCTCTCCGCTTCAGGCGGCCCCCTCCAACCAGGAGTTGCTGAAGCTGAAAGAGGCCTGTCTGAATCTTTCAGGACAGCTTTGAGTTGGACATAAATATTTTCACCACATCCAATCCCCGATGGAGGTAAATTTTGGAAATATTTGTATGAAGTCTGGGCACATCTCTAGCCCAGAAACAGAAGCTGGTCTTCCTTTCCAGAGCAAGGACACTGGCTGATTCACAGCACAGGCTTAAGCAGGCTTACTTTCAAATCCTGACACAGCCACCTGCTGCCTACAGTGTTTTAACTTTGGGCAAATTTCTTAATCTCTGGTATACTCGGTTGCCTCATCGGTGGCATGGGAATGATGACGGTGCCAGTCTCAGAAGTTTTCTCCAAAAAAATAAATATTAAAATGTATGTAAAGTTCTTAGCGTGACACCAGGTATACAAAATTGTTAACAAATCCTAGTTATTGATAATCATGCCGTTACCACAAAAAAGAAAAATATGTGAGATTTTTGTTGTATCAGCACTCCCCAACCAGTCATCAACTGGCTAAACCACAGTGGCAGAGACCATAAGGATAAACTCCTCCCCCTGTTGTTTTATAGACCAGAAACCTGAGTCTCACAGAGGTCAAGCAAATTGCTCAAGTTCACACAGCAAGGTCATACGTAGTCTTACATACAAATAGCAGGATTTACATTAACCAAAACAGAGCCAGTAGGGATCCTATAAAGTTAATTCAAATAGCTCACCCCTAAAGTTAATATATTTTTAGGACCGATAAAGCTCATGTAATGGGGAATGCTCAGGAATCCAAATCTACTTGGCATTCTCAGAAGCGTCCTTGGGCTGCTTGAAGATTCGCAGCCTATAGCTTTTGGCAGTCCCCAAAGAGGGAGCTCTTTCCACTAACAAAATACAAAATGCAAAATTAATAAAAAGACCCTTTGAAACTGACAAATGTGCCTCAGGCAAACTATCTGCCCAGCAGCTGGTTAAAATTTAATCAGCTTTTTTTTTTTTTAATTTTTTTTCAGGCTTGTACATCTTTTGTATGGAGCTCTCCAGTCTTGAGTGTGGTCAAAGTTTGTTAAATAAGAAATAATAGCCAAGGTTTTTTAATTCTGCAAATAAGCAGTGGATGCTTTTAATGGCTCTGCAACACTCAAGAAACTAATTGCCCAGGTCTCAACAAAGCTGGATAATTCTTTAATAATTTCTCTTCTTTCTGTTAGAAAACTTAAATTGGCAACTTTACACTATGCAGTGAATCTTAACATTGATTTAGGCTTATGAATCACATTGTGGCTTTTTCTGGAAGTTGACTGAGCCCCAGATAGAGAAGAGACAGAGAACAGTGGGAGAGAAAGAATTAGAATGAATATGAGAATGAATCAGCTGGCATAATGAAGGGGGTTTCGTATGAAAAACTCTCTGAGAACTTAGTGACGCGTCTGCTGCTGTCACTATCACTTAGGACACTGGGGACCAGAGGATTTTCAACTCTTGGCCAATCAAGTGTCTTCTATCAAAAGAACCAGACCAAAGGTCCTAGCCCAAAGTTGCTTTGTTTTACCTACTCTTCTTCCATAAACATTCGTATAATTAAAGACCACAGTGAAACCCAGGGAAACCACCATCTAAGGTGGAAACTGTCTACCAAGAAGGAAATTTGCCAAGTCCCGATTGTCCACCAACTTTAGCAATAATCACACAGCTTCTCTGGTTCTACACACAGTTATTTACATGGAAGGAAAACGGGGGTTGAGAGAGAGGAGAGTTATAGCTTATGGTGAACAAGAAGAGTTAGTTTTGCAATGTAGCCTTGCAAGAGATGAAGGAAGCTGAGTCTAATACACCAAAACCTTGGAAGTGAATTCCCAGGGTGAGACCCATGTGTGTTGGGGAATGGGGAGAGCTGAGGGATGGAGTCAGGTTAGAATACCCTCTCGATGCTGCTGTCTGTACGTGGCTGGGCGCAATCTCGTATGTTGGAGGTGGACATAGTGAGCAGTGATCTTTCTGAAGGGATGGGGCCTTTCCATTTCCATGAAACACAGTGAATAATTGCTAATAAATACTTTATCCTGTCCTAAGAGTCCAAGCCATTTGTACATTTGTGACCATAACTGTATCCCATGCTGCCACACTTCAAGATGAGATCTGGCAACTCTCCTGATACAGGAGGGATACCACCCATAATGCTCAGATCGTGGCAATGTGGGAGGGAGGCTGGTCGAGGAGGGACAGTTATCAGCTTAAGAGCTGTGTCTGGATCTCAGTCTTAGTCACCCCCACATAGCAACCACTTGACCCAAGCCACTGACTTTACCTCTTTGAAGCTTGTCTTCTTCATGACAACTTTCAGAGTTACTGGGGAGACTGAATTTGACGGTGGTTGGAACATGAATACCATGGTGTGTCACCTATTACAGATGAAGAGCCGATGAGTCTCCTACACACATTTACAGACGTGCACTACCCGTACGCTCAGGAGCTCACACCCTTGCTGTTCTCCTGTCAAGCTGTGAGTCCTGGAAACTCACCTACTCTTCTGGTTCCAAATCCTTGGCTCCTACTTCATTTCAGTTTGGGTCTCACCTGACACTTGTGCTGACTGGAGAGCCCAGTAATTAACACTTGGCTTCACTCTGTCATTCTACTCTTTGCTTCTAAGGCCATACCTGACAGACTCTGGAAAACCTCAGCAGTTACATAACAACAGAAATAATCTCTGACCCTTATTTGTTGCTAAATATACTAGGAACTGTTCTAAAAGTTTAGATAGTAAGCCTTAAGAAAAACACATAAGCTAGGCATTATTTTACCTCCATTTGCAAAGGAGGAGACTAAATAACAGAGAAATGAAGTGACCTGGCTAATGTCACACAGTAAGGCCAGAATTCGAACTCAGGCAGTTGAGCTCCAGAAGTTTGTTCTGAAAGCAAAGCTAAAGTTACAACTAAAGTTAGCTTGCAGGAACCGGATCAGTGGCGATGGCTGAGCAGTTAGTATGCGCTACCCACTGACTTAAGTCCTTGTGTGTTATATAGTCAAGTCTTCATAAGGACCCTGTGAAATGGGTGACAATACTAACTTCATTTCCAAGTAAGAAAATGGAAGGTAAGGTAAGTTCAGTGATTTATTCCAATTCCACCTGACTTCAGACCTGCTCAGCTGAAATTGTGACATTACCTGCAGCATCTAAGTTGTCCTCTAGGAAAAGCCCTGATATGTTCACACCAAGAAATTACTTGAGTAAACACTTCATGTTCGAAGACCTTCATCCCCATCTCTAATTGTTCCCCAGGTTGGCGGAACCAAGCAAACAACCAAAACAAATAAAAGCCACTCAAATTCGAAGGGAAGAAGCAAAACTGTCTGTTTGTAGGTAGCATGATATTATAGATAGAAAACCCTAAAGACTCCACTAAGAAACTGATAGAACTAATAAATATTCAGTAAAACTACAGGATACAAGATCAATATACAAAACTTAGTTTCACTTCTAAACACTGAAAAAGAACTAGAGGAAAGAGAAATAAGAAAACCTCATTTCCATTAGCATCAAAAGGAATTAAAATACTTAGGGACAAATTTCATCAAGGAGGTGAAAGATCTGTACACTGAAAACCATAAAACACGGATAAAAGAAATTGAAAGAGACACAAATAAATGGAAAGATATTACATCAGTCTGTGAATTAGAAAAATTAATATTGTAAAAACGTCCAAGTAATCTACAGTTCAATGCAACCCCTTTCAAAATTCCCATAGCATTTTTTTACAGAATTAGGAAAAACAATCCTATAATTTGTGTGGAACCATAAAAGCCCTTGAATAGCCAAAGCAATCATGAGTAAAAAAAACAAAGCTGGAAACATCACACTTATCGATTTCAAATGATATTACAAAGCTATAGTAGTCAAAACAATATGTTACTGGCACAAAAACAGACATATAAATCAATGTCACAGAACAGAGAGCCCACAAATAAACCCATATATGGTCAATTAATTTTGTCAAAGGAGCCAAGAATATACAATGGGGAAATCAGTCTCTTCAGTCAATGGTTTTGGGAGAACTGGATATCCACATGCAAGAGAATGCTACTGCACCCTTATCTTACACCATCCACAAATATCAACTCAAAATAGATGCAGACCTGTATATAAGACTTGAAACTCCTAGAAGAAAACAGGGGGTGAACCCCTTGACATTGGTGTTGGCACTGCTTTTTTGGATTTGACAATGAAAGTAGAGCGGGAAAAAAAGAGCAAAAATAAGCAAGTTAAACTAAAATATTAAAACACAGCAGAAGAAATCATCAACAAAATGGAAAGGCACCCTATGGAAGGCAAGAAAATATTCAAAAAGCACATACCTGATATGGGTTCATATTCAAAATATACAAAGAACTCATATAGCTTAATAGCCACAAAAAAAAAAGGAAAACCAAATAACCCAATTAAAAAATGGGCAAAGGATCTGAATAGGCATTTTTCTTTCTACAAGTGAAACCATATAGTTCTTACACACTGGTCTCTTTTGCTCAATATTATATTTGTGGGATTCATTCATGTTATTATATGTTGTGATTTATTCATTTCTATAGCTGTAGCTACCCCATTGGATGAATACTACTCAATTTATTTATCAGTCCCACTGTCGGTACACTTCGGGGTACAGATTTGGGCTATTATGAACAGTGCCACAATGAACATACTTCCACACACCTTTCAGTATGGAAAATCTGTCAGGTATCAGTTAAGTCCTTTTCAAAACCTTGTAAATGTCTTTCTTTTAGAATGCCAATATGCCTCTTAGAACAATATTGCCACGGATTCTGAAAGGTACCTTTATTTCTGGAGAAAGCTAAAGGATTCTGTATCACACAAGTTGGGGATGAGGTTCAAACAGCAAGAGGTCCCCCATTAGACCACTAATCTTCCTCTTTACCAGAAACAGGCATCATAGTGTGAAAATCTCCAGAGGGGAAACCCAGTTGCCTTAGTGTTGGATGCCGCAAGGATCAGGGGCACATGTGAGGTGCTAATGATTGCTGGTCTTTATTCGTGTGAATGTAGTGATAACAGGGCTGCCAGTGTGAGGTGGTTCTGTCTGGCTGTAGCATTATCCAGACCTCCCTGGCTCTCTTCCAGAGTTCTAATGGTTTTGCTCCTGCTTCTGTACTAGGCTAGGTTTTAAAATTCACAGGAAACACTCTCTTATGGGCTTCCTTTTGTCAGCTGTCGGTTCTCCCCTCCACCCATTCCACTCCATTCACCTATTTCAGGGCCAAGAAAAGGAAAGTGTGAAATTCTACCCAGCTGGAGTTTCTCTAACTACACATATCAGATGTCATGAGATGGGGAAATAAGTCCTTGGGGGCCTACAAGTCTACAGAAAATTCCTAGTCTGGTGTTAGGACCTCTCTACAATGTGGCTCCTATGACATTTTTAACATCTTTTCCCACTGGTGCCAACACGTCCTTCTCTGACGCACTGGTGCTGCTTCCATCCACTGATGACACAGTCCCGCCTCCCGGATCTCTTACACTACTTCTTCCTCGAAGGTTTCCTACCTCCCTCCTACTCCTCTATTTAAATATTTTACCTTGATGTTACATATTCTCTCTATGCTTAAGGCACTCTGCTAGATCTTTGGGATAAAAAAGAGAAAAATATGGACCTACTTTCGAGATACTTTTATTTTGGTAGGGGAACAGAAGAGAGATAAAGGTAACCCCTATGACGGGTGAAGGGAGACACCTAGGGAACACCAGGTCTGCTGTGCACCTGTCTAGATTGGAGCTCACTGGAAAGCTCCGGTCGCCAGGACCAACTACAGAATTTGGAGGGTACAGTCCAAAGTGAAAGTGTGGGGCTCCTTATCAAGTTCTCAACATTTGCTGCAACATGGACAGCACTGGAGGAGATAATGCTAAGTAAAATAAGTCAAGCAGAGAAAGACAATTATCATATGATTTCTCTCATCTATGGAATATAAGAACTAGGAAGATCGGTAGGGGAAGAAAGGGATAAAGAAAGGGAGGTAATCAGAAGGGGGAATGAAGCATGAGAGACTATGGACTATGAGAAACAAACTGAGGGCCTCAGAGGGGAGGCGGGTGGGGGAATGGGATAGGCTGGCGATGGGTAGTAAGGAGGACACGTATTGCATGGTGCACTGGGTGTTATATGCAACTAATGAATCATCGAACTTTACATCAAAAACCAGGGATGTACTGTATGGTGACTAACATAATATAACAAAAAAACATTAAAATAAAAAAAATTATTAAAGGGCGTCTGGGTGGCTCAGTTGGTTAAGCGATTGCCTTCGGCTCAGGTCATGATCTGGGAGTCCTGGGACTGAGTCCCGCGTCAGGCTCCCTGCTGAGCAGGGAGTCTGCTTCTCCCTCTGTCCCTCCCCACCCCCACCACTCATGCTTGTTCTCTCTCAAATAAGTAAATAAAATCTTTAAAAAAAATTAAGAATTTAAAGATGAAAACAGCAGAGCATTAAACCAAGCCGAGGTTCCTATGCAACTGTGCAGTTTGTCTGTGAAGTCGCCCCACTGTTAGAGGCTACTTCAGGAAGATGGGATCGAGAGGATACAGTCAGGCAGCTGCCTGTCTCAGGAGATGTGGACAGTCAAGATCGGGACTGAGTTAGCGAGGAGTAAACAGAAAACCGAGCAACAGCTACAACAAGATAAGACAACTGTTCCTTTTAGGAAAAAGAAGTTGGGCAGAAAAAGTCATTGTTTATTTTCATGGCTCAGCCATGAATACTGTTTGTATAGTCGGGGTTCTCCAGAAAAACAGAACTGGAGGGAGAGAAAGGGAGAGGGAAAGGGAGAGAGAGACAGATTTTAAGGAATTGGCTCACACAATTGTGGGGCTAGGCAGGTCCAAAATATGCACAGCAGGCCAGGAGGTTGGAGACCCAGGGAAAAGGTGATTTTGCACCTTGAGTTTGAAGGAAGTCAGAGGCAGAATTTCCTCTTCTTTGAAGGGACATCAGTCATTTTTCTATTAAAGCCTTCAGCTGATTGGTGAGACCCACCTGCATTATGGAGGATGATGCGTTTTACTCAAAGTCTGGTAACTTAAATGTTAATCTCACCTAACAAATACCTTCACAATGACACTTAAGACTTGTGTTTGACCAAATACCTAGGTATCATAACTTAGCCACAATTCAGGACCGCACACAGTTATTATAATAATTTAAATGCTAAATGATGATCTAACCAAAGCTATGAAAGTTATATTGGAAGGATGGGAAGAACAAGGGTGCCTACTGGGTGGGCTAGAGGAGAAAGAAAACTAAATCTCCTCTTCCACACCGCACAGTGGGTAGGCAAGGGGTAATGAAAAAGCCCGGGAAAGAAGAGGAGGCAATACAGACAGGTTTTATAGAGAAAGGGAAGTGGACGCCAAGGTGATTAGCTACAGGAGGTGAGAGGGTTGCCTCTGAATAGGGAGAAGAGGATTGGAGGATGTGGGGAAATGCTCCGTTACATAATACATCATGTAGTTACATTTGGCTTTTTATAGTATGTATATGCATAACTTTGATTGAAAAATGCAAACACTTTAAGAAAGGAAAAGGAAGACAAGGCGTCCACAGGAAAAAGGTAGTAACAAGTCATTTATAAAACAGGAAAAACCAATAAGGTGCATAGAGGCTTATGTTATGAGATTAAGGACCGGCCTATCAAGGATGGACTGAGAGGGAAGGTTCCTTCTAGAGTGGCTCACTCACGCCACGTCAGAATTTTCATGGAGAACACACCATGGTGGGGGTGGGGGAAGACATCCCAGGCAGTCCTACAGGTAGGACCCTGCTTCCCATGAGTTCAGTTTTGCTCCTACACAGAAACTTACTGAGGGCTGTGCTCCAGTCTCCGCTTGACATCTTTCTGTGGCCTCTTGGAAAGCTAATGCTTCCTTCCCCCCAATTCCTACAACGTATAAAGTGCACCTGACATCCACTAGGTTGTTTAGTAAGTGGATCTTCCCCTGACTAGATCCCCATCTGATATTACTAATATCCACGGTTGTTTAGTAAGTGGATCCACTAGATTGTTTAGTAAGTGGATCTTCCCCTGACTAGATCCCCATCTGATATTACTAATATCCACGGTTGTTTAGTAAGTGGATCTTCTCCTGACTAGATCCCCATCTGATATTACTAATATCCACGGTTGTTTAGTAAGTGGATCCACTAGGTTGTTTAGTAAGTGGATCTTCCCCTGACTAGATCCCCATCTGATATTACTAATATCCACGGTTGTTTAGTAAGTGGATCCACTAGGTTGTTTAGTAAGTGGATCTTCCCCTGACTAGATCCCCATCTGATATTACTAATATCCACGGTTACCATTTACTGAGCATCTACTCCAGGCTCGTCCCAGGGTAAGTGCCCTGAATTCCATATTATTCCAATCTGACAGTTGCCCTCTGAGGGCAGTGTTGTCATTATCCCTGCTTTGTGGAGAAAGGAAATTGAGGCTTACAGAGTTAACCGGACTTGCTGGCCAGGATGTGGCAGACATGGGATTCAGAATCAGATCTTGCAGACTTCAAAGCCCATGCTTTAAACCTCTCTGCCATATTCTTTCCCACTCCCTCAAACTGCCTGTTTGATTGCATGTGCATAGGAAAGTATCGAACACATGGTAGGTGTGTGGGAAATGGCGTTTGTTTGAGAGAGGGGGCGAGGGGGAGAGAGCAGCCATTCGGAAGGTATCTTGCTGCCCCCTTGCAGAAACACACGGAGTCAAATTTCCATAACCAAACTAAGCTGTCATGGCGACGGAGCATAGCTCTTCTGACCCCACATATGCATCTAACGACAGCTCACTGTGTGTAAACAGATGTCAGGTTTAAATCAATCTTGCTTCCTGACACCTTACTTAAAAACAGTAATTATGTGCTCATTTTTGAATATGCAGCTCTAGGTAAATTATCCATCTCCACCCTCCTCCCCAAGTTTTAATTTTTTAATATCAATTAATTTTTTTAAGGAACTCACAGCGGGAGACACACACAGTGAGACCAAAACAAAAGAGTGAGCCCCTACAAAAAGCCAACAAGGACGGAGGGTAGGGACGCGGCATCAAGTGTCACAACAGAGGAGGGTGACATGAGAAGCAGAGGTCGTCAAAACCCCACAGGCAAAGGACAGGGCTCAGTGCAGGACACCAGGCTTGGCCAGGCACAGGAAGAAGGGCAGCTCCAGCAGGAACAGGCTTGATACTGTGCGGAGAAGCCACAAGGGTGCTGCTCAGTCCTGCTCTGGTCTCTGTGGGCCCACAAATGGGAGACTCCTCAAGTAGCCCATGCCTGAGACAGGGATCGGCCGCCTATGACAATTACGTTTCCTCCTCCACCTCCCACCAGAAGATGCCACTGCGGGAGGAGACGCATCCTCTTGACTCCTGCAAGAGAGCAAGGGCTTCTGATTCGGATCCAGGTTTGCAGCTCAATCCTTATTAGCTGTGTGATCACAGGGAAACACCGGAGCTCTCTGAACTACAGATTAACTGCGGAGCCCAAGGGCCGTGTGTGTTCATTTAATCCGGTGTAACTTTGAACAAATCGCTTAACCGTTTTATGCTTCACCTTTCTAAGCTTCAGTTTCTTCAGCTGTAAAATTGATATATTGTTTCTACCTCGTAGGAATGTTGCAGAGAATAAATGTAAGGCATGTAAATCTCTTACCATATGGTCTACTACTAATGATACAATAATAATTTTCTTTCTTTAGTGCCTTAATGAGTGTAAATTGACGAAGATGTATTTGAAGCACCTAGCTCAGTATATGCCAACTTCCTCCCCCTTATTTAGGTGGACTAGTGTCTCATCATGGATTCGAGGTGCCCACTCTGAGTTCTGTTGGAAGGGCAGTTAGGATCGAGAGGGGGAGTACCTGACCTTGGCCATCAGTGGGCCAACATGGAGGGCAGGGATTCTAATAGAAATGTAATGGAACAGACTGGTCAACAGCAGGGTGAGAGATCCAAGCAAGACCAAGGGCACATGCCCAACCTGAAGACTGAACATCACAGCAAATGGAGAGATGATTATTCCGTTGTAATTAAACCCCGGCAATCCAGAGTGGGCGGTGGCAGGGCTCCTGCTACCTCAACCACTAAGAAATGTGCAGATGTGCTAGGAGGCAACCTCTTCTCTCACCTCTGCCTGGCTCTGTGAACTACTCTGCACCAGCCCCTAGGCTCCAGCACTGGAGCTGTTCATCTCAACTCTGAAATACTGGCCAGCACCTAGACCCCCTTTATCCCTTTTAGTTTGTCCTGCTCCCCACTTTCCTAGCTTCTGGCCTGGTTACGTGCTTCCATTTTCAGCCTTGGCTCCTCTCCCAGGTGAGCTTTACCCTGGTTCAGGGGCTACATTTTGGATTTTCCAATGTTGCAAGGGCCCCTTTTCTCCATTACCACAAAAACTGCCTTAGTTAGGAACCGCTCTTATCTCCTCCAGGATCTTGTATCCTCTTCTCAGGATCCCTGGAGGTCACACCATCCCCAGCTCTAAAAGTGAGCTCTCCCCTACGTCAGATACACCCCAAACTCTAAAACGCCTCTGGATCCTGGGAGATGTTGCTCTTCTGCTCCTCAGAGCCACAGAGACAGTCTTTGAGAGCCAGGATTTGGTGCATGTGTGTTCACTTTGTTTTATTTTGTTTTGCTTACTGCAGGAGAAAAGCCCAGAGACATCATTTTAACGGGAAGATACATGATTGTGGAAACTCAAAAAAATTAAATGTAGGAAGTGAGCCTAAAAGGACTCATCCAAAATGTCTAAGCTGGCAGGGCCCTCTGGATCCATCTTCCCCTCCTCATTGTATAGAAAGGGCTGGTGGTCATTTGACCAAAGACCCAGAGTACAGTGGGGTACAGACAGGACTAGAACTCTGAACCCCTATTTCCTGGCCCACTACATATCCTATCATGTATATCCATTTCTACCTGGTGGGTTTTAGTCAAATGGACACATCCTTTGGCCTCCAATAGCAAACCAGGCTCCCCCGCCCACCGTGTGCAAGGTACTCATCAGAAATCTCTGCTTGTTCAGTGACTGCCCCTCATTAGTAAGTTATGGATCCCTCTCCCCTTTGTGATTTATTTGTCCCTTTGACCTTGAATTTGATTCCTGGCCTTGGCTCCTCCCCCAGAGCGCTGCAGCAGCTTCTCACTTCAACTATCTCTCCTTGGGCTCTCTGGGGCTCCAGCCTCCCACCAGGGCTAGCCTGCTCCCTCAGGAAGGGGGCGTTTAGATGTCCCTTTAAACCATGCTCCGCAAGTGTTTGCTAGTGGCAGCATCAGTAACCCTGAGCAAGAGCAGGGCACGCCCAGAGCTACACTAACTTGAATCTACAGCTGCTGAGGTCGGGAAGGTGTCTCATTAGTGTCAGGAGGCTATGGCTTCCCCTTACATTTTTCTCCTCTTTCCCTCCCTTTAAACGCCTCCGAAAAGCCAGGACTCGTGCCCTGCTTAAGGAATCTTCAGTAAAGTAGGAGTTGCTTTGCAGAAGTTTACGGAGAGATGAGGCGCTCAGGACCCTCCCAGACAAGTGCGGGATGCCTTCCAGGTACAGGAAGGACAGCTTTATGAACACCCCCACTGATACCCTGATGGGGACTCAGGCCCGGAGCCAGGTTTCTTGACCCTGTGACAAAGAGAAAGCCATTATCACCTCATAAGCCTTCTCTGTGCCTGAATGTTGTACTCTGACCAAGCAAACCCAAAGCCCCTCCCTCCCACATTCCCGGGCAGAAATGAGAGAGAAGCTGCTAAACACTGTCAGGTAACCGATAGCTGCTCTGGGAAACATTTGCTTCCTGCCCACCTTCACAGAGCTGCAATCCCGGGGCCTGGGGGAGGAGACACAGTGGTCCCTATTGTTCTTCCCAGGCAAAGAAGGTTCCTGATGAAGTGTATGAGGTCATAGCTGCAGAGGCAAGGCATTTCCTAGCGCGTGCTCTACTTCAAGTTTGCTTTCAGAAAAGGCGATGTTGGCAAATATCAAGGTGCCTTGAAACCACAGCGAACCACACATGCACTCAGTAGCATCCTCCTCCTGTCTTCTGTCACATTTTTGACTTATTTGGGAGAGCTGCCACGACAACAGGGACTCAGCTGTGCCTGGAAGAACCGGCACAACAGGTAAGGCCCTCTGGCCTCTGGCCGCATGGTCAGTATCTCAGACATCAGGCGGCACAAAGCCTGTCCCTGACCCGTGGCTGCCCTCCAGGGAAGCTTCAAACGCCAGTACCTACGACAGGGCCTACTAGCTGATGTCTTCATTCATTCGTTCATTTGGCATCTGTTTACTGAGCCCCTGAGCACTGGACATGCATCGGTGAGCAAAGTGTCCTCCTCCTCACAGACCTTGTAGGCAACACTAGTCAGATAATCATACAAATACATTTCCTAAAATTATCACTGTGCTAAGTATCAAGTGAAAAGATAAATCAAGTCTGGTTGGTATTGAGGCCATAGAGCACTCCCCCCGGCATGCAGTTTGTGAAAGGCCCCGCCATTGCTATGTTACCATCATCAATCAGACTTTACTACATTCTGTCATCTAGCAGATTCATAAATGGAAGACTTCTTCCCAAGGCCCTTTCCACTCAGATACGGTGATCACCCATCCTGTGGGCCGTCACTCCCCTGTCCAGTGGCATGGCAGGCATTGCCAGGTAATCACCGCTCTCTCGCCTACTAAACCCCACAGGTGACTCAAAACAGGGCTACAGATGGCCAGCACCAGCACTTATAAAGTGGTGTGGGCTTATCGGATGCAACTACCGGCCTCCAGTGATCTGTAACATGAGCTCTATCCTTTCGTTGTACATTCTGATCACCCAAGGAGTTTGAGGAGGGGGAGGAGAGGGAGGGGGCGAAGGGGAAGGGGGAAGACCTGGCACACACCGTCCGATGAAGGCAGACTCTTTGGGGATGGGACCCAGGCATTACTGGTTTCTCCAATCTTTCCAAGTGAGTCTAATGTACATCCAGGGCTGAAAATATCTGAATGTATTCATACCAACACAGTTTAAATGAGGCAACACAATGTCCCAAAGGCCCTACCTCCAATTCCATCACTAACCTGTTTCTAGGTCACACGAGCTTAGGCCCAGCAGCTAGAGTTATGAAAAGTGATAAAAATCTATTTACAAAGACTTTTTAGACACAAAGGAATTTCTTTAAGAAAGAGCATCGTCTTAATGGCATTTAAGAATTGCTGAGTCTTTCAGAATTGAAAGCACCTTGAAGCCATTTCAAACCCTAATTTAAAGATGTATTTATTTATTTGAGGGAGTAGGGGCAGAGAGAGAGGGAGAGAGTCCCCAGGCAGATTCTGTGCTGAGCACAGAGGCCAACGCAGGGCTCGATCGCACAACCCCAAGATCGGGACCCGAGCCAAAACCAAGAGTCAGACACCCAACCAACTGTGCCACCCAGGTACCCCTTGAACCCTAATTTTTAAATGGTAGAAGCTGAGATTCAAAGAGACTGGGAATTTATACCACTAACTAATGGCTGACTGGGAACAAAGGCAACTCCTCCAGCCTCTCATGCCAGTGGCAAAACTTGGAGGGACCAGCACTCACTGACCACCAGCCTCACCGCTTAAACGAGCATTTCCCTAGCTACCTGCTTACCTTCCCTCCTACCCCACGATGCGTCCCTTGGTACAGGCTCTACCTTTGGGTTATCCGGTCTGGCTTTTGCAGGCTTCTCAATGAGCAGGCGTTTTTTTTGCCTTATAAACACTTATGTTCATTGGCAACTGCTCCTTATATGCCACCGGTCAGGTCACTCCTGGCTCACCAAGTGTCCACCTGCTGGGAACATTTCCTCAAATACAGATTCTGCCCTCACCTTGCAACCCACAGCCTCCAACTCTCTCCTTGGGGAGAAAGAGATCTCCTTGGCATCGTACTGTGTGTACCAAACATTTCTAAAGGGGTCAGATCATCCTTCTTTAAGCATTTTATGATTTACAGTTGAAACAGGATATGGTTTAGACACTATGACTAATCTTTCTTACAAGTGTTTTTACCCCCAAACTCAAAATCTCACATAGATGAGGTGTGTGTCCCTGGAGTTGTTCTGTTGGTTCCATATGCAAATGAGGCAAAAAAGTGAGAGCTGTAAGCTGAAATCATATATGGGGTCTAGACAAGAAGATCTTGTCAGGTGTGAAGTCTGCGATTCTGCCTTGAAGATTTCTTATTTTATTTTATTTTATTTTATTTTATTTTATTTTATTTGAGAGAGAGAAAGCACAAGCAGGGGGAGCTGCAGAGGGAGAGGGAGAAGCAGGCTCTCCGTTGAGCAGGGAGCCCGACATGGGACTTGATCCTAGGACTCTGGGATGATGACCTGAGCCAAAGGCAGACGCTTAACCCATTGAGCCACCAGGTGCCCCTTCCTTGAAGATTCCTGTCCCCTCTTCTCCTTACTAGCTCATACACTGACCTCTAACGGCTCTCCTGAACTGTCACCCTCATTTCCTTGCTCAGCTCACAACCTAGAGTCTTCCCACCTCCAAGTCATCCTGCTAACAGCTGCCGGAATACTGTTCCTAAAGCAGAACTGTGCTAAGCACTGTTACTGGTGAAGGCATCCTTCAAGTGGAAAAGAAAAAAAAGTTAGTAGCCCCTTGTGCAACCCCAACACTCTACACAGCCTTATGTGACAGAGTGGGGACATGCATGCATCAGGCCTCCAAGGGGGGGAGGCTGGAGAAGCAGCCTCAAGGGACCTCTAGATAATGACCAGCCTAGGCCCAGCCTTGGACACATGTGACTGCTAGTGAATTGTTCCTGGCCTTGGGGTCAGTGTGCTTATGGAGGATGTGGTTTCCCTTGCTGCTCTAGGATTCAGCAGAGAGGCCTAGAGTGAGTCTCTGCTCCCTCCCTCAGCTTCTCCCCTATTATGTGTGGATGTGAATGGCGGCCCCCTGGCGGCCCCAGAGACAAGGCACCCTTGAGTGAGATACAATCTGAACATGATAAACATGGTCGCTCTGTCAGTGGCTTCTCACCCCCTCCTAAATAGAGTCCAAGTTTCTGGTAAGACCCTTCTCAATTGGCCCTGCTTACTTGGTCCTCCCTTTCCCTGCCTTCTGCTCACCCATCAATCTGAATTCCCAATCTCCCTACCTCTCCAGAAGACCTCCATCATACCCTGCTCCAGCTTTTTCCTCTTCATGACACACCCATGCCCCAGGCTTCTCATACCCTAACACCTCCTGCTTCAACGCCACTGCTACTGAAAGGGCCGCCTCATCCCTCAGAAGCGCCTCAGCATTTACTCTTTTAGAACTGACACAGCCCCCTCTGGTATTCAAGAGTATTCGCCTTAACTCTTGAATTGTCTTGCACTCCTTGAAAATAGGTTTCATGCCTCATCTAAACGTAGAACACCCCAGGTCTCCTGCTCAGACCATAAACTGTCATGCCAATGAATCTGCCTCACCCTCTGACTGTTGTACAATCTCTCACCTGACCTCCATCCTCTGACTTTGTGGACGGTTTATCACCCCCCCTCTGACGTGCTCTGTGCTCTGATCTGACAGCTGCTCTCTAACTCCCGTGAGTTCTCTGACTTCTATCCTTGACCTTGATCCTCCAGCTCAAGGTGCTCCATCCTCGCCTGTACAAACTAGAGCTAGGACATTTGGGTCCTAGGCTGGCTCTGTCACACTCTAGCCACATGGCTCTGGGCAAGTCACTTGACCTGCAGGGCCCTCCTTGTCCTCATCTAGAAAGAGGAAGTTAACCCAGATAATCTCTACAGTTCTTCACAGCACTCAACATTTTCTGGCTCTAAAATCCAAATGGTGTATGTGTTAATCTTCTCTATACACACATTTACACTGTCATTATATTTATATTAAAGGGGGCATGCAACAAAATGCAAGCAGCAGTTCTAATAGATCCCAGGGATTTTTCTGACCTCCCTGTTCCAACCGGCCCTTTCCTCAGGGAACGCGGCTTTTCCCGCAGTCTTTGAACCTCTCACAGGCCTGCTCATTATTTTGTTGTCTGAAGAGGCAGGAACATTTCTGTGATTAATTAGGCAAAAGGCCCCGGTGCTGGTTGTGCAAGAACCATCAGATAATCACGCCTTTGGGGTGCTTGCCAGGCTTGGGGAGCAGCCGGGCTGGGGTCTGCAGAGGGCTGATTAACTCTGGGAATCTCAGGCCTGCCCTAGACACGTGGCTGCCTAAGACCGCCATCCTACTTTATAGGAACAGTCAAAGGCTCGCCTCTCGGGGTACTGCAGGGGCTGGGCGGTCAGGGTTACGAGGTTCCCCCACTGCAATGAGCCCAACAGCAGACCCTGGGGACTCCTGAACCAGAAACCATTAACACAAAAACTTTGAAGCTTTTCCTGAGGAGCCCCAGCATTCCACATCTGCATCTCAAGCGACCTGGGTTAAGGGGAGTAGATGAGAGCACATGGTAGGGCTCTACCCTAACCCAGCTCGACCCTGACCTGTGGATTCGTTTCTGAGGACTGCTGTAATACATTGCCATCATTTAGACGGCTTAAAACAACAGAAATGTATTATCTTGCATCTCTGGAGGCTGGGCGTCTGAAATCAAGGTTGTTCGTTATGTTGGGTGCTGCCAGAGGCTCTGGGAGAGAACCTGTTCCATGACTCTCTCTCTCTGCTTTTGGTTGCTGCCAGCAACCCGTGGCATTCTTTGGCTTATAGACACATCCCTGCAGCCTCTGCCTCTGTCTTTGTCTGACCTTCTTTCCTGCGTCTCTATATCCAAGTCTCTCTCTCCTTTCTCTTATAAATCACCAGTCATGGAATTTAGGGTCCACCCTAATCCAGTATGACCTTATCTTAAATTGATTACATGTACAAAGATCTTATCTCAAAAAATAAGGTTACATTCACAGATGCCGGGGTTTGGGACTTGAACATATGTTTTTGGGAGACACAATTAAACGCCCTACAACCCACCCTTTGTATTAAGCACCTGCATTCGATTTCATTTAAAGAAAGCATTCCACAACTAAAATGTTAGAAGTCAAGGTTGTAAATTATGGGAGGGATCATGATTAAAGTCTTCCTGCTCCAGAATCTCCACTGAACCTGGACCCTTACTAGGGCCCTGTGGGCAGAAAACTGGACCCTCTGACAACTCTTCCCCTTGGCCCCTGTCTCCAATTTTGTTCTACTGTGTAAGTCAACGTTCAATCAGAGAAGCAGAACCTTGTGGGAGCTCACTAAGCAGTCTCTATAGGGCTGTCCTCTTCCCCGGAGCTTGAGCTTCTGTCCTGAACTTGAACGCTACAGGGCAGCCAGTTACAAAGGGATGCGGGAGAGAGAAAGAACAAACCAGAACCTACAAACATAAGCTGGAGCCCATGAGGGCAACCCAAAACCAGTACAGTTTTTACGACCTCAAGTTCTCTGACCTTGTTGATGTGGGTGTCCTGCAAAAGCAAAGGCCCTTCGTCACGGAGCAAACACACACATCTGGCCCCGGAGTCTGAGAAGCTGAACGATCTCAGGAAGGTGGCGTGGTGCCGTCCTGGCTGCTACCTCACACGCGGGAGGTGAGCCAGAATAAGCGACAATGGGTGTGAGCTACAAAATGGCTGCTTCCCCACAAGAAGTTCTCTGGTTGGGCAACCTAACGGGAAACGTAAAGGAAAAGGAATTCTGGGAAATGTAGTTCAGCCTAGCGAATCAGGCACTTTACAAAGCCCGTGTATCTGATGAGGGCCTCCCTCTGTCAGTGCCTTCAAACTCCCTGCCCGTCTCTCGCCGGACTAGGAGTTCAGGACCACGGAGTGGGTCTTCCTCATTTCCATACCTCCATGCTGTGCGCAATACCTAGGATTCAGTATTAGGTGTTCACTGAATGATCACTGAATCGCACAGACCTGAACCACAAGGAGACCGATCCCAAAATAATCCTGGCATTTCAACTAGACTAGACTCAGGAAACATCTATCAAGCACCACGTGCTAAGAATTGTGCTGTCTTAGACACTGCCTCTTTAATTCGATAGCAACACTGAGAAAAGTACATGCATCTCTCTTTTCAGATAAACAAATGAAGCTTCAGGGAAGTTAAGCCTCTTGTTTGAGTCTACATATTTAGACAAAAGCAGGCTTAGATTTAAATCCAAATCTTCTAAAGCCGTGTCCACTTCAAGCTCACAACTGGCTAAGGAACCTAGGCCTTCAGCCCTGCTTTGAGGCAATGTTAAAAATGCTAGCAGCGTAAGTCATAGAGAAGAAAATCTAATTTGACTTTGAAAGGCTGGACTCAGCTCTTGGTGGCGCTCTGAAGAAAGTGGAAAGTGCTGCACCACAAGCTATTAACCCTGAGTAATAAGAACTTTTAGCAAACGTAAGGAGTCACATGCTAGAGCAGGAGGGGCTGTTTCCAAGGGAGAATGGGGAGCTTGCCTTTGAGTTCCTGCCACCCCTCCAAGCTCCTCAGACCTGGCTATGACTCTCCCGGCAGCAATCTGTTGACTAAATTAACTAATGAGGGCGGTCGATCTGGAGGGCTTCAAGTGACAGTAGCCAATGGAGAAAAGCAGGGCGACGAGAGCCAAGGAGCAGTTCTGTCCCTGAATGGTTTCCAGGTGGGGGGGCCTGGATCAGGAAAGAGAATGAAGACTGGCCCTCACAAGCCAAATGCACTGCGTGGGGTACGGAGGGGGTCTGGAATATCAGTTCCAGAAATCGCACTTTCTATTCCCCTCAGCAGAAGAAGGAGGTTGGTTTTGTCAGGAAGTTCAGGCTTGGAGATCTCCTGAGGCTATCTGTGGACGTAATAGGTCAAGAAGGAGGGCCTGTCAGATGATAAAGTCATCTATGAGAAAAGATAAGGTTCTCCAGCAAGCCCAATCAAAAAATTAAAGTAGAAAAAAAAAGTAGAACATGCAAATAAATGAATGCCAAATGAAATGGGAAAACTAGCTAACTCTAGGGGGGGAAAGGCTGAAGCAGGTCTAGGCTTGTTCGATCCTGTGTGCACAGGCATCTTGGGAGCGGCTGGAGTCTTCTGCCATCCTGGGAGGCTCTCGGGGCCCTGGAGAACTCGGGAGCCTCCCGCCCGCATTCCACCAGCAGAGCACACTGCCCGGTCTGCTGTCCCGCTGATCTGCTGCACTATCAGTCCCACACCTTGTAGGGTGAGGGCTCATGGAGGGCTTTTCTGAAAGCCTCTTAGAAGGTGCACCCTCTAAGGGGGCCTAGAGAAAAGTGCCCCCTGTGCTGATGTCCTCAGAAGCTCCTTTGGGTGTTCCTATGTCCCCTTTCCCCACTTTGAGGTTGGGCATTGCGGGAGATGAGCAGGGAAATGAGAAATTTAGACACTTTCCTCTTTCTGTTTGAACCCCACAAAGCCTTCAGGACAGAAAGGGAAATCTTTCCTCTTTTTTTCCCTATGACACCTCCCCTAGATAAACTTCTACGATCTAGTCTAACAGGCCCACCTTGTCACATATTAAAGGAGCAGAGCAAGAAAATTAGAAATCTTTTTCTGTCTATATAATTTCTGTACTTCTGTTCTATTTTGCTGTTCCATACTGAAAGCCAACTATTAACCCTTTGAATGCCCACTGTTGTGAGAATACTAACCACGCCATTTCATCTCCTTCCTGAAAATTAGGTGAATGCCTCGGATATACTAGAGGAAAACAATCATATGCACAGAGATGTAAAAGAAAAAAAATCACATCTTTAAAGCTAAACCTATTTAAATTACAATGTAATTAAGCATTGATTTCAAGAAACGAACACCTTTACAGTGGTGCTTCCCATGTAAGACCTTGATATGATGCTCCATTTATTTGGGTCTTTTCCACCTCCTTTGATAAATTCTAATTTCCTTTAAGTAAAAGAAATTCTTGCTTCCTGCACCCCCACTCCTTTCTTCTACATTTAATTGCCTTTTTCCCAAAGTTCATTCTTCCTTAGATCTTTCACTAGATCTAATGTCTGTGAGTCTATATCAAAATCTCTGATTTTATTTTGCGTGAAGATATTTTCACAATGCTCTCACCTTTGAATAGTAGTGTAGATGTGCATAGAATCCTATGTTGATGCATAATTTTTCTCAATATTCTGGAAGCAGTTCACTATCTTCCCGTCTCTATTTTTGCAATTGAAAGGTTTGGCATTCAAGTTATCACTTATTTGTTTTCATAGTCTTTTCTTTCTGATTACTTTTAAGATCTCCCTCTTGATTTTGGTGGTTCATGGTCTTATTACCATATGAAAAGGATCATTTAGTTCTGCTCACTCTGATCAGAACTTCTTAAATCCAAGGTTTCATTCAACTCTCAGTTCTGAAAAATGTTTGCTATTATCTCTTTGGCCTTTGTTGTTCACACATTCTCTTTATTCTCTTTCTAGAACACCTGTTAGTTGCCTGCTGTGTTTTTAAATTATCTCTCTTAAACATTTGTCTTTTCCATCGCTTTCTCTTTGAGTATTTTACCCAGAGCTGTCATCCGACACACTCGTTCTCTTTTCATTAGTGTCTAACCTTCTGTTTTTACCAACAGTTTTCAATGCCAAAGATTATATTTTTAATATTTTTACATTACAGTGGATATTTTTTAAAAACCCTGCCTCGTAGATTTTTTCTTAATATTTTATTATATTTTTGAGTCTAGTACTTACATCTCTATCCATTTTAAGCATACTTTTTATAGTCCTTTTTCAGATTGTTTTATTTGAGTTTATTGGGGTTCTAATCTTCCTGTTTGTTGACTACAACTCACAGGGAACCATCTGTGTGTGTGTGTGTGTGTGTGTGTGTGTGTGTGTGTGTATTTTGAATCGTGCGCTCATCTCCAGTGGCCTTGGTAATAATACCATGTAGTCTGAGGTGTAGGAATTTTGTTGGGGGGAGATTTTGAATTTACTTTTGCAATGCATTACAAAGATATCTTAGCTGGAGAACAGTTTCTCAATGTCATAGTTATAGGCTCCATGAGTAGTGTAAATTTCAAATGCAAATCCACATAAGAAGCAAAGTTAGTATTTAGATTTCTCAGAGGACATTTTTTTTTCTCCTCTGAGCACTCAGGAAAAGACAGCTATTCTTGTCCCCTCGATGTGCCCTTTGTTAGGCTAGTTTTTTCTTCTCCATCTTTTGCACTGAGGGAGAAATCCTGAAGGGTCCCTGGTCCCTGCAGGATTCTCACTCTCTCTACCTTTTTTTTTTCTTTTTAAAGATTTTATTTATTTGACAGAGACAGCCAGCGAGAGAGGGAACACAAGCAGGCGGAGTGGAAGAGGGAGAAGCAGGCTCCTACCAGAAGAGCCTGATGTGGGGCTTGATCCCAGAATGCTGGGATCATGCTCTGAGCCAAAGGCAGACACTTAACGACTGCGCCACCCAGGTGCCCCAATGGCTAGGTGTGACTCTTCGCCCCCTGAGGCTGCAAGCATGTGTGTACCCAAGGTGTGTGGAATCCACAACCCTGAATTCATTCACTTACCGTAAAGCAACAATAGCTGTCAGTTCATCCATTTGGTGCTCTGATTTTCACTCTCTCTGTCTCCTCTGTCTCTTGGGATTTCCCTTCTTTCCTGAGAACTTAGCGAAGAATCTACATTTCCCCCTTATACTGAATCCACCATTTCCAAGTATTTGTATCAGAAGGGGTTTCAAATATGTTGGTTCATCACCTTGCTAGAAATAGAACTCCATATTATTTTCTTAATAAAACTTTATAGAATTCTTGCAAAATGTATTTCGGTTTGTTTGCTTACATTTGTTGGTATTTTGTTGCTTTGAAAAATGGAGTATTTTCTGTTTTTACTGTTTATTGTTCATAGGTAGGATTAGTACTGATTTTTAAATATTTTTATTTTTTATTTTATTTTATTTTATTTTATTTTAAGATTTTATTTATCTATTTGACAGAGAGAGAGACAGCCAGCGAGAGAGGGAACACAAGCAGGGGGAGTGGGAGAGGAAGAAGCAGGCTCCCAGCAGAGGAGCCTGACGTGGGGCTCGATCCCAGAACACCAGGATCATGCCCCGAAGGCAGACGCTTAACAACTGAGCCACCCAGGCGCCCCTGATGTTTTAAATATTTTTAAACCATTAACATTACTGAGTATAATAACTTGCTTAAATAGATTATGAGATGATTAGCAGGGAGATAGACATATTTAATATAAAAATGCAATATTTATGTCCTTTTTTCGATCATTAGCTGTGCATTTATTATTTTCAATTTTGTATTGAGTGGCTAGAGGTGAATAAAGGCACCTTAAAAATAATAAAAATAGTGGGGATTCTTGTCTTCATTTTGAGTATAAATTCTTCTGCTCTTTTAAAGTTCTCCATGTCACTTTCTGAGAGTGTCTTTGTCATTTTAAGGACAAATTCTCCTGTTCCCAGTATAGGGAGTTTACATGGCAGGAATGGCTATTGAACCATCTTTGCATTTTTTTAATAGCTTTTTTTCTTAGTGGTGATACATCTGCCTTACAATATGTTGCTGGATTTGATTAGTACGTATTTTACTTTGAAATTTTTCCATTTATATTATAAGTGATTTTGATCAGATATTTCTTTTCTTCCTCTTCCCTTTCCTTCTTTCCAACCTGCTTGCCTATCTATTAGCTTTCTTTCTTTCTTCCTATCTTATATTTAAAGGGTTTCAAACAGTGCCTGACCAGAGTGAGTTCAACAGTATTCATTCTGCTTCCTTACCGTTTTGTCTTTCTTTTTATCTGAGGCTGAACTTTGAAACTATGATTATTTCATTAAGTCCATTGGGAAATTTGTCATTTTTTTCTACCTTCTAGAATAATTTGCTGGAATAATTTATTGGACAATTAGAAAGACAATCAGAAAAATCATAAAGGTCCAGTGTTTGTATTGAAGTTAAAACTTTGACAATGATTGGAAAATTTTATCCTCAGTTATTTCTTTTTCAGGTTTTCCACTTCTTTTTGAATAAATTCTGGTGATCTATATTTTCCACCAAATAGCAAAAGTTTTATTGTGACTATCAGAATGATAGGTTAGATCTTAAAATACTATCCACTTTTTCAGATGTTACATAATCAAGGATGAAATTCCTAACCCGATCCAAGTCCACTATTTTTTTTATTTTAAATATAGTCATGGTGCTGTAAACTACTATTCATTTTTAATCAATTTTGGTAAATGTTTCATGCTTTCTTTGTCTTCATCAGGTTTTTTTCCTTTGTATAATTGTAAACATGTTTGCCAATTATTGTTTTGTCGTGTTGTAAAACTTATATAAATAAGAATGTACTTCTTGTCCTATTTTTTCTTGAATTATCTTGATTTTGAAAAATAACGCACTTTCTTCATATATGAGTTTCTTCCCACAATTTGAGATTTTCACTTAATATAATCATGTAACCAATTTGTATTTCTTATAAATGATGTACTTATATTCCATTGGATGCATTTTAAAACAATGAAGTAAAGCGTTTATGTTTAAAATATTCGTATGACCCTACCATCCCTCTCCTCAGTATTTATCCAAGAGAAATGAGAGCGTATGTCCGTGTGTGCAAATTCATAGAAGTTTTATTCACAATCATCAAAAATCAGAAACAGCCCAAATGCCTTCAGCTGGTCAACATATAAACAAATGATGTCATAGCCATACAATGGCATAGCGCTCAGGACTAAAAAGAACTCCTGATACATGTAACAACACGGATGGCTCACAAACGCCTTAGGCTGAGTGGAAGAGATGAGAGGCTATAGACCATGTACTATGTGATTTCATTTCTATGTCATTCTGGAAAAGGCAAAACTATAGAGAAAGAAATCAGATCAGTAGTTGACAGAGGCTGGGGTGGAAAAGAAGTTGACTGCAAAGCAGAACTTTCAGGAATGACTAAAATATTCTATATCTTATTCGACATGGTGATTACATGACTACATACATTTCTCCAAACCCATCAGACCGTATATCTAGGAAAGGGAATTTTACTCAATGTAAGTTATACTTCAATAAAGCTGACTTTAAGAAAAAAATCAATGTTTACTTTTTATATCATTTGCAACTATTATAACGTGTGAGGCAAAATTTCAATAGCAAGTTGAAATATGCATAGACATTTTAGACAGTATTCTTTTTAAACAGGAGGCGAGTAAAAAAGCTGAAAACCATGGGGCTTCCTAAAAAAAATGTCTGAGAATGTATTTCTGTTGCACCTATAAAGAATGATAACTTAGTTGGATATAGAATTGTTGGCTCTTAATCTATTGTCCTTCGTAATGTAACAGTCACTGCTCCCTTACCATCTGAAGCTTAGTTCTTCTCTGGAAAAGAATGTGGTCAGGCTAATCTATTTTGGGGAATTTGATTTTGTTTGTTTTCTACATAGATGCATGTAGAATGTTTTTCTTTTTCTTCAGAATTCAAGTTTTCAACAGGACAAATCTGTTCATCGCTTTTAAAATACATTTTGCCCATAGTTCTTTAGTTGTTTTCAGTTTCAAGATTCGGAATTATTTTTTTTAGATTTTGTGTCTTGTGTCATAGTTTCAGACCCATTTTTTTCTGGCTCCTATTTCAGAAATCCCCAACTATCTGTATATTAGACTTCTGTTCTCTGCCTTTCACATCTACCAACTTACAGCTTGTTGTTTCCATCTATCCTACTGCTTCACATTTTAGGACACGTTCCCACATGTGTCCTTTACATCGCTGGTAAGTTTTCTGCAATGCTTATTTTGTTCTTCGGGATTTCTAACACAAGTTCAATTTTGCCATGACATCGTCAGCATTCTTTCTTTGTCTTCTCCCGCTCCCTTTTGCAGTTTTGCCTCTCTCTGGCAGCTTCGTTAGTTTCTCCGTCTATGTCTCCCCACGCTGAATTTATCAAAACCCAAAGCAGAAAAAGTAAACCGTTTACTTCTGCTTCTGCTTTTCCTCTGCGCACCCGGAGCTGTGTTTTTCTTTTTTTTATGTTGCAGATCTCTTTGAATAGATGTTTTCTGTTATTGTTGTTTTCCATATTCTTATTCTTGAATGATAAAGGCTCTTTCAAGACCAGATGTTTATCAAAAGAGAGGGTGGTTGAAGACATTCCCTTTGGATTGTCTCATTGTCCACCTGATGTGGTTAGAATTTTCTTTTCAGATTATAAGATGTAGGTCTGGCAGAGGTCATTTTGTATGATTCTGTTCAGAGACGCAGCGACGTGGGAGCCTCCGAGTGAGGGTCTGACCTGAGAGCACTCCCAGTGGGAGGAGGAATCCGCACATTCTGGCGTTTGCTGGAAGATGCTACAAGGTTACCAGTCCATATTACGCTTCGGTTTGGACTCATCCATGTGTCAGGCACCCCTGACCTTTGGCTTTGAACCAGAGACGCCCTGGCATCTGCCAGCTTTCTGTATGGGAGCCTTCTGCAGCTTATTCACACGCTGGTGATCTACTCCAGCAAAAGTGACGGCAGCTGAGTGCTCCTGACTGCGTGAACGTCATTCTCACAGTCAACCACTGCCATTCTAGAACTTTCTCCAGTATTGCCTTGCCAGCCCACTGTGTCACTTCCTCAGGAGGCTACGCGGACCGACTTCAGCCTTCCTTCCACCTGGCCCCAGGTCCATTCATTACATGCAGCAGAAATTTCTTGAAACTTCTATAGATGACCCCCCCTCTGCTTTCTAAGCATAAGTTTTTATTTTATTATTTTTTTAACCACTGAATATAGTGTTTAAACATTTAATTCAAGACTTGAAAATGGGACATTCGGTGTCTAATTTCACAACTCCCTCTAACTCAAAAATCGGTTTCTGCTTTTAAGCATGCACTGTTGAAAGTTCAGGTGGCAAAACAGAGGAGAAAATGGTGCCCGGATGAGAACCTGGAAGCACTGTTGTGAGAACCGTGACAAAAATGTGATTTGCCACAGTGAAAAGAGATGCTCGGACCCCCAACCAGCGCGTGTCCCAGCCATGCCCCATGTGTAAAGTGCTTTTTTCCGACCTCCATTTAACTGACTCACTGGATTAAGACACTCTCCAGTCCCTCTGAAACACACTCACTGACTCCTCCACACCCCGAACTGGAGTCCATCGTCTGCTTGCTGGCACGCCAGACACCACTGCCCCCGTCCCTGGGGTGTGCGTGCACATCCACGTCCACTTGTCCTGAATTGTGTACTTAATAAGATATCACACAATCAGCTAAATGCAAACATAAGAAAGAATTTTGTTCCTAAAAAATGAAGCTAAACACTTTGGAAAAGTTGGGAATGAGAGTCACTAAACATACATCTATTGCTGTGAATTAAAAGCAAGGCAACTCGAACAGACCCGGAAAGTTAAATAGTAACCATCTAGAAGGCTTCCTTTTTCAGACTGCTTTGACCGTCTCATTAAGTGGTAGATCCACTTTAATAGAATGAAAACCGAACGTCAGCACGATGCACTATGGGAACGATGTGTGTAAGAAAGATGATTCAGGAATCCAGTTCAATGAGCACATACAAAAGAAAGGTCTTTTCATGGGAATGATGGAACTAATTGTCTTAGTCTGTTCGGGGTGCTCTAACAAAAAACCCTTATAGCATGGGTGGCTTATACACAACAGAAATTTATTCCTCATAGTTCTGGAAGCTGGGAAATCCTCACGTGGTGGAAGGGGCTTGGGATCTCCCTGGAGTCTTTTTTATAAGGCACGAATCTGATTCGTGAGGGCTCCACCCTCATGACTGAAGCACCTTCCAAAGGCCCCACCTCCTAAAACCATCCCCTTTGAGGGCTATGAATTCAACATATGAATTCTGGGGGGAACAGAGCTTATGCATATTTATTTTGCTGGCTCTCACCACTGCAGTCTAAGACCGTCCAAAGGTAGCTGCCTCTGCACCAGTGTCTCTCTTACTCCTGGTTCTCTCTCTGTCTCTCTCTCTCTCTCCCTCATCTCCATCTCTGTCTTTCACACACTCTCTTTCTGTCACTGATTCTGTTACATTTGCTCTGTATTTCTCTGTATGTGATTGTCTGTTTTCCCTTCTCCCACATCCTCCCTCAGACACCAGATAATTGTCCCTTGTCTCAGATACCATAGAATGACTAATGATGCATGAGTAGCAGACCATTAACAACGCAGTCTTTGAGGAACTGCAAACTCAGTCCAAACCCGCAGGCATTTTCTGGTAAACCACTATGAAGCCAGGCTGCACCCCCTCTGTATCCAATATCCCAGCTCTCTTACTCAGAAGTAGATCAAGACCTTGGGGTCAATACCTGGAATTCTGGCCTGAAAGGTTTGAGGAACAGACATAGAGGGGGCATATACTCCAAATGCTAGTCTCAGAATCTGCATTAGTTGTTCAAAAAGTCGATTAAAGTGTAGAATCATAACAAAACACTTACGTACCTCAAACAGTTTATTTTGATGTGTGATTAAAACTAGTGAAGGATGTCCTTGAGGAAACACTGCCCCTCCCCCAGTGGCCCTACTTGCACTTGGACCCCTGGCTCGACAGACCAGGCTTTGATCTATACCTATATTTCTCATGTGCTTTTGTCCTCAGTCTAGAAACCAAACACACAGTTTCTCAATCAAGGCGTCTAATGTGGGAAGAGGGTAGAATGTGGAATAAGATGCAATTCCAACTCTAAGGCCTTGGGACTTTCTTTTACTTCTCTCAAATTCCATTTCCTCATCTATGAAGCGGACACCACTTACCTCACAGGATTGTTCTGGGGATCGAGTGAGATTAAGGTATACATGACGCTCCATCAATTGGTTTGGCTTCCCAAGCGATAAATCCTTCAATAAATATCTTTGCAATAAATCCCAAGAGAATTTTCCTCTCTTCAAGATTATGACCAGTGTAGATTCTAAACCATGTGATAAAGAACTCCAAACACTGAGGTTCATGGTACCCAGAGATCACAACATTAGGTACTGTGTGTAGGGAGACCTAGCAACTGAGTTCAGGTTATAGTGTGAGCCCGTATAATGTGGTGATGTCTGGGCTGACCTTGTGATAGTAAGAGTTTGCCTTTCAGATTCTTTCAGAAATATGGATAATATAATGGACATCACATCTGTTACACAGTGGTATTTGGGATGGAAATTCCCCTTCCTCCCTGCACAACAAACTCTACACAAACAGGATGCCCCAGAAGAAGGAGGATCACTCTTCTGTCAAGGGCATGTGAGTAACTGTGCTGCCTTGATAGAAAATTCTAGACTTCTTTTCTCTCTTCCCTCTCACAACAAACACACATGCATGCATGCACAGCATCTTACCAGTTGTAGAAACAAAAATGCCTCTTAAAAATAAATTTCTGTGAGAGTACAGCGTAGTTAAGAGTGTGGACTTAAGACTCAGATGCACGTGGGTTTGAATCCAGATTCTGCCACTTAACCAGCTGTATGATGTCAGGAAAATTAGTCAACCTCTCTGAGCCTCAGCCAGACATCAAATGAAGTTAATAATACCAACTCCATAGGGTTATTGTTTAAATGAACTGATATCATAGCACTTGGCTTATAGTACTTGACATACATAGTAATACTCGATAAGTAGTAGTAATAGTAGTAATAATAGTAGTAATAGATGCAGTTCTTTTTTTTTTTTAAAGCTTTATTGAGAGAGAGAGAGAGAAAGAGAGCATGGAATGGGGAGGGACCGAGGGAGAAGGAGAAGGAGAGAATCCTCCTGCAGACTCACCGCTGAGCTCGGAGCCCAACTCACTGCTCCATCCCAGGACCCTGAGGTCATGACCTGAACTGAAATCAAGAGTTGGACACTTAACCAACTGAGCCCCCCAGGCGCCCCAGTCGATACGATTCTTGCTGGTGTTGCTGCTGTGGTCACTGTGTGACTTGGGATCCAGGCAGCACTTCCCTAGGTAGCGAGAGCTGAGGAGGAAACAGGGCAGTTCTAGATATGCTGTCATCTCAGAATGAGGGCTCACGTGGACTTTCCCCCCTTCCTCCTCCTCTTCAAAGGAGAACAGTGAATGTTTGCATGGTCTCCACAGGACGGGCATGAAATCGGCATCCCGTCCCCATGCCCACCACCCATCCCAGGGACACCGGAAGACCTCACATGCTTTGTGAGGTTCACACCAGCATTTAGGACTTGAAATGAAAATGTTGGATGACTTTATCCTGTGCCCTGGCAATCTCAGCCCTTCCAACAGTTTCAACAGCTTCTAGTCATAACCCTGTGATTTGAGAACAATGAATCTTAATATAATTGAGTTAACTGTATCATTTTTAATGTAAGACAATCTTGATTACAGCCAAAGGGCACCATTAATACGCTGAAGGAATGGCCGAGATTTTAGCATGTGAATGTTGTACAGAAAATAGAACTAATTAGCACTAATTTAATTCGAAGATTAAAGAAAATTCTGCTTTTAATTTTTAATTTAAGACAAACCATTTTACTCCGAACAAAGAAAGAATAATAAGTACGTTTTTTTCCATCTGACAGGCAATTTTTACTTTTGCATTATTACACTAATATGGGACTGTGGGAATCCTGACCCCATTAGAGATCAAATAATCAGCATTTAATTATTGACAGCAAATTAATATTTAATAAAGACACAAGGGTTCTGGTATATGAAAGAAAGGCACCAAGGTTCTGCTGACCCAGAAACGTCCAGAAGGTCCCTTAGTCAGAACGTGATCTCCTAGCCGAGGGTACAAGTCTGGATCCCCAAAGGGTCGTAGCAGTTTATTTCCATCCCAGCTACCAAGGCGAAGAACAGGAAGCCTAGTGTCTAAGCAATTGCCCCCTCAAGTTCCTACTCCACCCCCCACCAGGTCTTCCTTAATCAAGCACTTAAGCTAAATAATACATCGAATGTCATAACCAAAAGGAGGACAGTCATAATAAAAAAATAATAAAAGAAGTGGCCAATCCCTCTTTTTATTCTCAAAATAATACTGACTTTTCTTTGCTGTGGGACTGCTTGTCAGGGATAATTTCTAACCAAAGAAGACATAATGGATTTACAATGGAACGCTGATGCTTTCCCCCGGCCTCACAAAGATTCTGAAAATAAGTACTATTACATTAGCAGTCCAAGGAAAGCCAAGAAAAAGCTGTTAGCTGATTTCCCGAGAAAGCCAGAGCTGTGTGCAGAGAGTGGCCTGTGGGTGACCCGGTGTGGACTCTAAAACCTAGCTGTATTCCCTTCGGATCTCAGCAGCAAAACTCAGACGAAGCCCCCTCTGACCTGTGGAACTGATGGCAGCTGCCCTGGAGTGCAATGTGCTTGAACCAGGACTGGGGGCTGAGTACCCACCACGGGCTGCCTGGCTCCAGACCTCGGACCCTCACGCTGTGGACCCAGCACCTACTGGTATCTCCACTGGGGTGAGCTCCAGGCTCCTCACGTTGACCATGTCCAATCCCGACTCCTACACCCCGATGAGTCCCTCCAGTACACAGAAGACAGAAGTGCATGTCTCCACAGAGCCTCCCTTCCATTTACGGGGTCTAGGGTATGGGATGTTGCCTAGAAATGCAGTTTATTCTAAGCTATATTACTGAACATTCATTTCAAGTCTTCTGTGTGGAGATTGTGTGGCCTCGTTGTCCAGAATGAAGAGTGGCTGGGGACAAATCCTCCCTCACCGCTTATCTAGCTGGGTGACTGGCCAAGTCATTCAGCTTAAGTCTCACTTGTTTCACCTGTAAAATGGGGATACGCACAGGTAGACTCAATGAGTTAATCCACGTAAAGTGACGCCGCATAGCCAAGGCCGAAGTTTACATGGGGGAGGTGCAGAGGAGCCCCAAAATGCATCCTGCAAACCAAAGACAAAGGAAAAGAGGGTCTGACACTGCTTGGCATACATATATACATTCTACTCCCTTTGGGGGCCCGAGGCTCTGTAGACGATATTTCATTGTGGGAATTGTTTTCCCCTCATTAGCGGGGATCCAGACTCTTGCCTTTGGAACTCACGTTGCCTTCCAATCCAGTGCTTGGGTGGTGGAAGGGGTCGGGGAGGAAGCAAACCGGTCCGTGGAGCTGTCTGAGAGCCCTTTGCCCAGAGAGAGCTTCCGAAATATCTAGGGAATTCATCTGCCATGGCAAGGCTTAAAGGACTTTCAGCAAGTTAATGAACTTACTAAGCCTCAGTTGCTTCATCTCTAAAAATGGGACGATAGTAGCATGTACATAGTGCTGTTAGGAGGTGCTGACCTGGCCCCGGCAGACAGAGGGGACCGCACACCCCCTTGAGTAGGTGCTGAATCTCAGGAGCCTTATAACCGATATGCTCAGTCTTGCCAAATTTTAGGTACCTTGCGTCTTATTCCTACCACTTCCTCATTGACAAGCTACGCAAGGAAAGGTAACAACAGGCAAATACTCTAATGAGACACTGTCTGCCAGGCCAGCCTCCTCTCTGTAGAGACCAAGGAAGGAATCACATACACAGAATCACACAGCAGGTGAGCTAAAGGAATGTGTGTATTGTGGGTGTTTGAATCAGGGGAACAAAAGACAGATGTCTGATAGTATTTTGTTTGCATCTCAGTGGTTGACTTCATAATGTTCGAATAAAGCAGGCACGGGGTTTAGATTGAGAAAGCAATTGAACCTGAAATCCCAAGGTGCTTGGATGGATCCAGAAGCTGAGAACAGCCAACAGTAGAGGTACTGGGTACAACAGGCAGCTGCCAGTACGATCAACTTCAGAGAGTCTCTGGGATCAAGACTCAGTGCAACAATGCGGGACAAATTCTTAGCTCATCGACGCTTGATAAATCATAGATACTGATATCATTGGCATTGACCAAGACCTCGCTACGGTTTCTGCATCGGATTGACACAGAGTTGGAAGAATCCATAGTTGGGACCTAAGGCCACTTTGTCATAATGGGGAGATGGAGGTCCAGAGACCAGCTGCCGTCTTGAGGTTGCACTGTGAGAGTGAGACAGAGCCAAAGTGCAAATCTGCTTTGCTTCAGCCAGCCAGGGGCTTTTACTGGGAGCTCCCCCCTTCCCCAGCCTGGGAAGTCAGCTGATAAGGGAAACTGAGACAGCACCAACTCGGCTGCTGGACTGTGCTCTGCTTCAATGGGGGTTGGGCTCCATACTTTCCAGGGACACCCCCAGCTCTGAAGTTCTGTCTCTGTAGAGCTCCCCTAACTTATTCCCTAGGACCCAATAGCAAAGAACAAGGACAAAATGGAGCATGCATCTGGAGAATTCCCAAATGGTCATTTCTAAGGAACAGAGTCTTCTGAGTGCAGAGGGTGCTGGTAGTGAACCAGTCCATGGAACCCTTAACCATCTATCCTTTCCCACAAAAAGAGCTCCAGAGCCAAGAGAGGCCTCGTACTGTCCCGAGACCATCCGTCCAGTGTCATTCTTGCATAAAGCTACAGGTGTATCTGAGTAAAGCCCAGGCCCGAAGGAGGCAAGTATAGAAAACTCTGCAGATAAACTACCAGTGTTGCCCAAACACTGCTAAGGGATCTGCAGAACTCTCTGAGGATAGCTGACTAATATGACTCAGGCTTCATTTGTCTCCTGCTCTAACCCAGGGGTTAGAGGCCTGTGGCTTCCTCTGTCCCACTGTCAACATCCTGTGAACCCTCAGATCTATTCCTTGTCTTTTGGGGGGCTGCTCTGGTCCTATATCCCGTGGGTCCTGACCCTGCAAGTTATCTTTCCAGGCTCCCTTACCATCTAGCTTCCAGATGAATCCAGCCAGCAGGAGGCACCACAGGGAGACTGGAGGGCAGAAGGAAGGAGGGCCTGGTGTTTCTCTGCCCAGGTGGCTTCTCTTGCAGCGGCTGCATTTCCTCTTTGGCTCTGGGTCCTACAGGACAGGCCTGCCTTGGTTCCACATCTCATTGGGTGACCCAAAATGCTGCCTCTTCCCTCTGTCCCTCCAGGCCCAGAGCAGTAGTGCCTTCCTAATTTGCTAAGCTCCGGCCACAACACCGTCTTCTGTTTGACTTCTCAGTTCCTCCCAAGTTTACCCGCGTTAAAACCCATCTACCATAAACACTTGAAATTCTTTCTTTTTTTCTGATTAGGCATGATTGGTAGACACGGCGGCTGGGATACAGCATATCCACAATATAATATTTGTATTTAGCTTCATTTACATATACATAGGCAGGTACCACGTCCATCACAGATTAGGATAATTGCCCCGCCCACCTCCCTAAGGAAAGGAAGACAGGGAACGGACATTTATTATTTGTTCGATGCCAGGCCCTGTAGTAATTTTTCCATTCATCATATTATTTAGTCCTTATAACAATATCAAGAGGTAGTCTTTAGTATCCAAATATTTAAGAATGAGAAAACTAAGGCCACAAAAGATCAAGGAGCTTGGCAAATGCTGCATTGCCCAAGAACAAGGATTTTGACCTTGACCTCCCAAGCAAGCCAGTATCCTTTCTTCTACACCAAAATTCTAAAGGTATGCTCATTTTTGCTTTGTTTTTATTGCTGTTATTGTAACTGGCAGTCCAAACCACTGTGCGAGTATCCTCTTACTCTGACCCCATTTTATAACATTAAGAAAAACTCCTCTGTTCTGATAGCACTGGTTGGAGCCAGGATGGACCCTTAAACGTGACCATCTCATCTCCCCACCAGCACCACTACAAGGGCTACTTGAACCACTTTGGAACTACTTGCTCCTGTCCACAAAATGGACACCTATTTGCTTCCCTGTATTAAGCCTCTCAACCCAAGGTCTACTCAGCTGCCCAATTAACTTCCCTAAATCTCCCCTCTCACCATGTTGCTCCCTGCTCAAAGAAGGCTTCCCTTTGCCACCAGATTGAGAACAAATTCCTCTTCCTGGCACTGATGGTCCGGAACAGGCCAGTCTTCTCATGGTCTACACCTTTGCATGCCACTGGAAGAAGAACTACTCCTGCATCCCAACCATTCCCATATTTTCCAACCTGATATTCCTCCATATGATGTGTCCTGGAACACTTTTCTGCACATTCCCATTGGCAGCTACCAGGCTGCCATTAATCCTTCCAGGGTCGTCGTAATTCACTTTCTCCATAAAGCGCCCCAGCTGGGTGTGATTTCAGGTCCTAGATCCCTTTTCCTGATATTCTCATGATATTCTGACTCGTCTTAGAGTTATTTGCAAGCATTTCGTATCCTCGCTTGAAAGCTGAGAATCGTGCCTGTGTTTCCCACTGCTCCTGACATGCCTTGCATATTTTAGATGTCCAGTAAGGACTTGTTGAATTGAACAGAGTTGACAGTTATTTAGTTTAATTTAGTGGCAGGTCAGGAAAGCCCCGTCTCTTAAATTGTAAACTAGGCAAAGTCTGACATACCTCACCCCTTCCGTGTCTTCTTTCCCTCCCTGATGCCTCTGTCTCTTAGAGATCCTTTGTCCCCCCACCCAAGTTGCCCACTAACAGATCCCTGAAAATAAAACATAAGTTTAGGGATAACTAAAATCTTGAACCTGGGAAGAGCCTTTCTTCAGGCTCCCAAGGAAGGTGCCATCGGAGCCTCCCAGCCCCTAATGAAGAGAAGCTGTCTCCTCACTGTCACACACTAGGAAGCCCGAGCTAATGATGCATATCATTCCTTCTCCCAATGGTGAGCACCCTTGCTCTTTTAAGTGAGGAAAGCTGTCCTGGGTGCTGGCTTCATGCATTCCAAGTCTGGGGTCAGTCATGTTCCTTCCACTTTCACATTCGTTGTCCCACTCGGACAGTATGACTCTTTCTACTGTCATTTTACAATCTTCGTATCCTTGAAGAAAATGCTCCCCTCTTATTCCTTTTGCTCTCCCATAGCCCCCTTCCCAGAGCACCGAGTTTGCTCTGGCAGGGACTTTTTTGTGTGCTTTAGCAAAAGGACACTTAAAGGAAGCACAGTTAGGCTTCCTGAAGGCCAGGAATTCATTGGCAGATTTCTGTGTCTCACTCTCCGGCTTGCGGCTGCTTCTCACTGCGTCATGGCTTCTTCTGACACTTCAATTCCCACTCTCCCATCGCAGTGGCAGAGAACACCATTTGGGTACCCGTTCTTGACCTGACCCTATGCAACCTTTTAGCTTTAGTCCGCACCACTACCTAATTTGTGTCTTTCTCTTAGTACAGAGCCTCACAATAGAGAAACCGGTTGGCTTGACCCAGCTCCTGAATCGATTATGGCTGGGCCAATCGTGCATTGTCAAGGTCTTGTTGTGCAGGTGGGCGGGGATGTCTAGACTCCTCCCTTTGGTGGAGGACCGGGCTGAACTGTAATTTCAAAGATGAGGGTACAGGTACACAGCCTGAGATACTTGTAGGGATCTCTGATGAGACTTCTTGGCTTATGAAGACAGACTAGAAGGTGAAAGAAGAAAGGGAGAAAGGGAAGAAGGCAGGAAGGGAGGGAGGGGAGAAGGGGGGAGGGGACAAAGGAGGGAGGGGATGAAGGGGGAGGGGACAAAAGGGGGAGGGGAGAAAGTAAGAAAACAACACAAAAATGTGTTGAACCTCTGCTATGAACTAAGCGCAATTTAAGCTCTTGAATTTCCATCATCCAATTTTGGCCCACCATAACCTTTCCAGGTAACTGTGACCACTTCCTCTTCCTGTGTGGAAAGGATTCAGACCCAGGAAAGAGAACTGGGTCATCCTGCGGTCAGCGGAAGAACACCAGTTTGAACTGGGGGGGATCTGACTTCGCAGCTCAGGCCTGTTAACAGTCCCACCTGAGGTGGAAGTTCTAGATGATAAGTTTGGAGAAATCACAGCAAAAACAGTTTTCCTGAAAACAATCAAAACAAAAGACTGACTCTTGAAGACTGTGAATTGATATCTCACTGCACTGGTTACTTCTTTCTGCCTGATGGTTTAATTATTAGTAGCTCAGTGACTTTCATCAGAGACCTATTGTGCCACTGCTGGCAAAACAACGCTGGCATCTCATGTTCAATAATTAAAAGCAGGAAAAACAAACATTCTCTTTGGAGCCCTGGATTTATAAATAGCAATGGTATGTGATTCCTTTAATCAATAACTAGGCTATCCAGCCTGGTTTGGACGATGTAGACGATGGGCCTTCTTGTGTCTTGATTCTCCTTGTCTGCTCTAATCTTACAAAATCCAACGGGGCACAGAGACTGGGCTTGCTGGGTAGCTGTGCTATCTTGAACCCTGCCTTCTGGCCACACGGCTGTTAAAAGCTAATTTTCTAAAAAGGCAAAATCATGACTTTCACATACACATGAAATATAAAATATGTCAGGAACATTTGTGAAAGAAAGAGCTGGAAAGAGGCTACAACCTTTTCAAAGGAGAAATCAAAGAACCATAAATGGATACAGAGGAAAGGAATATTGAAATAAATTTACAAGTTGCTGTTACATTGCTTTGTTTAGTTTTGTTTTTTGAGGGTGTGAAGGGGGAAATTAATTAAACCTACACTGGACAGAATTCATTTGCATTTCTATTGACAAGAATGATTTTGCTTTGCTACCACTGATCGACAACTTATATTGTAAAATAGCTCAAGGACAGTGAAAGGTTAAAATCAGATACGCCCCAAGCAAGTGTGCTCTAGATAATACATAATTTCTGTTGGTTACATCCAGTGTCTTTCTTGCTTATACCAAACGTCCTTACATGATATAGTGAAAAACAAGTGTTTCAGGGTCAAATCCAGGTTGAAACTAACCCTGTTGCTCGTTTCTCAATTGCTATAGGAGACCTTGGATCAAAGCTCTCTGACTCTCTGTTTTCTCATCATAAAACAGGGCTAAAATAACCACTTTACAGGTTTCATCTGAGGATCAAGTTAATAAGCAACATAATACCTGACACAAAGTAGTATTCAGAAAGCGTTCGTTCTCATAAGCCTTTCCCCCAGAAATCAACCTGCACTTGGAGGTGGCCAGCAGGGCTGAGTTAGTACAGTGGACACTAGACACCCCAGGGTCCCCATCTCTCTCTGGCCCTTGGCAAAACAGCACAGAACCAACACATCACAATAAGCATGCTCCTCAGCCTGGAACTGAGCTGAAATTTCAAAGGGAACACGCAATCAGATGCTGCTGGATGCCTCCATCCTTGGAGAGCAAGCAGGGAAAGAGGCAGGAGAACCAACATTGCTCCTCGAGGCCCTTCAAGTCCTCAGAGTCAACACACGAGAGATTCGATCTGGGGAGGAGAAATACAGAAGAGAATGGAAGTCCACCTGATGTGTCTACCTGTCAATCCTGGCGTTGCTAGTTGTAAATGCTATTAATGGATGCTATTTCATTCAACAAATGCATTCCTCATACACTATAGGACCAAAGCAATAGGGCGATGTGGGAGGTGGGGAGGCCCTGGAAGCAGGTAGATGGGGACTAGCTCTGCCCCTAACTCTGCCCCGGATTAGCTCTGTGATCCTGGGTGAGTTCCGTCACCTCCTTAGCCTCAAGTTCCTTCGTGGGAAAAGAGTAAAAACAATTTACTTCAAGTATTTGCAGGATTCATGAGAGCATAATTGTGATGGGCGTAGTAAGTAGGTGACCAATGAATGGTAGCTAAAATAAACAAAGATGGAGAGGGAAACTGTGTTCCACACTGGTCTGTGTTGACATTCTGTTAGACGTACGCACCAACAAAGCTGAAGACTGGACTTTGAAATCTAAGCGAAGAAGAACTAAGACAAGGAGAACCCCCACCATTACAGTTTCTCACCTGTACACACCAGTGAGTTGGTTCCGCGGCTAAGATAAGGATTTGTCAGCCATTCAGAGGGGCTGTGACCACAGATGGACAGCCGCGTTCACCCTGGTCCAGCCTCGGTGTTCCAAAGGTGCACACAGGAGCTGTGGGCTGCACCTTTCTTCTATCACGATCACTGAGCAGGTGGCTGGAAGGTCTTAGTCCCTTGGTCCCAACCAGAAAATAGGCAGTACAAGCAGTGCCAGTGCCCCGTGTCCGCCTGTGGATCTCAAGTCCTAGACCCCTCCAAAAATCTTAGTTTTGTTCTCACTCTCTTAGACCACTGACATTGAAAACATCTGCCGACCTATCTGCTGGCTGGGTTTCTTGTGCTCTGCTATCAGCAGGGACGGGACTTTGAGGGAGGGGCAACACTTCCTCCTGTGCCCGCCCCTCGCCCGGGTGTGAATCCCTTGTCCTTCTTCTGGTACTTCATATGTATACTTCATCCTTATTCCTGAGGGCTGTACCCCTGTCCTGCGACCCCACGGTGACTGATGAGTGAGTCTGTGTAACAAACCCTCTGAGAGTTCACTGACACTGAGCTTCTACGTAACTGTGCCTCTCTCTCCCCTGTACCACCTGGAGGCTGTATTCTCTTAGAGCAGACACCAGGGTAGACTCCCTATGTGTGTCTCGGGCAGGTGTGTAAGCCATCCCCACGGATGCCTCGCTCTCCTCGGCTACGGTCCAAGACCCTTGAATGCCAAGGCTTAGTGTTTACCCCTAATTCTGTGAGTCCCAGGGAGATCGTAAAGATTTCCTACCTCGAGACTGGCAGTATCTGAATAGGATGTTGGGTGTGTCGGTAAAGGGGACCTGTTCCAAACCAAAAGAAAGAAAGAAATGAAAGTATTTAAAAGAGGAATGAGAAGGCTCTGCAAGGGCTTATTTGTTTATTCTGGAAAGGGACCCCTGAAACTTACACAAACGGTATTCCTCACAATGTGAAAACAGATATACTTTCAGAGATGGGTAGATGACTTTTCTTGTACCTGTGACAAAACTTGCCCAGAAATCCCGTGATGGAACAGTAGACCATTTTCCTGAGCCAAAGAGCCAGGGAGAAAAAGTCAATAGATTCGAGAATGGACACCTTCCCCAGGGGCTGAGCCTGATTCAAAAGGCCAGACAAGTCACTCTACTCCTCTCTGAGCCCTGGGGCTGCTCCTAGGCTCCCTTTGTGGTCCAGCCTAGTGGGTGTCTATGGACGGGTGATAAGTTAAGCAAAGCTAATGTCAGATCAGGCATGATGGAGAGTGTATATCCCTTCTCGAGACTCTTTATCACGCAGAGTGAGTGTTTTATAGCCCTGCATAGAGGTTGCCATAAAACACTATTTTAGGGAGCTTGAAACCATATTTCATCCATTAACGTCCTCTTGCCCCAAGAGGCAAAACAAACTAGCAGGTGGCTCAGGATTAACATCTTTATTACAGATGACCTCACTATTGTGTTCTCTATAAAGAAAAAATATTACAAAGCATTAACGCACTTTAACTATTAAATTAATACAGATTTACGGCTCATATCCGGATCTAAATTTCTTAGCTTGCAGGGTCGTTATTTTTCTGTGATTTTTTTTTTGACAATATTGCTAATGGGGCCCAGAGCAAAATTGATATGAACTGTAATGGTGGATGCATGAATTCAGGGAGGCAGCAGGTTATGTCTCTGCATAAATCACTCCAATGGTAGTTTTGCACTAGACCTTACACAAGTATTTTCAATATTTGAGCAATAGCCACAGAAGGATATTTAGCCAAGAGGATGCAAGTATTAAGATTCCAATATTTACTTTGTTCTGACAAATGGCAAGACACGAAGGCTGTGCTTTAATTACTTGGAGAGGCCTTGGTGCATAACTCCCCCTCCCCCCCCACACTCTCTCTCACGCTTAAAGTAGCCATCACTTATCCTATCTCCATGCCTCGCTATTAAATATTGTTTGTTTTCATATATGCTATGGAGTGAAGCTGCCTTCATTCCTACACCTTGCTGGGATTCCGAATGATGGTATACACTGGTTACCAGTCAAATAGGAAGCAAGTGACCAATCACATTGCTCATGGCCACCAAGCACCCAACAACCCAAAGTTTGGTAAAAATGGGTTGTTGTACAGGACTCAGGACTGAGGCTGAACAAAGTCATCCTCCTTCCTTCCAAATGTAAACCTTGGGGACCTCACAGTCATCCATGCCTTAAGAGAGTAAGAGAAAGAAAAGACCCCTCTGCCAGCCCACCGATTGGGCCACGTGGGTAAGGAGGAGACAGGAAGACAGGAAGCTCAAGAGAGAACCAGAGGTTAGGAGGGCATTTGTGTGAGATCTGAACTTGAACACTGAGTCCCTTCCCCCTCCTAGGACAGCATGGCCCTCAAATGTAAGACTTTCTACCCTCGGCTTAGCTGCTTCTCTGCGGGGAGATGTGGGTGTGCACAGCAGTACAGAGGGGTAACTGCGGTCCCAACAACACCCTGGGGGAGTGGAGAAAAGGGTCCTTGAGAGCCAGCCTGTGCTTCCCATAGGCTTGGGGGAGAAAACCTTGGAAGACCACGGAGTCTCCCTTCCGAGGATTTGCAGTCCAACTGAACACCATCTAGTCCAAGTTTCCTGTATCACTTGGGGAGAGATAATATCTTGACGTGTGGGCCCTAAAAGTACATAAACCATGTCTTGACTACGTAACTTCTTCCCTACAAAGCCCTTGGAAGAAATATACGTGTGTGAAACAAAGGCAAAGCGTCTTAACTTGAGAGTAAATCTGCTCTTTGATAGTGCAAGAGCTATGGCCCCAGATTCTAGTGCAGAACGCCAGCCAGGGAGGCTGTCCCAGCAGGAGGACCACTTGCGTCGATCCCCGACCCGGCTGGCTGTCCCGAGAGAAAGGGCAGGTGCACTGCGCCGCACGAGGTGAGCAGACAGCGCATGTGTCCTAGAGGTGAGGTTGAGGGGCGGGCTTCCTCCGGGGCCCTCTCCAAGTTGTGGAAGCTCCTTGGAAAATTGCCACTCATGGAAACCAACCGAGGGCCCTTTAAAAAGGGCATGTGAGTGGGAGACAGAGTTTGTTTGACCAAGAACTGACTTCTAGAAAGGGGGGAATAATGTAGGATTTTTCCAAAACCCAGGCCTGGTAATAGCTGCCGTCAAAGGAGTGAAAGTCCAGCTTCAGGAGTTTCTGAGCACGGAGTCAAGATGGAGAATCCCTCTCTTCCTCCCCTTCCCATCCCCATATCATGAGGGGTCTAAGACCAGGCAGAAGAGAGAGCTTCAGAAAACATTCCAGCCATCCAGAGAAAACCTCGTCTCCGCAAAAGAGTTGAACACGTGCACGCCCCTGATCGGCCCTGACAGCTTCGGCCCGTGGTAGTAGCAGGCCAGCCGAGAACGAAATGGCAAAAAACATCTTCCTGAGAGACGATACTGTGTGTGAACACCGCCTGGCACTGGTATTTCTTGATCTTCCCCAAGAATATAATCCCAAGCAATGTAAGAGGTTGTCTTCTTCCTGTCTCCTTCTAATACATGGATATCTGTGTGCACACGCGTGTGACACTGCGTGTGAGCACCCCTGTCTTCTGTACTCTGAGCACGCACGGGGAATCAGATGCTGCTGGTGTGCTCGCGTGCATACCCCTGGAATAGCCAGCCATCTGGAAGTCTCCATGTGCTTCGGTAATTAATGGATGCCCGAGTGCACACTTGGCACACAATTTTTTACATGTACACACCCAGGCGGGCTGTGTGTGACCCGGAAGGCATGGCACGCGCACATACAGGTGCACATGTGGTTCTGCGTGTTTGTGAGTCTGGGTTCCTAAGCCCTACCACGCACCCGGCTGTTTGCAGCCAATGTTGAGCCGCTAATGATTTTAATGAGAGTGCCTTCTGGATTCATATTTTTTTCATAAAATACATCACACTAAAACCAAATCAATGAGAAACATTAATTAGGGCCTTTGTAGATGCCTTCTGTGGTGGTGTTTTTCTTTTGAGAAGCACCAGACGAAGAATGCTGGGCTTTATTTAAGCTAAGTTGTTTGACATTTAGATGAGAGAAAAAAGGGGAAGAAACTAGCCAGCCAGGAACCGTTTTTGACAGCTCTTTGTCATGCAAGGGAGAAAAAAGGCACTGGCTGTGCGAGTCTACTTTGAAGCCCTGGAAATTTGTAATGAAAAATTTAAGATACAAGAGAGGCAGAAAGATGAGCTATTCACGGGGCTCTGCATATATTAACACTTGTAATGCAAACTAAAGGTTTGCTATGTGTTTTTATAATTTGGCCGCTAATAAATATCTTCCAGAAGTGCTTTGATTTTCTAAGCTTGGGTATGGAGTTCGAATCCATTAAAAAGTAAAAGAAACAATTGGCATTGGACTCTGGTCCCTGATTAGGGGATTGTGCGCATCAATTATTACAGACAGACCGCTGACTGATTTCAAAGGATGCTGGATGCCCTTGCGTGCTCAGAGGAAGCCATGCATCTGCGGACATCTCCTCCCCTGAACCAGCCTCCGTGCTGACTTCTAGGTCAACTGGTCCAAGCACCGGATCGCTCCTCTTCCTTGACCACCTGGGCGTGATGACTGACAATTCTCTCCACAGAGACAGGCAGAAGCTGGGGATCCACTGAGGAAATTCTCGAAAAGCAACATCTTCATTACCGGGAGGGCAGAGTTTCTGTGACATCAAGACAAACTTGGCAAATTTGGGATACTAAAAAGGCAAATCAGTTTCATCCGTTCATTACGTCTCTGTGGGCCTAAATCACCCTCCTCCGGCCCGGCCCCTTCCCTTACTGAGCCTTTTGCCACTGTCAGTCCAAGGTGTCTTGCCTTCCTCTTTTCTTTTTAGGTCTTTCAATGTCATATCCACCCTTTTTTCTTCTTTCTGGAACTTCTGTTGCTAACAAAAACGCAGCATCTTCACACTCATCAGAATTCTGTCCCCTTTGCTTACAAGTAGGTAGACATGCTGCATTAGCAGAAGGAGGCTGGGCGTGGTGGTCAGACGGACTCACGTCTCAACCTCAGACGACAACTTGAGGGAGTTAGAGCACAAGGCCAAGGAGTATGGGAGGGGCAGGCTAGCAGGTTCCAGGCTGAGCTCGAAGCTTTGGCCCCCATGCCAATGAGGCTCTGGGTAGTGCTGACATTCAGCGCCCGTGGACTTCATCTCTCAGGTCTAATGCCCAATTTTCTGGACCCCTGCTCTATCTACACTGATTTGGGTGTCTCTCAGAAAAATTTCCACCCAGGATACTCTGAGTCCCTGAACCTTACGGATCACTCCCAGAGAATAACCCTGTGGCTTTCTTTGGATCCCTCAAGCAGAAACAATACAGCAGAGCTGGGTTTCTCAACCTCTCTTCTATTGCCATTTTGGGCCAATAATTCTTTAGTGTCGGTGGGGAGGGGCTGTCTCGTGCATTGTACGGTGTTTAGCAGCATTTCTGGTCTATGTGTCTTCTAAATGGACGACACCAAGGGAATTGCAGGCCCATTTGGCTATTCCCATGAGACCCCGCGTGCGGATCCAGGATCCAAGCATGTCTCTTGTAACCATAATTGTGGTTTGCAAGCCTGGAGAAAAATGGCCAAAGGGCATGAACTAGAGAGAGTGGCATCAGTCAGGGACCTGGAAGCAGAGGTAACACTGAGCTGGTAACTGAAGGGGAGTTTAACAAAACAACCATGCTTAAAGGTGTGAGCAGGGCCTAAGGGAAGGAGAGATAGTACAGCGCTCTAGGGCTAAGAACAGTTGCGAGTCACTATGACCAAGGCCAGGAAGGGGACTGGACCGGAAGACAGTGATTAAGCAAAAAGCTGTGTAAGAGAGCACTTCTGTGAGGAGCTGCGGAAAACAGCCAACCCACAGTGATCCAGAAGGGAAGGAGCAGAGAAGAAATCCCCGGACCCTTATCCTCCCAACCTCTTTCATTTCTCCAGAAACAAGCGAGCCATGGAGGCAGTTCTGATGGGTCAGACCCCCCAGAGAACAGAGAAGAGTAGGGGTGGGGGGGTGTGAGGGATCCAGGACAACAGAAAACATCCAGAGCAGGTGACAAGAAGAGGCAAAAGGTGCCCAACAGATGATTTCTGGACTGCTACTAAGGCCAGGAGGTAGTCAAGGAAATTTGGAGAACATTTAGAGGCAGAGCCCAGACACGCAAAAGGCTAAAGAACCAGCCAAAAGTGAGTGGTGACAAGTGACCTGGTCAAATTTGGAATGCCTGAAGCCAGCAGGGGTGGCTCTGGGTTAGCTGCAAAATTAACTCACGTCTGCAGAGGCAGGTTTTTGGAAGGAGGCTAGAATGGAGGAAGACATTTCCAACCCGGACTTGGGCTGTTGGCTCAGAGTTTCTGGATCATATTTTGTAATTGTCTGGCCAAAACAGAATTTTCTCTTTTTTTTTTTTTAGCATTTTTTAAAAGATTTTATTTATTTATTTGACAGAGACAGAGACAGCCAGTGAGAGAGGGAACACAAGCAGGGGGAGCAGGAGAGGAAGAAGCAGGCTCATAGCGGAGGAGCCTGATGTGGGGCTCGATCCCATAACGCCGGGATCGCGCCCTGAGCCGAAGGCAGACGCTCAACCGCTGTGCCACCCAGGCGCCCCCAAACGGAATTTTCTACATCTCTTGAAGGTGAAGCCCTTGTCTGATTTGTCTGTGTGTACTCCGCAGCGCCTGAGAGTGCCTGGCCCAAAACCCCACAATTGTTTGTTGAGCTTTTGAGTATGAATCTGAAGGTAGAAGCTCTGGGATTCTGTTTTCTGCCCCCATAGAGTTCACCCCATGTGAGAAGAGTTCAAAACATCCTTAAGTAGATATGATTTTAATTTGTTAATTACACCTCAGTAACGATGGGGATGGGGAAGGGTCCCCATGTGTCATTCTTTCTTTCCCTTCGGCAGAACAGCACCCTGCCAACCTGTCGTCTATTTCTCAGAGCACCTCGTAGCAGGGCAAGGAGTAGGAACTTGGGGTTGCGAAGTTCCTTGTCCTCCAAATTGGACAAACGGTACCCAAGCCCATAGTTGGAAGTTCCAGAGCTTGAAAGGACACTCAGCCACCCTTCCACAAGCAGTCATTATAATCTTGGCTAATTCTTGCCGGTAGGGGGGTAGACAGCGGTGCACTTCTCTAAAATAGCAGCACCTCTCCATTTCAGTGGCACCAAGACACCCAGCTTCCCAAGAGTGACAAGCTTCCCTCGGCCTTGACTCCTACAACAAGCCTGACCACGGACTATGCCAGCCTCCAGGGGCACATGCCAATTGTCCCGAGACCACTCCTTCAGAAATCCTCTCTCCCAGATTTCTTTCCCTGGGCAGGGGGCTAGGGCCCCAGCACCAGTTGCCTCCACAAAGTCCTTGGGTGCATCTGGAATCCCAAAGTAAAAACATTTATTGTACTGAGCTTCATATGGTGGGCATCATTGAGAGACCTCAGAAATACTGTGTTACCTCAAAGGATTACAGTCCAGCAGGAAAGGTTAAAAAAAAAATGTTTAAATCAATTCCCAGCAGAAAGGGACCAGTGGAGGGAAGTGCACAGGAGAGACATCTGGTACGTATGAGTCACGTGGGCAGGTGTGGAACTAGGTGGAGAAGGGGTACTTAAGCCACCCCTTGCCCTTGAGCAGACTCTCATCAGCCGGGATGGCCACATCTTTTGAGTCACATACAGTGTGTAAGACCTTCCCACCCCTTCCTGCTGTCGCTTCTCCTATGTGTGATTGCTGGAAAATTTTTCAGAAGGAAAAGATGTTCTGGCAATGTTGGTTAAATAGCTATCTCTGGTTCTCCATTTGAAGCTGACTTCTTAATTAAGGCACCATTGCCTGGACATAAATGCATTTATGTATATTAATTTTTGCTCCACTTAGCAGAGTGGTCACTTAATTAGATGTCTTCAGTTGTTTTATTGGAAAAAAAATAGCCCATCCCTCCCCCCTCGGGGCGTCCCTCCTTCCCACTTAGCTCCTCTGTTGTGCTGTGAATTTAAACATACTATTTGTTGCTTTCCGTTCAGTCCATTTGTAACTCCGATGCCACTGCATTCGTAGAAACTGATATTAAAAAGTAATATCCGAGACTAAAGTCGCTAGACTGTTTAGTAGATTTTTAAATTGAAACCAAAATTATACAGATTTTTCATTCTGATAATTCCACCAATTCACTAATTCTTTAATCTTTACAGGTCATTGAACAGTTCTACATTAATGAGATGTAGTTAAGAACAAATTTTACACTTTTTCCTTTTTTTTTCTTGAAAAATGTTTCCTATCATTTGTAAATTAGAAAGAACTTGTTCCATTTATGGTCCATTTATTTAAAATAATCGAATGCATGGGATCTGGCTGAACACTGTGTGTAATGACGCTTTTAAACAAATTACCATTTATTTATAAGCAAGAAATAGACTTTTAAAAGGCACCCAGACTTGGTTACATTATTGATGGTGTTCTCCAAGCCCAGCAGCACTGGTGTGTGTGTGTGTGTGTGTGTGTGTGTGTGTGTGTGTGTGTGCACATGTGCACACACACGTGGGTATGGATTTTATTCCAGAGAGAAGGTTGAGGATTTGGGAGTAAAACAAAACAAAAATGACTACTAGAAAAGCAGCATGGTTTTCCTTTTCCGAAAGTTGCAAATGTTGGCGAAATTCACCCATGATGAACCATCCGTCTCATCACAAAGCACCCAAACCTAAGACCAGAATCAGCCCTGATCCTACCTGTTCCGTGCGCTAAGGGTATGGAACAAACAGAAAAAGACTCCATCCCAGCTGACGGAAACTTGTGCAAGTGTGCAAAACCCATCACTTCTACCAGTGGCCTGGGAGTTCCTACTTACAGAATAATTACATTTTCATAAAATGCTGTAGAGTTAATTGCTTGGATTCAAGCCCTGCAAATTACTATTATTCCTTGCCACACTGGTGCAGGGAGGAAAGCGGTTATTTGTCCTGTGAAGTGCTAAAGAGCTGGTGTTGCAGAGAAGCGGGCGAGATGAGCAACCCCGCTAGCAAGTCCTCAGCTTTGGCCCTATCCATTCGGAAGACTGTTCCCATTCCCTTTCTCTTATTCCTTTTCTTCTATACTGGCCAACTGAGGAATAAATAAATAATAAGTAGTATCTGGGACTTCCAATATTCAATCCCAGCCATATTCCCCCAACTTCCAACAAGCATACAATTCCCAGAGATCACTTGCCAACTCCAGCAAAATCAACTGAAATAGCCCTTTTTACAGGTTTTTTTTTTCCTTTGAAAGGGGGTGGGGGTATATAAGCCTGGAAGGAGTTAAGAAAAAAAATGTATAGACACATTTTTCATGAAGATGAAAAGGGGAAGACGGAGGTAGAAAAAAAATATATCTATATATATACATCGAGGACGCCAGAGGGGTCAAAGCTGGTAACCAGAGTGATACTAATTTTCCTGGACCAAGAGAATGTGTGGATGGGACTGCTTCCTGACAAGGATTTTTCAGAAGCCATGGGGGGAAAAAAAAAAAAGGGAAGGTGCTCTCCCTTTGCTGTTTGCTCCTCATGTAGAGTAAACGTTCGATAGGAATGTATCCTACAACTGCAGTACTAAGAGGAATTGGGGTTTTTTGTTCGTTTGTTTCCATATGGAATAGATGTGGGCTTGCATGAAAGGGGTTTTGGAAATCTGACATGATTATATGATTCGTTTGCAAATGCTTGAAGAGCCGGTTCCTACAATAAGCTTGTGTATGTCTTCATGTCTTCACTACACTCTTGCTCACAATTTGCCCAGAGTTTGCTCAGGAGTCTTGCAGCTCGGCTCATCGTAGATCCTATGTTTCAGCCAAGCCGATGTGGGTGCTCTCAGTGTGCTTTCCAATGTCTGTGCCTTGACTTCGTTTACTTTCCTTCGTGTCCTTGCTTCTTCATTGCCATGTGCCCACACCCAAATCAAATGCCATTTCTTCCATGAAAGCCTCCCAGCAAATTTCAATCACATGTGATTCCTTCCCCCTTCTACACTTAACCTTGTTTCTGCACCTTCCCAAGGTCTTAGTTCTAGCTGTCCTAATAGTTGATTTTGCTCATCTCTTCTCCTTGATGGTGAACATCTTGAAGGATCTATGTCTGACTAGCCTTTATATTCCTCAGGGTTTTAGGATGGAGCTGAATACCTACAATATGGACTCAGAAAGCAGGCTGCCTGGCTTCCGTCCCAGCGCTGCGTCTTTCGAGCTACGTGACCTTGGGCAAGGTACTTGACTTAGTTTCTTCTATAACGTGAAATATCAGTAGTGACTACCCTATGGAGTTTTCGTGAGGATCAAGAGGTAAATATGTAAAGCTTTTGGAATAATTCCTAGCATAAATTTAGCCCCCGGTATCTTTTTTTAAATTATAACCTATTAGAAATAGCTCCCAGAGGGCAGGTGTCTCCTCTGTTTTGTCACTTGCCAATTCTTAGCACCCAGTACAGTTCTTAGCACATAGCGGGAATTCAATAAATATTCATTTAATAGAGGTTAAATGACGAAATAAATGTGTGGGTGATAAAAAAAATTGTCCTCTGCAAGTTTGAATTCTAACGCTGGTTTCACTTCCCTGTTATTTCACCCACAGAAAGTAGACCCCATACGTCATAGAACCCACAAAGTTCCACCCTGTAATTTCTCTTTCCCTGGAAGCCAGACACTAGCCCTAAGATAAACACGCAGCCAGAACAGAAGAAAAAGGAGTTGGAGAAAGTCTGATACTCTGCTGAGCAAAGCTGGGACCTGTCTTCCAACTGAGAAATCCAGTATTCCTGTGCCAATCAGTATCTCTGTGATTATAATAAATAAACTCCTTCTTTTTAAAGCGTCATATGGTTCAAGTTATTCTTCTGCTTTCTCTAAGTTCATAAAGGATAAAAGTTATACAGCAAACACGGGAGTGCTAAGTGCTAAGAACAGAAAATAACCCTTTAGCAGCAAGGCAGTGGTTAGGACAAGAAGTCTTTGAATAGACACATTTTTACTAAGCTGTGACTAGTTCTACCATGAGCCACTTCGGGAGAATGGCACATAGAATTATCGAAACAATTCTTAATTCTGTTTTATTTTCTTCTCTTGCCTCTACATCAATATTAAAAAGAGTAGTCTCTGAAATCAGACCACCATGAAAATGAATCACATATAATCTTAGAAAAGTAACTGTGGGATATCTGGGTAGCTCAGTTGGTTAAGGGTCTGACTCCTGATTTCAGCTAAGATCATGATCTCAGGGTCTTGGGATCAAGCCCCCGACAGGCTCCATGCTCAGTGGGGAGTCTGCTTAGGATTCTCTATCTCCCTCTTTCTCTGCTCCTCCCCCTGCTCATTCTCTCTCCCTCTCTCTAAATAAATCTTAAAAAAAAAAAAAGAAAGAAAGAAAGTAACTTCAACCCTCTGAGCCTCTGCTTCCTCATTTCTAAATATCTACTTCATAGAATTATTGAAATCACTAAATGAATAACGTAGATCCCTGGCCCAAGTCTGGAAACATAACGGGTGTTTGCTAATTGCAAATGCCTTTCTCCCGTCTACCACTGTCACTTTCACTGTCATCAGGAGTGACATATGCTCATCTTTCGGATATTTCCTCTTTATTACTGTCGTCATTATGTTCAAAAAATTAAAGATTATACTAATTCAAAGCACTAGAGTATAAAATGTAACACTTACCAAACATTTTTGGCTATAACTTTTTTGCTTATAAAAGAAATGGTTGAATTGTATTGATCAGTGATTATTTTGCTCTTAGATGATATATGTAAACGATTTTCAGACTCCTCATTTTTTAAGTGGAGCAAGTTGATAAAGATCATTCTTACTTTTGAGTCAATACAGAATTTTGTGAAACAAATATTAATTTGTTCCATTAATTTGTTCCAATTTGCATCCACATGCAAAAAAAAAATCTAGACACCATAGGCACAATATACAATATTCTTTGGGATGCAGCTAAAGCAATGCTTGGAAGAAAATGTATAGCATTAAATGCTTAAATTAGAAAATAAGAATGGTCTCAGAACAATAATCTACATCCTACCTTATGAACCTAGAAAAAAGAAAAACAAATCAAACCCAAAGTAAGCACAAGGAACAAAATAATAAATATAAAAGTAGAAATAATGAACTAAAACAAAGGGGGAGAAGAGAGAAAATAAAATCAAGAGCTGACTCTTTGAAAAGATCAATTAAATTGATAAATCTCTAGCTAGACAATCCAAAATGAAAAGAGAAGACAAAATAAACCTACAACAGGAATGAAAGAGGAACTAGATCTACACATTCTTCAAATATTGTAAGAATCATAAAAGAGTAAGATTCATGCTAATAAATTCTATGTCTTAAATAAAGGGAAAGAGTCCTTGAAAGAAACAAACAACAAAAGCTCATTCAAAAAAAGAGATAATATGAACAGTTCTATATCTATTAAGTTTAGTAATTCCATCAAATATTTAAGGAAGAAATAATGCTGATTCTATAGAAACTCTTTCATAAAATAGAAGAGGGAACACTTTTCACCTTATTTTATGAGGCCAAACAAAAACCTGACAAAGAAATTTCAAGCAAAAAGGCACAGATCCATATTCTTCATAAACATAGACTCAAACTCCTTTTAAAAATGTTAGTAAGCACTCCATTTCAACACTGTACTACTTTACATTCTATTTTATGCAATAAGAGAAGAAAAGGAAATAAAAAGTATGCATACTGGCAAGGAAAAAATAAAACTGTCTTTTATGTCACTGCAGGTGACATGATCATTGATGAAGAAAATCTAAAAGAACTGACCAAAAAAAAAAAAAAAACAAAAAAAAACCCCTCCTGGAACTAATAAACAGTTAAAGCAAGGTTGCAAGATACAAAGTTAATATACAGAAGTCAATCATTTTTCTACCAAAAATAAACCTGTAGAATTTGAAATTATAAAAATTTCAAAAATTTGGCACATCCAAAATGAAAACTTGGATATAAACCTAATGAAATATGTGCAAGATTTACATGAGAAAAACTACAAAACTCTAATAAATGAAATCAAAGAACTAAATAAATGGAGAGATATTCCATGTTCATGGATAAGAAGACTTAATATTTTCAAGATGCCAGTTCTTCCCAACTTGATCTATAGATTTAATGCAATCCTAACGAAAATTCCAGAATGTTTTTTCATGGATATCAACAAACTGATTCTAAATTTATGTGGAGAGGTAAAAGACCCAGAATAGCCAACACAATTTCAAAGAAGAATCATTTGTCTGTTGAAGAGCATTTCAGCTCCTTCCAGAGTTTAGCTATTATGGACAATGCTGCTATGAATATTGGGGTGCATATGGCCCTTCTCTTCACTACATCCGTATCTTTGGGGTAAATACCCAGTAGTGCAATTGCTGGGTCATAGGGTAGCTCTATTTTTAACTCTTTCAGGGACCTCCACACTGTTTTCCAAAGTGGCTGTACCAACTTGCATTCCCACCAACAGTGTAAGAGGGTTCCCCTTTCTCCACATCCTCTCCAACATTTGTTGTTTCTTGCCTTGTCAATTTTTGCCATTCTAACTGGCATAAGGTGGTATCTCAATGTGGTTTTGATTTGAATTTCCCTGATGGCTAATGATTTTGAATATTTTTTCATGTGTCTGTTAGATATTTGCATATCTTCATTGGAAAAGTGTCTGTTCATATCTTCTGCCCATTTTTTGATTTGATTATTTGTTTCTCATGTATTGAGTTTGAGAAGTTCTTTGTAGATCTTGGATACCAGTCTTTTATCTGTAGTGTCAGAAAGAACGATTACCCAACATTTGCAGCAACACGGATGGGACTGGAGGAGATTATGCTAAGTGAAATAAGTCAAGCAGAGAAAGACAATTATCATATGGTTTCACTCATTTATGGAACATAAGAAATAGGAGGGAGATTGGTAGGAGAAGGAAGGGAAAAATGAAGGGGGGGTAAACAGAAGGGGGAATGAACCACAAGAGACTATGGACTCTGGGAAACAAACTGAGGGCTTCAGAGGGGAGGGGGTGGGGTATTGGGATAGGCTGGTGATGGGTATTAGGAGGGCACATATTGCATGGAGCACTGGGTGTTATATGCAAATAATGAATCATGGAACACTACATCAAAAACTAAGGATGTACTGTATGGTGACTAACATAACACAATAAAAAATTATTATTAAAAAAACAAGAAAGAAGAATCAAATTAGAGAACTGATACTCCTGACTTTAAGACTTATTGTAAAACAATAGTCACCAAGATATCGTAGTATTGGTGAAAGAATAAACAAATAGATCAATAGAATAGAATGGGGAGCCCAGAAATAAACCCATATAAATATAGTGAACTGATCTTTGATAAAGAAGCAAAAGCAATACAATGGAGGAAGAGTAGTTTTTTCAACAATTGGGACTAGAACAACTGGACTTCCACATGCAAAAAAAAAAAAAAAAATCTAGACACGGACCTAAAACTCTTTCCAAATATTAACTCAAACTGGATCATAGACCTAAATGTAAAACACAAAACTATAAAACTCCTAGAAGAAAACATAGGGGGAAACCTAGATGACTTCGAGTATGGCAGTGACTTTTTAGATACAACACTATAGGCACGATCCTTGAAAGAAATAATTGATAAGTTGGCCTTTATTAAAATTAAAAACTGGTCTGTAAAAGATAATGTCAAGAGAATGAAAAGACAAGCCATAGACTGGGAAAAATATTTACAGAAGACATATTTGGCAAAGAACTACTACTCAAAATGTAAAAGAACTCGAAATTTAACAGTAAGACAAGAAAAAAACTTGATTTTTAAAATGGGCCAAAGACTTTAACAAATACCTCATCAGAGAAGATAAGCAGATGGAAAATAAGCATATGAAAAGTTGCTCCATCTCATGTGTGATCAGGGAAATGCAAATTAAAGTAACATGAGATAACATTACACACATATTAGAACCAAAATCCAGAACACTGACAACACCAAATTCCGGCTAGGATGAAGAACAACAGGAATTGACGTTGCTGATGGGAATGTAAATGGTACAGCCCCTTTGGAAGACAGTTTGTGGTTTCTTACAAAACTAAACGTACTCTTACCATATGATCAAGCAATCACATTCCTCGATATTTACCCCAGGGAGTTGAAAACTTACATCCACACAAAAACCTACGTATGGATATTTATAGCAGCTTTATTTATTATTACCAAAACTTGGAGGAAACCAAGGTGTCCTTCATTAGGTAACCTGATAAATAAACTGTGGTATATTCCAGACTATGGAATATCATCCAGCCCTAAAAAGAAATGAGCTATCAAGCCATGAAGATACATAGAGGAAAATTTAATGCATATTACCAAGTGAAAAAAGCCAATCTGAAAAGACTACATACTGTATGATTCCAACTATATGACATCCTGGAAAAGGCAAAACTATGGAAACAGTAAAAAGATCAGTGGTTGTCAGGGATGGGTGGTGGTGATGGTGGCAGGATGAATCGGCAGAACATGAAGGATTTTTAGGGCATAGAAAATAGTCTGTATGATACCATAATGATGGATACATGTCATTATACTTTTGTCCAAACCCACAGAATTTATAATACTAAGAGTGAATCCTAAAGTAAACTCTGAACTTTGGGTGATTATGATGTGTCAACGTGAATTCATCAATTCTAATAAATGTACTATTCTAATGACGGATGCTGATAATGAGGGAGGCTCTTCATATTTGGACAGAAGATATATGAGAAATCTTCTCTGTACTGTATCCTCAATTATGATGTGAAACTTAAATTGATTAAAAAATAAAGTCTTAATTTTAAAAAGCTAGCAAATCAAATGTAGTAATATATAAAATGTATAATCCATCATGTCCAAGTAAGATATTTCCAAAAATGTAATAATGGCTTAACATCTGGAAATTAATCAATGTAATTCATCCTATTGACATACCAAAATAGAAAAACCATATGACAACTTCGATGGATGCATAGAAAGATTTAACCAAATTCAATATCATTCATGATTTGTAAAAACACCCTCAGTGTCAGTATATTCAGAGTACTATAACAGAATACCATAGGCTTGGTAGCTTAAACAACAAACACTTATTTCTCCACAGTTCTGGAGGTCTGGAAGTCTAAGATCAAGGTGTCAGCAGATTCAGTGTCTGGTGAGAGCCTGTTTCTTGGTTCATAGGTAGCCTTTTCCTTGTGTCCTAATATGGTTAAAGAGGAAAGGCGGTTTTCTAGAATTCATTCATGAGGGCACTAAGCCCATTCATGAGGGATCTGCTCTCATAATTTAATCATTTTTCAGAGGCCCCACCTCCCAATACCCTTGCAATCGGGATTAGAATTTCAATATATGAATGTTGGGAACGGGGACATAAACATTCAGTCTACTGTACTCAGCAAACCAGGATAAAAGGGGAGCTCAATAGACATGCCCAGAACTAGCAGAGTATTCCATGAAAAAAACTAAATACATTCTCCTTTAGACCAGGAATGAAGCAATGATGTCTGTTTTTGCAGCTTCTACTCTGTATTTTCCCGGAGTTCCCAGCCAGTGCAAAGGAAAACAAATAAAATGCATACAGATTGAAAAGAAAGACATGAAACTGTCTTTACAAAAAGATGGCATGATTATCTATGTAGATAATCTCAAGGAATCTATCATCAGCGGCTATAAGAAGTGAGTGAGTTTAGCAAAGTTGCAGGATACAAGATCAATATACAAAAATCAATTCTATTGCTGTGCAGTAGAAATGAATAATTGGGAATTAAAATTGAAAGCAATATAATACAGTAACAACAAAACCCTGAAAACTTAGAGGTAACTTTAACAAAATATGTTTGAATCATTATAGAGAAAACTATAAAACATTACTTAGAGAAATTAAAGAAAACCAAGCTAGATGACAAATTATACGTATTCATTGATTAGAAGACTCAATAATGTTAAAACATAAATTCTCCTGAAATTTACCCATAGGCTCAAAGTAGTCCCAGTAAAATGTGAACGAGTTTTTTTAATATATAAATCTAGGCAAGCTGATTCTAAAATTCATATGAAAATGCAAAGAACCCAAGTTAACCAAAACAATCTTGAAGAAGAACAATATTATACTCCCTGATTTCAAGACTTATTATAAAATTGTAGTAATTGGGACATTGAAGCACCTGGCAAGAGAATAGAGATATAAATCTGTGAAACGCAATTGAGAGCCCAGAAAGAGCTCACAAAGCTCCTCAATTCATTTTTGACAACGATGTAAAAGTATCTTGATAGAGAAGGAGAGTCTTTTTCACTGGTGGAACAGTCAGATGTTCCTACACAAAGAAGAAAGAGGAGGTGGCAGGTGATGGGAGGGAGACAGGAAGGGCAAGGGGAAGGGAGGAGGGAAAGCAGAGATGAAGGAGGAGGGGAAGGGCGAGGAAGAAAAGAAAAGAACTTCAACCCTTACCTCATGGCCCATAAAAATTTGACACAAACCGGACCCTAAGTCTAAATGTCAAAACTGAAACCATAAAATTTCTAACAGAAAACATAGCAGAAAGTCTCTATACCCTTGGTGCTGGCAAACAGTTCTTAGAACATACAAATCACACACAAAAATAAAAGATAAAAACCCAATGAAATGTATTTCATCTGCATTTAAAGTTTAAAAACTTTCGCTTTTCGAGAGGCACTGTTAAGAAAATGGAAAAGCAGTTCACAGACTGAGAGAAAAAATTTGCGAATCATGTATCTGATACATGACATGTATTAAAATATACAAAGAACTCTCAGAACTTTTTTTTTTAAGTAATCGACACCCAAAGTGGGGCTTGAACTCACAACCTCAAGATCAAGAGTCACATGCTCCACTGACTGAGCCAGCCAGGTGCCCCAAGAACTCTCAGAACTTTTAATAAGAATGAGACAACCAATAAAATAATGGACTAAATATTTATACAGACACTTTACCAAGGAATATATTTGCATGGCAAATAAGCACATGAAAAGATGTTCAACATAGTCAGTCATTAGGGAAATGCAAAGTAAAATCATGAGATACCAACACACACCCACCAGCATGACCTCAATTAGAAAGACATACCACGTTTCGGGATAGGATGCAGAATAACTAGAACTCTCATATACGGCTGGTGGAAATACAAAGAGAGGCAGCCACTTTGGAAAACAGTTCAGCAGTTTCTTTTTTTTTTTAAGATTTTATTTATTTATTTATGTTTATTTTATTATTTTTAATAATAATTTTTTATTATATTAGTCACCATACAGTACATCCTTAGTTTTTGATGCAATGTTCCATGATTCATTATTTGCATATAACACCCAGTGCTCCATGCAATATGTGCCCTCCTTACTACCCATCACCGGCCTATCCCAATCCCCCACCCTCCTCCCCTCTGAAACCCTCAGTTTGTTTCCCTGAGTCCATAGTCTCTCATGATTCATTCCCCCTTCTGTTTACCCCCCTTCATTCTTCCCTTCCTTCTATATTTATTTATTTGTCAGAGAAAGAGAGAGAAAGTGAACACAAGCAGGGGGAGCAGCAGGCAGAGGGAGAAGCAGGCTCCCCACTGAGCAAGGAGCACGATGTGTAACTAGATCCCAAGACCCTGGGATCATGACCTGTGCCGAAGGCAGATGCCCAACCAACTGAGCCACCCGGTGTCCCCTAGTTTAGCAGTTTCTTAAAAAAGCAAGTCTACATGACCCAGCAATACTATTCCTTGTATTTCCCTCTAAGGTATGAAAATATATGTCCGCACAAAGACTTGTACATTAATGTTCATAGTAGCTTTATTTGTAATAGCCAAAACCCTGACATCGCCATCAACTGATAAACAGGTAAACCAATTGCGGTATATCCATATAATGAGATGTTTCTCAACCGTAAAGAGAAGGAACTGCTGATACATGCAAAAATGTGAATGAATCTCGAAAGTATTATGCTAAATGAAAAAGATCAGATGGGAAAAAGCTGTTGTGTTTGATCAATTTTTATGAAATCCTAGGAAAGGTAGAACTGTAGGCATCAAAAGCGGATCAGCTGAGGGGTGGCAGTGGGGATTGTCTGTGTAAGGGCATACAGCAAATTTCTGAGGTATGAAAAATACTCTATATTGATTGTGTTGGTGTTTACATAGTGTATACATTTGTCAAGATTCATCACACTGTTCGTTTAGATTGGGTGAGTTTTATGCCTCAATAAAGCTGATCATCAACCAATCCAAGTTAGATCGTATCATTCTCATGCTCAAAATCCTCCAATATCTCCCCATCTCAACTTATAATGAAATCCTGTCTTTGCCCTGGCTTATAATGCTGCACATGACCTGGTTCCTACATACGTCTCCAGCCTCCTCCCACCACTCCCCCCCCTGCTATGTTTTCTGCCCTGTCACGCTGTCCTTGGGGACCGTAGAACACGCCAAGCATATTCCCGCACCGGAGCATTCACATGTGGGGTCCCCTCTGCCTGGGTCAGTCCTCCCCCTCGTGTTGATTCCTCACTTCTCCCGGGTCTCTATTTAATGGTCAGCACATCAAAGGGACCTTTCCTCAACATCCTTTTTATAATACCACCTCCTTCTTCATCACTCTCTTTCTTCTGCCTTATTTCTTCACAGGATCTATCATCTGTGACGTTATTTTCTTCACCCACTCGTTTTCTTTTCACATTTGAATTGAGTCCATGAAGGTAGAGATGTCTCAGGGGCCATATGTCCAGCCCCTAGCACAAAACCCGGCACAACGTATGTCCCCAGTAAACCCAGGTTATCCAACGAATGACGGATAATGAAATGTCTACATATTGGACTCTATGTAACGTAGCCAGAACAGTGCACCTAGCAAAACTTATATTCATAAAAACTTGTATTATTAAACAAGAATGAAACTGAATGAATTAAACACTGACTTGAAGAAATGAAAAATTAAATGAAATAATCCTAAGGAAAACAGAAGAAGGGAACTGATACAATAAAAAGAGCAATAAATTAGAAAATAGACTAGGGATCGGAGTAACGAATAAGTTCAAGAGCTATTTCTTTGGGGAAAAACAATAATGAAATAGGTAAATCACCAGCTTATTTATTCCTGAATAAAAGGAATGAGATAGAAAATAGAAATAGAAAAAAAAATTAGAAATGAAAATCAGGGAAATTAGTATAGATAGAAGGGAATGTTTTTAATTATAAGAAAACTATTTGCTCTGTATGAGACAAACATATTTGAAAACACAGAATCACATTGACCCCCAAACTCCCCACTCGGTTGCACATTCTTTGGACCCCTTCCTAACCACTGGCTCTCATGTGGCTTCGTCCTGTTCTGTAGTGCCTGGGCCCATCTCTGCGACGTGGACCCAGGAGGGAGCTTAGTGTAGCAGCCGTCTTAGGTTAGATGATGCCTGATAAGAGCATCTCAATCAGGCTCCTGAGTCAGACCATCTGCACTTTGCCTCTAACTGCATGACTCTAGGTGTATCTCCAAATTTTAGCGTCCTTCTCTGCAAATGAAATAATAACAGCTGCCTCGCAGGTGTGGATCAGTGAGGTGATGCAGGTAAAGGCTTGCGCACCTAAGTGCTCCTTAAATGTTCGTTGGAAGATAAGTACTGTACGATATCACTTACATGTGAGAGCAGAAAAAGTTAAACCTATGAAAATAGAGAGTAAATGGTGGTTACCAGTGGATGGGGGAGGGGAGGTAAGAGTCCTGGTGTTTAAGGGTATAAACTTGCAACTACTAGTATATAAGCCATAAAGATCTAACGCACAGTATGATGAATAGAGACCACAACAGTGCCTTGTAATTATGTAACACGATAAATACTGTATCTCGGCATACTGCCATATATAAATATATCAAAGTAACACACGTATACCTTACACTGAAACAATGTTGCATATCAAATTTATTCAATAAAAATGTCTTAATTAAAAAATAAAAAGATAAAAATAAAAACCACAAGCCTGTGAACTCTGGGGAGGTCTGACCACGGAACCATCTGGAGGAGGGGATAAGCCAGAATGAGTATACTTTCCTGGTCCTCTAGCTCTTCAGTCGGCATCGGCTGGACTGCTACCACAAACCCGTTCTGGGGTGGATGTTTAAAGGGCACGGGCCTTGGTTCTAGCTAAAGACTGCCTCATTAGCCGTGGCCTCTGCTCTCAGGGGACTTGGCCTCCAGCGCTTACAGAACTGATTTACGAAGATGTTTTCTGGTGCAAGCCACACCACCCACTGCCTCTCTTAAATGGATAAGAAGAAACCCTCCCAAGAAATGTCTAGAAGGACGTTTCATTTAATATTTGCTCCTGGCCATCTTACCTCACCAGGCCACGTGCATCTTTTCTGGGCAGACTCGGGCCCACACAAACCAGAAGGAGGCAGTTAACGCCCCCCAGAGCTGCAGCATACGCATTTGGGCAGTGGTGGGGAGCTGTGCAGAAACTGGACAGGACGTTTGCCAAAGCTTTTGGAGATGGTTAACAATCACATCCAAGGAGAACCCAGCAGTATAAATACGCATGTCCCAAGGCAGACTCAGACTCCCAGTCCTCCAGGGCCTGAACCAAATGAGACATTCGAGGAAAATGCTTTTTCCATCCCAAGCAGCTTACTGCCACGGGGCGTCAGGTAGAAGTGGGTTGACTGCTCTCTGAGCAAGAAGGCAGATAGAAGCTCCCAAAGGGACACAAGTTTGAGTGCATCACTCACTTTTGAACTTGACATGCAGGTTCTCAGGGATGTTGGTGTCATTTTAAAAATAAGAATTTAAATAAATGAGAAAGAGAAAACAAAACCGTTGCCCTGCATCCTTCCTGGAGTCCATACCCAGAGCCTGGGCCTCAATAAACTACGAACTCTAGCCTATCCACGGTGGACACGTCCTCAGAAAGCCCCACCTCTGTGCCTCTCATTTTATAGCGAAGGCTGGGGCTAGAGCAGTGACCTGTGCAGGGTGTAAGGTAGGTCAGGGACGGGGTCTCCCAGCCCCACCACACCGCTTCTCAAGGGCATCACCCCACAAGCCTGCACTGACAGAGCTCCGAAACTGCGTATTGTGAAATCAAATGACCTGAACCACACGGGAACTTGAGGGCACCAGATGTTTTTCTCTTGGCCAGACATTGTCAACTTGCTGGCGGAAGTTCTCAGGTAATCTTGTGATAAAGTGCCTTCGAGGTGAAACTGAAATGTGAACTGGGTGAATCTGATGGTCTGTGTATCTCAGGTGGCCCTGGACCTCAGGAGTCAGGCAGTTTCTGGGTTGCCTCCGACTATTTCTTACTACCCTGTTGCTGTCACCTCGGTGCTGGTCGCCACTGTCTCTAGCCCAGGTGTCTAACCACAATACCACCCAACTGCTCTCCCTGCTTCAGCCCTGCCTCTCCTACAATTGATCGTCAACTCAGTAATCAAAGCAGTCCTTTTCCAACATGAGTCAGCTATGTCATGCCTCCACCCAGAATCTTCTTGGAGGAAGAGCGCCCTTCTATGGTCATGTATGTCTTCATGGTGGACACACTCCCTTGCTAGGATATACCCCCTTTAATGGTAGTAGTTTGCATGTAAAAGTCAGACGCTTTCTGAGCCTTAGTTGACCGAGCCTTCTCCTTGGCTTCCCTCCCGCTCATACGTCATGTGTAAGCAGCCCCAGCAGACACTGTCCTCAATGAGCTGAACACAAGGGGAAAGCCCGGGCTCCAGCTTTCTGACCATATTTAACAGTGCCATCCTCCAAGCCCAAGGCATCTACACATCGGAGAGAATTTTTCCGATATTGCTAAACCTAACAGGTTGTCCTCTTCTGCCTAAAAATCTGGAAAAACCGACAGAAGCTCCACCCACACAGTGCAGAGAGACCCAAGCCCAGATGGGGGCTTGGACCCCACCAATCAGAGTGAGTGGAAGAGAGGGAAGGACAGAGATATTTTCGTGATCATCATAAGCAGACATTTTTCAGAAGGAGATCCCTACAGAGGAACAAATACACTTGAAGTTCTACCATTGCTTGGATCTGTGCAGCAGAACCGTCCAGAGAAGGACAGCCCCAGCTCCTGCTAGAAATATAAAGCTACACATAAGCTGAGACAGTGAGGGCAGAAAGACTTCAAATTACCTACAGTTAATACCCACGTTGGCTACCATGAAGCAAAAAACTCAGTGTACTCGATTTGGTGGAAGATACGGACCAGGAAGGAGAGCTGAAGAGAACTAAATAAAAGGGAAGCAGGCCGATAAGGTCAGAGGGCGCACGTGGCAACAGACCAGAGCTGTGCTCTGCCCGCCCTTAGCTAAGGGTTCCACCAATACTGTGATGAGAAAGGATCAAGGGCAAAGCCTGAACCACCTTAAACTTCGTCTTAAGGACTCCCGATGCTTCCACTCCCCAGTTCCGTGACACACTCACTGGAGATGCTTGAAGAAGTGCAAATTGCAGGGCCTGCCCACATCCCCAGATCAGACTGTCTGCCGGGATCTAACTCGTTAATGAGCAAACCAGGTGTTTCTGAGGCAGCTGGGCTTTGTGTGGGTTGTTGGTAGACCTCACCTTGAAAACCTCTGTTCTTTTGTGTTTGTCATCTGTTATATACATAACGCGGCTCTGTGCATGTGCTCTTACATGGATAATCGCTTTAGGGAAACAGTCACGAAACACACTGTTTTCAGCGATTACCTTTGGGGAGATGGGATGAGGGCCAAAGGGGGAAATGGCAGCATTTTCCTACAATCATTTCAGTTTAGCTTGACTTTTTTCACCTTATTTATATACTACCCCCATGGGAACAGTAGGAATTATCTGGATAGGGAGCTTAGAGCCCTTGTTTTGTTTGATTTCCTCTTCATGCTTCACAAATGGTAGCAAGTTTTAAATTCAGTATCTCTTGCTACAGTTCAGTATTTATTTGCTGGATAAATATACAATCGGGCCTGAACTACGGGCTTCGTAAATTAAATATAATTCAACCCTTGTACATGCTCAGCCACCAATGTGTTTATTTCCTTTGTAGTGTCTCCAGCCAAAACACTTCCTCCAGGTGGGTAGGCTGACCCCTGAGGACATAAGGAAGCCAGTTGCCAAGTGCAATCATGACCTAGGGGCCAAGGGCGTACCTACCAGGGAGAGACACCTTTGTCCGCCCTGCCTTCACAAATGACGTGTGGAAAGGGCTTCTCTTCTGCTGTGCTGCATGTTACTCACACAGGAAAGCAGAGTTTGGAGAAACGGAATTACGGACTTCTGGCATGGGAACTTTTTGAACAAGATAAAAAGTGGGTTGAAAATGAATGAAGATGGGATATTGAGCAACTGACTCGAGGGAGAAGAATCCAAATGTTTCTCCTTTTTTTTTCTTTTTCCCCTCCAGGCTGAGCATTATTCATTTTATTTTCTTCAGAGAGAGGAATCAATGGCAGGAGGTGAGAGGGAAAGTCTCCCTTTGCAAGGGGGCCCTTCGTCCCACAGCACCTACGTTCGAAACCATGCGTCACCCTCCCTAAGCAAGTATATTTTGTAGGATGTGCTCTGCAGTAAAAGAAAGAACGTCCAGGATCTTCTTAGAAAATACTAAACGTGGAGTTCTCAGAAATATACATTTTTTAAATTGAAATAAGGTTATGAGTTAACTGAGCTCTCAGAAATACCATCTTTGTTACCATTACCAATGATAACAATAGTTACAGCTAGTTGCTATAAGTACACACGTTTCATCTCATTTGACCCTCACGGTATTACAAGATAAATATCGTCACCATCCCCACCTTTCAGAAGAGGAAGCTGAAACAGAGAAATTAAGCAACAGGTCCCAGACCACTCACGATATTTACTGTCAAATCGTCAGCTTGTCTCCAAAATCTGCAGTCTTACCCGCTTATCCTCTGTGCCTAATTTCCTGTGTAGGAATGAACCCAGACCTCCCATGAATGTGTGTCCTAGAGCACAAAAGAGGGGTAGATGGACCCACGAGGAAAAAAGAAAGGAAAGACCCAACCGTCAACGTCCCCCATCACGGTCACAGTCAACTGAGAAGATAGACTTCAAACAAGCCTTTACAAGGTAAAGCCGCTTGGGACAAATGCTGTCATTGGGTTTCATGAGAAGCCTGTCATTGTCAGTTTACTTGCTAGCCAGGCCCAGAGCAGGCAGAATTATTGTTCTGTAATCCAAAGAACTGCCACTTTTTCCATCTCAAGTCTCTCTCCCTTTTACCCTCTTTTCCATTTGTCCTGTTTTCGAGGATCAAAAAATATAGGTCAGCAAAAGGTGCTTAACTTAAATTGTAGATTCAATGCTTTCAAGTCAATACACCACCTGCATTCCCTTTTGCCTTAGAAATTTTTCTCTTTTTTTAAATTTAATCCAGCACTTCCCAGATTGTCTTATACGAAACACTGTTCCAGTAGACCATATCTCCTAGAGTGACCTATGGTCAAGTTGGGGGATAAGGCATGCCGGGGCCTCCTCTTGGAGCTCTCCTCTGTCCATGAGCATAATAAGACTCTGAGAAGTCATGTGGTAAAGAAAACTGAGTTAAACACTGTATTTAATTTGAAAACAAATATTTTTGGTGCCTACGACGTGCTAGGCTCTCTTTTGATGCTGGAAGCACAGCAGTAAACAAGACAAAGTCCCTCTTTTCATGCAACTTAATTATACACTAAATTTTTTTGTGACATATGAATATCTTTGCTAATGTGGTCCATTGGCCACCAGTTTTGTAAAGGTCTTTCTAAAGACATGTAGTATTTATGTGATTGGAGTTTAAATCTCATGATGCTTGGATGGGGAAAAAATGTCCATATATCCAAGAGATACCCTTAGTCCTGCATTTATCTGGAAGATTTTTATGTGCTCACATTTCACAAAAGTCAAAGAACTCACAAAAAGAAAATGAGAATGATTCTCTTGTAAACATTAAAGTTAAAATTATTTTTTTAAACAAAAATTATCAGATAAGACCTCGTTGAAGACAAATGTTCGGATTAAGGACAAAAATCACATCTGTAGCCTTGCTTCATTTGTCCCTCCCTATAAGGCCTCCACTAGATGTCACAGAGGCATCTTATATGAGCTTTTTTTCTAAAGGTACTTCTTGGAGTAAGACACGACATTGAGTTCCTGCTCCATGGTTCCTATAGGTATCATGAGGCCAATAATATTTCCTAGGAATCTTTGGATTAGACTGGCTTCAGTTTTTCTGTTATCCTTTACCTACAAAAGTCTTTAGCTTCTCAACTGAATAATAACGAACACTATCCTCTCTGCTACTGTATTCTGATTGGTGAGAACTGATAAATCTGAGACTTTGAGCCAGGGCAGGTGTGTAAGTAAGTAAGTTGTCTTTGGCAGCTAGGCATGAAAGAGGGTAAATGTCTACAAGGAGAATGGCCACAAAGGATCAACAATTGATTAACAGGGCAGCAAACACCCTTTTCACCTCCACCAGACGGTAACCCATGTGCATGACCCAAAGCCTCAGGTTAGGATCCCAAATGTTCTCCAAAGAGAGGCAAGCAGGGGATTTTCATGGTTGCATTTGCTTTGAAAAATGATCCTACAGGCTCTCCTTCAGAACAGGGACAAAGTGAACCTTAACTAGTCCAATGGCAACACAAGTGTCATAATAGAGGCAGGAGCTATTATAGAAATCTAGTTAACGGGCTTGTCTGCTAAAGAAAGCTCTGAGAGGCCCCTGTGTTCCTGGCATCATTCATTCAGTTTGGAAAGCACAAATGTATGTAATGCTTGACTTTCCAGCAAACAGTTCTTTCAGTAAATTATCTGACTTCCAAGTCTCAAACTTAAGGATGGGAAATTCTCCTTCATTTCACAGTCCCCAGAGTTCTAAACACCTGTTCTGGCCCGATTCATCCAGGCTTAACCATCTTCTGAGCCAGAATTCCATGACCCACAGAGCATTCACTCTTACTTGGTCAGCCAGTTGGTAATTCCTCCCAAGTTTAATTAGAATACAAAAGGAAAAACTAGACCAGGAAGAGCCAGCAGATGCAGATAGCAGCCGAGTTTTATGTTTATTCCTTCAGTCATTCAAAAACACATATGAGGCACCTGTTAGCGTCTGGATAATCTGCCAGGTGCTGGTCATGCAGTGTTGGCTAAGAGATGAGATTCCCCCTCTCATGAACTCACACGGAGGGGAAGGCAGACATTAAACAGATGAGCAAACAAGACAATTCCAGAAAGTGATAAAAGCTCTGAAGACCATCAAACGAGGACAAGTGAAACGGCACGACGGGGTGGGTGGTTCGGGGTGGAGGGTGCCAGCGCAGGCAGCAGGACCGGCAGGTGCAAGGGCTCTGAGAGGAAGGCAGGCTCAGCGCGCTTCCAGACCCGGAGGGAGGGCGGCGGGCCGAGCGCACCTGCGGCTGGCTCAAGAGCGGGTTGGAGAGGCTGAGCCAGATCACGCCGGGCTTTGAAGGCCGCGGTCAGCCTCAGGTCTGGATTTTCTTCTGGGTGCAGGGGGATGTTATGGGAAGATTTTAAAGGAAGGATAGGATGTAACCTGTTTATATTTCAAAAGACCACTCTGGTTGCTGTGAGGGGAGGGGATATTAGTACTGCAACAGTGAGTGGAAGAGAAGTCAGAAAGATGATTTTTTTTTATTCGTCTCCCCTAACTCTGTAATGAGACGAGGCTTGCCCTGAAAGTGACACTAATTCATTAATACCAATACTGATAAGACTTTTAAAACATACATTCCCACACACATTCAAAAACATAACTTTACCTGTAAAGAGAAAAAATGTCTTATTTTTTTCAAAGTGTGGTTTTTGTTTTTTGTGTTTTGTTTCTCATGTATTAGTTGATCTGATAAAAGGCCTTTTCCCCTGGGATCTTTTATGAATACTTCACTGATAATTGCTTAGGTCCCTTCACAACAGGAAGGAGATTACCCAGCATGACATCCACCGCTGTCAGGAACACACAGAAATTGCTGATATTGAAGAGATAAATGGGGTGAAAATCGCTCCCTCCACCGCCCCCCTCCAAGGGGTGGCTGGGCCTTGCCATCTGTGAGGGCCAAGACAGACTTGGGAAAAGAGCGTGGCCATTATGGGGCGTTCAAGGGGTCTAAGCCCATTTTAGGGAGGCCACAGCCTTACACCTTCCAGATTTCATTAGTTTCTGCTAACATCAGGGATGACCACTGTTGCTTCAGCCAAAACTGCAAGTACAGAGGCTGTGAGAATACATCTATTATTTCTTCCAAGAATTTAGAGGGGCTCCAAACTAGGATAAGGAAGGCTTGCCTGGCATGAGTCCTTTCAAAACCTGCTTTAATGAATAAAGAATACATTCAATAACGTCAGGGATATAATTCTATTATTTCCCCTTTTTCAAACAAGAATTTGAAGTGGCTTCTAGTATTTTGCTTACATGGAAGTAAGTGTTTTGCAAATCATGGAACTGGATTGTTTTAAGGTGGTTCGTGGGTTTCTTCTTGATGCCTTTCACTATTTTTATGTGCTTGGTCATTCTTCAGAAACATTCTAGGTGCAAAATTCAGAATGATGGCAGTGTAAGTCCAATCCAATTCTGAACTTTTCGAGTCCCAGTGAATGACACATAACATCATGAACACTGGTAATGGCTACACACAGGTCCCATAGATTAGAGGCTTAATATTGCTGGGAATGTTTACGAAGCTTTAATTAAGTATAATGATGCTGGCACATAATCCAGAAAGGAGGACCTGCCCTGGGGTACCAATAACTAGGGGACCAATCCACTGGGGAGAAGGACAGTCAAGCTCAGAAAGAGAAATGGATATGAGAGGAAATTCAGAGGTAATAAAATCTGAGCACTTTCTGCCATGAATAGGGACATTGAGATCCAGGTCACAGAAGACCCTTGCCCAAGGTCACACAGGCTTAGGGACCCACAACCTATAACCAGGACCTCCTGATGCTTGGGTCATTTCACGGTGCCGCCTTTCCTTCACGAATCCTCAGATTTCACACCCCATGTCCACTTAGAATGGGCCCATCCTAGAGAAGGTAGGACCCTCAGAGCATCGTCTGAACAGAGGTGACGAGAGACAATCACAGCCCTGAAACATGTGGGAGACAGGAACAGATTGTTGCAGGTGATAGAAAGCTCCCTACTCCAACACAGGGCTCCCCAGCCCCCGCAGAGCCCCACGGAACCCCTGTGGGTTACAGCATCTCCCCGCTACCATCCACCGAGGCTCCCTGCGGGTACAACACTGACTGCCCTGAGCGCTTTGCATACAGGGTCTAAGTTCATCTTCACAGAAACCCGACAAGGTCAGACAGGTGAAGAGGTGGGCTCCAGAGACAGGCAGGCTGCATTCGAATCCCACCTACCCTGCATAATAGCTCTGCTGTTATATTATATAAGGACTTACTCCCTCCCCATGTCTGCTTCCGCTCTGTAAAATGGGAGCAATAACGTTACTGATTCCATGACTTGGTCTGGACAAGCAAACGAGTGAGTTCCCATGAAATACTGAGGAAAGAGCCTGACACGTGGTAAGTACTCAGTCCACGGTGTGATCATGACCGTCTGTCTTCCGGATGAGGAAGGAGAGGCTAAGAGCAACACGTTCAACGCTGCACGGGAAGCAGCAGAGCCGGTGTTGAGACAGGTCCCTATGACACCAATGCCTGTGTTAACCACGCTTCTAGACCCCTGCTCTCTGGGGAGCCTCGGGTGTAATTTGTGCGCTGTGTTCCCTGGGTTGTCAACCCACACAAGGAGCGGGGAGTGGACCCCCAGGTGCCTGAGCTGCCCTCCTCACCTGGCCTAGCCCACCTTTTGGCTTCCTTCCAGCCCCCACTTCCCTCATCTACCATGAGCTCATGGACGCCACCTGCCTTGACACAGCAGGCTCCGTGTTTTCATAACTCCGTGTCCTGTTCTCAAGAGGTTCCCTCTGCCTGGCGTTCCCTGTCCACTTTCGCCACCTGAAATCTCCCACTGACCTCAGCCCCTTGCCCAGACTGCACCCCTCCCCCATCACCCCAAACAGAATTAGTACTTCCGGGGCAGAGCAGATTGGCAATGAAAAGAGAACTCCTGGGGTGGGCAGGACGAGCGTTCAAGCTCACTCCTAACACTTCCAAGCTATTTAAGCAACATGCTTTCTTTCTCATAGACTCAGTTGTAGCACCTATAAAATGGGGCTGTTGTTTCCTTTCCAGATTTCATGGAGATTAATTATGTATATGGTAAATAGAACTACCTGGCAGATGACAGATTCTCAAAATGTGATGGGCACGACGAGTAGAGCTGCCGTAGAACTTTGCCCAAGTGCCTATTAGAGACGTACGTTGTTCACTCGTGTTTTCATACCATTTCACACCCTGAACTGTGAACTACTCCAGGACAGAACGGTAACATCTCCGGAACGGAGCACACTTCCCGGCATAGTGCGGACACTTCATACATGTTGATTAAATTGACTGAAACAATTGATCAGTTCATTCATTTGTCTGTAAAACAGCCATTCAGAACTATAGGAAAGAATGGTTTCAATGGGACTTGAGTCTGTATAAAGAACTAGAATAGACATGAGGTTACTTATTAAGGAATCAGTGGTTTTCAAACTTTCGGGGGGATTGGAATCACCTGGAGAGCTTGTTAAAACACAGGTTGCTGCCCCACCCCCAGCCCACTAGAGAGCTCCTGCTTCCAGAAGACTGGAGTGGGACTTGCTGAGTTGCATTTCCAAAGTTCCCAGGTGATACTCAGGCAGCTGGTGTGCGGACCACACTGTGTGAACCACGGCCCAGCCCTTATGCCTGATGCTATCTTTAAGCATCATCTGATAAAAGCAATTCAATTCAGCTCAATGGAATAAAGTTCCGTTGAGAACCTAACGGGGGCAGGCCGGGTGCAAAGGGCCGCCTTCAGGCTTTACTAGTTCCGGCAAAAGAACAAATCAATACACAAATGAGGTGAGCACCATAATTTTAAAAGGTCCCTCTTGAAGTAAAAGATGGCCCATAGAACACCACCACTGCTATGGTAATAATTGCTGCGGGCAAGATCCACTGATAAATGCTAAAAATAGCAGGTGAAACATTAAGAAAAAATAGGATATTTGCATAGTCTCAAAGTTTCTCCTCCAAATATTTATTTATTGCTGGTGTGGTTTTAACATTCGTTCACAAACTGTTTGATATTCCTCCCTCCAGGAGGTGGGCTGGATTTAACGACTCACTTCTGAAAACCAGAGTGTGGAGTGGGAAACACGGTAACTTCATAGTGGAGAAACCTGACAGACACCACCCTCTTCCAGGGCTCACGATCAAACCGGAGAGGAGTCTTGTCGATACCATGTACCTTCCCACCTAATGTGCTGAGGGCACTGCAGCTCTGTGGTATTTTTTCTCCCATAACCCATAGCCTCAGTTGAATCAAGAGAAAAGATAACCCGAACTGTGGGTTGTGGGACATCCTACGAAATAACTGGCCAGGATTCCTCAAAACTTTCTTAAAAAAAAAAAAAAAAGATTGTATTTATTTATTTGAGAGCAGAGGGGAGAAGCAGAGGCAGAGGGAGAAGCAGACTCCCCCCCCGAACAGGGAGCCTGATGCAAGGCTGGATCCCAGGACCCCGAGATCATGACCTGAGCACAAGGCTTAACGACTGAGCCACCCAGGTGCCCCCCTCAAAACTTTCAAGGTCAAAGACAAAGGAAAAACAAATAACTGCCACAGGTTAGAAGAGACTAGGAGACCTGACTAAATATAATATGGTATCCTTAATTGGATTCTGGAACAGAAAAAGGACGTTAGTAGAAAAACCGGTAAAATCCAAATAAAGCCTGTAGTTTAGTTAACAGTACAATACTAGTGTTAATTTCTCAGTTTTGAGGACTGCACCATAGGCTATGGAAGATGTGGACCTCACCACAGGACTGGCTACTTAATTTGGTGGGCCCAGTGTAAAATGAAAATGTGGGGTCAAAATCAGTAAGATTTCAAGATAACAACAGCAGAGAATAAAACCAAGTGTGGGAGCCCTGGCACGGGGCCTAGGGGGACTAAAACCAAGTGTGGGAGCCCTGGCACGGGGCCTAGGGGGACTACCCATGGAGCCGGCCCTGTATTGGGGAAGCAGGGTGAAGGGCACGGTCAGGAGCTCAGCTGAGCTGCAAGGGAGCTGAGCCGCCAGCTGTCAGAGCCCCTGATTAGAGCAAAGCCTTTAATCACTTGCTGGGCTGGTATCAGACGGGAAAACAGTGCTCCCCCGTTCCATGTTGCCCCGTGGAACATGGCACTGGTTGAAGGTCGGGGGATCGGTGCAGAAGTTGGGGTCATTTCACTGTTGAGAGAGACTGAAACCCAAGTCCCAGGCAGTTTTATGGACTCTGGGTCAGACGGAGTGAGCGTTAGGAGTAAACAAGTACTGGGTACTGAGTCAGAGTGGGAAACAGTGTCTTCAAGCCCCCGGGATAAAGAGCACTTCCCTGACTGGGAAGGATGGTGCCCGGACTAGGAAGGCAAGTGTGGGAAAGACCCTGACTGGCTGCACAGGAAGTCTGGTGGGGGCAATCCTTCCTTCCCCACCACCTTGACCTCACCTTCCTCCCACTGCATTCATTCCGTTATTTGGTAATTTCTACCTCGTCAAGATCTCTCATCTGCTAAAGTTCCACATCCATTCCTACGCCGTGGTTTTGGCTATCTCTTCGCTGGCCTATTACAATAGCTCTGTTATTCATTCTATCATCAAACCCTTATGCTCTACCTTTTCTATCCAGGCCCTTTCTCGCTCTGAGCCTTTGTATAGACTGTTCCTGTACCTGTCACACTCTTCCTTCTCTCCCCACAGCCCTCAAGGGAGGTAATTCGCATTCATCCCGTACACATGTGTTGACCCACCGCTTTCTTCCCTGCTCCTTCCCAGCTCTGGGTTAAGGACGGTCAGCACCTGGGCTCCCCTCACATGCCCTATTGTAACGACCTGCATTGTCCGTCCCTCGCTCTAGGCTTGAAGCTCTGGTGAATCCAGGCGCTATCATCCATGCAGCCAGCGTGGCATGTGGTACACGGTAAGTCTCAGTGAAGACTTCCTGAGTGGAGAAGCGAATGAAGAATTGCGAGGGGAAGGAATGCTAGGCACTGTTCTAGGATTGGGGGTTCTAAAAAACAGAACAGTTCTTGTTTTCAAAGAACTCACACTCAAGTGGAAAAACGAAAGTACAGCACACAGTTTTAATACTAGCATGTATTGAGCGCTCTGTGCCGGAGACTAAGCACTGTGCGCGTATTAACTCCTCCGATCAGCACAGTCATTGTATAAGCTAGGGACTACGATTACCCCCATTTCACATGGGGAAACGCAAACAAAGAGAAGTCAATAGCTTAAGGTTGTACAGCTAAAAAGGTGCAGACTGGGGATTTGTTATAGCCAAGAGCAGGAAATAACCCAAATGTCTATCAGTAGGAAAGTGGACAGAAACAAATTGTGTTGCACTCACACAATAAAATACCACTTGGCAGCAAAGAGCATTAAGTTACTGATACGACGGGTGAGTCACAAAGATTTTATGCTGAGCGAAAGAAGCTGGACACAAAAGAGCACATGCACTATGATTCCATTTATATGCAACTCTGGAAAAAGAATGCTAATGTATAGTGTAAAAAAGCAGATCAGCGTTGGCCTGGGGCTAGGGCACAGAGTGGGTATTGACTGGGAAGGGACACGAGGGAATTTTGGGGTGGTGGAAATATTCAATATTTAGATTGTGGTAGGAGTTACATGGGTATATGTATTTGTCAAAAGTCACCATATCATACCCTTCAAATTAGTGAATTTATTTGATGTAAGTGATATCTCCATAAAGTTCATTTTAATTTTTTTTAAAGATTTTATTTATTCAACAGAGAGAGAGAGACAGCCAGTGAGAGAGGGAACACAAGCAGGGGGAGTGGGAGAGGAAGAAGCAGGCTCCCAGCGGAGGAGCCCGATGTGGGGCTCCATCCCAGAACGCTGGGATCACGCCCTGAGCCGAAGGCAGACGCTTAACCGCTGTGCCACCCAGGCGCCCCCATTTTAATTTTTTTTAAGTAAAATAAAACTCAAGCAGCCTCACTTCAGAGTCCTCGTTTAACCGCGATGCCATCTAACCAGTGTGATATGTGCATTTATAGACATTATATCAAGTGTCATGATACACACAATTTTGGTTTCTCTCCTTCCACCAAAATTAAAACTGAACAATTTGTAGAAGTAAGAGAAAGACATAGATTCCAGGAACTAACAACAATAATAATAACAAAACATGAGCTCCCTGGGAATGGTGCCTGGAACAGTCATGTGTCTGGATGGTGGTGGGTCACTGCAGCTTGAAGCTGAGAGCACCCAGAGATGGTAGCAGCCAGCGTGTGGGAGGAAAGCTTTGGAGTTCTGCTCGCACCTGCCTCCACTCTGCCTTGGACAAACCATCACCTGCCCCTCACATCCCAGCCAAGCCAACACAGGGCAGAGGGGAAGCCTTGCTGGGGTAAAGAGTGGATGAGTTAGAACAACGAGACACACCTATTAGAAGGGCCAAACTCCCGACACTGACGTCACCAAACGCTGATGAGAACGTGGAGCAGCAGGAATCCTCATCCATGTCTGGTGGGAATGGAAAACGGTACAGCCACTTGGGAAGAGAGTTTCGTGATTTATTAACAAAACTACGCATACTCTTACCGTATGACTGAACAACCATACTCCTTGGTATTTATCTAAGGTTTGTCCACACAAAAACCTCCATAAGGATGTTTATAGCAGCTTTATTCATAATGGTCAAAACTTGGAGGGAACCAAGATGTCCTTCATCAGGTAAATGGATAAACTGTGGTACGTCCAGACAACGGGGTATCATTCAGCACTAAAAAGCAATGAGTTATCAGGTCACGAAAAGACATGGAAGGTCTTTAAATGCGTATTGCTAAGTGACAGGAGCCAATCTGAAGAGGCTACACAGTGTGTGATTCCAACTATAGGACATCCTGGAAAAGGCAAAACTATGGAAACAGGGAAAAGACTACTGGTTGCCAGTGGTGAGGGGTAGGGGAAAGGGATAAATAGAGCACTTTCAGGGCATTGAAAGTACTTGGTATGATATGATAATGATGGTTATGTGTCGTTATGCATTTGCCCAAACCCACAGAATGTACACCACCAAGAATGAGCCCTAAAGCAAACGGACCTCGGGCCTTATGATGTGTTGGTGTAGGTCCATCAGTTGTAACAAATGCACCATTCCGGTGAGCGATGTTGATAACGGGGGAAGCTCTGCATATGTGGGGGCAGGCGGCTTAGGGGAAATCTCTGTATCTTCCTCTCAACTTTGTTGTGAACATAAAACTGCTGTAAAAAGTCTTCAGAAAAAAAATCTTAAGAAAAAAAGGAGTTGATGAAAACTGGTTGGGTCTGCTGTGCAATCCTTGGGCTTTGACACCTGCAGCCATCTCCTCTCAACCCCAGGCCTGGTGGACACAGCCTGAAGAGACCACCGTCTCTCCGTGCCACTTCAGCCTACAGGCTTAAAAGTAAAACTCCAGCCAGTGGGCCTATGGGGACCTTGACATTCTGCCCTGGGACTCAGCTGTTCCCTCTCCTTAAACCCATGGAGACAAACACTTGAACTTGCCCTCTCTCCCCAGGATGCATTACCAAAGAAAGTCGATGAGCGATAGCCTCAGGGAAACCTGACTCATAAACCAAAATAACTAGATTTGAGGATATAATTACTATAAAGAAAGGCAACCCACAGAACGACACTGAAAGCACATTTATTGAAACAAATGATCCAAAAATGTAAAATAACCATGCCAAAGACACTCCAGGAGATACTTGGCGACATAGTAGGAAAATGAAGCAAGAACAAGAAATCAATAAGAGATACCAAGTGGAAATGTGAGTATAAGAAATATAAATAACTGAAGTAAACAGTGAGATAAATGGCAAGATAAATTTGAAGAAAAATGAAGTGGTAAATTAGAAAATCAGACTGACGAAACCATAGAAAATATAAAAGGAAAGCTAAAAGACGTCAAAAATATCTTTAATGGGGGATAGGTCTATGGAGGATACAGGTTAAAAAGTACCATGAGATGGTAAAGAAGAGAGTCTTTAACTTTGCCCAGGAAACCCAAGAAAAGCTTAAGGAAGAGAACTCTTGAACGGAGACATAAAGAATGGTAGGAGCTCGCCAGGTGGGCACGGAAAGGAAAAACATTTCAGGCAGAAAACAGCAGTGCGTGCAGATGCACGAGGCATGAATGAACATAATTGCTGTGATTTGGGAAGGGCAGGAAGGCTGGCATGTCTGAAGCAAAGGCCACTCGAAGGAAAGTAATGAAGGCTAACGTTGAAAGGCAAGCAAGGGTCAGATTGGGAGGATTCCAGAGAGCTATATACGATAATTGTCCCCATATTAAATCTGGGGAAACTAAGTCAAGCTTGGACAGCGTGAGTGCGTTGCCCCAGGTCAGGCCTCCGACTGGGGGGCTCACCCTCTTTCACTGCATCGCATGCCCTGAGGTTACTCCGCTTGGATGTCTCAGTGTTTGGCACAGTCAGTTTAAAAAAAAAAAAAAAAACCCATAAAATATAAATGAGGCTGAAAAGTAGGTGAGTCATGAGTTCAGGATCCGATGGGTTGTTCTGAAGTTCGGAGTGTCCAGCTGATGATTAGAAGTTCAGGGTTCAAAGGAAGACGACCAAGGCCAACCATAGGAATTTGGCAATCATCTGCACCTGGAGGCAGGGGCGTTCACGGGAGCGGGTGGAGTTGCAGCCGTGATGCCCCTTGTCATGCCGGCAGACATTTATCAGGACAGAAACATTTCCCAGAAGAACTAAGGCATCGCTGCCCCAGAGAGGACAACTGAAAGGCTCACAGTCACACTGGCTTGGTGCTTCCTCTGTTTGACCCCCAGTTCAGTGGTGGCATCTTCTCCCAATTAGATACTGCTGGCACATCGTTCCTCTCGGACGGGATCTGCATCGGACGTCAGGTCACTTCAGTCAATCACCTGGTGAAGATAAACCACCCTTAGAGCCAGACTGTCCAAAATCTGAATTCTTTTGAGTTACAGCCCATCTGGGATGCAAGAATACAGGAGTACCAGAGTCACCTGGGAAACCCAAGTTGGGAAGAGGTGTCTCTGAATTCCAGGGACTCAGAGAAGCATCCTTTTATCCAGAAGATGTCATTATATCTACCCTGTAGGTAAAAAAAACGAAATCTTAGGGGCGCCTGAGTGGCTCAGCCATTAAGCGTCTGCCTTCGGCTCAGGTCATGATCCCAGGGTCCTGGGATCGAACCCCGCATCGGGCTCCCTGCTCCGCGGGAAGCCTGCTTCTCCCTCTCACACTCCCTTTGCTTGTGTTCCCTCTCTCACTGTCTCTCTCTGTCAAATAAATAAATAAAATCTTTAAAAAAAAAAAAAACACGAAATCTTAAAGAGGTTAAGAGACTTGCCCAAGGTCATACAGCTATTAGAGGACAGAGCCGGGATTTCCATGCAGAGTATGTTGGCCCCAGAGCCTAGGAAAGGGAAATGAAACAGCACTGAGCACTGAGTGTACCCAGCTCTCGTTCCCACTCCTGCTCTCTCAAAGGCTGGCACTCACAGTGGGTCAGGAGGGAGAGGTCTGTGTCCTCAGCCCTAAGATGCTTGAGAACCAAGGTCACCGTTTGATGAAAAAAGAGCTTTGGCCTGCAAGTCAAAAGAACTAGGTCCCAGCAGGAGATTTGCCACAACTTGCTGTGGGACCATGACCAAGTTGCTTCTCCTCTGTGGTCCCCATTCTCTCTGCATATGGAACACTCTGGCATCCCAGGTTTCTGTGACTGGCAGGGGGCTTCCCTGAGACCCTAAGCCCCATCTACCAGGGCTGGCAGCATCCAGTTCTCTCCTCCCAATGCCTTTCCTCCTCTCCATTCATACCAGCCATTCCAGCTCGGGCTTCCCAGCTGAGGGCCGGGTGTGGATTGTTTGAAAAGACATATGGCATCCCCGGGCAGCCGAGAGTCCAATCTCGAGGGGAAACCATTGTTCATTCATCTGGACCGAGTGACATTCTTTATGCAAGAATAACTCTTGATTAAAGGGTGAGTTTTAATGGAAACTAATTAGGCAAACTCTTTAGCCCGGGCATAATGATCAAATGAGCTGTCACGCCGTACCTGATACAATGATCTCACTCGCTACAAGATTTTATTCCTTAGCAATTACACTCCCACATGGCACTGCGTGCCGTATTGCCTGGAGCACACATGTCAAATTAAAGACCAACTTATGCACCTGATATTTAATTATTGCCTAGTACTACAGACACCCGGGGAATGTCAAAGTGAGCAGTCCTGCTTGGGAGAAACGAAAACTGAAATCTTCTTCTGCAAGGGAGTGAAAAAAATAGGGATAAAATATGTATAGGCTACTATAGTTTCTTATTCAGCCGTCTTACAATTCACAGTTACAAAACCTGCTCTCCCCAACCTTGAATAATTTACCATTTTTTTTCTTCATCCAGAAAAGTCAGCAGAAGGCGAGTTGTAGGTAGAGGCACAGGGGCCCTATGGGTATTTGTTTACCTATTTGATTGATGCGGTCCGGGTCTGGTCAAAGTTGAGCTCTTTGGGCAAGTCATTCTTTCCCTAATGGGCTCTGACAGGAAAGAGGGTGCCTCATACGCCTCTCTAGCCCAAAGGGAAATGTTTGCCCTCGAGGCTGAGCACTCGGGAAGCCCCAACTTGCACTTCAGTCGTGCTCAGTAACAAATTTGAGAAGTTGACCAAAGTTTCTCCCTGATACATTTGTCCCAAAGTTGGGACAGTGAGAAACCATGGGGCTGTAAGGATCGGTCTCTACTTTGACTGTATGTTAGAAGAGCCTGGAGAACTTTTAAAACCTACTGATGCTCGAATCCCATCCCAGAATAATTAAATCTGGAACCTAATTCAATTAGGATCTAGAGAGGAGGACTGGACAATTTTTTAAGGCTCCTCCGATGATCCTGATATTTAAGAGGAGCTGAGAACCACAGGTGTGGAGGGCCACCAGCCGTACACTAGCCAGTGCCGAGTGTCACGGGAGCTGCTGTCTGTCCTCCCCAAGACAGACTTCCCTGCCTCCGTTCTTTGCACGTGCTGTTCTCTCCTCTGGAATGCTCTTCCCCGGCCCTTCTTTCTACCTGGAAAGAAAAGCTATCCTCCAGCATCAAGTGCAAATATTCCTCTCCTAGGACGCCCCCCTTGTTTCCCCAGGAGGAGTTGCTTCAGCACCCCCCCACCCAGGAGTCAGACACAAAGCTCAAAGGATCACTGAACCAAATTACTTTTCTCGGTGGGGGTTCAAGAAGAGAATCCCCATGTCTCCAGCAACCATCTGTGTGTCCCAGCTGAGCAAATTCTAAGACTGTCTTGGTCCCTTTTGCTCCAGATAAAGAAATTCAAATTACCCATTATCAGAATTGCACTGCCTAATACTAAAATGCCTTAATGTGAGTGCTTTTGTATTTAGTAAACTGCACAGCTTGTGAAAACCCCCTCCAAACATCTGGCAGGAGGCCCAGCAGAGGTAAGGCTGGAACCTCTAATGATGGCAACATGTAAACAAGTGTTTTGTCTCAACTGATCATCATTAACTTCCAGTGTCAGACTTAGCCCCAGAGGTCTGGTTCCTCAGCCTTGCAAAGGCCTCTGGGAAACAGCAGCTGGGATGGGGCCTGTGCACAGACGATGGGGAGGGAGAGGGTGGGCAGGCCTGTCACTACCAACGTGGGGAGGCAGGAGGTGATGGGAGCAGCCTGGGAGCAGATGCCTCTGATGAAAGACAGTGGAATCGGGGGGTCCAACTCTCCTCTCATGGACGTTGGTGCTGGGCAAGGACTTACTCTCAATTATGCCGTTGGCTGGCCATGGGAAGAAAGCCTCAGTTTCTCTATCTGTCAAGGAGAGTTAACAGAGATTCCTACTTTATAGAGCAATTGGAAGAAGTATGTAGGAAAATATGTACCAAGGAGCCTGCCGGCACAACTCCAGCTTACAGAAAGCAGCTGAGAGAGGGAACTTCTTCCTCCAGTCTTCCCTTCAGACGTTCCTAACTGGGACCTACGCCAGTCTGATGATCCTTTTCCTAACTCCGTAAGTAAAGGATTTGACCCCACAATCACTGGGCTGGAGTTTGTCGTGCCTGTACACGTGAATACTTAAATAAGAACCCAGCATGAGAGAACAGCTGGATTTTTATTCTTTCTGACCATTACCAAATACTGGTGCTAAGTAGCCCTTCACACTATATTCAGACCCAAATATGAATTCATTTGGTATATATGAATTGAGTAACTACTATGGTCCAGGCACTATGTATGCTAAGATGATTTAGGAGTGTGTCCACAGCTCGGGTTCCTCGGAAAGCAAACCCTGAGGCAGACATCTGCTGGAGGAGGTTATTACAGAATGTGTTTTAGGGTCTACACCTGTAAAAAAGAGAATTGTGTCCCTCCAAACTTCCTATGTGAAAGGTCTAACCCCCAATGTGATTATATTTGGAGATAGGGCCTTAAAGGAGGTAATTCCGGTTAAATGAAGTCATCGGGGTGGGACCCTAACCTGATAGGGCTGGTGTCCTTATCAGAGGGGAAGAAACACTGGAGCTCTCTCCTTCAGTGTGAGCACAGAGGAAAGACCATGTGAGGACATGGCAAGAAGGTAGCTGTTGGAAGTCGGGATGAGAGGCCTCACCAGAAGCTAACCCTTCCAGCACCTTGACATTGGATGTATAACTCCTGAACTGTGAGGTCACAAATTTCCGTTGTTGAAGCCAGCAGTCGGTGGCATTCCATTACAGCAGCCTGAGCCCACCAGTACAGAAGATGAAAGAAGCAGGGAGGGATGGGGGCAGATGCTGAGCTCTAGTGCAGGTCCGACAAAGACCTCTAGGGAACCCATGAGGAGCTCTGGAGCTGGACTGGCCCTTCAGAGTCATCTCCAATTAGAGTGACAGCCCTCTAGGGCATCAGTCATTGGAAGCAGGCTGCCCTTGAAGAGGCAATGTCTTTCCACCAGCACAATCCCCAAAAAGGCTGGCAGTGAGGGTCCCTAGGGACCTAGTGAGGCGTGCCTTTTCCCAGCACCCACCACGTGCCAGAAACCTCCAAGTGTCATTGTGTTTGCTGTTCACAGTATTCCTGTGTGATGATACCTATTTCCCAGAGTAGTGAAAAAACGTGTCCAAAGCCACAAAGCTGATAAATATTGAAGGCAGAACTGAAGAAGAGGCCCGTCTTTCCCAGTGACCGTAGTCCTGCCTTGACATCACGCTGCCTCCCCCTTGGAAGCTTTGTCGTTTTCAAGAAGTATTCCCTGTCCTCTAGCAGTTACATGTCCCCACACCAACTTGTGCCTCCCTCTTCAAAGCCTACAGCACTTGGCTCTACAAAAATCATATTAGTTGACACTTAAGTAGCATTTACCACGTCCCAGGCACTGTTCTAGTACTTTCCAGATATTAATATATTTCATCTTTTCAAGAAGTATTTCCTCGGAAGTATTATTTTCATTACCCTCATTTTACCAAGGAGAAGGCTAATAAGACACAAAGCTGTTAAATAACTCTCCCAGAGACGCCCAGCCAGGGTTTGAACCCATGCGATCTGGTTCCCGATATTATACTACTCTGTCTTGGGGTGATAATGGTCGCATCTGCCTCCCTCTAGTCTGTAAGCACTTGGAGAGCGTGATTGAGTCTTGTTCATCTTTTCCACCCCGGTGCCTTACCTGCGACTGACATACAGTAAGCTCTTTGTAAGATTTTCCTAAACAACTGAATGATGCCCTGCACATGAACATTTTGAAAATTATTTGACTTGATGTGTATGGACAAAGCCCAGAAGAAAAGACAGAGGAATAAAATCTGTTAGTTCTGCTGAGACACTGATATCATGGCTGAATTTTTTTTTTAATACCATCTGGATGTTGATAGAATACTGGTTTCTAGGAGTTCAGATGATGATGCCAAACTTTCTCTACATTTCCTATCACATCATAAGAGCAGACATCTATTAAATTTCGGATGGCATTGCCGCTGGGAAGGAGGGCTTCCCCGCTCTCTGGGAATCTGACCCGGATCACATCTCAGGCATCACAACATGGCGCGATGCCTTCCCAAGGATCCCATAACCAATTCTAAGACGAAAAGATCAAAACTCCCATCATTTCAACTCAGAAGTGATTGATACCTAGCAACGGTAAAAAGAATAGTTCGGTGGCCATTTAAGCCTACTTCTAAGTGGACTTAATGACTGGACATATTCCCCAAAGCTTCAGACCTGTCCATTAGGATGTTTAGATGAGCAGAGCCTTATACACACCGTGCAGCTGATAATCAAAATGAGCCAATGGCCGGAGAGGCTCTTAGACAGAAATTATATCGGGTCTTCTCATCTCCCCCCAGACTTGCTGTTCACTCTATATTCATTCATGCATGCATTCAACAAGCGTAATTAGGATCCTACTGTGTGCCAGGTGGGTTTCTAGGCTCTAAGGATACAATAAACAAGCCAGATGAGTTCCTTTCCTTCACAGAGCTTATAGTCTAATGAGAGGATATGAACAATAAGCAAATGATGTAATTTCAACTCATGACAGTTTCTACAATGAAAACAGTACAGGCAAATATGATGAAAAGTAAGCGAGCTGCAGGGAGAAACTAGTTTTGGAAGGATGGCTGGGGAAGGATTCTCTGAGGTGACATTTGAGTCGAGACCTGAATAACGAGAGATGCCAACCTTTAGAAAAGTTGGGAGGACAGCATGTCAGGCAGATGAAAAGGGAGTACAAAGTCCCTGGGGCCGGACGAAGCCTGCCAGTGTTGCAGGGAGAGAAAGCAGGCCAGTGTGCTTGGGACAAGTGGGCAGCAGGAGGACCGTAAGACACGAGGCTCCAGAAACAGGCGAAGGACAGACCTTCCAGGTGAAGAGTCGGGATTTTGTTCTTAGCATAAGGGTAACATTGGAGAACTTTAAGGAAAAGAGAAATGCCCTATGATTTAAGTATTTAGAAGATCACCCCGTCTGCTGAGGGAGGAATAAACCATAGGTAACAGATGGAATTCTGGGGTCTCGGTTTACTTTGTACTAGAGGTCTGGTCTGCTGATCTGGCTCCCTGGTTCCAGCCCCAGAGCTCCTGCTGAGCAGTTCACATTCTCTAGCACCCTGCATCCCCACCCCCCACCCCCCAAACCCTGCCTCTCAGTACGAAACTATTGCCTCTGGCCACTTCAGCCGCCAGCCCACCTGCCAGCTGGCTCTGCACAAGTGGGATAGGCCTTCTGGATCCCAAAAGGCATTGGGCTAACCTACAAATGCCTCTTGTAAGTTCCAAATGTGCCCATTGTAAGATCCATGGAAGCAGAGAGAAGAGTTGATACAGTTCTTCGAGGTTTCTCCAATGCTCTACAGAGTGAGGGCTCTGAAGATGCTGGTTGGGTGAATGGATGGGTACAGATGTGCTGGGAGTTCATTGTCAGGTTGGGATGGAAGGAACCTCCACTGATGGATGAATCCTGGGAAGAGATCAGAAGGAGGCTTCAGCCCAGCAAATATTACCTTATCTTAAAGGCTCCACACGGGCTGGGGTGAAGCTGCCCAGAGACCCCTTCTTGGATCAGGTGGGACCCGCTAGGCTGCCAGGCTGGTTCATTAGTGGCCTGACATCACACATCTGCAGTTGGGTAATTTCTATGTTAACTACTACCTCCCACTGCAATGAGTGCTCGTAACTGTGTTTTATATAAAGCCGATCATGCATTTGCACAGAGCCCATAAGGGGCAGTGATTATGAACTGTGCTAGGAGTCTGTGGGACACCCGTCATCCACTACCCAGTCCAGACCCACCCTGCGCCATGCATTTGAGTGACAAAAGATGGGTCATTTGGAGGGGAGGGAGCCGTGAGTACAGGATTCCTGGCAGACCTGGAAGGGTTCCTGGGATGTGTCCTTCTCCTAAAACATTCTTTTTTTTTTTTTTTTAAAGATTTTATTTATTTATTCCACAGAGATAGAGACAGCCAGCAAGAGAGGGAACACAAGCAGGGGGAGTGGGAGAGGAAGAAGCAGGCTCATAGCAGAGGAGCCCGATGTGGGGCTCGATCCCATAACGCCGGGATCACGCCCTGAGCCGAAGGCAGACGCTTAACCGCTGTGCCACCCAGGCGCCCCTCCTAAAACATTCTGATACCAACCTATTAGTATTCAAGACAGACTCAGAGCTCGATGAAAACACCAAGTCTGGAAGAGGGTCATTTCAAAAAATTTTCTCCCTTAACTTCCCTGTTACTCTCTCACAATCTCTATACGTGTATAAACATTCGCAGTACTTGATTCTGCTTTTACTGAATTTTGTTTTAGAAAGGAGCCCCCTTCCTCGTGTCTGGGTTTGGTGATGGGACAATAAAGATTTCAGAGGACTGGCATAAGGTCTGAATCCACAGAATTGGCTTCTGTTTTAACATCCACACTTACCAGCTGTCCTACCCCACACGTGACCGCCCCGGGTCTCAGGTTCCTCATTCATAAAGTGGGATCGCCATACCTGGCATTTTTGGCAGGGTTGTTTTGAGGATTAAAGCAGAACAACATCCATTTCAGGCACTTTCTAGGTGTCGATTCATTCAAACCTCCCGACGACCCTTGCCGTGGGCACTAGTGACACCGCCAGCTTTAAAATGCAGCAACTGACAAGCCAGGAGGCTCCTCAGAGAGTTGACTCCGAAGTTAGAGGAGGTGATGGAGCTGGCTGATGGAGTCAAAACTCCAAGCGCAGGCAGTCTGACAGCAGAGCCGAAGAGCCCAGCACAGCGCCTGGAGCAGGCCCTGCGGAAGGAAACACTTCTTATCATCAAACCAGCTTCAGGGCAATTACGTGCACAAATCTTTAGGACCATCGGCAGACCTCAGGTCTGATTTCAGGTGCTTATTAAAGGAGATGGAGACACCCTGAGGGGCCTTGACAAAGCAGAGTCTGAGCTGCCTGGTATCCCCAGAGGGTCCCCCTGGGCCACCGAGGGGACAGATAAAGCCCAGGGAGTGAGGCAGAGACAAGGACGGCAGGAAAAGGACACGGGGCAGAAGACCAGAAACCTGGACTCCAGTCCCTGACCATCACTGGCCTACCATGGTACCCGAGCAACGTCAGCTGCCCTCAAGGGGACAGCAGGGGCTGGCCGGGCTGGCTCTGGGCCCAGACAGGAGGAGTGAAACGCAGGGCACAGTAGCCCAGGGCGCTCCTACTGAATTACGACTTAGACTGAGCAGGGCTTGGAGCCCGTCTGGCCGAGTTTTCTTCCTGGAGGTCACCCATCTTGTTCAGATGGCCCAGCTTCCTTGTCCTTCCTTGTCCGTGCCAGAAGCTCTAATGTGGAGACCCTCGTAGGCAGGGTCAGAGAGCCAGAACTCCGGCCCAGCCCACCCAGCATCTGCGGCATAACCCCAGCCCAGTTACAGCCCCTTCTGGCCTCAGTTTTTCCCATCCGAAAAATGAGAGTGTCCGTAAAACAAATTTTCACGGCTCTAACATCTTGAAAATTTCACATCCCCAAACCTGACTTCATCCAGGACCGTATACTAATATCCTTGGGGCAGAGTGATTTCATTCAGGTCAAATGATTTTCCCCGCACATAAACGGGAGTGAAACAAAGGCCCCCTTTCTCCAAGTTGTTAGCTCTCTCTCACATGCAGGCACACGCACTCACACTCATGCACACACACCCTCATAATGCTCGTACAGCCCACCCCCCACCCCAGTCGTGCACAAAGGCACACACACACAGGCTCGCAGAGGCACAAACACCTGGACTCTCTAAGCTGCTCCTTCCCCCACCCCACTCTGGCTTGCTCCCTGCCCCCCAACCCTTTCCAACTCCCCTGCTGGGAAGCTGAGCGCCCTCTTGGCTCTGTGAGCTACCTAACCTGATGGGCTGGTGCCACCCAATGGTCAGGATCAGAAATGCAGCCCTGGTTCCAAGAATCAGAAAGGATCGGAAAGGGACCAGGTCCCTGGGTCCATCACTCTCCTAACAAGGCTGTATCCAGAGCTGCCCTAGACAGATGAGGCTTCCATGGTCTTTCAAACCTTTCCCTTACATGACACCCCTAGTTCTTTCCCAAAGATCAGGAGATTGACATTGACACTCTGGACAGCCTAATAATATTGGGTACAAACTGTGTGTTCTGCACCATTCTAGAAGCTTTATGTGTGTTATCTTTTTAATGCTCACAACAGCTGGCCCATCAGGACATATATTACTGTCTCCATTTTAAAGATCTGTGACCAAGAAGGAAGGGCACTAAGACAGGACTCTAGCTCTAATTCAGCAGCCTCTTGGCCATCCCGGACCTCGGTTTTGTCCTTTGTATATGATTGGTTCCAATCACTCCATCAGTCACCCCTTCAATGAGTATTGACTGAGTGCCTATCATGGACCAGGACTTCTGTTAGGGGCTGATATTCAGCCCAATGTGTAGCCTTTGCCCCTGAGGAGGTCCCAGTCTTCGGGAATCGATGACGGCTTGTGTCTGACACTATAACCTTAGTGGCTCTTCTTCGCCAAGTTGGAACAAGGCCCTGCCTGATGAAAGGCCAAGGGAAGGATCGTGAACAAGCTGTAGCCCAGGGGGACGAGGTGGCCAGCCCAGAGAGCAGGAGGGAGGCCAGTGTCCTTGTCCAAGAGTCCCCTAACCCACATCCTGCTGGTCTGGGGCTGGTGAATCTGAAAGCGCCTCAAATCTGTCCAGGGCCCAGATCCACTTGAGGAGGGAGCTAAAGGAAGTGTGGATATCTGGCTTCAGAGTAGGTGTCCTTTGTGCCACAGCAGAGCTTCTGGGAGTACACGGGAGAGGTCAGAGCCAGAAGAAAGAAGCATGTCAGAGCTGGAAGGTGAGCTGACGGACGAAGCTTTCGTGGTAACTGTGCTTCCTACAGCACCTGTCTCCACCTGCTTCCTCACAGATTCACACTGTCCCACGCTCACTTCTGATGCCCCCTAAGACCCCCCCAAGTTACCAGTTCCTCACCTTCACTCTTTCTCTTACTAAGTAATAGACGAAGTAATAGAATAATAGAATCCTGGAGTGTCAAGCCGTGGAAAAATCATTGAGTCCAAACTTTGTGAATGAGGAAAATAGGACCAGGAAGGGTTAGAACTTGCCCCAAGTCACACAGCCAATGAATAGTATGGTTGGGTCTAGAATTCAGGTGTTCAGACTTTCCAGTGTGAAGACTTTTTCCTACTGTCCCCTCTTCTTTTCCATTCACAGGCAGTTAGGGACTGCTGAGAGTCCACTTCAATTCTCAAACATCTTTTTGTCCTTCCTCTTTCTTAATTTCCCCCATAAGCCCCTTAAAGATAGAAAATCTCTTTCCTTTGTCTAAAACCTTAATACTTAGCACAATGATTAGCACGTAAATGCTCAAGATTGGATGGATGGATGGATGGATGGATGGATGGATGGATGGACGGAAGGAGGGAAGGAAGGAAGGAAGGAAGGAAGGAAGGAAGGAAGGAAGGAAGGAAAGAAGGAAGGAAAGGGGAAAGAATGGATAGGAGCATGGGTGAGTGAAATCTTTTACATTGAATTTCTGCACGCATCTCTTACCTGATCTCCCTGCCTCCAATTTCCCCCACAATCTGGACTATCCTCTACTGTGATATTAGAATAGCCCTTTTACAAATAAACAGAGTATTCTATTTCCTGTATAAAGCACTTGAAGACTTTCCTATCATCTAATGAAGATGTCAAGACCACTTAGCCTACCATACAGTCTAAACGAGTCTTTCATCTAACACAAGCCACATGTGTTATTAATCATATATACACAAACATTCCACACCCTAAACTCTAAAAACACTTAACAACCTGCCATTCCATGAAGGAAGCATGCACAGCCTCATTCCCAGGACTTTCTTGTGCCATTTCCATATTCTCCAATTCCTTTCCTGCCAGTAACAGAATCTGTTAAAATCCTAACCAACCTTCAAAACCCAATTCAAATGCCACCTCCGTGAAGTCTTCCTTAATTCCCTTGGTGAAATTGCTAAACTAAGAGCATGCAGTCCTTCAGGCTTTGGTAAGCATGGCACACCTCATTCTGCCCCTCTTAAAATGACCTTTCAAGACCTTTATACTGGACATCATAGTTGGTGGTTTTTATGTCCATTGCTCCCAACAGACTCTTGGCCACGGATCTGAGGATGTGACACAAAGTAAGTGCTTATTTGGCATTTTTTGAATGGACCTTCTTCTTACTACACCATATGCTCCAATTGTCCCTGAGGGTGCAGTTTCATTTTATTCTAAAACCACTTAAGCTACTTCCTACGCCACTGTCAGCAGGAGTCCTACAGGAGCAGAACACAGTGTCTCCAAAGAGCCACAGCTCTGAGGCAGGGACGGGGTAGGACTGCAGAGCTGAAAGTATCACGTAAGCCAAAGCACGTCTCTTAGGGAGGAGGGGACGTCCAGGGAAAAGAACTGAATTCCATTGGTGGAAGACCTGAGGAGTCACATTTTGTCTCGACACGGAATCTTGTTCACGATTACAGCTGAATCCCTCTAATGGATCAGGCCATCTCAGGAATCCGTGAGCCCTCTGGTCCTGTAAGTTTCTATGCCGTGGCTGTCGATGATCACCGAGGACAAATAGGAGGCTATGGGATACTGTAAAGGGGACAACAGCAACGGGAGTAGGGTCAGACCACGTGACTTGTAAAGTCCCCTCCAGCACTGAGGATCTGGGATTCCATGATACCTTCCAAGAGTGGCCGGAGCAAAATTACCAAAAGCCAGAGTTGCCTTCTATTGCCCTTTCTCACCCTTAATTTCAGAGCTCATCCTGACCCTCTAAGAACTCTGCCACCACAGAGCTGCTGGGGGTAGGAGATGCTCCTCTTGGTTCCCCTCTAATATCCCCTTAGCCCACCTTGGATGTGTGCTGAGTCTCGGCGGACAGTTCTCATATACACTGACCTCTCGAGAGGCCCGGTGGGATTGGGGCCCAGGTGCCCGCAGCAGTGACCCTCTCACTAATGCAGCTTTCCTTGGCTTCTCTCCTTTCCTTGCCCCCCCCCCAACTCTCTCACTGCTCCTGGAATCACTTTCTAAATAACCTACTTGTACCCAAATCTTTGTTTTAGGCTCTGTATTGGGGGATCCAACTCATTCTCGGTGGTAAGGAGCCAAACTACAGACCTCGTGGTTACCCAGCACTGGATAGAAAAGCCAGTTTGGTGAACTCAGGAAAGGTAATAACCCTCTCTGAACCTACTTCAACATGTAACAAAAGGTTGCTAAGACCGACTTCCCAGACTTCATAACGTCGTGTGTGACACAGCTCTCCACAGTTCCCTTCACCAAGTGCTTACTATGTCCTAAGATAAATGCCACCTATATAATCTCTAATTGCTACCATTCACACCAAACGAAAAGTACAAAGAAGACTGTAGTGGGCTGATAGTGGCTCCCCAAAATATGCCCATGTCCTAACCCCTGGAACCTGTGATCTTATTTTTAAAAAACGGTCTTACAGATGGTAATCAAGTTAATGATCTTGAGAAGAGAGCATCCTGGATTACCCAGGTGGGTCCTAATTCAATGAAGAATGTCCTTGTAAGAGGCGGACTAGGAGAAGACACAGAGGAAGGTGAGGCAGAGATTGGAGTGGTGCATCCACAAGCCAAGGGATGCTTGGAGTCACCGTAAGCTGGAAGAGATGAGGAAGGATTCTCCCCGAGAGCCTTTAGAGGGAGCTCAACCTTGCTCACCCCTTGATTTTGGATTTCCGGCTTCTAGAACTGTAAGGGAATACATTTCTGCTGTGTTAAGTCACCAAGTTTGTTGTAATTTGAGACGCCAGCCCTGAGAAACTAATGTAGTAGTATTACTGTCCTTGTTTTACAGGTAAGAAAACCAAGGCTTACAGAAAAGTGACCTACCCAGAATCATCCAGCCGGAATAGGGCAGAGCTAGGATTTGAACCGAGGTCTATTTGACTGCATGGTGGCCCCTCTTAGTCACCACATCAAGGGAAAGAAATTGTGCGATGTGCCTAGCACTGCACCGGGCGCATGACAGATGCTCCGACGGTGTTCATTTCCTCTCCCTAAACTTTTCCTTCCTGTTGCCCATGCCGCGCACTGACCACGAGGAGGCAGTCAAGAGTCAATCAGAGAACCCTGTCCCGCGAATCCCCGAGCTCTCCTGGAGTGGGTTCCACCTGGGAGACAATTACACCTGCCCGGAAAGTCCTTAAGAATCGACTTGTCTGGGAAGCAGTTCGGCGCCGTGGCAGCCGGTGGAGAAGATAGATTGGGGCCTGTGCCTTGAGTTCATGTCGGTCTGAATTGAAGATGTGCCAGCATCATCAGGATAGATTCTCTAATTAACCTGCTAATCCTGTCAGGGGTTGGGTTCACTCTCTTCCTCCAGAAATGTGTGAGGTGTCTCTTCTTTCACCACTTTGTCAGTTGTTCTATTTTAGATTCACGGTGTCCTTTCAGCTGTGCTTTGGAAGGCGCTCTGTTCCTCCAAGTCAACAGCTGCTGGGGACACGGCCCCTCAGGCAGCATCTTATTACTAACCCACCACAGCGCTTCTCCCGGTGTCTGCAAGAGGCAAGTCTTCAACAGTTTCGATGCAATCCCTACATTTGAGCAACTATTTTGTGCTCGGCCCCGATCTATGCGTTGCAGAAGACCCGTGAGTAACACCTAGGTCCCGGGTTCAGGCACCTGCCTTCAGAGATGGGGAGGGGAAAGCAGATGACTGTGGTGTTTCCCAGGCTTTTTCCTTCATGGTAGGCATGGAAAGTGGTAATCATTTTAAGGGCAAACTAAGATAAATTCACAAGGCTGCTAGCGGTCAGAGGCCATCAGCCCAGGGGTTCCAACTCCCCAGGCCCCAGCAGTCACCGCCCAAGATGAGGGAACCGGGATCCCCCACCCACTAGTACTCCACACACCCTGTGCCGTTCGGAAGGCATGCTGGTGGGAAATCAGAGCTTTCGTCTTGGCTCATTTGTGTTCCACCAGTTGAATGTGGATTCTGCAGTTAAAATCCCACATGGTCCGATCCTCCCCAATTTGTCGAACATGTGATATTCATGAGAAGCATTTCTTTAGCGACATCCTTTTCCACATCCCCCGACCCCCACAATTTTTTTTCTTTAAAACCTCAGATCCAGCCACCTCTACACTGCTGGACTGGGCTCACGGGAAAGAGGACAAATGGGCCAGGACCAAGTTATCAACAGGAAAGCTCAGAGACAATGGATAATGTTTAGTTCAACAGCCTGTTTTGCTTTTTGGTTTACTTGAAGACATGGGGGTGGTTTTACAGTTTGTTTCCTGGTATTTGCATTTAGAAAGATGACCTTTCAAAAATCTGTAGAAAGGGCCCCAAGTCCAAGCGTTCTGCAACCTGGACAGTTTTTTGAAATTCACTGAAACAGTGGAGGAACTAATAAACGTGTCCTCCATAAGAGTATGAAAAAAGATGCTCTGGAGATTATAAAATCCCTGTGTGTGATGAAGAAATGATTCTTCCTCTCAAAAGTCATCGCTAGTTCTACGCAGTGTTGCCCTGTCGACTTTATCTACACAGTAGACTGTGTTGGGGGAGGGAAAGCCAGTGACACAGAGCAGAATCACGTGTGATGTATTGAGAAGAACACACCAGAACCTCAGCGGTTTCCTAGTAAGAAATCATCTAGTAAGAAAACATCAGGCAAACCCAGAATGAGGGACACACCGGAAAACGGATCGCATATGGTCTTAAAAATATGTCAGTATCTTCAGACTAGGAAATCTTTCCAGATAAAAGGACACTAAAGATTCATGAAAATTAAATGCAACCTGTAATCCTGAATTGGATCCTGACCCAGAAAGAAAACAAAAGTGATATAAAAGACACTGTTGCGATTGTTGGTAAAATTTGAATAACTTCTGTAGGTTAATATCAGTATTAGATTTCTTGATTTTGGTAATTATACTACAATTACAAAAGGAAATGCCCTTGTTTTCAGGAAAAGCACACTGACGTACTTAGGAAGAAATGTAGATAGATTAGATAGATAGATAGATAATGGATTATGGCAAAATGTGGCAATTGTTGACAATTGGTATAACCAGGGTATATCGGAGTTCTTTCACTATTATTGGAATTTTTTCTGTAATTTATAAGGACACTGGTTATATTGGATTAAAGCCCACCCTAATGACTTCATTTTCACTTGATTACCTCGGTAAAGGCTACCTCCAATTATGGTCACGTTCTGAGGTATTAGGGATTAAGATTAAAACATAGAAATTTGGGGGGCACACAATTCAACCCTTAACACCCACCTGTGAATTTGAAGTCCTGGAATCCATTATTTCTCAGAGTCCTCATAGCATTAACATTTTACATTTCTAGAAGCCCAAGACTCCCAATGTCCAATCGATGCTTCTTGGTTGGCCAGAACACCACTCCAACCATTCCAAGGATACAGAATTTCACATGTCCAAACCTGCAATGAGAAAATAAATTAAACCTTGGAGAAAACGCATTAGCAGCCCACCTCTACCATCTTTTGAATTTTCACAGTAGTACAATGGTGATGTTTAAGAAGACCATTGGGGCTTGATATCCTCCACAGTCTTTTTAGTATATTTCCCGTGGCTGACGGTTGAAAGATCAGCGAATCCTTTCCATCACTCTTTGCATGCAAACTTACCGAGTGCCTACCACGTGCCAGGCACTGTGCTAGTCCTGAGGCGAAGATGAACAAGACCAACATTCCAGTAGAGTTCGCATTCTAGTGAGAGTGAAAGAGAGCCATGCTTATTGCCAACTCAATCCTTCTGTTTGGATGGAACGGAGAGGAAGAGAGAGGAGGACAGTGGGAGTTAATTACTTCGGCATGAGGCTAGTCCACTCACAAGCTGGAGGGAGCTTGAAATGGGAAATCTCTGGGAATCTACTACTCCCTCAATGAGCGCCGTTTCCCCTGACTTCCAATAACGGAGCTTCTCAAGTTTCTCAGTGTGACTGTGTGTGATTTTTATGGATGACTTTGACTGAGATTTTTGCCTTACACTTTGGAACTATCCATGCACACTCCCGAAGGTGTGATCAGCTAACGTACCCAGTTTATGGAACTGTGATCATCACCGAGGTTGGTGGTTAAGGGTGAGAGAGAGAAAGTGGACAACTTACAAGAAAGAGCTAGCAAGGGGCACCTGGGTGCTCAGTCAGTTAAGCGCCTGCCTTCAGCTCAGGTCATGATCCCAGGGTCCGGGCATCGAGCCCCACATTGGGCTCCCTGCCCAGTAGGGAGCCTGCTTCTCCCTCTCCCCCTCTGCCGCTCCTCTGGCTTGTTCTCCTCTCTCTCTGTCAAATAAATAAATAAAATCTTTTAAAAAAAAGAAAAAGAAAGAGATAGCAAACTAATAAACTCTCCTTTCTGTTCCTCAACCTCAGAAACTAGTGTTTTTTTGTTTGTTTTCTTGTTTGTTTAAGGCAGCAAAGACCTGGGCTTAGGGTAGAAGTTCCAGATATGGTGCCAAAGGACTTGAAAGGTGTATGAAATATAAGCCTAACTGCAAAGGCATCAAGTGTGGACTGAAATAAAGTCCAGACTTTTATCTCAAAGGCATAAGGGTTCTGTCCCAATTCTGCAGGCACCACAGGCCCTTGGTTAAAATCTGTTGGTTAGAAAAGATTACCTTTCATTACGGTGCATTTGCTCATTTTTCTTCCATATTGAGAGTGACAATTTCCATTTGTGATGATTAGCCCCAACATAGATGCAAATGTGCTAAGTAAAATTAGGTGTATCAGAGCGACTGTCTTATAAAAGACCATTTTACATCCTAACCCAGCAAGCGGAGAATTACTCCTGCTCTCTGTACTATATGCAAATGCTCAGATTATAGCTAATTATATTGTTGCAAAGCAGAGCCAAGAAACTGCTACAATACTCCTAGTCTCCTTGGGGAACACGCCATGAAAAGAACTTTTTTTTTCCTCCTTTGTAAATTACACTATGATATAATTGGGTCTCACTGTTCATGTAACACCCTGCTCAGGGATAGCGCAAGAAAAACGAACAATGTCTTACTAAGTCCCTGTTAAGATCATTAAGTGTAGATCACAACAGTAGCAGGCGCCCGGATCTTAATGTGTCACAGTAACAAAACCGGGAAAAGAAAAAGTGACAAGTTGCGTCATATTATTTTTCTCTTACAATGGAGTTTAAGGTAATAAAGTGTTAATGAATTCGGCCCTGCGTAGTTGGCATTGTGTGAGAACTTCTTTTTATTTTTTACTACATTGTAGGAAAAATTGTCATATTCTGTTAGGCAGCTGTTTAGAGAAAAGCTTTGACAGTGTATAATTGACTCTATTTTTACTGCATTTTCATACAGCATTGTTAAGTTTATATACTGTACTGAGTTCTGCTTTTCAGTTTTACACACTAAGAAATTTTCCCCTTAGACAATTTTTTGCCGGGGATGAAAGAGAACCCAGCTAGCCAGTCAAAAGTGGCACATCCCCAGCTTCTCCCATTGGACACCTTTTTAGAGAGTTACTGAATTATTGTCGGAACGCCTTCCAAGAGAAGGGACCTCTAAGATCGACCCCTTCAGCCTACAGCTGGAGGAATATATAAAGACGTTTCTAAAATTACACGCCTGCACACGCACACACGCACGGCACACCATAGCGGTAACCATAGTTCTCGGACATTTTCTCTAGGACATAAGAATCTGAGAAGCGTGGGTGATTTTTTCTGTAGGCACCTATGTATTTTTGTCAAAAGCCTCTCTCTCATGGGGAGGAGAGTTCCGGAAGCCAGCCCCCTGACTCCTATCTCGGTGTGCTCTCCCTCTGCCAGGCTTATTAGGTGCTGCGGACGCACTTGATGACCGACCACTTTATTCCCAAGATCTTGTGCATTTTAAAATTTAGTTGTATTTCTGTTTCAATCCACATCAGTGTGTCGTAGATTCCAAGATACTCCACACTTGTCTCTTGTTTCCTTCTCCTTCTAATTTTAACAAGGTAACATTGCCTCCTGATTGAGGAGAGAGCAGGGATAGAAGTATTTGACAGCCAGGACACCAGGGGCACACTCATCAGGAAGGGCCGTGGCTACTAACTTCTACTAACATCCCAGCGTGTCCTGGCTGAACGTCGGGCATGTTAAGACTGTGACCTTGGGGAGTCAGAAAGGCCTGTGTTTTAATCTTCGTCCCATCATATACCAACTGTGTGACCTCAGGCCAGTTAATCTCTTAAAGCCCTTTCAAAGGGTACCGACCACTGAAATACTCACTAGGGTATTATGAAGATTAAATGAGATAATGCGTTTATGAAGCACTTAGCAACATGCCCGACACATAGCGAGTGTTCAATAAGTGATTGCTAGAGCTGTTATGATCCATGACGGACAAGGACCCAGAGCATTAATTTTTTTTTTTAATAAAAGGGAGGCATTAATACTCTGGTCTTGACAAACTGTAAATTGATTCTCTGACTCTCCCACCCCCACCCCCGTTTGTGCACCTTCTCCTTGTCTATTCCTATTTTTCTGTGAACTTGTGGTTGCTGCCAAATGAGGAGAGCAAAATGGGAACTCAATTTAATTGAAAATACATATGTCAATGTCACAATGTGAGAAAGGTGCCACCATCATGTGGGCCATCACTTCCCATCTCACACACACACACACACACACACACACACACACACACACACTGCATGTGTCTGAATTTATTCTATGGGTCTCCAAGGAAAAAAAAACACCACGATTCCTCCGTGTAGGGATGATTATGCGTGGAGATAAAAATGAATGCCTTTCTAACAGTCACAATAATAGTTACAACTTACATAGCACTGTTACAGGCTCTTTACCCAAATTAATGGACTCACCACCCACTGCAACCCTATAAGAAAGGCAGTATCACGATACCTATTTTACAGATGAAGAAAATGAGGCACAGAGAGGTTAAGTGGTTTGCCCATAAACACACAGAAAGTAAGGGACTGAGCTGGGAATCACACCCAAAAAATGTGGCTTCAGGGACCACACTTTTACCATTCTTTCACGATCTGACATCTCTTGCTTATTGAGCATTTCTTCTGCCAGGAACTCTGTGTTTCTGGGATCACATTTGCCCATCCTTACTCAATATCATAGAATTAGTAAGGAACAGAACCCAGATCCCAATGTAGCCCAGCCTGACCCCAAAGTCATGCTATTAGGCCCTGAAATATACAAGCTCCCTAGTGAATGGTGGCTTTTGAGGAAATCCGGGCAACCCAACTCAAGTGCCACCTCCCTTGGAAACATTTCTATCCACAGCTGCCTGTACCTTGTTGGGAACCCACGCAACACTTAGCACCCGCATCTCAAGAGTTTGAGTTCCGTAACTGTGCCACTGGAGTCACTTGAATCTCCCTGGACACAAATTTAAGTCACTCGAGAGCCAGGCTCCTATCTTTCCCTTCTTACCGCCCCAAGCATCTGGCACAGAATGGGGCATTATAGCGGACCCTCTTTCATATTGGTGAAGACTATATATGAACTCTAAAGAATGGAGACACCCAAAAAAAGACCTGGGCAATCCTTGTGCCTGAAATTCTCACCCTTTGTCCCTGCTCCAATGATCATCCCTTTAGTAAGACAGAACCTTGTCATTTTGTGCCAACGGCAAACCAACAGAGCAGCAGAGACAATGCCATTCTCAAAATGACTGCTCATGATGAAACAAGAGCCGAGTCAGAAGGCATCTCGGATGCTAGCTTCATGGTCATCGTATTAAAGAATCCATCAAACCAGCGCATTATTATGTGACTTTAACTTTTGGGTTTGATGATAGTCATGCCCAATTCTCTTTCGACAGCCACGGCTACTGCTTTTACCTGGGTACTGGTTCTCATGAACCAGTGGTCTTCCCGTCTTAATTCTATGACCTCTCCCTTCCATCCTACCTATGGCAAAAACAAAAAGCTGTGTGATCACCAAATTCATTTCCTTTTCCTTTGGGGCACATAGACGGAGAACATTCCCAGCCCTTCGCAGTTAGTTTGGACCATATGACTGAGTTCTGACCAATGAAATGTAGACCGATCTCACACACACCAATTCCTGTGTGGCTCCATAAAAACCCCCCACTTGTAATCTTTTCGTATCCTCCCACAGGAGCTTCACAGCGACCACATACTGATGTTGAAAATGGGACCACAAAATGGAAGAACCCAGGTTCCTGAGTCACCATTTGGCAAAGAGCTGCCTACCCACATTGAACCGCAAAGAAAGAAAAAGAATTTTTATTGGACTATGTCACTGATTTGGGGGCCATTGTGTGTTACAGCAATTAGTGGTTACTTGTGCTAATAGTCTCTCCGCGATGGCAGATGAGTCATCTTCTAGAGGAGTTCCAGCAATATCACTTCCAGAAGTGACCAGGAATTTTCAATTCCACATAGGAGACTCGTCAAGCCAGAGACCATGTGTTGTTCAGCTCTGAATCCCCAGAGCTTCTCACAGAGACTGACCCAGAGTAAACCTCTTCATCCAGTAAATATTTGCGAGTACCGACTGTGTACCTGACATTCGCACAGGCACAGGGGAGACTGGGTGAACCAGACAATTGTCCAGATTTCCCAGAGCGTGTATTCTAGTAGGAAACACAGACCATAGCATACAAACACACACAAAAAATTTTAATATAACTTCAAATACTTGTAAGTATTTTGAAGGAAATAAAATGAGGCAAGGTGTAGAGATTGAGTTGGAATGGAGGACTTTGGTCCATAAGATGGTCAGAAAGAGGCTTCTCCAAGGACATGACATTTAAACTAAGACTTAAATTCATACATCTATACATTCATGTAACAAATGGTTCCTGAGCATTTAATATGTCTTACTGTACTAGGAACTAAGAATTGGTAGATGTTTGCTGAGCGTACTGTCGAATAAATTTAGCATGAATTCCAATTCTTTAACTTGACGTTCATGACCTGGCTTCAAGTCACCTTCAACAAAGAAAGAAGACCAAGGCGGTGAGAGGGAAAAAAAGACAAGGGTAAAAGGCCAGAGTCAGAGACAGAAAAGGGAAACAGAGGGGGAGGGGGCACAGGCAGGGGGAGGTTTGAGCCTGTGTCATTCCATTCTCTTTGACCTTCTGCCCCTCGGCCCCAGATGACAGGTGCCTCCTGAAAGACAAGGAGGTCTCCCTCAAGGACTGTGAGGCAGCTCTTTTCTTGTCTGACTCGGTGAGCACACCTGGGATCCCATTCCTAATGACCCCCTTCATGCTAGACCAGCATCCTCAGCAAAGGGCTCCCCAAGCCCACCCAGGCTTTGGGGTCCTTTGCCTGATCACCTTCAGAAGCTCAGTCCCTACACACATCAGCTTTCTTCCAAGAACTGGCTGCTTCTGGATCCCTCTTAAAGCATTCCTAGCAAACCTTTCCCCATGGCCACTAAATAGGAGGGGAAACTCCCAACAACCGTTGTTGAGGAAGTGAAATTCAGCATTACCCTAGAGAAATTCTCAAACCCCCAGACAATGCCCAGCCTACAGAGAAAGGCGTGCTGCCTACTGCCACGGATGTTCATACCAAAGCTTCCTCTGGGCCCTATAGGGTCCCACTGGCAGCTGTGGGCCATGACTCTTGGAGATATGCCTTCTAAATATCCTGAAGACACACAATCCATTCCAGAAGCAATAGAAATATCCTGAAAATGCTGTTGTGTGAGGGTCCAAACCACATGCCCCAGCCTTTACTCAGAGTGAAATATTCCTCTGAGACCATGAATTACTACTGATCTGTGCTCCCCTCTTATCCTTCCCTGCCTGAGACTGTGTTCCCACCACAGTAACCTGTTTCCAGAAGTCCCCTCCCCCCATCCCCTAGCTCTTGCTTTTGCTTTCTTGCACTTACTCCGTTTCCAAGGGTTTGAATATACTCGCTCTCTTTTTGGAGAGTCTGCCTCAGGTGCATTCTTTATCCAGGTAATTCTCATCCTTATGGACCCAACTCAGCATCTCTTCTTTTGAGAAGTTTCTGTAATCCCTCTAGGTTAGGGTTTCTCAACAGCAGCACTATTAACATTTTGAGCCACATTATTCTTTTTTTGTGGGGGCTGTCTTTTACATTGTAGAATGTTCAGTGGCATTTCCAGCCTCTATCTCCTAGAGGCCAGTGGCAAACCCCCACCCATGTGACAACTAAATCTGTCTCCAGACATTGTCAAATGTGTCCGCTGGGTGGGTAAAATCCCCCCAGCTGAAAACTACTGTTCTTGTTGGGAAAGGATCGTCCTTCCCTACATCCCCGTAACATAGAAGGGTCCTGTGACACTCCTCCCCCATTAGCATTCCTCATACTGGGTTCAATTCAGCAATTGCCCCCCATTTATACTGTGAGAGCACGAGGGGAAGGATCTAGACCAGCACATTTCATATGCGTTGCACATAGCATTCTCTCAAGGAATGTTTATGAATTAATGAATGCACGGACCAGAGTGAGACCTTCAGGAATAGAGCCGATGAACTTCACCTCCCCATACTTCCCTTCAGAACTAGTCTGAGCTGACTAGAACTATCTATTCTTCCTGATCCAGGTTCACGCCCTGCCGAGCTCTGAGAAATTGGCCTTCTGTGATTACGGGCTGCCTCTGCTCCAGTTAGGACCATCACCTTCTATCAGCATTCCAGTCACTAAGAAAGCCAAGGGTTTTAGTGTCTTTCTAGGTCTTGGTGTCAAATTCAAATGTATGCTTGAAAACTTTGGTCAGCCCCCTACCCAACCCCCCAATGACGTCGTGCTGCTCCTGAAACCTCAGTTCCTTGAAAGAAGTTGCCCTATTTTATTTATTTTTGTAGCTCTGCCCACACCCAGTTGCCCAGCACTGTCTGCTGGGCACACAGAGGCATGTGGGAGGCCAGCAGGGCGATATTTGCCAAGTGCGTGGCAAGTCTGTGCCACTTGAAACCCTGTGAAGGCAAGAATGATGTCTGTCTTCCAGTGAATCCCCAAAGCTCTTATCACGCAGAATGGATGAATGGATGAATGAATGGTGGGTTGGATGAAGCCGTGTTCTGAGGGTTTTACACGTGTGGTTTCATTTAATCCTCATGGAAAACCCATGAGTCAGGTATGACTGCCCTTCATAAATCAAATGAGAAAAACTGGAGTTCAGAGCAATCACTCCTTGACACTAAATCAGACAACCTCAAAATGATGGAACCAAAGCCAAATTTAGGTCTGCTCGACTCCAAAATCCATGCTTTAAATGTTTGCCCCATTCATCGAGCTGCACTGAACCTTGCAGGACTGATGATAACTGCTCATCTTGACTGGATTCAAGGCCTCCAGTGACTTCAGGGACACTTCCTCACAAAGGTCCCACGGGGCTGTGAGGCACTTTAGGACACAACTGGGGCATAACAAGTCTTCCTTGAAGGGCGTTTTCATCTTTGGGTTGCTGCCAAACGCTCATTACACCCCCACTAGGGAGGAAAGGGTCAAGAATTAGAAGCCATACTTGAAGGGAGAACTCAACAGCCTTGATTTGGAAGCCAGGACAAGGATGGGGCTTGGAACGACAGTTGAAGCTAAAGGGTCTGGAGAAGATGCCACTCTGGGAAGATGCCACAACACCTGACTTCCCATCCCTGCAGAGCAGTCCCACAGAAGACGGTTTGGGCGTGTTTCGTTCTGACCCAAGAGACTAACAAAGAACAGAAGACACAGGTCAACGGCCAGTAATAATAAAGGGCTCCTTAGTTAGCAGTGAGGAGGGAGGGAGGGAAAGAGGAAAGGACGAAGAGGAGGGAGGGAGGGACAGGAAGGAAGGGAAAAAAAGGAAGGGAAAGGAATGGAGGAGGAGGAGGGAAGGAAGAAAGGAAGCAAGCAAGCAAGCGGAGGGGAGGAGAGGAGACCAGAGCTATCTTGGGTGGGTCTCTATTCCCTGCACCCTATCGAGCCTGAGTAGAACGACTTCCTGTAAGGTTAGTAGGGGCTCAACATGGAGTAGCTATTATTATAGTCATTACAATTAAGATCTACTGAGGGAATCTGAGCATAGGGGTGGGGTTGGACCAGCTGATCTCTGAAGTTCCTTCAGGCCCGGGGAGCCCCTGGTTCTCTCAGAGAGCCCCCAAGTGTGATGCTTCCCTTCCTTGTAGCAATCTTGCCAGCTCGCCTCCACTGCCCTTCACTGCTGTCTCTTCAATCTTTCCACCTCACCAATTCAAAAGACTTTCCTAACACATGACAATAAAGTGCAAATAGCAAAGTCAAGTCCCAAGCTTCTGTCAAAGCACCGAATCATAAAACGGCCGAGTCAAATGCAGACAGTCCGTGGATTAAAATTCCTTGTTACGACAATAAGCACCTGACCCCGAGCATCAGCAGATGGCCTGGAGCGACATCAGCCCTCCTGACTCTGGACCTAAGCGATCTTCCAGAAATGCCTCCCGAAACCATGGCCTTTCCTTGGCCTTCATGGTGGCTGTCCCAGCACCACCAGAGACGTGGCTGTCCCAGCACCACCAGAGACGTGGCTGTCCCAGCACCACCAGAGACTGGCCGGGCAGGCCGGGGCTATTTTTAATTTTTTTCCTGTCGAGAGACCAACATTGGATAAAGCACAGCCAGGTAGAAGCCCAAGGAGCAACCTGTGGCCCCGACGTCTAAACCTTTTGGAGAGGAATGAACACGTGAGAGTTGTCGCTCCCCAGAGTCCAAGGACAGCCGGAAGACGGCCAATGAAGAGCCGACCCCTGCTCCCCACCCAGCTCTTAGTCACTGGTTGTGCAGCAAACTGGCACACGATCTGGGATCGTACAGCATTCTTATTCACAAAACACGGATTTAACACCTACTGTGTGTCAGCAAATCCACGCACATACTTGTGTGCCCTCAACGTACGGATGCGGCTGCCTAGCATTACCAGACCGCACAAGGATACACAGACGCACACCCTCCGCGAGCATTGGCATGTGTGTGAATATACACAAATACACATGCCAGCGTGCCGCAGTATGACATGTGCACACAGACAGTCCTACAAAAGCATGCGTATTACATTTGCATCTTGGTGCAAGTGACAGAGTCCCAACTCGCACAGGCTTTAGAAAAAAGAGGAATTTGTTGCCTAAGGCATCAAGAGGTAGGACTACAAAGCTGGGTGCAGAGCAAGGATGCAGCTGGACCTCAAGAGTAACTCACCCCAGAACCTTGGACTTCATCAAGTTCATCACCCACTGTGGTCTCTGCGTCTCTGGACTCTATTTCTCTATTTCTCTCTGTGCCGGTTTCTCGCGAAAATCATGTGCAGAGCCAAATGTGGGAAAGAAGACTTTTATCCACGTGAGGGAAACAGGCTACACATTCCCTGATCCCAGTCATAAAACCAGAACAAACCCTGAAGGTCGCCACAGTTTACTCCCGGGGGGATTCGCTCTTACTTGTGCTCTGTAGTCATCACGGGCTGGTGGGGCTCTGCTCCACAGTATCTCCTTTCTGGGACTCAGGATGACAAACTCGCCTTTATCTGAATGTCACATGGCTGAGGGAGAGGAGGGAAGGAGGGAAAGAGGTGGCAAGTCATGCAAAGGCCCTCAGAACTTCTGTCCCAGTGTGGTACGTGTCACCTGGGCTCTCATTCCATTGGCCAGAGGAGCTCGTCCTGCCATTCCGGACATCAGGGAGGGGAAAGGAGACAAGGAAGCTCTGAATAGCGATCCCATCTGCCGCACCATCTCCTGACCATCTGTGACCAGCTGAGTAGAACTAACTCATCCCTTGACAAACTGAATTGAGCCACAGGAAGCAGGACCAGGATGTGCTCCTGGGGTGGCTCCCACAGTCATGACTCAGATGTCCCAAATGGGGATGGCTGGGCAGATAAGATCATTGTGTCATAGAGATGTCTTGGGTGAACTAATGAGGAGACACGTGCTCAGCCCTACAAAACCACACGGCAGAGCCACGGACACGCACTGGATAACTCGCATGCCCAGATCTGGGCACACGTATGCAGACGTGTGGATGCCTGCCAACCTGTGCGTGCACACGCACATGCACCATGCTCATGTTGGGATCCAGTCTGCCCTCATTTACATGTCAACCCCAACGCACATGCCACCCCAGGCCCCCACGCACACTCCGGCTCAGCAGGGAGTGGCTGCTTCCACCGAGGGAGAGACCAAAGGCAGCTGCTCGGCTGCATAGTCAAGGAGTCTCCGCTGCTTCCCAGGAGCCCTCGAGCTGAGCCCCCTGCCTAGCCAAAGCCCCACTCCGGGAAATGCGCCCTCCCGACCCCGCAACTCCACCCCGGGGGAAAGGCTTGGAATCTAATCACTTACTTACCCAAGCCTTTTAGGAAGGACCCAGAAAGAAGTCCTGGGCAGCGTAGAAGAGCAGCTGGGCCCCCAGTTCCAGAGGCGGGAGCTCTGAGGCAGAGGGGCAGCCCTCCGGGGACAGCCGGGCTCAGTCCCAGGGAAGCAAGGACTGACGCTGCCCACGCACCGGGGACTCGTATTTCCTCTTGAGGAGCACTCTTGCTGCCCAGACTTGATGTCGGATTTGAGTCTTGGTGAAAAAGTCCCAAACGTGGAGCCGAACCCCAGGTCGTAGTCCTGCCTTTGCCACACACTCATTTGGACTGGTCACTTTCCCTTTTGGCCCTCAGTTTCCCAGGAAAGTAGAAATTTAGAGCTACTAGAAACCATCCGATCTAGGAATGACAAACACCTGGTACGCCTATTGTGGGCCAACCCCCCCCCCCACGGCATGGGAGGCATCACCAGCCCGACATGGCACCACGGTAGCCACGTCGGAATGCAGCCTCGGAATACTTTTGCACAAAATACTCTTTGTTGAGGTACTAATTCATCAACATAGACTCATGAAAGGAAACCTGTCACCAGCCCTGATCTAACCCTGGGACTTCCCTACATCGATGAAGAAAATGAGAAGAAAAACTCTTCTCCTAACCCCCTGCAAGCACATTAGGAGATCAAAACAGGGGAAGCCGCAGCCCCGGGCTTCCCCTCCTCCACCCTGTTTCCATCCAAAAAAGACAAGCTGGCTTCATCTTGTTTGCAACTTCGGATCAATTGGCAAGAGCTGAACAAAACGCCACGTTGAGAAGACTCCCCATGACCGTGCCCGGGCTCAGTAGGAAAGGGTATCATGATCAATTACCAACATCTGCCATCAGCACAGGTGTGCAGAGCCGGCACCAGGCCTCGTTCTAGCCGTGCTTATACTGAGGGTGAGTGATGCACTTTGCTACACGTGCAAGATAATAATCCCGACCTGCCTGTAAAAGGAAATAAGCTTTTGCCCAAGAGTGGAGATGCTTTTGGATGAGTCCCGAGAGACATATAGGAGCCTGTTTACAATGCCACTGCCCTCAGGGCGGCTGGGTGGCTCAGTGGGTTAAGCGTTGGACTCTTGATTTCGGCTCAGGTCGTGATCTCAGGGTTGTCGGATCGAGGCCCGCATGGGGCTCCCCACTGGGTGTGGAGCCTGTAAAGATCCTCTCTCTCCCTCTGCCCCTCTCCCAGCTTACATGAGCTCATCCTTCCCTCTCTCTCCTTCTCTAAAAATAAAAGATAAAAGAAAGAGAGAATGCCACTGCTGTGTAATAAGTAATGAGGGGGAAAAAATGGAAGGGTGATGGATGTGGGGATGAGTAAAATAGGTGACTAAAAAAAAAAAAAAAAAAGCAAGCCACAGAGGAGAGAAGTCCTGGGCTCAGCGGGCAGCCAGCACTCCCTTCCTACCCTTGGGACCCCTTGGGACCCTGCAAAAGCACGTTTCAATTGCTGATTCAGTTTGCCCACAAGACAAAAATGGACATAGTATCCATACTCTATGATTCCTTTATGCGATAATAATACCAAAACGACCACACTCTAATAATGATAATTTATTGAGCACCTACTATGTGTCAGGTACTGTGCTTGACTCTTTACACAAAGTGTGTCCAATTCTCTCAGCATCGCTGCAGGCTAGGTTGTGTAGTCACACTTTACAGATAAAGAAATGGACGCTTAGAGAAGCTATGTGACTTGCCCAGTATCATTCAGGGAGCAAAGCAGTAGGATTTGAGCCCATATCTGACTGACATCGAAGCCTCTCCTCTTTGTACTAGATGTGTTTTGAATCAAAACAAAAGAAAACATGAGCTGTAGGAGTCAGAATTCCACATAGCTTTGGGATGGGGGCAGAACAAATGGGATATTGGCACCCAAATCTTCACAGTGTTTCTTCCACCCCTTACTTCTTAAATTGTGCACCCACTTTCCTATCAAATTTAAAGCTCACGCGTGGGTACCACTCAGATTTCTAGGTTTCGGTAAACAGATACTATGAAAATTTTATTTAAATTTCTGAACGCTGTTTATTAAGACTATCGTTCTCTTTTATGTTTTACCACAAAAGCATTAAGCCACCAATGAAAAAAAATGGAAAAATACAAATAAACATACGGAAAAGAATAAGAAATACTCCGAATTTCCTAATCCTCCTCCCCCAAAATAGATTGTTAATACTTTAGGATACAGGAGTCCCTCTCTTATCTGGGGGGAGGTATGGTCCAAGACCCCCAGTAGAGTCCTGAAAATCACAGACAGTACCAAATCTATACAATCGAAGCTTTTCCTATACGTACATACTTGTGATAAAGTTTGATTTGTAAATCGGGCACAGCCAGAGATTCATAACAATAAATAATAACACACTAGAACAATCATAACAGGGGACTGTAGTAAGTTAAGTGAATGCTTATGGAGTTATGTGGTCGCTCTCTCAAACTATCGTATTGTGCTGTACTCGCCCTTCTTCTTACAATGACGTGAGATGATAAAGGGCCGGTGTGACTGAGAAGAAGGGAGGTGAATGATGTAGGCATTGTGATGTAGCGTCACGTGACTATAACGTGCCGACTATACGTCAGAAGGAGGATTATCTGCTTCCAGACCAAGATCGACTGCAGGTCACTGAAACCGCGGATAAGGGGGGTGACTGCGCACCCTTGCAGAGTTTTTCCGTATGTACTTTGTTTACATGGGAAATTCATACTGCAATACAATCTATTTTTATTATCTGCCTTTTCCTTCATGACATGTCATGGTTTTCAGCTACCGAATGACTTTTTTTTTTGAGAGAGAGAGAGTGTGAGAGTGAGCAGAGGGGGAGAGGCAGAGGGGGAGAGAGAGAGAATCTCCAGCGGACTCCCTGCTGAGCACGGAGCCCACTGCAGGGCTCAGTCTCGCCACCCTGAGATCACGACCTGAGCTGAAATCAAGAGTCGGATGCTTTTTTTTTTTAAAGATTTTATTTATTTATTTGACAGAGAGAGAGAGACAGCCAGCGAGAGAGGGAACACAAGCAGGGGGAGTGGGAGAGGAAGAAGCAGGCTCCCAGCAGAGAAGCCTGATGTGGGGCTCGATCCTAGAATGCCGGGATCACGCCCTGAGCCGAAGGCAGACGCTTAACGACTGCGCCACCCAGGTGCCCCAAGAGTCGGATGCTTAACAGACTGAACTCCCCAGGTGCCCCCAATCTACATCACTTTAACTTACTGATAACAGTGCGGTGTGTGGATGTATTATATTTTATTTAACCAACAGCTACTATTGGACATCTAGATTCTTTTCAATTAAATATTAGCATCATAAAAAATATTATAACTAAACCTTCGCACACCTTCATGGTAGGTAATTTCCTTAGAATAAATTCCCAGAATTTGAGAGTCAAATATATGAATACTTTGAGAGTCTTATTACCTATTCCAAATTGCCCCCTAGAAAAATTTGTATCAATGTACCAATTCTATCAGGTTCTCTAGATCTTTGCCAATATCAGACATTTCCATTTCAAATCTTTGTTTCTGAACTCTTGTGAACATGAAAACAGAGTGATGCACTTCGGAGGGGTCCCATGGGGCACCCCATGGGTCACAGGCGTTGACTGTGAAAATGGACATGTTGATTGATTTAAGTGGACACATGTTAGCATCCCTTGAAAAGAAGGCACTAAGAGCGCACACCATGTGATGACACTCTACCACGCAACAGCACCGCATAGACCCCGATATTACATACCATGGAGTGCTGCCTCCCCGGCCACAGAGCCGAGACAAGACCTGAGCCATATCTGTCTCTACAACCTGCCGGGGCCTCGTGCAGAGCCCAGCGCACAGGTGATATCTCTGAATCGACTGTCTTCATTTCTGTCAATGATAAGATCATGGGAGGTTGAAGCATCCAGCCTGGGGTTCCCCTAGAAACACTAGAAAGGGTGATGACTTGGCTTAAGGGAACAGGCGTAGGGTTTGCATTTAGGAGTTCTGAGTTCACATCCTGGGTCACCAGTTTTTTGATGTAAATTCCTTAACATCTCTAAATCTACTTGCCTATTCTGGAAAAAAAAAGGGGACATGACTACTGACTCCAGAAGGCTGTTAATTAATTAATGAGACGAAGCAGGTGAGGAAGCCCTGCAAATGGCAAGCATTGTACTCCTGTTTCTTGGACTCTCCTCCTAGCAAACACTGAGAGTTATTTTATGGATATCCCTCACCAGGGCAAAAACGCAAATTCAGAATTAATTGCTTCAAACTTTCCTCCTCCTTCTAAAGATCCCAATCAATGATCAGGGTTAGGGTGTTCGTGCAGACAGACCTGACCTGGAATCCTGACATTACCACTCCCAAGCTTTGTGATCTTGGCAAAGTAAGCTCCATATTCCGAATCTCAGGTCTCCTTGACTGTAACATGAGGATAATAGTGTCAACTTCACAATGGCAATCATATACCCACTGTGAGGCCCAAAGGAGATCATATATACGGAAGTGCCTGACCCAGGCTGGAGGAACAGCAAGAAATCAAGAAATACCTCCTTTTTCCCAACAATGATAAGTAGGACTTTCCTATCAATCAGCTTCAGTCTCCTGTCATTTTTGTTGTGTAGCATATCACTGTAAACTTACTGACTTCAAATACCAGACATGCATTCCCTCAAAACTCCATGGGTCAGCACTTGGGCTGGGATCTGCTGGCTGGTTCTTCTAGGCCTCCTCTGGGCGCATCCCTGTAGCTACAGTCAGTGAGCGGTGAATGGCCTCACTCACAAGTCTAGCAACTGGCGCCTATCAGCAGGGGCAAAGAATGTAACTGGGCCATGGGTCTCATCTTCTAGAAGGCTATGTGGGGCTCATGCACATGACGGTAAGTGTGTATTTCCAAAGGCAGCAGGAAGGCAAGTCGCTGTGCACAAGTTTGCTAATGCCTCTGTGGCCAAAGCCATGGTCAATCCCGGGTTCAAAGGGTGGAGAAATAGACCTAACATCTGGACGGGAGAGGCTCCAATGTCACATTGCATGGGGGTGTGCATACTGGGGTGGGGAGAATCCATGGCCATTTTTGCAATTGCCCTCAGAGACAAGTGCTTCTCCCAAGGCTGTCTGCACCCCATGACCCAAGGGCTCATCAGAAAGTAAATCCCCTCCATGAATGTCAGGAAAGCCTTCCATAACTTTGCCAGTCTTCCCACAAATCAGTGCCACAAGGGTGCCATGATCTCCAGCCTAGAAGCCTGCGAGCAGGAGACAGAGACAAAAGAACAAATGCTTAAATTATCTGATGAATGTCAGATACATTAAACTAATTTATGTAATAATGTAAGCACAGTGATGGGAAGGTAATATGAGAGACATAAATTATACATTATTATTGTCAGTTCTAGCACTTATCTTAGTAGCGTGTCAAAATACATCCTGATACGTTAGCATTTATAGAAATGAACGAGTGCTTGTGCTCGGGGATCTGGCAGTGAGAAGCTGGGTGTCATTTGCGTGTATGCACCCAGCCATCATTGTCTTTCCCTGGAATGATAAGGTGGTGAGCAGAGGGTGCCCAGGGTTCTTAGCTCCCCGAGAGAGCCGTGGGCTCAGATCCTCCCCGGCATGTGTTCCAGGGTAAGGTCAGAGTGGGAAGCTATGAGAGAGCATGGTCTTGGGGTGAGACTGACAACTTCCCAGCTCTTCGATCCAAGTCATTTCACCTCCCTAAACCAAAGTTTCCACATCTGTGAAATGGGAATGATGACTCGATCTTCAAAAGCTTGCCATAAGGATAAAATGAGATTACTTTGTTTTCCTTCTCACTGAGGCACCCCTTGGGTAGTGGCTGTCAGATGTATCTGAAGCAATTTCAACATTGGGAGTCTGGGGGGGAACCACCCTGCTCATCTGAAGCCGGTTAATAACTGTCAGACCGTGGTTCTGTCTATGTTCGTTCTATCCGCAAGACACTGTCCCATGTCCCTCGTTCCCTGCTGTATTATGGCCGAACTATAATCCTCATGCCTGGAGTATAACGCCAGAGCGTAACACTACTAGCAACCTCCTAGGGCTGGCAAGTCCTTCCGGGAACTGTGGGTTAATCTTGGACACAACCAGGGCCTGGTCTCTAAGGCTGATAAGACTCAAGGTCCGAGAGACTCAGAAGCGTCCAGACATTAAAGGAACCGGTAAACAGGACAACTCCTACTGGGAAACACGGCCCCGAGGAGGGGGATCCAACATACAGGGTCGGGTGGGTGGGCAACCGTCTTCAGGAGGGATGACCCAAGGATGATAGCCCATCCCAAGGGAGTCAAGGGTGGGCCCCAGCTAAGTCGAAGTCGAGCTCTGAGCATAGACACCCCCAGGGGAAGAGACCTGAGAGGAGGAACAGACAGAAGCTTAGTAGAAGCCCCAGGAGCAGCACCATGTACAGCCCCCCAGAAGCTTATCACGTCTAGCAAGTAGAGGTGACCCAAAGCTGTTGCAGCCCTGCCTGTCCAGTGTACCCTCCGGTCTGGATGTGGAGGCAGGCTCAGTCAACACGGGGGACACAAGAGCACTGAGCCCAGAAGAGGGAAGTTGGAGAAGCAGAATCTAGAGGTGGGGGAGCAGCGATGGCCCTGAGGCTGGAGTCTAACCCCTGAAATCGATCTCCTTTCCCTGCTCCTTCCTTAAGAGCCCCACTGCCTGGGCCTATTATTCATCCTATGGTTCAAACCCAGGCAAATCCAGGTTCCCGTCTCTGCTTCTCCATTCTGAACAACAGCTAAAAGGCCTGGCTACTTAGTCCATTCCCCTTCTGGATCAGCTGCCTCCCCAGGGCTGGGACTATGGCAAGGCCAGCAGGGAGCCTGGAGCACAACATGTAAGGAGGTGCTCACTCTCAGGAGTGTGCGGGTATAGGCCCAGCACCCCCTTCCTCAATGTTGCACTCTGCTCTCTTCCCTTGCCTCCCCACAGTCCTGGCCCTGACCCTCCACCCACCCCCCGCCCCCAGGCCTGTGTGAGGAGTTCTGGGGGGCAATCTTTGGGGCCACAGCATGCTCTGTCCTAACAGGCCACACTGGGAAGAGGAGGGCCACTCAGATCCTTACCTGGACAGGAATACCTTCTCTTGGTCCCTTACGGTCCCTAGGGTGCTAAGCAGAGACATTTATGCATAAATGCAGCCCTGCTCCCTCCCCCACCCCCGTGCAGGCGGCCTCCACGGCAACCCCAACACAGCCAATGGATTCACGGCCAACCTCCCTCCAATGGATTCACAGCCAACCTCCCTAACTTGATGTTGAAGGTCATTGTCTGTCCTAGCTTCTAGCACACTCTGGTGTGACCATTTACGGTGTGACTGGACTGGATGGTGAGCATCTCCAGGGCAAACACTGCCTCCCTTCCCAGTGTCGGGCGCATAGGTACCCGATGAGTTACACGTGCTGGTTGTACTGGAGAAATCGCCATGGACCAGGGCCGTGCTTTCATGGAGCTTATGCACTGTTTTACATAGAATGCTCTTATTGATAGAAGAGAGACTTCCTTTCGTTGGATGTATTCTGCCTGGTGCAGCCAGACCAACACGTGACTTCCAACTACCACACGTGTCAGCAAACCACACGCCCAGGCCAAGGACGGCCCCCGTCTCCTGTTCTTGTAAATAAAGTTTTATTGGAACACAGCAACTCCTGCTTGTTTACCTATTGTCTATGGCCGTTTTCATACTACAATGGGAGAGTTGAGCATTGTGACATAGACTGTATGTCCTTCATAGAAAAAGTCTGCCGACCTCTGAATTAGAGAATCGTGCAATATAATGCATGGTCAGTTGCAGATGGCCATGTGAACAGACCCTAAATGCTATGGCGAACGCTCACTCCATGTCGTTCCCTTCCTCTGCAGTAGGGGTAGTGCTTTCTCCCACTCAGTCCTCCTAGGCACCGTGTTGGTAAATGATCACAGATCCCTCACTTCCTGAGGGGGCAAGAAGGTGGAGGGGCCGATAAAGCAGGCTTTAGCCGGTAGGGAGGCCAATCCTCTTTTCATCTGATCTACAACCCCCCTGACACCCAACCAGCAATATCATTTTCCCCCTCTCCCTGCAAAGCCAAGCAACTTTGCCCACCCATTTGCCATTCGACAAAGTCTTTTAAACAGATGACTTTTAATAAGTTAATCCATTCATTGTCTGGAGCTCTGAAAACTGACATAAAAGCACAATGACGCCTAATTAAACTTGTTCTGTGAAAACTAATTTGTCAAACCCAGAAGCACAGTTCATAGATAAATGCTAATATTTGAAAGTCAAATTAAAGTTGAAAAGGTTTGTAATAACAGTTAATTAACTCTTGTTTTGTTTTCCTTCACTGCAAACTGAAACCAAGTGCATTGCGGGCGCCTCTTTAACATTTTGGACCACAAAGATAAAATTCAAAGCTTTGAGATACGCCTTTGATGTTGGTATTCTCTGCAGATTCGATATTATTTTAAGTCTCTTTGTTTAAAAATTCATTTTTATTATCCCTGCATGAAATGCATGGCAATTCCCCAAATAACGAGCCATCAGTGCAATTAACATCGTCGATCGACACCAGCGTCCTGATAATTAATACAGACGCGCTGCCTCCCCAGCGAGAGCTGTGAGGGCTTGATTTTTCAGAGCAACTGTTCATTTACAGACTCAGCTTCAACCTAATGAAAATGGATTGTGAAACTTTAATGAACAAGACTTTGCTGTCATAATAATAAAGACTTTGAAACAACGCGGAGGCCTCCATAGCAAGCGTCTGGTGCTGTGCTTGTTGCTACGGTACCATCAAACCAATTAAGCCGTATGATGAATATTTACACCGAGGGTTTTTTCAGCTCTATGACATAAGATAAACTCGTAAAAGTGAGCATTAATTCTGCATCAACAGTTTCTGACATTACATCGCGGCAAAGACGCAGCCGCCCAGCCAGAAGGCTGTGTCTGCCCACCTCTGTTTTGTCTTAATAAATGTCAACAAAGGATTAGAACGTTCTGAAAATCCAATTTGCATGCACAGGTTGTGAGTACAAGTGCAAAGAAAATATCTTCCTCGAGGAGGCTGGATGCGTGTGTATGCGTGTTGCTTGTGGGTGCGGTGGTACCCAGGTGGGCCTGTTCTGTTTGCATCTCTGTGCCTGGGGGAGTGTGTCTGCCTTATGCACGTGGATCTGGGGTGAGGGGAGAGGAGGCGGAACAGCGCAGAAACTCATTTCTCTGTGCATATATCGTATTTGTGCACACATTTATACCACTGAGAATGTACGTGGGGGCCTGACTGGGTGGGTCTGTGAGGGTCGGCGGGCCTATCCCGGTACCCACGCGATGCTTTTATTGGCATCTGTTACACGAGACAATGTGAAGTTACAAGGGTCATAAAATCTCTAAAAGCATCTCTACTCAGGGAACTGTGGTCTGGTGGGAGACTCTCTATACATCAATTAATACCCGATCACAGTAAAGCGTGCTAAGTGCTAAGACGCGAAAAGGAAAGAGTATTTGGGGTGTGCAGAGCAGAGGCATAGAATAAATTAAGGGAAATTAGGAAAGACTTTTCAGGAGACGTGGAACTTAGACTGGGCTTGAAGAGAAGGAGGGTTAGCCAGGCAAAGAAAGGGAGACAGGGGAAGAAGCTGCATCTGGGAGCTTCTGTGTGCAAGAATGTACCGTAGCCCACGGCAGCGGGATTCTGTTTGGGGTCACGTGCATGTGCGTGTGTGTGTGTGTGTGTGTGTGTGTGTGTGTGTGTGTGTGTGTGTTTGGAGAAACACATGCACGTGTGGACTTCTGTATGTCCCGGTCTCAGTGTCTGAGAATCACAGCACTCCGTGGCAGGAAATATCTCAAAAGCAGACACCACCCCCTGGCTTGTAAATGAGGCCACCAGAGAGCAAAGGGCCATGACCTGGGAAGGCTCAGGGCAGCAACTCTGGGTTTAAAGAACTGTTACCCCCACGTCTGCTCTGACCCACGTTTGCAAGTCAAGCTTTCACATACCCGTGATTGCCTGGGGTTCGGATTTACAGACGCACAGAACTTCCCAGAGGCTCATGGAAGATGGATTCACCCTCTGATTTTGAGCACAGGCTCACTAACTTAAAAGCCTTCAGAAGAAGAGCGTTCAGAAGCGTTCAGGTCAGGGATTTCCAAACAACCTTACCCTCGAAGTAAGAGTATCAGCCATAGATAAGTCAATCAAAGGACCGTAGCTTCGGAATCTCGCTATATTTCGGCCATACACAATTGTGCACATGTGCATGGCCACAGAAACCCGGCTCCTGACGCTGGGTGTGGTTAAAATAAAAAGTCAAGAAGTTAGCAGTGCGGCACAGCTGCCCCTGTGCCTCTCGGACAAGCTGCATCAGAGCGGTGGAAGATTCCACAGTTTGTCTTCCAGGTGGACAATAGGTCTTAACTTAACACTATGTGTGTTCAGAGCGCATCCAGGTACAAGGGAGAAAGCAATCCAGATGAAAAACGGCCAAAAGAGCTGTCACAAACCCATGTCCTTTATCCACGGGGAACCCTCTGGCGTTCGGAGACTCATTTTACTCACAAAATTCTTGGATGTTCTTGTCCCAAGCTACAGAAGAGGAGAGGCAGTCCGTGACAACTGTAGAGAAAGCTACTATTCACAGACGCATCAACAGGAACGACGAGGTAGAAGTGTGTTCTGGGTCCATTCATCATGGAGGCAAATAGTCCTACCCATCCTCCCAAGGGCATGTCTGAGCACTGGTCGTGTGATGACCCCAGTCCCTACGAAAAGTTAAATCATACTGTTTCCTCTGGTGAAGAAAGATACAAAGATCTGTAGTTAAATAATTCTTCTAAAGATTTGAATATTTAAAGGGTTAGTCCTTGGCTATCCAGAAAGTTCAGCTACCCAGGTTCAGATTCACTAGCCTATACACTAGCCAGCTAGGCATTGGGCTAGATATTTCCACCAGCTGATCTCATAGAGTCCTTACCAAAATCCTAAGAAGCAGACTTTACTGTCTGCAGTTTAGAGATGAGGAAACTGAAGCAGAGAGAAGTTGCGTTATAAAGGGCAGGGACTCTTCTTTTGGGTCTCCCTCTTTCTACTTCCAAGTGCTTCTTATGGAATAACAAATTGCCCTAGGGTTCCAGAGACGAGAGACCTCTTGTCTTCCAACAGACACTTACAACGTCCCCACACATCCAAGGATGTGGAAGGCCCTCTTCCCTTCGCAGCACCCAAATCCTCTGTCGGCGTCATAGCCCCAGCTTGGCCTCCCTTTGAGAAGAAGCAGAAATCGGGACTTCTTGGAGAAAGAGAGTTTACTTGGAACGATGCGTCAGAGAATGCAGCCTCCCTTGACTTGGGGAGCTTGGGGAAAGGAGAGCTTTCCCCCTGTGTTTTCTCATTCAGTCCACACCACCTCCTTGTCAAAGTGTGCGCCCACCGTGTGCTTATTACAGAACTCACCTACGCTGTGCCGGTCTCCACGCAAGCGTCAGGTCTGCCGTTCATGTTGCGGCAAGTGGATAACAGAACCCTGAGAAATCTGAGATGCAGAGAGGTTTCGAAAGTTGCCCAAAGTTATAAAACCTGAGTGGTAGTGTTGGGATTTGAATGTAGGATGTCTGACTCAAAGTCCAGTGTTCTTTCCCTTATGTTATACTCCCTCTGAGAATAAGTCCCTGGGCCCAAAGGGGTTAATACATCCGCGAAGGTCCTTCCAGCTTGGAGTTCATGATACAGAAAAAAGGGTTGATTGTCTTTTATCAGGGCTACGTGGGCGATCCAGCTCCCTGAGACTGGAGTCTCCTGAGTCTTCCAGAGTGTGGGAGAAGACCTAGTTCCAAGCCTCCTGAAGACAAAACGGCCTCATCATCCAGGCTGGAGACTTAGGACAGAGACTCCCAGGGGTCTATAGACCTCAAGCCTCTTCTTGTCCAACCTCTTTGCAACTTCCCAGGGGCCTGTTTTTAAAACTATCAGTGTTTGGGTGCCTGGCTGGCTCAGTCAGTGGAGCGTGCAGCCCTTGATCTCAGGGTTGTGGGTTTGAGCCCCATGTTGGGTGTAGAGATTATTTAAAATAAAATCTTAAAACAAACAAACAAACAAAAACTATCAGTGTCTGCAGTTTATTTCAATGAGGCTCATTCTATCTTTATAGAGAGTTATTATTCTACAGAATTAAACTAGAGCTAAAATCTGTCTCTAGAGTTTTCATGCACTTACCCAACGCTGAGTCCTTCCTCCATGGGACCCCTTTTCTATTCAGACAGTGAAAGCAGTAAGGACATGTGCCCCTTTCCAGGATGCATACCCGGGGTCTACTGGTACCCATGCTCCTCACTGAGCTTCCGTGGGTCTCAGACTTGCAGACCACCAGACAGTCAGACTGGCTCTGAGCTCTTGGGTGATCTGAGTGGCCCCCTCTGCAGCCAGACTGGGGGGGGGGGGAGTGGTGTGTGCTCTGGTCAGGCTCCAGCCTCTATTGACTCTGCTTATCAAACCCTCCAAGAAAATCCCATCCACAAGGCCTTCTCTCCATCCTCCGCATTGGGGTCCAGGACCCTTGGGAATCATCACCCCTAGGACCTAAATGTATGTTGAGTGCTTAGCACAGTACTTGGGGAGGAGTGCCCACTGAGTATATGGTACTATTATTACTATTTTCATTGTTACCTGGCAATGGTATCCCAGGGTAATTAGCAGGGGCAGAACTAAGGCGCCCAAAAGACCCTACGACGCCTTTAATGAACGTAAATTGTGCTGATAAGGAAGTCTGGGTTCTAATTACAGTCCCACCGCTAAAGAGGAGGAGGAGGTGGAGCAAGAGAAAGATTTTGATAATCAGGACCACACGAGCAAGCACCATTTCCATATGCTTGTAACCAGCAGGCACATTGAATTGAATGCTTGCAACAACCCTGTGAGGGTTTATTTACCCCCACTTTACAGACGAGGAAACTGAGGTTTTGAGAGGTTACATACCTTGCCAAGGTGCCATAACTGGTAAGCAATGGGCTTGGCCTCTCGGCAGTCCAAGAGTCCTCAAGCCCCTGCTACTAACCACTCTGTGTTACTTCCTCTCCCGAACTTGCTGTGTGAGCTTGGGCAAGGCACTACCCCTCCCTGGGCCTCAATTCCCCATGGCCCTGGGTTTTCATAGCTCCAGTAAGCCAAAGAAGTGACTTGAGAAAGGCAGTGGAGGTTCCTGGGGAACCCGAATCTCCCCCCCCCCCCCGGGGGGTGCCAAGCTCCACCTTCCTGCATATGAATTCCCTCCCGGCTGCCAGGGTGGCTCTCAGGCTCCTCTGAACATGCAAATCAGAATTAATTATTCAAGACTGGGTCTACTTTGCATACCGATTCCATTTTCTTCTGTGTGGGAAGGTTCTCACCCCTTTTAACAGTTTAGAATAATGTGCATCAGACCTCAAAAATGAAAACAAAAGTTTAAAAAAAACAAACCTGGAGGAAGAAGGGATACATTGGTTTCTTCTGCTGGTTGTTCTCCCAGCCAGGGCTAGGCTGGGCTGGGCCGGCTGGAAGCCGGAAGGGCAGGGGTCTGCAGGCTGGGATGCTCTCTGTGGATAACGGTAGACAAAGGGTTGGTGAATCTCGGGGTCATGTATATCTTTGAGAATCTGATGGAGACTATGGAGTCTCTCTTCCACACACACACACACACACACACACACACACACACACACACACAAAGCAAATCTACAAAATCTGGCATACAACCATCGAGTGTTCCCTGGGAATGCTCAAGCCCTGAACCCCCGGTTAGGAAGAGGGCAATGGCTCGAATCAGAATGATAATGGAGATGAAGGCCCATGGGGTTCCTGGGCCGGCAGCTGTGTCAGTGAGAGTTAAGGAAGATGCCAGAGACAGTGGCCCCCACCTCGTTCAACACAGTTCACCTGACATGCTTAAAGACCCCCATGTCTTTCGCTGAGACCAAGGTGAACGAGGCCCGTGGTCAGGCCCCAAAGCCTTGACTGGCTCACGTGAGAATACGTACTTAAAGGAAGGTTTCTTCCACACGTTTCTGCAGAAGATGTAAAAATAGTATTTATAAATTATACTTTTCTATGATCATAACTATAAAAATCACCACGCAGAAACAAAGGTGAGGAGAAAATGAGGGAAATCGTCATGGAAGTTATTGTTGAGTATAACAATAGGTAATAGTTTTCTTTTTGCAGACTTTCTATATTTTTCCCATTTTTCCTATAATGAAGTTTCACCTTATGAGGGAAAAACACATCAAGTTTACACTAAAAATTACAAAGGAAGACCCATGGGTGGCCCGTGATTAGTCTCTGCCAACAAGGACAAATGGACGGTATCACGATATTAATAAATAAGAGAGGAGAGTCGGATTCACATGCAGGAGAGGCTGTGGTGATCTGAATGCGGGCCAAGGAAAGCAAGCCAAGCAGAGGAGAAACAGAAAGAGGAACTTAAAGCTCAGGGAGAAGAGGAGAGCAGAGCCCACGCTGCCACTCCTCCCCTGAAAAAGAGAGGGAGAAGGAAATCCCACCCTGGCTCCGGAGTGCTGTGACACAGCTTTCATCTTTCTACTCAATCCTCTTTTTGCCCAGGCTGGCTTGGGCGAGCGTGGCCTCACGTAACCAAATAGTCCGTAAGACAGCACGAAGCCTAACAGAACAAGTGTGTCTACTCTACGATTGAGTGTCTGTGACATCTGAGTGAGTGCGGGTGACATCTGAGAAATTATGTGTAACATCTGCATGGGTGTGTTTGTGTAACAGGCTGAGTGTGTGTAACAGCCAAGCGTTTGTGACATCTTGAGAGTGTGTGTGTGTGAGATCAAAGCAAGCGTATGTAGCACCGGAGTAAGTATGCAGAGTTAGCTGGAGTCAATAAATGTTTAAATCTGTGACCTGTCAGTTGCAATTTCTATCAATTTCCCCTCCACAATCTGGGCTTATACTCAGCCCGAGGGTCTCATCTTTGCAAATCTCACCTGGGGCCAGGACAGACTTTCTCTGGATGCTTTTCTGCTCAGGTCCACGGGCCTGCGGAGAGAAGGGCAGCCAGTCACGTTCACCCCCTCCCTGCTCTTCAGGCAATGTCAGCTGATTCTCTGCAACCCCTTTGGACAACTGAAGCCCAGGGCCAAGGGACAGGTCCCCCTTGATCTTAGCAAAAGGGCAGGATCTCATCTGATGCTCAAAACAAACTTTGGGTGTCATCAGGGCAGAGATAACGATTCCCATGTCACAGGTAAGTAAAACCAAGGTCCACAGTGATGAAAACACTTGTCCAAGTCACATGGCGTGGGAGCAGTCAGGATTTGAGCTCAGTTCTCTTGACTCTAGAGCCTGTGTCCTTCCCAGAATGTCATACCCCTCCCAGCTGGACTCTGCAGATGTCCTAACCGTTTTTTCTCAGCCCTGTTCACCTCCCGTCTCCCATCAAGACCCCGGTGGGTATCCATTGCAACACAGAGCCTGTGGTCCCAGGAGTGACTTCAGATCCCACTTGCCAGTGGCCTTGAGCCCACTGGGGTGGGGACTGACAAAGGAAGAAAGGACACTGAGCCGAAAAATGTACAAACCTACACCTGAGCGGTGCCAGGAGGGCAGATTCCTTCTGCTGGTTTCGCGGGACTGATCACATTTGGAGAACTGATGACGCAGAATGGCTACACCACGAAGCCCCGCGAGAAGCGTCTCACCAAGGCTGAAAGCAGCATCCAGAAAGCCCAGGAGATTCGGGCTGGTTGGAAACTTCCTGCATGTTTTTAAAGCTCTACTGGGTAAGACTCTAAAGGCATCCAAAGGGTGCTAGGAAGGCATCTCACCTGGCCAAGGCCTAGAAGAAGAGTATTGTTTCACGAGGGGCTGAGGCTACCGGGGTATGTGGTACTGGGGGACCGACCTTGTTTCGTGCCGCCTCCTTCCCTGTTGGTCCAATGAGACCTGCCCAGCCCATGGGGCTATCTGCAGTGACCAGTGGAATTGTGTGGTTAACTCCTATTCCGTTCCTCAAACTATGTCTGCCTTTCCAGGAACTGAATTCCTTCAACTGAGCTTGAAATTCCAATGGGATGTGCCATCCGGGGGGAAACCTCTGGTTCCAATCCCATCCCCCCCTAGGGATCAGGCAGAAAAAACAGTATCTTTCCTTGACACCTCACTGTGAATAAATCCATCAGAGCCTTTCTTGAAAGCAGGATTTTATGGGAAGCACGTGGGGAGCATAGCGGGGACCTGGCTAAGGGGCAGGAGAGGTGGACAACGTGCAAATACAATGACAGCAAGTTGCAAGTCCAGCAAACTGTACCATCACCGCAATGTGCAGAAGGCCTACCCACTCACACTCCAAGTGGAGGTCCTTGTGTCTGAGCACCGATGAAATGATTTCCGCGTGTTGCATGCAGTTGGGACCACTTCATATCCATGAACTCTCTTAATCTCTTTTCCCTGCAGTTCGCGGGCTCACGAGTTTGTACCAATAAAGTAATTCATGGGCTGAAAGATTAACAAAATGGCTAAGACAGACAGGCGTGATAGTGACTCATTAAAAAGGAAGAGAATGGCCCAGGGGTGTCCCTGACACTAGTTTTGAGAACATTTTTCTGCCCATATTCTCCATAAACTATTTTCAGTGGATCAATTTTTATCCTGGCCATCTTTTCCCTACTTGGCTAGGAAACCATCACATGAAAAATGGTAGATTTCTATTAGAAATAGAAGGCGAAATCACAAGCACCACTATTAATGAGGTGATTTAAAAATATATATATTCAATCAAGAGTAATTGGGGCTGAGCATAGTAAGTCATGGAAAATTATAAGCTCTGCCCACTCTAGGGCATGACTGACTATTAAAATCTTTTTCACACCATTGCCTACAAAAAGCAGCTGGGCATCATGCCACCAGGGCGGTGGCAGCAGAATGGCCTCATTCCCTAAACAGCCTTGCAAAAAAGAGGACAATCGGTTGGATTGCTGAATCAAACTTAACCCTTTTTATGCCACGTCAAGTGGATTTTTGACAAAGAGCAGTCAAGAGTTAACGCTTCAAGAGCCAGCCAGGGAATGGCTTTTCATTTGAGAGACATTTGTTGAGCACATTTATTGAATGCCCACTATGCCCTTTGGCATCCCAGTAATCCCATTTCCTTTAATTGTCAAAACAAATATACGTACCCCGTTTTCTTCACCTTTGTTCATAAAGGCGGGAACTGGAGTTCGGAGAAGCCGGGGTGGTGCCCAAGATCCCAGAGGCAACCCGTTGCAGAGCTGTACTTGCATATTTTAATTCCGTTCCCAGAGTCCGTCTGGGTATCTTTTCTGTATTGGCCCATACAAACAACACAGTGAATTAGAGTCTTTCTAGGAAGGAACTATTTGCACAACAATCTTTGAACAATCACCACCCAGGACCATGAGTGGTAGAGATCCCAGAATCCCTGAGGTCCAAGTGGCCCTTGTCTTCCTGCCACTCCTTCCTTTTCTTCCACCCCCATCTTACAGATTAGGGCCCAGAAGGAGGCAGGGACTTGGCTGACTTAGATGTGGGATGTTCTTAGCATGGATCTTTTTTTTCTTACTAGTAAATCCATAAGATGAGGCTGCTTCATTGTGCTGTACTCCATAGTCAAAAAAAAAAAAAAAAGCAGAAGGAAAATAAAATTTCTATTTCAATGAAGAGTTGAATCATCTAGGATCTGTTTTGTCAAGGTTAGAGGCCATGCTGTATGATGGAAAGAACTCTAAACCAAGAATTTGTTAACAAGGATTCCAGCCTCAAGTTCACTATTACAGGTGCAACCATGGGACATTTATTTAACCTCTCTGAGTATCAATTTCTTCAACTTCAGGTGGAACTAATGATACTTACCTACTTCACAAGAGGGTTGTGAAGCTCAGTAATATAATGAGTATGAAAGTATCTGGAACATTTAGATGTGTCTTGTGCTTGTGAGTTGGCCCAATAGAATCCCAACCTCTGATACGTGTAATTGAAGCATTACCAGGACCATAAATGGAATAGCATGAAAAGAGCAAAGGCTTTGGGATCAGATTGGTGCTGGTTCAAATGTCGAATCTACCACATGTTAGTTGAATGCCCTTGAACAAATTAATTATGCCAGCAGTCTCAGTTTTGAAAAACGAAGCAATTGAAAAGAGCAATACTTTTCTCACTGAGCTGTAGAAAGGACTACAATGGTGTGCCAGTAAATGTTTACCAGTTTTCTGAATGAAAAAAGCCCTGGTTTATAGGGTTTGCTGGCTCCCGTGGTGTCAGTACTCTTACTGCAGCCACTTCAAGTTGCCAATATGGCGCCGCTAGACGCCAAATGTGCGCACTTGGCTCTCGCAAGCCAGCCGGAGCCAGTGCCAGCCCACCTCTCATATTAGACGAGTTAATGAATGTGAAGACTCAGGACAGCTTTCCCATGTACCAGGAAATCAACAAACGTGCATTGACCTTATCTTGCTTGGGTCCTGTCCTCCAAGTCCCAGAATCTGAGGCATACACCAAGGCAAGCTGCGGAGGGGAAATCTATAAGCAGTTTCACTCCTGGAGTAAAGGAAATGGAGGTGATAACTGGAGGGAAGGAGCATCCTGGGCTGAGATGAGAACCAGATACAGAGAAAGAGAACCTTCTCCAAGCCCCGGGTACACTGAAAGATTGGAATTCATACCTGGCCCAGCCTTGGTATAATCCAGATCCTCTTCATTTCACCATCGCCTAGGTAACTGGGGCAGTGTGGGATTGGTTGCCTGGCAACAATGCCCACCTCTCTGCTCCCACACACACCCACAGGCCCTCACCTCTGGTGACGTCCCCTCCCCACAGGCCACTGCCTGTCCCAGCAACACAACTCTTTTCTGCCACTCCCGGTCCCTGGCTGAGCCAAGGCCAGGCCCCACTTAACCAGAGTACATCAGCCCAGAAATCCAGAAATCCAGGAGTCAGCTTGTTCTCATAGCTAAAAAGCCCCAGAGACAAAGAACCCAGATCAAGAGCCAGGGGCCTTGGAGTCCAATCTCAGCTCCCAGAGGACCAGCTGCTGTGGGACCTTGGACAGGTTGCTTGACTTCTCTGAGTTTTTGTTTCTTCATCCCCCAAACGGAGATTTCCCTCCCATCCATACAATCGGGATTTTCTTTCATCTGCAAAATGAGGGATTATAACGCTTGCCAGGCCAATACACACAGTTACCCTCGGTCTGTGTGTGAAGAGGCTTCTGACACACATCAGGTGCAAGGGGGGATGGGGTGATTATCAGAGTGGCCGGCAAGGCTGGCGTCGCATCGACTTCCAGCCTCTCCAGAGTCCCCCAGCGCTAGGCCGAGGCCTGGGCACCAGGAAACCAGAGGACGAGTGAAGCCAAAGCTCTTCCGGGACAAAGCAGGTGACATGTTCTAATGGATTCTGAAGAGGGCTTGGGTTCCTGCCTTGGCCAGTGTAGGGCCGTTTGTGCAGGCCACCCGGAAACCTCTGCCCAATAGTTTCGTTGCTCCGAGAGGAAAATTGGCAGCCCTGGGAAGTGAGCCGCTCTCAGGTTGGACTTGATTAGGGACCAATTTGGGCCTGTTAGCCGAGCCTCCAGTATCATCTCGGCCAATTACTGGCCCAGCCTGGCCTGCAGCTGGCTGCTCCTTCCAAGCTGGACACTTTTATTTCCAGCAGCGTTCTCCCTGTGCCTCAGGCAAGAGACCAGGGTGACTGGAGCCCATTAAAAAGATGCAGAGAGAAATAACTCACTCAGTAAGGTAACGGCGTGGGTGGGGCTGGAGCTTTAATTAAAAAAAAAAAAAATCTCAATAAACAGTCTTGTGCCTTGCGTGTAATAAGTATGGGAATTTATAAACTCTCCCAGCTATGGGGCTCTGATGGCTATTAAACTGCACGTCTGGCAGAGGAATTTTGGCCTTATGGGCAAACTGTGTTCCTCATCTCTGCCAAGCCAAACAGGCTGGCAACAGGAGGGAGGCAGGGGGGGACCCGCTGAGACTGCCCCCCAACCTTTCAAGAGCTTCTGGGGTTGGGCTATCCCCCAACCAGTGCCGGCCCTCAGGAAAACCAGAATCTGCCAAAAAACTCTTCTTCCTGCCTCCTTTCCCTGCCTCCGCGGGCACCTGGCACTCATTCCTGCCTCCCTCCAGCGAAAGCATCGCTCTCAGGAACGCAAACAAGAAGGATCAAATCTCCAAATCACGTGTTAGTGCCCCCCCCCGGGGGCTGGTGTGGCCTCGTATGTTTCACAGCCCCCACTTTCCATCATGGCCTTCAAAGCCCCCACCCCATCGGCCCCTTTTTTACTTCGTTCCTTGCCAATCTCCGCTTCCCACTTTTCCTCCATGCGCTCTTCATACCGTCTCTTGCCTTTGGGGCTCTACTCCTGCTGTTCCTTCGGCCTCGAGGCCCCGTCCCTCCCCTTCTTGCCTGGCGTACAGCAGCCTTATGGCGTGGACCCTCCGGCCAACCTAGAGGGGACGTCCCAGCGCATCAGCTGGGTCACTTGGGGTAAGTTTAAGCTGCTAATACCCCAGACCCCTCAACTATCAAATGGAGATGATGACACGTGCATCACAGGGCTGAGGCGAGGGTTGAGTACGTGTGTGTGCCTGTGTGTGTGTGCGTGTGCGCACACACACTGTGTTTGGCACCCAGGACGCATCACGTAGCTATTTGTTGTTATAAGTCAGCAGACTACGACCTGCAGGCCGACTCCGTCTCCCTCTTTCCATAAACCAGCGTTGCCTGGAGCACAGCCTCGGCCACACCCGTCTGGTTACATATCGCCCAAGCTTGCTTCCTGCTACCGTGGGGGGCTGAGCGTCGTGACGGCCACCGTAGGGCCCTCAAGGCCCAAATGATATCCTATCTGCCTCTTGACGGAACAACTGTGTTGAGCCCTCCTTGAACAGCTCACGAAGACCCTGACTCTAACAGCCCCCCATCCCCAGGCCTCATTAGGCCCCATCTTCCTACCCAAACCTTTGCCTTTCATACACTTAGTACCACCGTGTTCTGCCGTGGTATCGGCTTCCACCGTTGGGCTGTGAGCCCTTCGAGGGAAGGAGCCATTTTTTCTTCATTTACTTTTCTCCCACAGGTCACGTGAACAAATTATGAATAACGGATGAATGAGGAAGGGACCGTGCCCTGAACCCCAGAGAGACTCGAGCACAAGCTCAGTAAGCTGAGCAATGCTGCCTCATCTGGGACGAAGCGGACCCCGCTCACTGAGTGGGGGCTGCTGGGACATTCACGAGGAAAAGCCTCAGCCTTGTCTGACTCTTGTCCGTGCTTCCCAAGACAGAGCCATTTCAGATCGAAGCAGCTTTCAAAACATGAAGCGATGAGGGAGAAGGAAGAACCATCTTGATATCCACACAGAAGTTTGCACTATTATTAGTTCTAAGGGTTTCAAACTCCCATTTCTCCTTCTTCACTGTCTTTAGCTAACCTTAGTGTAGTGCTCAGAGGCTGCTACCAAGTTATTCATGGGAGGTCTGAGGGAGTGGGTGGTGGTGAGGCAGGAACGGGGCTGGAGACCCAAGAAACACAACAGGAAAATAACATTGGGACGATGGTATTATAGCAATTCCCAAGTCATAGGAGGCTAGGAAAACAGAAAAATGGCCAAGTGTGAGGTGTTCTGGAACTTTCTTCTGCCTAGCCTTAAGTCAAGAAAAGGAGAATATCTTGAAGATAAAAATGGTAGGAGAGGAGATGCTATGATCTTGATGAACACATTCATACAAGCAGGAGCCACTAATTTATAGCCTTGAAAGAAATTATTCTTCTTTCCAGATATGGAAAATTCTCTATGTGTCATAGAGGGAAGGAGGGGATTTAGTGATGCGCAGGTGAACAAATACAGATAAAAAAGGAGCCTCAGTCCCTGCCTTCAGGGAGTCCATCATCTAATGAGAGGTTAAAACCAGTAGGACTGTAATCATCCTTATAAACCTGAGTGAAAACCCACCTGACAATGTGCACAACGAACCCCGGAGACTCAATCGGTTCCTATTACTGTGAAATCTCAGTTTAACCAAAGATTCCCAGCCAGTGACGCACTGACTGTAAGCAATATTTGAAACAATAAAACCTCCTGTAACAGGAAAAGAATTCAAAGAAGCCCTTGGGATCTTCGTAAAAAGGTTTGGCCTATATAAACGCTTGCTGCATAATTGAGTACCCGAGCACACCGGGCAAAAGAGTAGGTGAGATGAAACTTCGACAAAGCTACCAGGAGGACCAAGGGCAGCAGAAATCCCAGAACTGAAAGGCACCACGAACTTGACATTTTCCCAATTGTATTCCTTGGGACGTTTCTAGATATTTTATCTAGAAATTGTCACGTAGGTGTCTTTACGGTGGAAACTTTTGTGTTGTTTCTTATGGAGTATGACTCTCAGAAACGAATAGAAGATATGGCATTTCCTAAATATCTTATATGTAGGTGATCGGGAAACAGGATTTCTACAGAGTATCATCCAGCTCTCGCGTTCTGTGTGGATCACGATAAAGGTGCTGGTAATAATGTGAGTTCTTTGAGTGAAGGGTGACTCATCTCTTCTGGTATTGCCAGTGCTCACGAGATAACCTGGCACAGGGTGCTTGGAAAATGCTCGTGGCATGGAACTAACCCAGGTAAGATGCTGATATCCTGAGCGTAAGTCACAGATACATCATAGCCCCAGGCTCCCATCAACTTTCTGCAGCACAGAGAAAGCATGGAGAAGTTCAAAAAGCTTCTCCAGTCCCCAGATTCCAACTGAGCTCAATTTAGAACACAGTGTTTTCCCAAGAAACTTAAATAGCTTGTCCCATCAGCTTCCAATAAAGGCTATTTTTCCTTGAGAGATGATTGAATCAGATTCTTCTGAAATGGTCATGGCCTATGGACCCTCTTTTAGAACCCGAAGTAATCAACCAGCTCATGAGTCCCCCCAAGAAGCCATTACACATGGAAAATGTCATGTGTCAATTTCTTCTGAAGGTAGCAGGTTTTCTTGACTGCTAACACTTTAGTGAATATTTTAGCAGAAATACTTGGGGCAGATAGAAATAAGTTTATGATAATCTCATGAACAAAATCCTACAACATTCTTAAAGTGCCTGAAGATTACAGAAATTCTTTTATTGGCTATATTCATTTCCTCTTGAAACATCTCAACATATCAACTCAAAATAAATCATCAGAATTCTGTAGTTTCATTTAAATATGTTAATAATCATAGGTAAACAAACCCAAGGCTGAAATTGTCTACAAAGAATGGAGGGCAGCTTGTTGAAGGGTCACGCACACAATGTAGGATAATTACACACTAAAACACTTAACCTTGGGAACATGCATAAAATTTACAAAGATCAATTGCTCATAAAAAAAAAAAAAAGAAAAAAATTAACCAAATGAGAGAGTTATCTAGTAAATGGTTAGAAAACTTGATGGGAATTCCTTTGATATCACCATTTTGATTTGATTAGTTGTACTATTTTTATATCTTTAGTAAACAGAATTTGATTATACCACTGAGCTCCTTTTCTGCAGAACTATTACAAACCCATTAGTGGCTAAGAAGAAAGTGGAGAAGGATTCAAACACCTTTTTAAAATTATGACCTACTCTTCTCTCTCTTCTCCTTGCTTTTTAAGTGATATTAGTTTGTGAAGGCTGAAAGAGTTGGCAGGGTCAATTACTTCTGAGGACTCTCCTTGGCTTGTACAAGTCTCTCCTGTGTCTTCACGTGGTCTTCTCTCTGTATCTATGTGTGTCCAAATCTCCTCTTATAAGAACACCAGTCATATTGCATTAGGGCCTACCCTGGTGACTTCATTTGAATATGATTACTTCTTTAAAGACCCCACTCCAAATACAGTCACATTCAAAAGTACTAGAAGCTAGGACTTCAAAATAGGAATCTGGTGAGCAGAGGGGACACAAGTTAGCCCATAATATTAGTAGATATTAACCTTTCCTTTCTCCATTTTTTAAAGAAGAAAATATCAATGCCTTCAAAAATTTCCTCTTAAATATTCACGTTTACACTCAGAATCTGACACCCATATCAAATTACAAATATTTCTATTGATTTTTTAAAAATGCTGTAACTGGACATTTATACCTCTTAATCCCCTATTTCTATTGATTTGTATCTCCTAAATTTCTCTCTTATTTCTCTGCTTCAAGTCCTTTTCAGCCCTCACTTAGATTCTTGCACCAGCTTTTGCCCTGACTTCTAACCGATGTCCAGCTGCCAGAATGATCTTTCTACATAAAAATCTTATAGCCATTTCTCTACTTAGAGCCTTTCCTGGACATTTAAACATCCTACATTCTAAGAAACTGTAAATTACACTCTTATGGGTTTATCCAAAGGAAAGAATCAGAAAATTACACGAGATTTTTGTTACAGAAGAATTGTTTATGGTAGAGAAAATTGAAAATCACACAAATCCCCAATAATAGAAGACTGGTTAACTACAATCTAGCTATGCATCCATGCAGTAAAACACTGTATAGCCATAAGAAGGATGAGACCAAGGAATGTTTGTTGACAATGAAAAAATGCCTGTCCTATATTAAATCTTTTTTAAAGCTGAATAAGTAATGATAGATACAGTACAGTCTTATTTAAAATACAGATGGATGAAAGATAGAAAGATTGAGAGATAGATAAGTGGACCAACAAAATCCAGGAAACATACAGATCAAATTGTTACCAGTAGCTCTTGGGTAGTATTACAGGTGATTTTTTAAATTTATCAGTTATTATCTAATTCTTCAAAAATAAATATAGTTGCTCATGTAATAAAGAAATTAAAGTTTAAATAGAAAAACTCTGCTAATCCCCCCTTCCTTGCAGATATAAGTTCAAGCTTCTTACCCTGACATCCAAACATCTTGGCCCTGGAGCCAGACTACCTTTCCACCTGGGTGTCCTGTTACCCCACCTCACCACCCCCACCCCTCCCCATCATGCAGCCTATTCCCCCAGCATGTCATGCTGTCACCTACCTCTGACTTTTTATGTGTTTTTCTCACTACCACTGAACCATCTTTCTCCATACTTTTCAACAGGCAGACTCCTATCCATCCTTTAAAACCCATATCAAACATCACCTCTTCCACGAAGTTTTCTCTACCTGTCAGGACATAGCGGCTTCCTCTTGTGGATCTCCACAGCTCTTGGTTTATGCTTCCATCTCAGCATGTAACTCCTTTCATCTTGAATATTTGTTACGTTCCTTTCACTTTTCTGGGGCAACTCCAAAGGCTATATTAGGATCTTGGGAGCTAAAGAGCCCATGAGAAGCTGGCCCCCGCTGCTTGCTGTAGGGCGGAGTGCGAGGATTAAAGGAAGTCTCCAGGGTGTTATACGCAACTAATGAATCATCGAACTTTACATCAGAAACCAGGGATGTACTGTATGGTGACTAACATAATATAATAAAAAATAATAATAAATAAATAAAGGAAGTCTTCAGAACTCATCTAGTCTTCTTTCTGTAGAGCAAGCTTTTTCCAACCACCCTCAACCTGGCCTCAGACTAGACCGGGCCTCTCGTATATCATCCGGTTGTGCCCTCCCCTGCCAGCATCCCTCCGAAGACTTGTTTTCTCCCTTGGGGCAGGATCCATGCATGCCCGAGGTGTTCTCCATTACGGCCCCAAGACTCATCACTGTAGGCAGTCAGGTAACTCTTGACTAAACTGATCAGTGAGTGAAGTGCCCCGTCCAGGGCCTGGCCCCCAACAGCCTCCAGGTAATATGTTCTCTTCCTCTGGTATCATAAAATCTGAATATTCCACACTCTGTTCTGTACCTAACAAACCTCCACCCTCTACGGGAGACTCTGGAAGAAATCACATCACCTCTCTCTTTCAGAATGATCTAGAAATATTTCCACCAGAGACCATTCTTCTGAGGCTGGAGGAAGCTCTGCTCATGTCCCATAATGGACTGTGACATTTCTTTACACCTTTTCCAGGAAGGACCCCTTTCAGGACCATTAAGAAGAGCATGGACAAGAATATATGCAATGGGGGAAAAAAAATAGACCAGAAGGAAATATAATAAAGTGTGAGCACTGACTTTCTCAGGGTGGTAGGACAGGGTGAGATATCCTTCTCCATATTTTTCTGCAATTTTTACATTTTTCAATCATCAACATGCATTGTGTTCATAATAATAAAACAGTATTATTTTTAAAGAAAAAGTCCCGGTACGTCTGCCTTGACACACGAGTAAACCGCAAACTGCTTTTCCTCTGACATACACGGACATAATCCCACACCCTAGGAAAGTAAGTCCTTATTGGACAGCTGAGGGGGATGCAAAGGGACTGCAAATGACCTCCGCTCAATCTCCTTCCTAGACCATGGGTTACCCGCCTGACTGGGGACAGATCAGAATCTGGAAGCCTGGGCCAAATAAGCCGGAGATGGTCCCCCTGCCCAGGAAAGCTCCCTGAGACTCAGGATGAAGGTCACAGAGCTTCTGGAAGCAGGTTGTTTTGTTTTGTTTTGTTTCATTTTTGCCCCACTCAACCTCCCTCCCTTGCTTCAACCAATCTCATTGCTATAAACTTATTTCCATCCCTGGTTACTTCCATCTGTCGCAGCCGCCAGTGTCAACTATCTCTTCAAATATGGCTCCAGGGGCGCCTGGGGGCTCAGTCAGTTGAACGTCCGACTCTCATTTCAGCTCAGGTCGTGATCTGGGGGTCCTGGGATTGAGCCACCCGACAAGCTCCATGCTTATCGGGGAGCCTGCTTACGGACTCTCTCTCTCTCCCTCTCCCTCTGCACCCCCCTACCCTCCTCTCAGATACATAAATACATCTTTATAAAAAATAAAAATAAACGAAATATGCCTCCAGAGACAGTGGGGAGGCTAAGAGCAGTCTGGAACCAGACTGCCCGATTCAAATCCCAGCTCTGACACTGACTGTGTGACGTTGACCAGACTCTTGGCCGTCTCTGTGCCTCAGAGCAAAGGGTGGTAATAACAGTGCTGACCCCCGACGGTAGCCAGGAGGATCAATGGGGCTCATCCGCGGGAAGTCTTTGGCACACTCCCTGGCACACCGGGGGTGATGCCAGTACGAACTGCTGTGATTAAGACAGAGACTGTGCCGCTGTTCCCTTAGGTTCTCCTGTTTTGTTTTTGTGACGAGACAGGAGCTTAACGGCTAAAACCCCACACTGACTGATATTAAGGTTAAAGGCAAACCCCCTCAGGCCTTGGACTTTCCCCATTTTGGAATAACGCGATTGATTTTTGAGCCTAGAGGCAGCAAGATGAATTTGCATTTTTCCCAGAGAAATTCTAGAGAGAAGCTGAGAGACGGAGGGAGAGAAGGGCAGAGAAAGAACAGGGACCGAGAGACAGAGACAGAGAAACAGAACAGACTGAAACTGCTAGCCCGGCATCCCGAATGAGGGCCTCAGAAAAGCTGTTCATTTCCCAGCTGCGTTGTTGGGTTTGGGAGGTTTTTTTGTTTTTTGTTTTTTTCCTTTTGGCGCTGTCCTTTTTTTCATTTGTGTTCATACTTCCCCCTCTTGTGGCTCATCAGAAAATCGCAAGCGGTCCGTGCTGCCAGCGGAGTTCAGGACTGCTGAGCGACCAAGGCTGGCAGTTCGGGCCGAGGCAACCGGGGCAAACCCGGGGAGGGGAGGCCAGCCACACGTGTCACCTGCTCCTTCACCAAGCATCACGGGACAAAACACCCGCTCCTCTCTCACATCATTAAAGACCGAAGGGCTCCGGCAATGAACACCAGTTCCTGCTTTGGGGTGGGGGGCATGGGCTTCTGGGGGGACAGGCCAGTAGGAGAGAAAAAGCATACCAGCAAGTCCGAAGGAGAAGTGGACCCCTCACTGCTCATAGCGGCCTGTTCCACACCATCCCGCGCCTTTGCCACACTGTGCCCTACACCAAGTGTCTGTCCTTCTAGGGTAACTGGCCCCCCTTTCATGATACTTTTACCAACCTCTCCCCAGCCCCTTACCCCAGTGGAGGTGTTTTCTCTTCTCCCTCCCCACAGCATCTTATCTCGAAACCTAACGTGGTACTGGTCAGGTCTGCTTCTATTGCAGTCATGTGTGTCCTTGTCACACCCCCAGCAAAACAGTGAAAAGGAAAGGGAAGAGGCGGGTTTTATTAATCTCTAAAGAGCCAGCCTCCAGCCCAAGGCTCTGGCAAAGGAGGTGCTTAGGAAGCATTTGATGAATGTTCTTTGGTCACGCACTTGGACGTCTCTGTTCCATGATCAAGGGGCCAGGTGAGTCTGGGTCTGAGGGTACACTAGTCCCAGAGTGCATGCATTCCTTTCCAGGAGGACCGCCCAGACAAAGACAGTTACAGCTCTCGATGTCCCCCTCTCAAGTTCATAGCCCACCTGCAGTTAGAAAGTATTTAAATGATCTCTGCAACACATTCGTAAAGGACTCAGAAGAAAAGGATGGAAGGGAGGGAGTGAGGGAGGGCAGAGGGGAGGAGAAGAAGGAGGAAGAAGAAGAGAGGAAAACAAAGAAGAAGAGAAGGAGGGGGTGGAAGAAGTGGCGGTGGGGGAGGGAAGGAAAGGAAGGTGAAGACTGCAAATGTCACAGTTGGTGACTATGGAAAGCCATTGTAGCTCTCTTTCCACTTCTCTGTGGTTTCGAAATTTTTCAAAACAAAAAGTTGGAGAAAAGGCAAAAAAAAAGGTATTTTAAAATCATTGGCAAGTTTGAAAATAAAATAAATGGCAGAGTAAGAAATAAAATCAGGACACAAAGAATACTGTCAACCTAGGAGCCACGAACTGGCTTTAAGGGTCACACAGCTCAGGAAATTTAAGTACAGATGCTGCTCGTGCCTTTTCTAGGGCGGAAGTTTGTACCTTTCATCAGATTCTCAAGGGATTTGGAACATCCCCTGCACCTCAAAAATGTTAAGATAGTAACCTAAAGGGAACCAAGAGAGTCACTCTGACCAGACACCAGGAGAAGAGGTCGCGCTGGAGAATGACTGAAGTCATCAAATTTGAGAGACAAGAAATGCCTCCGAGATCATGTAGCCCAGCCCTCTACGTCCAGATGGGGAAACTAAGTCCAAAGAAAGGTCACTGAGTTTGACGCCAACAAATCTGACATGTTTCACTGGCTCCTAAATGACAACTGGGCTCACAATACTGTCCTTATGCCATGGGGACCTTCCCCCCACCCAGAAAAGCCATCCTGAAAAACATTAGCAGACAATGGCCATTTGTCGCCCGCCTAGACCAGGACGGGCATCTTTGTTCTGAGCCAGATGACTGCATTCTTACAGAGCTGACTGCAAAAGGAAGCTTTGTCGGGATCGTTGCGGGTGTCTCGGTGGCATCAGGGACACTCTCCGCCGTAGGGCAGAAGCGGACCACTAACGAAGATTGATGGATGGTTCGAGCCCTGGCAGGCCCAACACAATGCGGGGCCGGCCAAGCGGGGGGGAAAAATTAGTCTGCAAGATTAGGACGTATTAACACAAGTCAGACAACTGTCATGTCACAGCTCTTCGCCGTAATGCTGATTGGCAGGCAAGCATTTCTGATTCTGATGACCTCGGAGGCGAGGCGTCTGCAATCTGTCTCGCATGACATCCACCGGCTGGCAAATCCTCCCCTGCTGGCGAAGTCAGCCTTTCTGAGAAAACTGTGTCCCCTGGGTCTTGTTTGGCAAGCCCCCAGGGCCAGAGGTGCCCAGCAAGGTGGGAGAAGGCAGGGAGCACGTGTGGGCTGTCAGGGATCTCAGCTGAAGTGGAAGGTAGGCTTCCCGAGCTCAGAGCAACAAGCACTTCTGGGCCAGCCACAGGCCTGGAGCCTGGAGGCGGGAGGCAGGCTGACGCAGGAGGCACCAGGATCCCTGACTTAAGGAATGTTCCACTTCATGGGGGAGCCCAGGCCTCCCCCTGTGGCCAAGGTCCACAAGGATGCAAAACAGGCCAGAAGCAGCAGGGCCATGGCCCGGCCGGCCCCCTCCAGCTGATGCTAATGCAAGCCCAAGCCCGCTTACCTCTGCCCCACCCCCCTTCTCTGGAACCAACTGGAGGCCAGCAGCTCGGTGTCTCAGTTTTCATTACCATTCGAACCTGAAGGATTTGGAAATAGTCATGACTGACTTACACCCGTCCCGAGGGGCACTTTTTCTTTATTTGTCTGCATTGTTTGAAATGTTTAATGCGGGCCTTCAAAATGGACTTTATTAAATATTGAGTAAGCACAGAAGTAGCTTTGTAACAGTATGCATATTAGTCCCCAGAGGCTGGGCTAAAGGCAGCGAGCGGGTACTTTCAACAACGAACGTAGGTTTCTTAAGTCAACGAAATCCACGGTCCATCCAGACACCTCTCCAGGGTCAGTCTTGTAGGAGAATGAAACTCAGCAATCCAGGCTGCTTTCATTTCGTGGCTCCTCGATCGCAGCCTGAGGTCACGGAAGGCAAAGAGTAAGCTGGAGGTCACACACTGACTTCTTCACGCTTTGATCCAAAATCACACGCACGTGTGCGCGCATACACGCACGCACGCACGCGCGCGCACACACACACACGCACACAGACGGGCGGCCTGCTGCTCATTGGCTTGAACCTGTCACATGGCCTTGCCTAATTTCAAGGGGATTGGCTCTGGGACGGAACAGATGGGACGTCGGCCACAGCCTATGAGCGGAGAGCACACTTGTACTCACCGAAGAATTTAAGAGAAAGAGCGTTATCATTATAGGTGCCCTGCGTGCCCTTCTCACATGCCAGCCCCTTTCTTTCCACCTCAGAGGTAACAATCATCCTGAATTTTGTATTTATTATTTCCCTGTTCTTCTTTAGGCTTTTACCACGTATAATTGTATCCTTCAATAGCAATATTCAGTTGTGCATTTTTTTTTAATTTCATAGGAATGGATGCATGTATTTTGTGACTTGAATACTTCTACTCAACATTAGTTTACATTTTTTGCACCACTGGAGTTCATTCGTTTTTCGCTGTTTTATAGATTTCCACTGAAGGAATAAAGCCAATTCTTTCTCCATTCTACTGCTGTGCGGACACTCAGGTTGCCTTCAGAGTGGGATCTTAGAGACGGTGTTTCTCTGTACATCCTAGCACCTGTCTCCTGGGGGCTTGGGCAAAAATTTCTCTACATAAAGTTATCGAAGATGGGATGTCTGAGATGCCAGTAGAAATAATAAGCATAGAAATTGGCAATTACATGAATCTCCACAAACTTTAACTGTATAAGACAATATAATAATGTCTTATGGGTTAAAAAACAAACAAACAAGGAGGGGCACCTGGGTGGCTCAGTCTGTTGAACATCTGACTCTTGATCTCAGCTCAGGTCTTGATCTTGGGGTCATGAGTTCATGCCCGGTGTCGGGCTCCATGCTGGACATGGAACCTACTCGAAAAAAAAATAAGGATAAATGTACCAAAACAATAATGATTTTCTGGCAAGGATGTTTGAAGACAAAATTGTTGACATACTATCGTATCATTGTTTCACAAGCAGTGACTGATAGTTAATTGGGATATTTTATCACAAGCAATGCAGATTCAAATGAACGATCGAAACTAAAATAGCCTTGTAATGTTTGGGAGGATGATAAATATATGTTTAATTTTTTACTTTGATGTCTTAACTATGCATAATACATTTCTAAGGTAATCACTAAAAGAAGAGAAATCAGAAGAGGTAAAAGAAAACAAAAAAACAAAACACAAAAACAAAAACACCCACAGGGGAAAAATACTCAATTCAAAAAAAAGCAGGAAGAAAGAGAAAAAGAAAGGGTAAGACACACAGAAAGCATACAAAATAAGGTAGCAGAAATAGTTATAATAATAGAAATAAACTGGGTCTATTTATTTTTTTATAATAATTTTTTATTATGTTATGTTAGTCACCATACAGTACATCCTTAGTTTTTGATGTAGTGTTCCATGATGCATTATTTGCGTATAACACCCAGTGCTCCATGCAATACGTGCCCTCCTTAATACCCATCACTGGCCTATCCCATTCCCCCACCCCCCTCCCCTCTGAAGCCCTCAGTTTGTTTCCCAGAGTCCACAGTATCTCATGGTTCATTCCCCCTTCTATTTACCCCCCCTTCATTCTTCCCTTCCTTCTCCTACCGATCTTCCTATTTCTATGTTCCATAAATGAGTGAAACCATATGATAAACTGGGTCTATTTAAAGACAAATATTGTCACAGTGATTTTTGTTTAGTTTTGAGAGGGAGTATGCGAGCGGGGGCTTGAGGGAACGGCGAGAGGCAGAGGGAAAGGGATAGAATCTTAAGCAGACTCTGGGCTGAGCGCAGAGCCCAACACAGGCCTTGATCTCAAGATCCTGAGATCATGACCTCAGCCGAAATCAAGGGTTAGACACTTAACTGACGGAGCCATGCAGGTGCCCTTGTTACAGTGGTTTTTTTTTTTTTTTAATCAAATAGCCTCTTTTATGATGAAGTGCCTCCAACAGAAGCACAAGGTCCCCACACAAGGCTCTCTGGAACTGGGGGGTGATCCGCATGGGCTGTCTCCCCTCCGACTGTGGGTTCAAGGCTCGGGGGACAGAGTTTGTACTAACGCTATATTGAGTTCTTGAAATAAATTGCGACCTTTCCCTGTTTGTTCCTGGACTGAAATAGTTTCAGCACCATTGGAGTTACTTTTTCTTTAAATCTTAGCCCCATCTCAGCTCTCAAGCCACCTGCTTTGGATGTGATTTATAAAGTTTCCTCATAGATGTCGTAAAGAAAAACCAGGCCCCAAAGAATAAGGTGGATGTTTAAAGGAAGTTGGAGATAAGCAGATGGGCTGTTCAACATACTCTGGGTTATGAGAAGGGGAAGAGTCATGTATGGATCAAAGCCTTTCAGCCTGAGCACCTGCAGCAATGATTTGTCACCATCTGAGATGAAGACAACTGTGGGAGTGCAGGACAAAACCCTCCTGGGTGTGGAAAAGCAGCTAGGCCATCCGATATAAAGACTTTCAGCTCGTGAAAAGCGTTTGTATACAAGTCTTCGGTGAAGAATTTCAGAATATTGAAAAAGCCAGCACTCTGAAAATGCAGAAGGTCATCCCCCTTGAAGAAGATCTCAAGGTTAATTAATTATACAGAAGAACCACGATGATTTGCAAAATTGCATGCATACAGATAGTCATCAGTTTGGCCCTGGGGAAAATTTGAGGATAATCTGGCCCAAGATGCAGTATCAGAGAAGCCCTGGGAACTATGTAACGATGCTGCAATGGATCGATGCCCCTGGGAACCGGGCAACACAGTGGCCCTGACTTGACTGATCTAATTCTACTCGAAGAGTCAGGGAGGAAGAGGAGATCGAGCTGTTCAGGAGGTACCTGCAAATACAAAGCTTCCTTGGTGGAAATAGAACTGGCACGCGCTGGACCTTGTCCTGGAATCCGGTCTGGTGTTGGCTTAGGAAGCCAATCTGACCAGGAAGGTAGACAAGTTGTCCATAGTTGTCCATATTGACGACTTGTTTCTTTTATTCCTGGAAAACCACAAATCTCAGCTATGCGGGCAAAACTTTGCTTCCATGGAACTGAACAATGAAGACTTGAACAGAAGAGACAGAGAAGAAGATGTCATGCGGGACGCTCTTCAAAATCATCTTCTCTTCATGACAGGGTCTTTCTCACCATTGAGGAAATTTCCATGAGAGTCTTTGAGGAAAACGAAGCCAAATCCAAAAGGTACCAGGAAGTCCAGTCGGCTGTGGATGGAGAAAAGCAGCTCCGTATCACAGCCGAGGAAGGAAAAACAGACTCGGGAAATGGAGCAGCAGATGTCATTACACTGTGGGCGCCTAAAAAGGGTCAGGAGGCCTTGGCCATTTGATTACAGATTAGAAAAACCAGACGTGAGTGCCGCAGAGGCTCAGAACATGTAGAAAAAGCCAAAAGCCTCGTAACTGTGGCTTACTGAATATTTAATAGGCTGCTTTAATATATAATAGGCAAAGATTTAATCAGAATACCCATTCCAAAAGGATAACTGAGTATTCTAAACGTTTGAGCACCTGGAGGGGAAAAAGTATTGCTGTATTGATGTAATAATAAGTGCTAATGAAATATCTATACCTTTGAAGACAAAATCATTGACAGACTGAGTACAGTATCATTGTTTCACGGAGCAGTGACTGATAGTTAATTGGGATGTTTTATCACAAGGAATTCAGATTCAAATGAATGGAAAAATGTAAAAATTGCAGATTATCCTGTATTTCTCTATGAATAACAGATGTTACATTTTCTGTACCAATTTGAAGTTAGGAATGTAGGTATTTAGGGTAATTCTTATTTTCAAGTAGCATTTTTTCAAGGAACTAACACTGTAAGGAAAACTGCCTCTGTGCATAGGCTATTCACATAATCATATAAAATGTCAGCTTGCAGAACCACTGTTCAGAAGGATTAGATTGAGTTTACAGGACTGTCCTCAAATGCTGGGACTGAAATCTCAAATAGGCAGAGCCCGAGTATCAGGTAACCCGCTCAGTCTTGGCATGAATGACAAACAGCCTAGAGTTTAAAGTACCTAATTTCTTTGTGGCATTGTTTCTTCTGGATGCCTGAAAACACACTCCCTATAAGTTGATATCTCAAATCATTTGTTTTAAAATATTACATGATATTTTAGAGGCTACCATTTCTGCCATCTTGCTTTTCAGAGTCTTGAATCCAATTGTTTCCAACATGGGAAGAATTAACAATAACACTTCACTAATCAAGGATCCTATCTGAACACTCTGAATGCATTCCATGTCAACTGCATTTTTATTATGTACTGAAAGGTGACATAAAAGCAAAAATGGATTTTCCGAACACATCGAGTCCTTTGTAGCCAATGAATATCAAATGTCATTATTAATGGGGAGGGAATTTCGGCTTTTGGTCAAGAAGTAATAACAGAGACTAGACTTGATACCCACTTGAAGCAATTAAACATTTGAACAAAATATATAACCAGCTCTTTTCAGACATTGGACATCCATCAATGCAGGACAATAAATTCTCTGAGAGAGGAGAAACAAGAAAAGTGAGACCTTGGATTGTTCCCTCCTACTATCTAATAATAGTTTCCAGGCCACAGAGCAGGGACGTGGGACACAAGCAGAGCCTGGTAGTCTCCCTAAATTGAGAAGATGGAATTGGAGTGCAAGAGTGATAAAGTTCACAGGGCAGATTACCAGAGAGGAGAAAGAGAGAGAGACAGAGAGAGAGATCTGTAGATCGGCAGGTATCCCTTGAGCCTTTGGTCCCATTGTGACCAATGTGTACACGTGAGAAAATGACCACGGGCTGGGGGAAGAATCATTTAAAAGGATGAAACAATTGCTAATGCTCACACAACGCCAGGGATATGCTGCGTTCCCGCCATCTAGAATGGAAAAAACTGATAATGCAATCACAAGATATCAGATATCTCTGAGTACGGAGTCCTCAGAAGAGCATTGCCTCAGTAGGGGGAAGAATTTATCTTCAAACTGAAGGGCTACTCTTTCTCCCTAACAAAGATTATAAGCAAGCTTTGAAAGACCAAACTATTTCCAAATAACTCAGCTGTATCCTAGCACAAAGTTTAAGACTATTTATAGAAATGCAAAAATATCTAGTACCCCCCCCAATAAAATTCACAATGACTTGCATGAATTCAGCCAATAATAGCCAGGCATGCAAAGAAGGATGAAACTAGGGTCCATAATAAGAAAAATCAATCAATAGAAATGGATCTATCAGTGGCACAGATGATAGAATTAGTAGAGAAGCATATTACAATAGTTCCTAAAATTGTATTCCATATGTTCAAGACGCATGTTAGTTAAGCAGGAAGAGGAAAGATGGAGCGTGTTATAACACAGAAGATATTAAAAAGAAAAAAAAAAAAGACCCAAATTGAACATACAGAGATAAAAACTACCACGTCCAAGGTGAGAAATGGACTGGATGAAATTAACAGCAGGCTAGACATTGCAATAGAATATATTAGTGAATTTGAAGACACAGCAATAAAAACTATCCCCAGTGAAACAGAATTTTTTTTAACTAGAAAAAAATGAACAGACCATGAGTGAGCTGTGGGAAAATTTCAAGCAGCCTAATCAATATGCATGTAACTGAAGCCCTCGGAGGAAAAGAAAGGGAAGAGAACAGAAAATATATTTGAAGAAATGATGGCCAAAACTTTTCCAAAGTTGGTGAAAATAATAAAGAGATCCAAGAAGCTGAAAGAACCCAAATCATAATAATCATTTTAAAAACTGCACCATGGTGTGTTATAATCTAATGGCTTACAATTAATGATAAAGAGAAAATCTTAAAAAACAGCTAGAGATAAAAGACACATTATATAAAGAGAAACAAAGAGAAGGATGACAAACAATGCAAGCTAGAAGATGGTAGCAAAAATGGGGAAAAAACAAACAAAATTGGGAAAACCTGTCAAATAGGAATTAGGTAATTTGCAAGAAATACCTTGTCCGGATATGCGAAAGTTAAAAGAATTCAGTGTTCATAGATTGTTCCTACAAGATAACCTTAAAGGAAGTCTTTCAGGCAGAAGAAAAATGATACTAGATAGAAATCTGAATTTACATACCAAAAAACCCGGAAATTTCAGGAAATGGCATCTATTTCTACTTAATTAATTAACAAAGACTCTGAGGTAACATGAAGCCCATCATCTCTGATGGTCACCCCTCCCCCACTCTTGGACCCAATCATGAAATATTTCTTTTCTAAACTTGCTTTAAAAATTATACGAAGTGGTTGGGAGAGTGGGTTGGACGTTACAATTGGGACTTCTGGAATATATGTGGAAAGATAAACCTTTCTTCTGGAACCTTTGCCAGTTCATAATGAACAATGTTCAAACGGCCCAGTTGCTGTGTGTACTAGAACGTCCCATGGCTCACTAGTCTTGGCAACTGTAATAGAGTACTTTTGTATCAATAGGATGTGCATTCTGAGATAACTCATAATGGAACAGGGGATTTTATATAGATCTGCAATGGCAACCAAGGTGTATGGGGAAAATATTGGCCTTTCTTCTGCCCCCTAGTTCCACCCACTTTCGGAACATTCTACTTGCCCTTCTTAGCTTACTCCCTGTAAAATTCAGTGATCCATTCCTCACAGATGATGGACACATTCATCAAGAAGTCTCAATTTTATTAAATACATGTAACAATAAATGCTCTGAAAATTGTTCACAGACCCCTGTAAAGGCCGATGCAGTTTTAAAGGCATCTGAAAAAGTTTCTCTTCTAACGTGTGTCTCTGACATTCAAATCTTGAATCGTGTGCAAAGCGGCTCTTTGAATTCCCATCATGTCATCCATTCTTTGAATGTCATCCCTGACCAAAGATGGAACCCAAGTGTGACACATTCTCTAGACCTGTAATTCAAAATGTGGCTCAGGGACTGATGTGCAGAATGCAGGATGCCTCAACTGTTTCCTAAGGAACATCTGGAGTCTAGGAATCCCCAGCTGTCTTTGTCTATTTCAGTGCTTCCCTGATAACTGTTAGACACACTTCTTCTTTGGCACCCTCCCTGTGAATGACCACGGCATCTCTTCTCGAAGCTGGATCCGACTCTGAACTTTCCTTCTAAAGCCTATGTGCCCAAAATAGAGGCTGATAAGGGCTTCCATTTATTCCAGTGGGCCCTTTAAGAAATATGCCCCTTTTATCTAGGTGCATATTTTTTATTTATTATTTATGTAGTCTTATCTTGGCGTAGTCTCTTTAGTGAAGGAATAATCGTTACCCCTTTTTATGGTACTTACCCTACTGTATTCCAAAATTCCATATCATTGATGTAAAAACTGTGAAGTCTCATTCTTCTACTCTTTTTGGAAAAAAAAAGTCCTAAGACACTTTATGTGGATCTTCTCCTGGTCCAGTCTCCGATGGAGATAACCAAACTACCTTCTAAAACATCTTACTTTGATGTGAGCCCTGATGATACCTCTTTGATGAACAGTTGGTAAGGTGCTACTTTTGACCTTAGTTTCGTGTGATATGGAAAACCCGTCATGTTTCTCTCTTCTCTTCGTAGTAGAAGTGTGCCTGGAAATGCTTGTAGGCAGCCTTAAAAACATCAGACTGGGCCTTGCAGGATATCAGATGATGTTTCATTGAAGAACAGTGGTCTCGAGATCTCTTTTATCCCTTCTATGAGTATTGGGGTGTCTCATCCCTTCACTAACGATGTACAGATGTGCAGTGCTCTTTTTCTGTGACTCAAAGAGCCATTCCTTATATTTATCATGAGACTGTGGATTGGACTACACTTTTTCATAGACAAATCACTTTAGAACCTATACAACAAATGGCTCTGAACTCGGTCTCATTCTTGAAAGGTCTTTATTTTAAATATTATATTCCCTTCTCCAAAAATACAAATAATCCACCTCTAAGGATAAAACTGACTCCTGTGTAGTTTCTTAGCTTTTCTCTACATCTAAGAAGCATTTAAAACCTCATCCCTATATTCTGGTGGAACATTTCCTTGTTCCTGGAAATCATGTCAGAACTTGAGCGGATATCAAGTTTGTCTGTCTGTGGTCTCAGTCCTGAAGGACTTCGTTCCTGAGTATCTGCAGGAACTTCTAGCCTGAGAGAATCACAAGCCTCTTGGAAAATTTTACTTAGACAAAAGCTATGTACTTCTAAGTTTTAGATAAATTTTACTATGACGTCTGAAAAAATTGCTATTGCTATTTATTGCTAAAATATAAGGATACAGAAAGGTTAAAAGTTAAAGACAGAAAATTTAAAAATCCATATACCTGAAAAATACCACACTAAAGAAATAATAAGAGTTTTTTTAAATAAAATATGTGGGGCGCCTGGGTGGCTCAGCCAGTAGCCAGTTAAGCGTCTGCCTTCCGCTCAGGTCATGATTTCAGGGTCCTGGGATCAAGCCCTGCATTAGGGGGGTGGGGGGGAACCCTGCTCAGACCAGCCGGGAGCCTGCTTCTCCCTCTCCCTCTGCCTGCCCCTCCCCCTGCTCGTGCTTGCTCTCTCTCTCTCTCTCTGTCAAATAAATAAAATCCTTAAAAAAATAAAATATAAAATAAACGTAAAATTGAAAGAATATACAGTGTGTTCCCTGAACACACTAAATAAAAGTTACAGACTTCTGGCAAACTTGATAAATATAAAAAATAAAAGTTCAAAAATACTAGAAATGAAGAATGGGGTGTAATTCAGATTCAGTAGAATTTTAGAAGATAATAAGGAGATATTCTGAAATTTGTGTGCCAATAAAAGAGACATGAATGACAAAATCCTCCAAAAACTGACTGTGGAAAAAATTTACCAAAACTGACTATAGAAACAAACAAAGGTGAATGGTCCAATAACCCTTAAATAAATTGAATTGAAATTAAAAAAAAAATCTTCTCACAAAGAGTACTAAATGGTCTCTTTGATTAATTTTACTAATTATTCAAAATGTTCCTATCTTAAAAGTTGTTCTAGAAAGAAACTTGATGAGGGAACAGAAGGCAAGCTGAGGACAAAGCAGAAACTGACACCCCGCAACCCTGCCCCCCCACCATGGGATGTATGTGACATTCCTCAGGCACTCCTGGCTGCCTTCAAGGACAGAGAAATAGTTCACCTATAGACACCACAATCCTGCAAGACTTAAGTCTCCCTCAGTTTCCCAATGTCTTAGCAGTTTATAAGAACGAAGCATTTCTATCGATAACCTAGCTTCCGGAAGGGAATGTAGATACAATTAAATGTCTTTATAATCTGCAGGGTCCAGGAAGCCCCCAACCGTCTTAGTGTTAATGCCTTGCTAGAGGGAAAAGCAACCTTAACTTGACAATGGCAGGGCCTCTGGTATCCTGTGAGTCTTCTTTAACATATGAAAGTACTTTCTCAACCTCCCTGTTTCCTTACCTCTCCCAACCCCATAGTATATAATCAGTCGCCCCTCACAACCCCGGGGCAGCAGCTCTTTCTGCCCACAGGTCCTGTCCCTGTGCTTTAATAAACCACCAATTTTGCACCAAAGACGCCTCAAGAATTCTTTCTTGGTCGTCGGCTCTGGACTCCACCCCACTGAACCTCACCTGTATTCCGTAACCTCATCAAAACTTAGTAACTTCTATGAAGAGGGTAGCATAACTTTGATTTCTAAACCTAACGCAGAAAACACAAGAAAGAAATTGATCGATGGCGCAGGGACCCTGCAGAGGTCAGCCTGAAGGACATTCTTTATAGGAAGTCTGCATGAAGAGAACATTGTGGAGGCTTTAGGATGTATCCATTCCGCCCCCTCACACATCCCCATTGTCAGATATTTTAACGTAGCCTTAATTTCCTTACTTCACAAAACCTGTTATTTTATACAATGTTCCCTAAAATTTACCCACATACTTGTCACTTTCTTTCCTTTTCATTTCTTCATTCCCAGATATTCTTTCTAAGATTACATTCCTTCCACTTAAAACACATTCTTTAGATTTCCCTTTAGCGAAGTCTGTTTGATGACAAATTCTCTTGGTTATTTTTTATCTAAGAGTGCCAGTCTCCCTTTTTTCTTGAAAAAGCTTTCCAAACAAATAGTTATTTTCTCTCAATAAGTGGAAGGCAGAATAACACCCACTCCAAAGATGTCCACGCCCTAGCCCGGGGAGCTAGTGAGTAGGTTTCATTGTTATTGATCTTAAAAAAAAAAAAGAGTACCCTGGAGTGTCCAGGGAGTCCAATCTAACTTGCAAGATCCTTTACAAGCAGAGAAAGTCAGAGATACGCAGAAGGGGAAGAGAGATGTAGCAAAGAGGAAGACAGACAGGTTCATGCATGAGAAGCATTGGAAGCTCTGTTGCTGGCTCTGGCATCTAGGGACCCATGTTTAAGGAGCAGAGACAGGTCTCCAAGGTCTGAGGGCAGCCCCCCAGCGGGCAGCCAGCAAAGAAACAGATGCTCACTCCTGCATCTACAAGGAACTACATTATCCCAGCCCACCACCGTGCACCTAGAAATAGATTCTTCCCATGGCCTCCCTGTAAGAGGCCACCTGGCTGGCAGCTTGGTTTCAGTCTTATAAATCTCAGGGCAGAGAAATCAGCTGTCGGCCTGGACTTCTGACCCACACAACTGCAAGACAGTACATTTGTGTTATTTTAAGCTGCTAACTTTGGGGTAATTTGTTGTGACAGCAGTAGAAAACCAATACATTGATAATAGCATTCCACTGATGGCTTCATTTCGGCTGTTGAGAAACAAGCTGTTGTTCTCATGATGATTTTTTTAGAAGTCATCTTTTCCTCCCCACCCTCCCCCCAACTTGTAAGAACTTGTCTTTGTCTTTGAAATTCTGTAATTTTTATATGTCTACATGTGGATTTCTTTTTATTTGTCCTGCAGGGAAATCGATAGTTTCTGAGTGAGAAAGTGATGTTTTTCATCAGTGTTGGAAAATTTTGAGCTCTGATATTTTTCAAACGTAATCACTGCCCCATTCTTTCTTTCCTCCTCTTCTTGAATTCCAGTTTAACATATGTTGAACCTATCGACTCTGTTTCATTTTTCTTAACCTCTCCTCCACATTGTCCATCAAAGACTCTTTTTTTTTTTTTAAGATTTATTTATTTATTTGAGAGAAAGTTCACAGTGTCAGGGTGGGGGGAGAGGGCAAAGGTGGGAGGGACAGAGGGGGAGGGAGAGGAACCAGCAGACTCCATGCTGAACACAGAGCCTGATGTGGGGCTCGATCCCATGGCCCTGAGATCATGACCTGAGCAAAGACCCGGAGTCAGAGCTTTAACTGACTGAGCCACTCGGGCCCCATCGAAGACTTGTCTATGTACGCTTTTCTCAAATGTATCTTCCAGTTCATCAGTTCACTATTCAGCAGCTTTTAATGTGCTTTTTAAGTCATTCATTGATGGGCACCTGGCTGGCTCAGTCCGCGGAGCTTGTGACTCTTTATCCCAGGGTCGTGAGTTCAAGCCCCAGGTTGGGTGTGGAGCCTACTTAAAAAAAAAAAAAAATCATCTATTGAGTTCTCATTTCAGTTACTTTATTTTTAAAATTATTTTTAGAAGTTTTATTGTTTCTATTTTAAATCCATTTGGTTATTTATAATAGTCTTGCTCTTTTCAAATATTGTGAATCCTCTTTTTATTTCTCTAAAAACAATAAATATTCTTATTTAGAGTCTGCATTTGATGTTCAAATATCTATATTCAGTAGTGTAGGTCTGGTTCTTCTTGTTGTTGTTTTGGCCCTTTTCTCAAAGTGCCTTATTTCCTTTTATTTCACATGGGTTTTTTGACGGAGTTCATATATCTTAGAACTTTATCTGTGGAAATGCTCTGAGGCCTTTGAAATTGTTTTTTTCACAGAGAATTGTATTTTTATCTGATTAAAGAACAACATTAATCAAAATCCTTGACCTGGAGTTTTTGTTTGTTTGTTTGTTTGGGGTTTTTTGGAATCACCCAGATAATGTGAGTTCGGACTGCAAATTCGCGTAGCGCCATCTTGTGGCGCACATTTCCCTGACTGGTGCCCAGAACCAAGACCGTCGGTTTTCCTTCCAGCCCTCTGGGTTGAAGTTTGGACTTATTTCTAGCTCACCTTTATACTGAGGGTGCAATCCTTTAGAGCCCCAACGTTGTGCTGGCAGGCTTCTCTTTAGACTCTGCTTCAGGCACGTTCTGGACTTGGTTTTAATTCAGCAGAACCATGTGAAGCCCTGAAAACCAAATCTTCTTTTTATCTGGTTTAGCAAATGCCCTCCTGGTAAAAGCCTGCCTCTTGGCTTTCTCCTTTCACTGGTTGCTAGCTTCTTATTCTCTTGCCAGCTCTTTAGAGCCTTTAATAAGATGTTGTCTATAATTGATGCCCTGTTTTCAGTGAGGGCCGATCAGGGTACCCCGAATCTGGCACACTGCTAGAAACGGAAGTTCCAGGCACTCTTGTCCTTTTACAAGATTAAGTCTCCAAGGGGAGTGCCCACTACCACCTGCCTTTTCCGCGCTCTCTCGGGTCTCTTGTGGGCAATAGGACCTAGCAGGATGGGAGCCTCGTCCTATGCTCCGGAAATTAGGATAGGCTTCCTTGTCTGCTTCAAGCTGCTGGTCCTGCCCGTCCCCTCCACTGAGGCCCAGGCCCCCTGGCCCTCCTGTGCCTGCCATTCCTGTCCGGGCTGCTCTGCAGTTCAGAATCTTCCCCATCCCCCTGCTCTGCTGACCCAAATCAGTCCAGCCTGATCCCACCCCAGGCACACAAGTGGGTCAGACCGTAGCTGCGGACTGCACTTGGTCTATCATTGCCCGTTTCTTTTCTAGGAGCTCCTGCTAACTTCCCCATCTCTCCCAGTATTCCTTGGGACAAACAGTGCAGAGTTCTGTATCCTAACTTGTGCTGGAACCAAGTGTTGACCACAATAGATTCCAGAATGCAGCATGTGGTGAAAGAAGAAAGAAAGAAAGAAAGAAAGAAAGAAAGAAAGAAAGAAAGAAAGAAAGAAAGAAAGAAAGAAAGATGAACTTTTGAGACCAAACATATCAAAGTTCGCATCCCAGGTCTTACCCCCAGAAGTGAATTGCCACTCAAATTCTCTCAGTCTTCATTTCCATCTTTGTCAGATTATTCCAAGTACCAGAGATGATGTGTAAAGAGAATCGAATACAAAACAGGTGACTCATTAGGTACCAAACGGCTGGAAGAATACAAAGGTTTCTGTGGTGGGGACTGTGTCCCTCTGCACTTGGAAGACCGGGTTTTGAGCTATTGCACAAAGAATGAGCAGCCTGCTGTTAGACGTTGGCTCTGATAGAGGGAAGTGGAGCGGACTAGCAGAGGCTGAAAGGGAATGTGGACGAGCATGGTGTAAGAAGAGCTGACAACCACAAAACAAAACTTGAAACGCAGAATATGGCAGAAGGAGAGAACTTGGATCAGGACGCGTAAACAATGCCCCAGAAACAGATGGTAAATAGTGACGTTTCTTTTCTTTTTTTTTTTAAGATTCTATTTATTTATTTGACAGAGAGAGACAGCCGGCGAGAGAGGGAACACAAGCAGGGGGAGTGGGAGAGGAAGAAGCAGGCTCATAGCAGAGGAGCCTGATGTGGGGCTCGATCCCATAACGCCAGGATCACGCCCTGAGCCGAAGGCAGACGCCCAACCGCTGTGCCACCCAGGCGCCCCAATAGTGACGTTTCTCATATCACTCCTCCCTCCCTCAGTCCTGGCAGGGATTACTAATTAATGCTGATAATAATAATAATAATAATGGCTAAATACGTTGCTGTTCTAAGCTCTTTACTAAGTTAACTAATTTATTCCTAAGAACAATTCCATGACGCAGGTGACGCCCTCGTCAGCATCTTACGGATGAAGGCACGAAAGCGTGAAGAGGTTAAGACGCTAATCTGAGATTAAGCAAGCAACGGAGCAGCCGCTTTGATACGCTGTCTCTAGAAGAGTCTACGCTCTCTTGTTCCAGATTCCCACCAAGAGAGATGCGCAGGAAGCCGCTACCAATGATCACAGTTGAGGCATGAAATTAGATCTAATCTCCACGTTTGGCTCAGAGATTCCTGGCTTATAGCTTTACGCTAATGAGGGGCGTTGATGGAGGCAAGAGGCCCCTGAAGTCTTTAGACCCGATACGATGTGTAGCTTTTTTTAAATATAAAATTATATTTACATTAATGAATAGTAAGCTACAAAAACTGCTCCCAGAGCACTTTGCCCTTCCCTCAGCCCGGGACCTACCTCATCCAGTCTTCCAGACGAGTTTACGTGTCTGGCTCTCATACCAGACGTGTACTTCTCAAAGGCTCACGGGCAAAGTTCCCTATTCTTCCATTTTTTTGTCCCTGGGTCTATCACAGGCTCTATCGATAGAACACAATAATCTTTTAAATAAATAATTTTATAAAAAGCAATAATAACAAGCATTTTGTTCTAGACCTTCAATGTGCGGGGCCCGGTCCTAGACACATCCCATCTATTATTTCCAATTCTTACAACAACCCTGCGAGCTGGGGTTACTCTCATTTGATGGATATGTTGCTGCGGTATAAAACGATAGTTCTAGATTAAATCGTAAGGGACTTGGCAGGGATTTGTATCCGATCTAGATGGTCCGTATCCCTGCATTCCGTCCTAGGACGTCAACAGGAGGTCTGGACAAACATTTAGGAAATGAATAAATTTGATCGCACACTTCATTCTCAGCACACTTCTCAGCTGCATTCTCTTGTCTTTAAAGAACCCAGTCAAGGGTACGCGAGAGGGACTGACCCAGGTGGTGTCTGCAGTCACTGCCCTGTGTCCTGGGAGGGAAGACTGGGTTAGAGACTTGCCTCTGGCGTCTCAGCAGGACTCGGAACTTTGGGAGTGCTGGGCCGGGCCTCCCCCAGGCAGCCTCGGTTGGGAAAGGTCCTCTCCTCGGCCCCACACCTATTGGATCTGTGCCTGCCTTGGCCATAAATCCAGAGCTCCACCTTTGTTGCCATTATTTCTTGCCTACCGCTCAGTCTGCCATTTTCACCCTCCGCTTCTCTCCCACATTAGAGGACAGAGAAAGGATTTGAGTCTGAACACTGAGAATATATGTCTTTCAATTGCTTAGGTACACAAAAGACCTCAGTAGAATTTGGTAGGTGTTTGCATCCAGCGATTATAATCAAGTACAGACAATATTCTAGAAGGGAAAGAGCATGGGCTTTTGAGTCCCACAAAACGGGGTTCCTATCCTGGATTTGCTGTTTGCTCATCACGAAACTGAGGGCAAAATATTGAACCTCTTTAACACTAAGTATCTCACCTGTAGAGTGGGTATAATAATATCTGTTAAAAATAAAATCCAAGGATGCATGTAAAGTGTCAAGCACCTTAATAAATCTTATTCCTTGTCCTTCATCTTGTCTCTTAAACAGAAAGAATCCGAGAACTGACTTTCATCCAATAATAGAAAAATAGGAGTGAAATTTGCTTTAAAATTTAATTTTAACTCAAATCATACAACTCTTTCTTATATTGGGAGACTATGGGGTGGAAGGGATAAAAATTTAGTTATTTGTGTCATGAGCCGTAGTTCCTTTACAGGAGGACAATAAAAGTAATTTCATTATCATCTCTAGAAGTAGCTTTTAACATTTATACCACAAGGGAATTCTTTTCATTAATTTTCAAAGATAATCTTACCTTTAGATAGAAATCTCCCTGTCAAACATACCACAGTTATTAAGTAGTAATTCACTTTCTTGTCTTTATTAAGCAACAACAAAATCCAAGGACTATTAGAGCTTTTAAGTGCCACATAGCCTGCAAACCCCAAGCAAAGGAGCTGGGTGTTAGTTCCCTGAATTGCCTCTTCTTGGCTCTTGGCCCTCCGTTTATATCTTTCCTGACTCCCACTAGGACCCAGAACCCAGTGGAACTGGAATTCGATCCTGCAGAGACGGTCAGGCAGTGAACTTACATCTAGAGCCGAGGGGACCAGAATCAGACAAGATTTCCTTTCCCGCTACGTAAGAGCAGGAGCGATGGCTGAGCTGGGGCCTCAAAACAAAAAGGCCTCTGTTTTGTATGGTAACCACATGGCCCCTTCCTCTCTCGGAATTTGACAAGCAAATTGGCATTTGTGTTGCTGAGACTGTCGTAGAATAGTGATTGTTAATTATACCCTAGATGTCCTGCCTCATTCTGTCATGGATGCATTATGCTAAATGTGTACAGCGAGCAAAAGATCTTAAATTTGATTTCAGTTGCACATCCAGCATGCTCCTGGACCCGCCCCGGGGCAGAGAGCTCCGAAAGCAGCCTGTCGGGAGCTGTGCTCCAGAATCCGTCCTTCTGACTTAGCCCAGGGAGTATTCAAAAGGTCCAGCAGATGTCAGTGTGAATTCTTGAGTGTCTCCAAGTCGAGAACGAGCACTTCGAATGACATCGTTCACAGCCCTGAAGAGCTATCTCTAGCCGGGGTACTGGGCGAGCTTTAGCTTCGGAGGCAATATTTTCCATAAGGATCTACTGCTCTAGTTGGTAAAGCTCTGACCTTTCATCTCAGCCCCAGAGCAAGACGAAGGATGCAGTCTCAATCATAACGAATGTTCAAGGGACGGCGAGTGAATAGGTGGCTTCTTCTAAGGATAAACCGAGTCTCTGGGAGCTCTCATGTCCCCCGCACAGCCCGCCTGGACTGCTCTGCGGCGTCTTCAGCCCCTTACCCACAGCCTTTCCCTCCAGCGCTAAAGACAGGGAAGGACTTTAGGCTTATTGCCCCTTTAGAATCAGCAACCAGAGATGGCATACTCTGCTTGTGGCAAGTGTGCTCATACACTCCTCTAAGCAGCTTTTTTCTTTAAAGATCTTACTGATTTATTTGTTAGAGAGAGAGTGCACGTGCAAGCAGGGGGAGCAGCCGTCAGAGGGAGAGGGTGAAGCAGGCTCCTCGCTGAGCAGGGAGCCCGACGCGGGGCTCGACCCCAGGACCTGGGGATCATGACCTGAACCGAAGGCAGATGCTTCACTGACTGAGCCACCCAGGTGTCCCTCTAAATAGCTTTTTGATTCATTTTGGAACACTTAACATATCAAGAAAAGTACAGAGAATAAAACGCAAGCATCCATATGTTCACTGCCCAGATTTAACCGCGGTAAGATTCTACCATAAATACTGCAGATCTTTTATTATTAATGAAATAAACTTCTTCTATATGCTTCCTTAATCCCATCCCTATCTTTTCCTTCCCAGGATAAGAATTATCTTGAAGTTCATGTGTATCCTTCCCACCTGTGTGCGTCACCTGGGGCTGTCACTATGAAGTACCACTAACTGATTAGCTTAAACGACAGAAATGTATTGTCCCACACTTCTGGAGTCTAGACGTTAGAGACCGAGGTGTTGACAAGGGCCATGCTCTCTCTAAAGGGATAAGGGAAGGATTTGTTCCAGGCTTTCACCCTGTGTGCCTCTCTCTGTGTCCAAATTTCCTCTTTCAATAAGGTCACCAGTCATATTGAAGAAGGGACCCACTCTATTCCAGAGTGACCTTATCCTGACTACCTATGTCTGCAATGACTCTATTTCCAAATAAGATCATGTTGAAGTACTGGGGTCAGGACCTCAACATATGCATTTGGGAGGGGGAAGCAAAACTTAACCCAGAACACTTCCCACATATTAATATTTAAACCGTAATTTTTCCACAAACATACACAGTTTTTTGCGTATATCAATGTTTATATAAATGGCATTGTAGGTATCTTTTATAACTTCTTAAAATCCACCAATATCTTCAGGTGCATCAATTTGAGAGAGCTATGGTACTTCGTTTGTAGTACTTCCCTGTATGAATGTCCCGCTGTCCTCTCTGTACTGAAATTAAAAATATCTACAAGGTTCAGAATGTCATCTGATCAGTAAATAATAACAGATACGTGAATCTTTGGCTTGGACAACATGAGCTCTCTGGTTCTAGTCCTTGCCAAGATTATGTGGCTCTTTCATTGCATTTTGTGATCCTGTGATTTCATGATTTCAAGCCTGAGGAGTTTCCCATTGTTCAGGAAGTTTCCGGCAGCAGGAGGAGAGCCACGTACCTCTTGGGGGAATATCACTAAGCAACAAAGGGGAGAAGGAAGATATTTTAATGGATGAATAAGTGTTAAAATTTTGAGCTTGGTTTGAGGGCGCCCTGAGGTGACAGCTGGGGGTCCCTAGCCCGTGGGATATGCCAGTGGGATGAAGGCGGATGCTGGAGGTGAGCTCTGCGTCCCACTCCCTGACTCTCCCAGATTGGTCTTTGGGGAAGGAGATTGACCCCACTAGCCTATGATCAATAATCATGGTGAACAGCCAACCCTACAAAAAGGGGTTAATAGTAACCTGAAAGCTACGGAATGGCTCCCCAAGTCTCTTGCAAGGGAGCATCCCTGGGCCTCACCTACTTCTCTGGGGTCTGTCTCCCTTGCTCGAGCCGTGACTCACCTGAGTGAGTCACCCGAGGTTCAGCGAAGTGAAGGAAGGCTTGATCTTAAGGCAGAAGGTAGAGCACAGCTGAGGGACGCACATGCGGCCAGCTGTGGGGAGGAGAGAAAGGCCCACCAGCACCTGCGAGTACCCCACATGGCCATCAAATGCAGGTGCCAGGGGATAGACAAGGACATGGCCATCCTGGTCAAGCTCTTAGACGAAGTGAAAATGTCCACTGGTCATTTGACTCAGACATAGCAGCATGGATAGAGTGATGGGAGCCCGAGGAGTGACCTCAGAGGAAGAGGTCGACCGCCTTCGCCCAGGGCCACCTTCTTCCTGTTTGATGGTGTGTCATCTGACATCTGTGAGCATCTTCTGCTTTGTGTACCGACATCTTTGTCATCGTCTAAAGGACCCCGTAAGAGAACTCCATGTCATTCCCAAATACTGGGCCCCTCGGGGACAATGCTGGAAAACCAGATGGATTTGTCTTCTGGAGGTGAGAAAGGGGCTTGGACGTGCAGTTTAAGGCAAGACTTCTGCTTTCCTTGCCTGTTTCTGCCTCTTACATGTCTTGTGCAAAGTTGGAGACTCCCTCTGCAGACCTCCCTAAGGGAAGTGCCAGCCAGGCACAAGGGGGTGGATTACCTCAGATGGGCCACACGGAGCATTTCTCATGACGAACATTTAAATGGAACTCCCCAGAGGAACTTCTAACTTTAGCAAGAGTGGATTTCGCAGAGAGCACAGCGCAGCTGGAGGCCTAGTGGCAGCCAAGCCTGCAAGATGGAGCTGAAAAACACCCTGAAAGCTTCTCCCTCAAATGGCCTTCCCTGAGGGTGGAAGCCGGAGGAGCCTCCCTCACAGGTAATCACTCCCACATCCCTTGCTGTCGAGTGGCCACTGTGGCTGGCAGTAAAGCGAGACATGAGTGTTTTAAAGGTTGGTCATGGGGCATGGCTCAGTGAGACTGACTCAGAGTGCAGAAGAGAGGGGCGCCTGGGGGGCACAGCGGTTAAGCGTCTGCCTTCGGCTCAGGGCGTGATCCCGGCGTTGTGGGATCGAGCCCCACGTCAGGCTCCTCTGCTATGAGCCTGCTTCTTCCTCTCCCACTCCCCCTGCTTGTGTTCCCTCTCTCGCTGGCTGTCTCTATCTCTGTAGAATAAATAAATAAAAATCTTTAAAAAAAAAGTGCAGAAGAGAAAGCTCACGGACTTTAAAGAAAATGCCATGTAAATGATGTGGGTGAACTGACGAGAGTCTTGTTTTTATATGATCCAAAATTTGATAATAGCCCTTTATGGATTTTTCTATGGATTTCTATTTGGACTCCATGGTTTCCTTTGAGGGTCTCAAGTCTGAGACAATCTCTCTCTCTCTCTCTCTCACACACACACACACACACACACACACACACACACACACCTTTAATTTCTGCTTCTGTCAGTCATGTATAGTCCCCAATACTATAGAGAAACCACAGATAAAAATCACAGGGAGGGAGGCTGTGAGGGTACAGACATAAATAGGATCTCTACAAAGAGACCATCAGAAATCTCCAACAAGAAGGAATTTTAAAACAATTGTTTTCAAAGGCTGTCACGGCTTTAAACATGGAATTGATACCACAGAGCATCTACTTTGATTTGTCTTTGATGCTTTACTCTGAAATTAGACGAAGGAGTAGCTGTTTTAGACATTTTACTGGTATCGATCAGGAACTACCCAGGATTTCTATTTTGATTAAGTAATATTTCATTGTCTCATTCCTATTCTCTTTCTCCATGAAATTAATCTTCATATCTATTACTGCAATTTTAACAAGTGAATAGCTAAGCTCATGTATCGGTGCTTAAAAATTAATTAAAAGTGAAAACTATTTTTTTCAAGTAAAGAGAAAGTTCAGAATTTGCCAAAATATTGTATTTCAGATCAACCATCTTATGTTTGGGCTTGAATGAAATGAAACGTGTATGTACCAAAGTGAAATGATCATGGCTTTGGTACCAGATAGTGTTTGCTCAAATCCTGTTTTCCATTACCATTTATGTGGCATTGGACAAGATGTAAAATCTCTCTAAACCTCAGTTTCCTTATTCATAAGAAGGGATTAGTAATGACTACTTAACACAGTCATTTTAGAAATTTCGTGAAGTTACGTATGATACAGTGCTGGGCACAGAACAGGTGCTCCCCAAAATGGCGACTATGATGAGAGTAGTTGTTATTTCTTGGTTCCAAGTCCCAGCGCTTCCATTAATTTGCTGTGTAATTCTAGGCAAGTCTTGTTACTCCTAAGTGTAGGACATAGAGATGGGACTAGATAGTCCCTACACCCTTTGTAGGATTAAAGTCTTCTAATATGCTACGGGTTTATATTTGAGACACCGTCAAGAGCGACTGGACAATCGAATAGATGCAAAGGTGGGATTTTGGGGACATTAACTGCAGCCACATTTATTGAGCATTGGTCATTGGGCATTATTCTAAGCCTTTTCCATGTCTTAACACATTTAATTCTTACAATGACTCTATGATTAACGCACTATCCTTATCCCACCATACAAAGGAGGAAACTGAGGCACAGAGAGGTTATGTGCCTTGCCCAAAGTCACACAGTGAGTAAGGGGTAGAGCCAGGACCCAAAATGAGATAGGCTGAAGAGCCCATATTTGTTTTAACCATTATGTTTTACAGCTTTTCTAAGGGCACTGGCTTATTGACAACTGAAACCCCAAGTAATCCCAGCACTTATTCATTTTTACTTTCCTCTCCTGGGCTTGGGGAAGACCCTCATGGTATGTTTGCTGGAGGATTATGGTTCTACGGAAGTCCAGAGCTATATCTACCTTCCAGTAGGTGCCTCGTGCTAAGTGCTGGCTTTCTTCCCAATAAACATCCGAAGTCAGACAGCTGTGGGTGCAATCCCCACATCTGTATTAACTATTTGATTCTGGCAACATTACTTAACCTCTCCAAGTCTCATTTTCCCATCTGCAATGGAAGGTATAAATAGGAATATTAACAATAATAATTCACAAACACGAGAATTACGAGTGGTAGTACAAGCTGCATGTTCCTTCCAAGTTTCAGCAATCGTGCATAAAGCTGCTACAATCATCCGTGTGCGAGCTTTTTTGTTTTTAACTCCTTTGGGTAAATACCAAGGTATATGATTCCTGGATTGTATGGTAAGACATATGCTAAGACATACAATTGTATGTTTAGTTTTGTGAGAAACAGCCAAACTGTCTCATGAAGTGACCGGTCCCCTTTGTATTCCCATCAGCAATGATGGAAAGTTCCCATTGCTCTACATCTGTGCCAGAATCGGCATTGTCAGTGTTCCAGATCTGGCCCATTCCGATGGGTCTGTAGTAGTATCTCAACGTTGTTTTAATTAAAATGTTCCTTATGACATGATATAGAAAGTCTTTTCATCTGATTATTTGCCATCTATATATCTTCTTGGTGAGGTGTCTGTTAAGGTCTTTGGTCTATTTTTCTAGTAAGGCTGTTTACTTTCTTATTGTCAAATTCTAAGCATTCTTTGTATATTTTGGAGATAAACCTTTACCAAATGTGTTTTTCACAGAATTGTCTCCCTGTCTTGGCTTGTCTTCGCAGTCTCTTGGCTTGTCGTCTTCCGCAGAGCAGAAGTTTTTTATTTCAATAAAGTCTGGCTCATCAATAGTTCTCTCATGAGTCATGACTTTGACGCTGTATCTAAAAAGCCATCACCACACCAAAAGTCATCTCAATTTTCCCCCATGTTCTCTTCTGAGAGTTTTACAGTTTTGTGTTTTACATTAGGTGTGTGATCCATTTTGAGTTTTCATGAAGGATATAAAGTCTGTGTCTAGATTCAATTTTTCTTTGTGTATGTGGATGTTCAGTTGTCCTGGGACCATTTGTGGAAAAGACTACCTTTGGTCCACTTTACCGTCTCTGCTCCTTTGTCAAAATCAGTTGACTATATTTATGGGGGTGTATTTCTGCATTTTCTCTTCTGTTTGCATAACATATTTGTCTATTCTTTCACCAATACCACACCGTCATGATTACTGTAGCTTGAGAGAAAGCTTTGAAGTCAGGTAGTGTCAGTCTTCCAACTTCGGTCTTCAGTATCGTGTGTTATTTACCTTTTGTCACTTGTTGACATTTGCGCTAATAGCGCAAAAGCAATGGTAGGTAAAATTGTACCCCAATACGGTCAAGGTAGCAGTACCAAACTGTTCTTACACTCATCGTATGCTTCGCTTCCAACCTTAAAGTACTTTCGTCAACTACCAATTTCACTTGGAAATACCCTTGATGAGGCAGTACAAATTATGAACTTTATTAAATATTGACCCTTTAGTATATATCTTTTTTGCATTTTCTGGGTGCTAAAATGAGAATTACGTTTCAGGTACTTCTGCTGTGTGCCAAACTAGAATGGGTGTCCCTCTCAAGAAAAAAGCACTTGTGTGATTGTTTGAGCAGCAAAGGGAACTCCTTGCTTCCCACGGAATACTGTGGTTACCGAGACTGAAGTATTTGGCAGACATTGTCACAAAAACAAAGTGAGCCTGTCACCTCAAGCAAAACAACTGGCAATGTCTGTGGCCAATGGTAAAATTTGAGTTCTCAAGCCGATGATGACATCAGAAGTGATCTTAATAAAATGTATTATCCTATGAGGAAAGGTGTCAACATTTAGATAATTTGCATAGCTCAGTGAGATCTATCAAATATCTTATTCCTAAAAGTAGAAGCTTGGTATAAACACTGAGAAGACCTGGGTTTGGATCCAGGACCTTACTTGTGACTTCAGCTCCATTGTCTCATGTGAAAAAAAGGAATTTCCTCCGTTTCCTCACCTATAAAATTGGTATAATAGCTACCTCACGGAGTTGCATAAAGACTGAATAAATAATATATAGTAATAAATATTAGCGTATACTCCTAAGAAGATAGAGAATAATATAAAACAAGGGCTTGGCACACGGTAAATACTGTACAATACGTTTGCTATTCTTATGATTATCGCCATTATCTTCATCATCATTTTAGGTGGAAGGACCCGGATATGACCTCTCTCTATAGCGTAGGATTTCAGAGCAAAGGTTCTGGTAATAGATATTGCTGGGTTCGGATCCTAGCACCACTCACTAGGTAGTGATCTTGGGCAAGGGATTTAATAATATAGTGACATCTCATGTGATTATTATGAGAAATAAATGAGATCGTGTAAGTGAAATCCTCAGGACATGATACATTAGGTTAACTCATTTAGACTAGTAATAGGAATTCAAGACATGTTTCTTGAATTGTGTAAAATCATATCACAGTATGATGATATGAAGCTTTTCAGAAGGATTTATAGATTTTTGTGAAACTTTCAAGCAATGATACTGGTAAACCAGTTCTGGGGGAGGGGAGCTCTGAGTTATAACATCATCTAATTTCTGAGATATAAATACTCCCCCCATTGCCAATTTCAAGCTACCACAATGAGATCACGGAATGCAGAATTGGGGAGAAATTCTCACAGTCGTCCCTCGCAAGCTTGTCAGAGCCAGCTCCAGCATACCACTACTTTCAAGTATACTTTTGAAAAGACATCATTTACTAACACCTCCTTTGAGGATCCTAGTGGCCAGGAAGTTACACAAGAGCAGAAAAGCCTAGGGAAACTGAGTTTCTGGGGACTTTGGAATTCCGATCTTTTTGATTTCTCACTAAATCCCTCAGAACTTGACCCATTCATGCACTTAAGAAAACAAGACAACTCTCTACACAGTTTTAATAGTTGGAAAGGATTTGGGGACTTGAAACCTTATGAATTAAGAACTTGGTCTGAGATGTAATGTAATCTGAAAATGCAAGACATGTTTTGTATGATTTCATCTATTAAAGAATAAACCCTTCCTCCTAGTATATTCTGTCCACTATGAAATTTATTTAAAATCTTTTAGAAAGGAGCAAGCCAAGTTAAAAAAAAAAAAAAAGCCAAAGACTGCTGGGCAGTTAAAATACTCTGGTTCCAAAAGGGGGAAAAATGAGGCAAGATTATACAGTGAGAGTAGAAAAAGCAAGATGAAGGCAAATAGCCCATGACAATAGGTCATATTAGGCATTATGCATTTCAACATCTGTAACTGAAAAGTCACAGAAGTCAGAGATAAAAATAAAAAAGACTCCCAGGCCCACAGACCACCTGATGATGTTGCTAGAATATTTAGCCCTCTGTCCATTTCATGTAAAAAATAAATTAAGTATAAATAAAGAGGTGAGGGAGCTGGTGTGTACTCAGGTGTGTTCACAGCTATGTACTCAGAGAGGGCATGAGAATGGGCCCAAATGCCTTTCCTTTCCCAGACTGGCTACACAAAACTCTCCTCCATGTTGCTGCAAAGTAAGAAAGAGTCCACAAGGCGGGGCTGGACCAGCTGCTGGAAGTCAGAGTCCTGCAGGCCTTCAGGGCAGACCCCCGCCAGTCTACGCAGCGCAGCCTGGGGAGAAACAGAAGAGGTGACACAGGTCAGACCAGGCTCTGCTCAGGGGCACGTATCCCCTCCACTGATCTGGGAAGTGCATTTCAGGAAGTGGCTCATTTAGCAGTCAATTTGAGTCAATCATCACCATGGTCACCTGACACCATAGTGATGTGCTCCTTTTGGTCACCTGGTCACTATGGTAACCTTATCACTTGGCCATCTGGTGTCATTTGTACCCTGGTCATTATAGTGAATGTCATCTGAAAGACTTCACGATCTACATAATGGTCCTGCCATTTGGGTTTTTCAATCAGCTTAGGAACCTGGTCGTTCTGAAGATCTGTCATTTAAAAGATCTGGTCAACTTACAGACATATTTAAGTTCAAGGTTTGTTCATGCTAGAGACTGTGACTGCCAGAAGCATCAGTGGAATGACATCCTTGTTTCCAGGTCCCTAGAGTAACCTGAGAACAGTAAGGGCTATTTATTGATCCATAAATTCAGCAAGGTTCTGACAAAGCATTATGGGATGGGAAAGAGGGGAAAGAAAGAGGAAGGTAGGTCATAAAGCTGAAGGAGAGGGGGCTTCCGAGCTGGGAAGAGAGGTGCGGGCGGACGACACCACTGGCTGGGTCCCCCTGTGCCGGGCATTTCACTCTTCTCTGAGGGCTCTCTCCTGTTTTATGTCTCCATGCCCTTGCTCAGCTCTTCTCCATGGCACCAAGTCCCTCCCCACTCTTTCCGAGCCAGCAGGTGCATTTATCCTGTGAGGCCTGGCCCACCATCCTCTCCTCTGGGAAGCCTTCCCCAATTCCTTGAAGCAGAGATGGTCCTTCCCTCCTCTACGCACCCACTAACCCTGGGCTGTCCTTAACCTTCTCACCCTCGACTGCAACTGGTTTTGAGGTGTTTGTCTCCCACGCTAGACTCCGAGCTCCTCAAAGAGAGAGACTCCGTTTTATTTTTCTCTGTATCTATAGCAGGTAGAACAGGGGTTGGCATAGGGCTCAATAAATGTCTGTTAAAAAAAAAAAGAGAGAGCAAATGAAATGCTTTAAACGAGTTCTATTGCTAGAGCGACCTGAAGCTGTCAGTGTGGGCTGTGCGCCTCCCTAGACCTCTCTACCAGTCAGCTGAGGCGGTGCATACTAAGTGCTCAATGAATGTTAATTCCTTCCCTTTTCTTGGATCTGTACACAGCAGGGAACAAGGCGAGAGCTTAAGGGTGCCCCTCCTCACCCGGGAAACAAACAGAGGAGAATATACGCAATGGCAGAAGAAGAAAAAAGGAATACGACACTTGCCGAGTATCTACACATAGCATTTCATTTAATCCTTACAGGATCCTACAAGGTAAGTATCGTGATCTTCAGTTTGGAAATGGGGAGATGAAGGCTCAGTGAGGGAAAGGGGTCTTCCCGAGATCGCACAGAAGTGCCACTCCAGGGCCCTCACATCCATACACGCGGGAAGGACGGGACAAGCCCAGGACAAGGGGTTATACTGAGCACAGGGCAGGCAGAGGGCCCATTACCTTTGCTGAGAAATCACCACGCTGGTGAAAAGAGAGGAAGGCTTCAGCTGGTTGTTGGATGCATGGGTGCTGTCACGTCCAAGGTGGATCAAGGAGAAGGGACCTATGTCTCCATGCATGTAAGCAGCGTCTGAGACACCAGTGGCAAGAAGTTGACTCCAGGAGATTATCCTTTAGTAATGTGTCCTGCCTCTCCCCCTAAGAGCTACAGAGGCTAAACTCCATAGCACTTTCTGATTCCTCTTGGCTCCAACTGGCAGAAATAAGTCTCTTACCCTTGACTTGTCACAGAAGAAATGGAACCTGAGATCGTCAGTAGAGAAGGCTCTGAGGCCACTGATGCATTTTACATCATCAGGGGTAAACATAAAGCAAGAGGGAGGGAGGGACAAGGAAAGATAAAGAAATGGGGAGAAAATAGACTCATGAGGAGAGAGAACGAGGTAGAAGAAGAAAATAGAGAGAGAAAAGGACAACAGAGAAATGGAACACGAAGGAGAAGTAAAAACAGAGAGGCAGAGATGAGCTGGTGAAAGAAAAGAGATCAGGCATGAGAGGGAGATGGAGAGAGAGAGAGAAATGGTGACAAAGAAAAAGAAAGAGTGCCCTGGGGGTGGGGGGCTAACAGGACGGAGGTAGGAGCAAGTGAGGAGCCAGAAAGGGAGGAAGGGAAGGGAGTGGGGAGTAGGGAGAGGGCTGAGGGGATAAAAGAGGGAGAGAAAGGGCAATAAGGAGAGAGAGAAAAACCTCTGAGAGGAGGCAAGCTCTAGAAGAGAGAAAAGGAAAAAATAAAATGAGACAGAAAGAGGGAGGGAAAGATAGGGAGGAGAGAGGGAGAAGATGGGGGAGAGAGAGGGAGGGGGAGAGAGAGAAAAAAGGGGGGAGGGAAGGAGAGAGGGAGAGAGAGTGGGGGGAGAGGCGGAGGGAGAGAAGCTCCAGCAGACTCCCTGTCGAGTGGGAAGCCCAGTGGGCTCAGTCTCACGGCCCTGAGCTCATGACCTGGGCTACAACCAAGAGCTGGACGCTTAACTGACTGAGCCACACAGGCGCCCCCTGGCCTGTAGTTCTTTTCTCTTTTTAGGGAGAGAGAGCAAGGGAGAGTAAGAGATGAGAAGAGAGAGAGAAAGAGAGAGAAGAGGTGAAAAAAGGGAGAAGAGGGAGAGGGAAAGAAGGAACGAACTAGAAACAGACCTGAAAAAACACAAAGGTAAAGAGAATCCTCATCTCCCCAGGGCCCCAGAAAGCCTGGACAGGCACCCAAACCAACCCAGAGCACCCCCTCCTCAGGGTCCCGAAACTCAAAGGATCCTTCCCCCTTCCGAAGCCTGTCTCTGGGCCCTTGCTTCTCTCAGAGGGTTAACAGCCAGTCATCCCAGGATCTCATTCCCAGACAGTCTGAAAACACCCAAGCATTAAACAAGCCCAGCACCCTACTGACAGCTGCCTCGTTAAGGAAAAATCAATTCTGTTTGCGAGAGGCAATCTGCACTGCCACTTTACCAGATGTGGGAGACAATAACTGAAATGTCCTCCCTCCACCTGAAGAGAGCCGTTGAAGCTGGGAAGAAGGACTTGGTGAAGACAGGAGAGGTAGCCTCCAACTCCAGCTGCCAGGCCAGCCGCCCAGTGGCACCCCCTCTCAGCAGCCAGGGGGCCACACTCAAATGTGGAACCCCTTTTGGGAGCCAAATCAACAACACCTGCCAATTCTGGGGCCTGGAGGTGGGAAGACAAGTCTATCCATCCTCAGCCAGGCAAGAAAAGTCACCAGACCCAAGGCCCTATGCACATACCGAGAGCTGGAAAAGGGCCCTGGCCCTAAGAAGGTTCCAGACTAGAGGGGGAGTAACACAAATACTGACCAGGCGCCAAGGTAGCAAGACAAGACCATAAGACATGGGGGAGAAAGCATGGCTGAAAACAAGAAGGTCTGGCCCCAACGTCAAGCCCTTCGGCATCAGGCAGGCCTGTGTTTGAATTCCAAGAGCCTCCCCTTTTTAACACCTGGTACACTGGATCACACAGCCTGCCTCCTACCGAAGAAAACAAAATCCTGGGTGCACACTGCGTACTCCCTGTCTCTGAGCCACAGGCTCCCAGGACACTTCACAGAGGAGAGGGATGTGGGTCTAAACTTTGAAGGGGCTGCTGGCAGAGCGGTGGAGAGGGCTGAGGACAGGGTCCCAGGCAATGTCAGGGTGGCTCACGGCACCCTGGCCTGGCCGAGCTGGACGGGGCCTGGAGGAGTGGGAGGCCTTCGGACCCCAGCGGTGTGCTTGAGCCAGACTGTGTAGGGCTGGAGACAGTAGGCCATAGCTAAGGGGAACCATGGAAGGGTTCGTGACGGGAGTGCCGTGACTGTAAAATTAAGATTAGCCCAGCAGCCACATGGAGAGTGGATTAGGGAGGGGGGAACTCTCCTCGGCATCCCATGATGCATTCTCCAGGACAGATGTAATCCCCTTTCCACTGGGAAGAACTTCAAGTGATTAAAGATGGTGGCCAAGTCCTTCTGCATGTTTTACTTCAAACTAACATGGAGATGGACAAGGAACTGTGACAAGCCCACATGCCTTCATGGAGCTTTATGGCTCCCCATTATTGCCTCAGGGCCTCACAGTGCCGGGCACTTGTGGGCCCCCCACGTTGTGGACCTCATGGCAGTTGGGGCCAATGATTGTGTTTGCCCCGCATTAACTCTCTCCACTTGACTCACTAAGCCAGACAGAATTAAGAAGCTCTGTGAACTTGGAGGGAAAAATTATACGGTTATGCTTATTAATCTCCAACTGAAACTTGGCTTCTCGTTCAGTTGTGAGTGCAGCCATAGACCATGACGTCTCAGCATTCCTGTGACTCGTGCACCAAGAAAGTCACAGAGTAACTCTTGTTGGAGGTACCTTCAGATAGCAGTTATGCTCATGGCCAGTCAAGGTTTGAATACCCATTAGACCCACTGCTCTCTCTTATACAATGCGTTCATTAAGAGTACATGTATTAACATATCGTATATAAATACTCTAATAATTATTTTAATAGAATTAGTCTCCTTCTTAATTCTATATATTTTGCTTTATGCATTTAAAACATTATTCTTAGAAGGGATGCAGAAGCCCCACCAGATCACCAAAGGCACAAAACCGTGAAGGCTGTTCTGCCTGTACCAGAATCAAAGCCCCACGAGAGCAAAGAGGTTTGTCTTTACTTCCCCCCCACAGCTGTAACCGCATAGCTTGGAAGCGTGCAGGGCGCCTAGAATCACTCAGTAAATATTTCCTGAAGGAGATTTACAAGCACTTAGTGACCTGCTCAATGTCACGCAGCTCAATGATGGCAAAACCAAGACAGGTGTGTCCCACTGCAAAGCCCTCCTGTCTGTACGACCATACGATGCCTCTCAGGAGCTCCCCAAAATGAGACGAGCTTAGCCTAAAAAGTGATAGGGTGCAGAGGGGGCTTTACTGTGAAACAGCTCGAAGGCCGTCCAGATCCATCACTTCCCCACCATAGTCTTTGGGACCAACCAAGAACCTGGCACTCGCTTCTGAAAGCCAAATGACCTGTCTATACATTGGCTTCCCTGCTTCTTCACGCTTCCAACTGGAGGCTGCCGTGTTTTGGGATCCAGGACAGCCCCAGCAGGGAGGCATGTGGAGACAAAGCTTGCATTCGCAGCTGGTACAGGTGAGTCTTTCATGGTGGCCTCAAGCAGCAGGGGCAAGTCGGGTGGGGACCTCAGGCGAGGCACTGGTTTGGCTCAGGTTGAAGATCCTGGTGAGTAACGCTTTCTGACCTGTCCTCCTGCCAAGAGTCCTATTCCACAGGGGACGGGGCTACAAGCTGGAAGAGCGCCAGTAAAGGGGCTTTGTCCAAGAGGATGGAAGGCTTTTCTCCCAATGTCCCCTTTAGAACAGACGGCCCTCCGCAGCCTAGCTCCCACTGCTGCAAGCACCATGGCGTCACTAGCAGCTCCTGGCATTCTGCCTGCCAGCCCCCTTGCTCTTGCTCTGCTGTCAAGACTCCTCAGAACCTCAAAGGTTCATGGTTCCTAAAACTATGGGCAGGGGGTTTTCCCAGGCCCCCATCTTTCATGTATATGATTTCATATAGTTTTCTTCACAGTTTTTAAAATATTTATTTATTTATTTTAGAGAAAGAGAGAAAGAGAGGGTGCACGAGCTGGGGGGAGCAGAAGAGGGAGTGAAAGAGGGAGACACGCAGGGAGCCCGATGCGGGCTTCATCTCCAGGCCCCGAGATCACCCCTGAGCTGAAACCAAGAGTCAGATGCCCAACTGACGGCGCCGCCCGGGCATCCCTTTTCTGCGCAGTTTTATGAATGAAGTGAAACACCCTTATCACCATTTTAAAGAGAAAACTGAGTGCAGAGAAGTCTCGTGCCTTACTCAGGCCGCCCAAGGCCCCCCCAGCTCTCCCGGCCCCTGGTCTGCCACCCCAAAGCCAAAGCCGAGGGAGGAAGCTGGGGGGATGCGGGGCACTCACCAGGCAGGCCACAAGCACAGCATCACTGCTGTTCCTCTCGGACGGCGACCTGCAGAGCTCGATGAGGCGGGACATACCTGCGTGAGACACACACGAATGTCATGCCCAGGAGGGGGACGGCCCAGGCCGGGCCTGACCAACACGTGCTCCCCCTCCCTCACACAGCCTTCTGCGTGGGGCCCTGTGGAGGGAGGTGGGAAAGGGGCTGAACCCACCTGGAGGAGCCTGGGTGGGAGGTTCATCCCTTAGGTAGGAACGGACCCTGGTCAGGGCGAGCACCGAGCTCGGGACAGCGGCAGCAGAACCGGGGACCTCTGAGAGAGAACTTCCTGTGGGGGCACTTCTGATTTTGCCAGAACTACGTTGAATATTTACATCATTATCCATGGGACTGCCCAATACCATCTTCCCCCCAACTGCCTATTTCAGTCAGAAAATATATTGCAGCTGGGAGGTCAGAAAACTTCAGATGGAGGGGGTTAAGGTGTCCTCGGCCTTTATGGAGGAAAGGTAAATAAGGGGCGGTGCCTTTCAATGGGAGTGGCCTTTTTACAAGCTCCAAAAACACAAAAACAAAACAAAACGCCAACTCGCAAGATATTAATAAAAAGGTGTACAGACATATTCTGTATGTTTATCCTCCAGAAAGTCTTTCTGGAGCCGGAACCCCGGGCTACCTCGTGCATCTGCCGGTACCTGTATGCTCGCCAACAGCGCCATGCCTATCCTCGTGCTTCTCCCCGCAGCACCCTTGCTCGACCTTCCCACGGCTGTGCCGCCTCAGACCGCGGCTGAAGACTCGCCTCCTTGCTAAACCGTCCCTCGATCCCCCCAATAAGTGTGAGCTCCCTCCCCCGTGTGCCAAACGTGGCTCGGACGTGCCTTGAACATTGCTCTGTGGTATCCAAAGTGCAGGTTTCTCTTCCCATACCTGCCACCCCATGAGGCTGTAAGCCCCGGTGGTCAGGACAACGTACCGTCGGTGTGACAGGCCCAGCAGGCAGAACGGAGTCGAGCAGGGAGGGGATGCTCTGAGCATCTTTGTTGGGTAAATGTGGCGAACTCAGTGCATGAGTGATTTAATGAGTGAATTAATAAATGAATTAAAAGTGAATAAAAGAAGTAATGAATGAGTTAATGAATGAATTTATGAGTGAATCAACAAATGAGCAGGTAAGTAAACAAGGGAGGAAGCGAGTAACTGAGTGAGTGAGTGAGTGAGTGAGTGAAGGACGAGATGGAACGAGTGAATGAAGAAACAGGGTCCCCAGTGGCAAGTCTGCAGGTGAGTCGCTGTTCCTTCTGACTTCAGCCTCTCTAGGCCCTTCTCCTCTCTAGCTTTGGCCCCAGCTTACAAGCTAGACGAGGGGCTGCACGCTGGGCCCCGATCCCAGCATTTTCTGGCACCCGGAGAGTGGGGCTCACTTCAGCCAGCCTTGGCTCTGAGTCATCTGTGGCCACTGTGAAAGCGGGGGTTCTCCCCTCCCCACACCCACCTCCCCACTCCTGCCGCAGCTAGCACCACTCACAGCTCAGCCGCACAGCCTCCCGGGCCACTTCTGGGTCTCGGCTGAGGCGGGCCAGAGTCACCGCGGCCTTCTGCTGGACTCGCTCGCAAGCCGCCACCTCGGCAGGGGTTCCAGACCTTGGCTTCTCGGACAGCATGCCCATGATAAGCTGGACCCCTGGGCAGGAGGCAAGAAGCAGTCAGCACCTGCCCCAGCAGGGAGCCTTCCCCCTGGGCCAGCGGGATAGATGGCTGCAGAAGCTCGAGACTTAGGGGGTCTCAACCAGGGGAAGGAAGCTGGCTGAGGCCATTTTTCTACTCCTTCTGCCCTGGCGATAGCTCTGATTCCATGTACTAAAGCCCTGTACTTCGAAGGGACATCGGGAGGACATCCATTTGATCTTTTAAATGCTGCTTCTGAGGTTTATTATATGCACGACACTGCACTGAATGTACGATAAATGCACGATCCCCGAAAACCTCCCAATAGTCTCGTGAACTAGATACTAGTATAATTCACCGTGAGGCCCAGAGAGAAGTGAAGTCTCTTTTCTACTACTACTGGTATAGTAGTTGGGGAGCTGGTATCAGAACTCAGGTTATCTGGTTGTCCAACACTCCTTCACCTCTGATCCAGTGGCATCTGAGATCGGTCCAGAGGGGACGGGGCCCCTGTGGGAGGTGACCCGAACCTAGGCTGGATAAGCAATAGATCAGATGTTTTAGAGGGAATTCAAGCATGGGAGGAGGGTAGATAGTCGGATCGGGAGATGTAGGCCTGAATTTGGTCAGCTGAAAAGTCTTACCATCGTCCCCTGAAACCAGCTCTGTCTTCGGATTGTCCTATAAACCCACATCCACATTCACTCCCACCTCCGTGCCTCCACCACCTAATCTTTCTGCGTGGATGTCCTTTTCCCTCTCACACTCCATCTAAATAATTCCCATTGTGCAGGTTGTCGTAAAAGCCCATCTCCTACGGGAGGTGTTTCCTACCTGCCCTAGCCCACACCCCCCTCCTTGCACCCAGGGGCACCTCAGCTTAGAAGATAAACCAGACGTGGCCCACGAATGTATTTTACTTTGCTTTGATGTTCCACACAGTGTCTAATTTTTTTTGATTTAGCTATTATGAAAATTGGAAGATTTCCATTAAAATTCAGATTTCCATCAAAATCCAGCTTCCAAAAAAATTACCTCCTGACTTCACATTGGGCCCACATTTCTTCATGACAGCAATTTGCTGAAGCTTATTATAAGCTTGCTATTTTAAATGAGATTGGCCCAGTCCCTGCTGAGCCTACATCATCCATTTATATTACCTGTCTGGGTCTATAGGCATCCAAGTTTGTAACCTCCGACTTAGACCGTGAAGGCAGAAGGGCCTTTAGAGACTTAGCACACCCCTACCCCCACCCCACCCCCATTTGACAGAAGAGCACCTGAGGTCTGGAGAGAGAAAATGATCTCCCAAGTTCACACGGGAGTCAGTCCCAGTCCAGGACCTCAGCCACATGCCTCTCTGAATCTTAACTTGAACCAAATGTGATTTCTAACTCTCTTAGATCCCACCAAGGCACAGGGGCTATAAGTCACCTAGTTATGGCCCTGAGACTATTCAGTCCTGGGGAGGGTCCATTTCTCTTTCTGCTGAGGTTTCTAAGTACCCATTCTTCCGTCCTACAGGCTCAAGGGTCCCACCTTTGAGCCACCACACAAGCTATCCTTAGGGCAAGGTACTTCTCTTCCCAGCCCTCTCCCAGACCACTGAATGAAACCCAGTGCTCAGGTTCTCTATGCCCACAGTGTCCCTAAGACAAGGTCACGACCATGAATGTCCTGAGGTATATATGTTATGGCCTGTGGGTACATGAACAGGGGACATCAAAATGACAACTTGGGGAAGTACCACAGGCTTAGGAAATTTTACTAACTCCTGGTTAAGGTTCCCACAAAGAAGTCATTTTCCCAACCCCCACTTTGCACCTGGAATCTGACAAAGAATCAAATAGTTTCTCATATACTCCCAGGTAAATTCCAGGGGGTAAGGATTTGGGTCCAGTCCTGCATGGAAATAGCTGAAGTATCTAGAAAAGTGCTTCGCTCAAATATTTGTTGAATAAATATCAAATGAATGAATATGAATGTGTTCACGTGAAAAGTCCTACAAATGTATAAAATCCAAGTTTTCCTTTAAATATATCCTTTATAAATCTTATCTAGAAAAAGACAAGATGCTGTGAAACTGGACTGCCTAGGAAAATCCGGACTGTGGTTCCTAAGTCCTGGCCAGGCTCAATGCCAGACAAATTGCCTGAAGGTTGGGAGTTACAGCTTCGCAGACCAGCCCCCAAAGGCCTGTTCCCTCCCCAACACTCTCATCAGCTCAGCCCCAGCCCCTGAGGGAGAAGCCACAGGAGGGATACTGGTATCAGTGGATTGATGGGTAAGAGCTTGGGCTGCCCTGGCCTGCCTCCCAGTGTAGGGGTGACAGCAGCACAGTCTCTCAACTTCCCCTTCTGGCCCCCAACCTCCAGCCCCCACCGCCAACACTCACACAATTCTGGCAGGACAGAGACAACATCACCAGGTTTCAAGGCAAACCACATCAGAGTCTCAAGCATTCCTAGGAAGAGAACTGCCTTTCAAAGACCAGTCCTCACAACAGCATTTGTCCTGTGCTGCCCAGGATCCCACTGAGCTCCAGAGGTGCTGGCTGCCTCACCACTACGGCCCATCCCCCCAGTTCTGCCCCACTGTTGTTCACAAACGCTCTTCAGCTGAGCCCCGTGAGACGGCCACTGTTTCCTGAAACAGCAGGTGCACTTGGCACAGCACCCATTCTGTGCCAGATACTCTTCTAACGAGCTCTGTGTTCATCCTCACATCACCCGGCGAGGCAGGTGCATTCCCATTTTGCAGACAGAAAAACAGAAGTCATACAGCTAGTAAATTACAGTCTGTTTCCTGTTTACCCGGACTCAACGCCCCTCCCTCTGCTGCACTGTTGCATTGTCAAATTCGCACTATCTCACCTTATCACTTTTGTGAGTTGGGCTCTCCTTGCAGGACAAAGCCAAGGATTTCTTTACCTCTGTGTGCATTCGTTCAGCACAATGCCAGGCATGGAGTGGGTCTCTTAACTGCGGACGGAACAGGCCTGTCAACGGCCCTTTGTGAACCATCAAACTCTCTACAGAGGCCAGATGTTCCAATCCCAAATCCATAGGCCTCTGGATACCCACTGCCGCTGACCACTTGAACTTAAGGCTCTGCGTGCGGAAAGAACGGACCACGAATGATACCCCTCAGTCTCTCAGGCTCAGCTGGCTCAGTAAAGTTTTTCATTATTAGCTCAATCACATAAAATTAACACAAAATGATGTCTTTCAATTCGTAATAGGGCAATGGGGGATGGGGAGTGTGTGTGTTTGTTAAAACAGCGGGGCGACCTGGGAGAAGGGGGTTTAACGAGAGCAGAAGCAGCTGGCCCCAGGCTCTCAGCTCACTCGTCCTCATTAGCGTCGCGGGTTTCCAACCGGCTGTTAATTGCTCCCTTATTTCCCAGTCACAGGAAGCCCTCGCCACTCTGCGTTCCCAGCTGCAGGGCAGCAGACCTGTCCCGTCCTCCCGCAGAGGCAGAGACGGCGCCGGGCCACTCCCCAGCCAGCAAAACCTGGCCCTCCTCACCTGGACCCTGCTGACACCCTGGGCGCAATGTGGGACTGGGGAGCCAGTGGGATGGTCATGCTCTCAGGTGAGGGGCCCAGGGGTCAGGCTTGCCCCGACCTGCTGTCCCACCCTCACCCTCCTCAGGCGCATCCACTTTCTGAGTGAGGCCAAATCCAATAAGATGGGAGTGACTGAAAGTCCAAACGCATCCTCTAGCAGCAAGAGATTTTTACTTTTTTGAATCATAAGGAAATATGTGTCTACTCTTCACCACCCTAGCTGAAATAGCACCTGCGAACCCCTAGCCTTGGGTTCTACTTACGCCCTGCCCTGCTTCATTTTCTGCATGCCACTGGCATCATCCGACATGCTCCGTCTTCTCATTCAGTGCCTGTCTCCCACAAGAACTGAAGCCCATTGAAAGCAAACAAACATTTACGTATTGGCCCAGCTGTACACAGAAGCATATATACATATATAGAGATATATAGAGATATACACACACACTCACACACACATACAGTCACGTAATTGTGGAGACACACGTGCCCACATTTCCATACCGACACACAAACACAAAGGCACATGGTCCTGTATAGCCATATAACCCATGCGACATGCACACTGCTGAAAAGACATACCATTCTCCTGAATGATGTCAGAGGCACACTGCTCGAGGACTGACATGTTTGCCAAGATGGTCACAATCTGGAAAAGAGAATCGAGAATCTGAGAAGATGGGCACACTGAGCCAGGCGGTGCTCTCTACAGATAGCTGAGCTACGTGCAGGAGCTCTGAAGCTTTTCCTTTAGCCTGTGGTTCTTCCCCATCTGCATGGCCCGACCTCCCATGGTACGGTCTTCCGCCCTTAGGGGCTCCTGCTTCCCTCATGTATTTCCCCAGTGACTGGTTCTCACTCATCAGCATGTGGTGCTGGGGTGGCCCCCGGGGGCCCCAGGACTCCACTGGAGAGAACAGTGTGGCCTGAGTGAAGACGGAGGCCCCATCGCCTTTCTACAGGGCACATTAGTCCCAGACCCTGAAATGCAGACAGGACTGGCAGACTCCTTGTTAGCCCCTCCCCTGGCTTGGGTTTCGCTCATCCTAGCTTCTTGCCCTGATAGCGAACCCCACCTACTTTCAACCTGAAATTAATGGATATCAAGGTCAAGTTAGAGAACATGAGTAAGATCAAAGGACAGCATTATACCAAAAGTGTCATGTATTGTATGGAATCTGGTGAGAAAGTTCTTGCTCGACTGACTTTATAAGTCTGCAGTCTACAATCCTTGCCTGTTGCTCATCCCTGAAGGGCTCTGTCTGTAGTAAAGACAGGCTGACGCCAGGTGGACAGTGAGTCTGGTTACAACCGCATGGGCTGGGTAGCCAACAGCCGCCCCAGCCTGACCCCTTGGCATAGTCAAGGTTGCAGAGAGAACTCACTGCCCAAAACTGGATTAAGGAATGGGCCATCAAGGGACCACTTACAGACCCCCATCGGTAAAGTGCCAAAACACCATTGGAAAATGTTGGAAACTCGGTGCCTAGTAACTCAGATACCACCCAAGACACTGCTCCTGACTTAAATGGAAAAACAAAACCCACCCACTGCCACAGAAGCCAACAGCATTCTCGATTGGTAATTAAAATAAATGATAAAACAAAATGGAAAACACATCTCACTGCTGCAGTCCTATCTCTCTCGAAAGGGATCCTCAAAGCTTGTGGCACATTATAACTGGAGGCTGTGTCCCCACCTCTGGGGCAGCAGCTGACAGTCTACTGACGACAGTTCTGGCCGCGTAAATTCTGGAACTGGATAATGCATAGTAATGTGATGTTTACCAAGAAAGAGTATTATCTAGATTTTAATTGGTTCAATATTGGCATATTATTCTGAATCAATAAATGCATATAACAAATCTCTTTTACACAGAAAGGAAAAGTTTGTCGTATTTATGGGATATCTACCCCCATCCCCACTAAACACATGTTGAAAAGGAATGTGTTCTTGGGCTGCTGTGTGTCAGGCCCTGGCGGCTCAGCCGTGGTCAGGGGCCTGGCTAAGCGTGCCGGGGAGGGATGAGAGAATACCCCGAGAGCTTTATCCCACAGACAACTCTGCCCCCCAGACGTTCTATGAGGGAAGTGAAGAAGGCTTCGTCCTTTTCCTCCCCTTCTAAGACTGTGAGTGTGTATGCGCTGAGGGGAAGGAGTTAGAGCGAAAATATGGGTCAAAGATACAGTGAAAAAATGGAAGGTTCCCCAAGAGGCTTAAAGTGCACAGTCTCACGAGGAAGGAAATGAGAGGCCACGCCTGGGTCAGACTGTAGTTCACTTGGCCTTCTATGGGCCGTTAGCAGTAGCAGACAGCACGACCTCTCTTCCCACCACCCAGAGCCACCACACGCCAATCGTCACCAGCCCGGTATTCCAAATAAAGACTCTTCCTGGACACACAGATCCACACGGGAAGGGAGGAAGCAAGGAAGGAAGGGCAAAATAAAAAAGGTAAAGGAAACCTTTGTCTGCAGCACCAGGTTCATTACACGGCAATTATTAGCTGTGTCACGGGCCCAGGTAGGTCTTTGTGTCAGACTAATTTAGATCCTGTTAATGAAAATTACTTCCTCTTTGCAGAGGCTGTACCCCATGTGGTTTTCTGAGGTTCAGATGAAGTATTCAATTAAGCACAATTTGAATAAATGCCAATTATGCCCTGCTTTGAGTCCCCCTTCTGAAACATCCTTGTGTGTGCACCGTGAGGTAGCGGGGAAGGGGGATCAATATTTCTCCTTGAAGTCAAGTGCAGGGATGGGATTTTAGGGACAACTGGTTTACCTTGTTGGAGACACGATAACAATGCTGTCAGGGGACAGAATGCAAGAGCCAGGCAGACAGTCTTCCCCCGGCCCAGGCTGATTCAATCCTGTCTGATAATTTTCAGTTAAGTCCTATTCCCCTGAGTGAAAGGGCACTATTCCCTCCGCAGTTATTCGGTGAATACAGAGGATATGAGCCTCGAGAGAGGCCCCGGGTGAGAGGCAGTGCCGCGTAGCGGCTAAGCACGTGGATCAGCCTCGTTCCAAATCTTGGCTCTATCATTTCTTTTCCGTAGGATCTTGGCCATATTATCTAACCTTTCCTTGGTTGATGAAGGTGTATTAGTTTTCTATTGCTGCTGTAACGAATTATCACAGGCTCAGTGGCTTGAAACGACACAATTTGACCTTGTCGTTCTGGAGGTCTGAAGCCCTCCCTGGGTCTCAAGGAGCTAAAACCTGGTGTCAGCAGCACTCTAGGGCAGAATCCACAACCTTGCCCTTCCCAGTTTCTAGAGGCTGCTCGCATTACTTGGCTCTCGGCACATCACTCTGACCTCTGCTTCCTCACTCAGGCTCACTTTCTGACACTGACCCTCCTGCCTCATTCTATAAGAACCTTTGTGGTAACATTGGACCCACATCAACAATCTAGGGTACTATTCTTTTACCAAGATCTCCTTAATTAATCATACCCTCATAAGGCAGGACACAGGTTTGGGGGATTAGGATGTGGACATCTTGGGGGGGGTCATTATTTGGTCTACAACAGGAGATAAATATATAAGATGATTCATAAGACAGTTATGAGCATTCAATGAGCTAATGTTTTGTCAAGCACCCAGAACATTTATAAACATTAAATAAAATGAGTATAACTTCCTTCTGGGAAACAGAGCCCGAAAGTATCCAGTTTGAAAGATTACGTCAAGGAGTCCCAACCAATGCGATGCCCACTGTTGCCACTGTGCTGTTAGTGGGAAATCATTCCTGAAGGGAGGCGAGATCCCAGAGCAGAAGGAGCCCTTCCCAGCAGAGAACTCAAAAAACTGTGTGTTCATTACCTCTGTGGCATTTTGAAATCATTTTTCCTTGGACCTCCCAAAGACTGCCTTACAAAAATTGAGGTGAATAGCAAATTGGCCAGAATAGCAGGGGACCTCCCATGTCACTGATTCAAGCAGAAATGCCCCATGTGGTAAGAAGGAAGTTGGCAAAGGCTTTTGATGTCAACACACACACAAGAGAAAAAGGTTTACTCCGTGCTGGCCTGGGGCATGTGCCCCTGGAACACTTGTCTGCAACTGATCCGAAAGCACGAACCAGGCTTATCTCACATCCTCAGCAACGTCTGCCTGTGATCACACTCTGACTCTATCTCTGTCCTTTTCATTTTCTATATTGTAAACTAACATTTTCTATATTGTAAACTAGGAAGACCATGCCTTATAAAAATCAAGTGAGGATTATCCCAAATAGAAGCAGGTGCACTCATATGACAGAATTTACAACACAGAAAATCTAAGATGCATTTAATGAAAAGTTATGATTGCTTTTATGCTGTGCAGTAATTAGGACAAAAAGGCCAACATTTCATATGACTGTAATTAGAATTACTCTTTAATTGCTAGATGGAATATTTAGATTTCTACCATCACTGCGTTAACTCTCTAAAAGCTAAAGCAACAATGTCAACAGCAGCCAGCAAAATCTCTTTCGGCCTCTAGGGGGAGCCCAGTGCTTCTCTTTGTCCTGCCATCTTCCCTCCTTACTGATTCTTTCTACCAAAAAAACAGATCGAGTCAAGGCAAGGACATTGGTCTGAAGAATGAAGGGCTCTGAAAGAGGAAGGATGTGGTCTCTTTGAACACACTTTCTTCCCCAAGGCCAGGGAGGCAAGGCGGTTCAGGGAAAGGTGCAGCCTCTGCTTCCCTCTACTGAGCCTCTCACTCCATCTGCTAGGTGGGGTCAGGGGCCTGGGGCTGGAAGCTGGGCGTTGGGCAGGCATGGAGACCAGGAGAGCGCCTGCCTAGGCCTGAGAAAAGCGCACTGCTCCCACTCTCGGGCACTTGGATCTTCCTGGGCCCAGCCTGCCCTCCTCACTACCAGAGAGGCAAGACAAGAGGGCAGGGATTTGGACTCAGGAGAGACATCCACAAAGGCCATTCACTGCCTTGGGTATAGGTCCCAGGATGCTGGTGAATTAGGCCAGAGGACTGTCCCTGGGGATTGCATCGAGGCTGGGGTGTGCACCTCACAGGATCAGAGAATGGGTAAATGCCAGACCACGTGCTCTGTACACAGTTTTCCCTTGGCTCTGTAAGACAGGCTTCTGGGGCAGATCAGGACTGGATGCTGCGATCCTGGTTTACAGTCTTTATCAACAATCCCCCCCGCCCTCTGACCCCCACACACAACTTGCATATACCCATACACAGACTGGAACAACACACACACTGCCTCACACCACACTATACTCACCACCCCCACGTCACCTCCATGTTTGGCTCCATCCTCCTTCCCCAAAGCTGACATTCCCGTCTCAGACCCATCCCAGTCCCTGGTTCTATCACAGACCCCAGCCCCATTCATCACTGAGTACCTGCTTTGCTTCTAATTACTTTAGGAGCATTCTGCCATCTAATCATCATAAGGACAGGAGAAGGGAGGAAAGAGATTATCCCCATTACACAAATGAGGAAACCTGTGGCTCAGAGAAGTTAAGTGATTTGTCTAAGGTCACACAGCTAGGAAATGGCAGAGCCAGGATTCGAAGTCGGGTCTGTCTGAACCTGTGCTATTTCTACTATGGCGTGTGTGTCACATAGGTATATCGAAGGGTTTTATCAAGTATAGAGGGCTTTTGCAACATGAGTCAAAATTATAATCCTTACTAACTGTCATTTCTGATACTGGACTCCTGATGATGGCATTCACAGTGAGTTTTTGGAAATGCCACAAAATCTGAACATTCTGAAATACCAACCGTGCCATGTGTGTTTTCATGGGAAGGGTATACCAGTACCCTCCACCTCTATGGAAGCAATTTTTTCTGAAGGCCATAAAAAGTCACACTCAGTGAAAGCTTGGCCTAGACAAGATAACTGGGTCTCCCTCACCCTAGGTGGTCACTACCTTAGGGCAGAGCAGAGATGAGGCAGCCCCTTTCGCAGCACCCCAGGTCATGGCTGTGGCTCGATTCCCTGGGCAGCATGCCCCCTAGAACACACTTCCTGGGAATGAAAACTCAGGCCACGCAGATGTCTGGTGAGGCGGGGGGGTCCAGACGCGTGACCACATCCAGCTCCCCCAGATTAATGGAGGGTGGGGGGGATGGAAGAGCACGGACCCAAAGTAGCCCTCACTCCTGTCCACACCCCAAGCGTGGGTACAAGATGGCCACAGCAATCAAGGCTTTTGTTGGACAGATGAGGGGCCTTCGGCTTGCTGGGGTGACAGGGGTTGTCACTGAGACGTCCATGCGGAGGTGGACGAAATAGAGCTCCAGGGCCCAGCGGCTCGCACAGCCCTGGCGTCACTGGCAGACGCATTCCCGGAAGCCTCAGCCTCGCGGCATTTAATTTCCTAAGTGTTTCAGGGGGCGGTGAGCACTTCAGAGCCTAATTCATCTTCCTTGTCTTCATTACAGAGAGCTCCCCGATCACTTTAATCCTCCCGCTGCCACAGGAAAGAGCCATTTGTTTCTTTAATGGGTGCGCTTTCACTAGCTAAGTGGTTGCTCTGAGTCACGGCAGTAGGTGGGCAGAAGGTGATGCTGTCCTGAGGATGGGGGGGGCGGTGGACGTGCCAGGCCCAGACTGGCAAGGGGGGAAGCGGGGAGGGAGGCGCAGGGAGGGAGGGGGGTGACGGGGTGGGGGTCGAGGGGAGGGAGTGTGGCAGGAAAACTCCGGACCCCAGATTCAGAAGGACCTGCCACCTGCATAGAATTTGACAACCTTCTCTCCTGACCCTGAGCCCCCAGCCTTCTGAGGGATCCATGAGGTTTCAGGAGGGGGCCAGTCCCTCCTCATGATACAAAAGGGGTCTCTGCCCATAGAGCCACAGGATGTCTGGGCCGGAAGAGACCATGCCCATTTTACAGAAAAGGAAATTCCAGTCTGGAGGTTCCCCACTCAGGGCTGTGTGCCACACATTTGTATTCTTTCGTCTGTTTCATTCTTATTTCAACTTAGTGAAGTAGGTTGTATTCAACCCCATGTGCAGATGAGGAAAGTGAGGCTCAGAGTCATTTGCCCCAAGGTCCATGATTAGAACAGCAGAGAAGCTTCTTTTTTTTCCCCCTCGGAGGAATAAACTGCATGAAATAACGGGAAAGGAATAAATATCATTAGAAAAGTCAACACGGCATTGTGAGGTGTGGCCTCCAGGAAAAGGACGTGATGCCAGAGAGCTGGAGCCATCAGGGCAGGCTTTCCAGAAGTTTCTGGGGGTAGGAGTTGAATGGGAAGCTGTGGCAGCTTCAACTAGGTGTTGGGGCTGGGAGAAAGAGAGACTGGAGCTAGGAGGCAGGCAGGGATGAGTTGGGTTGGAGGCTGAGGGATCGTCAGCGCAGGCACCTGGTGGAGTTTACAGAGGCCTAACACCCACGTGACCCACCACCCCCACCCCTTCGTAGGGAAACGGGAGACTGAGGATGGCGGAAGTGGGACAGGATAGAATTCTACAACCTCAGAACTCAAGGCTGCGAAAATCCCCCTCATTCAATGTTTCCAAACACGTTTAGCAGTAAAACCCCTTTCCCCCCAAGCAAAACTTGACATGGAGCTCAAATATACAAACACATTGAGACTGAGAGAGGGGTTGAGGCCCTGAATCAAGGTTCTGCTCCAACCCCTGCTTTTATGGAGGCAGAGAAGGGAAGAAACTCTCTGCAGAGAACAACGTCAGACTGGACACAGACTTCTAGAAGAGGTCCAGCGACCTTCCTGTGCTGTCTCTGCCCCCTGGGATGTGCCCGCGTGGATGGACCCAGAGGAAGGCCCTATCGCGGTGGGGGTGGAGAAGTGAGGTAGAGAGTGGGTTCATGAAGATGCCCGAGGGCAACGAGGTATGTTGAGAACATCTTCCTTTACCGAGAACGTGGCTAACAGGATGGATGGTGTGCTGCCCGCCCGTGTTGTCTCCCCCAGAACCTTTGCCCCAGCCTTTGTTTGCATGGCTACAGGCTCTGTGCCTGCTCCCTTCTGGGCTGCTCACCTGATCCCGGGTGTAAGGCGTATCCACTCTCTGCTTGTCGCTGCAAGCTTCCAGGAGGACACGGATGGCATTCAGCTGGAGAAGCATCTCGCAGGCCATCGTGTCAAAGAAGGTGATGTTGGCAAGGGCCGCAGACGCCAGCAGGAAGACTTCCCCAGACGACGCCTCTTGGCACAGTTCTGGATGGTGAAGAGGAAGACATCAGCCTCCCTGCCCATGCTCCCGTATCTGGTATGTCATTCGGCTCCTGCAATAGCTCTGGGAGAAAGTCTGGGCAGATGTTTTAATGCCCATTTTACAGATGAGGAAAGCGGTTGCCAAAGAGGGAGATTTATCTGTCTATATAAGTGGCAGAGCTGGGATTTGAATCCTGATGTATGACTTCTCTATTTACTCCTGTATCCGTTTACTCATTTACCGAGAGAACATTGCGGGTCAGGAACTGCTGGTGTCTTGGGAAGGCATGGTGGACAGCACGGATCAGGGCTTTGCCCCCGTTATGTTTACGTCCTAGCAGTCGACGAGAGAAAAACGAGCTTTAAATAAATGAATAACATTATTGCAAATGCTAATGTGAGGGAGAAAACAAACGTGTGCTAAGAGAACCACGAGAGGCCCAGTGGGGTGCATAAGGAAGGTCTCCTTAAGAAGGCGACAGCTGAGACATTACGGAGAAAATGGGACAATCGTGAGAATACTGGGGGAAGAACGTGTTCTAGGCCAAAGGAACAGCAGCGTACAAAGGCCCCGAAGCAGGAAAGAGCCCCTAGTCCGTCTATGTCTCCAGCAATGTCCTTTGGAATGCTCCTGAATTTGCCTTAAGAAAGAAGCTGAAGTGAAAACATAAGGACTCTGCCTTTCCAGCTGCCATCAGCAGGGCTTCAGGATTTCCTTTGGTCCCAAGAGGAGGGTCATGTGGCTGCAGAAAAGTCCTACCCCAAGCCCTAGGATGTCAGGCTCACTCTTTCTGATCCTAGCGGCCATGACCCAGGCCTAACCAGAGTTCCCCACTTACCATCTGCAAGTGATGAATCTGATGGATCTTTACGGGGAGAGAACGTTCGCCCAATCCCTGTGAACCATTTAACACATTTCCCCCTGGGCTCCACTTGACCCTCAATGTCCGACCCTCAGCTCTACCTTGAGCACCATTCAAGGTGCTGCGTGGGTCCAGGTCCTCTCCCGCTGACCACACCTCCATGAAAACACAGAGGGAGAAAGCACACTTCAGGAAAATGCCCCCAGGAAGAGCTGAGCTATGTGCAGTCCTGATCCCTAATCCTGGCCTCCAGGAAACCTCCAGTTTCTAACATTGAAGCTGGCATCTTTTGGCCCTTTGAGTGAATGCAGTTACCGGCCCCGACCTAAACAGGGACAGAAAATAATAGAGCTGGGCCACCTGCTGTGCGCCTTGCTCTGCACCAGTAACTTCTGAGCATCCGTAACGTAGAATACGGTCACCTCCATTTGCAGAAGTCGAGGCTCAGAGAAGCTAGTAGCAGCAGCAACACTCCTGTTTATTGAGTGTTTACTCTGTGCAAGGCACTGCTGTATATCTCTGACCTCCTGAAGCCATTCCATCCTCACCGCAATCCAACTTTCTATCACAATTTTATAGCTGTAGAACTGAGGATTCACATATGAAGTGACTTTCCCACAATTGAGGCATTGAGGATCATGGGTCATTGTTACCGTCTAGACTCAAACACAGGTCTACCCAACCTCAGTCCCCATTCTTTCCGTGTCCCAGGCTGCCTATGGTCACCAGGCCTATTTGACTCTGTCCCAGTGGTGCTCCTACAGATTTAGCTTTCAGTCCTGCCAGGGAGGCAATGTCTGCCCCTGGGCAGCGCTGTGCGCCTCACCCCAGGTGGGACCAACTACGCAACTCGGCATCTTGATCTAATCCCTCCAGGCAGGGCAACAGATCTGCCCAGGAATGAAGAGTTCTATGATTGCTCTTTTCCAATGACTGCCCCCTCCTCCAAGTTTTGGGAACCCCTGGCGACAAGCCCACCTCTTGCAGGCCACCTCTGTATATCCAAAGTTTGGAGCGAGACCACAGGAGTCACTGGCCCACTTTGCCGTAAAGATTTCTTCTAGATCCGAACACCCACACTAATTTTCATGCAGTCACGGCTGCCGCCAACGCTGCAATTATTAACACAGCCACCTAAGTGCCTTTTAATTTGGGTGCACATTTATTTAAACTACAGTCTGAGTCACCTGGGATGTGTTAGGAAGATTAAATTGAGGATTCCAGTGACTCATTTATAAATGTTTCCAGGGAATAGCAAGAAATTGGAGGGCTATTTCCCACCAAAGAACAGAGCCCTGGCGTCCTGCCCAGAAAATACCTCCCATCTGCTGACTCTCCGAGCAGACTCTACAATGCATCTTCATCAGGGGGAAACAAATAGGGAGGCTCCTCTTCTCCAGGGAGAAATCCAGCCCGGGCAGAGAAGTAGGGATGGAGATATGGCAATAGGGAAAGCTTGTTTAGACTATATAGATTTGGGTATGTTTATTTACTTTTTGCTATCATTTATACATTGAGAGATTTTCTATAAAATTTAGGATTTTTGTCTTATCTTTAAAAATTGGCCTTTTCTACATGGCAACAATCAACGGGACTTAACAGTGACCACCCCCCATCCTTTTCATCAATGCACATGCTTTTCGGTTTCATGCAGGATTCAAATTTTCTTATTTTCTTCTTCCATCTGGCCCTCTTCAACCATTTCTGTGTCCTGCCTGGCTCCGGTGGAGGACTGAGTATGAGACTCCTGGCATAAGTGAATCCTAACACTCTTATGTTGCCTCAAGAACGTTCCTCAATGTCTCTAGGCTTAGGTTTCTTCTCCTATTGAGTGAGCATTGAATTTTCTGGTCTCTTGAGTTCCCTCCAGCCAACGCTTTCAACAGTTGGCTTCTGAGTTTTCTCAACTTTGAAGAAATGTGGATGTTGGCAAATTGATGTAGCCTGGCCTGTGGGTGCCAGTACCCCAGTGACTCAAATAAGCCATAAAGTCAGTTTAACTGATGACTCTTCTGTTCAAAGTCCTTGCAGATCAGAAAATTCTAGAGCTAGAGGGACTCAAGAGAAATGGCCCCAACTTCATGTTTTCTATATTAGGAACATGGTGAAGGGCCTGCACAGGATTGCTGGTCAGCAGCTCTCTGTTGAATGGATGAATGAAAAGACTAGAAGTCCACGCCCAAATGTTCTGACTCCTAATCCAGTTTCTGTGCTGCCCCTGCCTTCATGCTACTCCAAATCTTCCCAGCCTTGGTTTGATGATTCCAAGAGCAAACGCTAAATTTTCTGATGAGATTAATTTCCATTCAGTTTCAATCAGACATGGATATGGAGACAGTGGCAGAGACAGGGATAGAAGTAGAAACACACACACTTGCCAGCCCTTAGAAAAGAAAGGGTGTGGTTTACAAAACAATTTTCCTGAGGATTTTATCCAGACGAGTTCCAGCTTCTGCAGTTTTGCAAAGGGAAGCTGGAGGAAAAGAGTATTCTAGATGTCAGACTATGATTCTCCAGCCAGGAGTACCTAAGTCTGAATAGGGGAATCCAGAAGAGTCAAAGTTTTCAAGGCCCCACGATGTGGGACCCGTGGCGGGCTTGCAGGTGCTAGGCTGGTGCGTACCAGTGCCTTCTGAGAAGCTGTTGGCCCTGTCATTGCTGCCACATTCATTGGCTAGAACAGTCTGAGACTTTAGGAACAAAGCCCATCAGAGTCTCTCTGGTCAAGGATCTGAACCTCCAAATTCAAGGTCCTCTACATCTCCATGGAGCTTGTCCATGGGGCTTGTCCTGGTCTCTATTCTGAAAGGTCTATTAATCCCAATGTGACCTTAATTCAAAGAGCTTCTCAGAGGGCTGCATGCATTTTAATAGATTTGACAACTAAGTTCTTTAAAGCCTGAGTTTGATACATGAACAGTGTGACAGTGCAGAAGCTACATGGGGTTCACTGAGTGTGGGTGTATGGTGGAGGGGGGCAGGAAGGCCTCCTCGGCCCTTGCTGAGACAACTGTGACAAGTCCCACTCACGCAGCAGTACCCTCCCGCCCAGGGTGACTCACTGATGAGAGCTGTCACGATTTCTTCCATGCTCTCCAGAAAGCTGCCGAGGTGCTGAGTAAAGGGCAGGTGTGGGGAGGTGACCTGGGCGACCACAGCCGCAGCCTCAGCCCGCGTGGCCTCTGAGTGGCTGTCATCGGTCAGGATGTCGGCCAAGCACAGAATGCCGTCCACCTGCAGGGGGAGAGAGGGCACGGCCCTGTACATCCGGGGAGAGCACCACTGTTCATGACAGAAAGGAGACAGACACAAGCCCCCCACAGGGTCCTTCCCTGGATTCCCAGAACAGCCCAGGACTCTGTGTGGAGCCAGGGACAACCTGGTGGGAAGGTCCCCAGAAGGACCTCAAGTCTGGCATCTGAAGGTCTGTCCTTTGGCTCCAGCAGAGATCAGTGACCTCCCATGGGCTTCTTAGATAGCAGGCATTAAGCCAAGTGCCCAGGGGCTAGCCCCTGACCAACCACCACAGCAAACTACAGTAGAAAGAACAGTCACTTAGAACTCCCACATCCCCGAGCTCCACCCCTGGCCCCGTCTTACTTGCACCGTATGACTTGGCTGTAGTCACTTAGCCTCGCCGAGACTCGGTATCCTCATCCCCCAACAGAGTGTTGGGGGTTAAGGTGATGAAGCAGGGGATGCGGATTCAGGCAAGATGCTTGGCAGATGTTGGCTCCCTCCTCCCTTTCTTGGATTAGCCTAGGCTGAGTTCAATTAACGTCCTTCCCTCCCCAACCCGTCCTCCACCACCTTCGTCCCTAGAAAGAGGGCTGCTTCCCTAGAGGCTTGCTCCCTCTGCCCAACCAGAGAGGAATGAACCTGGGCGTGGAGGCATGGGAACGCTAGATAAAGGCTTCAGCTTCCCAGTTCTGCCCCATCAGACTTACTCATGGCACAATAATAGCTTCTGCTTATCGAGTGCTCACCCCCCAAGTGTAGTACGGGCACCATTTACTCCTTGTCATAAGGCTCGGAGGCCAGGATGATTAGTAGCCTCATTTTACAGATGAAGAAACCGAGACACAGAAAGGTTCAATGACTTGCCCCAAATCACAAACTTGAAAACTAGTTGGTTTGGAATTTGAACCCAAATTGCCTAGCTTCAAAGCCCGTGGTTTCTATCAGGACATTATACTGCCTCCTGAGAAGTCAAACTGAACTCAGACCACCGCCTCCATCAAGGGTCAGTAGATGAGGCTTTCTGGAGAAAGGCGGAGGAGGGGCAGCGGGTGGGAACTTATCAGAGTTAGCTCAGCAGGGCACCTGCTGCCCCCTAGATGCCCCATGACACCAGCCTGCCTGAGGACCCTGTCATCAAGCTCCAAGAAGTCCTTCCCCTGTCCGGAGTGGGGGGCAGGGATGAGGCCCGGGAAGAACCAGGGAGAGGTGAAGTGAGGAGAGGCCTGTACTGATGCTCCCCACACCTGCCGTAGGCCCGGGGCTCCTGTCCCTACACCCTTACTTCCTGCCACTCAGCTCAAGCAGCTCTCCAGAGGTCAGTGTTTCTCTTGACTAATTACCACCACTGACTCCTGGGCCTCCCTTAAATGGCTCTTGGGAGCTGTAAGGTCCATTAGCTGTAAAAGCCTTTGGCAATCTCAGCCTCACAAAGAGATGAATGTGGGAACAGGAGCTGGGGGAGCTGGCCACAATAAAACTCACCTGGATATGCCTAATAAAAAAGAACAAATAGCAGCCAGGTGGCTGCTGGCAGGACTGGACTCATGCCAGATGTCTGACCAACAGGCCTTCAGAGAGGGGGGCCTCACTTGGACCCAGGTAAGGAAAGGGGGCTGCTCTGGCCCTGGAAACAGGAAGCAGCCCTATTGCCAGCCTGCCAACATAAGAAACCTCTTAGACCTGGCTGGCCTTTATCCCTTCCCCTTTCCAGCACTATCCAAGGATATAGCTAAGGGTCTCAATTATCTGATCTCCTCAGTCTGATCTTGGATGCAAATGGAACTGCATTCCCAAACCCAGTTGAGAATGCTGGTCAAACCCAAACCAGACCCAAACCTAGTCCCCAACAGCTGCTTGCAGATGGGCCACTCTGAATGCACTAGCGAGGCCAGGAGTTAATGGTCTCCGAGGGCTTGGGCCACCAAGGCCTGGATACCAGGCCTGCTTCCCAACCCAAGATGCTCCCCAGCAAACCCCCTGAGTGCAAGTTCCCCGAGCACATACCATGTGCCAAGCAGAGGTAAGCCAGGGCAGGGTACCCCTGCAGTGAGGCAGGAGCCCCATCCACAAATAACCATTTCTCAATGTGATTTCCAAAGAGGACACTATCTGGGGAGGCCTCTGGAAGCCTCCCTGGCTTAATGCCCACACCCCAGCTTGGAGAGGTGGCCCTCGGAGCTCGGGCCCCAATCTGTCTGCTAGCATCCTCGCGTTTATCACACTGTTTCTCTAAGTGGGATCTGAGGACTAGCTGAACCAAATTCACTGAGGGTTTCTCCAAAGCACGTTCCTGGGCCCCACCCAAACCACCTCAGACTCTGGGGAGGCCTGGAATCTGCCTTTCAACGAGGTCCGCAGATGACTTCATGCACGAGCAATCCCAGAACAGCACCACTGGGATGTGATTCTATCTCTCTCTTGTCTGTCTGTCTCCCCTGTCCCCCGGACACTCTGCAAGCCGGGGTAGGACAGCTTGTTCACTCAAGGCTGCTCCAGGCCTCACACATAGTAGCAGGCTTTGGGCAAATGGGGAATTAATGCTAGCGAGTAAAAGCTGGCCAAAGACTGGAGACATACTCTAGATGAGTGAAGGGAGAGGAACGGCATCACGGATGGAGGAGATACTGGGAGCAAGGGCCACTACAGGAAAGAGCAGCCCCAGAGAAACAGCCAGCTGTTCCTGACCCCAAGAGAGTGACTCTGACTGAGCCTGATTCCTCTTCTGCCCTTAGATTTTCCAGAGAAAAGTGTCTGTGGTGTCCTGTCTATGAACTTCCCTTATAATTTGTTTTCTATGCTTCAGATATCTTTTGGTAACTTGGTAATTATGAAATTTATCATCCCTTCAAAAGAGAATACGTGTGTGTGTTGTCAATGTATGAGGTATAAAAAATAGCAAAATGAACACCTATCTGTGTGTATGCATACGCCTAATATCCAGAAATTCTAATATTAGGAATAATGACGTCAGAAAGCTCCCTGTATGCAGTTCCTGATCTCATACCTCTTGTTCCCGGTTGGATGGGCCACTACCCTGAATTTTGTGCCTATTACTCCCTTTTTTCTTTAGAGGTTTATTGCATGCGTATAGTTTTACGAGGCTTTGAACTTCACATAAACAGTGTCAAACTGTGTATTGCAATTTGCTTTTTCCCCAGTCAGCATTACGTTTGGGCAACCCCTTCCTGTTGGTGCCTGTGGCTGAGGTCCGTTTATTTTCACTGCCGGGTGGTGTTTCGTTGTACAAACTGTAATTCACTTATGTATTCTCTTATCAATGGCCATTTGAGTCAGTTCCCAGTTTTCGCTATAATATATAATAACATTCTGTATATATGGTATAATACACAGTAAATATTCTTCTAAGTGTCTTCTGGTGCATACCTGCCAGATTCTCTAGGGGTCTCAGTCGAGGAGTGGAATTACTAACTCACAGGGTCTGCACATCTTTAGTTGTACTAGTACTGCCACGTTGTTCTGCAGAACAGCTGTAGCAATCTATGTTCCTATCTAATGTACAAACTCACTTAACTCCGTACTCTCGCCCACGTTTCGTACTGTCAGAGTCTAAGTTTTTGCCAGTTTGGTGGATGTGCGAAATTTCTACTTTAATATGCACGTCTTTACTTTCTACAATGAAGCTCAGAGTCTTTTCATGTTTCCTTTTTTACTTCGATTGGGTTTGGTTTTGATTTTGGTTTTTGCCATTTGGATTTTCTCTAAGAATTGCCTGTTTATGTGTTTTGCTCATTTTTCTATTTGGTGGATTGTCACACTGGGCCAATTTCCTGGGCCTTTGGCTCTGATGTACTGACCTGCCACTTAGCCTGCTGTCAGCAAAATATCACTAGCCCAAGCTGATTTCCGTGTGCATCACCATCTCAGCCACTCCAAACCAGCCAGCTCATCACAAATGGGAGACCTGAAGGTCTCCAGGCTTCCCAGTGTCTGAACTAACTCCCATCGCATCGGAACATGCACAGGCTCTGGAGTCACACCTACCTGGGTCTGAATCCTGCTTCTGCATCTTACTAGCTGCACAATTTTTGTACTTACTTTGAGCCTTTATCTATAAGTGGGGGTAAAAATACCCACCTCAGAGGATATTGGAAGTTAACAAAAACAATGCGTGTGCAGTACCTGCCACATGGTTGTAGCCATCTCTAGATCTGGGACCCTGAGTCCTACTAATCTTTCTGTAGGTTCCTCTGGGACTGAGACCCCACTGAGAACCACAGCCCTCTGGGTTTGGGCCCACAGGTTTTCCTACGTGCTTGGACACCTCAACTCATGCAGCCCGGAACTAGAACTTTTTTTTTTTTAAAGATTTTATTTATTTATTCGACAGAGATAGAGACAGCCAGTGAGAGAGGGAACACAAGCAGGGGGAGTGGGAGAGGAAGAAGCAGGCTCATAGCGGAGGAGCCTGATGTGGGGCTCGATCCCATAATGCCAGGATCACGCCCTGAGCCGAAGGCAGATGCTTAACCGCTGTGCCACCCAGGCGTCCCCCCAGAACTAGAACTTTTAAAAGGGGAGTAACTCCTATTTTAATTCCTGACCAGCACCAATAAGATGAATAACTACAATCCCGCAGAAGAGAACAAAGAGGGAAGTAGTTCAGTCCCTGCATTTCTTTATAGCTCATCAAACATTAATTGCGCACCTACCTTGTGATGGGCCCTGATCTAGGCACTGGTACAAAGATGAATCAGGATGAAACAAGAGACGGAGAAACAAAGACAGACGGATGCATAGAGAAATAAAAGATGAGAGAGAGGGAGAGAGAGAGAGAGAAACCACATGTTTAAAAGGATCTGGGGACTTGTCTGGTGCAGAGCCTAGCTTCTGGTCCCTCTCTGACTTGGCCTCTGTAACACCTCTCCTTGCTGGGAGCTCTGCCCATCTTGGTGCTCTCTCCTGCTTGGGACTCCATGATACCCCATTTTGGGGGCTCGTCTCCTCACTAGCTAACTACCACTTATCGTTTGCTCCTTAAGTCCGTCCTCCTTTGAATCCAGCTAAGGTACCCCAGCCCCCCCCATCAGCCCCCTTTGTACCATCTTAGTCAATAGCACCCAAGCCAAGCGGCCTCAGTGACTCACTATGATGACCCCCAAACCTAGCTCTCCAGCCCTGACCTTCTTTCCTGAGACCCACATCTACATTTCCAACCTGCCACTGAATCTCTTTATGTTTAACTCCCAAATTAACTTGCCCTGGTATTCCATAGGCACCTCAAACCCAGTTCACCTAAAGCTTGAGCGGTCGTCTTCCCTGTCTTCCTTCCCCACTCCCTTCTCAGATCCAGGTAAGAAGGCACCTCCTCTGTGAACACACGCCTGCCTCCCCCAGAGTGTCTCTGTCCTCCCAGCTGCCATACCACTCTTGTCTGATCACATCTGGAGCACTTATCGTGTCAGCTTGTCCTCATAAGTTTATATGTCCGCCCCCCACTAGATGTGAGCCGCTCTGGGCAGCTCCTGTACTGAATCTCCTCTGGTCCCCAGCACCCAGCTGAGGCCTGACACATGGCAGTTAACACAGCAGGCTGAATGGTGGGAGACAGAGCCCTGAGGAGGGAAAGAGATCGTCGAGACCGTGAAGCACATTAGTGCCAGGGCCAGGACTCCCACCCTGGTCTCCTCACTCTTTGCCCTGTGCCCTCCGGGCAAACTTTGGGAAAGACAGTGAAAGGAGAAGCTAGTGAAAGGGTCAGATTGATGGGGGCTGCTTGGCTTAGCTCCTATGATGGGCCCAGGAGTGGCCCAGCCTGAGGCCAGTTTCTTCAAACACTGCTCCCATTTCTGTAAAGTCTCCATCCTCAAACCACCCACTTCCCATCCCTGGACATAAACTTAATGATGCCAGGAGAACAATCTAATCAAAGCACTTTCACATCCCTAAAGAAATTGCTGCTGGAAGCACTTATATGTTATTAGCTTTTACATAGAATGGGATGGGCCTGGGCCCAAGGCCAAGCTTTCCTCATGGGAGAGCATGCAAGTGGTGATGAGGATGGTATGGCCTGGTCATCACCTGGGCAGCACGGCTGATGCACCTGGAGTCTGGACACACAGGGAGCTGGTGAATGCTGAGATTCTCCCTGAGGAGTGGGTGAAGGAGCATGAAACCCATGCAGTTGAAGAACCCAAAATATACAGTAAACATCACATCAGATTCATGAGTAACATTCTCCTACTAAGTATTGGAAAAGCATCACTGGTGGCCTTTACGCAAATATCTTAAGGACACTGGCTAGTACACGAAGACCCACCATATTTACTGGTGTTGGGCTGCTATCTTCAGTTCCGTTCTGCATGTTTAGTTTTTAGGGAAAGACAGACGGGTTGGTTGCTGGGTTGTAAGAGTTAAACAGAATCACGCGAACGTGGTGGTAACTCAGCCACGGGGGAGGATGAACACCTAAAGACCGCCAGATTTCCTCCTTCATCTTTCTGTCCACTCGGACACCTAAAGTCTGCTTGAGAAAAAAACAAAAACAAAACAAGTGGGGACCACAAAGCAGCTGGAATTCTGCTCATGGGACCAGGAAGGACAGATCTGTTTGCCCACGGTAATAGCCGGAGGGAAAAGTCAATCATAGAGAGGGGAAGCAACAAAGGTCATGCCCAAGGAAACAAAGACAAGTGTGGGGCAAGGGACGGGCAAAGCATTAGGTGGAATAAATGAATCCATCCATCAGAAGCAAGATCTGAATGCGGATGTAAACCAGACCAGGGCAAGGTCCAGCATAGAATCTGTGAACAACGTAAGGGGTTAAAGGCTCACTTTACAAAATGAGATATTTGTTTTAAGGAGTGCTGGTAGAGCTGACAGCTCTGTAGAAAGCTACAGAAAGTAAAACAGGCCTCCAGGAGGATAATATTATTCTCCTTCCAAAGTAACATATCCCAGACACCACTGGACCTCCTTTGCTATTTCAAACAAGAATTTTTTTATTAAAAGCTAAGTGTCAAAATGGATAAAACAAATATTAACACGTAATAGGGAATGGGACAATGGATGAAAGGGATTATATAACCAGTTTGGCAAGCAAGTCAGTGAGGTAGAGAGACGTGAGTTATTGCAGTGGAGAGAAATCAGATATTTTACTGACAAAAAATAATTTCCCTGTCCGGCAGATGCTTTTCTTTAAAGTGGATTGTCAAACATGCTCTGAAGGCATTTGGGGATAGAAGCAGCGGAGTTTGGGAGAAGGTTTCAAAAGGCCAGCAAGAACAAGTTCACTTCCCTTTAGGTTAGGGTTAGCAGTCCTGTGCTGATATAAAATCTCAAGTTTTCAGCAAAGCACTCCTGGGCAAGCACGGGTAGGAACTGTACCAAAAGTGCTTCTAGATCAGTGGTTCTTAGCTTGTTCTCAGGTGATCAGAATCATCTGGGAAAGTTTTAAAATACTAATGCCTGGGCTTCACCACCAGAAAATCTGATTTAATTGATCTGGAGTGGAGTCTTGCTATCATATTTTTAAAGACTCCTCAACTAATTGCAGTGGGGATCCCAGATTGAGCACTACTGTTCCAGAGGTGCCTGTGGTATGGGAGAAGCTGCACAATCTTAGGGGAGAGGAAAGTCTGGCTTCACAATTCAGCTGCATTACTTGCTGACCTGGTGAAATGAGCAGGTTACTCACCTTCTCTGAGCCTGTTATCTAATTCTTAAAATGATAATGTTATCATGATTAATAATGAAATAGTAAACAAAATATTGAAGGAATTCCCCCCAAGTCAGCAACAAGACAGATATCCATTACCACCATCCCATTTCATATTTTACAGTGGCTCTAGCCAATGAAATAAGACAAGAAAAAGAAATACAAAGGTAAAATTGTCAGAAAAGAGGAAGCAGAACTGTCGTAATTTACCAATCACATAATTGTGTACACAATCTGTACACAATCCAAATTTGTATAAAATCCAACAGTCTACACATCATTATATTCAAAATTGTATTTTCTATGTGTCAGCAACAATTAGAAAATAAGAATTTTAAGATAGCACTTAGCATAAAACATACCCAGAAATAAGTCTTTAAAAGATGTGCAAGATGTTGACACTGAAAACTCAAAACATAGCTAAGAGAAATTAAAGGCAGTCTGTATAAATAGAGGTATACGACATTTATTGATTGGAACACCCTATACTGCGTAAGAGGTCAATTATCCCAAAATTTCTTTATAAATTTAAAGAAATCTGAATCAAAATCTTCTCAGGTGTTTCTGTGGAAATTAACAAGTGGATTCTAAAATGTACAGAGAGGGGCAAAGAACCTAGAATTACCAAGATAATCTTAAAGAACAAAGTTAGAGGATTTATACTACCAAATGTCAAAACTTCTTATAGACTATAGGGACTCAAACAGTGTCATATTGGCACAAGGATGGACAAAAGACTAATGGAATAGAAAAAAGAAAAAAACTCCAGAAACAGACTCATGCATATATCATCACTTTACTCACAACAAAAATACCTCTTTAATTAAGTGGTGAAAGATGGTCTTTTTGGTAAACAGCGCTGACTCAACCAGATATCATCTGAAAAACACTGAACCTCGAATACCATTAAAAAATTAATTTGAAATAGATCACAGACCTAACTATGGAGTGTAAAACAATAAAGCTCCTAGAAGAAAATAGAGGGTCCCTTTCTGATTTGGGGGTAAACCACCAAGTAGAAAAGAACAGATCCATCAACTGGACTTCATCGAAGCGAAGCATTTCTAGTCATCAGAAGACACCATCAAGAGAATGAAAAAGCAGACCACAGGCTGAGAACATACATTCTCAACACATACACCTGACAAAGGGTTCATACATAGAATATATTTTTCCAAGTTTATAATTGAATAACAAAAAGACAAAGAAGTCGTTTTCTTTTAAATGGGTAAAAGTCTCAGACATTTCACAAAATAGCCAAAGGGTCAATAAGGATACAGGAAAATGCTCAAAACCGTTGCTCATCAGGAGAATGAAAGTGAAACCATCCTGCGAGATCACGCCATGCCTGAGCAGGTCACAATCTGGGCGCTGCAGGTCCGGCTAAGTTGTGAACTGCTTCACCCCTCTGAAGAGACCCAGAGGAGAATGAAACACTCCTTTGGAAACTGTGTGGTTCCTTCTCTGTGGGCATGTTGAACCATCTCCCCTCCCTCCCTCATGCTTCCTTAAGCCCGTTTCTCTTTCTCATTCCTCTTCCCTCTCCCCGTTGCTCTCTGTCTCTGCGTGGGACCACAGAGCCCGTCACCTGCGGGCAGGGGCAGACGCTGGTGCTGGCTCTATGCGGTGAAAGCGGGCCCTCTCTCCAGGCCCGGCTGTTCCCAGGAAGTGGGGCCTCCCTAGCCCAGTCTGCCCCACACCTACACCTTCTGCGGTCCCCTCAGCCTCCTCACTGTCTCCCCTTCCTGCCCGCTCACCTCCAGACCAGCACCTGCCCCCGCTTCAGAAGCCAAAGGGGAAGGCAGTGTGGGTGGTGCAGGCGCCCCGACGCCTTGTCCGGTGCCCCCAGGACCCCCTGCCTCCCGGTGGCCCAGCTTCCCGTCTCCCCAGCACTGGCGTCATGTTTACATTGGACTTCTTGTTTATTTTCTGCTCTCTCCAGATTGCTTGGGGGACAGGCGGGAAATGCACTTCGCCGAGCCCGCGGCTCCCCAGCCCACCACACACATGCACAGAAGCGCAGGCCTCCATCTGTAAATTCACAGGGGAGACAGGCACCCTGGCAACTCCTCGAGGAACGCCACCCCCTCAACACGCACCCAACCCCGGAGAAGAGGCCCCAGAATTCCCAGCCCGGCCGGCTCCCCGCTTCGGACTTTTGCTCATCACATTTGTCTTCCAAAATTATTTCATAGGTCACACAGTCCCAGCGGAACATACACCTCCCTCCGCCAGACAAGAAAACTGAGGTTTGTGGGGATTAGAAAACTTGCTTGTGGGTCCTCAGCAAACCAGCAGCAAAGGAAGGGCTGGCCCGGGTTCTCCCCACTAACCCCCAAGTGGGGGACAGGGTCTGTTTGGGAACCCAAGAACGTGGGCTCAGGGCCAGAGGAGTGAGAGGGAGGGGAGGGGAAGCTGGAACAAATTACTAGGGATAGATGGTATAAAAGTGGGCTAAGGGAAAATCCCATATGAAGATTTTGGGGCATTCTGTCCTTACCGAAGGGACACTTCAATGTCTGCACTCCCCACTCCTACCCCACACCTGGGCCTGAAGCAGCTCACAGAGGCCCAGTGAGGTCACATGACCTACACTCCGGCCTCAGGCCTGCTGCTCACAGTGGGAATGTGGGGTTGCACATCACGTCCCTTCTCTGGGCCTCTACCCTCTCATCTGCAATGCGGAAGGCTGCCCCAGAACTCTTTCATGGGCAAGCGTTGTTCACCTGGTGTGCCAGCCGCTTCCCTGAGGGGCTGAGGTGCGGGCGATATGGTGTCTGCTGGTAGGAAGCTCCGGCCGCGCTCCGAGGCCAGGAGGCGTGGAACCTGCTCCCAGAACAGCAGCAAGTACAGTGTGAGCGCCAGGAGGGAGGAGAGCAGGCAGGAAGGCTGACCAGAGAAGGGCATCGGAGCCCTTTCAGCAAGTGCGCGTGAGACACCCGCCCGGGCCACCCCAGCCCCAGCAGGTGCTCCAAGGCAAGGAAGGCCTGGAGAGCAGAGGACTGGTGGGAAGAAAACCTCACGCTGATGGCGCATGGACTCATTTCGTCCTCTCAGCCTGCAAGGCAGGAACTGTCACTCCACTTTACATAAGACAAGACCAGGGCCTAGAGGGCTGCAAGGCCAGCACCTCCTGAGAGCTGAAACCGGGCATGGAACCCAGACCTGCTCATCAAAGGGGCAATGTGCTGGAGGCAGCCTGCTCACAGGCACCTCTGTGCCAGGCGAGGGGTTTGGGGTCCAGTGAGAACTGGGGGGCTTAGGAAGGGTTCTGGCAGGCAGACACGTTAGATTACAAGATGTATCCACATCCTCCTCCTGGAGGGAGCTGGGTTGGTAGGAGGAAGCTCGCGTTGCCTTGAATTTGGAAGTCTCCCTTCCCCCCTCCGCACCTCCTCCCCGCTCCCCCACCCCCCATACACAGTCCCGGATCAGTGTTTCGGACCCTGAGCCCACCAGCCTCCTCAGCTCCAGAAGACAGCCTCCGGCGGGGTGACAGGGCTGCCGCTGCCGCTCTTATCCACCAGGGGTCGCTGCCGCACAGCGCAAGGGGGCTTACGGAGGCCCCGACCGAGCGCCGCGTGTCTCTGCCGCCGCAGCACTTCGTTCAGGCGGCCAGGGGGCTCCGCGCCTTGTCCAAACTCAGGCTGTGCCTTGCCCGTGAGCTGCAGCCCCCCAAACCATCAGGACCTTCCTTCGGTCTGAACAATACTGGCCTGTCATCTCAGCGTGAACTCTTGTGAGAGGCGGGAGGCTAGCAGGGAGGTGGGACAGTGTGCCTAATTTTGTTCTTGCCTCTCTGCTTCCTGACCTCCTTCAGGTCGCCTCACCCCTACTCTCAAGGTGGAGGGACAACCTTGGGAGATTTGGAACTCAGAGAAGGAAATGAACCACACCCCCACTAGACAGCCCCCTTGCAGGGATGGGGAAAGTGACCGTGGCAGTCCCCATCCCTGTCTACCTGTCAGTCACAGCATGGACAGCTAACAGGCACCCTGGGGTTCTTTGCACTGTTCCAGCCCATTCCCAAGACAGGTGAAGGCCTGTACCTGGGGGCAGGAGGGGTGGGTTGAGCCCCAGGGTTGAGAGGTATCTGGGATATCCATTCAGAGGCATTCCCTCTCTCTCCCTCGCTCTAGCAGCTACTCCTGGATAAAGAAGGGGCTGCAAGTTAAATTAAGCAAAGATTGCTTGTCCCACTCACCCCACCCAACCTCTCGGACATACTGAAACTGACTGTATCAAGTTTCAGAGTAGCTGCCCTGCCTTGCACACCACACCCTTTCCAGCTAATGAGAGTATGTAAGGAAGGCTGTAGCAAACAGAACCTATAGCTGGGAGCAAAGGAATGGGGTTCTCAGCCCAGGCTCTGCCTCCCCCACTGTCTCCATGCCTTCCAGCATCAACTCTCCCCCCTGTAAAATGGGTGTGACCATTTCTCTCTGCCCTCCTTACAATGTGATTGTGAGAACCAAATGAACAAAATAAAAGAAAAACTGGCTTTTTTGTGAATATTATCTACTTATGACCATCTGCAACCCTGCGGGGAAGAAGCAGTGGAGAGAAAGTCCTGGGACATGGCAGCTAGAGGAGCAGGACCTCCCCCACCTTGCGCCTTGCCCCCTGCTCCCTCCTGCAAGGGTCTCTGGGATTTAAATAGCTGGATCCCGGTTCCCGCTGCCTCCAGCCTAGCCCTTCAGATGTCAGGGCATCTCAATCCCAACAAGCTGGCCCAGGAGACAGGGGAGGGGTGGCTGAGCTGCGTGGAGAGAGGCAGCAGTTTTCCCATCCTCGCCACTGATGATTTTCTTCTTGGACTTGAAATTGAGCCCTCATTCCCTTCCCCCTGCTCATCTTTAATTTCTCTCCATCTTTAATTTCTCCATCGATTTTCATTAAACTCTCCCTTTGGCTCCAGCACAGAGTGAACTCCTTATTTGAAAAAATAAAACAAGAGGGAGGGGGGTGGGAATAAAAGGAAGCTCTTTTGAAAGAAAGATGGTCTCCGGTCTCAAGGCTGGAAGAGGCACTTCCTAGAACTGTCTTGGAGGTTGTCTAAGCCTGTTTAGGCATTGGGCTTTGAGTCCCCCCACCTCCCCCACTTATGGCCCTAGACCCATAGGTTCCTGCCAATCAGATCCCCAGCCCCCTGCCTGGACCACAGCCCCAGTCTCGCTCGAGCCCCAGCCTCCTGCAACCCCATCCTGGCTCCTGGCCCTGTCCAACCCCAGCTCCTGCACCAATAGCGCCCTGACCTTCTTCTCACCACGCGGAACATCTGGAACTCTGCCAGGACTGTTGTAAAATCCCCAGGACTCAGCCTTTTGGGGGTATGCAGGGTTTCCCCAGCTCGACCTGAAATGGTGGAGACAAATGGGCCAGGAGGAGGAAAGGGAAGCAAACCCAGGCCTGGCGCTCTGTCCGCGCAAGCACCACACTGCGACCCCCGCCCACACTCTCGCACTGCCTCATCACGGCAGGTCCACCAAGGAGTTGTCCTCACGTTAGAAAGAGGAAACCAGGGTTCAGAGAGGAGTGACTTGCTCCTGAGCCTTCCATCAGCCTCGCTAAACCCTAGAGCCCTCCCCCTTAGGGATGCCAGTCCACCTTCCCCGGCCAGTCCTCCAGGAAGGCTGCCTTGACCAGTCCAGGCAGGTGGGGCCATCTGGCCATCCAGACTGAGTTGGGCCCATCTGCTCTCATTGGTCTGTGAGGCTCTGGGGCCCTCACTCCCTCCTGGGCCCTTGTTTTCTTCCTCCAGTCTTCTCCAAGGTGGGGTCCAGAGAACACTGTCTCTTCTTCCAGGCTCACCCAGTTCATTGAACATAGAGCTTCTGAAAAACTTATAGCTCCACTACCAACTGGCCAGCTGTGGAGACCTCTGCCTTTGCTGAGGCCACTTTCCCTTGGCCTGCCTGGGAGCTCCTCCTTGGCCCTCTGAGCCCAGCTCTACTGCCTCTTTATTGTTGCCTTCACCAGCACCCCAGGCAGAGGTGGTGCCACCGGCCTGTGGCCTCTGATGGCCATGGGACAGCCTCTTCCCACTGTCTGAACTTCTGGGCTTCTCCCCAGCCACCCCCAGTGGGAGACAGGGAACATAGCTGTTGGTCTCTCTTCTCCAGAGCCCAGCACAGAGTCTGGGGAATGAGGGGCGACTGTCTGCCAAGGACATAAGGGAAGTAGGAGAGAATTCCTGAAACTCACTGGTTTAGGGGAAACACAATGCAGGGGAGGCTGTGGCCAGGATGAACCAGATCTCTGAAAAGAAAGGATAGATTCTTGAAAGGCCCTTCAGACACCTCTGGAGAGGTCTTTGCTATGTTTTGACATCTCGCCCCTCCAGCCCTCTTCAGGGAGTGTCCAAGTCCGGCCGCTGCCCAAGCCAACACCCCAAGCCTGGCTCGCAAGAAGCCGTTCCTCTGCCGTCCCCACCTCAGAACCAGCCAGCCTTGTTCTAAAGCTCTCCAGTTCTGAGCACTTTCCTCATCTGTAAAATGGAAAGGATGCAAGAACTCGTGCTCCAGCCCCACGCAGCTTCTCCATACTGTGCACTGAGCAGCCTCTCCCACCGTGCCAGCCCCTCTCCCGCCAGGGCAGCACTCCCCCATCCACCCGACGGGAGTCTTCCCCAGGCCAGGTCAAAACTCCGACCATTAGCTTGCTACCTGCCACAATCCTAATAGCTACCATTTGTCGGCGCCTTGTGTGAACAGCACCCTGTTACTGCATGCCTAGTCTCCTCTGACAGTCCTCGGGGTGGATTTCAACATGCCCACTTCACCGAGGACACTGCACCTCTGGGAAGGTAAGTCAAGTCCTCAGGGAAAGGTGCCCAAGCTCGTCGTGGAGAAGCCTGGACTCCAAACCAGGAGACCCTGACCATCAGAGGCCACGGCTTCCCCACCGTTCTGGGAGGCTTCTCAGCAGATGGGCCAGGAGGGAACGGATGAGTAGCATGATTGCTGGGTGACGGACTGAGCGAATGAATGAAGGAGCGAGCGGATGGCCTGACCGAATGATGGAAAGGACACCAATGCCAAAGTGACTTCACAGAGTGAATGAATGAACTGCGACTGAATCTAGGACCACACAAATGCCCGAAGCCCGACAGAGCTCAGGCATCACGCAGCAGGGTGTCTGGTGCTCTGGCTAGACCCACGCCTCTGACACCGGGGTCCGGGCATGATTTAGCGGACCTCTCCAGGGTTGGAGGGAAGTGGGGGAGCCGCATGACAAAGATGAATTTCACCAAATCCAGCACATTTCTCACTGCCAATTAATTAAGTGAGCCTCAGTGAGGAGCCCAGGCCAGTAAATCAGCAGAAAGCTGGGACTTTGACATTATCTGACTAGTGCATGAATTGGGCCTTGTGAGTGGGTGGCTGGCAAGAGCCCCTGGGCACCACACTCCCCTGTTATGCTGTGGTTTCTACAACCCAGCCTGTCTCTGGGCTTCTCCACCCTCCACTCTGAACACTAACAACGCCTCTGGAGGCCAGCAGTCAGCAGTCCAGTATCACAGTGGGGCAGGTGTGGGCAGGACCTAGTGGGGGGAGGGAAGGGGGGGCATGGCAGGGGTGAGAGAGACCCTGAGCCCTTCCTGGGTTTAGAACGTCTCTCAACTTTGGAAGTAGCATGCTATGAGGAAAAGAACGTGGATGTTGGCCTCACAGTGTCAGATTTGAGTCCTGGATCCACGTAATGGTTCACAGCCCAGGCTGGCTTGGGCTGGGCCGAGCCACGATGTCATGACGGCTGGACCACTCATTAGCTGTGTGCTCTTGAGCAAGATGCTTCCTTCTCGGAGGCTCCCATCCTTCTATAAACAAGGAGGATAATCACAGCACCAGAGGAGTAACGATTACATGACACAGTGAAAAGAAGGGCTTAGCGAAGTGCTTGCCCAAAGCAAGGATCCTCTGTTAGTTACTGTCCTGTTCATCATTGTCACAACAATCTTATTACCTGTTAGAACAGAGGTCAATACACATTTTCTGCCGAGGGCCAGATAGGAAATGGTTTTGGCTCTGAGGGCCGTATGGCCCCTTACAATCACTCAACTCGGCAGTTGTAGCACAAAAGTAGACCGTCAACACCTAAATGAAGGAGCCAGCTCCACTACAACTTTCTGGGTCAAAAACTTGAATTCGAATTTCACAGAATTTTCACGAGCCACAAAATGTTATTCTTCCGCCTATTTTTTTTAACCATTTAAAAATGGGGAGGGGGGGAAGAACTCTCCGCTCACAGGCTGTACTGAAACAGGCAGCAGGCTGAATGTGACCCACAGGCCATGGCTCGTGCCCCCCTGCCCTAGAATGGAAGCTCCATGAGGACGAGGGGGTCTGTCTCTAAACACTGCTAAATTCTCAGTACCTAGAACAGTGCCTGGCAAAGAGCAGTCCATAAATATTTGCTGCATGAATGAATTACATGATGAGTATTTTTGGTGACAAGTCATTTCAGCTCTCCGGGCCTTGCTTTCTTCATCTGTGCAGTGGGAACGTTTGCATTCTCAGGCAAGCATCAGATGTCATTCTAAATCCTGAGGAGCCAGTAGGCAAGCACAACGGCTGTAGCATGTAGTTGCTGTTCTGACCACCAGGGGGCTCTTCTCAGGTTGGTCACCCTCCCGCTCCATGCCTGGCACAGTGGTGTTTCAGGACTGTTAGTGGGTGGAAAGTAATCTGCCCTGGGCAAGGGGAATGCCCAGTTAGGACTACCTTCTCTTGTGCCATTCGGGGGTGGGGGAGGTTAGCACATTGGCCAGGAGCAGCAAGGAGACCCTAGGTTTAGCTGCAAGGACTTTTTTGGCACTCTGAGAGAATCTATAAAACCAGCAGGGCGGTGAGGGAGCCTGGGCATCAGACGCAGGCAGACGGGGTCCAAATTCTGACTCTAGAATGTACTTTGTGATTTTAGGCAAGTCACTGAAACTGCCTGAGACTCCGTTTTCTGTCTTTAAGATGGAGAGTAAAGAGCGTTCACCTCACCGGGTTCTAGTGAGTTAAAAAGGTATGTGTGTTGGGAGCTAGGTCCGCACAGGCCCCAGGCGGCCCATCTGGCCCAGGAAAGGTGCACTCACACCTTCCGGCCTCGGAGCAGCAGCAGGAAGGTGGAAGGAAAAATCGCCTCCCGACTCCCCAGCTACACAGGTTCTCAGCTCTAAACAAAAAACTCTGCTGTTTTTCTTCCCCGGATTAAAAATTTCCTGCTGCTCTGCAAGCTCTCCGAAGCCAAGAAATCCACTGCTTTTGGAGGGCTGGCGATTCCAGTCCCTTCTATTTTTTCCTGTTCTTCCCACTAACCAGCATGAAAAAAGATGAAAAACAAACCAGTTTGGCCGTGTTTCCACTGTCCCAGGAAGAGGATTTTATGGGAGAAGAGAAGATTATTCGGCACATAGAGCTGGAGACGTCCAGTGCGTTTACCTGGGGGAGTCTGTCCTTTCATCTGTTTGTCACACACACCCCCACCCCTCGTCCGTCCATTCTGCTCTCTGTGTAAGCACTCGAGTGCAAAGGACTCCGCCCCTGCAGGAAGGGAAGACTCTGCCCAGAGGGCCAGAGAGCGGGCCCTAGCTCTTCCACCATCTTGCTTGTGACCCCAGACAAATTACTTCCCCATTTTGACCCACAGCCTTGTCTTCTGTAAAATGAGCAGAATCCCCATCCATCCTCCATCCTCGGCTAAAAGCGTCTCTGAGCCCATGATCCCTGGGTCCCGTAGCCTGAGCAGATTTGGAAAGAGGCAAGCAGAACGTGAGATAACCATCTGACTAGCGGTCCAGACCAAAGTGAAGAAGCTGGTAGGATGTGGGTTTTCTGGGAGCTGGGACCAGACTGGGGGACAAGGGTACAGAGGGAGGGGGACATTTTGTTTGCCCCATCCCCATACAGACCAGACTCAAGGCATCTATCCCCAATCCTGAGAGTACCACAACTGTCACCAGCCTATTCCTGGCCTTTGAACCACTCCTCCATAAAATTGTTCAATATCTTTCCTTGAAACTTGGTCGAGACATCTCCAATGTCAGCCCCAGCCTCCCCAACCCTCCTGGCTAAAGTTCCTGAGGGCCCATCTGCAGGCCTCAGAGCCACTCAGGCCTGGGTGGCAAAGAGCAACCTCAGCCCTGCAACCTGGGGAGAGTGGTGGGGGGGGGGCAGCAGCTGGAATTAGTCACATTGTCCCGAGTGGGCCTGGGGCTGAGGTACCTGGGCCTACCAGATCACTCCCTTCCCTCCGGCCCTGCCCACCCCATGCCCTGTGGACCCAACACACGCTTGGACTTCAGCTTCTGTTTCCCCACTCCCTCTGTCTTGGTGGAGCCCCACCTGCTTTGCCCAGACCAAGGCACATGTTTCTCTTGCCTACTCAGCCCCCCAGGGAGCAGGATCCTCCTCCTTCCACGGGGGTCCTGCCATGAGTGAAGGACCAAAAGCCCTGACCTTTGACACCACTCTGCACACTACTTGTCTGCCTCCTGCTGTGTTCTGCCCACTGCACTGTTGGCCCTTCCACCCAGGAAGTGCTGAGTGCCCCTTTGAGCCCTGCCCTCCCTGCCCAGACTCCTCAATCCCTGTCCTCTTCATTAACTCCCATAGTCAAGATCCCAGCAGCCCCATTGGAGAGATGCCTGGGAAAAAGAGGTTCTCAGGGAACAGGTGGTCACCAGATCAATTGAGCCCCCCCACTGCTCCCCCACCCCGACTCAGGTACCTCTCGCCCCACCCAGCCAGCCAGCTGCTCTCTCACCTTCTCCAGCTGGTGGACACCCTCTTCCACACAGCAGATGGACGCCAGCGTGCGCAGCGCCTGGGGGTACAAGCACCGGAAACTGTCCTGGCGGCAGACCTTGAAGAGTGCTACGACCCCGCCCTCCTGCCAAGAGAAAGAGAATGTCACGTGACCTCCCTGGGTCATGATTCCTGGGGCTGATGAGAGAATAACAGGCATCCCTCACTCAGCTGTGATGCCTTCAGATCTGGAGGGCAGCTGAATATGCCACCCCAAAATATGTCACTGGGGCGTAAAGATTGTTTTGAGCTGAAGGTAATTGGGAAGAAGCAGATACCAGAGATCTCTGGCCTCCCCTGTGTGCCTAAAAGGAGGACATATATTTACAGAGATACCCCTTTCTCTGCTCTCCTAGGAAGGAGAAAAGTTAATCACCAGGACAACTTCAGACCCTTACAGCACGGAGGTGGCCCCAGGGGAACCCTCACAACAAACCTGACTAACCATCCTTCACCCACGATTAGTTTTCCATAGATCTGCCTTCTCACGATCTACCTCCCCTAGAGATTCAAAGTTCTTCTCAGGTTTCCTGTTGTTTTGTTACTTTCCCTAAAATTGTTCTTTTTCTAAAATGCTATATAAGTGCAAGTTCTAACCAACCCTCTGACTCATCTCTGAGAGCTCACTGTGTAATCATAATGCACACGCTAAGAAACTTTTGTTTTTCTCTTGTTAATCTGTCTTCTGTCAGCCCAGTTTACAGGGTACCAGCCAGGGAACCTAAGAAGATGGTAGAAAGAAGAGAATGCTTCCTCCCCTACAGTCCCCCCCCCCCAACGCACACACTTTCATGCTCAAATGCATGCTGCAATGAAATGCTCCCTCCACAAGTACTATCACTCTTGATAGTCCAAATTGGAGGTGGGACTCCCCAAATGCTTCTGGGGCCGGGGTACCAGGGGCTAGGGCAGACATATTTGAGAGGGCCAGGCTCAACACCATTCGGCCCTGCTCCCACACAGCTGGCAGCGCCCTCTCGGCAGCCTGCTGTGGAATAAGCCTGGAGTCATCAGAAATAGATTCTAGAAGCAAGTCTGAGGCAGGTGGAAGGAACTGAAGCCTAGGGGCCCAGTGCTGGTTCCCCCTCCACCAGAAACCACTATTACGCCTCAGATCCTCCCAACCACCATGGCAGGCATACAAAAAAAGGAGTCTTATTTATATCAATACTAGAATTTCTTCTCATTTTGTGAGGGAAAAAAATGCCAAGTCCAGATGGGTGAAATAATTCACCCAAATCTACACATCCTTGTTTTCCCTTCTTCACTCTAGTTTGTAAAAGAAAAGAAAAAAAAAGAAAAACCTTCAGGAACGATCACCCTAGCTGAGTGCGGACTGTTCTTTTGTGACAGCTGGTCCTGGAAACACCTTTCACATGTGGAGACTTCACAGCAGTCTGGGAGGACTTCTGGGAAGAAGCCCAGGGTGAGTCACTCATCTTAATGGTCATATTTATTCTATAAAAATCACTGAAGCCCCCCAGGCTCTCAGAGCAAAGTGAGGGAGCCAACAGGTCACAAAGCAGACCCACAGGGCACCCAGGAAACTGGTGGTAACGCCACCGCGGATGTCCAGAGCATGAGACGCTGGACACCCCACATCTGCCTTTGCCCTCTTTCCTCCCTCTGCCCTCCCCTGACAGCTGCAAGGGTGCCTGGGGGTGGCAGCAGGAAAGAATGCGTGAAGACTACCGGGAACTTGGTCCTATGGGGCACTCGCCTTTAACCTCACCCCTTCTGGCTCTAACTAAACCAGTTTGCACTCTGCTCCCCAAACTGGAAAAAAAAAAAAAAGTCACCAAAGAAGAAGGTGAGTCCAGCAAAAATACCATTCCCTGTCAGATTTTTGTGACCTCTTTCAACAACGTACCTCGCACCAGGCACCGTTTCATGTTCTGGGGACACAGCTGTGACTGACGGGCAGATAATGAGCGAGCAACTGGAAGGAGCAGCGGCAGTGACCGCGACGGCCCGGCACAGGCTCGCTGAAACAAGTCCTCCCGAATCTTCCTTACCTGGCACCCCTCAAAACTCAGCCCAGCAGCCCTTTTCATTCTGAGAGTTCTGCTGCTTATCACGGCAGGAACCAAGATGAGTTCGTCATTTCTGACATTTTATAATCAGCTGAGAGTGATCCTCAACTTTCGTCTTCCCACTTCCTTTTGGGTAGTTCATTTGGTGGGGCAAGGGCATATTGTATACAGCTGGTAAATGCATTCATGCAGCCAAAAACTATTAGTGGTGCATCATACGCCAGACGCTGTGCTAAGCACTGAACAAGACTGCCTCGGGCCCGGTCCATATTGAACTCATGGTCCGACAACCCGTGAGTCATGGGATGGCAGATGATTTTTAAAGCAGGAAGAAATCCGGGTAGGGGTGCAATGAAATGAGGGGGTGCAGGGTTATAGGAACACAGAGCAGGAACTCCTAACATAATCTGAGAGGGGACTGTGAAAGGGTCAGAGAGAAGCACTCTGATTGTAAATGCATGGCACGACTCTGATAAAGATAGACTAGTGCGTGACAAGACACCCCCTCTCTTACTCCTTGCTCCACAATCATTTATCCCTGCCTTCCTACTTTCTAATGGTCTCTGAGACAGCTGATGAGGGTTCCACATAAAGACCTGACTCAGACAGTCACTGAAGTAAAATAAAATTGCTTCTTAAAGTGAGAAGAAAAGAAACAGGAGTCCTAAGGTCTCCCTAGCCAGCCCTGCTGGTTATTAATGACCCCCCCACCTATAAATATTTATATACATATATGTGCTTATATATGCGTTTATATGTGTATGTATATATATTTTTATATGTGTGTGTTTATGTTTAATCATATGTATAAATATTATTTATATGTATGATGATAGAGATGATAGAAAAATAGATAGATACATAGATATGGTAATCAACAAGCAGGTAGGTATTTATATCTGGAGCAGACAACAAAGAAGTGGTACCAAAGAACGCCAGACTGAGAGCCAGGATCAATATGGCAGGCTTCCTTTGGCTCGGGAGGCACTGAACCCAGCATAACTATATTTAAGCCTCCGTACCCATTTGCACTGGATTCTCATTACGTTGTTTCCCAAGCCTGTGAAAAATAGCTTTCTTTGCATTTTTAGCTACTGCCAAAGCTAAAGGGAGGAAATCCTAAACCCAGACGAAAGGGACTCTGGTTCAAATCCTGGCTTTGCTGCTGGTTAACTTTGACTAAAAATGGGGTCACGGCAGCTATACAACCGAGCTATTGGGGGAACAACTCAGTTAATAATGTATGTGAAAGGGCCCAGCACCCAGCTCTGGACAGCCAGGTGAGGGTCAGTCTGTGGAAAGCTTCCTGGTTAGAAGAGTATCTCAAACCCTCCTAAAAGGTATCCCAAGAGTTGGGATACGTGGGAGGAGGAAGGAGGCTGCAGAGAAAGTGAGATGGTCTAGTTGTGTGGGCTACCCCGAAGCCCCCTCAAGGACCCCAGAGCAGCACCCATCATAAAGCAGAGCCAGGAATCACCCGAGCTGGCAGAATTGCACTGTTGGCTAGAGCTTGTTTAATTTTATAGAAAGCTATGGGCTCAAAGCCAAAGTGTATCATGGTATGTATTATTCAGGCAGACTTGGGATAAACTGTCATAAAGCTAAGGAGGCCACTTGTGGGGTGTAGGCTAGTGGTGGGGGGAGTAACAGAGGAGCAGGATAGGGGATAATTTTAACAAAGCACAGGGGAGTTTGCTCTGCTCTGCACTCAGGAAGGGATGGGGCTTACCACTACCATCACAGGAAGGACTGGGTTTGTTCTTGGCCTTCAAAGGAACTCAAGGGGCTGAGAGGACAGACCTCAGACGGGCTGCCCAAAGCATCTTCTGGAGGCAGCTCAGATGAATGAAGTGCTCAAAGACAGACCACACTGGGCCCCAAGGAGGTGGGTGAGGAGGGCCACTGCGAGCAGCTGTCCCACATTTGTCACAATGTTGGGCACACGGAATGAGCATCAGCAGTGAGGATGCTGTGTACAAGGGACTCCCAGCTCCTGCGTCACCGTCAGGAACCCAGACACAGGGATTCCACTGAAGAAACCATTCTCACCATCTTCCAGGCTGGAAAGATGGGAGTCATCCCTGAATCTTCTCTTCACTTCAGCCTTCTGTCTACTCTCTCTCAAGGGCTGGAGACATAAGATTGAGATTTAGATTTTGAAGTCAGTAGATCTGGTTAAAATACCAGCTTTGCACTTAATGCCTATGACTTTGGACAAGTTATTTACCTTCTCTCTGAGCCTCTGTCCCCTCATCTTAAAAATGGGAATTATAATTATAACACATCAGAAGATCATTGGGAGGATCAGATGAGATAATAAATGAAAAGCTTAGCGCAGTGCTTGGTGAAAAGAAAGGATGCAGCAAATAATGAAAGTTGTAGAAGGGGGGAGAAGGGCAAAAGGAGGAAGAGGAGGAGAAGAAGGAGAAAGAGAAGGGGCTGCTAAGAGGCAGCTCAGAATAATAAGCAAGAGCATAGCTTTGCTGCCAAGCAGGCAGTTTCAAATTCCAGCTCACCCACTTACTAGCTGTGTGACATTTAAAGCTCCCTAGTGATTCTAATATGCATCAGGGTTGAGAACTTCTGAGTCACTCTTTGGCCCAAGAATCTAAAGGGCCAGGATGGAACCAGAAGTCACCACTGTGGGCTTTAGGATCATGAGCTCTGATTTAAAGAGACTTGGGTTCTAATTCTGACTCCAATCTTTATCAGTTGTGTGACCTTGAGTAAGACCCCTAAACCATTTCCTCAATTATAGATGAGAACAACATGATACCTACTTCCTAGGATGGTTTTATAATTTAGAGGGAATAACGTCTGTAAGGCATTAAGCACGCTGGACAGCAACACTCAAGTGTTAGCTATTGCTGTTGCATACAATTTACTTCTCCCCTAAGCAGAGTTGACGAGCATTTACCCTCCTCTTCCAGATTTCTTTAAGGGCTTAGATGAGTGCTTCTGAGAGTGGCCATGACTCAGAATTACCTGTAGGGATTGTTAAAATGTAGTCTCAGTAAATTTAGGTGGGGCGAAAAGTATCTGTGCTTTCCAAAACTCCCTGAGGGATTGTGACACAGAGTGAGGATGGGGAACCACTGGGCTGGAACATCTTCCTGTAACTGCCATCTTAAGTCTACTGAAAGACATAACTTCACTTCCAATTAGATCACTGCTTCTATCTCCATGGCAATGTCATTTCTCAAGTTAAAAAAAAAATAGTAAAAACAAAACAAGATCCTAGTGAGATCCTAGGGTTATCAATTGCCTGTATTTGCCTTAAGTGTTTGGACCCCAAGTATAGGGGCAAATTAACCATGAAGCTAGCGAATTAAAACTTCCACTGTGGGGTGCCTGGGTGGCTCAGTTGGTTAAGCATCAGACTCCTGATTTTGGTTCTGATCATGCTCTCAGCGTCATGGGGTCGAGCCCCATGACGGGCTTCTGCCCCTCCCCACTGTGCTCTCTCTCTAAAATAAATCAATCAATCTTTAAAGAAAACCTTCCATTGTAATCGATGAAAACCACTGTCCTCCTCAATTCTGTCTTCTCCTCATGTAGTATTGCAGTGGCTGCAAGTATTTTGGGGATCCATCGAGAACCTGAGTTAGGGGATATGTTTTGTTTGGGTTTGGTGGGATACCTAGAGATGAGCAAGGAGGGTTGATATTTCTAACAGATACCACATGAAGAGAATTATACAGACTCTGGGGGCACCAGCTTTTCTCTCAAGTGGGAACTGAAATCAGAGGGCCTAGCCACTATTAAAAATGGAGACATGAAGGCCCAAAGAGGGGAGGTGACTCTTCCAAGACCACACAGCAAACAAATGTTAGAGCCAGGACAGACTTCCTGAGCCAGCTATTCCCACCAAACTAGGTTCCTCCTACTCTCCCCAGGCCTGTCACTTTGGCCACTAACCAGGAAGCTCACCTTGGCTATGATGCGGCATAAGGGAGCACCCTCCTGGGTCAGGCTGAACAGGTTCCCTGTGGTGGATTCCGTGGTGTAGATATTGTCTGAGGCATTGATTTTTCTCACCAGTGCCTAAGAAAAGAGAGCAAAGTCTCATGGTTACTCACTCCATCTATCCTCCACTAATCTTCCTTAATGGAATACCAGTGGGTCCATGCTCCTAGAAGCCCCCTGGAATCTATAATCCTGCCCCACCCACAGTCCCACTATGGAGGTGATGAGGTATTCTAGCTTTGGGAAAGACCTGAGTCTGCATGGGGTCCAAACTATTTTTCAGAAATCTGGGATAATTTCAAACTCCTGGGACATGGACAACTAATGTGTTGTTTTGATCAGAAAATCAGATCTCAGTACTGATGGTCTCAACAAGTACTGCTTTGTTGTTCTACTGGCTTCAAATGAGAACAGAAACTAGCAGTTAAATGAGGCATCAAGTTGAAAACCAATGAGTTGCTACAGCTATGACCGAAGAATTGGTTCATTTGCCAATGGCAAACTCCAGCTGGGTAATGGGTTCAGGGGTCGAGGCAAGAGAAGTAGTCCACAGTAGCTCACTGCTCAGGGGACATCTGCATTGTGTGTATAGCCAGGCCAAAACAGCAACCCGGGGAACCCTATCAGAGAGTGGGTAACTCAGCAATGTCAGACTGCTCGAGGCTGAGGGAGCTAAGACTCACAGTGAGAAGGCTGGAAATGACTGAACATAGGACCCAGGGAGAACCACGAAGAAAAGCGAATGGAAAATTCATCAACAAATGAGACATAAAGATTAGTTTAGCTTATTTCTGGGAAAAAGCTTTTTCACATATCTTGAAACTACTTCATAATCAGCCATTTGCTTTGAAGCCTATGATTCATTGATTATAAATGATTCCTACCTGCTAATTAATTCTAGCTGCTTGAATTTCTCCTGGGAGAAGTGGAGATAGTGATTCAGAAGAATCGCCTTGGGGGGCTTCACGCAAGAAAGTAACACCCCCAGACCTGCTGCTCTGGGCAGATACTCTGCCGTTTCAGTTGCTAGGTTATTTTAAAATATCAAAATGGATTTGTTTTTTTATTAAACCTAGCGTTATGGAAAAAAAAAACACTTAAGAGGAAATGAGGTGATGTGAGTTCTCGTGCCACCTTGCCTTTTTTAACCCATTGTGTTGATGAAGAAGTGTGTCTGCGGTTGAAAGCAGGGACTCTGGACCAAACTGCCTGGGTGCAAATCCTGGCTTTGCCATTCTGCCCATGTGCCCCAGAGCAAGTAACTTAGCCTTTCCATACTGCAGTTTCCTTATACATCAAATGAGGGGGAAATAACAGTGTCTATCTCTTATGATGGCTGTATCCATTTCTTGCGGTAGCCAATATACAGCTCATATATATATAAAGGACTTTTTATATAGTATATATTTTAATTATATATATTATAGTAATATATAGTATGTAAAGGATTTTTTATATAGGACTATATATATAGGACGTCTAAAGGTACTCAGTACATGGAAGCAAAATAAAATTGTTAGCAGTTGTTATTTTGCGATCTTGGGCAATACACACTCTAGGCCTCAGTTTCCCTATCTGTAAAATGATTAAAATTAAGTGGGTTTAAGGCTCCAGGTAAATGACTCTCCTTTTCTTCAAACTCCTGGAATTCTTCACACACACAATATGCTAATCCTCTATGTAAAGCAGTCTAAGATTAAGTGCGTATTTAATCAAGCTACATTAAATGTAAAAATTATTCCCTAAGATTTGATAGATGCCTCTTGTAAGAGATTCAACAAAAGGTAAAATTAATGACCAAGATTTGTCACTGCAATTCTCTGTCATGAATGCACTTCTTAGAATCCTCCCCCAGCATACCGTAAGCAGTTACATAAGTGACAATAACGTTCACACGAAAATGCCGATTTCATATATTGGGGTCCTGTACCTAAATCATAATTACTCAGTGTTCTTGATTAGTGTTTGCACTTCAAGCAAATTAGCATGACGTTAAACAATTCAACCCAATGTCTTTTGCAATCATCTACTAACATTAGACCATTTATGCCTGAGAATAATTTCTTGCTAATGCCTATACACACATACACCGTAATTACACCTCAAATCATCTTGGTGAATCAGCTCTCTGACAATGAAAAGTTGTAATCATCCTTTTCACAAAGATAAATTTGGAAAAATATGAGATCAAAGGCTCCACTGAAATCGTCAAGGCCCTAAGCATCACAGTATGTCAGAGCCAAAAGGTCTTGTCCAACCCTCACTTCACAGTTCAGGAAACTGAGATGCAGAAATCTGACCACGGTCACGCACGTGACATGTGGTGGAATTAGTTGGACCTTAACTCCTGTGACTCCAACTTCCTGTTTTCCAAAGTCAGTGGGTCCATCTCCTTCAAAGTCAGCAGGACCTCACCTGGACCAGCAAAGACAGAAGTCTCGAGACCAGGAGAACATCCAGCCTCGTTAGCAGCTCTCACTGAACTAGAGAGGGGCTCCCCATCCTGGCTCCCATTAGCATCTACAACCCTCTGCCCTGTGGTAGCTGGAGCTCCTGCTGCCGGGGGCGGGGGGCAGCACTGACGGAGAGCCCCCAGCTACTGCCCCTCTGGACCTACCCCTGTGTCCTTGTTGAGGCCATAGCTCCCTGAGCCACTCCCAGCTGTGACTGATCACAGCAGGGACACTACTACAGTCCATGGCTGTTAGGGGAGACTCCTCTAACAGGTGACTTGGGCCTGAAAATCCATGTCTCTTCTTACTCAAGTCCTCCTTCCTCCTTCCATTTCTGTTTTCAGACCTGCAACATGTTTTTCCATGCCTGCCCCCGCTTCCCCCCCTTTTATCCTTGACAGGCATTTATCCCATCCTATCTTGGTGTCAGCTTCAAACTACCACAGTCTCTAAAATCAAGATTTGTCAGGCAATCAAGGAGTGACAAACTGAAGAATGTCAAAAATATGCTTCACCCTGAGTCGTGAGAAGAGTGGAGGAAAAGAGACAAAATAAAGGAACAAAGATTGATGAAGCTGAGTGACAGAAATATTGTTTTAAAGACAGAGTAGGCAGAGAGGGAAAAACCAAAACAGAGTCTTGAAGACCAGGAGAAAGGGATAAGGAAGAGTTAGGGAGACGTACACAATCTAGTTGCTCTAAATAAGGAATCCGAAAAGGAAAAAATATTTTTAATTATCTCTCAATCAGAAAGAGCGACTGCAGCCCGGTGAAATTGATCAGGAGAGGCAAAGTCTCATACATCAGCCTGGAGTGAGCTCCTCAGAGGGAGCCAGAAAAATATTGTGAAGTCTCTAGCTAAAGCTTCAGATAGACAATCCATAGCTGGGCATAGTTAGGGCAGCCCAGCCATGCAAAGGGATGACATAAATGTGGGCTGATGTGACAGCGTGAGGCAGATTAAACATGTCCACACATTCTTTGCTACTCCTCCCATAGACAGGTGGGCCCTGGTACCCCCTGCCACCACCACCTTTTAAATCTCACTGGCCTCAATGACTTGCTTGACCAATAAAAGCCAGCAGTTGGCAGAAATAATGTTCCAGGACCTCCAAGGCTAGGTTACGAGAAACACTGAAGCTTACCCCCAGATCTCTTGGAACATTCTTTTCAGAGTCCTGAGTTACCATGTAAAAAGTTTGGGAACTCTGAGACTGTCATGTGTAGGACCCCTGATCAATGCTCTCAGTAGACAGCAGCTTTCCAGCCATCCCCTCTAAGGCACTACTCGTGTGATGAAGCTTTCTAAGACTCTCCAAGCCATCCGTCGGCTGAGTAACACCAAGGGACCTCTGTTGATGACACGTGGAACGGAAGAACCACTCAGCCAGGCTGTGCCCACATTCTTGATCCTTCAGATGATAAGATATAATAAAAATGATTGTTATGCACTAACAGAGCCTGGAAAACAGGCGAAGACTACAGAGAACAGCATGTGATATCTAAAGGATGGCTACATAAATTTCTAGGTGAAAGGTTCTGAAACTGAGAATACGGTATGTCCTGTGTCCTCAGAGGATGTATTGGAGAAATGCATGAATCAGGCCTCTGAGGAAAGACACAGAAAAACTGGACATACTAAAGAGGATACAGACAGAATCATAACTGAATCGCAGCTTGGATTAGCTATTGCTCTGATAGGAAAATATCTCCCGGATTGGAATACCCAATTTTGGGAGGCAAATGTGGATAAGATCTCTTAGAATTGGAGGTTTGGTGCAAACACAGACCTTAATTGATTTCATTTCTCTCAGTAAGGCAAATTCCAACATCTAGAAGAGTTTTGGGTTTTTTTTTTTTTGAAAAACAAAAGAATGTGCCAGAAAGGAAGGAGAAGTCAGTGTGGGACAGCACTCAAATCCAGTGCTCATTCTATGAGTTAGATAAAGAAAGACACCGACATGAGAAGCAGGGTAAACTGTCAGAAATTCAGCAGAGTCACCCTGAAAGGAGGTGGGGATTAACAGAAGGAAAGAGAATCCTGGAAGCATAGTTCATTAATGCAAAAAAAAAAAAAAAAAAAAAGAACTAGCAGAAAGAAATGCTACTTGAGGTTACCATGCTCAAAAGGTTTGGAAAGACTGTGTTCTGAGAAGCACATGGCAGAAGGACTGGTCCTCACAAGGCTATAAAGGTCCGGGCTTCAGGAGCATCACAGAAAACACTCCTTAGAAGACAGGGGTCTTAAGGTCTAAGCAATTCTCAGCAAGAGGCAGGGATAATAGCCTTCATGATATAGAACGAGAGGATCTGTGTATCCTAATGCAGTTTTTTACTTTCTTATTTACCCCTAGAGGAATTTTGAAAAACATACGATCCCTTACATATTTTTAATTTGACAGGTAAAATTTTTCATCTTAAGTTTCAAGAACAAAGTTAGAAAGGGAGTAATTTCCAGCAGACTGTAGATATCGACATAAAATAAGACCATTACATCACTCCTTTAGATGTAATAAGTAGGATTTAAATACCAAAAAACTTGATGCCCTCATCATCCCCTTAAAGATGTATGAATAATCTTTCTTTAACATCGTGAGCATTTTGCATCTTTTCTTTTCATCCTTAAATTTATGCTCCCAATCCAATCCCTCCTCAGAATTTTATCTTAACATAATACATTTAAGTCTCAAAGTGTTTTATGGATCACACTTGTCATATTTATCACTGACATTTCAAATTACATTTTATTTCCTATGACTATCAGGCTCTAAGTGCTTAAAAATACTCTCTTCTTGGGGCACCTGGGTGGCTCACTTGGTTGAGTGTCCAGCTCTTGGTTTCAGTGCAGGTCATGATCTCAGGGTCATGGGATCAAGAACCACAACCGAGTAGGGCTTGGCACTCAGAGCAGAGTCTGCTTGAGATTCTCTCTCTCCCTCTCCCTCTGCCCCTCCTCCTGCTTGCACTCAAAATAAATAAATAAATAAATAAATAAAATCTTTTTAAAATACTCTCTTCTTGGTCGAGTTACTGTTACAATTATTATCAGTACAATTGGTCAAAACAACATAAATTACAAGTTTTGGTTAATAATTATTAATTGTAACAATTAAAATTTTGTTCTAAATATATGTCTTAATGAGATATATGAGGCTTTGTATCCTTTTCAGGCTTTCTCATTAATTGATGTATACATGCTTGAATATTGACTGAATGCTATATTTTTAGATGTAAACCCTGAAAAATCTCATTTCCAAAAATCCATAGAAAGGAATGGGAAGAGTTTACATAGGAAGTTGTTCAACCCTTTGAGCACATTCTGAGTTATGCAATCACATGGTGATCCATCATCAAACACCATTTTTAATGATCTGCCAGTTGATAACTCCTCTAAATTGGTAAAAGCAAAGAACTGGAAACCACTTGACTTGCAAAAGCATTTGTTACCCAATCATTAGAGTTGTTCATTCACTCTCTCAATTTCTGGGAAGAATTCCAAAAGTACTTTACCAAGACTTATCAAATAATTATTAATTATACCCATTGCTCTTTCACTTGGAGCACCTTGGGTTATCCAAATTATTCAGAAAGGATTAGGAAAATCAAAATATTATTACTTTCATTGCCAGTATAATTTTAATAAAATATTTGTGTTTGTTTCAAATATGTTTTATCAAAACCTTGAAGCTACAGCTTTTGCTTATTTAATTTATAGAAAACGCCCACCCTATAAGCTAATTGGCAGACAGTTCTTTCAGCCAAGCCAATCAGCCAAGACAACTTTTTCTCAATATAGAACTGACTTCATTTTTAATTACAAAGTGTTTTGATATGTTTCAAGAAATGCTAAAACAACACTGACAAATAATTACACAAATCATTCTCCAAAGGAAAATGCTAAAAACTGTTAAAATAATGTAGAGCTAAAATAAAATTTGGTTTATTTGTATATGTTATAAAGCCAAGATAAAACAATTTACTAAACTTTTAATAATGCAAGGTAACATGCAGCTAACATCATAAATTACTAATAAATCTAGGAATGTAATAAGAATGCATTGTTTTTTTTCAGCAAATAGGTGGGTATATGTATTGAAATTTGGTGTTCATTATAAGGAATATCGAAAATTTGAGAATAAAAATATTAGAAATTAGGGCACCTGGGTGGCTCAGTGGGTTAAGCATCTGACTCTTGATTTCAGCTCAGATCATGATCTCAGAATAGTGGGATCAAGCCCCATGTCGGGCTCAACACTGGGCATGGAGCCTGCTTGAGATTCTCTCTTCCTCTCCCTCTGACCTTCTTCCCACTTTTGTGTGTGTGGTCTCTCTCTTTCTCAGATAAATAAATAAATATTAGAAATCATTTGATTATTTTTAGTAGCTCTTATGATCAAACTTCCCAACGTATTTAAAGAAGGAAAAGGGTATTTACTGCTTAAATCTAATTAGTCCAGCTGTTAGCAATTAATTTTGTCTTTTGCTAACAAGAAATAGACGTTAGTGTAAATATTTCACAAAATATGTTAACAAAATAAGCTTTAACTGCTTTCTTAAATAATGTGCACCAAATCTGAAAAAAAATCATGTAAAACTTGTGTCTGTGGATTTTATCCAATATATCTTGAAAAATTTAGTCATTCTCAAAAGTATTCCAGCATTTAAAAGAATCAGTATCATTAACCTTTAGAATCTTTGGGTCTTCCAAGATGTTTTTCTTTCCAGTGAATGATATATCCTACAGTTGAGTATGAGATATAGTTGAAAGGACTTGCTTGTATTTAAATTTGTGCCCCCAAAAGCCATTTTGACTGCTTGATGTGTCCGACCAGTTCTCTCTTTGTTTTGTCTAAGGAGAATGTCCCTCAAGAGCCATGCCTAATCTGGGAGTAAATAGGGATAGAAGGCATATGATAAATTAAAAACTTTCAAAACCACCCCTCCTACACACACACACTACTATTCTACCATATATCTCCACACTGGGCACAACCACAATTTCTAATGCCTTTCTCAACAGAAATATGTAAGAAAAAACACAAAAATAATTCATGGAGGCCTATGGGTTTATGGTTCAGGAATGAAGGCCTCTTCTTTGATCTCCCCAATCCTACTGCCATTCCAAGGTTTTACACAACAGGGTAATGCACGAAAAGATTCACGATGCGTGCGAGTACATCCTTCTTTTGGAAAGTAATAGAAGGGATGTTAGAAACTGTGTATTATTGGGAGGATCATCTTGGGAAAGAAACAAAAATTGGAGATCTGGACATTGATTTCCTTAAAAGTACATATGCTTGCATTTCTTCTAGAAAATCTTCGGGAACCTGGAGAATGCAATGCCTTTGAAGTGGTTTGAAGACTTCTAGCCTAAGTCACTTCAAGCAGCCCAAATCAATGCAGCCTAGAGTGGCAGAAACACGGTGTGTAGAGGGGAGCTAGAAATTAAGAAATGTTGAAAATGCTGGATGGGAAAGTATGCAAACCAAGCAAGTCATTGGGAAGAGATTATAAATGCCTGACTTTGCAGGAAAAAGTAAACATATCCAGTGCCCTTCTATAAAAAAGGAGACTTTTTCTTCCATATATAGTAAACATCATGCCACAGTTAACCTATGGTGGATGCTTTCCCCCAGTGAATGAATTTCCATAAAGCCTTGTGGATGATGGACAACTGAAATAAACTGATGTCCTGCCACAGACGCCATCAAGATGATGACTATTTCCAACCCTCTTTCACTCAACTGCAGATAAGTATCTGTTACGGCCTTCAGCAACCCTAAGGCAGAGTCCTGCATGAAATGTTGCCTGGAATTCCTGCCTTAGGGACTGAGGATTGGTCTACTTTAACTTTCTGTGAGTTCAGGGGTAGTGCTATGATACTATTATAGACCCAAGGTACTAACTCTTTCAAGTATGGTTGGGAAAGACCAGTACAAATTGAGAAACCTGGAAGGAACCCTTCCCATTGCTGGAGAGACAGCCCAGACTGCAGCTTCCCAAGAAAGCATGACCACACACACATCGGGAGACCTTTCTGGCTAAGATGAGCACAGTAAGAAAATGAAAGAGAATTATATTAACCTAAGTATTTGGGACTTTGAATTATTCCTATAGGTAAAGGGATGCAGGGTTTTTCTAAAAATTTTTTCTTTAATTTTATTTTCTCTCTGAGAACTTCATAATGAGACACACTATTTCTAAATTTTGGACACCTTTATATTTCTCATCTGGCAAGTACAGATTATCTTTATGTTATAATTTAGTTGCATTGCAGCCTCTGATTACCTATATTGGACCACATAGCTGAGCAAAATCTGAGAGTGGGAAATAGGACAGGAAAGCAAATTTTGGACTTTGGTTATAAAACCTCCTTAGAGCTAACCTAACGGATAAAACATCATGAGTCATTCTCAAGCCTTCTGGGAGCAGAGTCTAAATTTCCCACTGTGATTCCAGAAGGATCTATAAAGAAGTAGAGGTTGTTATTTGGAGGAATGGCTTCATGAAGGTGGGAAATAACTTCCCCACTGACAGCTGACCTCCTCCCCCAAGGGGCTCAGCCACACTCCTGCCTGACCACAGCCCAATGGATAAAGCCAATAAGACAACAGGACAAGAATTGTCAACTACTAAGGGGCAGTACTTGGTCCCCACTACCCCTGTTCCCTAGGTATGGATTTCAGCAACACACCTCTGCTAGCTTTACTCCCTACCTTTCTATGTCACCCTACTGAGAAGGGCAGGGAGGAGTTTGTGAGTTTGGGAAGAAGGAACTGAGTATGTTCAGCTTAGCACCTGTGTCCCTTCTCTTAGGAAGTGTTCCTCTGGTCCAAGCTCTGTCATAAGATAGATGCTTGTCCCTCAGGTGAGGCCCGAGGTTGACCAGCTGTGCCTAGGACAGGGAGGCAAAACTTAGCTGTGAGATAAAGTTTTAACTAGTTCATTTAGCCACAGAGCCAAAGATACATTCTCTAATCAGTTTTATTAGACTAAAGATGCTATTTTAAACTAAAATCAAAAGTAATAGATGGAATGAAAGAATAAATTAATATAACATCTACCCACATGAAGCTGAGTCAAGGACTCAGAGGTAGAGGGGAGAGTCAATTTATTCAATAGAGAGTCCCCCTAGAAGTCATTTTTGAGTAAATCAATTTTTATAAGTTAAGTGTTCTCTTATCTCCCACATAGCTAATCCTTTATCCCCAGATAGATTAATCATCAATGTTCATTAATTTCCTATTGGTGGCTCCTGACATTTAAACTTTAAATTTTTCCATACCCGCCAAGTAGTTAAATTATCTTAATACACAATTCATTAGGTGACCAGGGGGCTCTTTTAGCAAAGTGCGCTGTGAGCTTCTCTTAAGGCAGAACAAGTCTTGAGTGAAGAAAGCAGCTGACAGAGTCAGAAGAGTGCCACCGCTTACTCATGGGTTGTTTCGTTTAATCCTAAGGACAACCCACTGCAGAGGTGGGGACAGGAAGTAACTGGCGCAAGTCTGCATACCCAGTAAGTAGCACTGGTGGGATGTGAACCCTGATATGCCTCCAAACTCCATGCTCAGCCCCTACCCCACCCCACCCCACCCCATTTATAGAATTTTACACTACCAAGACTGGAAGAGACCTTGCCAGTCGCTCATCCCAGCCAATGTCCTCCAGGTCTGGCTTGGCCAGCTCAGGGACAGGGACTTCCGAACTTGGCCCCCTGCAGGGCAGCCCTGTTGTTTCACAAACTCCTCTCTACATAGAATGTCCTCTAGATTTGGCTGCTGGCCTGAGCCCCTTCTTCCCTTCAGGGCCCCCAAACACAGAATGTGGGAGGTGGCAGAGTGTCTGTCCTTGGACGACACATCCTCTGTTCCTCCATCCATTTCCCATAGACCTTGATCTTCAGCCTCTTCCCCGTCCTTTCAGGAGCCTCTTCTGAGCACAGCCATTGCCAGTGACGCATCTGGGGTCTGGAATTGGACATGACATTGCAGGATGGAGCAGACCAGCGCAGAGTAGGGCCAGATTGTTGCTGCCCTCATTGTAAGCATTATTCCATCATGGATTATTTTTGTGGCTGGTGGGGATGGGGTGGGGAGGTTGGAAGAGCACTGTTCCTCTGCTGGAGAGCCTCCCAAGTGCAAAAAGAGTTTTGACCAAACTGCATTTCCTGAAATGCCAGCATCCCAGAATAAGTGATCAGGTGCTTTAAGAATAAAAAAGGTTTGCTGTGACTATGTCAGTTTGGAACATACTATTTAATATTCATTCATTACTAAGTCTTTATTGAGCGCCTATTGTAGGAGAGGCACTATCCTGTTCACTAGATATATATCCATGAACAAAACAAACCCAAAGCCCTGTCTGTGGAAGCTACAGATCAGATGAGAAATACGATGAACGTGTGAAGAACTTTTAGAAGACTCTTGATGCAGAAGAGTACAGCATAGGAGAAATTCCAATGCAAGGAGATAGGCTTAGATCCCTTAATGTCAAGATACCCCAAATATGGGATCCTCCTATAATTATTAACATCCTAGGGAATGTACTGGGTCACCAGTTTAAGAAACACATGCTTACGACACTGAACACAAATCACCTTGCCTTCCGCCAATGTATCTCCTTATGTCACTACCATCTTTATGGAAACATCCTAATATTAAAAAAAAAACAAAAACCAGCAACTAAAGATCAGCCAAAAAATATTATGGGCATGGTGAGCCCAAATAGGAGGGAGTAGCAGACACCAGGGTGCACGCTGGGAGGAAAGGGGGCTTATCAGGAAGCTAAGGAATACGCAGAGGAATGCAGGGCAGACAAGGGGTGGGAGGCCAAGGCGGGACCAAATTCTTTTTTTTTAAGGATTTTATTTACTTATTTATTTGTCAGAGAGAGAGCGAGAGCACAAGCAGGGAGAGCAGCAGGCAGAGGGAGAAGCAGGTTCCCCGCTGAGATCACGACCTGAGCCAAAGGCAGAGGCTTTCACTGACCGAGCCACCAGGTTGGGGGACCAAGTTCTAAGAGAGGAGCTGCTGATCCAGCTCAGCTCCCAGGCCAAGCATCAGTGACCCAGGTGGTCAGACCTGGGGATGGGCAGGATTTAGCTGGGGAAGCAAAAGGGCCAGATCAGGAATTCCGCTCTGAGCAAGATCAGGATGAGGGAAAAACCAGAATGGACCCAGCAACCCAGGAAACCAGCTACATAGCCCACAACGTCCAGGCAGACTCCTGACCTCCCAGGGAGCTCTCACCAGGATTCTGACCCAGACCAGGGAAAAGACACCCTACTCCTTTGCCTCCGGGTAGAATGACTACTTCCAAACCCAGCTGGCTTCTATTTAAAATCCAACATTACTCTTCGAGTTTAGCACTTTTCATTGACCCTGATAGTTCCAGGAGAAAGGGCACAAAAGTCGCATAAAAAGCATCGTCGGCACCCATACCCCTGCTCAAAAATACCTCCCCTTCCCCCCCACCCCCACGACTACCTTCAATATCCTCGCTCTTTGCTCCCTTGGCTTTTCCACCCACTTCGGCCCCGTGTTCCACGGGGTCCCTCTGGGACTTGAGAGCTCATTCTGGGACACTGGCCACAGCTTGAGCCACCACCCCACCCTACACGCACCGATCAGCATTTGCACAATTCCAAGGCCAGCCCCAGCAGCCCAACCCTTGGCCCTTCCTTCCCCTCATCCCAGGCTCCTGGGACAGAGCGGCCTCTGCAGATCTCCCGGGCGGGTGGTGAGAAAGCGTGGGGCCAGCCGCACTGACCAGCAGGTGAGCCAGGTCAGGAGAGCCTGTACTCTGTGCAAAATGAGCCAGACACGCAGGAAGGAGAAAAAGGAAAACTCTGGGCTCCATGGAAAGGCTGAGTCTGGAGAGAAGCTGATAGGGGAAGGGACTTTCTATTTGTGGAAGGCTTTTATTTGGTGGTGGGAAAAGAATGGCAAATATGTAACACAATATTTCTGTAACTATAAATAACATGTAAATACCTTTCATAATGAAAACCTTATGGAATCTGCTTTTCTGGGAGGCTTTTAAAATAGGAGTAGGCAACGGAGGGAAATAACATATATTTAACCCACGCTATGTTGTTTACTTAATCCTCTCACTTTTCTTCTGGGGAAGATTTTCACTTTGTAGATGAAGAAAATGAGGCCTTTGAGACGTTAAGGAACTTGATCAAGGTCTCATGCAAGCCGCAGTTGGAAAGTAGATCTATCTGTTTCTTTCTAGAATCAAGCACAAGCCTGGGGAGAGGGGGGGCCTGGACTATATGATCTTTCTAGATTCTTTTTTATCGCCAGATTTCTGGAATTGGCTTGTTTTCCGCAGCTGCCTCAAGTCTTTCAGGACAACATGGATCCATTCTGTGTACTGTGGACAATAACTACACAGGGATTTAAGGTGGTAGGAACAACACTGAAAGTGCAGTTGGGAAATGCCAGCTTCTGCCACGGCCTCGCTATGTGACCTTAGGTAAGTCTCTTCCCTCTCTAGGCTCCAGATCTCACATCTGAAAAATGCAGATTTGGGCTAACTTGGAAGCCTCAAGCTCTAGGTTGCTAGGTGCTGCCATTCACTTCAGTAGCCTGAGGAGGGTGTCCCCTAAGAAAGACATGTCAGAGCTTCCCCCAGCCTGGCCCAGTGCCTCTGCCCCACCCCCACCGCCACCCCGGGAGTCCACTCGAGAGCCCCTGTCCACAGCCCAACCTGCACCGACCTGCACCTCCCGGGTCAGGGCCAGCTCCAGCAGCTGGCCAAAGTGCTGGCCCAATGTGCTCAAGGTCTCACTCACACAGGCCTTCATCGACTTCAGGACATGCTCATTCTCAACCTGGAGGCACCTGGGGAAAAGAAATCATGGCGTGGGCCACTGGGATGCGCAGGTATTCAGCCCAGAGCCACTGCAGGGGCCAGATCTGGGCCTGCCGCAGGCCTGTGGATGGTGCAAGGGGCCTAGGGAGACGTCATCAGCTCCAGGGGAGTCAGAGATGGAATATTCCAGAACTGGCTCATCCTCTGGCCTCTTAGTGTTCAGAGAAGTGCTGGCTGAAATGGGGGCTACTAGTTCATGTCACTGGGAAGAAAGGCTGTCAGAAAGTGGGCAAATCCATACCTCCGGGTTCCTCCCCGAGAGAACCCGTCATCATTGCACCAGGGTCTAGGGGTGGGGGTGGGGAGCTTTTGCCAGGTAAGCCAGTGCTCACACACAAGGTGTATGTCAATACTCGTGAACCTTGAAGAAATGGCTGTCTACAATGGCTGTCTACAGAAAGGAGCCTTAAAAATTTTCTCCCCAGGGAGGAAGAACAGGGGGTGGATCAGGTTTAAATTTACCCCTAGGGCCTGAGAATGTTCCACTGGAAGGCCAAAGACCCCATGGGGGTTCTAGGGGAGGCCAAGTCCCATGTTTCTCTTGTAGGGCATAGGGGCTGGAAAAAGTAAGGGAGAGTGTTAACATCCACCTGTGTGTGTATACATGTGAGGCTGAGTGTCTGTATGTGTGAGTGTAAACATATATATTTACGTGTGTGAGATACAGAGAAGAGGGGGTGAGAGTATTTCTGTGAATGTATGAGTGTGTGTTTACATATCTATGTGCGGGCAAGTGTGTCTGTGAAATCCTTGTCTGTGTGTCTGTGAGTATAGGGTGTGAGTGTCTGCTTTCACCCTCCCTTGACTTTGGGGATTGGGGTGGGGGGGCTTCCTAAAGCTATGGGAAACCTTTTCTTTTTTATTAACCCTCAATAATCCTCTTTTTTCCTATGCGTGGACCTCTCCTCTTTTATATTCTCTCTAGTGCCTGAAAATGGGGCAGAAAATCCCAAGGGAGTCTTTCAAGGTTGCTGATAAAAGTCAGCAGAAGGAAATTCCCAGACCACCACCAGGCCTCCCCACTCCCTCTCTCCCTCTGGAAGAAGATGCCAGCCCCTTCCCCTGCCTGAGGACAGGCTGTCCTGTCTTACCCAGCATCCAGATTTACCTCTCTGTGATTGCTGAGAGCTCTGAGCATTTCTCCATTAGCAGTTTCTCAATCTGTGGAACAAACAGAAAAAGTTTATTCAATTCAAGAAGCATTGCTTGAGGACCAACTACTGTGTGGGGCCCTCTGGGTGATAAGGACAAAGAATCAAATCATCTGATTTTGGGAACAGGCACATCAACAGTGTTGTATGGATGGCAAGACACCACTGTCAGCTTTGCGAGCTCAAAAAAGAAAACCAAGCACTTAGTTATGCTGGGGGATCTGAGACGCTTCCAAGAGGAGGGGGCATTTGGGCTGGGCTGCAAAGGATGAATAGAAGTTTACTGTTTGCAAAGTGGAGCAAAGAAAAGGGTAAAGCGGTAAGCTGGGAAGTGAATGCCAGAAGAAAGAAAAACAATGACAAGGGGATTTTCAATGCTCCATTACGGGCTTGGAAAAGAAGATTAGAAAACATGGGCTTCAGAATCAGAAAGACTTAGACTGAATCCTGCTTATACCATTCACTGCATAACTTTGGGCAAGTTACTTAGGCTCTCCAAGTTTCTCTTTCCTCATCAATACAGTAAGGACATCATACTAGCTAATATTTTTCAGCAACTGTTTTTAATGTTTTACATGTAATAACATGGTAGTCCTCACAACAGATCTATGAGAAAAGTACTATTACTATATCCATTAGGGTGGTGGAACCGGGGCACAGAGAAGGTAAGTAACTTGCCAAGGTCACACAGCAGAGCTGACATTTCAACGCAAACAGTATGGCATTAAAGTCGGTGCACTGCACCACCGTACAGCCTCTCATAGGGGTTACGTCCACTTCGCATCTACTGCAGGTTAAATGAGATGGGTGTGTGAAAACACCTAGCCCAATGCCTAGGACATGGTAGGTACTCAATAAAGGTCCTTACAATCTTCCCTGCTTTTTGGAACAGGAGGGAGGCACTGGAACAGGAAAAGTTCACCCTCCACACACGCCAGACCCATTCTTCTAGAAGGCCTCCCCCTTCCAAGTGCCCGCCCATGCCCATCCCAGGGCAGCTGACCTGGCCCATCTCCTGTGAGGAGCTCCTGCTGACAGCACTGTACTCGCTGACCATGGAGCGGGCATGGCAGGTCAGACGCACACTCATGCTGTGGACGCGCGCCCAGCGGTCCTGGGCCAGCTTCTGCCCGATCCTGCGCAGCTCAGTGCTGATGACCCAGCCCCTCTTGAGAAGCAGCTGCAGGGGGTCTCCGGGGCCGGGGCCGCCAGCCAGGATGAGGTCACTCTGTGCATCTTCCTCCAGGCTGATGGGCTTTGCCTGCAGGACGCACATGCACTCACACTCGGTCATGAGCTTCAGGTCCTCCATCCAGCGCTGGACCGAGTCCACTTGCATCAGGTGCAGCCTGCAGCCAGGAACAGCGCCATGAAGCATCAACACCCCGTGATTTCCAAAGGTTTCCGTTTCGGGCCACCCGATGTTTATGAACCACCTGCTACACGCTCATCACCGTTTCTTGAGCTCACTTACCCTAACCCTCTTGTCTTCCACTATCTCCAACTCACAGATAATAAGGCTGAGGCACAGAAGTTTTGGAAGCAGATGAGCAGACAAGCAACAGGCCATAAAGTCTGGCACATTAGCAGACTATAGTTATAGTAAGAAGAAAACAGAAATAGCCTTAATATCAAATATTGGTTATGTCATTAGGAGCTATGGTATGGCTGCGTGGTTATAGAATGCGAACCTTTTTAAAACAATGCTTTCACAAAGAGTGGCCCAAGACTAACATGATTAGAAAGGGGATAGAGAGGATAGAAGAACATCTGATCATCATGTTCTAGAGACAGAGAGCTGAAGCAGACTGACCTAAGAGCTTCTAAGGGGTAGGGAACGAACTAGTCATTCATTCACTGACTCATTTACTCCATGAACACTGCAGTGGACAGCTGTCATTCTTGTCCTTCTAGCATCCTTCCTCCTCCTTCTGTCAGTAGCAGATGCATGTTACATTGCTCTCTCTTGGTGTGGTGGCCTGGGCTTCAGCTGTTCCCTCCTCCCAAAAACAGGGCTTGCAAGGCTGCTAAATCATGGAGCCTGGGAACCAGCACTTGGCAAACAGAGGAAGCCTGCGGTGCTGAGCGGGGAAGAGCTCTGGACCCCTTGGGTGGGACTCACTCCCACCCCTTCCTCAGGCCTAGAATGGAAAGGGCCATGGAAAAGCCATGAAAGGGTCTGTGAAAGGGGCAAAAGGGAATCAGTGCCACCAAACTGCCCCTGGCCTGGGTCCTTCCCGGGTGGCCTGATTAGATACCGGACTCACCATTTTGTCACCCCCACCACCCCCAGCTCACACAGAGGCATACTGCATTCTTGTCCTTTAAGATCTTTAAGAACTAGAAAGAAAGTGGGATTTCAGAAGCTGTGTTAATTAAAATCCTAGTTGATTTATCGCTTGGCCGGTAAGAGAAATGGAATGACAAAACTATTGATCTCTCTAGTATCTGCGTTATTTGGGCCTGTGCGTGTCTGTGTTTGTGGATCTGAACTCATTTAGGTGTCTGTCTATATTAGCTGCATGCGGCGTCTGGAAGCCTGGCTTGGAGCTTGCGCGTCTCTTCTACCTGCGCAAATTGTCAGATGATTGTGTGTACTTATGAGCCTTGCATCAGATAGACTCGATGACTCAGAACAGCTGGGGTGGGCCTTGAGCGTGGGCTGCATTTAATGACTCAATCCCAAAGTAAAAAGTATAGAAAGAGGATGGAGAAAGAAGTAACTTTGCAGTGGAGGAACCCGACATAACCCCGTCCTACTCAAATGATCGAGAGGATCCTGACTGATCATCAGCCGTGTTGACAATGAGTACTTCTGATGGGATGTGATGAGAAGGGCTTTCTTCTCCCAAACACATAACCTTAGTCTCATCATGAGAAAGGCCTCAGGGACCGGCTGAGGCACATTCTACAAAATACCTAATCAGTACTCCTCAAAACCGCCAGCGTCATCACAAGAAGGTAACACTGGGAAATTGTCAGAGGCCAAGGGAGACAAAGGAGACGTGATGATTAACTCTAACAGGATCTCCTGGATGGAGTCCTGAAACAGAACAGAAGTTTCATGGAAAACTGGTGAAAGCCCGATAAAGTCTGGAGTTTAGTTAATAGTAACAGACCAGTGACGGTCCCTCAGTTGTAGCAAATGTACCGTGCTCACGGGAGATGCTAACGATGAAGGTACCTGGGGGGGGGGGGGGGCATAGAGGAACGGTGTGCACTTTCTTCACAACATTCTGTAAATCTAAAACTATTTTAAAATTTGAAAGTTTCTTTAAAGAAATGAGGCTCTGGGGAGAAAGGCAGAATCCAGCTGACAGGCCTGAGGGTTCCTTACTCCATCCCCCCAGGAAGAACTGCATTCCCATTGCTTCTTTCCCAAACAGAAGCCCAGGCTGAAACTGGCTGTCTCTCTGGCTTTGCGTCATGAGCCTCATGGGAGGAAGACCTGGACAAGGTACCACGCTCCACTGGGCTGTCCACTGAAGCAATCCATCCAAGCTCCAGTGGACAGGTAGGAGGAACCTAGCTAAGAAGCCAGGAGTGGAGGCTTCCTCAAAGAACCTGGAAGTGGAAGGAAAGGGGGTCCCCGGTTGGGCTAGAAAGTTGTTCTCTCAGGGAAAAGGAACATGGCGAGCCTAGTTGGCTTTGTCTTCCAGTTGGCCCCATGATCTTCCCTGGAGCCCACCAATGGCTGATCCCAGGAAGGCCTCCTGGATCTGCACCAAGGAGGCTCCCTTGGGCAGCCAGGCCCTCAGATGCCTCCTGATGATCCTGCTCCCTCCTTAGTTGCCTGAACAGGCTTTGAACCAGAGATCCCTGGGGATGGAACGGCCTACCGCGTAAGGGCCCTGGGCCCTGAGCATACAGAAAGCTTCCACAGGCCCAGGCCAACAAGGCTTATACGTTAGCATGTGGGGGCATTAAGAGCTGGCTCTGCTACTTATAATCTGTGTGGCCGAAGGCAGGCTACTGCTGCTTTTTTTCCTTTTTCTGAAATTTTTATTGAAATAACATATGCACATAAAGGTGAACAAATTATAATATCAAGCTAGAGTTTGATGAATTTTCAGAAGGTCGACACACTCATGCACCCAGGAACCATATAAGAACCATTACCAGCATCCCGTTGTCTCCCTTGCGCCCCCTTCTGGTCACTCCCCAACCAGGATAACCAGTATCCTGACCTTCTTAACATGTTAGTCTCTTCAGTAAGGTTCTTAACCTTTCTGAGCCTCAATTTCTTTACCCGTACATAACAGAACCTTCCTAACCAGGTAGATGAAAGAATTACAGTAAATGGTGAATGTGAAGGACTTGGGACATTGCATGGCATAAAGAAATGCTCAAAAATATTAGTGCTCGTTGCTGCCCTTGCCCCATGGAACCCTTCAGCACCTACAGTAATTACTATCATAATAGCCAGAAGTTTTTGAGCACATGCCACATGTTGAGCCCTGTGCTAAGTGCTTTACATGAATTTTTTTTCATTTACTCCTCAAGACAAGTGTCTGCATTAGCGGTATTATTATCCCCATTTTACAGATGAGGAAACCAGGATAAGAGAGGTAAAATCACCCAGGTAGAAAGTAGTAGCACTGACATTGCAACTTTGGTGTCTCTCACTCCAGAGTCTACTCTTAACCTCTTTGCTTTACTGCTTCCCACTCTAACATCCCTTCAAAAAAAAAAAAAAAAGACATTGAGGAGCAGAGAGCAAAATGAGACAGCCTTAACACAGGTAGACAGGAAGAAGCAAAGAGGTCTGCGGCTGCTTATGAGCAACAGGAGGAAGAAGGGAAGCTGTGAGCCACTGGCTCTGCCTACCGCTCTGAGGTACAGGGCGGACCAAGATCCCAGGCCCCAGAGATGCAATCTCTGCTTTCAGGCCAAACCCACTCTTGGCTGCCTGGTGGCAGGAGCCGCCTTCCAGGGTGACGGCCACAGAGGCGAGGACAGACAGGGGTGCCTTCGGGAAAAGTAGAATCTGGTTTTCTTTAAGAATGAGCTTAAAATAGCTTCTATTTCTAGAGATTGTTTAAACAGATACCTCCTCTTTCTCCCCCAAGGAGCAAACAAACATGCTAAGAAGAATAAACAGAGCAGATTAGTAAGCCCATACATCCCTGCCTCCTCTTAACCCCATTCAGTGACTAGGCCTCAGGCCCCATCGAGCCGGTACATCCCCCTTAGGTCCAGGGCCAACTCCAATAGGGTTGGGAGGACATCAAGAGGTTCTGACCCACCAGCAGGTGGAGGAGTAATGGGTTGGCTGCTCAAGGCATGTATACACCCCCCACCAAATCTGATTTTACCCAGTATGCTTTGCACCCAAGCTGCCCAAATTACAACTAAACCATTGAAATTATAATATAATTGTATTTTGATTTTAAAAAATGGAGAATTGGATGAAAAGCAGTTCTGAAAGCAGAGGAAACCCTTTTCCAGTAGTAGTAATTAATATTTATTGGACCCTTATAGTACCCCAAGCGTTGTATAATTATCTTGCATTATTTTATTATCCTGATTAAGTGCACATTTTCCTTGTCTCCATTTTACAGATGAAAATACAGAGGTACAGAAGACTTATATGACTTAAGAGAGCCAGAACTCCCTGCAGGCAACCTGATTCCAAAGACTGTCTACCTACTGACCACACTCTACAGTCTCTCCACCTGTCTCTCTCTTCCACCAACTTTGAGACATCCTCAAAGGCAGGCACTGACCTCCCTCAGCATCACCAGCGCTCAGCACAAGGCCTGACACATGGTAGGGATCAGTAAATATTTAAGCGATCAAGTAAACCAGAAATTGCCTGGGAAACATGGATTTTAAGCCTTGCCACACCAGCTGGAAATACTTTCTGGGCTTGTAGGGGTGTTACAAGATGAGCATGAGTGCTCTGGCCTGACGCATAGGAAGCCCCTGAACTCAGCAATCCCCTATTCTGAACTACATTTCAGGAGATGTGGATTCTATCTTTGGCTGGTGTGTCAGACAAAGTCTAGGTGAGTTCCCTGCAAAGTGGTACAAGTTTAAGAGTTGGGTAAGTAACTACATTCTACAAAAGACACCATAATAAAAACTTCTGTATTAAATAGAAATACGTGAGCAGGCGTCAGGAAAACCAGAGAAACCCTTTGTACAAGTCATTTTACAAACATTCCTATGTTCCACTAAGCAGCTCTCTGGTTGCATAAAGCTTGGGCCCCTAGCAACCACTGCCCCAATTCTCAGAACTTCCAGGCAAATGGTAAGGTGTGGATATAGATACTCAAGCCCTGGCGGGGAGTGGCTAAAGGGAGATCTTAGCTCCCACGGGAAGTGCCTGTCCCCATAGGACACCAGTAACAAACACAAAATACCCTCCCCCAGTTCAATAAGGCTTAAAACATTAAGCAGTGCCTGTCAGACCATCCCTGCTTGACCTGATTCATTGAAGCACTACTGATGTTGACTGAGCATGTGCCAGGCTTTGTGCTGGTCCCTGACCTGAGGACACTCACATCACCTAAGAGGAGAGACAGATATAAGTAAATGTAACCCAACAGCATTCTCATCGCAGCACCATGTGCCACACATCTCAAGCATTTCCTGGAGTCCCCAGAGTTCATCTTATATACATTGACCCTTGAACAACCCAGGTTTGGACTGCACAGGTCCACTTATATGTGGATTTTTTATAGCGCAGTACTGTAAACATATTTTCTCTTCTTTATGATTTTCTTAGGAATGCTTTCTTTTCTCTAGTTTACTTTATTGTAAGAATACACTATAGGCTATATGTAACATACAAATGATGTGTTAGTCGACTTTATGGTATCAGTAAGGCTTCTAGTCAATAGTAAGTTATTAGTAGTTAAGTTTTGGAGGAGTCAAAGGTGACATGTGGATTTTCAACCGTGTGACAGGTGGGTGCCCCTAACCCATTTTGTTCAAAGGTCAACTATTGATTCCCCCCCAAATCCGTCATCTTTTCTTCCTTTAGCTCCCCTACACTAGCGTTTTCCGTGGCTGTCAGGTCCTGCCAGGCCCACCCAGCATAGCTACCTTTTCTTCCGGGGGCTGTCATGCTGTCTGACTCCACTAAATATCTCAAGCTGCTCACAGTCACCACCTCTTCTCTTACTGCTGTGTCTTCTAGGCACCATTGTGCCACCATCAGAGCCAGGCATGCCACTGGGTCTTCTAGATATCATGTGGCTTCTGTGGGTATCACTGTTCCCATCAGAGCGTGAACTCGGGGGCTGGATTGCCTGGATTAAATCCCCCATCTGCCACTTGCTACCTGCATAACTTTGGGCAAGTTACTTAATCTCTCTGTGCTTCAGTTTCCTCATTGGTAGAAATGACAATAATACCCAGCCCCTAGGCTTTTCGTGATTATTAAGTGAAGTGAATATATACATACATATGCATATATGCAAATATGTATATATACTTGCTTAGAAAAATGCCTGACAGGAAGTATTATACATGTTAGCTCTTATTAGAGAAGTTTCAGCTAAAGGAGCTGTAGCATCAGAATTTAATTACTTCAAAGTAGAGAAATAAGGAAAATTCTGGGAAGATGGCTGTCATGACAGCAGTTTTTAAATCTCTCTAAATCCCCACATGAAACGCTGACAGAACAACAAAGATAACAAAACCAAAACCCTGTGGATAAAATTTACAACAAAACTAGATGATAAAATAGCCCCACAAACCTCAAAATACAAGCAGGTGGGGATCAACCACTCACAGATATAAGACCTGCTCGGCATCATCTGTCCGAGAGGAAGAAGGAACGAATGAGGTGGTGTCTGATGAATATGAGAGAGGAGAACCCCCCATAGTCACTGGGTATTTATTGGAAAGTACAGCATGACCATTCTAGAATAGTCACTGAAACTAGAAGGGGATTTTCCTCTCCAATATCAGGTGACTGCAAGGCACCTGCCAAGGATTCTCAAAGCAGACCCAGCAGGAATCTCTTCTCTAACAAAGTGCCACATGGAGAAGAAACTTCTGGGAGCAAAATCAGAATTGAGCAGGACCGGGACCTCAGAGGCAAAGGTGAGAGATCCATGGAAGGGGTGGAAGCAAAGTTGGAGCTCTCAGACAGCAGATCACCCAACTTTGAAACTCACACAAAAACAAAGACAGAGCTGTATCAAATTAGAACAGCTTTCCTGAGCCCCGCCTCCCTCTAAAAGTTCATGAAAACTAATTTCACGTAAAAAGAAGCAACACAAAAATTACTGAAGTCTCATCCCATGCATAATCATTTTAAAAAGAGAATAAATAACGAAATAATATCCCTCCAATGAGAGAATACCAGGAAAATGGTCTCACAAAACGGGAGGAAACGCAATGTACTAGTTCAAAATGAACTTAAAATTTTAAAAAAATGATGTAAGATGTGAAAGAGAAGCACAAAACCTCAGAAAGGAGATATCTTAAGTAAGAAAAGTAGTAGACATAAACAGGAAATGTTATCTTTGAAGCAAGATTAAACAAGAAGAAAATGTGGGATAATGCCTTAAAATCAAACACAAAAAGGAAAAAATGTTTTAAATTTTTAAAAAACGAAGAAAGAGATAAAAACAGATTTGCAAGAAAGTGACAAAGATTAAGGATGGGCAAAAAAGATCGAACATACATACAATAAGAGTTCCTGAGAGGAGCGCCTGGGTGTCTCAGTCAGTTGGGCATCCAACTCCTGATTTCAGCTCAGGTCTTGATCTTAGGGTCATGAGTTCAAGCCCTGCCTTGGGCCGCATGCTGGGTGTGGAGCCTACTTAAAAAGAGAGAGAGAGAGAGAGAGAGAGAGTGTGTGTGTGTGTGTGTGTGTGTGTGTGTGTGTGTGTGTGTGTTCCCTAGGGAGGAATCCAAAACACAGCAATAAAATGCATGTGAAAAGCTATGAGCTGGGAAAATGTTCCTGGAAAAAAAATATTGTTCCAACTACATATCGAAAGGGCATACTCTGTGCATGAAAACAAACATACAAGACATAGTCTAGTAAGAGCATTGGACTTTTAAAAAGAAAGAAAGGAAATATTTTGTGCATTTAGAAATAAGTGCATGTTACTTGTAAGGGACAAAAAATTATGCTATCATCAGGTTTTTTTTGTTTTTTTTTTTTGTGACAGCAACACTTGATACTAGAAAAAAAGTAGAGCGACTTATTTAAATACGCAGAGAAATAAAATGGGAGCCAAAGACTATATTCAGCCAAAATGACTTTCGAGTATGAGGTGAGCAGGAAGAGACACCAGAGCTGGGATGTTGGAGGACAATCATTCGAGATGGTCCTTGATCTTGGATACTGGACACTGATTCACGCAGATGATGAATGAAAAGGGACAAGGATGAGCCCAATTTTTCACTTGAGCACAGGACAGACAGGAGAAACAAGTTCAGAAGAGTTCAGTCTGAGGCATGTTGAGTCCAGTGGGCCCATCTCTTGCTTGGAGTCCAGCCCCTCTCTCTTCGGACTGTCCTCATGCAGCACTTCATTCCAGAAACGTCCAGGCACTCCCAGCATCCACGCGGGGTGTGCGGCCCACACACTCACACAAATCCCACCCTGAATGTTCATTCAGTCCTTAGTGCCCACTATGTGCAGGAACTGTTCTAGCTGCTTGGGATACACTGGTAAACAAAACAAACATTGTCCCTGCCTCTCCCCCTAGAGCAGGGGGCAATAAATATAATAATAATAAATATAACGAATGAAAAAGGATAGAATATGTTAAAAGCATTTCTCTCTTAGTTAGAATAAGTGTGGATGAGATTGTTCCTATGGGAGGTAGGGAGGTAACCGCCATGTTAAATGAATGGTCGGGCTCGCTGAGAAAGTGAGGCCTGGGCAAAAGCTTCTGGATGGTGGGAGGATCGACCGCGTTGAGGTATGGGTACTGAGCAGTTCAGGTAGAGGAGGCAGACTGTGCAAACGCCCTCCTTGGGAGTATGCCTGATTTGTTTGAGAAAGGGTATGGAGATCAACATGGCTGGAGCAAGGGAATGAGAGAAGGATGGGAGCTCAGATCTAGGCTAGATCACGTGGGGCCTTGGGAGCCATGGTGAGCACTCCAGGTTTCCCCTGCATAATAAAGAGGAGCATTCCTCCAGAGCATCCAAGGAATCTTGTCACCAGATGTCAGCTGGGTCGCCTAGCCCCTAAGCCTCTCTACAACCCAACCTGGAAGCCTCTCTCACTAAGGGCTTTGTAAAAACAACACATAGATTTATTTAGAGTGACTTAACCTTGCTATGCAGTGAATTGTAAACTGTTTACTAAACAGTTAATTTAAGCACAATTATTTATGCAACAAGCTATAAATAATTTACAGTGTGGTTACGGTATTAACTTCTAACCCCTCCTCGCTAAGGCCCTGGTGAGGCCCCAGCCACTTGGGGCTAGAGGAAATGTTGCTTCTCTAATCTTGTTCAAACCTTCCAATGTTTTCATTGCCCTGCTTCTGATCCACCCAGAATCCCACGGGCCTTTCCGTGCACCGGGGCTTTGCAACTCTCCATCCCTAACTGCTCTGAGTTCACACTGCCAGTGGAGGGCCTTCATGCCATGTGGTATTGGGCAGCTCGCAGAAGTCCTGTTCCTAACTTGCAACTGACCCATGTGGGCAATGCTGGAACCAGGAAGGAGGATTTCTCTCCTACAGTGGACTCTGCAAAATGTCTCTTGCCCCCGTCCATTATGCTGGGGTTGGTCTCTTTCCCTGTGTGATCTCTGTGTTCTCTGCCATCTCTGGGGAAGACCCTCTGCCCCATCCTGTAGCACTGGAAAGGGTTTTCAGATTGTTTTCCAGAAATCCCCACTTCCACTATTTACCCTACCCACTTTGACATATGTGTACCATAGCATTCTCTGTTCATTAAACTCTCTGGTATAACACGGTAAGAGAGAGTTAATGCACATTTCAGATATTTCCAGGAGTATGGCTTAGGGGAAATGGGGCCCACCAATATACCCCAAAGCTAACAATTAGGAGCAATTTGCAAAGGGGGTGTGGGTAACGCCACTATAGTCACTTGGCCCCCTCCATTTCTCCAGGTTGTGGCCTTCCATCAATCTATAAGAGGGTCTGAAGGCAGGGAAGAAATCTGACCACTCTAAAAAATCAATTTAAAAAAACCTACCATAGTTCCAAGTATGCTATAAAGAAAATGTTGAGTACCTTGCACGAGCCAAGCACATATCAAGTGCTTGCACAGACAATCTCTGTCTTGAATTCACAGAAACACTATTTAGTATCCCTGTTTTACAGAGGAGGGAAAACTGAGGCTCAGAGAGGTCAATGGCAGAGCCTAGATGTCCCTCCAGGTCTGCTAACTCCAAAGCCCGTGTCCTCACCAGCCCCCAGTCTGTCTGTCTGTCCAGGACCCCAGTGGAGTGCGTTGTTGTTTCAGAAAGCCAAGGAACATGAATTTGGCCCCAGGTAACTGTTTCCAATCCAATAAGCCGGTATGTTCATTTGACAGCGGCCCACTCTCTGATGACTCAGAGCCCATCTTATTAACTCTGTCAAACTCAGGCATTTTAGATGTGCCCCAGGGAGAAGGGGGTGCTAATTAACATTCCCTGGCCTTTCATTAAGTAAGGAATGACTCATTTTTAACCTCTTAAAAGGCTCCATGTGTGTCTCGGCATTGCCAGCGTACGTAGGAGAGCCGGGATGACGGTATTGACAGCAAAAACACCTGATGACACACCGTCCCCTGGGGCCGCCTCCCACCTCCGCCTCTTCATAGCTGCCGCCCGAGCACACGACACTTGCCTCCCTGGAGTCGTGGTCCCGACCTGCCTTCCCCCTCATTCCCAACCTCTGTTCCAGTCACGCAGAGTTCTTTCAGTGCCTCTGTCGTGACTTCCAGCCCACTCAGCCTTTTGCACAGGCTGGCCCCTCCCTCCCCATCTCCTCTTCACCTTGCCGATGCCCATACACCCCTGAAATCATGCCTAATTGTCTCTGCTGAAGTATGTTGCTCCAAGGGGAGCTTATGTCCCACGTGTCCCGCATGTCTATAGCACCCCGTCTTTCCCCCATTGTGACACCGGCCTTGACTGTTTCACCACTGGATTCACATCTGCTTTATCCACTGGACTCTAAGGGCAGGGCTTGTGTCTGTCACGAGCTCCCGACATGGCACCCTAGCACTGGACCTGGTACACTGAGGATGCTCGGTGTATATTTCTGGAACTGAACTAGGAATCAAATGGGTATAACAATAACCAGTACCGTGGTGCGGCCTCACTGGCTTGGGGTGAGGGGCAAGATAAAACCTCAAATCATTATTGCCAACCTTTATGGAGGCTAGGCTTGGTGCCACCTCTCATGTGGATGGCTTCATGGGTATTATCTTATTTGTTTCTTATAATGACCCTGCAAGGAGGGCATTCTTATTGTCTTATGTTTACAGTTAAAGAAACTGAAGCTTGGAAAGGGAAAATGAACTATCTGACATCCTCCAGCTGATAAGGGGCAGAGTTTGACTCTGAACCTGGCCCATCCCACTCCAGACCCTGCATGCTTAAGTGCTACTCCAGGCTTTAGGAAAGGCCATGCCCTGTCCAAATGGCATGTTTAGCACCGTCAGGTAAAAATTGTGAATGCATTCACATACACACACAAGTTCACTGTTAGCCTGCCCTCGACCTTCACAGCTCTCCCACAGGGCCTGACGTGTAGACTGAAAAGGGTTCAGCTTTGTCTTTCCCATTCTGTTCTCCTTCCTTTAAGGAGAGTCTTTTCATTTGCCAAAGTGGAACATTTAGGAGAATTCACAGATCGAAGGTGTCAGTTGCATCCTGGTACCTCTGCATAGTTCTAGAAAATGCAGTTGACAGTAGATAAATCACCACTAGAGGGTTTTCTAAGAGCTGGTACTACACTATGGGCAAGACTCTATAGATTCAGCCTCCAGTCCCCACCTCTAGGACCCCTTTCCTCCACTACACCCTCGCTCCACCCCCAAGCCTCAGGCTCTGACTAAGGTTCTCTATCCCAGTTGTAGGCAGACTCTAAGGACCAAAGATCCTTCACCTTGGGGCTCCACATGAGGCACCGCCCTCCAAAAGGGCCCCTACGGGCAGAGGCCAGAAGTTGCCTGTCCCATCAAGCCGCACAGCCAATGTGTGCTGGGGCCATGCCTGGAGCCCTGATGTCCCAGTGCCTTCTGTGTACCTGCTCACCAGCCTGTCCTAGGAGCTCAGGACAAAACTAACCAGGAGAAGATTCCAGCACTCACAAAGCTCAGCTAAGACCCCCAACAGGCAAGAAAGCACCAGGAATCCACTCTAGTGGTAATTCCAATAGCAGCTAACGCGCAATGAGCCCGGCAGTGTTGTAAGCCCTCTCTGTGTATTATCTCTTTCAATCTACCCCCCCCCCCCCCCCGCGCCCGCAATCTGAAAGAGAAACTATTACTGCTCCCATTTACAGACGAGGAGACTTCTGTCAGAAGAGGTCACATGGTGAGTTAAGTGGTAGAGCCATTACTCAGACCCAGTCTGCGTCTCTGCTCTTATCAACTAAACACCACCCGGCCATCACGAGCCATCAAGAAGCAGTGAGCAAGATGGTCAAGGACCACAGGAGACAGAAGGCCTTACTTGGCCTGGGAATATGTACACAAAGGAAATGACATTTGCCCTGGTTCTTAGAGAAAGAGGAGCTGGCCAGGATGACAAGGGCAAAAAGACCTCTGCACAAACATGTAAAAGCCTAGAGGCATAAAAATAGAAATATGCCAAGGAGTTTCACTGGACTCAACCATGGGGGGCCTCTGTGCAAGTGGCCGAGAAGGGCCTAAAGGGAAAGATAGAGGCAAAGTGATCAAAGACCCTGACTTGATTAGGAATTTGGACTTAATCTTAAAGACAATCTGGAGCCACTGAAAACACTGTAGAGCAGGGCCGTGACGCCATTGTGCAGAGTTAGTAGAAACTGGACCAGAGTGAGGTTAACTACAAGACAGAAGGCTGACCTACCAGGAGCTTGGTGGGCATAAAGCAGAGAGAGGATGGAAGCCTGAACTTGGCAGTGAGACAGGAGAGGAAGTGGCTGGTCTGGGAGGGAGAGGAGAGGATGTGAGGGTGAAGGAAGGAAAGGAGCAAGGCTGGCTCCTGGGTGTCTGGTCTGGGTGAGATAGAAAACCCAAGCAGGGAAGAACTAGTTCTCATTTTGCTTGGTTCTAGGGCACGGCATGATGACAAGTGTGGTACACAAGGCCACAGCAGATGGGGGCGGGCAGGCCCTACAGAGAGGTCCATCAAGGACGCCCCAAGCTTTCCCAGGGAGGAGACTAGGCCTGGTGAACCCAGCATGGCCCTGCCACAAGTCGGTCCACTCCCAGCCTCGGCCACCGTGCCGCCACATAATGAGCTGCTCTTCTCAATTTTGGAGTCTAGGGACTGCAGCTTATTAAGGTTTGGACTGCGTTACTACTGAGCATCCCATAATTGCATAGCTTGCCCGACTCTCTGTCATTAGCTCTCAGCTCTCTGGGCTCCACCTCTCCTATTGGATTTGCTGACTGACCCCAACATAGAAAGTCTGGCTACACAGGGCAGCTCCCGCTGTGTGGTGGAGACTGCCTGCTGGCCCTGAACCCCGCAGCTCCCAGTGGTTCAACCATCCTCAGCCATAAACTTCGAGCTGCCATTTCCCTATGCATGAAATCTTTCCTTTCCAAGTCCAAACGACTGATCTGATTACTCACACAGAGGAAGGGAATTGAAAATTGAGGTCAAAGCAGATGGGCTGGCAACAAGTCATATTCCCTTCATGGTGGAAAACCACCACAGTCAGGACACCGTAGGGTCTCTGGCCAAGGAGCCTGAGGGGCCAGGGACCAGGACTGGGGTTGGATTTTCTCAGTCTCCATCACGAGCTGGAATCTGAGCCTGATGCTGTCAAGATTGCCCCCATGCCTGGGGAGCAGCGAGGGCAAGGCAGACAGTGAATGGGACTCCCAGGAGCCCGCCCAATTCTCACCAGAGCCCCAGAGAGAAGCAGATGCCTGCTCCCTGAGTAACCCCCTTGTTCTCTGATGGCGGCTTTCCTGGACATCTGGAAGAAGGTGACCAAAGCCTAAAATCTGGGTTTTCTGCAGTCTGGCAGATTCCAAACACGCCAGATGTAACCACAATCATCTCGACATACCAGGGTACTGGTAGGATGATTTTTTTTTTAAGCTGGAATTATCCAGGGTGGAGTTGGAATAGGGGAAGGGAAGAGTGTAGTCTCATACCAAGAAACTGCAGTATGAAACAATGGGGCCCCTAAACTATTTCTAAAGTCAGGGGGAATTAACTACTCACCCAGCAAGCAGGGAAGCTTATCAACGATAGAGCACCCTCCATGTACCAAGCACTCTTTCCTTCAGCCCCTAACAGACACTGATGGTTGGAGAGCATCATCCCCATTTTATGGATGTAGAAAGAGGCTTAGAAGCATTACATGACTTGTCTAAGACTTCACTGCTAATAGTGATAATAAAGCTAACAAGGATCAAGTGCTTATTACGTTCTGGGCTCTGTGCTAAGGGCTTAAATCAATCTTAATTGCTCACTTAACCTTCAAAATAATCCCACGAGGTCCACATAACTGAGATTTGGTAGGTTAAGTGACTTGGCCAAGGATACACAGTAGAGAAGTAGAAATAAGAATCCAGGCAATCTGAGACCAGAGCTTTGCTATGATTATGTTATGCTCCTTGATGTCTTCAACAATTGAGCTGACATTCCAACCCTCAAATGCACAGCCAACATCCTCTCTACTATGGTAAACTGCCCTTCCATGACATATCGATACCTTCTTAAAACTTATAATCATTAAAGACAAAGGCATGTCCAGTCATTTTCAAGCCCTTGCCTGATTTCTTTCTGGGAGAGAATTGGATGCATGTTGTTTAAATTCAGGACAGAACTGCTGGCCCACTGGCCCCATCATCACATACCTCTGACAAGTTTGCATTGAAAGGGCTATCAGAGCAGGAAAACCACGGAGACCATGCAAACAGAGGGGGAAGTGACCCTCTCAGAACTTCCAGCTGCAAAAGGGTCCCCTCCTACCCCTCCTTGCCCTGCCTCTGCTTCTGTCTCTTACATTGCCCCCTTCATTCATCAAAACCCATCACTGGGGAAAGGTAACTGTGGCTGACCCTTCAGATGCCAAAGGGAACAATTTTTCCCAGCTCAGCAGACCCATGCTTTGACCCCCAGCTGCTCATACCAGCTCCTCATCTCCAGCTAACCCGACTGGCCTGGCATCCAGTGCTCCCTCAAAATGCTGGGGGTCAACAGTTTATGGAAATCTATGCCTACACTCTTGTTGGCTCATTTTAATATCTTTTCACTTAGAATGGAACTTTATTCCTTCAAAGTCCGGAATTTGGATTCCCCTGCCTTACCCTATTCTACCTGCTGCGTGGAGAGTTTTCTGCAAAAAGAACACTTTACAATGCCAAGAACACTTAGTAATGGCTTCCAAACTTTACCGAGCATCCCAATGTGCCAGGCACTAGGCTAGGTGCTGGGATTACAGAGGTGGGTTGGTGAGAGGAGGATCTCCAGGAGTGTAGGACCTTGCACACTGACACATTCCTTCCACCCAGCACAGCACCTGGCACATCACGGGCACTGACAAGCGCTTACAGAATGAGGAAATGAATGAATGTAAATAAGCATATGGCACTTTGAGGCAAGCGGAAAGAATTGTGGGAGCAGAGAGAAGGGATGCTTAGTCCAAGCTATGATATCTGAGAAAGCTCCCCAGGCCAACACTGAAAGAGTGCCTTCGAGTTCTTCAGGAGAGGAAGCAGAGTTGGAAGATGATGGGGTTTCTGATGGAAGAAACAGTTTGTACAAAGGAGCGGAGGCATGGGACCACATACTGGGAACATGACAAGCCCAAGTGCAACCAGAGGCGTGGAGATGGAGTCAAAAGCAAGGACTTCAAATTATAAAACACGTTGGAGTCCTGGGGTTCATGGACTTATCTGTCTTCTATCCCACCAAAGCAGGGCACCCTATTCCCCTATAGAACATTTCTCCTGGATACACAAAGGGGCTGCCATAAAATCTGAACAGGGCATACCCTCAGATGCTGGAAGGGGCTTCCACGCCTGTATGTCTTGCAGTTTCCATCCCAGCTTCAAGGCAAACACCAGACCTCTTTGTGCATTTCATAGGAAGGAATGAGAAGACCTTGTTTTGGTCAGTGGGATTGCTTTCCCAGCCCTAGGCACTAACGTGTGGTATTTTTATCCAGAAAAGGAGATAGACTATCCAAAACTCATTCACAAACTCCTAGCATATTAGAACTGGAAGGGTCCCAGGGGAAGCTTTTGCCTACTTCCTCATTTTCAGAAGAAGAAATTAAAGCTCAGAGAGGAAGAAGGATTGCCCAATGACGCACAGCAGGTTAGTGGAGGGTCAGGGCTGGGAAGGAAGGAAGGAGGGAAGGAAAGAAAGGAGGGACGGAGGGAGGGAGGGAAGCCTCTGGTTTCTAGTCCATGCTCCCCACTGCACTGTGTTCTCCTGCAAGAGATTTAATGATGAAATTGCAGACTTTTTCCCAGTAAACATAAAACCAAAGACTAAAAATATTTCTGAATTACTTTTCTTTAGAAGAAAAAAAAATGTCTCTCCAGCTCTCTGACTCCATCAACCAATTAAATCTTTGGCTTCCACTCAGAAAGAGGATTTAAATTAATCAAGATAAAACTAGCTTACTCTTTCCCTCCAAGCAGCAACTTTCTACCAAAAAGAATGAGAGTAGTTTGCTGGAGATAGGAGTGTCTTGGGGAAAGGAACAAAATCCAAGCCATTTAATTTAATTTCTCACACTCACCTGAGACTTCTCAGCCATTTGTCGTTCATTCATCAAACATGTATTAAATATTTATTCATTCAATAACCACTTACTGAGCTCCTACTGTATGCATTCTAATCACAGGAGCACAGCTATGAATCAGAACATAACTCGGTCCTCGGGACATGGACATTTATCATTGAGTAGGGTGATGACATTTACATAAATCATTACCCTACAACCCAGGGCCTGGTCCAAAGGAAATTCTTAATCCAAAGTAAATCTCATTTGAATGAATGAGTGAATGAATGAAATTGGTGTCTACTACAGATCACTGCTGCATGAGAATTCCACTGGGGCTAGGACACAGCACTTCTAGAAACAGCTTAAGGAACAGCTCAGGATTCCACAAATGGTCAGGTGGGGGCCTAAAGAGTATTTTGAGAGCTCCATTTCCTTCTCTGAGCCTCAGTTTCCCCACCATCTTGATGGGATCTGAGGAAACTTCCAGCACTAACATCCGACGCTTCTCTAAGCCCAGTTCCTGGCACTGTATGGGAGTTTAAACCCAATCTCTCTTCCTAAAAATAACTATTGAATCATTGTCCCTCTGCCTTCTCAAGGTCATGCCTGTGTTTCTGTGGATTTCTCTTGGGAGATGACAGAAGTGAGGGAATTCGATTCTAACTTTGATTGGCCTTCCTTTCTGTTTAAACAACAGAAAAAATATCCAATTATCCCATTGACAATTACAGTCTGCACATTTCACCGCAGGCATAGAAAATAGGCCAGCAGCAGAAAACCAGCCACAGACCAGGGGTGCACACATGCAAGCCATTATCTACTTGGAGACAGGCTGGCCTGCGGTGGCCCCCAGTGGCTCAGAAGCTGGACGGCTCCTTGCCAGCAGGCCAGGCCATCCAGGAGGCTGCCTGCCATTAGCTGCAGCAGCACCCATCCCAGCTCATCTCAGACTCCAGGCTGAACAGAAAGCAGGTGAGAAAGTGAGTCACTGACAGTGAGTGATCCCAAACCAAAGACCCGAGTTGTATCCTTGCACACACGCAGGACTGATCAGGTCAAGAGACAAATCAGTACACTCCACGAGGGAAGGGACCAGGTCCAATGTGGTCACCAACATGTCCTTAAGCACACAAGCATCATACAAGGCACATAATCTGCACTCGATACATACGTGTAGAAAAATTCTGTGGAAGGGTAACAAGTAAATGACGACCTGAATGAATGAGTGAATGGTTTGTTGTGTGATGCCCCCAAGAACACGGTGGAAAAGAGTATTGACCAGCACTCAGGCTCAAGCATTATCTGGAAACACCTATCCAAGCTCTGTTCCTTGTAAGCTCTGACCTTGGACAAGCCTCTGTTTCCCCATGGGGCAGATGTATGTGCTGCTCAGATTCCCCTTTAAGGAAGGACTTGTTGCCTCCAGCTGCTGGGAGTATCATTAGTTAACAGCCTCCAGCCGTCAGGCCCTCAGACTGTCTCGGAGCCACCTCGCCTAAGGTCATGCCCTGGCCACAGCTGCCCACTTGAAAGACATATCAAGTGGGACGTGAATGAAGGCCCTGCCACCCTAGCCAATGAACAAAACTGTGATTCCGAAGCTCTCTGTGAGGGTAGCTGAAGTCATTCAGCTCATCTTTTCCCTCCTCCCGGTCCTGCTTCTGTCCCTCCCTTTCCCAGGTGCTGGTCCAAAAGGCATTCCCTCATAACCACCCTGAACTCCCAACTCCATTCCAAAGGCCGCTTCCCAGAGAACCCAACCTGTGACCCATCATTTGCAAAATAGAGATAACAATCAGCACACAGAATGCCATCTAACAGGTCCAGCGAGAGCCAAGGTCACATGGCTAGTAGGGAGTAGCACTAGGACTTGAGTCCAAGTCTGATTCCAAGGCCTATATGCTTTCAACCCCTTAGACCCACATTAACGTTTCCAAGAGTAGGGTTTTGTTCTTTGGCTTGTTTATTATTTTTAAATCTGAAAGCTTTCCAGGAGATTCAGATGAAGTTGGAGTTGAGAACCCTAATACTCCCTCTCTTATCACCCACGCCGATTCTGCATGGGATTCCAGCCCCTGACCTGGGACGCCAGGGTGCCCTGCCCTCTACTCTCTACCCAGAGCCCGCGCCTAGATGGGTCTTTTTTGATGCTATTTATTCATAAGGGTCTCAAATACCAAAGGCCTAATACATATGAGTCACCCAAGCTGTTGGCTGATCCCACGCAACTTGACAGTATTTATTTATTTTGCATATTGAAGTGAACAATGGCACTTCAGAGTGAAATTCAGTTTCAGCGGAACACAGCAGAGAGAAGTCAATTATCCGGCATTAATTATTTATGTGGGGACAATAACTACGGTGTTATTCCTCATTCCAGAGGCCTCTAGAGCTTGGAACGAGAGGAAAGAAGAGGTAGCTGCTATTATCTGTTCACCGTGCAGCATTGGAGTGGATAAATTAACCCCTCTGACATCCTGTGAATACACATAAGCCTTCTTTGGAACACGATTCACGCACCCGCCCCCAGAACACACACAGTTAATAGGCTGGTAGGCCCAGGGCTGCATTCCCCCAATATTCTGGCCAGGCCAGGCTCTGAATATATTAAAAGAACTCCCACTTTCTCTCTGCTCCCCCACCCTGCCCTATCAGAATTTCAGGGCTGAAGACTTCCTAAGCAAACCTCTTCTCAGGTTGCAGTTTTGTGGCCAGCCAGAACTCTTGGGGTCACGTTAGTCCAGGGTTTTCCTCCCAAGGTATGTCTGTACAATATCAATTAGAAACCCTAGCCTGCCTCCAAAAGAATAGTAGTCCAATTTCTAAATCATTGTCATGTACTTTAACTTCCTTGTATCCTTAGAACTTCTGAGAATATTGGAAGTGGGAGAGAGAGAGAGAGAAACCCTTTCCCAAGGCGGAAAGGGTGCCAGGATCTGATTTACCTTTGCCCCAATTCTCTATCCCAGGGACCCAGTTCTCATCTGGAGAGCTTAACATTGATGGAGCAGTTCCTGTGTGCAGGCAGGTGTTTATACATATTTTCTTAAAATCTCATCAAAACCCAATGATGTAAGTATAAATATCCCCCTTTCATATATGAAGAAACTAAAGCCCAAGGTCACAACTAATAAGCAGCAGAACCAAGAATTAAGTTAAGGCCGTCCTGACCCCTAACCGCTGTCCTAAACTGCCCTGTGACAGCAGCTTCCCCACCCCCAGCACAGGCGCTGGTCTGACCATCCCAGGACCTACGAGGCTCTGAGGAAGTGTCCCAAAGCCCTGTAGTGTTGGGTGAGGTCATCAAAAGGACATGGCCACCAGTTGACCCGTGTGCAGGACCCTGGCCATTCCCCTGTCCTTGGAATGTGCATTCTGCTTGCCTTCCCCACTCCCAGAGGGCCCCAGGGACACAACCTTGAGACAGTGATGGGATGCTGAGACTGTCTGGATGGTATACATGCCTGAACCCACTTAAGGCCTCCGTATAAACTTTTAAGATTTGGTGGCAGGTGTGGAATCCACATGTCTTGCGACCACTCAAGACAAGCCTCATACGTAAGTTCCCTTGCCTGTTTAACCTGCTGCCCACCAGTCTGGAGTGGCCCGCCTGTTTCTCTGGTCTCTCCCTGCCCTCCGCTTACAGAGGCTGGTTTCAGATTGCACCTGGGAAGCTCCCCAGGCGTTTCTGAACCAACACACTGCCCATCTGGTACACAAGTACTGATCTACTACTGCCTGGTCTGGACAGGAGCCAGGAAGACTACAATTCCACTTCATCTAGAACAGCTCCACTTTCTCCTGGTTTAAAATATTAAGCTGCTGGGAGTGTCCCATCGGTGATTTCTTATTTTCCCAGTAAGGTCACTAGCCAAGAGGGGTCCGGGAAGGGATTTCTAGAAGACTGCCCTGAGATCACCTTCAGGAAGAGCCACAGTGGATCTCGGACTTGCAGCAGGCACTCAATGAACAAGAGCGCCCCCTGTGTAACTTTCCCTGCACAACAGCCACTTTGCTCACACTAACTCCTTCGGTTCACACATGAACCCTATGAGTAGGTACTCTTTTCTTTTCTTTTCTTTTCTAAGATTTTATTTATTTATATGACAGAGAGACAGCCAGCGAGAGGGAACACAAGCAGGGGGAGTGGGAGAGGAAGGAGCAGGCTCCTAGCAGAGGAGCCTGATGTGGGGCTCGATCCCAGAACACCGGGATCAGGCCCTGGGCTGAAGGCAGACGCTTAACGACTGCGCCACCCAGGCGCCCCAGTAGGTACTCTTTTCATCCCCATTTTATACATGAGGGAACTGAGGGGCTGATGGGGTGTGAGAACTTGCACAAGGCCACACAGCTAGTAAGAGGTAGAACCTGCCTTTGAAACCAGGCTGTCATGGGTTCAAAGCTGATGGCCGCTGCTCACCCCATGAAAGGCCATCAGCTCTTTCAACACACGTGGATCCTGATGGGTCTGCCTCTCACCATCTCTGAGTTCTGCCTAAGACACACTGTGTGGAAAGAAAATTGGGACCCCATGTGATCCCTTACTCTCAGCGTCAGGATGCACAGAAAATTCCTAGCTATATCTCTAACAGTGTTTCCCATTCTAAACGGCATGCACGAGCTGTAAGTCATACCCATAAACCTGCTGCAGTGATGACTCTGGGGGAGCAGGCTGATGACCTCATAAAGGGTAACCCACTACCAGTAGACTTTTAGCAAAGAGTCAACATTTTTTCTGATTTTAAAAGCAGCATACACTTAGAAATATACTCAAAAACCAAACAATATAGAAATGAGTCATGTGATAATTCAGGTGGGGGATGGTTACGGATAGAATAAAGGTAAGATATCAGTGATGCCTATAATACGTAAGAAAAAAATACTAAACAAAACAAAAATGACTTAACAGTCTTGCAAGGGCTGCTTGGATTCTGTTGCCTCAAAATGGCCCCATCAGAATGTCTCAGAAAACAAAGAAAAAAAAAGAAAAGTAAGGCGAAAGTCCTGAGCCTTCAGCTGCACAGCTCCTCCACAGATCAAACCTTCATGAGAGTGACCGAAGAGCCTGGTTTGCCCAGGACTGAGGCATTTTCAAAGTCATAAAATTTTCAGGGCCCAAATCAGGACAGTCCTGGGGCAACCAGGACAGCTGTCCACCAGATTCACTGCCCTGGTACTTTCCCCTTTGGTTCTGGTGCCGGCCTCCAGGACCAGCCAGGTCCCCCACAGCTTTCAGCCGTGTGAAGTCACCTCTGGTGCCCCCATCTCCCCTTTCTCACCTCATCATCTGGGCTTCAACTCTGCTCAGTGTATTCCTCCCTCCTCCCCACTTCTCTCCTCCGACCCAACTCAGGGCACTAAATATCCCCTAGGATCAGCTCTGCGCTCTGTTCCCTCCTTGGTGCCCGGGGAGAAGAAGACACCTAAGGGTAGACTGTCCCTTTCAACAGGCTCAGAGAGAGCTTTCCATAACCCCAAGGGCCCACAACGGCTCCAGCCTCCTGGTCCAGATGGGATTAGGAGCCTCCTCTGGGGCCCCCCAGCTTAGCAGAACACCTCATTCAATTTGTTTCATTGTCTGCCTGGATCTTAGACCCCAGCCCCTTGGGGGACTGCACATGGCCCAGTTCTGTCAGTATTTGCTGAGTCAACATAGCATCCCCAATGCCTTAAGCGTCCTCTCCAGGACAGTGTACAGAGAGGTGGGACCACCTGCGACTTTAAGATCCTGGAGCTGGACCTCAGCCAGAGGCCAGATGGAGCAGGCCTCGCCCGAAGAGATGGGACTTACCGCTGACCCGGCGGAGGGATGGAGTCCAGGTGGCGGCCTCCAGGCAATGCCATCATGTTGATCCCAATCCGCAGCAAAGCCTGCCCGCAGCGGTCGTGACCCTGGAAAAAGAGAGGGCAGGGCAGCGTCAACAGATGCCCCGAGAGAGGAGGTGCAATCACTTGTTCTCCTAGTTCCTGGCCACAAGGAGCCAAGGCAAGTACGGAGGGAAGGCCCCCTCACCCTCTTCTTTTTGAACCAGTTAAGACTCCACTGTTCTCACACAAATAGTGTAGGACTTAGTCCTATGTCCCGAGTTCACTAGGAATCCTTACAATCTTTTATCTCCCATTATCAAACATTTGCCTGATCCATATCACTTTGTACCAAACATTGGGACACACGGACCAGCAAATATTGCATGGGACGTACTTCTACTTAAAAAGTATCTATGGTTTATCTGAAATGCACATTTATGGCCATCGTGTATTATTGCTAAATCTGGAAACTCTACATGCTAATTCTCCATAACCATCACAGCACTGGGCCATTCACTTTGATTATGCCTGGGAAATGTGACTCTGTAATGAGCATGGTGGTTGCTTCCCCAGATCCATTCCACTTCGGATGATATAATTTCACCCAAACTGCTAGTAACTGGTTCAGGAATAAGCATGGGACTCAATTCAGACCAATGAGCCATGACAGGATTGCTTCCCGAAAAAGTTTTCTTTCTCCTAACTGCAAACCACAAGGAGACAGTATCTCTCCCATTGGACCTGAGCAAGGAAGCACGTCACTTCATTGCTGCTAGAGACCATCTTGCCATCAAGAGAGGACCCAGCTGGGAGAATAAAGCTGGCACACAGAGAATAATAAATCTGGGTCCTTGATCCCCGAGCCACTGAATCAATGAACCCTGGAGCCCGGCCCACCCCTAGGCCTACCTATTATGTAAGATAATAAAGTTCTTGTTGTTTAGAGTGAAGATTTTGTTAGTGGACAGCCAAAAGCAGCCTAAATGATAAAGGTAAACCGGGTTCTAGGGGCCTCCAATCCCAGCACTGAGGACCCACCTGGCTTGCCTTTGCCTCACTGGTTGGACCAAGACAAGAGTGTCCTTCCACCTGTTTGACTCCTCCTGTCACCTGTCCCTTCCTTGTTCCTCCCTCTCTGCCACCTCCTTTTCCAAGCCAATGAGGAAGCCCTCCCTGAGGAAAAGGGAGATTCTGCCACTTTTGCCTGGTAGAACAACACAGGAGAGGACTGGCCATCACCTGGCATGCCCTGAGCTGGAGGACAGCAGATTTCAAGACTTTCCGAGAAAACACAAGTATGAACTTGTAGGAAGAGAATAGCTAAGAAGGGTAAGATAAGTCCAGAAAAATTAAACTCTTACTCCATGATTACAAATGACCCTTATGAGAAAAAAAAAAACGGAGGAGGACTTTAATTAACAGTGATTTTGCTGGACATAAAGTACCCTTTATGATGCTTGGAATAAAGAAGAAGACAGTCGATCTGGAAAGTATGGGAGCCAGGCTCTCAGAATAAACTAGGGCATTATGTAATTCCAGAGAGTCACTCCCACTGCCTGTTTCCCGGTCTGCGGGTCCCACCACCCTATGAACCTCTTAAGCCAAGGGCCAGCCATGTAGCCAGCACTCTATGTGTCTGTTGAAAAGATGAGTGGAATACATTTTTAATACCTTTATGCTGAGCCCTAATTCCTTTTCCGTAACTGAGAATAATACTATCTATTGTACGGGGCTACGATAGCAATGACCTGAGATAAGGACTGTGCAAGTGTCAGGCCAGGGTGAGAGCGTGATAAATAGTAGCCTTTGTTATCTCATACCCTGAGAGTCCGCTGTGTGCTCAACCCTGTGGTCAGCTCTGCTGAGGGAGATGCAGAAAATGAGAAAAAGCATAGAAAGCTTTGATGGTGCTCGACAAGTGCCCATCAATGACGGCAGTATCGCCATTGTTATTTCTAGTGTTAGGATCATGATTGAAAAAGTATATATTTGGAACCCAGTGAGTCAGCAGCCTGAAAAGGATGGCAAAAGAAAAAGCTAGAAACAACAAAAGGAGATAGGTAACTGTTCCCCTTCTGACGTGCCTGACTAAAGAACCCCAAAAGGAAATGCCAGCTTCTTCGAGTGAATGCTATGACATCATCAGACAGCAGTGAGCAAGCAGATCTTATTTTAACTCCATCCCCATCATTAAGAAGAAAGGGGTGCAGCGCACAAACAGCAAAGAGGAAATTTAAGCTTATGGCAGGTGAGGACACGGAGATGGTAAGGAAGCTCCAAGGCCCTTCAAAGGGTGATCCAGTTAGGGTTCTATGAGGAGATGAGGCATAGCCTCGGTATTGGGGAACTTCGGATCTGATCAAGTCGTATCTGATGCACCCAGACAAAGGGAGAGCTGTCATGAGCAGAAGCCTGGATGCAAGAGAATGATCTGAATTTCTAAGAGGTAGATTCTAGAAACATAGCTCAGTGACCATGCAATTCTAGAACGGATTCCTAATTGCTGATCTGTGAGCCCCTCAGACAGAAGCCAGCCAGAGCACAGGAGGAACAAATTATGTCCAGACAATCTGCTTCCTTTTCATTAGGGACCACTGGGCTCCTAGGAGAGGGGAATGTGACAATAAACCTGACATATCTGGATTGCATTAAAATGCCCTAGTGAGGGGCGCCTGGGTGGCTCAGTCATTAGGTGTCTGCCTTCAGCTCAGGTCATGATCCAGGGGTCCTGGGATCGAGCCCCACATTGGGCTCCCTGCTCTGCTGGGAGCCTGCTTCTTCCTCTCCCACTCCCCCTGCTTGTGTTCCCTCTCTCACTGGCTGTCTCTCTCTGTCAAATAAATAAATAAATAAAATCTTTAAAAAAAAAAAAAGCCCTAGTGAGATGTCCTTGTTCATCCATTTCACCCATGGCCTCCCAGCGGTTGTGCCAGTGGAGCCATCCAGCAAACAAAACCTTGGTTCCTGTGATTGCAGGTTTTCCCAGGGGCTGAGGAGGCCTCTTGGGGACATCTGGGCTGCATTTGCATCACTGCCTTATTTACCGACTGTACTATTTATCCTGCCTCTTCTCCCCAGTGGGACAAGCCTCCTTGATGCCTGAAAGCACATCTTGCTTCAATGCGGGCCTGCGCCCGGGATCCTACACGATGACCGGCATGGTCAAAGCCAGGATTGTGAATCAGATTAGCTCTCAGAGGAGCCACAGCTCGTAGGCACTAGGGATGAGGAACAGGTAAGAGAGAACATCTGGGAGGTGAGATAGGAAGTACCAAGAGTTTAACCCAGTTGATATTTACAAAATATCTCTAATAATAATAGTAGCTAATATTTACTGAGTGTGTACCATGAGCCAAGCACTGTTCTAAATGGCTCATATAGTATCAACTCATTTAATACTATCATCGTCCCCCTGCTACTGACGAGACTCTGAAATTCAGTGGAGGTGTGTGCATTGCTCCGGGTCACACAGCTGTAGGTGAGAGAGGACTAGGAGCCAGGCTTTAGGATTTCGAGGGGAGGTGCTGGAGCAGATGGACGGGATGATGGCAGTAAAGAAGTGGCATGAGTCCTGCATTTGCTAACAGGAAGCCTGACTCCATTCCATGGTGGCGACCACACCCAGCCCCCAGCTGTCCCAGCCCTCCAGCTCTCTTCCTTCTCACCGGGGCCTCCCACTGCCCCCACCTCCCAGACGGGGAGTCCTCCAGCCTTGTCTGGTGCTGGCCGTCTGTGACACGGCCAGAGGACAGAAGAACAGTCCTTGGGAAAACAAAGCAGATTGCCAACACTGCACTCAAATGGTGGAGGGAAGAGGGGCACAGACAGTGAGCATGTCTCTTCTGTTCCTCATTTCTTGGTTCCTTCTGTGAGAGTCAGGGGGACAGCGGTGGGTCCTAAAGGGATCAGGAGATGAGGAAACCACAATCCCAGCTAAAGCCTAAAGTGTCACTAGCTTTACAGAGAGACCTGTTGCGAGCATGCAGCCCTCAGGGAAGCCCCCACAGCCTGCTGACCCGACAGCCACCTCCCCTAAGCCTTAGGCTGGACTCATCCTATTGGGCAGAGATTCCAAGTATGAGACCTTTAAAGCTATACAGCATGTCAGGAAATGGATTCAAGGTAACACCTCTGCCCCCCACTGTGTCCTCAATGGTGTTGCAAAAAAACCTTGAATTTCGGGGTCTGACAGATCTGGATTCAAACCCTGACTCTGACCAGATTGGTGCATGACCTTGAGAAAATCATGAACCCCCACCAATGTGGTTCCTTCAATTATACCTGCCTCCTAGGTGCTTCATAAGGATTAAATGTGATCACTTGCAAAAGCCCCCAGTAGATTGAAAGAGAAAAGTGAAAAGTGAAGAAAAGAAAAGAAAAAAGAAAAGAAAAGAAGAGGGAAGAAAAAGAAAAGAAATCGTGTGCTTGGCACATGGTAGCCTCAAAGAGGAAGTGTTCTTCCTCATGGAAAGAGGAGTTGAGAAATGTATCTCAGAGCAGAGATGCGAGATGCTGTCTTGCCCATGAGAGAGGTGGAAAGGACACAGGCAGGAGTGAGCAAGAAAGAGGAAACTCCTTCCGTCCCCACGCCCCAGCCCTGCCCCAGGCCCTTCCTAACTCATTGGAAATCTCACTCTGGAGGCTGCAGCCTTGGTTCTGTAGGGAGCTGGGCTCGGCCTCCCCCACCAGGAGAGGCTACTTTACAAGACAGACCGGAAGCCTTAAGTGTGTCTGATTTAATTAAATACCTGCTGTGACAACCGCTCATTCGGACAGCTCATTTCTGCTCCTGCCTCCTCTTTGAGGCCGGCCTTGCTCACCTCCATTTGGCTAACAAGCCAGCTTGGGCTCAGAAGGAAATGGTAGGCAATTTACAGTAAATTATTCAATTAGAACCAGGACCGGGGCGGCTTCTGCCATTGTCTAATGGGCCAATCGTGGTATGGCTCGAGGCTGGGCTGGGATTATTTAATCTGCAGAATCCATTAGGGCTGTCAACAGGGCAGGACAGTAAATATTGTGGAAAGCAGTTAAGCTCCACTGCAGTGCTAGGTACAGGGAGGAGGCAGCTGGGGGAGCGAGTGGGGGAGGAAGGAGACCTGGGGATTCAGTCAAGTCCCTCATTACGTGATCCCCTACCCCCTCATTACTTCTCCTCCCTAGAATTTATCACAATTGTAATTAAACAACTGAAATTAGTAGCTTAAAGTTTTCTCCCTTGGGGATCCTGGAGGCAGGGACCAGAGGTCTGTTCTACTCACTGCTCTATCCCCTATCCCCCTTCTGACAGGTGCCTGGTGCACAGCGATCAGATCGATGAACTCTTATTGACTGACTGGGTGGGTTCTCACCAAAGGAACCCCAGCTTCCTCACTGGGAAACGAGAGACAGGTGTCTGTGCTGCCACATTACGATGAGTACTCGTCGAAAGGGTTGGGGGAGGGCTTTTCCAACCATATACGCTGCAGGGAAAGAGCTCGGCATCCTAACACTCCCCTGAGATGAAGCCACCCATCCCTCCTGAGTTTCTGTAGTCCTCACAGTATGATCATACCTGGCTGGGCAGGCTCCCTCCCCAACCCCAGCTCTGCACTCTGCTAGGCAGGTTCTCCCAAACAGACAGAGGAGAAACAGTTGCATGATAACTGCAAAAACTGCAAAAAACAAACAACAACAAAAAAGCAAGGAGGTGCTAAGGGAGGTCCACAGGGCTTGGTGGGAATGGAATGGAAGGTGGGGAGAGGGGCTCATGGCAAGTTCCTCAGGGCATGACCCCAAAACTGACCCTTGCAAGAGAAATTTGGAGACAGAGGAAAGGGGAAGTGTGGATGGAAGAGCATGGGAAGACTAAAGGCACTGCAAGTGTTTCTAGAAGGCTGCAGTGAGCACTCCTGGCTGGGGTGGAGTTGAGAGGAAACTATCCCAGCGGCGTGGGAATGCAAAAAAAGGAGTGGCCACTTTCAGCCAGGGAAGTAGGCCAGACTTCTTAGAGGAGGCTACATCTGAACTGGGTCTTAAATGCAGGGTGGGATTTTGCCAAGTGAAGATGGGACAAGGACATTCAGTGCCAAGAGAGCAGTGTGAGCAGTGGCAAAAAGACCAGAAAATGAAGCGAGTATTCAGGGACCCAGATCTCTCTCAGGGGGTTGGAGGGAAGGTGTCTCTGTGGTCCTTCATATGAAAGGAACTGATTCTTTGGACTCTATCCTGTGGGTTACAGGGAGCCACTGAAGGTTGTTTGAATAGGGGACTGAAATGATCAGAGTGGAATTTCAGCTCCCTTGGTGGCCAGTGAGTGGATGCACTCCAGGGAGTGAGGCCAGCAGCAGGGGTCCATTTAAGAGATAGATGCGACTCCCAAGGGGGATCACAAAAGCCCTGGGGCTAGAGCCATGGGGACCTGGGTAGAAAGGAGGGCTGCTGCAATGAGCTTTGGGAGGTAACGACAATGAGCTTCCCTCCTTGCCCCCATTCAAGGCCCTGTTGATCTGTGGGAAGGTGGCAATAGTTATCGAGACGTTTCAGTATTGCTAGCTGGGGTGGTCAGCATCCTGCAGCAATCAGATACTTTAAGAACCCTCATTCCCAGGGGAGGCATAAGAAACTAAGCCAGCTGTCACCTCGCCCTACTGAATGGACTGAGCCTCATGAAATATAGACAGAGCGACTCTCTAGAGGAAGCCTGAGTGACCCTTTACAGCTGTCAGGCAACAGAGTCCAGCAAGTGGGCAGAATAGACCGCAGGCCTCCCAGAGCTGGGCTTGCCTGTCGGGCTCTGAACACCCCGGCTGGGCAGCCCAGAAGGACTGTGCATCAGGTAGGGGCCACCCAGACCTGAGCCCCGCTCCTCAATTCCTGAGCCAGAACACTTTCAACAGAGCACAGGCAAGACCCCAAACCTCCCCCTGATGAACTGGATACATCTACCTTCTAGGTTTTACCTGAAAGGTAACAAGAATCCCACCTGCACAAATATGTCAGGGGGTAAGACTGTAGCCTCCAGCCGCAATCTAGGCAGCCTTCCTAGAGGAGCTCACATCATAACACTAGAGTATTAGAATTACTAGGAGGCCTTAGAGAGTCTTGCCTTGTAATAATAACTATAATAATAATAATAATAAGTAGAAGGGGGAGAAATATTTAGGGGGCTAACTATGCATTAGGCACTGTAGTAAATGCTTTCAATTCCATCCTCAAAATACTCTTGTTATCCCCATTTTTCAGATGAGGAACTGAAGCACAGAGATGAACAGTTGCAGATGGAGAGACTCGTTCAGAGAGGGGAAGAGATCTGCCTCAGGTCACACAGCAAGCTGAGCCATATCTGGGACCTGCGCCCGGGTCTCCTCACTGCCATAAACATCTCCATATGGAAATCCAAAGAAGGCTTTGTGTGGTTAGAGCCCTGAGAGACCCATCCAGGCTCAGCGTGATCTACCCTGGGAAATCAATGGTTCTGGCAGTTTCCCATCTATAAAACTGGGATGGTTACTCATGAGCTTTCTCTTTTGCTGTGGCTATCAACACAGCCGAATGAACAGTGGATAGAGACATTGCAGGAAGTCCTAGTCTAATTCCGCTCAGTCTTGGAATGAGCCAGGCAGGTTGATGCAGAGATGCCCATGAGTCCACAGAGGTCTGAGAGAAAGGAGCCAGAGTCAAGCTCTCCCTGCTGAGGCCCATGTGCCCCAGTCCCTGATCAATATGACCGCCCATCCTCTGAATGGCTCCAACTTGGCAAAGACAAGCCCCAGGCAGCCTCTCCTGAAGGAGCATGTGTCACAGCCCCAGAGGGAAGCCCAAATTCCCGAAGCCTGGAAAGCCATGCTGTCCCCCATCCTGGTCCTCCGGGTGGGCCCTTCCTGGCTCCACGACTCGGCCACTCCAGCTGCAGAGCAGAGGAGCGCCCAGCCCTGAACCACGCAAGGAAACTGCAGTTTCTGGCGTCTGGGAGCTGGTGCCGAGCTGCTGATTTTCTAAGGGTCAGAAGTGAGCAACTGGCACCCCAGACCTCCAGGACCTTAAGCAGAGTGTAGCCCCCGAGAGATGCTAGGCTGGACGTTTGGGTCACCGCCACCCAGACATCTATTGCTTAAGATTCGGAGTCCGTTACTAGCTGTGTGATCATGGCGTTAAGTATCCTTATCTGTAAGGTGGGGTATATAATAAAGATAACGGAAGTAATGGTTCCTTCCTCGTGGCACTGCTGTGTGGACCAGTGAGATCACATCTGTGAAGTACCTGGCACAAGGGGGGTGCTCAATATAAGACTGGTTCTGTTTCTCTCCTGGTGAGGATAAGTACCTCGCAGGAGCGGAGCAGTCAGATGGAGGCCATTCTACAGCCTCCTGAACTACATCCAGCTGGTCAACTGCTTTGTACTCTTTAACTTTTTAATTATCCCTTCTTACTTTCTAACTTTTCCTGTTGTGAATGTAAGCCAACTGCTCAAACGTTCCCTAGCTCTGATTTGCAAAAGTGAGAGCCCTCTCTCCCTGGGCCCAGATCCCAGGGTGCTAAAATTAACAATCAGTATACTTTAAGCTAATGACTTACTGGTCGTGACTGCCACGAACAGACATAACTCTCAGATAAAAGCCATTAGAGAAAATTGAATAGCTCCAGCGTGGTGAAAATTTGGATACATCCTGTTTCATAAATCACGCTCGGAGGTTACACTGGGCAAGCTATTTCCCTCTCTGAGTCACGATGAGGCCCCAGGTTGAGGGGGTCTGTATACCCTTGGGAAAGAAAACATAGGGACAAGAAGCATACAGTCTGGGGCACAGAATGAGTCAAACAAACAAACAAACAAACAAAAAACAGCCCATTCACAGAATGCTGTCTTATCAAGACTCATTCATGTCTGGTATGTCACATGTCACATCCAAACAGCACACTGCACGGTGTCTAGTACAGAGTAGGAGCTCAATATATATTAGTCATTACCCAACAGGGGATTCCATGGTTCTCCAGAAACTTCTTGCCCTTCCATAATGCTATTCATTGGTCATGGCACCCCAACATGTCCAGACCAAAATCTCCTCAATTCTCTTTTTCTATCTCCAGGTAATACCAGTGTTTTAGGACTCAGTTCTAATTCCACCTCATCTGAAAGGCCTTCTCCAAGCACTCTAACCTATAGTCATTTCTCCCTCCAAGAAGTTCCCCAGGAATCAATAAAAGGAGGGGTCTTGAACAGTTTTAAATTATATTGTAATAGAAGGTATGCTTTTTCCATGTCCCTCTCTCTTCCCCTGTCTGCCTGTTGAGAGATGCCAAGGCAACTGGAAAGCCACAGTACAGCAAGGACAAAAGATGGAAGAAGACGAGTCTTGAACACAATTTAGAGTAGAGCCACCCAGCTCACATCAGTCCGGGGGTAAGTGAAAAATGCACACTATGTGTGAAGCCACTAATATTTGGGGGTTGTTATAGCAACTAATCTGAATTAAGCTAATTGTGAAAACTAATGTCAATGCTATACTTAAAGCATCTGTAAGTGTGCTAGATACAGAAGTCTCTCAGTAAATATAAGTTCCTTTTCCCCTCCTCCTCAGCCTTGGAGGAGATAGCGGAATTCTGTGTTGTCTAGTGACAATTAGCCCTCTGGACACTGACTCTACTTCATACACAATACAGCCAGAGTCCAGAAGTTGATGAGGTGAGAGTAGGATGGAATAAATACCTACAAACATTTAAAGTCCCATCAATTCTGAGACTAAGATTCTGTTTCTCAGCCACTGCCCTCTCTGCTCATATGTACCCATTCACAATAATAGCTAAATTTTATTATACTCAGGTGGTTCTCAGATGCATTTTTTTTCATATTTTCACATCTGAAATTAGGATGCATGTTTCAGTCAATGACATCTTGGCATTGTGTTACTGTTTAATTGAAAGCATATTTTCTCTTTTAGGAAGTAATAGGGCATCTTACAATCTATCGCATCTTAAATTCGATGAAATACAGTATTGGGCACTTAACTATGTGCCAAGCACTCTTCTAAGTGCTTCACGTAAATTCATTTATCCCTCAAAAAATTCAAAATAGCAAGTACTACTATTATCCCCATTTTAAAGATGCAGAAATGAAGACCCAGAGAGATTCAATAATTTGCCAAGGCACACAGCTAGCAAGTTGAGTGAAGATAAAGATGACCATCTCTCTCTAAGGAACTTCATACCATGCCACTATTTTCCAGACCCTGGTTTTTAGGTGACAATAAAGTCCCCTTCTTACAGAGAAAGCTCACACATGAATTTTGTGTTTGGCAATATGGTGGACCACATATTCTAAAATACTTCTCCATAAGAAGAATTTGGAAGAATTGATAAAGATGTTCTTGATGTTTTTCAAATGCATCACTGAGCTGGCAAAAAAGATAAGAAATCTGGAGAGGCCAGGAGGAAAGCAAAAGCAGGAACCAGGGAAAATATGCAAGAACCGAAGGGAGTTTTTGCCCTAGGAACATCTGCTACTGTATTCCTTAAGCTTCTGTTTCACATGTGTTTGGGGTAGGGAAAACTAGGCACAAAGCCTAGGGACTAAGGAAAGAATCAAACAGGGGTCCAAAAGACCAGAAGCTCAATGTTAAGGGTAAATGAGAAATAAGCTTCCATACAGAAGATGCAAGAAAAGTGTCCCAACTTTGGCACTGAGAAAAGGGAAGTAAAATCTCTCCCAAGAATTAACGACCACAATGTGGCCTTCATATAGGCATGTGGCCTGAATTCACACTATCTGGGTGGTGGGGGGGGGGGGGGACTCAATTAGAGAATTAAGTTTCAAGAAATAAAAGACAGTCTTGGAAATATTTTCAAGGAACAAAGTCTATAAAATATGACCAAGCAGATTTGATAAAGAACCAGGTTTGAGATGGAACTTCTATAAATTAAAAGTGTAATAATTAAAATGAAAAACTCATTGGATAGATTAATCACAGCTAAGGACTGAATTAGTGTACTAAAAGATAGGACAAAAGAAATGATCCAAAATGCAGCCCAGAAAGACAAAGGGAGGGAAAACGTGAGTGAAATAAAGCTAAGGAATAAAGAGTAAAGTAGCCTACCAAGTATTTAATCAGATTTCCAAAGGGAGATAAGAAAAAGAACAGAGGAAAAAGTGATATTCAAAGAAACAGTGGCTGAAATTTTTCCCAGAAATTTTGAAAGACAAAACAACTTTCAAATCCAAGAATGCCAATGAATTTCAAGCAGTAAAATTACAACATATATACACATCCTAGAAAACTCATAAGACTAAAGAACACCAAAGACAGAGAAGATTTTGAAAGCATCCAAACGGTGCAAAAGAGAAAGAGGGAGACAGAGACACAGAGAGACAGAGAGAATTAGATCAACAGGCCACCACTTAAGAGCAACAGTGAAAGTTAGCAGACAATGAGAAAATATCTGATTACAGAAAATAATTGTCCTAAAATTCTATACCTGTAGAAACTCTCTTTCAGGAGTAAGGCTGAAATAAAGACATTTTCAAACAGGTAAAAATCCCACAAAGGAAATACTAAAGGATTTCAGGCAGAAAGAATATAATGCCAGAGATTTAAGATACAGGAAGGAGTGATGAGCAAACTTACTTATAACTATTTAAGTAAATCCAAACAAACCTTAACTATAAGAAACAATTATACCTCACTTGTGGGGTAAGGGAAAAAATGATAAATCTAAAATACTGTGAGAAATTCAAAGGGGGATGACTAAAGTTAAGTTCAAGTGTTCTGAGTTTCTTTTATTTGAGGAGGAGGAAAATAGAGATGTAAATTAACTTTAGCCTTATTAGGTTATGATTAATGCTGTAATATCTAGGGTTACCTTATTAGGTTATGATAAATGTTATAATATCTATGTATAAGTGAAAGAATATACATAAAAATAAAAATAAACATTACCATTCAAATAAGTTAAGAGGGGAAAAAAATAAATGAGTAATAAAAAAAAGCAATCAAGGGACGCCGGGGTGGCGCAGCCATTAAGCATCTGCCTCTGGCTCAGGTCATGATCCCAGAGTCCTGGGATCGAGCCCCGCATCGGGCTCCCTGCTCGGCAGGAAGCCTGCTTCTCCCTCTCCCACTCCCCTTGCCTGTGTTCCCTCTCTCACTGTCTCTGTCAAATAAATAAATAAAATCTTATAAAAGCAATCAAAAAGAAGAAAAAAGTTTTGGGGGGCAAGTGTTAATGAATGCTAGTAATCACAGTAAGGGGGAGATTAATTAAACTAGCCAATTTTAAGCAAAGATTGTAAAGTGTGCATTACACTCACACACACGCGCACACAAAGAAAAAGAGAGAGAAGTAGAGAAAAAAGAGAGAGTGTGCCATGTTCTGGCAACAATATCCCTAAAACAAAAAGACCCAAAACAACTTACAGTTAAACTCTTCAAAAGATATATACCACAGAAATATTTACCTAAAGACTTCTGGTGCTGATGTATTCATATAATACAAAACAAACTTCAAGACAATAACCATTATGGAAATGAAGAAATTTGTTACATAAAAATAAAAAGATTGACCCGTCAAGAAAATATAATAGTGAGGATGTACATAATAACAACAATAATCTTAAAATACAAAAAGCAAAAACTGACAAAATTTCAAGGAGAAATGAACGGGCCCAGAATCACAGATGGAGAGTCCAACACAATTTTGCCATTAATTGATAGCTCAAGCAGAAAAATTATCAGTGAGGATATAGGACATTTGAATGACACAAGTTAGATTTAGTGTTTCTAAACAGAACACTGCATTCAACTCAACAGGAATACACATTCTTTTCAAGGATTCATGAATTGTTCTTTTTTTTTTATGATTTGTGACTAGATCATAAGCAAGCCTCCACAAATTTCAAATGAGTGGTATCCTACAGATTGCAATCTCTACCCCAATATAAATACCCCCATAATTTGGATAAATCAGAGGTCAAAGAAGAAATTATAACAGAAATTAGAAGACAAGCCAAATTATTATGAAAATACATATATAAAAATTATATGGTATACAGACAAATAAAATTAAAAGAAAAAATTACAGCGTTAAATTAGAAAATAAGAAAATATAAAATTAGAAGATTTTTAACTTCTAAAATAAGACATTTTATTTTTTATTTTTTAAAATATTTATTTGAGAAAGAGCACATGCACATGTAGATGGGGGGAGGGGCAGAGGGAGAGAATCTCAAGCAGATTCCCCACTGAGTGTGGAGCCCCACACAGGGCTGATCTCATGACCCATGAGATCATAACCTGAGCCAAAACCAAGAGTTGGAGCCTTAACTGATGGAGCCACCCAGGCACCCCAACATAAGACATTTTAGAGAAGAGAATAATTCCAAAAAATTTAGCAGAAGAAAAATGGTTAAGATAGGAACAAACATTAAGCAAAACACAATGAAGACACAAAACAAAATGTAAGCACAAATGAAAGGATCAATAAAGTTACTTTGTGAAAACACAAATAAAATAGACAAACCTCTGGGAAGATCAGGGGGAAGAAAGCTCAGAAAAAAATAAAGGAAACACAAACAATATTAGCAATAAAAAGGAATTTATAACTACAGTGCAGCAGAGATAAAAGAATATTATGGATAATATTATATGAACAGGAATATTCTGCAATATCACTGAAATCATAAATAAGTTAGACAAGTTTCTAGAGAAATAGATTAGCCAAAATTGACTCAGGAAGAAATAGATCTATAACCATGAAACAAATTAATCTTCCCATAAGGAAAACATCAAGCACAGAGAAGTTCACAGGTGAGTTACTATCATTTAAAAAAAAAAGAGAAACTCACCCAAACTTTTCTAGAAAACAAGAAAAAAGAAAACACACCTCAATTCATTTTATGAGGCTGACATAATTTTGATACCAAAACCAAGCAAAAACACAAGAAAGGAAATTTATAGGCCAATCTCATATACAAACATAGATTAAAATATACTAAACAAAATATAATCGAACAACCCAGCTGTATATGAAAAGGATAACACACTATGGCCAAGTTGGTTTTAGCCTAATGTTTTAGCTGTTTAAACATTAGAAAATAGATTAATGAAACCCATTGCATTAATAGGCTAAAAAAGAAAAACCTTATGATCATCTTAATAGATGAAGAAAAACAACTTTATAAAATTCGACAGCCATTTATAATAAAACCTTTTAGTAAACTAGAAATACAATAGACCTTCTCCAAACTTATTAAAGGACATCTACCAAGAAAAAAATATACCAGGAATGACATACTTAATGACAACATGTTGAAAGCATTTCCTATGAGACCAAAAGCAAAATAAAAATGCCCAGTTCCCACTAACTTCTATTCTTTATTGTACTACAGATCTCAGCTAGTGTAGAAAGAAAGAAAATTTGTAAGAATGGAAGAAACAAAACTGTCATTATTTGCAATTGATATGATTTTCCACAAGGCTGCTACATCTGCCTATGCACAACAGCACACAGCCAAGAGAATGAGTGGAGGCTGCAGTTGGCCTTTGCTGTGCCCACCCAGTCACACACTTTACAGAGAGCTGGGTCTACCAGACACAAACCTGTAGTCCACTTGGCAAGCCAAGTCTCCAAAGGGTTCATATCTCCCCAGATATGATGTCATTCCCTAATTCTTATTAAAATGTAGCATGAACTAGCAAGTCACTCTCATTGTGAATACAGAAAACTCAAAAGTATCTACAAATAAACTATTTTAACTCATAAAATGGCTTAGAAAGTTGGCATTAAATGAATATACGAAAGTTAAGTACAGTCCTAGACACTGGCACAAACATAAAATGAAATTTAGAAGAAAAACCATTAACAAGAGCAACAAAAATATGTAAGGTATATATAAATAAATCTTGAAATGTACAAGTTCCTTAATGAGAAAAAAATTATTAAAAGGTATTAAAGAAGGCCAAAATAAATGAAGAGGTATTTCATATATATAGATAGAAAAATGTCAGTATACTGTAATCTGTTGTATAGAGACAATGTAATCCCAGTCAAATCCTCATAGGATTTTTTTCCCAGGACTTCATGAGTTAAATCTGAAATGTATAACCAAGATTATTCCTGAAAAAGAAAAATAATGTCTAAGGTCAAAAACAAGACAAGGGTGCCCACTTTCAACACTCCCATTCAACATAGTACTAGAAGCCCTAGCCAGAGCAATTAGGCAAGAAAAGGAAATAAAAGGAATCCAAACCAGAAAGGAAGAAGTAAAACTCCCTCTGTTTGCAGATGACACAATGTTATATATTAAAAAACCCTAAAGAATACCCCCAAAAAACTGTTAGAACTGACAAGTGAATTCAGTATAGTTTCAGGATTGAAAATCAATACACACACACACACACCCCCCAAAGAAACCAGTTGCATTTCTATACACTAATAACAAACTATCTAAAAAAGAAATAAAGAAAATAATTTCATTTACAATAACATCAAAAAGAATAAAATACTTAGGAATAAATTTAACCAGGGAGGTGAAAAATATGTACACTGACAACTATAAGACACTGATGAAAGAAATTGAAGAAGACAAAAATAAGTGGAAAGACATACCATGTTGATAGATGAGAATAATTAATGTTGGTTTTGGGGGTTTTTTTTTGTTTTTTTTTAAAGATTTTAATTATTTATTTGACAGAGAGATAGCCAGTGAGAGAGGGAACACAGCAGGGGAGTGGGAGAGGAAGAAGCAGGCTCCCAGCAGAGGAGCCCAATGTGGGACTCAATCCCGGAACGCCGGGATCACGCCCTGAGCCGAAGGCAGACGCTTAACGACTGCGCTACCCAGGCGCCCCATAGAATAATTAATATTGTTAAAGTGTCCCTACTACACAAAGCCATCTACAGACCCACTGTAATTCTTACTAAAATTCTAATGGCATTTTTTCACAGAAAGAGAAAACTATCCTAAAATTCATATAGCACCACAAAAGACTCCAAAGCGATCTTACGAAAGAACAAAACTGGAGGCTTTCTGATTTCAAAACTATATTACAAAGCTATACTAATCAAAATTGTATGGGACAAGGATAAAAACAGACACATAGACCAGTGGGAAAAATTGAGAGCCCAGAAATAATCCCCCATGTATATGGTTAACTAATATTTGACAGCGAGCCAAGAATACTCAATGGGGAAAACAGAATCTCTTCAATTAGCAGTGCTGGGAAAACTAAATATTCACACGCAAAAGAATGAAATTGGACCCCTATCTTATACTGTTCTCAAAAATTAATTCAAAATAGAGTAAAGACTTAATTGTCAAACCTAAAACTATAAAACTAGAAGAAAGCATAGGAGAAAAACTCCTTGAAATTGGTCTTGACAATGACATGGTGGCCACCTGGGCCTCAATGGGGGCAATGACAAAGACTGCGATGGAGGGGAAGGGTCTTCCTCCCGCCTCACTCCCTGTTCCTTTGTTTCTTCCTCCTCCTTTCTTTTCCAGCCAGTTTCATCCACTTCCCCTAAGGGCACTCTAATCCTACGTAAAGGCATGACTTCCCAGTACCTCAGGGAAATAGGATGCAAGCCCACAAACTATTTCCCCATCACCACTTGCGCAAAAGCTGATTTGAAGGCATCTCTGGGTTTCAACAAAGGGAAGTGCCAGGATTTCAAGTGTCTCGGGTTTTGCACTGGAGACCCTTCACTGCTAAGTATCAAGATGAAAAAAACTGGAAACTGACCAAAACCTTACTCAGAGTTGGAGTGGAAAGATTCGTAGTGACAGCACTACCTGCTTGAAACTCTTCTGAGATTGCTTTGTATGTAATTCCCCTGGATCCAGTCACTGAATTTGGAGGTGAGCTGCATAAAATGGAGGAAAACTCTTCTGCCCTTCTTGCAATGTGGTTCTGAATCACGTTCACAAGGCTGCCATGAGTGACCACCTGAAGTCCAAGACTCACACCAAGAGGAAGGCAGAATTTGAAGAGCAAAATGTGAGAACGAAGCAGAGGTCCCTAACTCCATCCCTCTGATGCAAAAATACTGCACAAACAGAAAATCAGTGTTATCCAGGACTCTGTGAAATGTGCCCAGAAGCAAACATCCCACTTGAGAAGGCTGACCACCCAGCAGTCCGTGCTTTCCTTTCTCACCATGTGAAGAACAGAGGCTCCATACCTACGTCAGACCAGCTGAGGAGAGCATATCTGCCTGATGGATATGAGAATGAGAATCAACGCCTCAACTCACAAGACTATATGCGTGCGCGCGCGCACACACACACACACACAGGAATATTATTCAATCATAAAAAAGGAACTCCTGCCTTTTGCAACAACATAGATGAACCCTAAGAGCATTATGCTAAGTGAAATAAATAAGGCAGAGAAAGAGAAATACTATATGACCTCACCTATATGTAGACTCTAAAAAGCTGAATTCATAGAAACAGAGAGTAGAATGGTGGTTGCCAGGGGCTGAGGGTTGGAGGAAATGAGGAGACATTGGTTAAAAGGCATAAATTTTCAGATGAATGAGTTCTAGGGATCTGGCATACAGCACAGGGGGTGACTATAATTAACAGTACTGTATTGTACATTTGAAAGTTGCTGAGAGTATATCTTCAATATTCTCACCACATTTATAAGAAAAGGTAACTGTGAGGGGATGGCTGTGTTAACTCACCTTATTGTGCTAAGCGTTTCACAACAAATACCGATATCAAATCCTCACATTGTACACCCGAAACTCACACAATATTACATGTCAATTATATCTTAATAAAGCTGGGGGAAAGAAGAAAACAAGAAGACCCAGGCTTGACCAGATACCCGCCACCCTGCTAACATAGTCTGTAATAGAAAACAGAGGGCCTGCTTTCTGCCTGGCCAGCCTATGCATATCCGGGCACAGCCCCTCAGCACTGTGCCTGGGGCTGCCCCAGTTTAGCACACTTTAACCTTACGTGGCACTGGTATATGTGGGCTCGCGCTCTTATCCTGATACTTCTGCCACCTGATTAAAAAAAAACAAAAAAACAAAATAAAACAAAAAAAACCCACAGCCCCCATCCCATACAGTCCTTAGGATTCCTTGCCAAACCCAAAAGGTGGTACCAAAAAAAAAAGAAAACAGACCAGCGATCAAGAAACCAACAGCCTCCTCTCAGCTCTGCCAGTAACTAACCTTGTGAACTTTGTCAAGTTACTAACCTCTCTGGGCCTCTTTTCTCATATGTAATATATCTTTGATTACCTGGCACAGTTGTTATAGAGACTGGAATATAATAATGGAGTTGACACTACTTTGTATCTCTATATGAGGTCATAAAAAGTAAGAGGGATTTTGTTAGGCAATATGGTCTATGGAATAAGAGTCTCTTAAAAGACCCAAATGAATGAATTTAGTACAGTGGGATTTCAAGTGAAAAATGAGCCCTGGACCAAGATAGAAATCTAGAAGTTGGGGCCTAACCAAAAATCTCTGTTAACACAATGTAAGCAAGAAACCTGGAATGTTATGGGAGGACAGGTGCTCCAGAATTGTCTTTTCCAATCCTGCAGCTTATGCAAAGGGAAACCAAGGCCCAGAGAAGGTGAATGACTTATCCAAATCACAGAGCAAATTTGTGGCTGAACCCAAACTAGCACTCAAGTCCTTTCTTCCCTCCCTCTCAGGTTCTGTCCTGATACTGGTCCATGATGCTATGCTGGTCCATTCTGGTCCACAATGCCACCTTATAGAGAAAGTGTAATGACTCAACACCTGAAGAAAATGCCACAGCCTTCCCCATGGTACTCACTGAGGGGTGCTGAACTTGGGGGCACTTATTTTCCTGTGTCTACAAGTTCAGTTTGCTCATGAGTGTAAGTCACTCTCTTCCATGTGGAAATCCCTCTGCCAACTTCACAGCACAAGACAAACAGAATGTGTTGACCGAGAGCTTAAGAACCAATTACAAATCCAGTACTGATACAGACCACAGGGCCTGGGCTGGCAGGAGCTATGGTCCAAATCCCTGTGGCTCTTCAGAAAATTGTCTCCAGTTCAGTCCTTCCCACTAGGATCCTGAATGTGCGGATGGAAGTGTGTCAAAGGACAATTCTACCTGTAATCCTGCCTTAAGTTGCAGACTTCTGCATGCTGTGGGGAGAGGACATGTTCTTAAAGAAGTGGCCTCTAGCTGGTTGGGACAACAGGAGAGCAAATAAGTGGGTCTAGTGAAGTCTCTGGAGGCCAAGCCTCAGGCCAGACCAAGCACTGGACTTATAACCCAAATATGCATCCCAGGTGTTTATGTGGGAGGCTGTTAAATCCCCTGTGGGATGCTCTCTATCTCCAGCTGGGTAGGGACTTTGTCTCTTTCAGTGACCTCAGGCACAGAACACCCTGGCCCCTCACACACCTGTCTCCTCACCCTCTCAGAAGTCACCTTCATGGCAGCTGCCCCCTTTACTCACATCCATGGTCCCAAGTGAGCCTTTGCCAAGAGCTCTGAGAATGACTGAGGTAGAAATGGTCACAGGTCAGGCCATATGAGTGCACAAGGGATCCAGAGCCAGGCTCTACCCCCATCGGCAGGCAGCTCTTCCTGAGCCCACCCTGGCCCACCCTGAGACCCGTCTAATGCCTTCTTGGTCTGGGTCAAGAGGGGAGACAGTATGGTCATGGGGTGGTGCAGAGCATCTGCTCTGTATCAGGCTCCAGCTAAATGATAGAGAAGTAAATGAATAAAACAATTTTCTTTTTCTTAGAATTTCCTCTTCCATTGAAAGAAATATATAAATGTATAATTCAATATAGAAATTCCTCCAACCAGAGTTCAAATAAGATGCTTGACCTTTCTCTTGCCACATGTGCTCTATATGGTCTTGAATATTTTATGCCCCTTCTGGGCTTCCAATTGCCCCATCTGGAAAAGGAGAGGAGTGGATTAGACGAACTTCTACTCTGAAACTTACGTTCCTACAATCCAATGACCCCCTCCCCAGAAGCTTCTACAAGTCATTCATGGCCAGAGGCCAGACCCAAATTCTTCACCAGATTGCTTTGCTCAGAACTCAGGTTCTGTGTTCTTTGCTCAAAGGTGAGTTACAGGAGACATCTGGAGTTTGTCCCAGGGACAGCCGCTCACGTCACCTGCTGCTATTGTTGGACATTAGAGCCCCCACATCATTGCATCCCTGCCCACTGTGCACCTGGGGACCACCCCAATAGTCTCCAACCTCAGGGACCCTGTGGGTCCTAAGGCTAAGAAGGCTTGCACAAGGCAATTGTTTTCTTGTTGGCCTCCAGCCTCCAGCCTACCCCCCTGTCATTCTGGTGTTAGTTTCAGCCCCTTGAACCACAGCTCTCATAACATCTCCTTGAAAACCTGTTATGTCTCATCATTATCTCTTAACTCAAGCCTGAACTCCTTAGCCTGGCACTCATGACTCCCCAGACCCTGTCTTCAGCCCACCTCAGCTCTTTTGGCATCACCACCCTAAACTCCCCACTATGTCCTTTATGTTCAAACTTCAAGGCACGTTCCCTGCTAGTCTTCAGAACTGATTTGCTGTCCCCACCTATCAAGATTCAATATAAATGTGGCCTCCTCCTGGAAGCGTACTCACATTCCCCAAACCACAAGGCACCCCAAAATACTGAAGCACTGACACCATTCATTCTGGGCTTGCCAGGGCCTGCTTGGTTTTCTAACTGCCTGGTGGTCTCCTCTGAGGGCATCCAGCACCTCCTGCTAGGGCCCAAGTCCCAGAAGAATATGCCCCTACCAACCAGCATCTAGCATAATGCTCTATGCGTAGCAGGTAAAGAGTTGTTAAAGACCAGTAAAGACTTATAAAGACTTCACTTGTAGTGAAGATAGCTGGACAGATGATAGAGGAACAAAGGAATGGATGAACAGTGACGAAAAGGCTCAGAGGTCATGTTACATTGGTAGAAGAAAAACTGAAATGGATGGAGAAATAAACGAGGAAGTGGACCTCAGTCCTGGCCACCACTGTCTCTCACCTGCATTACTACAATAGACTCCTAACTTGCCTTCCTGCCTACTCTCCTCAAACTGCCATCACAGCAGCCAGAGCCTGTCATTTCTCTGCTTACAACCTTCCAATGCCCACCCATATCACTCAGATTAAAAGCCACAAAGGCCTTCATGACCTCACCCAAATTATCGCACTGACTTCAACTCTCTGACTTTCATTTCACTCCAGGCCTGTGGACCTTCATGCTCCTCCGCAAGCGTACATCAGGGCTTTTACCTTTCTTCTTCCATCTGACTGCTCTTCCCCCAAATATTCACACAGCTTGCCCTTTCACTTCCTCCTGGCCTCTGGTTAAATATCTGCTTATCAGAGAGAATTGCCTGACCCTATACAGACGTATAAACCTTCTCCCACCCTTGGGATTCCCTTGCCTTTCCTGTACTTCTCCAGAGTGCTCAGCACCTCTTGCATGCTGTATGTCAACCTGCTTACTGTCCGTCTTCCCACACCAGGAAGCAGATTCTATAAAAGCAAGTGTTTTGCTCACTGCTGTATCTCCAGTGCCTCAAACAATGCATGGCACAGAGTAGGGACTAGGAGGATAGTTGCTGACTGGATGAATGAGGGGTTGAGTGAATGAGTCTGTAACTGAAATCCCTGACACCTTCAGACATTCTTCTAAGATGCTCTTATCTGATGTGGTTGCCATTGTCCTATGTCTGCTCAGTTCCAGTCCCATCCGATGTCACAACAGATGGACAGCACACATTCTCGGGGGTTCTTTAGAAGTGGCAAACTTAAGAGAACTGAAAGACCATCTTCTGGAGGGGATGGGGCCAGGATTAGTCTACTGCCTGGTTCCTAATGCAACATTTTAAAATCCTGCTCTCCCTCCTCCTGCCAGCCTCTCTGCAAATTCCACAGGGTTAAAAGCACAATTCTGGTAGAAAATGAAGAAAACAAAAGCATCCTCTTTCCCATGGTGGAGCTCATAGGGAGCTGGGTTTCTCTTTCCCCTTTGGACCTCAGCCCCAAGCATGTCTGCAGAGCCCAGCTACCACCTTCCACCTATCTGATCAAGGGCCTAATTCCTAAGCTCTCATCACACTGAAAGAGAGGACAAGACACTAGAAGAGCAGAAAGTAAGACAACAAGAGCAATCATCATGGCAGCTTCTGGTCTCCCTTTTCTGTTAACACCCTTCAATTACACATGTCCCTCAAACAGCACAATGACATCTCTCCACCCCAATGGTCTCTTCGCCTGAGCTTCTGGGCTGTGAGAACCAGGTGAAAGAACGATGAAGAAGAGGGGGATGCAGGTGATTCGCCAGCCTTGAGTCCTGCTATAAACCCAACATAACTTCTTGTCTGTGGCCAGACAGGTGGGTGTTGAAGGAGGGGTGAAGGGGGTGAGTGACTTAAATGAAGACAAAATAGATCACTGAATGAGTGAATGACGAATGCAAGAGTCAGTGACCCACAGTGACTGAATAGACCATCTGTCCTGGTGGTAATGGCCTTGTTGCAAGAATGGCTCCCTGGACTCAGTAAGACATGCTCTCTGGATTCTCTTGTAGGCCTAAGTCTAGTGCAATCTCAGGGGTGGGGAGGAGAGTGTCAGCTCCTGACCCATGTGATGTATCATGCAAATAACTCTCAAGCTCCAAGGGGCCTTCATAAGTTTGTAAAGATCCTTCATAAAAGCAGCTGTGGAGCCAAGTCAGGACCACCTGGAGTGCCCTCAGATCTCCTATATCCTCTACAAACCAGGGTAGATGGGGAAGCCACAGCTCTGGGATGCCTTGTGACTTAGCTCCCTCCTCCCAGGAGCTCCTCAGAATCATCTAGGATTTAGTTGTCACCTATCACCAGTCCTTAAAAAGCTGCTGAATGACAGTCTAATTCGTGTTGCCTAGAAGATGGTACGATCTTTGAGGGGGAGGGGCTAATAGGCACCTCAAATGCCATATGTCCTAAAATGAATTATTACCTTCCCCACCCCCAAACCTACTTCTTCCTTAGAATTTTTATTCCACTGAATGGTGGGTGCTCAGCTGATATCTGGGTGCTCAGCTGATAAAACTTCATTCATTCATTCATCCAACAAATATTTGTGGCACACGTCAATAACAGACTAACTGCCAGGATCAAGCAATGAAGAGCCCTCCCGGAGCTCATCATCAAATAGGAAAAAGAGGCATTAATTATCATGTGATAAGTGTAAATAAAGGTAAAGTTACAACTGTGATAAACCCTTGAAGGAGGTAAATAGTGTTTTAAATCCTTATAAAATGGGATTTGACATAGTCGTGGGTCATGGAAGGGACAACTGAGCAGAGAACTGAGAGATAAGCAGGAATCCAGTATGTGAAGACATGAAGGAAGAGCATTCTAAGCAGGGGAACAGCACATGCAACAGCCAATTGTAGGAGGGAGACTGCCAAGCCAAAGGACTGAGACGAGGCCAGCAAGTCAGAAGGGAGCAAGGGGGGGTGCTAGGTAGGAGGATGTATGAGACAGCAGTAGGGTTGGACAAACAAGACCTTGTAGGATTTACTAAAGTGTTTGGTCTTTATCTTAAGATCAACAGGAAGCAACCAAAGTATTTTCAAGAAAAGAAATGACATGAACAATTTGTGTTTTGGAAAGGCACTCTGGCTGCTCTGTGGTGAGCAAATTGGAGAGAACCCACATAGATACAGCTGGACCAGTTAGGAGGCTCCTGTGGTATTCCAGAAAGATGACAATGGTACCTTGAACCAGTATGATCCTAGTGGAGAAGGACAGACAGAAGTGATGAATTTCAGATATTTACAAGAGAACATCAACCAGACTTGGTGAGGGATGGGACATGGGCTCTGAGGGAGAGAGGTGCTGAGGAGGACTACCAGTGCTCCCTGATGTATGCAGCTGCATAGATGAAGGAGCTGGTCAAGGAGATGTGACATACCTGAAGAGGACCACACAGGAATAGGACAGTGCAGGGAAAGAATACAGAAATTCCGTTTTGGACATGCTGAGTTTGAGAGTCCCTTTGACTTTTTCATCTCCCTCACTTTCTGCCTTTGACCAGTCACCTGATTCTACCTCCTCTCCACCTTATCTTAATTAAGGTTCTTGTCATTAAAACAATCTCCAGGGGGTGCCTGGGTGGCACAACGGTTAAGCGTCTGCCTTCAGCTCAGGGCGTGATCCTGGCGTTATGGGATCGAGCCCCACATCAGGCTTCTCCGCTAGAAGCCTGCTTCTTCCTCTCCCACTCCCCCTGCTTGTGTTCCCTCTCTCGCTGGCTGTCTCTATCTCTGTCGAATAAATAAATAAAATCTTAAAAAAAAAAAAAACAATCTCCAGGATCTCATGAAATATCACCTCCTCAAAGAGGCCCTCTCTGGCCACTCAATCTAAAGAACCCTTATGCTACTACTCTCTATTTCAGTTGCTTGTGGGGTTTTTTTTTTTTTTGTCCTTTCTAAAAATAGGTAATAATTTCTTGCACTTTGAATCATAGAAATAAATACGGACATACAGGTAGGTCTATATCCTAGCTCTGCTTGCTAAGAGGGCATAGAAGCAATGATACACCAAAAGCACAGAGCACATGTTGCCCCAGATTTTGGTTTCTAAATACCATTCTCCACTAAAAGGATCCAGGACTTCTTAGAGAAATGGCTAGTTCCAGGGCCAGAAACTTTCTGTTATCTCTCAATATCCAGACCAAGAGTTTTCACCTCTGGGAAGGTCTCTCTGATTGCCCCAGTAAGAGAGAACACTTCCTCTTCTGATACGGCAAGGAGTCCCATACCTGCTGGGATCATGTCCCACAGGCCGGCCTATCACTTACTGTTCACAAGCCACACAGTCTGACTGCAGCTGGAGGACCAGGATATACCCTGCTCATATGTATTCCCTGTGCCTTGCACAGATCCTGGCACACCACAGGGTCTCATTTAATATGTGTGGTGTGAATAAATGAATAATAGTAATTGAAATTTCTGCATCTTCTGAGAGATCCTCCTAACTTCATTATCCCCAAAACCACAGAGAGTGAGAGAAATTCATTCTTCCCTCATTTTACACACAGGGAAAGTGAGGCCCAGAGGAAGTAAGGTAACACAGTGTACCCAGACGCTGAGCTAGAGCTGGAGTCCAGGTCTGTTGCCAGTCATTCTGGTGTTCTTCCCCAGAAGTGGAGTGGGATAAGAAGGAAGGATATACCGTTCGTGGTTCCCTTATTCTGTGTCAGATACTGCACTTCAGTAAACTTTCTAGTGCTAGTAAAACCACAGCATTATAAGGAACCCAATTTTACAGACAAGGAAACTGAGACTCCAGCTCAGATCTGTGTGTTTTTCTCTGCACATGGCTGGAATTGGTTTAGCTCTCTCCTGACCCTCCATCAGGGGCAGTGAGACAGCCTGAGCCCATCATTCTGTCTCTCAACCATGTCCTTTAAACCAGCACCACACACAGGCCCACAATGCAGCCCACATTCCCAGACCGCAGGCTGTATTTTACATGGTTTCCAAACCCAGGATATTTGGGTTGTAAGACAAAACCTCCATTTCTCCAGCAGAAAGTGAACACTACACACAATTACCCAGCCAAACTGCTGATGCTTACAGACACTGCATCATGCTGAATAGGGTCTGGTCTGCCCGGAGACGTCCTCAGCGGATCCTGGACTCCCCCAGAGCTTGGCACCGAGGGGACTCTGGAACTGGAGGAGGGAGACTGAGCTGGCTGGATCGCAGAGTCTGGGTGGAGGCCCCATTCCCAGGATAGAGATTGATTCAGGGGAGCAGTGAAACCACAGAAGCCCAGTGCTGCCCACCCCGAGAGAGTGGAGGTGATCCCCGCCAAATTCAAGAGACCTCCCCACCCCGCCCCTGCTTCCCACGGAGTGGCAGTCTCTGTTTGAGGCTGGTAAGGCTGACGATGCTGATGTTTAAGACCTGGGGCCAGAGACATCAAGCCCTTAGCCCTTCCCTGGTTGTCCCAAAGGGGTGGATTTTCCTGTTTTCGAAACTTTCGAACCAGGGGAGTGATCTGAAGACATTCACTACAGACTCTGACAGCAGACAGAACTGGGATGTAATCATGGCCAGCTCTTACTTAACCTCGTTGTGCTTCAGTTTCCCTATCTTTAAAATAGAAGTGCCTGTCTCACAGGGTTGTTCCAGAGGTTTCATGAAACAAAAGATGCAAAGAACCTACCAAGTGGCTGGCCTTTAGCAGGTACTAAATAAATGGAAGTAACCGTGAGTAAGCCTTCTCCCAGCCACTCTGACTGCCGGGCCCAACACGCTCTTGCTATATTTAAATCTGTTCTCATTTGGTGGAGCTAAAAGTCCTAGGAACACCCCAAATCCTCAGCAGAGACACAATCAAATCTGTCTTACCTTTTGGAGATGACATTTATCCCTTACCTATACCAAACCCCCAGCACATCACCCAGTACCAGGTACTTCCCAGGGCCTCAGGCCAATGATTCCTCCTTCCCACTTTGTAACCAAACGCTTTTGGTTTGGTTAGCCATCAGAGTATGTGGGTCATTGGGGGAAAGGGGTGACTTAATGCATACTGAGAAGCAGAATCCCACTACAGTGCCTGAAAGCCCACCATTAGAGTCCTTCTAATCTTTCTTTAGTGCTAAACACTGCCCCCCACTGCTCCCCTTGCCAAACATTAACAGCCTTGGGCAGGGTAAAATAATCAGTCTTGGAGTCAATTAGTTAGAAGTCTCATCAACTTTCAATGCAGCCAGAGCCCTGCCCTGCATTCAGAGGCCCCTGGTGATCGACATCTCTTATAAGTAAGAAGTGACAAATGGTGCCCTAACCACTTAGTAGACTTGAAACTCCCTCATCGGGAAGGAGAAAAAAGTGAGCATTTGTCTATGACCTCACAGGTCTAGGAATGGGGGCAGAAAAGCCTCTGTGTATGTCCCCCCACATTCCAGAGCCCAGACTCCTCATCCTGAGCTCTGGTTCTAGAAAAGGCATGCTGATCAGAGACCATGTGGTCCACACTGGGGGAGGCAGAGCTCAAGTCCAAGAGACACAGACCTCCCAGCAGAGCCCTGGGCCTAGACAGGGTCACATGAAGAAGGGGTGGCCATGGGGCCAGGGCCAGGCTTAGGGCAGGGGTCAAACTCCTTAGGGCATCCAGACACTCATGCTTTTGAGACAGGGAGGAGCTGGCAGCTGAGGTCCTCAGAGCAAGGGGCATTTATCAATGGCCCAATTCATTCTCAACAATCCCCATTGTCTGAGCCAGCACAGAGATGGGCATTATCTCCCAGAGCCGCTGGAAAGAACAGCCCCAAGACATGGTCACGAATCCGAGTCCAAAGATACAGAAGCCAAAACTGAGACATGGCTTGAAAACTACATGAAATATCTGAAATTGGAGATGTCCCCCCAAATCCAGGCAACATGCTTCCCAACCTCACAGCCAAATAAAAGGCTTAATTGCTGGTTGTTCGTTTACTTATTCTGATCTCTTTCTACAAAGGATGTGGGAGTTTACACTTAAAGATGTGTGTACTATGCAGTTGTTAAAGCAGAAATTAAAAGTAAAGCCAGGGTTCCAATGAACACAATTACTACCCTGGAGCAATATGCTAGACTAAGAGCTTCCTGGCAGCTAAAGTAGGAAGAGAAACCCACAGGTTCTGTCACAAGCTCAGGAGTCACAGAGACCTATAGAAATCCCTTGAGCACTCTCTGCCTCAGTTTCCCTGTCAGGAAAAAAATGGAACTATTAACCTAAGAACGTTGTTGTGAAAAGTAAATGAAATAAAGCATATGCTAAAGATTCAACCAATATGTTTCTATTACCATTATTACACGTATCATTATTTTTTTTAAGATTTTATTTATTTGACAGAGATAGAGACAGCCAGCGAGAGAGGAAACACAAGCAGGGAAAGTGGGAGAGGAAGAAGCAGGCTCATAGAGGAGGAGCCTGATGTGGGGCTCGATCCCATAATGCCAGGATCACGCCCTGAGCCGAAGGCAGACGCTTAACCGCTGTGCCACCCAGGCGCCCCTACACGTATCATTATTACTATTATTCTGTTGTCTGACTTCTCTTCCTTAAATTGGAACTATGTTAACTTAGTGGGGCTGCCCTGATGCTCTGTGATCCCGCATCATTGCTCTGAAGTTCTGACTGGCAGGCGTATGTATTTGATTAAGAAGAAGAAGAAGAAGAAGAAGAAGAAGAAGAAAAAGGAAACAGACCAGGACTGAGTCGCCATGAGTCCTCCAGTTTTCCAGTCTTGTCTTGAGTCCTAAGGTGGCTGGGGCCCCTGTAGAGGGGAAGGCTGGGGAAGGAATGCAGACTTCCTTCACTCTGCAAGAAGGCTGCCAGGCTGACCTCAGCCTGCCCTTACTGAACCATCCCCTGGGGTCAGGCTGAGGACCAGGGCAGGGAGAACAGATCCCTGCACCCCGCTCAGGAAATGGCTGAAGATCATCTCTCCCCGGCATATAAGGAGACTTGGTGAAGTGAGAGCTCAGGCACTCCTTGGACTAAACCATAAACACTAAGTAAGATAAAGTCAATGTCATCTTTCTAACCTCCCAGCTAAAGGAACACATAAGTCTAGGCACCCCCGCTGAAGCCTGTCCAGAGGAGAATGACCTGGAGGGAAGATGTCTAGAAGCCATAATAATAACAAAAACAACCTGATATTTTGGGTCACCTACTCGTCCAAGCACTGTTTAGTGTGTCCCCAGTGATCCCCAGGGGAAGGAGATCAGGGAGAATAAGATGCTGTCAAGGAAAGAGAAAACTACTGGGGGAAGGGGAAGGAGCAAATCCAAAGCCAGCTCTTCCAGCCTGGCTGAGACAGGAGACTCACAACAGGCTGATAAAAACCAAAGAGAAGGAATCAGCCCAGCTCCACTCACTGTCCCCCCCCGTCAAATGACTGTGTGGCCCCAGCCCATAGAAGGCTCATGGCTTTTCTACAGCAGGGGGAACCCAGAGTGCAAACTAGAGCCTAGAGCAAATTACAGGTGCCAGGCTCTGCCTTAGCCTGCAAGCCTGGCCTTTTCATTTGTAAGAGGGTAAAAGCTCCTTCTAAGTCCAGACCCTTAAGCCCCAGGCTATACGGGCAGCCTCAGTTCTAGACCAAATAGGAAACCCCAAAGGCACTGTCATCTTCCCTTAACCCACAGCCAAAGTCCCTAACTTAAGATAGTCCCTACTGTGGCCAGTTTCTTGGACTCAGTGTCCAAGGTGCCGTATGTAGGCTAAGTAAACGGGGTCTGGAGGCTGGGGTACATTAATCCGGGGGGCACGTTTGTGCATTGCATATTCTACACACGTAGGCACGTGTTGCATACGTGTCACTGTCCACAGGTGTACGTGTTGAAAGTACGTAAGAGTCTGCACGGATGTTCTGACTGGAACCGCACGCAAGACTAGCGTGTGTGGGTAGGAACGTGTGTACACATGAGCAGCTGTGTGTGGGTGTGAGTGCCCTATCAGCGTTCGTGAGTTTGCACAACTGTGTGGTCTGCCCACCCCCTCTCACTGTCCTCCTGCCTCTTCGGCCATGACAGTGGGCTCCCAAGCTGTCTCTTCACCTGGCCAGCCAGCTGGGGTCCCTCAGAGCCCCATCTACTCCAGTGTCAGGTGAACACTCTGAGCTCCCACCCTACGTACAGCCGTGAGAAACCAAAGCCACCGAAATGACCCACAGAGAAGACACCCCTGCTGGGGACAAGCCCAGTCACCCTGGAAGGTCGGAGTCCAGATAACACTATCCTAATTCTGTCTTCATCGGCTCACTCACACACGTCCATCCAACCCCACATGTGCACTCGCTCAGCCCACTTGCAGCCTTCCTACCCCACACACAATGTACTTCCAGGAAACGACACACATGCCACCTGTGGGCACACTCCAGGTCCACCTACAGGTGCATTCCCCCACACACGGACATACTTTCTCACTCATACTCCTACCCTGGGACACATGCTAGAAAGTTCCACAGGCTAACACATCGGCCCAGACAGTCCCTCCCACTGCCCACAGTCACTCCTACACCTACTGTCCAAATAGTCGCAAGCACGCTCAGTCCCCCACTAGGCCGGCCCACCCCGCAGGACCCCAATCAGCCGGCCCAGGGGGTCTACTCACTGCGAGGGAGCGGGCGGGCGAGCCGGTGCGCCGCGCGGCCAGCGGTGGCAGGGCGCAGCTGGGGCTCCAGAGGCCGGGCCAGCAGAGGGGCCGCCCGCTGCCCCGCGCCCCCGCCCCGCGCGGCCCCAGCCCGCCCACTCCCCGGCGGCCGCAGGCCCTTCCACGACAGCGCGCCCCCTGCCAAGCCTCCGTCCCGCGTCAGCCACCGCTGCCTGGAGTCTCCGCCGGGCCGAGAAGCTATTTTGGTGCCCCCGGCAGTGGAGACGTCGCCCTCTGGTCGGCGGGGAGCGCTGAAATGGGGACGCGGTCAGGCTTAATTAGAGACCTGGCTTACCCCGGGGCCCGGCGGGAGTCAGGGCTGGGAAGCACCCCGGAGCCAAAGCCGACGAGGCAGGGGTGCCCACGTGTGCCCCGCATGCCAACATCTGGAGAGGGGAAGGGAAGGAGCGGCGAGCGCTTCCCTTGGAGCTGAAACAAAACAAGGAGGGGTTTGGGTGCGGTTCACATGCTCTGAGGAGGGAGCCGCCAAACTTTGAGCAGTCCCCAAAAGCCTGGAATGCGACGGGGTTTACTCACCACAGGTGCTTCCCTGAATCTAAGTCGCCCATATAAGATCACTGACCTCCAGACCACCGACCTGCCAAAATGACAGAGGGCGTCTGTTGAGACTCCTTCTGACTTGGTGCACATCAAACTTCCCCTCTGGACGTCTTTGTGTCAGATGGCTAAGTCTAGAAAAGAAGGCTGATTCCTACCCAAAAGCTCGGGAACGTTGCATTCCTGAATTGTAAGGAAGCTGCAAGGTCATTCCATCCAAGTTCCTCCACCCTGCCAGGAATCCAACGGGAACTGAAGGGCCTCTACCCACACTGGGGGATCACCAAGGTAAGTCGTCCCTAGCCTCCCTTGGGTCCCATTCCTAAGCTCACACACTCTAGTTGGCAGGAAGTTCTCCTTGGCATCTAACCTAAATCCCCCATGTGTAAACTATATCAATATGCTCACACTACGCGTTCAGAGGGAAGGAGGTCAGCTCCATCTCCGTGACAGAATGACGGCCCCAAGGTTCCATCTCAGCCTTCTCTTCCTTGATGCTAATACCTTTGTTCCGTTTTTCAGGCCCGGGCTAACAAGGACAATTGCACCCTGGCCCTGGACACATCGCAGCTCCTGACATTAATTCAACTGCCTCAGCTCTCTGGGAACCCCAGGCTCTAGATGCCCAAGTCATTCAGATGAGCCAGCTTCACCGCACCTTCCATCTATCCAGGAGAGCCTGATTCCGCTCTCCAGTCCCTTGAGAGGAGCTTCAGTTCCTATCTCAGTCACTCCTGTCTCAGGCCCTGGGAACAGAACTTGGGCCCCAGCCATCCACATGGCTGGGCATTCACACTAGGGCCACGGTCTTCCTCAAATGGGCATGGTTTGCAGAATCTTTTCTCCGAGTCCGTTTCTGGTAGATGGGTTGTATAATAAAAAATAGTCTGGACTTTCTCCTCAAGGAGACCTGACTTTGCATCCTGCCTCTACTATTTTCTAGCTGTGTGTCCTTAGCCAAGTCACTTAACCCCTCTATGACTCAGTTTTCTCGTATTTACAGTGGGAATCATAATAATTCTGCCTAGCTCAGAGGGTGCTGAAAGTATGAGATGAGATCAGGAATGTAAAAGTACCTGGAAAGCCAAGATATTTTTTAGTATGCTAGTAATGGAATGAGGCTTAGATCATAAACAGGATAAATACTGGCAAAAACCTCAGAAATCTTTTATTTCCAGGACCAAATTTCGTGCCTGGGTTTCAGAGCAAGAAAGGAACAGACTTGGTTTTCTAGGGGTTCCTTTAGGGTACTTGTATGAATGTCCCCCACCCTGCATTCCCACACACACACACACACACACACACACACACACACACACACACACACACACACACACTTTCCCAGATACGTACGGCACAGTCCAGCCTCCTGGCCTCCTGTTGGCCCCATAGGCCCCAGCTGCCTGTACCCTCGCTGGCTGCCTCTCCATTCCTGGGAGGCCGCCTCATGCCTCCAGGCTTGACTGCAGCAACTCCAAATCTCCCTACAGGGGCCCCTGTGGGCGACTCCTCTCTCCTTGCCCATCCTTCTGGGCCATGGCTCCAGCAAGGCCTGCAACTCAAGGCAAAGGTGGCAGAGGCTTTCTCCAAGGCAGTTCAGACTTGAGGCTGCCCAAGGGAACTCAGAGTTGGAACATCATCCCCCTTGACCCCCTCCCCTCTGTCTGCCTGGCTTCCCAGTGCTGTCCTGTTTAATTCTTAATGGAAATTCCATCCCTAGCGCCGGCCTGGCTGGCTTACGGAGTCCAGGCTTGGGCCAACAGCAAACTCCACCCAGAGACAAGAGGCCTGCCTGGCCATATAAACACAGATACACCATATGCACATATGTGTATACACACACGAGCGGAGAGACTTGCCTAGAGACATTCACAAATTCAGAGATTCTCACCCAGATAAATCATACAGGGAAAGATAGCAGGCACTGTAATCACTAATACTTAGGGCACGGTGCTAAGTACTTTGCAAATATCAACTCCCCTGATCCCCACAACAGCACTGGGTTCTGGTATTATCCCCAATGTACACATGAGGAAACTGAGGTACGGGGAGGCTAAGTCACTTTCATAAGGCATCTAGTAGCAATAGCCTAACATGCGAGTACTAAGAACTGTGGAAGGGGCTTATGAGCATTTTCATTTTGTCACTGTGGTCACTTTTTGTGGAAGTTACTATCATCCCATTATACAGACAAGGAAAATGGAGGTCGAATGGTTTAAATCACCTGCCTATGGCCCCCCAGCTTGTGAGATGCAGGGAGACTTTACACAGATATGCACAGGAACCCTCATAGATGAACATGGAGACACACGGGTAAGGAGATACTGGTGCACACGTGCGTGCACACACACACACACACACACACACACACAGAGGCACAATGGTAGTTTCTTCTACCAAAAGAAGCCTCAGGAATTATCCAGAGCTGCCTTAGGCAAAGGTCCCTGTAGCCTGATTCCATGCTCTTCTCCCCTTCCAACTCCACCAACTTCACAAATCACTTGAGGAAGGGCAAGTTCAGACCTAAATGGAGGGAAGATTTCAGGTTTACTGTTCAGCCAGCCAGGTCAGTAGTCAGCTCCCCACCTCAGCTCCAAATCTGGTTTGCCCAGCATCCACTACAAGATTAATGGAGGAAGGCTCAGGCACTTTTCTGAAGGGATCCATAGGGAGTACCTTAGAGACTCTGGGCAGTGTGGAGGAGCTGGCCTAGGAGGGCTCCCGGCCTCCAGGACCTGATGAGTGTGGGCAAGCCCCAGAGACAGGGTACAGCACGACAGCCTCAGGCAGAACAGAGCATGTGTTGCCCGAGGGAGCTGGAGCCACATTACAGACATGGCAAGACTTTGGTGGGAGGGGGAATGGAGAAGAAGACAGGGCAGGGCCATGATGTAGGACCAATAGCCAAGTCCAGAACCCAGGGAGTTAAGAGAACAGGCCTGCAGAGGACAGAAGAGTTTAGCATCCAAGAACTTGTCCACTGTTTGAGGCTTCCATGCTAAGCAGGACATCCCCAAGCAGAGGTTGTGCTGGCCCTGGGCGTCCTCCCAAGCAGCCCCACCAGAGAACACCCAGGAAGGCCTGTGATAATCCATGTCTTTTGTGGTTTCTCACCCCCCTCATCCCCATCCAGCATCCTCTGTGTGTGCTGTCACAAGCCCATCTACTCTGTGGTCCGAGGACAGCTCAGCAGGGCAGCCCCATGGGGCATTTGGATTGGAAAAGGTTTTTGGGGAGAGGAATGCTAAACCCCACAAATGAACCTGGCATCACATTGTCAGGCAGGGGCTCTAAGAGGCGGAGACATTCTGAGTCAGAATTTGCATTTCTAAAAAGTTCTCCTTGTTTGGGTGCCCCACTATGGGAACTCCTGCTTTATAGAATAAGAGAAAGTCAGAGGTCATTCCAGCTCAACAGTTAACGTGCAACGTAACTTCAGAGTGCAAATGGATTCTTCTGCAAGGCCCCTAAAGAAAGAATTTGCATCCCAGGAGTCATTTGCACTATCCCCTCCCCAAACTCCATCTTCTGTGCAGGCCCTGCTGTCCCTTACTACATCTCCTGTGGGCTCCACAATGGCCGCTCTGTCTTAGCACTTCTCAAGTGAGAGATGACATCCTCCACTCTGTGCTCCAACTGCTCAGAGAAGGTTATCGAGATGAGGTACCTGCACAGAAATAGCTGCCAACCAGGCAGGCTCTTGGTTCTGGGGCTGGAGATACAAGATCACAAGGTCGCGATGACAGCAGCAGGAAGGCCAGCACACCCAGAGAGATGAGAGCTGGGCAAGGGTCCCAGTACCCATAGCTGCCCCCTCATGTCCAGCAGCCCCTGTCTCCTTCCCTGAGGTGTGCACACCATGATGGTGCCCTGCCTCCAGGTGTGATGGCACCACAGGGCACTCCAGGAGAACAGGGAGAGGTGAATCTGGCCCCAGAGTCCCAGACAGGCTGCTGCAGGCACACCATTGACTCACTTGGCCCATTGATCTCCCCAGGACTTCTTCTGCAACATTCTCAAAGGGGAAAACTTTCTCCAACTTCCAGAGCCAGTGTGAAAATTTGTAATATAATTAGAACAAGGCAGTGTAAGAGCCAGAAAGGTCCTCAGAGATCTCTGGGTGCAGGGGTTCTGCAATTGTATTATCCACCATAATCAGTTGGAGGGGAAATGCAGATTCCCAGGGCTCCTTCAGAGGTTCTGATTCTGTCAGCAAGTGATGAGCTGGAGCCCCAGGTGCACCTCTCTTCCTAACTCTCTGTTCAATGACTTCACTTTGCTAGCTTGAAACTGGCCATGGTGGGAATATTTGTTTACACCACAGAAATTGGGCAAACATTACAAATCGGGGTGTTTTGTTTCATTATACTTTGCTTTGTTTTGGGAAGTCTGCTGTGGACCATTTACTAGCTCACCATGGAGCATGTGGGTCTTTATTTTCAAGCATCCCAAGGAATTAGGGTGCAGGCCCATTTTGAGAGAGAAACACTGATCCAGTAATGAGGTTCTAACCCAAACCCATCATTTTACAGAGAGAGAAACTGAGGCCCCGTGAAGGGAAGAATCTTGGTGACCGTCACTGTGGTAGGTCCCTTGTGGGGTCACAGCTACTCAGTTCAGGGCGGTGGGGGCTTGGGGCAGCCCTGCCTGTTTTCTAGACCTTTTCCTGTGGCCTTTCCACCACACACCCTCAGTGGCTTATTGGTTAAGTAAGAGAAGGCGGGAAGGTTCTGCCCTTTGTCAGCATCTGGAATTTCAATAGGCTTGACTAGAGGTTATTAGTGGCCAGATCACTGGACTGGAGTGCCCTGGACAGCAGGCACATGAATTCCAGGCATGGAAGGCTCCAGGGCTGTCCTGCCCTTCCCAAGCCTGAATTGTTCAGCTCATTGAATTTAGAGAGATTCCCAAGCATCCTCCCCACAAATTCCCTGCCGTAAAGTAATAAGCTGTTTTCTACTACTCCCAACCAAAACCACCTTCAGAAATACAGCCACAGAGCAAGTTAATAGAAACAAGAACCCAGGACACCCACCCCTTTGTCTTGCCCCTACCTCCAGCTCTCAGATGGGCTGCAAAAGAATGAGTGAGCATGGAAATAAGCAATTTCCCAGGGCAGTGTTTTTTTCAAGATCATCCCAGCCAACAGCATCAATGACCCTGGACTTGTATAGGAAATGCAAATTCTCAGGTGTCCCCTCAGAACTGCTGAACCAGAAACTCTGGGGCTGAGGTCCAACAAGCTATGGCTTCACAAACCTTCCTGATGCTTCCATACTGATGCTCACTAAACTTCAAAGACTGCTGTTCTAGTAGGAGGGGCTGTAGTTTCTGCCTCCTTGACAATGAATCAAAGGCTGTTTGGCTCAGGAGGAAAGGTCATCAGGGTGCCAAGCCCACCACCAGCTGTGTGGCCAGTCACACTTCTTCCTGGCCAGCCTCCTTAGCCCCATGCTCCTGGGAACTCTTGGGCAGTGGAGCTGTAGCCATGCATCTTGAGCTAAGACAAAGGCCCTCTTTCTAAAGACTAAGGAGCCAGTATCTTCCCAAAAACAGCAGGACAAGCTCATCAGAGATACAGCAGAGAAATTTCCTGTCTCTGCTTGGTGTCTGATTGAGAGAGTGACTCAGTGGACATTGTCTGGCCCTTTGGATTCTCAGAAGCTTGCTCTGGCTGGCCTGGCGACAGCTTGAGGAATCTTTCTAGAAAGAGGCCTGCCAAGGACCTGGCTCTAGAAGCCACTTCAGCCTCTCCAGTGTGGATCCACTATTTTCTCTGCTTCTTATGCTCCCAGGTGCAGGAAGAAGATGAGATTTGAGGGTAATTTAAAAAGTGAGGTCTTGGGGCACCTGGGTGGCTCAGTCAGTTGAGTGTCCGACTTGCTCTCAGCTCAAGTCTTGATCTCAGGGTCGTGAGTTCAAGTCCCACATTGGACTCCATGCAAAAAAAGTTAGGTCTTGGGGAAAAAGACAAGATAATAATAAAAAGAGCTACTACGATATGAACAGGCATTGACTTCTTCCTGTATATCATGGTTTACCTTGTTTATATCTCACCATGATCTAATGATATAGTTATTACTATCCCCACTTTAGAGGTGAGGAAATAGGGACTAAGAAAGATTAAGTAGCTCTCCCAAGATCATACAGCCAGGGAGTGGAAGATCAAAGATCAAACCCAGGTCTGACTGACTCTAGACCCCACAAGTTTCACAAGGAACAACACAGGAATACAGGTGCAGAGGTTCATCCAGGGCAGAGGAAGGGTATCTGCTGCTGAGACAGGTGGCCAGGGGCTAGCTCAGATAGGATGGGAAAGGAGAGCCGGAAGGGTCCTTTTCTAAAGTGGGAGAGCAAAATAGGGACAGGGCCTTGAGGACTCAAGGAAGAAGTAGCCCAGCTCCCCTGGGAAGCAGGGGAAGAAGCAAAGTAGGAATGACAATCATGGCCAGGCTTGAGTTGAAAAACATACGTTTGAAATGAAGCTAGTGAGAGCAATTACACAAGCCAAAACTCAGTAATTCTAGATCTGAGTTTGGAGATAAGAGCTGAGAGGTGTCCTAAACGGGGATTGCAAGGAGCTTGCCATCTATGGGAAGAGAGGGAAATGGCTGGGATCCTGGTTGGGAGATGCCCTAAGTAGGGCACTCTGTGGTGCTGCTCTGAAGAACTTTGCTCCCAACCCTGGAAGAACATGGCCCAAATTCCCAGACAGAACAATGTCTGTCAGTTGATGTGGTCAGGGTGGAAAGAACTTTCCCCACCCAGAGAGTGTAAGGCTCTGGAAATGGTTGTGAGTTGGAATCAAGGCAAGTCATTACCCCCACCTTTACCCAGCTGATCAAAAACAAATAAATCAAATCAAAAACAAAATAAAAGTCATCTTTTAATTCCTCTTAACTCATCATCCCCCTCCTCCATGCAGCTGGTCAGTCCATCCTATCTGTTCTACTTCCATACTGAATCCATAACCATCTAGACCCCATTAACCACAAAGCAGTCAGTCATCCTTTAACAATGTAAATGAGATCACATCCTCCTCCAACCTAAGTCTTCAACAGCTTCTTATTTTTGCACACAAAACTCTACATGGTTCTCCTCTCCAGTAGAGTCTCAGATCATGTCATATTCCTGAGAGAGGTCTTCCCTGACCACCCAAACAAAAAGAACCTTCCCCTATCATTCTCCTGTTAATACTGCTTATCATTCTCTGAAATTTCCTTGTTTATTTATTTGTTTGATTATTGCCTCTCTCACCCTCTGCTTCACAAGTACAGAGGCCCTATCTTCTAGTGCAGTGCCTGGCACATGCTAGAAATTCCAGAAACTTCTGTGGAATGGTTCAAGCATGGTAGAACCCCATGTAGCAGAGCAGAGAAGTGGCAGAGATCATCCAGGAACCAGATGCTGAAAAGATAAAGGGAGCCAGACAGAATACCCAGCCCTTAAAAGGAAGAGAATTGGGTTTCCAAAAATTTTCTCTGAGAAGAGCATTTGCACCCCTAGCTTATGAGACCTAACAGCTTCCCTGTCCTGGAAGTTATATGAGACAACTTTTTTTTTTTCTCCTAAGCTGCTTGAGTTTTTGTTTCTTTTGCTTACAAGTTAAAAAGTCCTAATTCATACATCCTCCCCATGTCTTCTTGGTGAACACAGCATCAAAAGAAGGTCCAGCAGTTGGTGGGAAGAGCAAAGCACAGGAGATAAGTATCCTAGGCTTATCTTTTACCTCTGTGACCATAAGTAAGTGTCTTTCTTTCACTGGGTTGCCGAGTCTATAGCACCTGAGATCTGGTCTAAGAGTCCTCCCAGGTGTATCTGACAAGGACTCTGAGGTCATGAACTAAGAAAAGAGGTCATTATTCAGGCAGAATGCATATTCTGTTTATTTTCACAGCCCAGACAGGTCCCAGAAGGAAAAAAAATCCACTCAGATGGGATTTGGAAGACAATTTAATGAAGGGTTATTTATGTCAGGGTTAAGAGCAAAACAACTGTTTTGAGGCACCCAGGTACTGACGAGTGGAGAAGCTGTTATCACCTCTAAGCCTAGAGAAACAGGGGGAAAATAGCTTGCTGGTGTTCCAGTGGAACCATGGAAGAGGCTGTGCAACCATGGAAGAGATCATCTCAAAACCACAGCAACAAGCAAGGAAGGAATTCCCTAACCTCTCTCTTATCCTTCTTCTGATCTCCAGCAGTGCCTCCATTGACAGAAATCCAACCAGAGAGACCTGGTGGTGTGATCTGAGGACCAGCCCCTCAGGATACAGAGCAGATAAAGATGGAGAAGCTGTGGGGGAGGGTGCACAGGGGAGGGAACCAGAACCTAGAAAATAACCATGATCCACAAGCACTCTCAATCCCCACATCGTCCCTATCATTCAAATCTCTCTATAGAAGAACTAAACTGTCCAGGAAGCCACTAAATTGCCATAATGGTCTTGACAGACCCAGATTTACAGCTTTTGGCTAAGAGCTTTCCAAAGACAGAGGCAAGAACTTCAGCTATGCTATCAGGCACAAGCTACAGCTGCCACAAGAGCTTCCAGAAAAATTTCACCAGTAAATGAAAATTCTGATAATTTGAATAATTGAAAAGCCTTAATGCCAACCTCCAGATACATTATTGAGGATGAATGGACAATTAGCCAGGAAGAAACCTAATGGAAACCATACCTGGCCTAGGACTTTGTAGGATAAAACCCAACCGATCTACTTTAAATTCCCTGCAATTAATACCCACCTTTGGTTTAAAAGGTCTGGCCTCAAACACATTCTACTTGGTTACAACAAATCTCCCCTAAGGCCCTAGATAAAAAATAGTAGAACTAATGACCAAAGTGCAAAAATCTTGATAATGCAGAATGTCAGGTTTCAATCTGGAACTAAGAATATTTCTAAAGGTGTGCAGAAAGTTTCCATTCTTTTAACTCCAATCTTCGCCCCATCTCAGCAGGAACTAGAATGGTCATTGTCCCAATTTCCTCAAGAATGAGGAATGATCAAAGGACAGTGAAGATTGAAACCAGTAACCAAAGGGTTAACGGGACTGATCACATTTCAGACTAATAAACTCAGCTGCAACTTTTTACCTAGACCTTTTTATTTGCCTTTAAATTTCCCTGACTCTCCTTGGGAGAGGCAGGTTTGAGGCTTGCCCTCCCATCTCCTCATTTGGCTGCCTCTCAAATAAACCCTTTCTTTGCTGCATCCTTGATGCCTCAGTGATTATCTTTGTTGTGCATCAGGCAGATGACCTTGGGTTTGCTTATACAACGAGGTCATTCTGTCTATTTCTACAAGAAAATATTTTTTTAAGAAAATATTTTAAATATGCAACTCTACCCCCCAATTACATATTTTGAATGATAAACTCTCGTAGGATTTAAAGTAAAATGGAAAGTATGTGTCTGTTACATTATTTAAAAAATAAATTTAATTTAAAAATAAAGAGTCTGACCTCAGACACACCCATTCTTCCTGGAGGGAAATTCTCCAGAATCCATTCTTGCCAAAGCCCCATTAGAAAAGCTGGAAAGAGGGGAGAGGACACGTTTTAGTCCAGAAGACTAAGACCCTTCTAAGAGAAAGAACATTCCAAAAGAAAGAGTGTGCCATTTCAGAACATGATGATCTCAGTATTGCTAGATGAAGTTTAGTCCAGCAAACAATGAATGGAGACCATCCCTGTGCCTGGCACTATGCACATCACTTGGGATACAAGTGATCAAGACAGTCTCTGATCTTGGGATGCTTACAGTATAATAGTGGGAAAAGAAACATAAATAAAGCATTTCCATACTAGGAGATAATTAATAAGAGAGGTGTAGCAAAATGTCTCACCATAATTGTGGATTTCTACTTTATATATTCTGAGGCTATGTTATTAGGAGCATATACATTTAAAACTCTTACATCCTGTTAGAAAATGTTAAATTTTGTTATTATAAGGGCCTCATTATCTTTGTGATGTTTTTTGACTTAAAGTCAATTTTATTCAATATTAATATAGCTACACTACCATTATTTTGGTTACTCTTTTCATGGTAAATTGCATTTTTACTTTTGCCCTTTATATATTCCTACATTTTAGATACTTCTTGTAAAGAACCTACAATTAGACTCTTTTTTAATCCAATCAGCGTAAATTGGTGAGGTGGGGGGGTTATGTGTTACTCAGATGGTTATCTGGGAGAAGAGCTTTCCAAGAAAAGGAAACAGTCAAAGCAAAGACTCTAAGGCAAGCATGAATCTAATGTTTGAGTAAGAGCAAGAGATTAGGGAAGTGAAGCAGAGTAAAAAAGGTGGGAAGGAGGGGTGTAGGACAGGATGAAAGCAGAGATAAAGAATAACTGGAGCGATGGTCTTGAGTAGTGGGAAGGGAATGTAATCTATTGCACAAATGGAAGAAATGACTCTAGTTAGGAGCATGGAAAGTTCATCTATGGCAGCTAGTGGGAGAAGAGTACCAGGAATCAGATGCCAGTGTATAGGAGTTGTGGTGAGGTCTACGGAGGGTCTCTTCTGATTGATGTCATTTTCTCAATGAAGTAGGAAGTAAGGTCAGGAGCTAAGAATAAGGATGGTGGAGGAGGTGTTGAGATTTTGAGGAGAAGGTGTGAAATAATGATCTAGAAGTATATGGGAGAGTGAATGGACTGAAGATATATGATTTCCTGGCAGAAAAAATTAAGGCCCAGGCTCATGGATTCATGGATTTTAAATGAGGCAATCAATGAATATGGTTGTGTGTTTTTCTCTAGGCATTGAGGGTCCTTAGTCCAGATGCAAAATTGCTGACATCTTCTCCACCAAATTCTATTGAATGATCATCTGGCCTCTCCTTGAACACCTCTAGTGGCAGGGAGCCTATCACTTCCTGAGAAGCTCATGCTATCATTAGACAGCTCTGATGGTTAGGAAGTGTGTCCTCATTTCTTCCTATTCATTCCCCCTATATTTTAGCCTCTGTGTCTGTTTTTTATGTCACTCTATATCTCCCTGTGTCAAGTTATCCAGAAATTTAACAACGTATCCAGCTGGTGAGACTGGGAAACACAAGAACTCTCACACATGGCTGGCGGGAATGCAAAATGGTATATTGCCTATATCTAGCAAAATTAGATATTCATTTACTCTTTGGCTCTACAATCCCACTTCTAGAAAAGATAAAAAATAATGGCATCACATTAGATTAAAATTGGATTAAGAGGATCCCAGGTTGAGTTCATGCATACTCCCTCTAAGAAAACAGGAATATTTTGCAAAATTTAGCTCCAAAGCTGTTTATTACAGCATTTTTTACAATAATAAAAATCTATCTAAAAATAAAAATATACAATTCACCTGTATACAAGGGATTGATTAAATAGACTTTGGCACATTTCTTCAATTGAATGTGAAATAGACATACTACATGATGCGATACGAGAATATTGAATGGCGTAGAAAGATACATATGGAAAAAGGTTTCAAAGAAGTAAGTTTGGTGTGGTAACAATTTCATAAATACGTACATAGAATACAAAAGAAATAATATACACCAAACTTAATGGTGGATTTCTCTGCCATATAAGATAACTAACAAATGCAGTCCATCCTCTTCTTTGGGGGAAGGAGCTTTCTTGTATTTTCTAAATTTTCTATATTATTTTAATAATTACAAAAAGAAGTTATTGATTTTTTTAGAATAAATCTTTAATTTTAAAACAGTTTAGATTTCCAGAAAATTTCCAAAGATAGTAAAGAGACTTCCCATTTACCCTATAGCTGGCTTCCCCTATTATTAACAGCTTACATTGGTATGGCACATTTGTTACACTTAAGGAGCCACTGTGGATACATTATTATTAACTAAAGCCCATATTACTCAAATTTCCTTAGATTTTACCAAATGTCTTCTATTCTAGGATCCCATCCAGGATAACACATTACATTTAGTTGTCATGTCTCCTTAGGCTCTTCTCAGTAATTTTTTTAATTAAAAAACTTTTCTAATTAAAAAAAAAAAAAACCCTGCCAGCCCTTCCACATTGAGTTCAAGACTAACTCCTCCATAAAACCTAATTTTGTCTTCACCCAATCCCCTAACTCCAGCCAGGAGATTTTTATGCCTCCTCTGAGCTCAGACAGCATTTTGAAACAATAAATCTTGGAAAAGACAGGCTCAGGAAGAAGACGGGTCCTGTGTCAGAATGCATGATGCCAGTTCATGCCCTTGATGTCCCCCACTCCCACTACTCCACCATCTCTGCCCCAGCCTGTGTCCTTTGAGGGAAAGAGAAGGTAACCAAACAAGTCTCACTATGGCCGCCCTTTTCCTACTCCCTGGGCATCTCAGACCAGGCCCCCAGAGAAGGAGAAATTTCTAGTCTCTCTCTTCCCTAAGGACTACCATCTACCCCAGAATTCTGAGTGCCTTCGATAGGTTGTTGAGGAAGGTGTCATTATTCCAAATTTACAGACCAGAAAACTGAGACCCAGAGAAGGAAGAATGAGAGGTGAATCTGGGAGACCTGCGGGACAGACTGGGTGGAGGGGGTCCTGCAAAGCAAACTTAAGTGCCTGCTTCGTGCGCCCTCTGGTGGAGAAGGGACTGCTTTGCACTCAGAGGAAGGGACTGGGGGAGGCATGGTATTTTAAGATGTTGCCAGGCCCCTACACTTTTATTGTTGACATCCTCATCTACATCATATTAAAATGCACCTATATCTAACATTAAATATAATTTATATACAACTACACAAGAGTTGAGTTGAAGTAGACCAATGGACATGCAGATATTTAAGTAAACATTTTTTAATCTGTTTTACAATTTTCATATTTTGAAGCAAATCACTTACTTTGGAAACTTGAACGTTTTCAAGAGTCCTTGAAAAGTTCTTAGGCCTTTAGCTCATCATCCTGGGATCTGAGGGACAAGATGTCCAGATCCTTGTTCTAGTCAATATCAGCTCAGGTTTGGGGTGTCAAGGAGGCAGCAAGAGCAGGGACAAGAACTTGAACACCGTCTGGCTGGTGAAGTCCCACATGGATGGGGTGATGTTCCAGACATGACCTCAGTGGTACATGGAGAGGCATGGTATATGTTCATGCTTCTTACTAAGCTTTACTTCCTCATTCTGCATTCCCAATGCAAACACCCCACCAATTAAGAGAAAGTGGACTATGGCTTTATATATATATGGCTTCTTCAGCTCATGCAGAACACAGGCTCTTCCTTTTAGACACCCAGCTGAGACTGCCCAGAACTTTCACAGATTTTTATTGAACCCAGATGGAGAACAACAGGTAAATAAAAGCTGAGGAAACAAGAAGTCTGGTTTTACTGTCCAAGGCTGGGGTTACAAGGAGCTCATTCCCAGGGTTCAAAGGCCTGTAATATTTCACTTCCATCCTAGAGAGATTACCATCAACTAGCTTCAGAAGGTTGGCCACCTTCCTGGGCCCCTGCCTTCTCAGCTCCCAGCCTGCCTCCACATGGTCAGCGTCATCTTAACACCCAGCATCAGTGAACCTCCTTCTAGACATCCTAACATCCCTTCTCTGAAATCAAGGCCAAAGATGAGATTAATTCCCTTCTGGTTACCTGGGACTCTTCTCCCTAGTACTAGTTTCATCTGAGAAGCAGGCCTGTTTCCCCAGATAACTGGAACAAGGAATAAGCTTACTTTGTAGGAGAGACCTTATCTCCAGCAGAAGGGCTCTGGCTTTATCCTTTCCTGTCACATCCCTATAGGTGAGCTGTATATGCAATAGTCATTGAAGTAGAGTTAAATGTTATACAAGCAGAATATCGCTCCCTAACACAAGACATACAACATCGGAAATTTTGTCCCTTTGTCTGCAACAGATTGAAGTATAATGACGTCTGTATATTTCTAGAGGCTCAGATTGAGAAAACTGAAGAATCATCAGATGGATGCTATTAGTTAGAAAGGATTGTTCTTCTCCAAAACAAACTCTGAAAGACACTTGCTACATGTGCATTACCTCCTATTCAAATTCCAATGACTGCCACATCTAATTATTCAACATAGGTTAATAAGAGCTATAGATTGTGTTGGCCACTTAGGAGTCCTCAACTCTATATGACTGTATAGAATATTTTCTATTGACTAACGTGTCTAGTGTCTTTTTTGAGGGGGGAAGGGAGACATCTAGCTTCAAACCTTTCTTTCCTATTAGCACCCTGACCTCCCATTTGAAGAATTCCTTATTGTGTGTAGTCTTGGTGGAAAGTAGTGCTTGCTTCTCACAATGGAAGATGAATGTTTCCTTAACCTATCACAGTGGGGATGCAAGCACATGCAGTGCGCTCAGAAATCCCTCAGCATTCTAAATCTTGAGTGAGTGACCCAACAGTGTAGAATGACTGAAGGTCATATTCATCACAGTAGCAACAATGCAAACATCTCTGTTCCCACTGTAACATTTTCTGAAGTTTTGCTAGCTGGGTTTCAAGAGCATCCTTATTTTCTTCCTGTTTCCCAGTTTTGTCCTCCACTTCTATTATAGTACGAAACCTCAAAGATGGCCCCCAATGATCCCTGCCCCTAGTATTCACACCTTTGTGTAATTCCCCCCACATTGTACTAGGGTTGGTCTCTGTGATGAGCAGAATACAACAGAAATAATTCAGATATAAGAGACATGGCAGCTTCCATCTTGCACTCTCATTCTCTCCCTCCACCCAGCCATCTTCCTCCTTCAATCAATTGCTCTGGGATAAACCATGACATGAACAACCTTATGAAGAGGTCAACATGACAAGAAACTGAAACCTCCTGTCAACAGTCACAAGAGTGAGTTTAGAGAAGATCCTCCAGCCCCATGCAGATCTTTGGAGACTGCAGCTCTGGTTGACATCTTAACCACAATCTCAAGAGAGATCCTGAGCCAGAACCACTCAGCTAACCCATCCCCACATTCTGAGAATTTAAGAATTCGGTGAGGTTCCTATATTCTTCCAAAAAGATTGCTTTCCTGCATGACAGAACCCAAGTCCATTTCTATTGCTGGCAGCCAAGAACTTTTACTGATACACAGATTGATGCCATGAATGGAATGCATGAGACAGATACTCGGGGAAATGTGCAGAATAAGGAAATTTAGGATATTTATTTAGCTGATGTATGGTAAGTAGCATAAAACCCCATTCACATTCCAGAATGGAAATCCAGCAACTATGACACTCGGTAAAAAATTGTTTACCTGGAACCAAGTTCCCATTAAATGCAGGGAGAAGGTGAATTGTTATGTCCCTACAATCCCCAAATTCTCAAGCTCAAGGTGTGAACTAAAACTCAAGGACTTTGGACTTTCTATGATAGTGCTAAAGAAATTTCTCATCAGTTGTAGGGCCAAAAGGACCAAAATCCAAACTTTAAGTTTGAGCTTTTCATTATGGAATTGTATCATATGATCACCAGGTGTCTTATATGAAATTAAGACATTAAACAGGAATGTGGATGATCCTGAGATTTTTGAAAGGAGATATTTGGAAAGATTCAGGGGATTTCAAAAATATTTAAAATCCCTACTCCTCTGTTGAGGCTCTTATACCTCATGCCCAGTTCAGAAAGCTATTTTTCCCTTGCTTGAGGATGCTTTTACTTTTTAAGAGAAGGCCTGTTTCCCTCATGTCTACTACATACAATGGGTGGCAGATAGATAGATAGATGATAGATAGATAGATAGATTTATAGGTTCTATATATAGGATACGATGCTATCTTTTATTAATTATATGTGTTACAAATACCTCTACTAGTTTGCCAATTGTTCTTTCACTTTATTGCATCCTTTAAAAAAAATAGAAGCTTTTAATTTATTGACTTTTTCTTCTATGGTTAGCACTGTGGAGGTTAAGATGACTTCTTTACTCTGAGGTCAGAAAGATTTCTCTTATACTTTCTCCTAAAGGTTCTAAGTATTTGCATTTCACAGTAGAACCCCAATCCATCTTGGATTGATACTTCTCAAGGTGCAAGATAGGATCCAAGTTCATTTTCTCCCCCAAAGGTATAACCAATTGCCCAAATTCATTTGTTGAGTAGTTCCTCTGGCCAAAATTTTAAATATGTGTGAATCTATTTCTGGTATCTTGATGATTTTCCATTGGTTAATTGCTAGATCAATACCACTTTGTTTTAATTACTATAGGTTTATAGTGCAAGAAATTCTCAAAAAATATTCTTATTTTTCAGGAGTATTTGCCTGTTCTTAACTGTTTTCTTTTATAAATAATTTTAAAATCAACTTGCCAGATTCTAAGGAAAACCCTATTATTTCTTGAATTTGCATTGAATTTAATTATGGGATATTTGACACCTTTAAGATACTGAGTCTTTTCAACCATGCACGTAGCATGTTTCTTCTACTATTTAGCTTTTTTTTTTTTTTAGTGTCTCTCAGTAAAGTCTGATGATTTCTCAACATATATTTTGTTTAATTTATTCCTAGGTTCTTTATACGCACACACATACACACACACACACACACACACACATGTATTTTGCTATTGTCATTGGTATCTCTTGTTTACTACATTTTCAAAACATTTACTATAAATCAGTCTATTTCAGATTTACTGATCTCATGGCCAGCCATTTTCCAAATATTCTTATCAATCTAATAATCTTATTTGCATATTGTTTGGGGAATTCAGTATATAAAATTATAAAAACTTCCCCCCAACTTTAAAACTTCTTTTCTCTTTCTCGTTTTAGTGAATTAGCTAGAACCTGTTGTAAATTGCTGAATAGAAGCAGTGATAGTTGGCTTCTTTACTTTTTACCTGATTTTAAAAGGAAATTGTTTTCAATGTTATTCACTAAGATTGGTAATTGTTGCAGATTTTTGGTAGGTATCTATAATCAGGTTAAGAATGCTCCTTTCTGAGGGCCTGGATGGCTCAGTTGGTTAAGCGTCTGACTCTTGATATCAGCTCAGGTCGTGCTCTCAGGGTTATGGGATCAAGCCCCTCATCAGGTTCCATGCTTAGGGGGCAGTCTGCTTGAGATTCTCTCTCCCCTCTGCCCCTCCCTCTGCCCCTGTCTCTCTCTCTCTCAAGTAAATAAATAATTCTTTAAAAAGAAAATAATGTTCCTTTCCATTCCCTAATTACTCTGAGGTTTTCTTAGATCATTTTATCTACTGAGCTAATCATAATATTATTAAATTTATTAATTTTTTATGGATTAATGGATTTTCAAATGTCAAATCACTCTTATGTTTGGGAAGCTAGCAATTATTGGTCATGATGCATTGTTTTATGTATACTGTTATATTTTGTTTGCTGTAGTTTTGTTTAGAATATTTGCGTCTATGTTCATGAGTGAAATTGAACTGAATTTTTTTTCTTTCTCATAAACTTATTTTCTGGTCTTATTATTTTTGTCACATTGGCCTTCTAAAATGAGTTAGGCAGTATTTCTTCTTTTTCTATTTTTGGGAAAATTCTGTATATAAGTGGAATTGATTCCTTGAATATTTGGGAGAATTCATCATAACTTCAGCAAGTCTATGCTTTTGTTATGATAAGATTTGACAAAATTGATTTAATATATTATAATTATATACTTACTCAGGATTTCCAATCCTACTCAAGTGAGTTTTAATAATTTTATATTTTATAGGAATTTCTCCATTTCATCTACATTATAAAAATTTTTGGCATAAAGATAGCTGTAGTGCTCTTTTACTATCATTTCATCTCTGCTCTATCTATAGACATGTTCTCCTTTTATTCTTGGTATTATTTGTGTCTGCTCTCTTTTTTTCCTGTTCAACCTCACTAGAGGTTTGTCAATTTCATTTGTCTTTTCAAAGAACAAACTTTTGGCTTTGTTGATCCTCTTTATCTAATCCTCATCTTATAGTTAGTTAATTTCTGTTTTATTATCTTCTTTTCATGTTCTTTGGTTCTCTCCATTCTTCTTTTCTAATTTCTCAAACTGAACACCTCAATTTAAGTATTCAATTGAAAATTTACAGTTTAGCTCATTACAGAAACAACCACAAAACAAGTAACAAAATGGCAACAGATACATATCTATAAATAATTACTTTGAATGCAAATGGACTAAACTCTCCAATCAAAAGACATAGGGTGACATAGTGGATAAAAAATACAAGACCCATTGGGGTGTCTAACTTTTGATTTCAGCTCAGGTCATGATCTTCAGATTCTCGTTCCTCCTCTCCCTTTGCTGCTCCCTGCCCCCCCACTCTCTCAGCCTTAAAAAGAACAAAAAACAAGACCCATCTATATGCTGCTTACAAGAGCCTCATTTCAGACCTAAAGACACATGCAGATTGAAAGGGAGGGGATGAAGATACATTTATCATGCAAATGGATGTCAAAAGAAAGCCATAGCAGCAATACTTACATCAGACAAAAAGGACTTTAAAACAAAGACTATCATAAGAGGAAAAGAAGGACACCTTATAATCATAAAAGGGACAATCCAACAAGAAGATATACCAATTGTAAATATTTATGCACTCAACATGGGAGCATCCAAATACCTAAAACAGTTAATAACAAACATAAAGGAACTCATTAATAGTAATACAATAATAGAGGGGACTTTTACATCCCATTTACATCAATGGACAGGTCATCCAAACACAAAATCAACTAGGAAAGAGTGGCTTTGAATAACACACTGGACTAGATGGATTTAACAGATATATTCAAAACATTCCATCCTAAAACAGCAGAATATATATTCTTTTCAAGTGCACATGGACCATTCTCCAGAATAGATCACATATTTGGCCACAAAACAAGTCTCAACAAATTCAAAAAGATCAAAGTCCTACCATGCATCTTTTCTGAACACAATGCTATGAAACTAGAAATCAACAAGAAAAAATCAGGAAAGAGCATGAATACATGGAGGTTAAGTAACATGCTACTAAACAATGAATGGGTTAACCAAGAAGTCAAGGAAGAAATGAAAAATTACATGGAAATAAACGAAAATGAAAACACAATGACTCAAAAGCTTCGGGATGCAGCAAAAGCAGTTCTAAGAGGGAAGTTTATAGCAATGTAAGTGCCTCCAGAAGTAAGAAAAATCTCAAATAAACAACCTAACCTTACACTTTAAGGAGCTAGAAAAAGAAGAACCCAAACCCCACCCCCCAAAAAGACCCACAAAACCAGCAGAAGGAAACAATAAAAATTAGAGCAGACATGACTGATACTAAACTAGAAAATATAAAAAACAGTAGAACAGTTCAGTTAAAAATATAAAATAAAATAAAATAAAATGTAGCTCATTAAATTTTACCCATTTTTTCTTTTCTAACATTATTATATAGGGCTATAAAATTTTCTGAAGTTACCACTTTCACTGCATTCTCAAATTCTGAGGCATTATCATTCAATTCTAGATAGTTTAAATTTTCCATTATGATTTCTTCTTTGATTTCTGTCTTGCTTTAAAAACTTACATAATTTCCAAGTATTAAAAAATTATTTTATTATTATTGTCATTATCTTCTATCTTAATTGCATTATGGTCAATAAATGTTTTGACCAAGGTAGAGTAAACCACTACAATCTGTCTCTCACTCTGATCACAACTGAAACCTCCAGGAAGAATACAAAAAGAATCCACCTAAGAATTCTTTTTTTTTTTTTAAAGATTTTATTTATTTATTCGACAGAGATAGAGACAGCCAGCGAGAGAGGGAACACAAGCAGGGGGAGTGGGAGAGGAAGAAGCAGGCTCATAGCACAGGAGCCTGATGTGGGGCTCGATCCCATAACGCTAGAATCACGCCCTGAGCCGAAGGCAGACGCTTAACCGCTGTGCCACCCAGGCGCCCCCCACCTAAGAATTCTTAAAAGCAGTCAGTGGCAGGTACGTTGCGGGGGCTGGGGGGATGACAAAAATGCCAGTAAGTTTTCTGTTTTTTATTTTTCTCTCTTTTGTCTTTTAAATTTGGCCCAAGGGTTGTCTCCAGCATGGAACTGTGCAGTGGGCACAGACAACAAGACCCTGAGAGAATCCCCTTCTTTCTGGCCAGAGGGACAAGAACAGGAGCCCCTTCGATCTAGAATCTCCATTACTTTTTCTTGGCCTTTTTGCTCCTGGCCCTGTTCTAACACCACCCCCAATGTCAGAGCTGCACGGCTGCGGTGATGCAGCAGTGATAGTGGCAGTGCAGGCAGCTAAAACCTGTACTTTGACAAAAGGCACTGTAAAAGGAGGTCTTTGACTGCCAAAGGCTGGGGGGGGGGTGCTTTTTCCTCTCCCTCTCTCGTCTCTTGATACTTTGTCCAAGGGTAACTTATGTTAAGCAAACCCAACCTATGCAATAGCATGATCTATGAAAGACTAGCGAACACTCTTAAAATCAATGAAAAGATAGCTATGATTAGCAGAAAAATAAAAACTATTTTTAAAAACGGGTGAATGAATAAGCTGTCAAATGGAATATTATTCAGTGTTAAAAAGAAATGAGCTACCAAGCCATGAAAAAACAAGGAGGGACCTTAAATGCATATTACTAAATGAAAGAAGCCATTCTGAAAGACTGCGTATTGTGTGATTCCAACTATATGACAGTCTGGAGAAAGTGAAACCATGGAAACAATAAAAAGATCAGTGGTTGCCAGGGGAATGATGAACAGGCAGAGCACAGATCTTTAGGGCAGTGATATACTCTATATGATTATAATGATGGGTATATGTCATTATGCTCTTCTCCAAACCCATAAGTGTACAACACCAGATGAACTCTGAAGTAAACTATGGACTTTGGGTAATTATGATGTGTCAATGTAGGTTCATCCTTGCCAAAAATATATATAGATATAGGTAGATAGATATAGATAGATAGATATAGATATAGATATAGATATAGATATAGATATAGATAGATACAGATATAGTTGTTCTGGTGAGTGATGTTAATAATGGGAGAAGCTATGCATGTGTGGAATGTGTGGGCACAGGGGGTATATGGGAAATCTCTGTCCCTTCCTCTCAATGTTGTAAATCTAAAACTGCTCTAAAAAATACTTTATTTAAAAAACACAACAAAATAATGCAGTATAGAACTATGTACAATATACATATAAAAGGAAGACAATAAAATAATCATGGTGGTTGAATTAAACTTACTGAAATCTTTCATCATGTCTTGAGTTTTCAAAGTTTTTGTAATTCATTTTTCTTACTTTACTTAACTAAACAATATAATTATGTTTATTATAGTATATGTAATAACAAGCAGCATACATGATTTTATGTGTAGATTATTGGGTAAAAATTATCAAGAATGTAAATGTATATGGACAGAGATTAGAAGATAACAATAAAAATAAAAGAATTTTAAGCAAATATATATATATATATACTTGCCAAATGACAGCAATCCTATTGCAAAGTATTTACCTAAAAGAAATAAAAAAATTATTGTATTAGTTTCCTAGGGATATCATAACAAACTACCTTAAAGTTGGTGGCTTAAAACAGCAGAAACTTATTCTCCCATCCAGAGGCGAGAAGTGCAAAATCTAGGTAACAACAGGGCTCTACTCCCTCCAGAGACCCTAGGGGAATATCCACTCCACGCCTCTTGTAGCTTCTCATGGTTGCTGGCTAACCTGGCTTCCTCAGCTTGTGACTCTCTGCCTCTGTCTTCACATCACCTTCTCCTCTGTGTCTATCTTCTCTGTGTACCTCTTATAAAAACATATCACTGGATTTAAGACCTACTTAGATAATCCAAGATGATCTCATTTTAAGATCCTTAATTTAATTACATCACCAAAGACCCTTTTCCCAAATAAGGTAACATTCACAAGTTCTGGAGATCAGAACATGGACATATCTTTTGGGGGCCCCATTCATCCCACTACACTTATTTTCACTCAAAAATCTATACACAGAAGTTTATAGGAGCTGAATTCATAAATGCCAAAAATTGGAAACAATCCAAGTATCCTTCAACATATAAATAAATTATCCAACTATGGTACATGCCTACAATGTAATACTGCCCAGCAATAAAAGGAAACAAATTACTCATACATGCAACAACATGGATAAATCTCAAATGCATTATGCTAAGTAAAAGACACAAAGCTACATACTGATTTCATTTATATGACATTCTGGAGAAGGAAGAGGGATCTGAATAGACATTTTCCAAAGACGATATACAAATCGCCAACAGGAACACGAAAAGGTGCTCAACATGACCAATCATCAGGGAAATGCAAATCACAACCACAGTGAGATATTATGTCACAACTCTTAGCTATTATCAAAGATACAAAATAGCACATGTTGGCAATGATGTGGAGAAAAGGGAACCCTTGTAGACTGTTGGTGGGAATGTAAATCAGTGCTACAATGGAAAACAGTATGGAGGTTCCTCAAAAAATTAAAAATAGAACTGCCATATTATCCAGCATTTCCATTTCTGGGTATTTATCTGAAGGAAATGAAATCATTATCTCAAAAAGGTATCTGCACCTGCATGTTCACTGCAGCATTACTTACAATACACAAGACATGGAAATGAAATAAATGTCTATCAACAGATAAAGGTTAAAGACAATGTGATATGTACATGTCATTTATATATACAAAGAGAGAAATACATAGCTGTGGGTGTAATGAAAGATTATTTGCCATAAAAAAAGAAGGAAATCCTGCCACTTGTTACAACATGGGTAGACCTTGAGGTCATTATGCTAAGTGAAATAAGTCAGACAGAGAAAGACAAGTAATGGATGGTCTCACTTGTATGTGGAATTGAGAACCAAAACCAAAACCAAACTCAAAGAAACAGAACAGATTTGTGTGTGATTGCCAGAGGCAGGGGGGTGGGGCAAAAGGTACAAACTTCCAGTTATAAGATAAGTAAGTCCTGGGAATGTAATGTACAGCATGGGGACTATAGTTAACAATACCTTACTGCATTATTTGAAAGTTGCTAAGAGAGTAGATCTAAAAGGTCTCATCACAAGAAAAAACTAGATTTATTGTGATCATTTCACATTATCTACAAATATCAAATCATTATGTCATACAAATAAAACTAATACAGTGTTGTGTGTCATTTATATCTCAACTTTAAAAGCTAAATATAAAAATACACTAGATGGACAGAGACATAACGATTATTAGCAGGGGTTGAGGGGCGAGGGGGCAAAAGAGAAGCATGGGAGACTTTTGAGGAGTGATGAAACTGCTTTGTATCTTTATTGTGGTGGTGATTACACAACTCAGTGTATTTGTCAAAATTCATAGAACTATACACCAACAAGAATTGACCTCCCTTTATGTCAATTTAAAATGATATGCTTAAACGAAGCTGCTGGAGCTGGGACTCTGAGAGCCACGTGTTCCTTGGTCAGGTGGATCTCAGACTCTGCCAGGTGGGGACCCTTAAAGGAGACAAGAAGGCATGAAGAAAAAGAAACTTGCTCCTTCCTGTTTTGATTTCTCTCTCTGTCAGCATCGCCCACAGAGCTTTCTTACTCTGGCAGGGACGGCGTTTCCAGTTTTGTTTTGTTTTCCCATACTCCTTGAACAGCTTTGTCACATCCTTTCAAAGATCCCGCATCAGCCCACTTCCCCTCTCAGTCGTCTGAGCATGCTCCTCCAAGGTTCTAGATTCTCAGTGCCCCACCTCTTGTCTTTGTTCCCCGGGCCCTGAGGATGGCAGCCGCCTCCTTCACTTTCTGTCTCTGCACTAACTCTGGTTCTCCTTCGCCTTTTCAGAACTCTAGTACCAGCTTCGTCGGTTTCTTAAATTACACTTTCTGTTAAAAATTACTGATGTGGTTTCTGCCTTACTAACGAGAAGCTGATAGGAAGCCAAAGTCTTTCCTATGCCCTGTAAGGTCCTACATGATCTGCCCTCCTCATTACTTCTCTGACCTCGCCTCTGACTTCTCTTTCTCCTCACTCCCTGATTCTCAAGAAATAAAGCAGATAAAGGAGCATGTGAACCTCACCACAGAAATGTAGTCACCAAAATTCTAAGTGCAGAGAGATCTACTGGACAAATAACTTAGTTTCTCCAAATAAATAGCAAGAGGGGGAAAAAATGGAGTGGCAACCTCTAGGTTAAAAGGGCCTTAGGGGCGCCTGGGTGGCACAGCAGTTAAGCAACTGCCTTCGGCTCAGGGCATGATCCCAGGGTCCTGGGATCGAGCCCCACATCAGCCTCCTCTGCTATGAGCCTGCTTCTTCCTCTTCCACTCCCCCTGCTTGTGTTCCCTCTCTCGCTGGCTGTCTCTATCTCTGTCGAATAAATAAATAAAATCTTTAAAAAAATAAAAAATAAAAGGGCCTTAAAACATATAAACCAGCAAAAACAAAAAACATATAAACCAGCAACAATGTGAAGACCTAATTTGAGCTCCGATTTTATATATATACATTATCTTATATATACACATATATAAGATAATGGAGGAATTTTAACCATGACTGGATGTGAGATATAGGAATTAAGAAATTACTGTTAACTTATTTTAGTTGTTAAATGGGACTATGGTTATGTTTAAAAAGTGCTTCCCATGTATGGGGAAGTATTTATGGATACCTTGATGTTATAATACATGTGCGGGTGTAGTAGACGCTACACAGAGGTAACAACATTGACCATAAAAGGATCATTGCTGAAGCCAAGTGTCTTAGTCCACTGGGACTGCTGTAACAAAATGCCACAGAGTGGGGGGCTTATAAACAACAAATATTTATTTCTCAGTTCTGGAGGCCGCAAAATCCAAAATCAAGGTGCCCACAGATTCCATGTCTGGTGGGGGCCCCTTTCCTCCCTCAGAGCAGTCTTCTGACTGTGAGCTCGCATAGTGAAAGGAGCAAGGAAATTCTCTCCACCCTCATCTGTAAGAGCATAAGTCCCATTCACAAAGGGATGGCCCTTACGACCTCATCACCTCCCCAAAGCCCCACCTCCCAAGACCATCACTTTGGGAGTTAGGTTTCAACATACGATTTGGCGGGGGGGGGGGGGGTGTTGGGAACACAAACTTTCAACCTGTAGCACCACGTAATAGGGTAGAAGGGATCCACTTTATTATATAACGTCTAGGTTGTTTCTATGTTTTTTTCCATTTGTCTTCAAAATCTGAGTGTGAATCATGTGAGGCAGTTAGGTCAAAGAATGGCCCATGGATCTCTGGAACACATCAGAAGCCATTGTCAAGAAGCATATAGCACAGTGGTTTCAACTACAGACTCTGGAAATCACCACCTGAGTCTGCCACTATCTATCTATGTGACCTTGGACTTCACTTCTCCAGGGCTGTTTCCTCAGATACAAAATGGAAATAATAATGGCGTCTCCTTCATGGAGTTGTCATAAAGATTAAATGAATCAACAGGTATACAGCACTGTCTTAGAACATCATCTGGCCCATTTTGAGTAAGCACTCAAAAAACATCAACTATGGGGCGCCTGGGTGGCTCAGTCGTTAAGCGTCGGCCTTCGGCTCAGGGCGTGATCCCAGGTCCCTGGGATCAAGCCCCGCATGGGGGGCTCCCTGCTCTGCTGGGAGCCTGCTTCTTCTTCTCCCACTCCCCCTGCTTGTGTTCCCTCTCTCGCTGGCTGTCTCTATCTCTGTCAAATAAATAAATAAAATCTTAAAAAAAAAAAAAAAAAAAGAAATGGGGTCTTAAAAAAAAAACACACATCAACTACTATTGTTATTATTACACAGGGCAGTAAGTCAAAATGAACCACCAGGGTCTCAAAACACATATATCCAAAATATGTTTTTAATCTTGATGAAGTTCACAAATGGTACAATATCGAGATTTCCTTAAACAAAGTATACAATCATGTTCTTAGACAAGGCAAAGCGTCACCATTACCATGTGTCCCTAGAGGCCACGAAGACAATGATTTATTGTCCCCCTAAGGTTTCGCAGAGCCGCCATGATCAACAGGATAGCTCTCAAAGAACCGATATGCTACCAGATAAGCCAATAATAGATGCCATCACACCGACTGCACACAGAATCAAATATAAAAAGAACACAAGATACATATGGAATTAGCTTATTTTTTCATTCAGTTTCATTCCTTTCAAGTGACAAAGTGCTTTTTCTTCAGTATCTATTGGGATGCAAACATGTATATCTTCCATGGGGCCTTCTCACCAAGAGTTGTCAACAGAAATTAATAGAAGTGGTGAGTTCAGCTTCATGGTTACCTGAGATGGGAAAAAAATAAAATAAAAAAGAAGAGCAAGAAGGAGGAGGAAATGGAGAAGGAGAAGAAAGAGAAACAGGAGAATGAGAAGGACAAGAAGGGAATAATCACAATTATTACTAAAAAGAACACAAATTTATAGGAGTGCTTCTTTAAATGGCATTTACAAAGTATGGGTCTGAGATGTAAAGAGGCTTTTAAGGTAAATGACGGGGTGGGGGGGGGAAGCAACTATCAATCAGCAGGCTTTTTTTTTTTTTTCATTTCTCCTCTCAGAAAGATGACCCTGCATGTCCGCAGCCAATCCTAGTGCTCCGATCTCAGGCTCACTTGCAGAAGAAACTCACTACTCAGAAGGAAGAATATAATTGGAAAGAAGGGATCTGAAGGCCCTACCAGGTCCAATGGGTTTCAAAATGTGGATCATAACCTCCAAATTCCTTCCCCTCCCATCCGACAGCACAAGGGCGGTCACCTTCTTCCTGGAGTCCGGTAGCTGCTCAGGCATGAAGGTCCCTGCGGCGACGGCCAAAGGCTTCGGAGCCCACATTGGTGGGCACGAAGTTGTTCTTCACCACAGCCCCAGATCTGCTCAGCAAGCCAGCCAGCCGATGGGTCACACAGGTGGCAGTGTTGCAAGATCTCTTCTGGGCAGTGATGCTAATTTGCAGGATGGAGAAAGAAGACAAGGCCTGTCAGTGAGAGGCGAGAGGCAAGAGGCAGGAGCCTGCCCCGTGGGGCCTTCATAAAGAGAATTGCAGCTCTTTGACATACCACATAAGACTAAGAGTTTCTCCTAAATGCAATTATCAAAGCTGTTAGGAGAAATGGCCTGGCAGCTTTCGCTAGGAGCCCTGCCCAGAGACCTCAGTGAAAAACACCCAGTGCCAATGGTATGGAAGTGTGCAATCACGATATGCTACACATGAAGCTAGTGTCACACTGCATGTTAACTAGCTGGAGTTTAAATACAAAACTTAAAGAAAAAGAACAAGAAAAAACCCAGTGCTAAGCTAGACTCCAGGACTCATGTACTGAAACCTGCACTTGTTGTCGCTTACATACAGTCCATTTAGAACCGGGAGGAAGTGGTCACCCAAGGCCCAGCCCTACCCCAAGACATGCAAAGAGCATAGAGCAGCCACAGAGCAGCCACAGACACCAACAGAACCACCTTCCACGGGAAAATGAAAATTCCCTGAAGTCTTACCTGGAAGAGGCCCAGAGAGCAGGGGTGCAGCATCCTCCCCCAGAAGTGGTTACCTGCTCCTCAGCACACCTGTTCTTGATGGTGGAGCTGGTTCCCAGGGACCACTCACCAGGGCCTGTATCCGGCTACCCTGAGGCTAGAGCTACTTTTGAGTATAGGTTCTGGTCACTCTCAAGCATCGGACAGGGACCAGAGTAATGACACCACAGTGCAAATCCATTTAGAAAATAGGTTTATTCATCAGTGATGAAGCATGAGGGATGAAGCAGAAATTGGAGGACTCTGCCTTGAAATCCTCTGGGATCTCAAAAAGCTTCCCTCGTTCTTACCTCTAACCTGGTCTAGGAGTCCTGCTCTCTTCCCTTCCATCCTGAGATCCCCAGTATTCGCTGTCATGAGCAAAGCTACCAATACCAGCTTGAAGACCAATCAAAGTGAATTTTGCCTGCATTAAGTTCATCAATGGGAGCAAGAAGGGAAAGCAGGAAGGAGTGGGAGGAGTTCGGTTGGCATCCTCGGGCGCCCCAAAGTGGGTTAATGGCCCCTCTCCAAGCTGCTGGCTATGTCCCTTTTCTTCCCAGGTGTTTCAGCCCCGAAGCCGATGCCAGAGAATGTATGAAAGTTGTTGAGGTCCTTCGAGTATGTGCCCAGCACACAGGTACTCAGATTACTGCACCGCTTAGCTCGGAAACTGTCCAGGCTGCAGGGAAAAGACATGCCAGACAACACCATGCACTGGGTCCGCCCCCGAGGGCAGTCATGCAGAAGGCTGAACCTGGGAGGGGGCACTTCGAGCGGGGGCGGGGGGGGCAGGCAGCAGTGCAGCTCACACATCCTCCATTAAGAGAACCTGGAGGTTTGCTGAGCCAGGGCAGTGTGGGGAAGGGCTGCGGTGGGGAAGGGGTAGCCTTTTCTAGCATTCCTCATGCTGCCATATGTCAGTCCTCATGTCTGCACCGAGATGCTCCAGGGTAGCTGCATGTGCATATCATGCCTCAGACCCGGCGGGACCATGGCCAGGCTGGGGCTGGCGTGTGTGTTTCAAGCTCAGGGGACATGGGGAGGTGAGGCTGGGGAAGGGTGTCTGACCCAGGACAACATGCGCATCTCCACAGATCCTACACATCTAAACACCTCAGACCTACCTCAGACACTGTGCTACCCGACCCCACCCTCTGCAAGGCCTTTGGCATCACCTTGCAAATGTGCAATGAAGACTCCTTGTGGGTGTGAAAGAACAACACACACAGGTTAAATTTCTAAAACATCCTGAGATACACTGAGTCCATCCCCTGGTTTCACACTTACCTGTCCCAAGTCAACCAGTGCTGGGAGTTCTCCTCAGTAGGGCAAGACCAATGCCCAGAGTAAGGGGTTCTGTAGCTCCCCATTCCATTTCCTAACAGCTTTCAGGAATGGACCTTTTTAATGTGTCTAACCAGTCTCTTCAGCTACACCTGGACCTCTGTCTTCCACGGAGCCTGAGCACGGCTGCGCCCCAGGGCCTGGTGAACAACCACAGCCTGCTGGACTCCTGGCCAGATGTTGTTTTTCCTACCTCTCTGGGATATGCCCTTCCGGATATGCCAGGGCAGAGTGGGGGGCCTTACCTGGAGCCCTCCATCTCCTCCTGGTCCTGCTCCTGCTCCAGTTCATTGGTCTTCCTCTGCACATAGGCCTTCACCAGGGCAGCCAGCAGGAGGCGGCCTTCCTTCTCACTGAGCCCCGTGGGGTCTGGGAGGCTCTCCAAAGCAGACCTGGGGAGGGGAAGCAAACCCAGTAGAGGCTCTGAGCCCCTGCCTGCCTCCTCCCCAGGATAAACAGCAAAGCTTCCTGGTCCCTGTGACTTTTCCTGAGGATGTGCCCTCCACCCTCACTACCCCTCTGCAGGGCTGAATTCAACATCCACAAGGGTCTTAATTCACCAGTAGCCTTGTGACGTGACTTCAGAGGCACAGAACTGCCAGATCTCAGGGGCAGTAGAAGGGGAATGTTCTGTGGCTTCAGGCTGCCTCACCTGAATGGTGCCGCCTGGAGGCCGCCTGCCTGGCACAGGACCAAGATGCTGAAAGCCAAGAAGTGGGAGGACGTCCAGAAGCCCATGATGCCTCTCTGTAAGGAGAGAAAGACGTTACCGCTGCACTGAGACCAAGCAAGGCCTGGAGCCCACAGACCTAGGTTCCTGTTCTGCCTCTGCCATGAACTGCCTTGTGGCTTCAGGCGAGTTACCCAACCTCCCCAAGCATCCCTTCATTTGCCAGAGGGGCTGCTGTGAATCTCAAAAGATACCCGGCAGTGAACTTGGTGGAGCAGAAACAAGTGTCCTGGGGTGTGGTGGAGTTGTGTGGACAATCAGGGAGAAGCCTCACAGGAGTGTATGCACACAAACACACAACTTTTGCCTTCTGCGGAGACCAAGCGGGGACCCACCCTAATATACATTCTTCTCCCACAGCGCCTGTCTTCTCAGGGACTGAGAAATCTACGGCCACCTTCCCCTTGGCTGGATTTCCCCCTAACGCATGGCAGAGGAAAGTGGGAAGGGTACCTTGGAAAGGAGCACTGATCTCTTGGGAGGTGGGTTTGGATTTGGGGAAAATTTTAACGTGCCAGTTACTGGTGTCTTTGGGCTCTGCCAGCCCAGCCCCCTATGCTGGAATGCAGTTTAGCTGTAGGTGCTGGTTGCCAGCATCCGGAGGTGAGCCCCGTGCTCTGCTCAGGGGACTGCACAGCCCCAGGTCTCAGGGACGCTCGTGGGCTGGCGGTGCCTCATAGAAAGGATCAAGTCTCCCCCATCCCGAGAATCAAACGTGATCCCTCAGGACACAGATTGCACAGGGCACTCCCAGAACAAACTCAGGCTGGATCCTGCACGCCAAGGTGCACCAACGCAGGGGCCACAGACCCGCCTACCCGAGCTCGCGGAGCTTCCAGCGCCCAGGCGAAGCCCAGGGAATGCTTGGAACTCCACCTGCGCTAATTAGAAGACAATGCTCTGTCCCAACCACCCTTCTCCCCCTGAGCCAGACAGAGAACTAGGAGCACCTGCCTGTAGGTGGGCCGCAGTGGCCTTGAGAGGCAAAAGAAAGGCAAATAGATGAAGCAAACTAGATGAACTAATCCAGAAGCAAGTTACTAAAGTGAGCGGAGTGGGAAGTTCCTCACCTGGAGACTGGAGTTTTTGGAGAGCTCTAGCGGCCGGTCTGCCCCGATGGACACAACGCCTGCTGCGGGCGTCTTCCCCGCCGAGCTCTGCCCTCTTATTCCAGCGATAGTGGGAGGGGGGTCCCCATGAGTCCGCGCGGCCAATCCAAAGTGGCCAGGACCGACCCAGCTCCAATTGCGTCATTGCTCGCGCTCCCTGCACTGGTTCTCTAGGGAGGGGAACCATCCTCTCTGGCTGTCTTTTGCAATGAGGTCATTGCTTGGAGAGAGGGAGGGCGGGGAGGGGTGGAGAGCTTTGGACGTCCTGAAAGTGGGGACCAAGCGGGGAGTTTCACCTACAGTGAGGGGCCAGAGCTTCTCTCACTTTCTTGATGCCTGAACTCCGATCTCGAAATCCCTCCTACTATACCAGTACGGACCCCAGACTGGCCACCTGGACCCCCAGGAGGTTAAACAGCAGTCTGGGGTTCTAAAAAGGCATCTCAGCTGAAATAGCCCACTGTGAAAGAGTTGGATGGGGGGAGGGAAAGGGAACTTGAAAGACTGATCTCCTTGGACCGCTTTGGGTACTCCTGAGATATCCTCTGCTCTCCCCCACCCATCCTCCCTCTGTCCCACTCCCCACCCCACCTGCGCCTTGGCACCCTACGCCGCGCAAAGTTGTTTTGCTTCTAGTCTGACAAGCCAAGCCTCCTTCGCCTCACTCCTCTGGGAGTGGAAGGGAGGAGCGGGGAAGGGGCTAAGCTGGCACTGGCTACACAGAGCGCTAGCCATTTCCCTCCTACTCCCGAGACCTCGACTGTGGGCTCAGCCCTTCCACTCTAACCCAGGACCCTCCACTGCAGCGCCGCGGTTGGTTTACACAGCTGTCCTGCGCTTCAGGCTTCTGTTTGCCAAGCTGCCGGGCTGGGACAGCCTGTGCCGGGTTTCTACCTGTGTCGCTCCACACCCCTGCCCCACTTCTCTGAAGCGCTTGATGGCTGAGCGGGTGGGGGTCCTGCGGCGTCCCACAAAGGAGAGCCGGTGCTGCAAGCCCGAAGGGCAGCCTTCGGACTTTCACACACGCGCCTCTCTCAGCTGCAGGCGGGCTGGTGAGCGCACTGGCGCTGCCCGCGGGGCGCCCAGCCGGCACTCACACACCTGGACCCCAGCCATCTCTCGGCTTTTCGCATTGACACGCGGACACTCTGGGAGAGAGCCGGCACTTGCTGCAACTTACGCGCTTCTACCCGCTGTTCGCAAAAGAGCGCGCGCCCAACAACCCAAACCAACCTCGCGCAAACCCAAAAGCGACCCCGCGAGTTTCTGCTTTAGGAAAGACACGTTTTACACACACAGGGGTGCACACTGTTCCCCAAGCACCGGCGCACGCACTCAGCCTTTGCTTTATTTCTTAAGGAAACCCGGGTTCTCGGAGTCTGTGCTGCGGGCGCTCGCCGCACCCGGGCGCGGGGAGATCCCCAGCTCTTGCCCAAGGGGCATAGAGTGCGCTGGCGGGTAGAGGCAGTGGGGGAAGAAGTGAAGAAGATTACCCCCACACACACACACCTCCGTGCCTTAGGCTGGTCCTTTCTTGCGGTGAGGGCTGTGGCCCCAAAAGCGCCCTCTGGCCCCTCCTGACCTCAGGAAGCCTCTCGAATAGCCTCGCCCCGGGGTGCGGGGCAGAGGGCGAAGCCAGAGGTTCGAGGGATCCCACCGCTGGTGCTTACTGCTTCTGCAGATCAGAAAGGCTCTCAGGGGCTGCCAGTCTGGGCCCTCCAGGTCTTATTTTCAATTGCACCTGGGCAATTGAAACCCCAGGTAACACCCTCAAAGAATCCTGATCCTCGAATACGGCCGCTCTTGCCGGGCCTGCTTGCTACCCCAGCGGGCAGAGCCCACAGTGGCTGCATGACCCACAGTCACCCCTAGCCCTACAAAGGAGCTACAAAGTGAGCGGCACCTACAAAGTGGCTCTGGGCTGTAGGGGACGGGAAGCAGGGCAGGGCCCTTCCTCCCAAAGCCCTGCAGGTACAGGACACTTCTATGTCCCCCTCTCCCGGATTATGGCAGCAGCGGAAAGGCACAGCTGGGAGTCACTACCTGACTCTAGTCACTACGCCTCTCCCTCTACACCCTTGTTCCCGGACCACTGCCACCGTCTCTGAGGTCTGGCAGAGCGTGTAGCACGCTCCAGCAGCTCGGGGTTGCACCATTCTCCCCCGAGCTCTGGGGACTCGGAAAAATAGCTGGGCCCGCGTAGGGGATGGAGGGGAGGGAGGAAGGGATAGGAAAGAAGCTCCGGAAGGCCCCAGACCCTAGAGCCCCAAGCTGCCTAGCCCCGATGAAGTAGTGACAGCGCCTAGCCTGAGAAGCAGGTGGGGCGCGTTGGTGGAGTCAGGTTGGGATTTGGCCTCCCAGGAGGCCCACAAATATGAAGGGGGGTGACTTTGAATCCTTGGGGTTGAGGACTGGAGAGGGCTAGGACTTTTCTGAAGTGTTGGGACCTGCTGTGCTGTCACCAAGAGGGGTACAATCTGCTCCCGAGGCGTGCGATGGGTTGCCCACTGTCCCGCAAAGAGCTACGACCCCGGGTAAAGTCAGCGGAAGTTTCTTTAAAGGCCTCCGACAAGTAAGAGTGTGCACCCGACCCGCAGGCAGATCTTAATGCCAAATACCTGGATCCGCGCTTTGGACATCTTCTTGCGAGCTCCAATGGCACCGGTTATTTTAGCTGTAAGCACCCAGGATTATTTGACATGGTCTTCTTCCTCCTGTTTTTGCAGCGTCTGGCGCACAGTAGGTGCACGCAAATGTTCGCTGAAGAGGGAGTGAGCCAGAGGATGAATGAGTGAAGAGTTGCATGGGTTCATTACAGTCAGAGTCAGCAGTAAATTTGCAGCCAAGCTGAACTAAATAGACCGAAATTAGATCCATTAGATGGCAAGACAGATCCTTGATCCAAAGTAGCACCTCTTTATTGAATAGAAGGAATCAGTGTCCTGGTGGAAACTTTCTGGAATCTAACGTGAGAGGAAGTACTGAGGACTTCTCTTCCGAAATACATCATCTCCAAAAGCAGTTTTCCTCACCCCATCCTTGTATTATATTATTGAGTGAATGGAAGGAAAAGTCAATACAATAACTTGCTTTTTAAATTGAGAAAATTACATTTTTATTTCCCTGGAACTGTTCTGAGCTCCAAGGCATCCCCAATCAAACTAGCTAGCATAAAGATGTACAAAGAAAAGTTTCTCAGGAATATCTTGTGCTTTTAAATCATCTCAAGTATTTTGGTGCTCAGCCTAACTATTTTATGTACTTTTAAATTTTGAAACTGCTAGTCTTAAGCAATTTTAGAGAGAGATTCCATGTGCTAAACTTTGTGAAGTTTATTTTTATTTACTTTAACTTACTCTCTGTTCTCTTTACAAATTTCCTAGGAGAAATATTCCTTAGGAGAAAGTTTCATTCATGCAACAAATATTTACTTGAGGACCTACTATGTGCTGGACATCATTCAAGGCACTAGCAATTCATGGCGAACAAAACAAAAAACCCTGCCCTCCTGATGCTTGTATTAAAATGATGTATTTAACAGAAATCTTTGTATATTACCCTCTGCCCAAATAAAACACATTCCTACACTACTAGCATCCTCTCAACGTGGTAAGGTCAGATATTTGTCAGAAAGATATTCAGGGCTTACATTATTAAAACATGTAAATATTATTTATTCCCAGCTGATCCACATGGTGTACTTTGATTATATTTCCTGGTTCATTTGCTTTACTTCTAGCAATTCCCTCACTTTTCATTTGTCTGGTTTTCCTTCTGCCCATCCTTGTTTATTCCTTTTCCTGATCCTATTTGTTCTTCATTCTTGGTTTCCTCTCTCACTTTGGTGGATCACATTCACCATTTGATAGATAGATTTTCTGGACATGGAATTGAAAATTATTTTCCCTCAGATTTTGAAAATACTCTCCACTGTTTTCTATTCCCAGTGTGGAAACCTATTTATTTATTTGTTTGTTTGTTTATTTATTTATTTATTTCTTCTTCTTCTTCTTCTTCTTCTTCTTCCTCTAGGTATCTCTCTCAGAATCTTCTCGGTAGTGCTCTAAAATACCATGAGGCTGTACCTTGGCATAGGCTCTTTTTATTTATTGTTTTATTTATTGTTATGAGCACTGAGAGCACACCTATAATCTGAAAATTCATGTCCTTCACTTCAGGGAAATTTTCTTGCTTTATTTCTTTGATAATCTCCTTCCCCACCCCCACCCCCTTGGGTTCAACATTCTGAGAGGTTTTGGTTTTGGTGTTGTTTTTTTTTTCCAAATTTACATGGTTTTTAAGTTCTCTTGATCATATTTTTAATTTCCAAGAGCTTTTTAATTTTTATTCTGTGAATGTTACTTTTTACATCCTCCTGTTTTTATTTAATGGATACAACATCTTCTTGTAGTTCTCTGAAGCTGTTAAATACAGGTTTTGTTTTTCCCTAGGGGAATATCCCCTAAGGAATATTTTCCTAGGAAATTTGTAAAGAAAACAGAGTAAGTTAAATTTTGTTTTTTTCTTCTCACATTAGAGGTTATCTTCACACCTCTAGTTCCCCTTGACTACTTATTTATACTTAAGAGGAAGGTAATAAACTGCTAATCGGAATATGGGAATGGCAGAATTGTCCATCAGTGGGCCTGACTATAGAGTGATTAGATGGAAAGCAACCTCCCCATTTTATTGGGGGGGGGGACCCTAAACTATGAGTAGGTATAAGATTTTTCCCTTGTCTTTTCATTCTCCCTAAGAGTCCTCCAATCACCTGCATGGGTCACTGGGATGGGAGGGTCACTGGGATGGGAGTTTTGACGTAGAGTATAAGCGAATGAGTAGGGAAGGAGGCCGAGAGTTTTGCCATTCTTTATGGTAATCCTCCAGTCTTTTCTAGGACCGAGGAGGAATAGTCATCTAACTGCATAGGATATAGAAAGAAATCTTGCGTCTATGTACTCCTCTGAAAGGCTTGCAATCACTCCACTTTTCAGCCCATGCTGTATCTCCACCAACAGAGGTAACCAACTGCTCAAAACCAGGACCCTGTCCTGGGTCCTTGCTTCTTAATGGATTTCCCTGCCCTACTAGAGTTTATAGTAGAAATTTATGTCTTTACAATGCCTTCTCTTCTACTCAACCAGTTAAGAACACTGAGTGAAGGACAGGAGATACAGACAGTCTTTGCAGAGCCTCAAATTAGACCCAATTCACTGGGCGCTTGACCTCAGCTGATCCCCACTCCTCATCACAGGCCACCTGCCTGGAGGCTTTTTCCCCAAACCTGAGAGAAATAGAGATGCCAACATTTAACCCACAGAAGTCCCTTCCAGAAAATATTTTTAGAGTTGTCTGTCCCTGCCAGAGAATGAGCAAAGCACAGTGGCCCGGACCCAAGCTGGTCACTCTGAGAGATGGACAGACTCAGTGAATGACGTCAAGGAATTACTCAGGTTGGGTTCCTCTGAGATGATTAAAATTCTCTCTTGGCTCAGACCCACAGGACCAAAATTGACTCTCTCTTCCCTGAGAGCATTGTTCCACACTACAAAGGAAGCAGAAATACAGGCCCTTAAAACTTTCTTATAAAGCTAATCAGAGCAAAATTTCCTGCATTCAACACTCAGAAAAATGAGAATTTTGGTAAATTCCCAGGTAACTGAAACATTCTTTAAATGCAAAAATGTGCAGTTTTAAAAGCTATTTTGGATGGTAACCCTGTTTAATGCATACATTCTCCTCTTAACCTTCTCTGGATGACTCATAGCCATCGTGGGTCACAGTACTACATCCTGAGCAAAGACCTGAGTTAGCTGGGCTATTTACCTCCATACCTGCTGACCCCAATTGCTGTGCTTTTTAACTCTTGGCCCATCATTTTTAGTTATTGTATAATCCTCTTAGCATATTAGTTATTCTTATTTAGTTGCCTGAGATCCTCTCTGTCAGGACCTCAAGATGATGTTTTTGACTTTTGATGGTTTCTTTTGGTCACTAATAATATATCTGCCCCTAGCCCCAGGCCCAGTCTACCTGAATTTTCACCACCTAAATTCAACACCATCAAAAAAAGAAAAGAAGCATGCTCAGTAGAACTGGCTGGAGCAAATCAAAAGGAGGGTGAAAGGAAAGATGTGAGTATCTCTCTCATGAGTAATGTTAAAGAGCTCTAATGCATTTTCCTATCTTTTCTGGTCCTTGGCTATGTCCCATATAGAGAATGTTTCTGGGGAAGTGAGCATTTCTATGGTGTTAAAGAAATATGAGATAGGCCATAGATATAAAAGAGGGTCTTGCATAACAGTGCTGTCCAACAGAACTTTCCACAATAATGGAAATATTCCATATCTGTGCCATCCAATACAATAGCCACTAGCCCCATGTGGCTTTTGAGCACTTGAAATATAGCTAGTGCCTATATTTTTAAAATTTAATTTAGTTTTAATTAATTTAGTTTTTTAAATTTAACTTTAATTTAATTTAGTTTTAATTAATTTAAATGTAAATAGCCGGGGCGCCTGGGTGGTTCAGTTGGTTAGGTGTCCACATCTTGGTGTCAGCTCAGGTCATGATCTAGCAGTTGTGGGATCGAGCCCCACATCAGGCTGTGCTCAGTGCAGAGCCTGCTTCAGATTCTCTCTCCCTTTCCCTCTCATTCACTCTCTGTCTCTTGCAAATAAATAAAATCTTTAAAAAAGTAAAAATAAATGTAAATAGCCATATTTAGCTAGAGGCTACTGTATTGGACATCAGTCTACAGAATAGAGTAGTGGTTAAATGCATAGATTCTAGACTGTCTATTGTTCAAATTCTGACTCTCACATTTATTAGCGGTTTGACCACAGACAAACCTCTTGAACTTTCTGTGATCTTCCTTTGTAAAATGGGGATAATAATATTGCTTATTTCATAGAGTTTCTGTGAGGATTACACAGGTAATAAATATAAAGTGCTTAGAATAGTGTATGACAAACTAGTAAGTGCTATATAAATGTTAACCATTGTCTTATATCGGGTTTTTCCAGAAGCATAACCCAAGACAAGAATTTAAGTACAAACTGTTTATTTGGGAGTTGTATCAGTAAGGGAACAGGGAAGTGAGACTGGAAAGGGAAGATAACCATTACAGAGTATAGCAATAGGTAGGTTACACCTGTAGGCAACTGGGGCTTTATCCTGCTTGAGACCTTCTGGAATACCGTAGAAAGAAAACCTAGAATTGTCCCATCCAACAAATGACTCCAGTCCATCATCGGTTAAGGGGTGCTTCCCAGAGTGCAAACTCCCAACACATCTAGCCAGTCCTGCATAGCCAAGCTTCTGGCCCAGGAAGAGAGTCATAGGGGCTAATAGTTGAAAGCTATGGGTGCAAATGGAACTGGTAAACACTGGTGGGGCATGCAGACAATCTGCTATAGTCATATTAATATTATAAAGAGTCTGCCACTCCTTAATGACCCTCCCTAGAAACAGGCAGGGATAAGTGTCTCATCCATAATATGTTGTGAAAGATTAGCAAACAGGTTGTTATATGCTGGTGTCACCCCCACCCATCTGATTCTTAAGGTCTTTCCTCAGAGTATCTAGAAAGCCCTTTGGCAGCCCCCGAGTCCTACAGCCTGTTAACTTCAGCGCTCCTTTCATCAATAGACAAACACACAGAAAGATCAGTGCTCTCTATTCTCTTGAAGCAATAAATCAAACCCATACAGAAGGCTGCCATTCAAAGGTAAATATAAAGGCCATGCTGGCAGAAACTTATTAATGCTGGATAAAGGCCAGCAGCAGGAGTCAGGAGAGGGGGTGTGGGGGGTTCTCAATCATGATTTATTAGTTTTCATGAACCGATTTTTTATTTCTTGTTGAACAGACCATATTTTCTCAAACCTCACATCTTAGAAATTTCCTTGGCCAAGAAATTACTGGAGAATTTCTTCTACTTATTGTTGAAGATAATTATAACAGCTTTTATTTTATTTTATTTTATTTTTTTGTATATAGGTATTTTCAGCTCTCAACATTGGTGAGTTAAAATTAAATTTTCATACTCACTCCTGAAAGGATGGAGGGCTATGGGACATGGTAGAATGACTCTTAGCAATAATGCTAATTGTTAACATTTGACATCGTATTCAGCAGGGTGCTTAGTGTCATATAACAGAATCCTCTAAGCTAATTTAAACAGGACAGTATTTGTTACAGAGTATTGAGTAGCTTATAGAATTTTTTAAAAGGCCAGAGAATCAGGTCTGGATGCCACACAGCCAGGAGAAACCAACCACGCCATGGAAATGTTCTAGTAGGAAGTTGTTGCTGCTTACCTATAGCAGTTTAGCCTCCAGGCAACTACTCCGTGCGTGCCCCCAGAATATCCAAGACCCTCGTATACAGCCAATATCTTAAAATTCTCACTCTTACCTTCATGAATGTCTGCCTGTTCGGAAACATTGCCAGAACTTAAATTTTGTGTGGAACTCTACCTGTAAGAGAATCAGAGAGGAAATGTTTTTAATTTTCTAACCTCTAAAGGAAGGCTTCAAAGAAGGGGTTTGCATGGTTATCGGGTCAGCTACACTCAGCTTCACTTGGATGTGTAATAATCTTCTCTAAAAAGGAATTTTACAGGTGTTTTTCTATCCAAATCTATTTCTCCCCCACTTTTACCCATAATAGTAAATGGCAGCACTAATAGCTTAGTGTATTCAGCTCAAAATTTAGGTATTATCCTTAATTCCTCATTTCTCTTCATCTATATCCAGTCCATCATTAAGTCCTATTAATTCTACTTTCCCCACCCTAAACACATCCCAAATCCGTCCATTTCCCTCCATCTCCACTAGTGTCTTAGTCTGTTTGAGCTACTATGACAAAATAACAGACCAGGTGGCTTATAAACCATAGAAATTTATTTGTCACAGTTCTAGAAGCTGGAAGTCCAGGATGAAGGTGCTACCATGATCAGAGAAGAGCCCTCTTGTGGGTTACAGGCTTCTCACTGTATCCTCACATGGCAGAAGGGGGCAAGGGAGCTCTCTGAGGTCTCTTTTCCATGGCCATTAATCTCATTCATGAGGGCTCATGACCTAACCACCTCCCAAAGACTCCATCTCATAACACCATCACACTGAGTAGTGGGATTTCAACATATGGACTTTGGGAGGTCACAAAAATTCAGGCCATAGCAACCAGGGAGACTGGTCCAAGCCACCATCATCTCTTGCCTGTAGAATCCCAGTAGTCTTTGAACTAATCTCCTGGATGTGACTGTTACCTCTGTAATCCCTTCTCCACATAACTTTTACGGTGATCTTTTAAAAGCATAGATTGATTGTACTGAGTCACCCCTCTATTTACAAGTCTGCAGTATAATTAGGATAAAAAATTAAATACTTTTATATAGATTTTAAGACAGATGTGATCTACCTCTTATCTGTCTCTCCAGTATCCTTTGATGGCAATCTTCCCTCACCCATATGCCCACACTGGCTTTTTGAAAAGTCCTACAGCTAACAAACAAAAACCTTTCTCACCCCAGAGTCTTTGTATTTGCTGGTTCCTGTGCCTAGAAAAGCGTTTCTTATCTGTCAATCTTCCCCTTCTATGACAACACCCCCACCTAACACATACACACCCACTACTCTTTTGATGGCTAGCTCCTTATCACTCCTTAGTTTTCAGCTTAAAAATCAAATGTCTCTACTTAAAAGACTTCCCCTGACCTCCCCATCTAATGAAGTCCCTTCAATCTCTTTATGATACTAATCTGTTTTTACCTCCTTTACATAACTTACCCTCTTTGAAATTATCTCTGAAATCTACTTATTTGTATATTATTTGTCTTCTTTCACTAGAATGTTAGTTCCTCGAGAGCAGCCTTCTTAAATATCTTGTTTACCACTGTATCTCTAGTACCCGAAAGTGCCCGGCACAAAGTTGGCTTAATAAACATCTGAAGAATCATGGACTGACTCTGTAAAACTTAGCAGTGTACTAAGAGCTCTACTTAGATCATTTTTTTTAAAAGATTTATTTATTTGACAGAGAGAGAGACAGCCAGCGAGAGAAGGGAACACAAATAGGGGGAGTGGGAGAGGAAGAAGCAGGCTCCCAGTGGAGGAGCCTGACGGCGGGGCTCATTCCAGAACACTGGGATCACGCCCTGAGCCGAAGGCAGATGCTTAAAGACTGAGCCATCCAGGCGCCCCTCTACTTAGATCATTTTACATAATCCTTATGTATTAGTCTGTGTTATCCAGAGAATCAGAATCAATAGGAAACATATATGTATTTACTATAAGGAATTGGCTCACATGATTATGGAATCTGACCAGGTCAAGATCTGTAGTCAGCAAGCTGGAGACCCAGGAGAGTAGATAGTATAGTTCCAGTCTAAATCCAAGTCTGAAGGCAGGAAAAGACTGATGTCCCAGCTCAAAAACAGCCAGGCAGAGAGAAAGAATTATTTCTTACTCAGCTTTTTATTATATTCAGGATTCGGTGGATGAGATGAGGCCCACCCACACTGGGGAGGGCAATCTGCTTTAATTAGTCTACCAATTCGAATATTAATCTCATCCAGGAACACCCCCATAGACACATCAGAAATAATGTATGACAAATTTCTGGGCACCCTGTGGTCCAGTCAATATGACACATAAAATCAACTATCACACCTCACAACAACTCTTTGAAGTAGGTGCTGTTATCCTTGCTTTCCTTTTGAGAAAACCAAGTATAGAGAAGTTAAGTACTAGCCCAATGTCATATCAAATAAGCTTAAGAGTAGGATTTAAGCATAGACAGTCTGACTCCAGAGCTCACACTTTAAATATTGGTATTTATTTGCCTCTTTCACAGCAACTGTAGATATTTATGGAGAAGCAGAACACTCCTGATAAATGGCCGCCTCCTGAGCTCCTCCAATTCAAATAAGCATGCAAGGTAGAGCAAACTCCAGGCAGACCCAACTATCTTGGCAACCAGAAATAATTACTACAGAAGGCTTTTGGGGGACCAAGTTCACTCCTTTATAGACCATCACAATCCTTTGATCATCTCTTTTTATCTCTTAAGTATATTTGAAAAACATGGCAACACCCTAGCACTTTTCAGACAGGGAGTCTCCAGTCCCAAGACCAGAGCCCCATCTCTCCTGAGTTGATTACTTCTCCATAGAAGGTAGATGGCATTGGTCAGAGAGGATGTCTATTTTCCAGAATTGAAAGAATAAATGAACTATGAGGTTTAGGAGTCAGAATTTACCAAAAGTCTTGACCCAAGGGCAACAAATGTGATATTCCAATTGAAACCAATTCTAATCCTGAGAAGGTAAAAATGCTATGTATATTTCTGTCCAGAGATGGACAGTGCTTAGAACAGTTGCCTGGCACACAGTAGCCATTCAACATATACTTGTTAAAATGAAAAATAGTAGTATAACAACTTTTTTTGCTTATTTGTTAATTTGTTTTGCTTATTCATGATTACCACTGCCTTGCTGGATCATTGATGTGTTTGGATATCCAACTTTGTGGCCTGGACTTAGGAAAAACTGCATTGTTCTGTACAATAGAGGGATTAAAAAAAAAGGAGTTCCCTTAGGGCAGTCTGGAAGGGATGTGTGAAAGAGAAAGAGGAGACAACTGAAGCTTCAGAACTCACAGGGGTGAACAGCTAGTAAGAAATATTTCTTGGTAGTTAGGGAATGAAATGAAGGACAAAAAAAAAAAGAATGAAAACAAAACCCCTAATATGAAAATTTAGTTTATTTATCTGGCAAATGGTGATGTCACTTCTCCCTTTACCCTTATACCTTTAATACAATTTATTATAACTTTTTTCTGTTTTGTTGAACTGGATATTTTTTAGGAAATCAAGGAAGAGTTTGGGTTTTATCTCAGACTCCACATGAGGAAGAATCAAAAGACAGTATGCACAAAAACCGAAACTTAGAGATGATGAGGTATGAAATCGGGGTTTGAGCTGACTCTACCTTGTAAGGGGACTCGTAAGGGGTTGGTAGAGCTCAGCTCACATCTGGGACTGTTCTGGTATCAGGACAGCCTTCAGTGGAGAAATTTCTCAAGGTTATTGACTTCCATTCAGTAGAAATGGGAGTCATCCCCCATCCTTCTCTCCTGTGAGATCCCACTGGGAGCTGTTCATTGAAAAATCTTCATGCCATTGCATCAACCCCCTTGGACTCACCATGCCTGCCCCTAGGCAGCCTGTGACTCACAAGTACCTTGTTGCAAAAGAAATCCAGCAGAGGGCAAAGCTCTCACCTTACCTTCTTTATTAAGAGCTTCAATGTTCTCATGTGTCATTTGGTAATTGAGATTGTCAATTAGTCGCTTCATTTCTGATCCTCATTTTCCTCTCTTTCAGCTAAACTCAACCTTCAGCTCACACAATGGAAGTCAACAAAGTGAGGTAACAGCTTTCTATGTGAGTCACTCTGGGTGACACTGTGTTCAGAGAGCACTGTGGGGCGAGTAGACAGAGTCCTCCAGGCAAGTGTTTCAGCCATCCAAGAACTGGCATTCAGCCCAAGAAACACTCTCACCTGATGACGGACTAGTGGGATGAGTCCTGGGAGGAAATAGTTCCCAACAGCCAAAGAGAGTCTCTTGGCTCATGCACAACAATGCTCTTCTCGATTAAAAATGTTGTCATCATTCACACTGCAATGTAAAACCTTTTACACTGTGCTCACATTTCTATAGGCTTCCATCTACTCTGCATATTAAAGACAGGACCCTTCCATGAAACAGTGACATCTCTAAGTTACTGTTCTGCCCGAATAGCCCTAAATAATGGAGAGAAAATGGTTTGAAGTCCTCAAAGGGCAAATGCAAGGAGAGAGATTTCTATGAGCTATTTCTCTTTGCTGAGCACTCAGAGGAAAATTATAAGTGGTTGGGAGAAGGCTTTGTTTTCTAAAAGACTTTTAGTTATTCCTGAGAAATCCCTCTGCTTATTCCCGGAGAGAGGTCATCTCTTAGATGCTGTCAGTCAGACAGAGATCAGCAGTGAAGGAGAGGGGCTCAGAGAGATTTCCAACTAATGCAGCCAGAGGAAAATTGCCAAAGAAGCGGGACTCCTTAGGGTAAGTAAATTGAAGGATATTTGGGGGAAAAAAAATAAACCTTTGAAAATGAAAGATAGAAGGATGCTGTATATACAAATTGCCCTGTACGTCAAATTCTGAACAACAACGTCGCCATGGCTGGCTGTGCAGAGCAATGACGCAAGATCTTCTCAGCTATGCTTGCTGGCCCTTTCCTCCAAAGTTATCTATCCTGCTTCCATTCTCATTCTCATAGGACTTGCAATATGCTGCTCATAAAAATTTCACTTTGGTCATAATCTCAGTGGATCCTGGCTGAGAACTCTGGGATAGGGACTTCTATATAGAGATTGGGGAAATACAGCCTAAATACAGAGACTGGCAGAGGAGAGGTAGGTTGCCTAGCCTAGTCAGAGAGGACACTGCCCCAGAGCTTTAACTCCAGAAGTAATTGGCACTGACTATCAGATTTCAATGGTGAAACAAGGGATCAGGAATCCATAAGGGGAGGGACCACTCAAGAGTCTGAAATATTTCAAGTCACAGAGTATGGATCACACCCCAATACCCAACCAGAAAATTGGTGGAACTGGAGCCAACCTCCCCCCTCCACCCCATGAAGGTAAAGCTGAAATTGGAGTATTAGAGCTGTATCCTCATGATTGAGTAGAGACAGCTAATCAGTGAGGATCAACATAGGGGTTCGATACTGTGTTTGGTCATAAGAGAAGTAAGGAGAGTACTAACTTGATACTAGAGGATCCTGAAATGCTGGTTCCTAGTTATAACTATTAGGGGAAAAGAATGGTGGTCTGCAGGGAGAGGATCTAAAAGGACCCAAATGGGGGCTGAATGGCTGGCAAGTAGTCTGAGGACCATGACAATTCCAGGCCCTCTAAGGTGGTAGGACAGATACTATTAAGATATATTCTGCTACAGTGAGACTATTCTACCAGAGAGGATTTGTAATTAAAATAGGCAAACAGGAAATATAAGACAAGAGTCTGACAGTGGTTTTGTTGCAATTCTTAACGAACGAACTCAAGAACAAAACCCAAAAGACCCAAATGACTAAGAAGCTCCTGGTTGAATTTTAGAGCACTAAACAAGCAGTCAGGGGTTTTTATGAGTTTTGTAAGTCTTGCCTACCCTTCCCTGTTCCACTCCCAGTCTCAACTATTCTGTCTACCAGAAATGCACTTTAGTCCTTGGGCTTGGCAAAGCAATGGGTGTGTTCAGTACAAAACTGGTAGTTCAACAGCAACGTCCAAAGACAGGCTGATTTCATGATATTTTCCAGGGCACACAGTTCCTTTAAAGTAGGACCACTTATAATAACAATAATAATAACAATGGAAGACCACATTTATTTCACAATTTCATACATCTAAGCTAACGGCTAATATTTATTATCCATTGTGTAAGTCTTCACAACAACCCTATGAGCTAGGTCCTATTACTGATTCCATTTTACAGAAAGATTAAGCAATTTTCCCAAAGTCACATGGCTAGTAAGTGCATGTGACATATAAAGGAAACTGGCTCATTCAATACTCCCTCCAACTTATTTCTGGTATAACACCCAGTATCATAGAGACTGGAAAAATTAGAAACTACACTACCCAGAGCCCCCTTGAAACTGGGCTCCATGTGCAGCTTAGGTTCTCACAAGCAACATCTGGAGGCAGAAATAACTAGGCAGAGCCTCGATGCACGGAGATTATCTGTGGTCTCTTCATGTGTTTCTTTCAGAGCAGCTGTGTGGGAAGTTCAGTTTCTGGTCCCCAATGTCATAACTGCAACAGCAGCAGAAACAGCGGGACTCCCCTAAAATAGTCCTGTGATGTGCTTGACTGTTTCTCCAAGCTGTTGTGTTCTTAGCTGTGTAGAAACCGGGCTTGGTTCGTTGGGCTCTCCAAAGTTCCTTTAAACTACATAATCTCCACTAACAAACATTTTCTGCTTAAATAAGTAAAAGTGAGTTTTGTCATCTACAACTGAAGCCCTGAATAATCAATGTGACAGCTAGGATTCAAACCCAGGCTCATCTGACTTGAAGCCCAACACTTAACCTGAGTTTTACTGAGAGGCAAGGACAATCTTAATTGTAGGGAATTCTATCAAGCAACATTTGACTCAACTTTCTTTAATCACTTAAGTCTCTGTGAACTATCGAATGCTCCACATCCAGCTAATCATACATATCCTTCCTTCACATATCAGATGTCTCCGACAAGGAAGCCTTCATCATGCCCCACTCCTGTTATTTAACCCAAAGGCACCCTTATAGTTGCCCTACCCCAGCATTCACCTACTGTCCTGCTCATTTCATTGGCCATAATACCTACTAAAGTGTAAGGTCTAGGAGGGCAGACCTTACTCCCCTCCTTTTTTTTTTTAAAGATTTTATTCATTTATTTGACAGAGATAGAGACAGCCAGTGAGAGAGGGAACACAAGCAGGGGGAGTGGGAGAGGAAGAAGCAGGCTCATAGCGGAGGAGCCTGATGTGGGGCTCGATCCCATAACGCCGGACCACGCCCTGAGCCGAAGGCAGACGCTTAACTGCTGTGCCACCCAGGCGCCCCCTTACTCCCCTCCTTATTCCCAGCACTTATCACAACCTCTGGCACAAAGTGGGCACTCAGTAAATATGTATTGAGTTCTCAAAACCCACCCCAAGAAAAATAAATATATAAATATGAGAGGTGGTGGGTGTGTTAATAAACTAGATGTGGGACTCCCTTCCCAATGTCTATGTATATCAAATCACCATGCTGTACACTTTAAATAACTAACAATTATATTTGTCAATTATACCTCAACGAAGCTGAAAAATATAGATAGATAGATGATAGATAGATAGATAGAGAGAGAGAGAGAGATACTGAATGGATTAATTACAGAGACAACTCCTATGTAGTGGTACATAGCTAAGGGCATTTGCCAGGCATTGAAGGGGAGGATATCTGAATCCCTATGTCCTGTATCACATACATTTGTTGCTGATAAACTCTCTGCATCAGGGTTGGAAGTTTGGGTAACTGAAGACAAATAGGGTGAGAGTTCTCAGTAATAAGTGGGCTATCAATAGTACCAAGAAGTAGGCAGTTTAGGAGGATCGGTCTAAGTTGTAGAACATAGAATAGAGATTCCTGACCTGGTTAGTGAAACAAGAAACGACTAGAAAGAGTCTGCAATTCTCACAATTCTGGTTAAGGGCTTCGCTAATGCCCTAATGAGAAAGTATTAGTAGTTGGCCCCAATACACACTGCGGAAGTGCCCAAGTAATATTTGTAACATAAGACAATATTGGAAATATACATAATATATATTATTTACAATAGAAACTACATATAGCACATATCATAAAGTGTATATATATATAAAATAAACATATAAGTAAATTCTCAATAGCTTCTGTTTTCATATACTTCATCCTTGCCAAATAAAAATTTGTTGTTTTTATTAAGAAAATGTTTTTAGGGGCGCCTGGGTGGCTCAGTCGTTAAGCGTCTGCCTTTGGCTCAGGGCGTGATCCCGGAGTCCTGGGATCGAGTCCCACATCAGGCTCATCCACTGGGAGCCTGCTTCTTCCTCTCCTGCTCCCCCTGCCTGTGTTCCCTCTCTCACTGGCTGTCTCTCTCTCTCTGTCAAATAAATAAATAAATAAAATCTTTTAAAAAAAAAAAGAAAAGAAAATGTTTTTAAAGACCTTTCAAATTGTTAATGAGTAATACCTGAATGAAGTAGAACTAACCAGCTGTCTAACTGAGTAGACTAGGCAGCCATCCCCTTCCATATCCATACATATCCTCACCTCTGAAAGAACAGTGAAGATCTTTATTTAATATGAGTTATTGCAGATGATTAGCTCTGTTTAAACCATTCCAATGACTGATTATATTTATTTGTTATATTGATATATGAATTCTCAAAGGATATAACTTACGGGTGTGGGTTGAATTTCACAAAATGATAGTTCAAGCACTTGAAATACTGACTGAGAGAACTAATTCATCAATGCTGGCAAGAAATCTTAATATCTTAATTGGTTGTAATATAGGATTCCCCGGTTTTAAAAAAGAAAAAAAAAAGAAAGAACAAAAAACCTTCCCCTGTTTCCAATCAATATATTTCTAATGCTCCTTGGATTCCTTCTTATCTTCTACCCTCTCCCATTCCCCATTCTTCCCTATGAACTAAACATTAAATGTACCAATTAAACATGTAATTTGAGCTAGTGGGTTTTCCTGCTTATTTTAAATCCAAAAATAAAGAGCTCTACATTTTTATAAAAGGGCATAAGAGATACCCTAACTAGGAAAGATGGCTTGAATTCCTGTATGTTCGAAGAAAAAAATAGTAAACTTGTTCAAGAAAGGATTAAAAAAATCAGCCAGTAGATAGAGATTTAAGTTATAGAAATGAACCAGGTAATTAAATGTCCAAAACAGTGGGATTTTTCTTCTCATTCTCTTGCCTAATATGTACACTTTGTGAGACACCGATTCTATAAACCAGCGAGGTAATTTGTCCACTGGGTCCATCAGTTACTGGAGATGGCTTCAAAAGAACTACAAGGCTTCTAAAGCCAAATTGCCCAGAGCCTTTTATGTGGCAGGCACTTTGCTAGGTGCCCTAGAGAAAGCAAGAAGTATAAATGTTTTACAAGAATTCATGCTGGAAATGTATTCCTAATTACTCCTGTGGAAATTTCCAGTCAGATAAGAATCTAGCAGGGTATAGGTCTGGGGCAAATTACTATTTTGTGAATGTACTTACAGTAGACTCAGTTCATGCGTTACCCCAGATTCTTGCAGCCATACCTACTTGGCACTGCTTGTGCCCACTTCCACTCCCAACCAAGCATGCTTCATACAGTTCCCACCGTCACAAAGCACATCACTGAAGCTTCTCTACCCCTCACCACACACACACAGATCAAGTGGCCCCAGACATAGAACTGATTGGGAAGCCAGGACCAACAAGAGCTCTGCTTCCCCAACAGCTGCTTGGAGAGGTGAGGTAGCATAACCCAGAAGTGCTCAACCAGTAGAAGACAAGACAGGAGGGAACAAATAAATGCACCTTCCTTTCCCTCTTCCTCCCCTACCCCTATCTGATGCCCACACCATGGACAGTTTGAAAGACGCAGTAAATGCTTATCTGGCCTCTCTGAAGACATCCTATGAGGCTGAGCAGTTAACAGGTTTGTTAGCCATGAGGTGGTGGCCAGCTCTGTAACACATCCCTGGTTTGCCCTCCCTCTTTCCCCTGCCTCACCTCTCTTCTTCCCTCACTTTTACTTTCCTGGGATTAAACTCTCCTCTACAATGTTAGGACGGAGGGGCACCTGGGTGGCTCAGTTGGTTAAGCATCTGCCTTTGGCTCAGGTCATAATCTCATGGTCCTAAGATAGAGCCCCACGTAGGGCTTCCTGCCCAGTGGGGACTCTGCATCTCCCTCTCTCTCTGCCCCTCCCCCTCTGCCTCTCCCCCTTCCCCCATGCTCAAATGCACTCACTCTCTCTCTCCCAAATAATTAAATAAAATCCTTAAGAAATAAAATAAAATCTTAAGATGGAAATCTTTGCCTCAGATCCTGTTTTCTAGGAAACCCATGCTAGGATAGTCCCCATGGCTCTGGGAAAACAAACCTCACAACAGGATTTGGAGTTGGATTAGTCATTGATCTGAGGGCAACAGGGACCCTGTGGAGGCAGTAAGCAAGGTGGCAATGACCCCTGACACACAGGCAATCACAAGTACTGAGACTTTTTTCCACCTGTGGTTAACTGGAAGGCAGAACAACAGGAAATTTGGTATTAAGATTATCAAGTGACTGTTTCACTTGACTGGTATAATCTTATGGGGTTAACCTGTTTCAGGGTCTAGAGAACACTCCATATACCCTTGAGGGGGCAGCTATTTGTCCTTACTGCAATTGAGACAGCCTACGGTTATGAGTTTGCCTTCCCCACTCAGCACCACTTCTCATGGACTTAAAAATGTGATCTGTTGATACCATGTCCCACACAACATTCTCAAAGAAAGTGCAGCAATTGGCTTCCCACATACCCATCTCCAGCAGTATCCAGCTCATGGAATGATGGAATAGCCTGTTAAAGGCTCAGACAAGGCACCATGTCAGGGTCATTTTGCCAAGATGGGTGCTTTCCTCCGGGATACAACATATGTATTAAACCAACAATTTTCAAGGTGTGCTGTGTCCTCTGACCATTACTCCCAGTGACCTACTTATAGAATTTGTGCTTCCTGTCTCTGCAACGTTAGGTTCTGCTGTGAATCTCATGAAATCCTGGTGAACAAGAAATAGGTATTTGGAATGTCAGAAGGACAACTGGTTAAATGAAAAAAACAAAACCAACAACTAAAGTGTACTGATCAATTGACACCGAGCTGGAGAGAAGTTTGTAGTTCTATGTCTAAGGCTACATGAGCATTTGGATCAATGATTTGTATATGTCTATTGAAAAACTTGCTCAACAGAAATGCATAAGTATTCAGAGGATGCTCTAGTGTCCAAAGGGATGGACATTTATCACCAGACAACAGATAGTGTTAGCACCAGAATGAACTTTAGCTTGACATTTTGGGGAGAGTATAGTGAGCAACCTGAGATCTGGGTCTTCGGTCAACATGTTTATATTTAAGGATATTCTGGATCCCCAATTTTTATCTCTTTGGAAAGCGTATTCTTAAATTCTCTTTTTGTATTTCAAATACTTCACTATTCCATTATTCAAGGAATTATTATTTTTGTAGAGTTATTTTAAACCAATAATACATAGGCAGAACCACTGACATTTCTACTTAGAGAAAATTTAAGGGTGCTGTACCTATAAATCCCTAGAATATCTGAAAGATGGTCTCTAGCAAGAGTTTTAAGGAAAAAATACATAAATCTAGTAACAAAGGAGAACCAGTGAAGTTGTTTAAAATAAAAGGAGAATTTGAAAAGTGTTGCTAGTAAACATTCACTAATGAAATATTCATAGAGACAGCTGTTCTAAGGACAAAGGTCTCTTTAAAGTTAAAGGATTATATTATTGGATGCAGTTCTATGGAACTTGTACTCTGAAGATTACAGAAACCATTATCTACAGCAAGATTCTGTTAACAGAATAAGAAAAACTCCAGAAAGATCCACCAAAAAGAGTGAATCAAAAATGTCTACATTAAATAGGCTAGTGGCCCAAGGACTCCCATGATGTCTAATCTGCAATATGAACAAATGAAAACACCTTCTGCTTAACTTACCTCAAAGTTTCCCAAAACATGGTTTCTAACTTCAGGGGCTAACTGTGCTTGAAGAGACAGGCCCTGTGGAGTTCAGTGTCGTATGTAACTGTATTATATATAACCTTCCACTCAAAAGAGGAATACACAACTGTATTCAAACTTTCTTAAAGCTTCTAAAAACCTTTGCTGATTCTTGGTATGAAATGTGTCCCCACAAAATGAGGCTTCCATGCAGACTTTTTGGATAGGTGGAATGTTGCGTATAAAGAAATTATGAAAGATCCTGAAAATACAATTCTATTTTATGTCCTGCAGCATTCTGGCACAGTTACCAGGTATGCTGACAAATATTCTATTCATGGGGTAGAGCTGTTCTGTGCGTGTGGCCAGGGAGATAACCTGCTGTGTATATGAAGACAACGCAGGAGCTGGCAGGTGGCAACTGACATGCTCAGCCAGACTTGGCAAGTGAGAAGACGGAAGATGGGGTATATTAATGGATATACTGGCTGGCAAATTCAAGCAAGGTCTCACTGTGGTCAGTATCTTGGTGCACTCTCTAAAGCCAAGCTCTCATTCTAAGCTTTGAAGTGTAGAAACTCAATCTTTTTTTCAGTGCACTCAGAGTTGACCAGTCTTGGGGAATTGACCCCCCCACCACCACCACCATGAATTTAACTCACCAAAGTCTGGTGTATGTAATTTACAATGCCTTTCTCTTTCCAAGGACCAGAATGTTGTATCATTTTCTAGAGATTAATCTTTCTCATTAACATACCTGAGGAGCTAAATTATCAGGATCTTCCTTGGCAGAAAATATTGAGATGCAAGAAATTTGATGGCCAGTAGGGATATTTCATTTCATCACTGGCAAAGCCTGGTAAGATCCTGCCCCACAACAAAGGTTCCTTCTTTGATCGGAATCCTCTGCTAGATATGGTCATTTTACCCCTTGGATAGTACTGAACCAATAGTGACAAATTCTTATCTTCCAGTTTTCCTTTTTATAGACTTTACATAGGATAATACTATAAAACACAACTTCAAACAGATTGCAGAATTTGTTTACTTATGCAAATATTTATTTTTTGCAAATATTTATTTATTGCAAATATTATGTTCCCTTCCCCCCAAAAACAGGTTAATACTATCAGTCAGAGACTGAATGTTTGTGTCCCCCTCAAATTCCTATGTTGAGATGGTATTTGGAGGTGGAGCCTTAGGGAAGTAATTAGTTTTGGATGATGTCATAAGGGTAGGGCCCCTATAATGGGATTAGTGTCCTTATGAAAAAAAAACCAGTGCTTTCTCTCTCTCCATATACAAAGAAGAGGTCATGTGAGAACTCAGCAAGATGACGGCTGCTACAAGCCAAAAGAAGAGGCATCAGAATGAAACCTCCCTTGCTAGTACCTTGATCTTGGACTTCCTAGCCTCCAGGACTGTGAGAAACAAACTTCTATTATTTAAGCCACTCAGTCAATGGTATTTTGTTATGGCAACTTGAACAGACTAAGACAAATGCCATTTGCAATAAGATCACACACATTGTTACATCCACCTTCCCGGAGTGGTTTTTGAAGTATTTTTTTGCTGGCCCATTTGGAACAAACAGATCAATTCTTAACCACTATACCTTGGTCTGGTGAGTTGGGGGAGGGTAATGCCTAAATCCACCAATAAGTCTCTTTAATGGCACCTTGGAGATCTTCCAAGAAGAAGCATAAATACCCTGGGTTCATTTATAGGTCATAATTTGTAATTTGTCTCCAGGGTTTTTAAAAAGAAGTATGTATTTATATTCAGATTGATGGCCCATCATCTTTAACCCTGATTAAATAGGTTTGGGGCAATGTACAGGCTAGTAAAATTCCTGTGGTGGATATATTTCCTGAAAGCCACTTTGAGCTTCTTACTCTCAGGGGCATCAGGTAGTAAATCACTGGCTCTATGGAAATTCATCAAAAAGACCAGACCACAGATAGAGCCGTGGAGACCTGTGCTACAGCTGAAGTGTGAGATTATTGCTCTTATGGTCCTGTGATAGGTTTTGTCCATGTTTGTTTCCTAAAATATGCCAGGCACTTGGCAATGTTCTTTACCTACTTTAACATTCAAAGCCTCTATGGTAGGTATTATTATATCTACTTTACAACTTGGAATAGCCAGGCTAAAAGACATTAATTAACTTTCCAAAGATATATATCGGGTAGACGGTAATTCCAAGATGGGAGCTCTCATCCTTCCATTCTGTTTCTTTTTACCAAATGCAGGTGCTTCTTAAATCAACCAAAAGTTTAAAACATTATAGAAGTAGTCAGCTGGATAGGTACTCAAAGGGATCCATTAAATCCAAGAGTTAACCCAGCACTACTAATTAGCAGAAAATCTTTGCAGAAAATTAGCTTCTCCCCCATCTATTCACCTGGAACTGATTGAAAAGACCCCTCAAAAAGGTTGAAAATATTTTAGTGGTAAAGTCAGTGCCCAAGAAAACCCAACAAATAGAGCTAGAAAAAGTTGCTTGAGCCATCTTTAAAACCCTGAATCTGTAATTGATCTGAGAAAGAGATTGCAGCAGTCTCTACATTTATCTCAAAAGACGACTCCCAATTTTTGAAAATTCCTAAAGCTTTCTTTTTTGTGGTTGTTTTGTTTTGTTCTAGTCTGTTTCTGAAAATTCCTAGAGTTTTCTAAGTTATTCCAAAGCTATCAGCCTGGTATAACATATGGTACAACACATGCTGTTGTCACCCTTTTTGGAAATTCGGAAATTGTAGTTTCACACCCCTCAAGGATTCAGCCCTCAAGAATCCTTTCATTTTACCCCATCCTCACGTCAACAGCAGTAGCACATGATGCTTATCTGGGGCACTTTTTCAAATGTGTAGAAACATTTTGGCCTATGGACAATTCATGGGGAAACTGTTAAGGATGCACCAATAAAGCAAAGACTAACATGTTTAAACTTTCTATTGCTGTGTAACATTCATTCATAAAAATTTATAAATCTAACATTTAAATTAGATCTAAATACACACCATTTCTCTTCTCCTCTTCTCTCCAGCTCCCCTCCACAGTCCCTCCTTGTCTTCTGCCACTAACTTGTCCCTCTCCACCATAAGAAATCAGCTTTCAGATTCTCAAAGAGCAGTATAAAAGCCTTCACAAGACAGGCTAACATTAAAAATGAAGCACACAAATTAATTCCCTTGTAAGCCCTACTGTACAAGGTCTGACTCTGAATTCCCACTTTGATTTTCATTTATGATTTCACCCTGTAACTCATGCTTTACAGACGCTTTATCTGTTAATTGACACGCACCCTTGTTTTCAACAATGTCCACCTTAACCACGGTATTGCTGGGACTCTGGGTGCGGGGTTTCTCCTGTATGTTCACAAATAAGACATATTAGTCACCACGCGATATCCACCACCACTCCCCTTTAGCACCCACTTGATGATGTCTACTGCTGCACCCAATGCCCATAGATGATCCTCATCCAATGGGAATCATCACCTTCTATCTGAACAGTAGCTCTTTAAGAACTATCTCTGCTCCATGCTCAGTCCACATATAGTTTGGAGAACTGACCGCACATCTTGGTTGTGCAGTAGGCACGTAACATAGGCCTAACCAACAGGAGCCCCCATCCTTTTTTATATAGTGATTGCTTCAGAGTTACAATTGTAACTTAACCAGTACAATGAAAGCCACACCTGGAAGTTTGCCTGGTGGGAAAATCTGCCGAGAAAGGAGCTAACATAGAAGAAAGCAGAGTCAAGTACAGAAACAGAGTCAATCCAATGACTTTGTTTCAATCCTGGATCTAGCCATACCTGAAGGTGGAAATGCCCTCAACTTTCCAGTTAGTACATCTTCCCTTTTCCTTTAAACTACTCCATCACTTTTAAATAAAAAGATTCCTGACTAATGCACTTAAAGAGTTATAGCTACTTTTTGGCTTGTAAAGTCTGAAATCTAATGTAAAACATGTAACTCCCTAATACCTACAGCTCCATCAGAAGTGAAATTTATTATATTTTAAGATCAAAATAACTTCCTTAAATGTCTTTTTCACCCACAAAGTTTCCCTCTATTTAAGGATCTGCCCAGATCAAGAATTATTCTTCTTTTCCGGCCCTGAATACACTTTGATTTGTTAAACTGCTTTGAGACAGAAATCTCAGGACATTAAAAGAAAAAGAAAAAAAAACAGGGCAGAGGGTTTCACGTGCCCTTTTATTCCATATTAAATATAATGTCCAATAATCCTTTTGTATCACCTTCCTAGCATTCCACAGTGCCTGGAGGCAGAAAGTATCAATTATTCAGGCAGCCTGAACCCCAAGCTAGATTGCTCATTCATGCTGGGGACAAATAACATTGGGTGGAGTGTCTGAAGCCAGAAGCCAAGCCTCTGTAGGAAATTTCTGAGTCATTTCTACAGTACGGTAAAAGAGGTGCTCTGACCTTTTATTACATTCTCTGAGATTGAAAACAGAAGATAAATTCTAGCCATAAACTCTCCTAAATTTAATCCCATCAAAACCTTGTTTGGTTGAAGTCCTCATTAGGGGAATCCAATTTGATCTTACACAAAGGTACTCACTTCCCCTAAATATATTAAGGCAACCATTCTCAACCTGCCTCAGAATCACCTAGGGCATATTTTGTTGTTTTTAATACTTTCAAAAATAAATTTTCTGATTGATAACTATTTGGGGAAAGGTAGGATTATTTGGGGATTTTCTTGTTTGTATTCTTTATTTTACTTTTTATTTTTAAATAATTTGAGACTTATAAGAAGTTGCAAAAACATCACAACACGTGCCCTCCTGGGTGTTGAACACTACATCAAAAACTAATGAATCGTTGAACACTACATCAAAAACTAATGATGTACTATATTTTGGCTAATTGAAAATAATAATAATAATAATAATAATAATAATAATAATAATAAAAGAAGTTGCAAAAACAATATAGAGAGTTCCTGGCACCCTTCACCAGCTTCCTTCAATGACCAAACCAGGAAACTGACATTAGTACAATACTATTAACTAAAGTACACACCTTCTTCAACTTTACTAGTTGCACATGTACTCATCTTTTAAAAACACAGGTGTCTTCTACCACCTCAGATTCTGAGACAGATGGTCTGGGGTGGAACCTGGGCATAAATATTTTATAAAAATTTTCCTAGGCAGCTCTGTAGTGAAGGTTAGGAACCACTGAATTAAAGACATACATTCAACAAGGTGAATTAGCAAAATTCCTAAACCAGTGAATAGAATCGGGATATGGTATTTATTTTTTCTCAGGGCAATCATATTTTACAACGTGTATGTGATATTTATCCTATGACTTTAGGTCCTCCATAATCTAAGAATAATGATAATAAATTAATGACCTACATCCCCATGAAAAGAAAAAATCATTATGTGGCCATGCAATATGATATTCAAACCCCCACATGAAGACTTTCTCAGATTCCCCTGTATCATCACTATGTGGTATCACCAAGGTCAGAGTGAATTGGACCAGGAGTCAACAGTAAACTGGACTCTTTCCTGAGAATCAAAAATAGTGCAAAGAGGTGACTGTATTTTTTTTCCAAAAAAGCAAAGCTCAGGAGATGTGGTGTGCTCATTTTAGCCACATGGACTGGATACCAGGAGCAGGCACATGGAAAGAAGCTGCCCGGATTTCTATCTGCTTTCCAGCTCCTGGTCCAGACCTTCCTGAGCCCCAACTGCACTCTTGGCCTTTGGTTCCATTTGTCATTCTACATCCTTTTAAGAAAATCATTTTTGTTTAAGCTCAATCAAGTTGGCATCTAAGGCTTCATCCAAAGAGCACTAACTAATATACAGGATTCCCTAAATGCTAAATTGATCACCATTTCTCATACACCAGCACTCCATTCTTCTGTGACTTTGCTCATGTTCTTTCCCCTGGCCTGGAATTCAGCTATTGGAGGGGGGGAGGGGTATCATTCATCTTTGATTTCCCAGAGCCCAATTTAGCGTTAGAAACAAAGCAAGTGCTCATATACTGTGGTAGACAGAATAAAGGCCTCCCAAAAATGTCCACATCCTATTCTTCAGAACCTATGAATACTATGACTATGTTGCCTTACATGGGAAAAGGGACTTTGTGGGTGTGATTAAATTAGAGTTCTTAAGGTAGGGAAATTATCCTGGGTTATCTGGGTGGGCCCAATGTAATCACAAGGGTCCTTATAAGAGGGAGGCAAGATGTTGAGAAAAAGTGAAAAAAAGAGATGTGACCCTAGAACCGGATGTTGGAGTGATGTTCATTGAAGATGGAGGAAGAGACTCATGAGCCAAGGAATATAGTCAACCTCTAGAAGCTAGAAAAGACAAGGAAACAGATTCTTTCTTGAAGCCTCCAGAGGAAACATAGCCCTTCCAACACCTTGATTTTAGGCTTCTGACCACCAGAACTAGAAAAGAATAAATCTATGTTATTTTAAGCCATTAAGTTCATGGTCATTTGCTACAACAGCAATAGGAAATTAATATGCTTGCTATTCACTGACAGGTTGATCAAATGGTTGAGTGAATAAATGCATATGAAAATATGCATTTTCCCACTTTGGTCCCTGATATAAACGAAACTACCCGAAATCTACACAGCAGCCAGATCTACTGACTTCCCACCTGAGCCTCAGTGGCTGGAGCCTCATAGAGTTAAGATGAGCCTTAACTATCTGCAAAGAGTCAATGGGCTCCCCTTTGGGGTAGGAAAGTGGGCCACCTGCCACTTCCACCTTGCAATAGTTTCCTCAGCTGCATCCAGACGCATCAGGTAGCCTTTGGCAGGCTGAAAAATAAATATCAGCTCTTTCTCTTAAGCTACAGAATAATTGGAAGTCAAATTGTGTATCTCTGGGAGGTGGGATTTTAGATGGTTTTTACTTTCTTTTTTTTTTTTTAAAGATTTTATTTATTTATACGACAGAGATAGAGACAGCCAGCGAGGAGGGAACACAAGCAGGGGGAGTGGGAGAGGAAGAAGCAGGCTCATAGCACAGGAGCCTGATGTGGGGCTCGATCCCATAACGCCAGGATCACGCCCTGAGCCGAAGGCAGACACTTAACCGCTGTGCCACCCAGGCGCCCCGGTTTTTACTTTCATACTATGCTTCTCTGTGTTCTTATAACTCTTTACACTAAATGTATATTTTTAGAATGAGGAAAATAAATAATAAAACAGTTTGCATTCTAGAAAAAAAAAATCCTCTTTTACCTAAGCTTTCAAAACGCAATTCCACTTTCGATGACAGTTTTCTTTCTGGAAAACAAGTCAACAACTTACAAGAACCATCTTGTTTTCAAAGGAAACGCATATTAAGATAAGAATGGAGTGTTATATGGGATTAGGCTGAATGTTTTTCTCTGACTGTCTCCTCTGATTGCAGTCAGCATCCACAGTCAAATGACAGTGCTGCATGTTATGAGTAGAAGAGCAAACAGAACCTGCCCCAGTGATACAGGACTCCAGCCTTACCAAGGATGCCTGTGGCATTATTTCCTTATTAGTCTATTTAAGGGACCAGGAGATGTTTTCTGCAAAGGGCAGATAGTAAACTTTTAGGCTCAAAACTTCTCAACTCTGTCATTGTAGAATGAAGGCAGCCATGCACAATATGTGAGTGGTGTGGCTGTGTTTCAATAAAACTTTATTTATAGACCCCGCAATTTGAATTGCATATAATTTTCATGTGTCACAAAATATCATTCATCTTTTGATTTTTTTCAACCATTTAAAAATGGAAAAAAAAAAAAAAGCTCACAGACCATAAGGAAACAAGCAGCAGGTGAACTTGGCCACGGACCAGAGTTTGTCAACCTTCAGTTTAGATCATTTTTCTTTCTAGTTTATATTATTTTTTTTTTTTACAAAAAGTTCAAAGAGTAGACTTTTACTCTCAATTATGTAATATGGAGTTTTCTTTATAAAAATATAGCTCTATTTTTTTAGAAACATGCATTAAAGCCATTGTTTTATTATATATATACTATGATTATGCCTAAATATTTAGAATCTTTATATGCTAAAAAGTTACTGATTGTCACTTCCAGTTTCTGGTTCAGCATACAAGGAGCTTGAAAATTCCCCCTCTATTGTAACAAGTAAAAAGCTAAACAGACTGAAAAATCAACAACTCTTCTAGGATCCATAAGACAAGTAAGAACACGGGGAAAAGTGCTGCCTCTAAAATTGGACAGACAGACAATCAAATTTAGGGAGTCACAACTTACCATAACAGAGACTTAGCAGAGGAAACTACCTTGGGAATCCATGTCAGGTGAGCTGAACCATAACTGATGGTTGAACCATAACTGAACCATAACTGATGAATAGCTGGAGGTTGCATAAGGACAACTCTGAGAGTTAAAAACTCGAGGCAGACCCAGCCATGGGGAAGGCACAATTTACCTTCAGAAGCATGACTAGGTTCTCAGAGTAAATACTAGAGAAAAATCCCCTTGTGCTTCTGGCAATGGAAAGGGCAAAGAGGCATTTTGAAATATACCAGATCATTCTGTTTTTCTTAACAAGGACTGCCCTCAGGAGAAACTAGTTAACCAGAGCCTAACCTGCTGGGGTATTATCAGAGCGTAACTGACCTAGAGGAAGAGAAATGCCCAATAATAGTCAGCCCTAGCCTTCTACTCTAGCCATCCACTCCTACTAGGGGGAGAAAAAAACTAAGGAACACTTGTGACATTCAAAATTCAGAGGCATAAAAAGTCTGAGACCTAATTATAAGACTATAAAACACTTCGCTTTCCCCCCACACATCACCACCATATTACTAAATTTACAGCAATCAGTTTTTACCTAGTACATTATATCAGGCACTCAAGAAAAAATTACAATGCATACTAAAATGCAAAAAAAAAAAAAAAAAACGCACCACCCCATACAATGTGAGTAGACTGAACAAACATCATAAACAGACATAGAAGGGATGTTGGAATTATCAGATCAGAAATTTAAAAACACTATGGTTAATATGTTAATGGCTGCTCTAATGGATAAAGTAGACAGCATACAAGAACAGATGGGCAATGTAAGCAGAGAGGTAAAAATCCTAAGAAAGAACCAAAAAGAAATGCTAGAGATCAAAAACTCTGTTAACAAAATGAAGAACACCTTTGATAAACTTATTAGCAGACTGAACATGGCTAAAGGATCTCTGAGCTCGAGGATATGTCAACAGAAACCTCCAAAACTAAAAAGCAAAGAGAACAAAAGCTGGAAAAAACAACAGAGAATATCCAAGAGCTGTGGGACAGCTACGAAAGGTGTAACATATGCATAATGAGAATATCAGAAGGAGAAAAAAGAGAGAAAGGGACAGAAGAAATATTTGAAACAATAATAACTGAGAATTTTCCCAACTTAAAGTTAGATACCAAGCCACAGATCCACGAATCCCAGAGAACACGAAGCAGGATAAAACAAAACAAAACAAAACAAAAAACCCACATATACTTAAGCATATCCTTTTCAAACTACAGAAAATCAAAGGTAAAGAAAAAATTCTGAAAGAAGCCAGAGGAAAAAAAAAGAAACCAAGATAAGAATTACATCTGACTCTTCCTCAGAAACCATGCAAGCAAGAAGAGAATGGAATGAAATACTTAAAGTGTTGAGAGGAAAAAAAAATTCTGCCACCTAGAATTCTGTACCTTGCAAAATTATTCTCCAAAAGGGAAGGAGAAATAAAGACTTTTTCAGATAAAAAAAAATTGAGAGTATTTGTTGCCAGTGGACCTGCCTTACAAGAAATGTTAAAAGAAGTTTTTTTATAGGGAAGGTAACTCAGTTCTAGATAAAGAAAAAAGGAGCATCAGAGAAGGAACAGGTGAAGATAAGCTATGTTACCAATTACCAAAAATATTATTTTAATTATTAAAATATCATATTTTATCTAGTGAGATCCTGGATAGGTATTTTATAAATATCTGTTAGAAATAATATATACTATATATGGCATATATGATGTGACAAAAGTAAACCCAAGTGTTTGAGCTGCCATTTAGCTATGCAACTATTGTCCACATGAGAATGGACATGAAATGGTAAAACAAGAATGCCCCCACGTGGCAGCAGCCATGGGAGATAGAATCTCAACCTGGACCGAACAATTCCCAGTAAGGCAGGCAGAACTGAATCCCTGTGTTGCTACTATGAAGGCAGACTGCTCATCATCCAGATACAGAAGACAGAGTGCTCAAATTAGAGAAGGACAGGAAGCAAGGAAGTAACAAGACCTGGCAAGTGGAGAGATAGGTCATTCCTAGGGCAATTAGAAATTATACTTTGCAAAGTATATTGGCAGTAACAATACTCCGTAGAAGTACAATTGATAAATACCAGACTCTAAGTGAACTTTGAGCAAGTTCATAAACAGATTAAGAATGAATACCCTAATACAAGGAAGGAACAACCCAGAGAAAAAATAGCCATGGATAACATGCATATTCTGAGAGTTCTGAGAGTCTAGAATGTGTGAACTCTGAAGCCAGTTTGCCTGGAATTGACCCCAACTCTGCCACCTGCTAGCTCTGTAATGTAGCCTTCTGAGCCATCTGCATGACTACAAGGTAATAGTATCTGTCTCCTAGGGTTCTGTGAGTGAAAAAATGAGGTAATTTATATAAAGTTCTTAGAAGAGTGAAGAGTGCCTGGCTACTAAACTAAGGGCTATTTAAATGTTTAGCTATTGTTATTGTAAATTTTTAAAATTTTTGTTTTGAATGCTTATTTCATGTCAGGCACACTCCCAATACTGTGAAAGAGATGAAAAAATTTCATTATCAGAATAATCCCATGAGTTACACAATTATTTTCCATTTTACTGATGACAAAATTGAGCCATAGAGAGGTTTAAGAAAGTGCCCAGGAGCACAGAGCTAGTGAGTCTTGGAGCCAGACCTGAGCCCGAGTAATCAAGCTATAGACCCAATGCTTTTCATTGCCTCCCAGTGAGAAAGTATGGCTCAAGTTAACCATTTATATTGTTCATGATCTGACATCCCTACTAGAATATAGGTTTCATGGAGCCTGGGATTTTAGTCTGTTTTATGCACTTGGCAGCTGCAAGTGCCTACAAGAGTCTAGGGCACATTAATAGGCACTCAATAAATACTGAGTGATAAATATCCAGAATTAATGTATGAATGAATGAGTGGGCAAATAAATTAATGAATGATCAATCAATGGTTAAAGAAATGGAAATGATACCAGAATTTCATTTTATAGTAACCGTTGTTATAGATTAACATTAGAATTAAGTCAAAATAACTATCAGTTTTTTTTAAAAGATTGGAGAAAGTGGTTTAGACCAGAGGTCTAATTCTCCTGAATTGGAGATTAACCTGGCTCAACTGTCCGGGCAAGACGAAGAAGCCAAAACCCAGAGAGCAGAAAACTGATCTCCCTTCCTAAGGCGGGGCTCAGCATCCTTTCAGAAAGCTGACTCGTTATCAGCAAAGAGCCAAAGAGAGGAAGAGAGACAAACCTACTTTTTATTACGTGATATTTCCCCTACTAAAGTAGTCTGACTGCTGTTACATTCTCTTAAGCAACATCCATCAGATAAATCACTCCTTCTGCTATGGGAAGCAGTAAGTAAAAACAAGGAGAGAGAGAGGTCCAGGCTTCATCCTTCCTGAGAAAATGCATGATTAATAATAAATTAAAATCATAATAAATAATAAAAATAAATTATCCCAAAGTTACCCATATAATTAAGCTCACTCCAGTTTCCCATTCCATAATGCGGGTCAGATATTTTCAGCTTACCCTTTTTTATTATTCTATAACCCTGACTTAAAGAATGTTCCCTGACATTATTATAAATAGATTTCTGAACTGGATAGACCCAACTAACAATTGCAGCCAGGACTCTAGGCCCTAAAATGAGTAATAATGATAAGAAGATCACGTGCATTAAACATGTGCTATATGCCAGGCTCCATTCTACGGTCTTCATAAAATGAATCATTTAGAACTTACTTGAACTTAGAAGGTTAAAGAATTTATCCAAAGATGCACAGCCAGGTAATAATGGAACATGAATCAAGCCAGTTCTGTCTGATGTCAAAGTCTATGTCAGATCATGAGACCTTATAAACTTCATCAATGTGGCAAGCCCCTGAATGTTTATGGAGTTTTATCTTCCTCCTCTGGAGCACATATGTCTTACATGAGCATTTAAAGCATTTACTGTTTCCTGCTCATCAGGGCCAAAAATATGATGTCATCGATATATCAAACTAATATGATGTTCTGCAGAATGTCTGGATGATCCAAGCCCCTTTGGACTACTATGTTGTGAGAGAGGGCAGGCACAGATCAAAGAGCAAGTTCATAAATGTGAACCATTGCTCATCCCAAATGAATGAAAACTGCTTCTGGTGCTCCTTACTTAGGGGAATTGAAAAGAAGGCATTTCCTAAATCAATAGCCACATAAAGGGTATCAGAACTGCATCTCTTAATCCTTGAGAGTCTATATAAGATTTATTTTGAAGAAAAAAAAATCCACAGCTTTAAAAATGTTCATAAACCACAATAGTAGATTGAGCCTGTTAATTATATGATTAAGATCTTCTATGGGCTTTTCTTATTTATGTAATCTGTCAAAGACTAAGATATGTTGAAGTCATATTCACTACTATTGTGTTGTCAACTTCTATTATTTTCTCACAGACCCTAATTGAAAAGTTATGAGGTAGAACCTAAATTTCTGTATTTTTATATACTTCCCTGCATAATTCTAATGATCACTGTTTATCACTATGCCATACCACTGTGGGTGAAATTGATTCACTCATTTAACAAATATTTATCCAGTACCAATGTTCTAGACACATTGTTTCTAAGTGATATATATGCAAAAACTTACATAAACATAGTATATCAAAATCAAGAATTAACATTGGTATAATATTATTTACGTCTAGAAGGTGATTTTTTTTCTTACCTGGGTTTTTCTAGTGGCTTTTTCATTCTACTGTACTATAAAATCTGCTGCTTAAATCCATTTTCTTTAATCTCCTTGAAAGCACAAAATGGTTACAGTTGAAATTTACTCTGTTTCCTAAAATCAATGTTCCCAAACATTATTTTCATCCATCTTTTTCATTAAACATCCCTATGATGCTTTTTCTCTAAGAATGTTTGTTTGCTTGCTGCTGTTTTCCTGCATATTTCTCTTGTAATGTAAATCTAACACTTGTCCCAGATTAGTATGGATAGCATTTCCTTGATTCTTCTTCCTATTTAGTCAAGCATTATTTTCATCTTTCTATTAGCACTAGAGCTAAAGAGATGGATTTTACAGTAAATATTCTCTCTTCTATTTAGCTGCCTATGGTTGATGGGGGAATGGGTGGGTAGAGAACTCTATCTATGAACAACTATTGTCTGCAAAATTTGACTCTGCATTTTCTTTCGGAATTTGTTGAAAATCTTTCATCATCATTGATGTTGTGCTATTCCCATTAAATTGGCACATCCTTTACTTCTTCTGATATAGAGCCTATTTTCAATATTAAGACTTGGTTTTAAAGGGTGCATGCTTAATTTTGTGAGTCAATACTATTATTTCTGGTCTACAGTTTCAAGAAAACTTCATCTAAAGAGCTCTACTGATTAGGAAGTTAAGTCAGAGAAAGAGAATGGTACTATTTAGACATACTGTTTTTCTCTTTTAGCACCCTCTACACTCCCCAAAACAGCTCACTCATACCACCTTTATCTGCTCCTCTAGGTGAGAAGACTCTTCTGCACATCTCCACCCACACTGTGCACAGGAGCAGGACAATCACGTGTCTGCCCTTGGCCTCCTTTATCCAAACATTATATTATGAAAATAAAGCCTGCCCTAGCTTCAGCATTAATGAAGTTTTCTTTTTCTTAGCTGATTCTTTTGCTTCCTTTCAGTAAACATTAGCCATGGATAAATGTGCACTTAGACCATCATCTTTCCCATTAATCCATTACTTTTATAATCAGAAACAAACAAAAAGCCTTTTTCATTTTTGAAAATAAAATCCATTTTAAAAAGATGTTTGACAGTAATTCCAATTCCAGGAAATAGATTTTTCTAATGAACAATCTAGTTTTCTTTTGAATGTATAATCAGTGGGTTATGATCACTCTTATCCAGATATAGTGAGATACCTGAAGTTTCTCTCTGACGTGAATTTTTTTCTGCCTTTAACTTTCTCTCATATCAAATGTCAAGCATTCAATAAAAGATCTCCCCTAAGCTTCCTGATCCATGCAACACCCCCCCTGTATTGGACTCCTCACCCTGTTCATAAACTGTTTAAAAGTTATTTATAGGGGCGCCTGGGGGGCTCAGTTGGTTAAGCGTCTGCCTTCGGCTCAGGTCATGATCCCAGGGTCCTGGGATGGAGCCCCTGCATCAGGCTCCCTGCTCAGTGGGGGAGCCTGTTTCTCCCTCTCCCCACCCTCCTGCTTGTGCTCTCTCTCCCTATCTCTCTCTCTTTCTCTCTCAAATAAATAAATAAAATCTTTTTAAAAACCATTTAAAAAAGTTATTTACAGATGTCTCATTAGATCTAACATATTTCATCATAGCCACAGTTCGATTTATAGATGATCTGTTATGATCAACATGACTTAAGCCACGCTTGCAACTGAGTTAAGCCTGGAAAAGATTTTCAAAACATATTTACTCATCGTTCCTAATACTCCTAATCAAACCACCTAAAGTGTTAACAACAACCAAAAAGTATTCCTAAAATTCATTAAAGATAAATGTTTGAAATCTAAGAATTTTATATCTCTAAGGCAGAAATACAATCCCCCTTGATAAGATGCACACTACACCGAATCATCTATGCATCTATGGATATCACTTTGTAAACTGGATTTTCACAGGTGGGGTGGACATAAAACTGTGTATCTGTACAGAGGGATCATTTTTTTAGTTTTTGTTTTGTTTTTTGCCAAGCAAATAACAAGAGAGACTACTCTTCCACTCTCCCAGTTATCTGACTTACCCCTAGGTCAAAGGACTGCTTTGAAAGTGAGTGGAAGATAATTCACCAGTAGTTCAGAACCAATTGCCCCGGCAGAGTCTCATGAGATAGCATCACTGTCCAAGGCTGTGGTCTCCTATGAATCCAAGCTGGTAGTTCCCAAATTCTAAATAAACAATACATAAGCCAGAAGGTCAAATGTATTAATCTAGAGTAAAAACCATGGTTACGAAACACTAATCACATCTTCTAACCCCATGTAAATACATAAATTGACAATGGAGGGTGTACCTCCACCATGAATGGTATAATTGTGTTTGCTTCTTCACAGCTGGTTAATTGATTCGTAAATATACAAATTAAAAATTACTTGGCAAATTAAAAATTATTTTGGCAAGCGCAGAAACCATATAAACCAGAGAGAGATTTCACTCAACTCATGATAAAACCTAATAAAAAAAAAAGTCTCTGCTATACAATAGAGATATAAAACTGCCATTTTGGTTTTTCTCCACATTCAGTGTTTCTCCCTCAGATTCAGTCTTTCTCCATTTCCTGGACAACACTGAATGAATGCTGCCAGAATCTTCCTCTTTGACTCCGTGTTTACCATATTTCATGCTGATTCTATCCATTCTTTTGACATACTCTTCTTTTAAGTACATTAATACTGTCAAGTCCTTCTTTATCTGTTCATAGCCTAGAAGATATTCTTTTAACATGACTTGCATAGATATCATCTATTAGATATTGATTTTATCAGTATCACCAGGGATGCTGGAAGAATGCACTGCTATTATGTTCATTATATAGCACTAAGATTGTCAGCACCATTCAATAGTTTTAACTGCCTTATTTTTAGGAAACAACTAGGCTAATGGGTCTTCATCGTCTTTTCTTCACACTGTGTAAAAGATGGGGCAAGGAATGGAGCTCAATCTTTGCTTTTCCCATTCTGATACTGTATATCCTAGGATTCGGTGGTATTCCTGATATTATTATCAACCACAGAATTCTGCGGTCAGGTTACTGGAGCTTTTGAAATCTTCCTCTTCTGTTCTTGTACTACTACCATGGAAACAGAGCTCTTATTATTTTTGAACAGCTCTGTTTCACTTTAACTGTCATAAAAAAAAAGAAGAAATTTTTATGTGTGTGTGAAATAGCAAAATAATGTAGCTTTCAGTCAAATTAGATCTTATTCATAATCACAGGTCAGGATAAAATCCTTAAAATTTTTAAGATTGTCTTGGATCACATAGCTTGTAGAGTGTCATTTATATCTTAATAACTTGAATGTCAGCTTTGCATGTCAAAGCCCAGATTCCCCTAACAACAATAAAAACAAAAACAACAGAATTATGGATTTGCTATCTGTTCTTTTGATATAGTAAATAAAGCTGAGTAGTGCAAGTAGCACAAAGCAGTGATTCCCAATCTTTCCAAATACTTTCCATTCTGGGTTTTTTTTCCTCCCAGCTTTTATAACAGTACCTGAAACCTAGTAGGTTTCAGTACGTATTGAATGGATGAATGAATAAAAATTTCAATGGCGAGAGGTGCCTGGGTGGCTCAGTCTGTTAAGCGTCCAACTCTTGACTTCAGCTCAGGTTATAATCTCAAGGTTGTAAAACTGAGACCTTTGTCAGGCTCTCTGTTGGGCATGGAGCCTGCTTAAGATTCTCTCTCTCCCTCTGCGCCTCCCCACTCCCTCTCTAAAATAAATAAGTTAATAAATAAAAACAAAAAATTTCAATGGCTAAAGAAAAATTTTCAATGGCTACCTCCATGATCGTAGTGACAATATTATTTATTTAATTTAAAAGAATATTAAAGCACATATGGATTCCTGAGTTCTCTGAAACAGTTCCTTGGATCCCTTCGGGCCTGAAGCCGAAAGATGAGAAATCATTGGTATCAGGGATGTTCTTATTCTCATATAATCTCAGGACTGGCAAGTTACCCAAATGTATCTACATGTCTACACCCATTCAGATCTAACTATTTTCAAACAACTCAAATAAATCACATATTTCCACAATTTCTTTCCATTGGCCCCAGAAAGAATTTTCTGAACTATCTGAAGATAGAATGTTTTAACTGGTTGTTAAATTCTCAGTGAGACCCTAGTTGTCATGAAAGCAGAGACAACATCTTTCCTCATTGCTAAAACACAAGGTTCTAGTATCATGAATAACACATAGTGGGTACTCAATGGCTATTTGTAGAATGATTATCAAATCCCTGGATGTGTCAAGAATATGTCAGACATCTATTAGGTAGGTACCTATTCTACAAAGATTTAGGCATTGAAGCACGTTCAACTTCCAATAATTTTTAAGGGCCTTTGAAATAGTATAAAACAAATCTAATAGCCCTATATCAGGCTATCATTGTCCCAGCGGAGTCTCTCTCTCTCTAAATTAAATTCCCAATTCCTTCAACCTCCTTTTATATGATGTGACTTTGAATGTCTTCACCATCCGGAATCAATATAATGTTACAGTTTAGAATAAAATAGGAGTATCATTTATGCCACCCTAAATAATTATAATATTGTAGACTAAGATTGCATTAGTTTCTTTGACAATAACATTTAGTCTCAACTTTGGTTGTAAGTGATAGAAAGCCAACTGAAGTGAACTTAAGCAAAAAGAAATTTATCAAAAAGATGAGGGATTTTTTTTAATTTTATTTATTCATTTGACAGAGAGAGAGCACACCAGCAGTGGGAGCACCAGGCAGAGGGAGAGGGAGAATCAGGCTCCCCGATGAGCAGAGAGCCTGACATGGGGCTCAGTCCCAGGACCCTATGATCGTGACCTGAGCCGAAGGCAGATGCTTAACCAACTAAGCCACCTAGGTGCCCCAGATGAGGGATTTTAAAGAATGAAGGGTAAAGGAAATGATTTTGAAAGAAGTTTGTACAGAGGACAATAACTGGGATTTAAAATCTTATTTAATGGCACAGAAAGAGAAAAAAGTCTAAAAACAACCAGTACAAACATTAGTTCCTTCCAGGACTGAATCTTTCCAGGGCTCTCATGTCAGGAAAGATAGGAACTTGATGGGTACCATGTCTCATATCAATAGCAGAAACCAGCACATAGTTCTAGGTGACAAATCCTGAAAAAAGACTGTGGCTGGTCAGTCTTTATCAAATGGCATCAGAGCCAGTTGCCTGTGGGTAATTCATTTCAGACATGACCAACATAAGTCCAACCCTATGTATTACTATTGTTCTCAGAGAGAAGAGGGGCTAGTCAGACAGTCATCCCAGTTGATATCTACTACACTGTCACGTTGCCAATATATCTTAAAACCAAGAATAATTAAAACTACTAAATATTTTTCACAACTGTATCTGTAGAGCCATGTCACCCCCAACTTTTCTGCACATACGTACAGGTAGGTTTCAGAAGCCAAATTGCAGTGTTATATTTATTTGTCTTACATTAGATTTATTAGAGATAACTTCTCTCTCAAGCCTCTTCTATTCATTTTCATTTTCCCAAAGGCCTGATGAAGAAATGCCAATTCTCAAAGTGCTGGTCAGGAGGAAATAAACTACACTAAAATAGGAGGAAATTGTTAGGCTAATGAGGATATGGAAAAAAAGACATTTTGTAAAAGATTTAGCATGCAAAGTATATAATTATGTCATTATACGTTGCTGTGAACATTTTGCATGCTGTGTTTTATGGCAGAAATAGTATGAACTGACTCAGTGGAAAGAAGTAATTTAACTTAATAAGCATGAGAAATACATTTGGTCAACAAGGTGCCTGAAAGCAAAAGCATGAGAAGCAGGGACTATACATTTAATATTTTTCAATTATGAGAGAGAACATATTTGAGGTGGATTTTGAAAGAAGTGTGTACTAAGGACAGTGACTGGGATTTTAAAAAGAATTGTTACAACAGTATATAAAAGAAGACTTTAATTGCTGAGAATTTCTGAGGCCTGGTGCTTACCTGTTTCTTTGAGTGGTATGGTCATGGTCAGCATGAATACGACAAATATTTGTAAATCCTCATTGGATTTCTGGTGCTACCATTTAGCTTTTATGCGAGGGAAATGCCACAGATCGCATATGACAAAACAAGCTTTCCAAATAGCTTTAGTGAATAACTTGGATTCCCAGAAATAATAAAAGCCTGAAATCTCAGTAACTCACCCTACTCCTACCTGTCATGGGCAAAGGTAGAGCTCACTCACAATGAGGTAGGATGGGGAATACATAGAGGCTAAAAATATAATACTACTTCAAGCCAAAATTCTTTTTAGAAAATTGTTCATTATTAGTGGGGGTAGAATTTCTATTCTTATAATTAAAATAGTATGTCTATTTATGCCAAAAGCTATACTTGTAACATTTTTGCTTATTTAAAATGAAAATGTTTGGAATTGTGATTTTCTGAAACTACTTGTGGAGAGGTATTTTAAAGAGTGAAAAAATAGACAACAAAGTAAATCACTTATTCATGGTAAAAATCACAATGACATGTATTTAGTGGTTTGGAAATTTCAGTTGACTATGAGAACAGACTTAAGGCATGACTGCCAGTCGGCTCACAGTTATAGCTTATAATACATGATATTCAATGGTGAAAATGTTCTGTATCTGTGCTATCCAGTACAGTAGCCATTAGCCACAGATGCTGAAACTGAGGCATAGAACTTTTAATTTTACCTAATACATAGGAAATTGAAACTAAATAGCCACAGGTGGCCAGTGAAAGATGAAATTATAGTGGGTTGACACGAGCAAGGAGGGTATTTTTGTCTTAATTTCCACTAGAGGGCACTATCGACTTCAGCAGAAGTGGGAACAATGTACATTTCACCATTTTCCATCTGGTACTAGAAAACAGAATGAACAGGTACCATATTTCCGATTGTCTAGAGATGTTTTAGCCTCCTTAAACATTGGTGCTCCAAGCAACCAACCAGCTTATCTATCTCTTCACTTAAGACTTCTGCAGCCTCACTTCATATACGAATGTGATTAGTAGTGTTTTTATTTTTCCCCATTTTTATTGTGGTAAGATTGACAAATAAAATTATAATATATTTATTTATGTATAATATTTACATATTATATATAAATTATTATATGCATTATACATAAGTTATAATATATTTATAATATATAAATTCTATAATTTACTTTACATATTTATATTATATTAAAATGGTATTTTTATATATAATATATTGAAAGTGTACAACCTAATGATGTGATATACATTTTATGGTAAAATAATCGGCACAATCAAGTTAATTAAGACGTCTATCACTTTACATAGTTACCTTTTCTTTGGTGAGAATTGTTAAGATCTACTCTTAACAAATTTCAAGTACACAATATAGTATTATTAACTATAATCATTATTAGATCTACAGACCTTACTCATCTCATAACTGAAAACTTGTACCCTTTGTCCAACATCTCTCATTTCCTTCAGCCCCCAGCCCCCAGCAACCACCAGTCTATTCTGGTCAACCATATATGGGTTTATTTATGGGCTCTCTCTTCTGTTTCACTGATCTTTGTGTCTGTTTTTATAATATTTTGATTACGGTAGTTTTGTAATACAGTTTGAAATCAAGAAGTGATCCCTCCAGGTTCGTTCTTCTTGCTCAAGATTGCTTTAGCTATTCAGGGTCTCCTGTATTTCTACATGAATTTTAGACTGTTTTTTCTATTTCTGTTAAAATGTTATTGGAATTTTGATAGGGGTTACATTGAATCTGTAGACAACTTTGGGTAGTATGGACATTTTAACAATATTAATTCTTCTGATTCGGAAACATAGGATATCTTTCAGATTATTTGTGACTTCTTCAATTTCTTACATTGATGTTTTATGGTTTTCAATGTATAAATCTTTCCCCTTCTATGTTAAATTTATTCCTAAGTATCTTGGGGTTTTTTTTTTTTTTAAAGATTTTATTTATTTATGTGACAGAGAGACAGCCAGCGAGAGAGGGAACACAGCAGGCGAGTGAGAGAGGAAGAAGCAGGCTCCTAGCGGAGGAGCCCGATGTGGGACTCGATCCCGGAACGCCGGGATCACGCCCTGAGCCGAAGGCAGACGCTTTAACGACTGCGCTACCCAGGCGCCCCTTGGGGTTTTTTTTTTTATGTTATTTTCTTTTTTTTTTTTTTTTAAAGATTTTATTTATTTATTCGACAGAGATAGAGACAGCCAGCGAGAGAGGGAACACAAGCAGGGGGAGTGGGAGAGGAAGAAGCAGGCTCACAGCAGAAGAGCCTGATGTGGGGCTCTATCCCAGATCTCCAGGATCACGCCCTGAGCCGAAGGCAGACGCTCAACCGCTATGCCACCCAGGCGCCCCCTTTTATGTTATTTTCAATTGGATTGTTTTCCTAGTTTCTCTTTCTAATAATTCATTGTTGGTGTGTAGAAACACAATTGATTTTTGCATGTTGATTTTATATCCTATAACTTTATCGAATTCATTTATAAGTCTCACAGGGTTGTTTTTTTTTAGTAGCTTCTGTAGGATTTTCTATATGTAAGATCATGTCATCTGAAAACAGGCAATTTTATTTCTTCCTTTGCAATTTGATACCTTTTATTTCTTTTGTTTGCCTAATTGCTCTAGCTAGAATTTATAATAATCTATTGAATAGAAGTGATAAAAGTGGATGGCCTGATCTTGTTCCTGGTTTTAGATGAACAGCATTTAGCTAGGGGCAACTAGGTGGCTCAGTTGGTTAAGCATTCAACTCTTGGTTTTGTGGGATCCATCCCCACATCAGGTTCTGTCCTCAGCAGACAGGTGGATTTTGGAGATTCTCTCTCTCTCCCTGTCCCTCTGCTCCTCCCCCTGCTCTCTCTCTCTCTAAAATAAATAAATAAAATATTTTAAAAAGAGAGAGAGAAAAAAATGGGGCGCCTGGGTGGCTCAGTTGGTTAAGCATCTGCCTTCTGCTCAGGTCATGATCCTGGGATCCTGGGATCAAGGCTGTCAGGCTCCCTGCTCAGCAGGGAGGCTGCTTCTCCCTTTGCCTCTGCCCTTCCCCCTGCTCATGCTTGCTCTATCTCTCTCAAATAATTCAATAAAATCTTAAAAAAAAAAAAGCTTTTAGCTTTTCACCTATGGGTATGATATTAGTTGTGGGCTTGTCATATATGGCCTTTGTTAGGTTGAGGTACATTCCTTCTTTTTTTTATTATAATAATATTTTTTATTATATTATGTTAGTCACCATACAGTACATCCCTGGTTTTTGATGTAAAGTTCGATGATTCATTAGTTGTGTATAACACCCAGTGCACCATGCAGTACGTGCCCTCCTTACTACCCATCACCAGCCTGTCCCAATCCTATACCTAGTTTGTTGATCATTTTAATCATGAAAGGATGTTGAATTCTTTTTCTGCTTCTGTTGAAATGATCATATGATTTTTAAAAATTTTTTTAAAAGATTTATTTATTTATTTATTTGACAGAGATAGAGACAGCCAGTGAGAGAGGGAACACAAGCAGGGGGAGTGGGAGAGGAAGAAGCAGGCTCCTAGTGAAGAGCCTGATGTGGGGCTCGATCCCATAATGCCAGGATCACGCCCTGAGCCAAAGGCAGACGCTTAACAACTGCACTACTCAGGTGCCCCGATCATATGATTTTTATTTTTCATTTTGTTAATATAATTGATTGACATATAATTGATTGACATATATTAAAACATCTTTGCATCTAGGGATAAATCCCTCTTGGTGTATGATCCTCTTAATATGCTGTTGAATACAATTTGCTAGTATTTTGTTGACAATTTTTGCATTTAGTTCATCAGGAATATTGGCCTGTAATTATCTTCTCTTGCAGTGTACTTGTATGGCCTTGGTATTAGGGTAATGCTGGTTTTGTAATATGTATTAGGAAATGTTCCCTCCTTTTTAATCTTTTGGAAGAATTTGAGAACTGGTATTAATTCTTCGTTAGATGTTTGTTATAATTTACTAGGGAAGCCATCTGGTCCTGGACTTTTCTTTTTTGGGAGATATTTGATTACAGATTCACTCTCCATACTAATTATTGTTCTGTTCAGATGTTTTATTTATTCATGATTTATTTTTTCATGATCAGTCTTGGTAGGTTGTATGTTTGTAGGAATTTATCCATTTCTTCTGGGTGAAACTTGCTGGCGTATAATTGTTTACAGTAGTACAGTAGTCTCTTATGATCCTTTGTATTTCTGTGGTATAAGTTGTAATGTCTCCTCTTCCATTTGTGATTATATTTACTTGAGTCACTTTTCTTTTTTTTCTTAGCCTAGCTAAGTGTTGTCTACTTAAAAAAAAAGTTCTTAGTTTTATTGATCTTTTCTTTTCTTTTTTTTTTAAAGATTTTATTTATTTATTTGACAGAGATAGAGACAGCCAGCGAGAGAGGGAACACAAGCAGGGGGAGTGGGAGAGGAAGAAGCAGGCTCATAGAGGAGGAGCCTGATGTGGGGCTCGATCCCATAACGCCAGGATCATGCCCTGAGCCGAAGGCAGACGCTTAACTGCTGTGCCACCCAGGCGCCCCTTATCAATCTTTTTTATTGTCGTTCTAGTCTCTATTTCATTTCTTTTTCCTCTGATCTGTGTTATTCTCCTCCTTCCATAAACATTGGACTTAGTTTATTCTTTTTTTAGTTGGTTGAGGTGTAAAGTTAGATTGTTTATTTGAACTTTCTTGTTTTTTTAATTTTATTTATTATTTATTATTTATTTGACAGAGAGAGGGACAGCCAGAGAGAGAGGGAACACAAACAGGGGGAGTGGGAGAGGAAGAAGCAGGCTCCCAGCGGAGGAGCCTGATGTGGGGCTCGATCCCAGAACGCTGGGATCATGTCCTGAACCGAAGGCAGACGCTTAATGGCTGAGCCACCCAGGCGCCCCGTGAACTTTCTTTTTTCTTAATGTAGGCATTTATCAGTTATGAACTTCTCTCTTAGAACTGTTTTTGTTTATCCCATAAGTTTGGTACGTTGGGTTTCCGTTTTCATTTGTCTTAGGATAATTTTTTTTAAGATTTTATTTTCAAATAGACAAGGCAAGAAACAACAATTGTTGGAGAGGATGTGGAGAAAGGGGATCCCTCCTACATTGTTGGTGGGAATGCACGTTGGTACAGCCACTCTGGAAAACAGTGTGGAGGTCCCTTAAAAAGTTAAAAATTGAGCTACCCTATGATCCAGCCATTGCACTACTGGGTGTTTACCCCAAAGATACAGACGTAGTGAAGAGAAGGGCCATATGCACCCCAATGTTCATAGCAGCATTGTCCACGATAGCTAAATTGTGGAAGGAGCCGAGATGCCCTTCAACAGGTGACTGGATTAAGAAGATGTGGTCCATATATACAATGGAATATTACTCAGCTATCAGAAAGAATGAATTCTCAACATTTGCTGCAACATGGATGGCACTGGAGGAGATAATGCTAAGTGAAATAAGTCAAGCAGAGAAAGACAACTATCATATGATTTCTCTCATCTATGGAACATAAGAACTAGGAAGATCGGTAGGGGAAGAAAGGGATAAAGAAAGGGGGATAATCAGAAGGGGGAATGAAACATGAGAGACTATTGACTATGAGAAACAAACTGAGGGCCTCAGAGGGGAGGGGGGTGGGGGAATGGGATAGACTGGTGATGGGTAGTAAGGAGGGCACGTATTGCATGGTGCACTGGGTGTTATACGCAACTAATGAATCATCGAGCTTTACATCAGAAACTGGGGATGTACTGTATGGTTACTAACATAATATAATAAAAAATCATTAATTAAAAAAAAGATGTTATTTTCAAGCAATCTCCACACCCAGTTGGTTGTGATCTCTCCTCTTTCATTCATGATTTTATTTATTTGGGTCTTTTCTCTTTTCTTTTTGATAAGTCTAGCCCAGGGTTTATCAATCTTATAATTCTTTCAAAGAACAAGCTCCTAGTTTCGTTGATCTGTTCTACTGTTCTTTTGGTTTCTATTTCATTGTTTTCTGCTCTAATCTTTATTAATTTCCTTCTCCTCCTGGATTTAGGCTTTATTTGCTGTTATTTCTCCAACTCTTTTAGGTATAAGATTAGGTTGTATATTTGAGACCTTCCTTGTTTCTTGAGAAAGGCTTGTATTACTATATACTTCCCTCTTAGAACCTTTGCTGCATCCCAAAGATTTTGAACAGTTGTTTTCATTTTCATTTGTTTCCATGAATTTTTTAAATTCTTTAATTTCCTGGGTGACCCATTCATTCTTTAGTAGGATGCTCTTTAGCCTCCATGTATTTGAGTTCCTTCCAAATTTCCTCTTGTCACTGAGGTCAAGTTTCAAAGCACTGTGGTCTGAAAATGTGCAGGGAATAATCCCAATCTTTTGGTACCAGTTAAGACCTGATTTGTGACCCAGTATGTGAACTTTTAGAGAATGTTCCATGCACACTCAAGAAGAATGAGCATTCTCTTGCTTTAGGATGGAATGCTCTAAATATATCTGTGAAGTCCAACTGGTCCAGTGTGTCATTCAAAGCCCTTATTTCCTTGTTGATCTTCTGCTTAGATGATCTGTCCATTGCAGTGAGGGGGGGTGTTAAAGTCCCCTATGATCATTGTATTATCAGTGTGTTTCTTTGATTTTGTTATTAATTGGTTTATATAATTGGCTGCTCCCATGGTAGGGGCATAAATATTTACAATTGTTAAATCTTCTTGTTGGATAGACACTTTAATATGATAAAGTGTCCTTTTTTAAAAAAAAATATTTTTTTGTTTATTCATTTGAAAGACAGGGAGAGAGAGTGAGTGAGAGCATGAGTAGGAGGTAGGGTCAGAGGGAGAGGGAGAAGCAGACTCCCCACTAAACAGGGAGCTTGATGTGAAGCTCAATCTCAGGAACCTGGGATCATGACCTGAACCAAAGGCAGATGCTTAACCGACTAAGCCACCAGGCACCCCTGTAGTATCCTTCTTCATTGCTTATTACAGTCTTTGGTTTAAAACCTAATTTGTCTGTTATAAGGATTGCTACCCCAGCTTTCTTTTGATGTCCATTAGCATGATAAATGGTTTTCAACCCCATCACTTTCAATCTGGAAGTATCTTTGGGTCTAAAATGAGTCTCTTGCAGACAGCATGTCGATGGGTCTTGCTTTTTTAATCCAATTTGATAAAATTGTGCATCTTTTGATTGGAGTATTTAGCCCCCTTACATTCAGAATAACCATTGAAAGATATGAATTAGTGCCATTGTATCACCTATAAAGTCACTGTTTCTGTATATTGGCTCTGCTCCTCTGGTCTATGTTACTTTTGAGCTCTCTCTTTAACATTTCTTGCAGGGCTGGTTTGGTGATCACAAATTCTTTTAGTTTCTGTTTTTCCTGGAATCTCTTTAATCTCTCCTTCTATTCTGAATGACAGCCTTGCTGGATAAAGTATTCTTGGCTGCATGTTTTTCTCGTTTAGCACCTTGAATACATCATGCCAGTCCTTTCTGGCCTGCCAGGTCTCTGTGGATAGGTCTGCTGCCAGCCTTATGTTTCTACACTTGTAGGTTAAGGACCTCTTGTCCTGAGCTGCCTTCAGGATTTTCTCTTTGTCTCTGAAATTTGCAAGCTTTGCTGTTATGTGTCAAGGTGTTGACTTATTTTTATTGATTTTGAGGAGGTTCTCTGTGCCTCCTGGACTTGAATGCCTGTTTCCTTCCCCAGATTAGGAAAGTTCTCAGCTATAATTTGCTCAAATATACTTTCTGCCTCTTGCTTTCTCGCTCTCTCTCTCTCTCCTCTTCTTCTGGGACCCCAATTATTCTAATATTGTTTTTCCTTTATGGTATCACTTACTCTCAAATTCTCCTCTCATGATCCAGTAGTTGTTTATTTCTCTTTTCCTCGGCTTCTTTATTCTCCATCATTTTGTCTTCTATATCACTAATTCTCTCCTCTGCCTCATTTACCCTAGCAGTTAGAGCCTCCATTTTTTATTGGATCTCATTAATAGCCTTTTAATTTTGACCTTATTAGATTTTAGTTCTTTTATTTCTCCAGAAAGGGATTCTCTGGTATCGTCTATGTGTTTTTCAAGCCCAGCTATTATCTTTATAATCATTATTCTGAACTCTAGTTCCAACATCTTACTTATATCCTTACTAATTAGGTCCCTGGGCAGTCAATACTGCCTCTTGTTCTCTTTTTGGGGGTGAGTTTTTCCATCTTGTCATTCTTGCAAAAAGTGGTCACTTTTCTATTTGCGGAATTGTAGCCAATTCTTTTCTTAGCTCTCCAGTTGAGTTCACAGGTGTTCAGAATGATTTGATAGCTGCCTAGCTGAATTCCCAGGACCAGAAAAAACTAGGGTCCCCTACTCCTTTGCCATCTTCCTCCTCTCTCAAGTATGCTTCCACTTAAACAAAATTTAAGATTACATTTTCATCTAGAATTTTTTCAGTCTTTAATATACCATTATCATGAGTTTCCAAGAAGAGATTTAGTATTTAGAATTTTCTAAGCTTATCTGACTACAGAATCTTTTTTAATGCAACACAAATTAACATCTACCTGACCCACTGTTTTCCACAAAGCATGTTTGGAAGGCATGAGAAGAATTTTTCCAAGATAGAATTGATTGATTAATGATTACCCTTCAGACATGCTCATTAAACACCATTATGTGTCCACATTTTGTTGTTGCATCCATCCCATAAACCTCCACGTGGTTCTTAAAGGTTGTCCTCCTAAGTTGTTTCTCCCTTGAATTATTTTTCTTATGTTTATCAATACATTCAATTCAGTCAACCCACTTATTGAACACCTACTACATGGCAGACACTTTTGTAGGTGCTGAATATATTACAGTAAACAAAACACACAATGATTGCTACACTTTCATATTCTAGTGGGGGAGATAAATAAAAAAGTAAAACATGGAATGTCAGATGTTAATGAGAATTATGGAAAAAAATAAAGTAAGGAACGAAATGCACTTGAAATTTAAATATAGTGGATCAGGGAAGGTCTCATTGAAAAGGTTTCATTTCAGTGAAAACTGAAGGAGACAGAGGGACTCAGCCATATATTTGGTGAAAGAACCTTCCAGGCAGAGATAAAAGTAGAAACAACTGAAACGGGAGTACACTTTGCATGCCTGAGAAGCCTCAAGATGGCTGAGCAGAGTGAGCAAGTAAGTGGGTCCTGAGACAAGAAGTTAGAGATATATCAGGAGTCAAATCATGTAGGGCCTTGAAGAAGCCCTTTTAAGGATTTGACTTTTATTCTGAAGAATACAGAAAGTCATTCAAAGATTTAAGTAGAATAACATGATCTGATTTATATTTTCATAGAATCGCTCTGTGTTGCAAATTGACTACAGGAGATGAGGTGGGGGTTATGAGTGAAATCAGGAAACCCATTTAGGAAGCTATCCCATTGTGAGACCAGAGGCGGTTCAGACCAGAATGATACCAGAGAATGTAAAGAGAGGTAGTCCTAGATTTATTTTGGAGTTTAGCGCTGTCAGAACTACTGATCCAATTGCATGTAATAACTTTTGCTGCCCTGCACTAGATTTCTTCCTGCTTTCAAAATTATGGACATATTTCTCTAACAAGGTAGAAAACAAAAAAGAATTATTGATTATCTTTTCATCCCTACTCCACCTTTAAAAAAAAGATGAAATCTGTGTTTTAATTTTTTCCCTTCTTCTCTCTGGTGTAAAGTTAGATTTCCTAGAATCAGAGTCTGTGGCAGGAAATTGTGGGGAAATGATTCCCTGAGGGAATGCTCTCAGGAGAACATGTGAGGAAAGCAGGATAGGGCAGGAGAGGAAGCTGTCTCAGCTGGGCACTAGCTTCAGCCTGGTCCCATAGGGGCTCTGGAGCAAGAAGTATATCACAGAGTTTTTCTATCTTGAGGCAAGGGGATTGGCCTTTTACACCCACTGGGGCACAAGGCATAACCTCAACCAACAATATCCCCTACACCCCACCCCCCATTTTTTCCCTTGAATAACTTGTTTAGATCCAGATCATCATCTCATTATCCTTTCATTAATTGTATAATAGAATCATTTCCTTTTCTCTGAATTATATACTTTTTGTGCCTTGTCCAGATTCCCTTCACCAGCTGCTCCGAGTTTTGACTCTAATATCTTACAGCCACAGCCTTCTCCAGAGGATTTCTCTCAGCTGATGACTGCTACCTTCCTAGGAGAGGCCTATTACCCCTTGCCCAGCAGTGGCAGCCTTCAGCCAATGACTAACACAAAATACAAAAGCCCATCTCCTTTGCCTCAAGGTAGGAAAACTATGTGGAGCCATTTATACTACAGACCTCCTCATGTGATCAGGCTTAGGCTAGACTTTAGCTAAATTCACATCTTTGGCTTCCTCCCCTGCCCTATCTTCCTTGCTTCATTTTCTTACAGGCTATTCTTGAGAGCACTTTCTCAATAAATCACGTGTAGAAGAATCCCCATCTCAGGCTCTGCTCCTGAGTACCTGTACCTAAGGAATGGCCCCTTTTTATCTAATTAGGTGGGATTTATATATATTTTTATATATTATAGTGATGTATAATGACATCATCGATTTAAAAAATAAAAGACCAGGCTCTCCTTTAAATCAGAAATTTTACATTGTTCTACTTCCTTTGATTTTATCATAACATATTACATTTTATGCCTAAGAGTCTTTCGCTTGTTCATTACATTCTTCTCTGGAAAAACAATGAATATATTTACAAGAGATAAAGAAGGGCACTATATCGTAGTAAAGGGAACTATTCAACAAGAAGATGTAACAGTTGTAAATATTTATGCCCCCAAAATGGGAACACCCAAATATATAAAACAACTAATAACAAACATAAAGGAACTCATTGATAATAATACAATAATAGTAGGAGAACTTAATAGCCCACTTACATCAATGGACAGATCTAAGCAGAACATCAATAAGGAAACAATGTCTTTGAATTACACACTGGACCAGATCGACTTAACAGATACATTCAGAACATTTTATCCTAAAGCAGCAAAATACACACTCTTTTCAAGTGTACATGGGACATCATCCAGAGTAGATCACATACTAGGTCACAAATCAGACCTCAGCAAGTACAAAAATATTAAGATCATACCTTACATATTTTCTGACCACAGTGCTATGAAACTTGAAGTTAATTACAAGAAAAAATTTGGAAGTACCATATATACATGGAAGTTAACAACATGCAACTAAAGAATTAATGGGCCAACCAGGAAATCAAAGAAGAAATTTAAAAAATACATGAAAGGAGGGGCACCCAGCTGGTACAGTTGGTTACACACCCAACTCCTGGTTTTGGCTCATGTCATCATCTCAGGGTCATGAGATGGAGCCCTGTGTCAGGCTGCATGCTCAGTGCAGAGTCTCCTAATATTCTCTCTCCCTCTCCCTCTGCCCCCCTGACAAAAATAAATAAATCAATCTTTTTAAAAAACTCATGGAAACAAATGAAAATAAAAACATGGTCATCCAAAACCTTTGCGATGCACCAGGAGTGCTCATAAGAGGGAAGTATATAGCAATACAGGTCCTACCTCAAGAAGCAAGATAAATCTCAAGTAAACAACCTAACCTTACACCAAAAGGAGCTAGAAAAAGAACAACACATGAACCTAAAGCCTGCAGAAGAAGGAAAATAAAGATTAGAGTAGAAATAAATGATATAGAAACTTAAAAAAAACCATAGAACAGATCAGTGAAACCAGGAGCTGGATTTTTGAAAAAACTAATAAAATTGATAAACCCCTAGCCAGACCTACCAAAAAGAAAAGAGAAAGGATCCAAATAAATAAAATCACAAATGAGAGAGGAGAAATAACAACCCACACCACATTAATACATATAATTATAAGAGGATATTATGAAAAATTATATGCTCCAAAATTGGGCAATCTGGAAGAATAGATAAATTCCCAGAAACATATAAACTGCCAAAACTGAAACAGGAAGAAATAGAGAACTTGCACAGACCAATAACCAGCAAAGAAATTGAATCAGTAAACAAAAATCTCCCAATAAACAAAAGTCCAGGGCTACATGGCTTCACAGGGGAATTCTACCAAACATTTAAAGGACAGTTAATAACTATTCTCAAACTGTTCCAAAAAGTAAAAATGGAAGGAAAACTTCCAAACTCATTCTAAGAGGCCAGCATTGCCTTGAATCCAAAACCAGACAAAGTCCCCTAAAAAAAAAAAGAGAGAGAGAATTGCAAGCCAATATCCCTGATGAACACGGATGCAAAAATTCTCAATTAAAATACTAGGAAACTGAATCCAAAAGTACATTAAAAGAATAATTCACCATGATCAAGTGCGATTTATTCTTGGGCTGCAAGAATGGTTCAATATTCACAGATGAGTCAATGTGATACACCACATTAATAAAAGAAAGGATAAGGACCATATGATCCTCTCAATAGGTGCAGGAAAAGCATTTGACAAAGTACAACATCCATCCATGATAAAAACCCTCAAAAAGTAGGGATAAAGGAAACATACTTCAACATCATAAAGGCCATGTGCAAAAGCCCCACAGCTAATATCATCCTCAATGCAAAAAACCTGAGAGCTTTTCCTCAATGGTCAGGAGCAAGACAGGGATGCCCATTTTCGTCATTGTTTTTTAACATAGTACTGGGAGTATTCGCCTCAGTAATCAGACAAGAAAAAGAAATAAAAGAATCCAAATCAGCAAGGAAGAAAAGTCAAACTTTCACTATTTGCACATGACATGATACTCTATGTGGAAAACCGGAAAGACTCTACCAAAAAATTGCTGGAACCAATTACACATTCAGTAAAGTCACAGGATACAAAAATGTACAGAAATCTGTTTCATTTCTATACAGCAATAATGAAGAAGCAGAAAAAGAAATTAAGGAATCAATTCCATTTACAATTGCACCAAAAACTGTAAGTATCTAGGAATAAACCTAACCAAAGAGGTAAAAGATCTGTACTCTGAAAACTATAGAACACTTATGAAGGAAATTGATGATGACACAAAGAAAAATGGAAAAACTTTCTATGCTCAGGGATTGGAAGAACAAATATTGTTAAAATGTCCATACTACCCTAAGTAATCTACACATTTAATACAACCTCATCAAAATACCAACAGCATTTTTCACAAATGCTAAAATTTATATGGAACCAGAAAAGACCCTGAATAGCTAAAGCGATCTTGAAAAAGAAAAGCAAAGCTGGAGACATCACAATTCTGGACTTCAAGCAATATTACAGAGTTGTAGTTATCAAGACAACATGGTACTGGCACAAAAATAAACACATATATCGATAGAACAGAATAGAAAACCCAGAAATGGACACACAACTATACGGTCAACTTACTTCTGAGAAAGCAGGAAAGAATATCCAATGGAAAAAAGTCTCTTCAACAAGTGGTGTTGGGAAAATTGGACAGCCATATGCAGAAGAATGAAACTGGACCACTTTCTTACACCATACACAAAAATAAATTCAAAATGGATGAAAGACCTAAATGCGAGACAGGAAACCATCAAAATCCTAGAGCAGGACACAGGCAGCAACCTCTTTGACCTCAGTCATAGCAACTACTTACTAGACATGTCTCCAGAGGCAAGGGAAAAAAAGCAAAAATGAACTACTGGACTTCATCAACATAAAAATGTCTGCACAGTGAAGGACACAATCAACAAAATTAAAAGACAACCTTCTCTATGGGAGAAGATATTTGCAAATGATATTTCTGATAAAGGGCTTCTATCCAAAATCCACCCCCAAACCCCCAAAACAAATAATCCAGTTAGAAAATGGGCAGAAGACATGAATAGACATTTTTCCAAAGAAGACATACAGAGGGCTAACTGACACATGAAAAGATACTCAACATCACTCATCATCAGGGAAATACAAATCAAAACTACAGTGAGATATGACCTCACACCTATCAAAATGTCTAAAATTAACAACATATGCTGTCGAGGATAGGGGGAAAGGGGAACCCTCTTACCCTGTTGGTGGGAATGCAAACTGGTGCAACCACTCTGGAAAACAGTATGGAGGTTCCTCAAAAAGTTAAAAATAGAACTATCCTATGATCCAGTAATTGTACCACGAGGTACTTACCCAAAGGATACAAAAGTACTGATTTAAAGGGATACATGAACCCCAATGTTTATAGCAGTATTATAACAATAGCCAAATTAAGGAAAGAGCCCAAATGTCCACTGACTGATGAATGAATAAAGAAAAGGTGGTATATGTACAATGGAATGTTACTCAGCTATAAAAAAGAAGGAAATCTTGCCATTTGCAGTGACATGGATGGAGTTAGTATTATGCTAAGCAAAATAAGTCAGTCAGAAAAAGATAAATACCATATGAGTTCACTCATTTAAGAAATTAAACAAATGAACAGAGAGGGTAAAAAAAGAGAGGCAAATCAAGAAACAGACACTTAACTATAGAGAATAAACTGATGGTTACCAGAGGGAAAGTGGGTGGGGAGACGGGTTAAACAGATGATGGGTACTAAGGAGGGCACTTATTGTGATGAGCACTGGTTGTTGTATGTAAGTAATGAGTCACTAAATTCTACACCTTAAAGTAATATTACACTGTATGTTAACTAACTGGAATTTAAATAAAAACTTGGAGAAAAAAATGAATAAAAGATTGATATTAGATATGAAAAAAATTTTACATTCCTCTATTTCCTTTGAACTTTATCTTAACACATTACATTTTATGCCTAAGTCTTACTTGTCCATTACATTCTTTTCTGAAAAAAAGAAAGATGAATATACTTTTATTTTCTGTATCTATACTACTCTGAGTATAAGATTTTCTCCTGAAATAAATTATTCTTCCAAATAATATTAGTAATAGAATTGATGAAACATTATAAATTTGTTACAGATTTTAAAAAATCAATATTATATATAAAAAGTAAATTTTTACTGGAAATACATTAACAAGATGGATAAGATATTTTTTAATCAGTTCCAGTATCCACGGATAATTCTTACTTACTACTAAAATGAAAAAAATGCCCAGCAGCAATTCTATTCCTATTTTTGCAATTGTTGTTTCAATAGATGTAAGAGATAAGACACCTCATTCGAATAAAAAAATGAGAATGGGATTGGAACAACTTTTTTATTGAAGTATAATTAACATTCAGTGTTATATTAGTTTCAGGTGTACAGTATAATGATTCAACAATTCTATACATTTCCCAGTGCTCATCAAGACTAAGTATACTCTTGATCCTCTTTACTTCACCCATCCTCCCTTCTGGCAACCACCAATTTGTTTTCTGTTTTTAAGACTCTGTTCTTTTGTTTGTCTTTTTTTCTTGGTTTGTTCATTTGTATTGTTTCTTAATTCCACATGAGTGAAATCATATGGTATTTGTCTTTCTCTGTCTGACTTATTTCACTTACCATTCATTATATCCTCTAGATCCATCCATGTTGTTACAAATGGCAAGATTTCATTCTTTGTTATGGCTGAGTCATATTCCATTGTGTATATATACCACATCTTCTTTGTCCATTCATTGATCAATGGACACTTGGGTTGCTTCCATATCTTGGCTATTGTAAATAATACTGCAATAAATATAAATGTGCATATATTTTTTGAATTAGTGTTTTTGGTTTCTTTGGGTAGATACCCAGTAGCAGAATTACTGGGTCATAGGGTAATTCTATTTTTAATTTTTTGAAAAAAGCTCCATACTGTTTTCCATAGCAACTGTACCAATTTACATAATTTACATTCCTACCAACAGTGCATAAGGGTCTTTTATCTCCACATCCTCACCAAAACTTATTGCTTACCTTTTGATTCTAGCCAATTCTGGCAGGTATAATGTGATATCTCATTTTGGTTTTACTTTGCATTTCCCTGATGATGAGATGTTAAGCATCTTTTTATGTGTCTGTTGGCCAGCTGTATGTCTTCTTTGGGAGAAAAAAAAAAGTCTACTCAGGTCCTTTGCCCATTTTTTAGATTTTTTTTTTTTAATTTAGAGAGAGTGAGTGAGAAAGCAAGGGGAGGGTCAAAGGAAGAGGGAGAGAGAATCTCAAGCAGTCTCCACACCAAGCAAGGAGCCTGACACAGGGCTCTATCTCACAACCCTGATATCATGACCTGAACCAAAATCAGGAGTCAGATGCTTAACCAACTGAGCACCCAGGTGTCCCTATGCCCATTTTTTAATTGGTTATTTGTGTTTCTGGTGTTGAGTTGTATAAGTTCTTTATATATTTTGGATAGTAACCCCTTATTGGATATATCATTTGCAAAAACCTCCCATTCAGTAGGTTCCCTTTTTGTTTTGTTGATGGTTACTTTTGCTATACAAAAGCTTTTTATTTTTGTCCCAATAGTTTAATTTTGCTTTTCTTACTCTTGCCTGAGGAGACATACCTAGAAAAATGTTTCTATGGCTGATATCAACTAAATTGCTGCCTATGTTTTCTTCCAGGAGTTTTGTGGTTTCAGGTGTCACATTTAGGTCTTTATTCCATTTTGAATTTACTTTTGTGTATGGTGTATGAAAGTGGTCCTGTTCCATTCTTTTGCATGTAGCTGTCCGGTTTTCCCAGGACCATTTGTTGAAGAGTGAATGGAAGAAGTTTTATCATAGCAATATCACAATTTTTTAAACTGCTTCTGCGTTAAATGCCAGAAAGCACTTGGTGATCTAACTTCAATAACAAATTTTAATAATTTGAAATAGCATCTTGATAAAGTCCTTTTTCAATTTTGTTGATAACAATAATTGGAAATCATTTGACTTGCCACAGATTTTTTAAAAAGATTTTATTTATTTATTTGAGACAGAGAGAGAAAGAGAGAGCACAGATGGAGAAGGAGAAGCAAGCTCCCCACTGAGCAGAGAGCCTGATGTGGGGCTCAATCCCAGGACCCTGAGATCATGATCTGAGCCAAAGGCAGATGCTTAACCAACTGAGCCCCCCAGGTGCCTTTGCCACAGAATTTTTAATGCAATATCTAAAGATTTTCTTTCTCAATACCAGCAACAAGAAGTCCAAATAACTCTTGGCATCCAAAGGTTTTTGACTCTAAAAGGAATGAACCACAGTAAATAAAAGATATTCTTTGCTTCCAAAATGACTCTATTTTTCCTCAGATATGCTAGGATTTTTTTACATCGAGTCAATTTGGGTGCATGGTATTTTGAAACACTTTATCCAGGTTGGAGTCAACTAATCACTTTTCTGCCTAAACAAATCTTGTATTTATATTTCAAATTCTTTTCGATTGGCCCTAGATATAACTCTAATATACTTTAATGTCTTTTCCTCAAGCATGTACATTCCTCTCATGCTTTATCTGGTCACAACTCTTAAGTTGTGTTAATGACAGTGAGCATAAAATAAAATGTAATTATAAAACTACATATAGATGTGTGAAAAAGATGAGGTCATCAATTTGCAGAATTTGCAGGATTTGCGTGGAATAGATTTAAAAGATAGAGTAAAATAGCTATCTATTTTCAGAGAGGACCACAAAAGGGCTTTTGATTTTTGTTTTATCCATCAATCTTTGTCCTTTTGATTGTCTTTTTTGTTTTATCTATCATGGTATTGAGGTGATCATTTAGCACTTGGTAAGAGTTTTAATAAAAAGGATCAAACAAAGTAACCATAAAAATCAATATCCTTCCAGTGACCTTTAGACATTTAATCACACCCCAAGAAAGCTCTATCATCTGTGTGGTTTAAAAAGCTAGTTCTTTTTCTTTAAGATTTTATTTATTTATTTGACAGAGAGAGAGCACAAGCAGGAGGGAGTGGCAGAGGGAGAGGGAGAAACAGGCTCCCCACTCAGTGGGGAGCCTGATGGGGGGCTTGATCCCAGGACCCTGGGATCATGACCTGAGCCAAAGGTAGCTGCTTAACCAACTGAGCCACCCAGGCACCCGAGCATTCTTTTTCCTTAAGATTGTTTGAAAGTTTCCAGTAATTATTTTTTATTCACCAGGTGACAATCTAGTTATACAACTGAAACTCCTCATGCTTTAAAAACAAACAAAAAACCTTGATGGTAATAATAGACCTTTTGAGGAAGAGGGGAAATTACTTCAAAGCATAAAGAGATTTCTTTTTCAAATTATGGTCAAAATCACACATTCTAATAAGTGCTATAAGGAAAAAGATCAGAGTTCTGGGAGAAAGAATAACAGTGGAATCCTAGTTTAGATTGGGAAATAAGAGAAAATCTCTCTAAGTAATTAACATTTAATTCACGATGCAAAGGAGAAATAGGCGTTAGAGAGTGATGGAAAGAAATATGTAAACCTCAAACTGAAGAAAAACAATTCTCAGATAAAGCGAAATAGAAACCAAGGAGAATTCATTCAAAGAAAACAAACAATCCAGAAAGTAAGCCCTAACTGACAAAGGATGCAGTTTGAAAAATAACACGTGATGAGACGCAGCAAGTGCTGGGCTTTAAAGAACTAGTTAGTAAACATGAATGCAGTAAAACAAGTGGTTAAAGACTAAATAAAAAATAAATTAACAGAATAGAAAGAAAAATCGAAATTTTAATGCTGCTAAGGAAATAAAAGGAGATCCAAACAACATTACCTATAAATTAGAAATTGCATGGACAGACAGATACAGCTAAAACTCAAATGAAGGCAGAAGAAAAACTTAATGTAATAATAATGAATGAATAAAGAAAAATATAAAGAATAAAACAAATGGTGTAAAAATATACGCATAGAAATCAGAGAGACAATTTCATATTAGGATATTAGGATATTTATCTATCCCTGAAATAGTGAACCTAACAAAGAGAACCAAATACATATAAATATATGTATATATTTATTTTGTATATTATTTTAATATATTATAAATATAAAACAATTATATTTTATATATTATTATAGATTTTTATATTCATGTGTTTATATTAAATATATATTTAATATTTAATTTAAATATATATTTAAAAATCGAATACAGGAAAAATTCCCTGAAATAACCAAATCTGAAAATCAAAATCTGCACATAAAAATGGTATACCACACACCAAAAATAATAGTAATAATAGTAATACTGGGCATAAATGACAGATCCTGCTTATTATTGAACTTTAAGAATAAAAACAAAAACAGAGCACCTGGGTGGCTCAGTTAGTTAAGCATCTGCCTTTGGTTAAGGTCATGATCCCAGAGTCCCAGGATCAAGCCTCACATCAGGCTCCCTGCTCAGCGGGGAGTCTGCTTCTCCCTCTCCCTCTGCCCCTCCACCACCTCCCTGCTCGTACTCTCTTTCTCTCTCTCTCTCTCCCCTCTCAAATTAAATAAATAAAATCTTTTAAAAAAAGAAAAAATAAAAACAAAAGCAAACAAAAAAAAGAATAAAAACCGAAGTCCTCAAAAACATGAGCAAAAAATAAAAATAAAATCACTTAAAAGTAGAGCTGGGAATCAGTAATGTTCAATGACAGAAGCAAATGGAGAAAGGTCTATAAATCATAAGGGGAAAATGGGTATGATTCACAAATATTAAACCCATATAAGCTGTCATTTAAATAAAAAGGTTAAAAGGTGTTTTCAAACATGAAATCTCTCTGGACACATAGCACCCAGGAACTTCTCAGTGAAAAGCACTTCACATTGATAAAACAGTTAATCAGAAGTTCAAGACCAAAATGATTTTATTAATGACTTTAATCAAACATTTTTTAAAAGGTATTATACCAATCCTTCACAAATTCCTTCAGAAGATTCAAAAGGAAATACCATATCCCTACTCATTTTCTGAAGCCAACATTACCTTGATACCAAAACCAGATGAAGACATTATAAGAAAAGGAGACTACAGACCAATGACATTATCTACATAGACAAAAACAATTCCTTAATAAAATAACAGTAACAAATTAGATCAAGTAATATGTATAAAGAATAATATATCTTGACAAAATGGAATTTACCCCAGGAATGCTAAATTGGTTTAGTATTTGGAAATCAACATAATTTAACATGTTGACAAAAATTTTAAAAATATAGAATCATCTTAATCGGTGTAGAATATGCAATTGACAGATGCTCATAATTAAAAAAAAAAAGTCTCACTTCCTGTAGAATAGAAGGAATTTGATTAAATCTTTCATAAATATCCTAAAGCTAAAATCACACTTACTTGTGAAAAAAATAAATGCTTTCACCAAAAGATCATGAACAAAGAACGGGTGTCAACTCCCACCACTTCACAATTTGTTCTAGAAGTCATAGGCAATCCAATAAGGTAAGACAAATAAATGAAAATGATACATATTGGAAGAAGAGGGTGATATTGTGATTTTCAAAAGAAATATATATTTAGTCTTCCTCTTGTTCCTAGAACAGAGCTCCAAAAACCCTAGGAATTTCTTGTGATGAAGGCAATAAAGTTGTCTTTTGATATGTTAATAAAGTGTACTTTCGGAAAGACCCTAAGGTCACCTAAGGGTGAGAAATGTTCACCTAGAGGAACCAATCATGGGATTAGAAGTCTGGAACTTTCAGTCCCACCCCTGAACTCTGAAGAAGGGAGAGGAGCCAGAGAGGGGGTGGAGTCAATCACCAATGACAATCATGCCTATGTGATAAAGCACTGATCAAAACCCAAAAGAAAGGGATCTGAAGAGCTTCCAGGTTGATGAATACATTCATGTAGGGAGGATGATGCAACCCAACTCCATAGGGAGAGAAGCTCCTGCATTCAGGATCTTCCTTGACTTCACCTTATCTATCTCTTCATCTGGATGTTCATCTGTATCCTTTATTATATCCTTTAATAAACTGATAAATATAAGTAAGTGTTTCCTTCAGTTCTATGAACCTCTCTAGCAAATAATCAAATCCAAGTCTGGTGTGCCTGGGTGGCTCAGACAGTTAAGTGTCTGACTCTTGATCTCAGCTCAGGTCTTGATCTCAGGGTTGTGAATTCAAGCCTGAAGTTGGGGTCCACGCTGGGCGTGGAGCCTACTTAAAAAAAAAAAAAATCAAACCCAAGGAGAGAAGGTCATGGGAACTTCCAATTTATAGCCAAGTCAGACAAGTTATGGGTAACCTGGGGATCTCCAATTCGTAAGTGGCATCTGAGTTGGGGGATGGGGCAGTCTTGTAGGACTGAGTCCTTAGCCTGTAGGATCTGATGCTATTGCTAGGTAGATAATGTCAGAATTTAGTAAAATTGCAGGACACCCAGCTGTTGTCACAGAGACACCAAAAGTGTCAGAAGTGTTGTGGGTGTGGAAGCAGTGTGAGAGTAAAGGAGAAACACAAGAGGAGAATTGGGTTTTCCCTAACACAGAAAGTAAAATTGCTTTTATTTACAGATGGCAGGGCAATGTATATAGAAAATCCTGAAGAACCTAAAAAAAAAAAAAAACCTGTTAAGACTCGTAAATGAGTTAAGCAAGGTCACAAGATACAAGGTCAATATATAAAACACATTGTTTCTAAATCCAAATAATGAACAACTAAGAATTGAAATTTACAATAACATCAACAAATATAGAACACTCAGGAACAACCTTATAGCGAAAACTACAAAACATTCCTGAGAGGACTAAAGAAGACCCAAAAAAAATGGAGAGACATATCAAGTTCCATGGACTGCAATAGTCAATATCATTAAGATTTCAAATTCTCCCTGGGGCTTATTGGTGGTGCAGTTGGTTGAGTGCCTGACCTTTGGTTTCAGCTCAGGTCATGATCTCGGGCCGTGACATTGAGCCCCACATCAGGCTTTGTGCTCAGCGGGAATTCAACTTTCTCCTTCTCCCTCTGTTCACCCCCTCACCCATGCTTTCTCTCTAAAATAAATAAATAAATTTAAAAAAATATTTCAATTCTCCCCAATTTTTTGTAATTAACAAGTTCATCCTAGACTTTAGACGGAATTATTAAAGACCTAAAATAGCCAGAACTGTTTCGAAGAAGACTAAATTAAGAAAACTTACACTACTTGATTTTAAGACTTAATATAAAGCTACAGTAATCAAAACAGTATGATTATGGAGTAAGGATAAACATAGATCAATACAACCAAATAGACAGTTCAGAAATAAACACATATATGTAGTCAACTGATTTTTGACAAAAGTTCTGAGGCAATTCAATGGAAAAGGGATAATCTTTTCAACAAATGGTGCTGGAACAACTAGACATCTATATGGTAAAAAAACAAATATTAATCTTCATACCTTACCCAAATATTAACTTGAAGTGGATCATAGACCTAAATGTCAGTACTAAAACTATAAAACTTAGAGGAAAAAAAAACAAGAAAATCTTCCAAGTTTGAAGTTGGCAAAGATTTCTTTAGATAAGTTACAAAAAGGATGAAACACTGGACTTGATAAAAACTAAAACCTTCTGCCTTTTGAAAAAGAAATATTCATAATACATAAATCTGATAAAGGACTAGTATCCAACATATACACACTCTCCCAATTCAATGTTAGGAGACAACTCTATTTAACAATGAGCAAGAAATTTGAACAAACACTCCACAAAACAACGTACACAAATTGTTAATAAGCACATCAAAAGATGCTAATATCATTAGCCATAAGGAAAGTGCAAATCAAACCGTGATCAGGTACAAATACACAACCAGTAGAATGGCTAAATGTTTTTAAAGCTGACAATGCCACGTGTTTGTCAGCATGTGAAGCAAGTAGAATTCTCGTATGCAGGTGGTGGGAATGTGAATTGTTATAATCATTATAGAAAATGGTGTAGCAGTTTCTTACAAAATTAAATATATGCTTACCAAATGACCTAGCAACCACACTCTCTTTTTACACCCCCGCCAAAATTAAAACATATTTCTACACACAAAAAGGATATGTACAAGAATGTTCACAGGTTTCTTTGGTTTTTTTATGGTACACAAAACCCACAAACAGCTAAATTGTCTATTAACAAGTGAATGACCAAACACAATGTGACTTATTCATGCAATGAACTCGTATTCGGCAATAAAAAGGAACAAACTGTTGTTACACACAACATGAATAAGTCCCTGAAAGAAGGCAGAAAAAGAAGTATATGCTGTATATGGTTACATTTATTGAAAACTCTGGAAAACTAATCTAATCTATGCCAGATAGCAGATCAGTGGTTTTATGGGATAGAAAGCAGTGATTGGCACAGAAGAGGAAAAAGGGAACTTTGGGGTGATGGAAATGTTTTATGTCTTGAATACGGTGGTAGTAACATGTTCAAAACTCGTGAAACTATATATTTAAAATGAGTGCATTTGATTGTATGTAAGTTGGACCTCAATAAAATTGGGGGGGGGAAGCAAAGAGATATATAACATCTTCTTCTCAATATAACTTCTCCTAAAATAATGTGGTACCTTTCATGTGAGGCTTTGGTTTAAAATATGTGTATTTCAAACTTTTTATTAATTAAATCCTGTCTTCCTATTGAAAAAATACCTTTATGTTCTGAAAATATAAAAATAATGTAACAAAAATGAGAAGGTACGAGGCTTTTTTTATAGTAGGGAGAAAACCCATATTGTCTATAAAGGAAATATACACATGCAAAAAGAATGCAAAGTATAGCTCTAAATTTTTAGGACAGTAAAAATACTCTATATGATATCATACTGACAAATATGAGTCATTATACTTTTGTTCAAACCCATAGAATGCACATCACCAAGAGTAAAAACCCTAAGGTAAACCATGGACTTTGGGTGCTTGCAATGTGTCCATGAAGGTTCAACTTTGGTTAAAAATGTACCATTCTGGAGAGTGATGTTGATAATAGGGGAAGCTGTGCATGTGTGGGGACAGGAGGCATAAGAGAAATCTCTGTACCTTCCTCTGAATTTTTAATATACCTTAAACTGCTCTAAAAATTAAAACCTTTAAAAAAATTAATAGCACTCTTCATCTAAAAAGGGTAAATTTAACTTTATGCAATTTATACATCAATAAAAGAAATTGATGGGGGACAAGTATAGCTTCAATTCATAACAATTTTTATGGTCATGTTGTTGAATAAATATCTGCAATCCAGCAGTTCCTGCAGCATATTTTTTCTACTATATTCAAGTATGATAAGTATAATACATTGAAAAGGCATGTATAGTATGATCCTAGTTTATAAAACTGTTTTTATTCATCTACTTGTGCACCACCTACCCAGTTTTGTCTGTGTTCATAAAGGTAATGTTTGGAATTATTCTTACCAAGTGCTAAACCTTGCTATCTCTGGCCATTTTGAGTAAATTGTTGCTTTCTCCTTGAGGCCTTCCCTGGTCAACTTAAAAGTAAACCCTCACCGCACCTAGCATTCTGAACCTCTCAGCCCTAATTTATTTTTCTGCAGTGAACTCTATCACCACCTGACATACTATTTTATTTTTTAAAATTTTAATCAACTTTATTGCAATATAATTTATATGCAATTAAATGCACCCATTTAAGTATATGCTTGGTCTGTAGGATGCTATTCCTGTAATGACTTTGATGCTAGTGTCAGGGTAATTCTGCCCTGAAAATGACTTGGACTCATAAAATCAGTTTGTAGAAGATTGGTATTATATTTTCCTTAAATGTTTGGTTGAATTCGCCAAAGAAGCCATCTGAATCTTGATTTCTCTTTG